>NC_081861.1:40532591-41901341 GCF_963259705.1 Myotis daubentonii
GAGAGATAGAAACATCGATGAGAGAGGAATATCATTGACAGGCTGCCTCTGCACGCCCCTGACCAGGAATCAAACTGGCAACTTCTTGGTTTCTGGGTCAATGCTCAACTGCTGAGCCACACCAGCCAGCTAAGTTGTTTAATGATTTTTAAAAGTATTAAACTGATAAGAACAGATACTACACTTGATCTTAGCCAAAAGGCCGAGTTTGGATTATATTGATTTGCATGTGAGCTTTATTTGATGCTTAAGACAGTTGTCTCTAATAGCATGACTATGAGTGTGAAAATGGAATGAATCATTTATTTTATGTGCCTGTTGAACTATTTTTCCCAAAGCTAAATGTTTCCTTGCTAAATGTTTCTGTATGTCTTCTATTCTTCTTTTAAGGACACCAGTTGTATTAGACTAGGGCCCACCTTAAAGACCTCATCTTAACTTGATTATATCTGCAATTATTTCCAAATAAGGTCACATTTACAGGTACCAGGAGTTAGGACTTCCACATACCTTTTTGGGGGACACAATTAAACTCATAACACTTTCCCAAAGAAAACGACAAGAATGTTAGATAGACCCAGAATATTAGAATAGGAATGATCTTAACATTTTCCTGTAACAACCACCTAGTTTTACATTTGGAAAAATGGAGGCATAGAAAGATTAGGAGACTTGACCAAGGTCACACAGCTAGACAAAGTCAGAGTTGGGACTGGAAATCAGTATTGACAGGGAAATGTAGAAAGCATGCAAATATGTTTCTGGGTAAACATCTGAAATACTCAAGGTTGGCCCTTCATTTTTAATCAATTTCCTGGAAAAGAGTGGGAATTAGACAAAATCTATCTGAGTCTTTCTTACCTCTTTCACTCCCCTTTTCCTGCCTGTTGGAACCTCCTTAACCTTGCCTCTCTCCTCTGAAGCAGGTGACATTTACTGAGTGCCTTCCTATGTGCTGGGCATTGTGCTAAGTCTTCTGTAGTACTATCTCACTTAATTCTCATAAGAGCAATAAGTGCTATTATGATATTATTTTACAAATAAGGGAAAACTGGGCCTCTGAGAGGCTAATTAACTTATGCAGAGACTCACAGTTTGTAACTGGCCTGGCCTAGATGTGAAAACAGGCAGAGCCCACATTCTTTTTTAAAAATATGTTTTTATTGATTTTAGAGAGAGAGGAAGGGAGAGGGATAGAAAGATAGAAATATCAATGAAAGAGAAGAACGAAGTAGGAGGGATCTCAATACCAGATATCAAGCTGTATTACAGAGCCACTGTTCTCAAAACTGCCTGGTACCGGCACAAGAATAGACATATAGACCAATGGAATAGAATAGAGAGCCCCGAAATCGACCCAAACCACTATGCCCAATTAATATTTGACAAAGGAGGCAAGAGCATACAATGGAGTCAAGACAGTCTCTTCAATAAATGGTGTTAGGAAAATTGGACAGATACATGCAAAAAAGTGAAACTAGACCACCAACTTACACCATACACAAAAATAAACTCAAAATGGATAAAGGACTTAAATGTAAGACAGGGAACCATAAAAATACTAGAGGAATCCAAAGGCAACAAAATCTCAGACATATGCTGAAGCAATTTCTTCACTGATACAGCTCCTAGGGCATTGGAAACTAAAGAGAAAATAAACAAATGGGACTACATCAAAATAAAAAGCTTCTGCACAGCAAAAGAAACCATCAGCAAAACAACAAGAACCCCCACTGCATGGGAGAACATATTTGCCAATGTCATATCTGATAAGGGCCTAATCTCCAAAATTTATAGGGAACTCATACAACTTAACAAAAGGAAGATAAACAATCCAATAAAAAAATGGACAAAGGACCTAAATAGACACTTTTCAAAAGAGGACATTCAGAAAGCCAAGAGACATATGAAAACATGCTCAAAGTTACTAATCATCTGAGAGATGCAAATCAAACCAACAATGAGGTACCATCTCACACCTGTCAGACTGGCTATCATCAACAAATCAACAAACGACAAGTGCTGGAGAGGATGTGGAGAAAAAGGAACACTTGTGCACTGCTGGTGGGAATGCAGACTGGTGCAGCCACTATGGAAGACAGTATGGAGTTTCCTCAAAAAGTTAAAAATGGAACTCCCATTTGACCCTGTGATCCCACTTCTAGGAATATATTCCAAGAAACCACAAACACCAATCAGAAAAGATATGCATCCCTATGTTCATAGCAGCACAATTCACCATAGCTAAGATCTGGAAACAGCCTAAGTGCCCATCAACAGATGAATGGATTAGAAAACTGTGGTACATCTACACGATGGAATACTATGCTGCTGTAAAAAAGAAGGAACTCTTACCATTTGCCACAGCATGGATGGAACTGGAGATCATTATGCTAAGTGAAATAAGCCAGTCAATGAAGGAAAAATTCCACATGATCTCACTCATTTGTGGAATATAATGGTCAACATACAGTGATGAACAAGGGCTGATCCAGAGACAGAGAGGCATTGATTGGACTGTCGGGCCTTGGAGGGAAGGTAGGGGAGGGTGGGGGTAAGGGGGAGAGATCAACCAAAGGACTTACATGCAAGCATATAGGCCTAACCAATGGACACGGACAACAGGGGTGTGAGGGCATGAGCAGGGGGTAGGGGATAATGTGGGGATAAGGACACATATGTAATATCTTAATCAATAAAAAATATATTAAAAAAAGAAATATCAATGAGAGAGAAACATCAATCGGCTGCCTCCTGCATACCCCCTACTGGAGATAGAGCCTGTAACCTGAGCATGTGCCCTGCTATGGGAATTGAACTGTTGATCTCTTGGTTCACGGGTTGATGCTCAACCACTGAGCCACACTGGCTTGGCAGAGCCACATTCTTAACTACTTTGCTACTCTGCATCCTCCTCATTGCCATTGACGTCTCTCACCACCATATGCTTCCACTCCCTTTATACTTTGTGCATGGACCCACCTGGAGGCCCTCCTAAGCTCACCTACCCAGTGAGGGTCTTACATTTCAGAATAATCTCTTAAACTCTGCCTATTGCCATGATGAGGTGGAAAGAATTATCCCATCTAAATTTCAGTGGTTGATTCCTCATCCAGAATTCCAATTAGAAATTTACACTGAGAAATATGCCTGCCAAGTGTTGCAAATGTTGCCAAAACAGGAAAAGGAGCACTGCTCAGACAGGGTCTTGTCAGGAGGCCTCTAGTGAGATTTTTCATGGCTGTGATCTGAGTCCTGGTCTACCCCTACCAGAGGGACTAGAGTAAATGGGGTGGGAGTGCTGTCCATAGGCTTGACTTTTGGATAGCAGAGTCCCAGGGGCTGGGTTGTCTCAGCACTTTTTGGAAGCCCGAGGAAGAGATCCAGGCACTGTGTGAAGAGTCAAGGTTCTAACAGGAAAGCCAACATCATGAATTGAATCCAAAGGATGTGAGGAGACATAAAGGGGAACATGAGGAAGGGATTTGTTAGCTCAGAGAGGCAGGGACAGGTAGGCTGAAAGGAGACGCAGCACCAAATTCTTGTCTCAGTCTGGATCTTGCCTCTGACTCTGGATTTGGGCCTGCATGAGGTCATCCTGTTGATCAGACCTCAGATTTCTCCTAAGGGCTTTGACTTTACCTTATCTTCAGGTTTTGGACAGCCTATGCTGCCTCTGGTAGAAGCCTTACACTCTGCCTCTGGCCCCATAAAACCCAGTCTTCCCTGATAAAAGCGGATTCAGATATGTAGCCACAAAACTATGGTTTCTGAGGTTTCCAAAAGCTGCCCTGGAAATACCCTGTCACTTTCTACTTCCTGAGTCTGTGATAACACAGAAGGAAATGCAGAGTTCCATGCATGGGTTTCCACTTTGGTGGCCCAAAAATACAAGTGAGGAAATATTCTGTAGTCAATTCCATAGTTTGTTCTAAGAGCTAGAAAGGATTTAGGCAAAAGTTTTACAAGATACATGTTGGATTTTTTCCAATGTTGTTTGCTTTCCTCTTTTTGGATCATTATATTCAAATTTTCTACCTCTGTCATATTCCTTTCCACTTTTGGACATTTCTGTGATAGGCATTAACTTCTTATTTTGTTAGTAGCCATTAATCATATACAATCAATCAGGGTCATCTCAACTTCTCCTGTGTTTTAGTCCCTTTATCTGACAGCTGGCTTTAGCAACCACCCAGGCCAGTGAGCTGCCTTGGATCAGAGCATTATCTGTTAATCACCAAGGGCACAAGTGCCTGGCATATAGCATACAGCAGAACTTAAGAAACATTTGTTGAATGGATGAAGAAATAGGCATGAATCACTGAAGACTGACTTATAAACTTTGCTTGTGGTCCAGTTTGTTCAAACATTTACAAGAAAGCAGGTTGTAACTACTTTTCAGTAAAGTTATAAGAGGCTTTTAAAAACATCACAGAAAGGTCTGCCTGAGAGATCTGTCCTCCACAGTGTGAGGGTATTACTCAGCATAGGAAACCAGGGTGTCTGCCTTCCTAGTTCTAACAGAGCCCCCAACTCTGGTCTCTGCTCACAGAGCTCCAGTCCACTCTGCTCTCCCTCTGCTGGAGCCCAAGACCCTGGGAAACTGGAGGATGAAATGGGCTGTAAAAGAGTCCATTACTCAGAAAAGAAATACATTTTTTTTATTGCTTAAAGTATTACAAAGGGTATTATATATGTGTCCTTTTTTCCCCCCTGCCCTTGATAGTCCCCTAGCCTCCCCTAAGAAAAGAAATACATTTTAAAAGCAGACCAAGGACAGGACATGCTTTGCCTTGGTTGCTGTGCCCGGACCCTGACCCCCTCTGGGAGTTTGCCTCAGGAATGCTGACAATTCTCCGGGCCCAGGAACGGGCTGAGCTGTTTGTCACATTATAGAAGATTAGCCACCTTGTTATCGGACTCTGAGCGCCTGGAGGCCAGACTGCAGACTCTACCCTTCCCTTTCCATGTTACACTTGCAGCTCGCAGCTGCATATAGTTATTTTCCCTCTTCCCTATATAATTAGCCAACTGATGAGGGGGGTTAGAGCAGAATTTCCAGGGTGACTGACTGCTCTCCCCATACTGTTGGCATTATTGGAATAAACGCTCATATATGATTCAAAAAAAGTTTACACAGCTTAATGCATTCTCATCATAAAAGATTCAAATAGGCCTAGCCGGTTTGGCTCAGTGGATAGAGTGTCAGCCTGTGGACTAAAGGGTCCCAGGTTCATACCTTGGTTGCAGGCTAGACCCTCAGCTTTGGTCAGGGCATGTGCAGGAGGCAGTCAATTGAGGTGTCTCTCTCACATCGATGTTTCTCTTTCTCTGTCTCTACCTCTCCCTTCCACAACAACAAAAAGATTCAAACGTTCTAGAAGTATTCAAAAATAAAACCCTTATTAACCTTTCTCTCACCACCTGAATTCCAGTCCCTTCCTCAGAGGTAACCATAGTTCAGTGGGCATAACGCCTATCTACTTTCCATGCATTACATACATGTAGTATATATGTTCACATGTGCATATGTATTTACTCCATAAGTGGGATTACAGCATGTTTATTGTTTTGCAACTTATTTTTTTCAGAATTAGCAATAGGTCATGAACATCTTTCCATGTCAGCATGTCTACTTCATTATTTATTATTTTTTTTTTTGAAAAGACATGCATCCATATATTAATCACAGCAGTATTTACAATTGCCAAGACTGGAAGCAACCTATATGTCCACCAATAGACATATGGATAAAGAAGCAGTGCCTGTATACAATGGAAAACGACTCGGTCATAAGAAAGAATGAAATCTTGCCATCTGCAGCACACGGATGTACCTAGAAGGTATCGGGCTGAGTGAAATAAGTCAGGCAGAGAAAGATAAACACCGTATGATTTCACCTAGATGTGGAATCTAAGAAAACAAAATAAACAAACAAGCAGACCAGAGACAGTCTCATAGATACAGAGCACATTTTGACAGTTGACAGATGATAGGTGGGGGGGCTTGTGGGGTTGGGTATGCACGAAAAAGCAATGGATTAAGCAATACAAGTTGGTAGTTACAAAATAGTCATGGGGGATATAAATCACAATATAGGGAATATAGTCAATAATATGTGCCGGGGTCCTGCCCCAGTGGGTCCAGGGGTTCCCAAAGGCGTAGACGGAGTCGGCGAAGAAGGAATGACACAGAGACAGCGTTCAGTTGATCAGCAGCCTAGCCAGGATCTCTAGCCCGGATCTCCAGCCAAGTTCTGGTCTGGATCTCCAGAGAGGTTCTACTTCAGATCTCCAGCCAAGTTCTATGTCCATGTTCTCTTGCTAGGTTCTCCAGCCAGGTTCTCCAGGTTCTCCAGTCAGGTTCAGTCACCAGGTTCTAGTCAGGCTCTCCTGCCAATCTCCGCAGTCAGGTTCAGTCCAGGATCCCCTGCCATGCTCTCTCGCCAGGCTCCACCTCCAGGCTCCGAGGCCAGTCCCTGTCCAGGATCCTCCGGCATGCTCTCGCCAGCGAAGTTCTTCTGTCTCTAGAGAATGTTCTGTGTAGGTCTGTGCCTAGGCTCTGTCTCTCTTGGTCCTGTCTTCCAAGCCCTGTGTCCTAAGTTCTGTCTACTTCATTATTTTTAATGACTGCTTAGCACTCCTTAACATAGACATACCATATTTCATTTAACTAGTCCTATATTGATAGGTATTTCAGTCCTCCACAGTTTGTCTCTAATACAAACATTGCTGCAATATACATCCTTGCTATTTATATACACAGGGTGAAGCAAAAATAGGTTTATAGTTGTTGATATGGAAAATAATACAATAATTAATAAATGGTAATACAAGAATAAACTGTAAATTTACAGTTGTGAGTAGGCAAAACACAGAGTTGATTTTTTAAAATGTATATTTTATTGTTGACAATACTACAGATATCTCCCATTTTCCCCCTGTTCCCCCCTTCTCCCAGCCCCTCCCGCCCCTCCCAGGTCTTCACTACCCTATTGCCCGTGTCCATAGGCTATGCATATCTATAATAATAAAAGGGTAATATGCTAATAAGACTGGACATCTTCTGGACGTCATTCTGGATGTCCTTTCTGACAAAACCGGGGCCTGAGGGAAGCTGGTCTGGGTCCCAGGTGCCTGTGGGCGGCCAGAGGAGGGAAGCCCGGGTCCCGGGTGCCAGAGGGAAGCCAGTGCTGGCAGCCAGGGGAAGGAAGGCCTACTCTTGCATGAATTTTTGTGCATCAGGCCTCCAGTAAGTATATAAGTTCTTTGGTTTATCTCTCCTTGTACCCCCAACCCCACATCAAGGTATGTCAGTCTGTTCCATACTTTGGGTCTTATTTTGTTCATTAGATTTCACAAATAAGTCAATTCATTCTGTTGATTAGATTCCACAAATAAGTGAGATCATGTGATATTTGTCTTTCTCAGTTTGGCTTATTTCACTTAGTATAATATTTTCCAGGTCCATCCATGCCATCTCTCTTTTTCACTGCTGCATAGTATTCCATAGTGCAAATGTCCCACAGCCTTTTTATCCACTCCTCTACTGATGGGCACCTGGGCTGCTTCCCAATCTTGGCTACTGTAAATAATGCTGCTATGAACATAGGGGTGCATAT
The DNA here is from genome assembly GCF_963259705.1 of Myotis daubentonii. Classification (NCBI taxonomy): domain Eukaryota; kingdom Metazoa; phylum Chordata; class Mammalia; order Chiroptera; family Vespertilionidae; genus Myotis; species Myotis daubentonii. The sequence goes on from NC_081861.1 coordinate 40,540,213, forward strand.
ATTCTTTCTGATTGGTGTTTTGGGGTTTTTAGGATATAGTCCCAGAAGTGGATTGCTGGGTCAAATGGTAGTTCCATTTTTAATTTCTTGAGGAAGCTCCATACTGTTTTCCACAGTGGCTGCACCAGTCTGCACTCCCAACAGTGAACTAGTGTTCCCTTTTCTCCACACCTTCACAACACTTGTTGTTTGTTGATTTTTTTGGTGGTAGCCATTCTGAGGTGATATCTTATTGTGATTTTAATTTGCATTTCTCTGATGATTAGTGACTTTGAGCATTTTTTCATGTGTCTCTTGGCCATTTGTATGGAGAAATGTTTATTCAGGTGTTTTGTCCATTTCAGAGTTGATTTTTGTTGTGAGTATGCAAAACAGTTTTTTTGTGTTACTATTAATTATTGTATTGTTTTCCATACAAACAACTGTAAACTTACTTTTATCCCACCCTGTATATATCACTTATGCTTTATTATTTAGTAAGACTAACTCCGTTTCCTGTTTTGACAACACTTGCAACACTTGGCAGGCATATTTCTCAGTGTAAACTCCCAATTGGTATTCTGAATTAGGAAGCAACCACTTGTTGGATGTGAGGGCGATCTGGCTGTGACATCTGTCACCCCATTGATCGCCAGGGTTGATTCGGCTGATCTGGCTGGCTAGGCGGGTGTCCCCCTCCTCCCTCACCGATCCATGTGCGTCCCTCCCGAAGCTGCGCGCTCGGTCGAAGAGGACGACCTTCCCCCCCGAGGAGAGGACCGGTCTTCGGTCAAGGGTATACGAGTAGCTGCGCTCCCCTGCTAGAACCTCCAAACAAGCTCTCAAGGAAGCAACCACTTGTAATTAGGTGGAGGAATTAGACCACAAGCAATGTCTGCAAGTGAATCTTCTTATGTTTTATTATTAACTAGAGGCCCGGTGCACGAAATTCACTGGGGGGGGGGGGGAGGGGGTCCCTCAGCCTGGCCTGCACCCTCTCCAATCTGGGACTCCTTGGGGGATGTCAGACTGCCGATTTAGGCCCGATCCTGCACCAGTGGTCGGACATCCCTCTCGCAATTCAGTACCACTGGCTCTTAACCACTCACCTGCCTGCCTGCCTGCCTGATTGCCCCTAACCACTCTGTTTGCCAGCCTGACCACCCCCAACTGCCGCCCTGATCCCCCCAAATGCCTCCCCTGCCAGCCTGTTTGCCCCCAACTACCCCTGTCACCGGCCTGATTGCTCCCAACTGCCCCCCCTCGCCAGCCTGATTGGGGTTGGGGAGCCAATTGGGGGAGGGGCTGGCCATGGGGAGGGGCTGTGGTTGGTGGGCTGGGCAGCCACCCCCCCAAATGGGTTGGGGGTTGGCGATCGGGGCCAGTGGCCTGGGGGAGGAGCCATGGGTGGTTGGCCAGCCAGCCCTGGCCCTGATTGGGGTGAGGGGGCGCAATCTGGGGTGGGGCTGGGCAAGGGGAGAGGCTTCAGGATATTGGCTGGCCAGCCCTGCCCCCTCTTGGGGTGCGGGGATCAGGGGTGGGACTGGCCTGGGGAGGGGCTGCAGGACGTTGGCCGCCCAGCCCTGCCCCCTCTTGGGGTGGGGGTGTGCAATCAGGAGCAGACAGCCACGGGGAGGGGCTGTGGGCCTATTGTGGTGGGGCAGGTTGATCAAGGGCGGGGCTGGCGGGGGGGGTGGTGGGAAGAGAGGGGGTATTTGGCCAGCAGGCCTGCTCTTTTTTTTTTTTTTTTTTTTTTTTTGGCAACTTCACAACTTTTACTTGTGGTGCCTGTGCTATGTCTGGAAAATACCTTCTCCCCCTGCCCGGGACAACGATGGGAAGGGGGCAGCAAAAAATAGAAGACATCCCTCCCTATTGCACACGGGCCCTATATACAGGCTCACCTGGCCCAGGCCGGCGGGATGCTTGGCACATTCTAGGATCCCTGCTCAGGGGCTGGAGGGGTGACTGGTGGCAGCACACGTGAGAGGGGACCTCTGGGTGACCACTCTGGTCCTGGCTACTGGTCTTGGCACTTCCTGGTCCCCAGTTCCTTTCTGGTCCCTCCTGCAGCCCTGGTCCCCCTACCTGGATCAGCCTCCTGTCTCCATCCTGGACTCAGATGGCCCCCTTGGCTCCTGGGGGCTCTGTCCTCCCCTCCTAACCTGGAGATCTCAAGGAAGGTTATGGCTTCTCAGAGACTCCTCGACAGCCCTGTCACTCATGTTCACACAGGGAAGGGGTGCATGTGCCAGAAGCAGCTGTATAAATGCGGGTGCAGGGGCAAGTCCTCCGGGGTCACTTGGACAGTTTGCTGATGACGCAGATCAGGGCCACATTCTCATCCTTGAGGCGCTGGTTGTCAGCTCGGAGGTTGGACAGGCCCTTCAGCTCCTCTTCCAGTTCAGTGGCCTTGCACTCCAGGGCCCTGCACTCAAATCTCGCCAGCTCCAGGATGGCCGGCCTCTCTGCAAAGCGCTCTTGCCTCTGCATGGCGCGCTCCAGCTCCACCTTGAGCTGCTTCAGCCGCAGCGTGGTCTGGATCAGGGCCTCACGAAGTCTCTCGTTCTCAATGTGCAGCTTTGCATAGAGCTTCCTGAAGCTCCCTCAGGCTCTTCCAATTCGGGCCGGGGTTCTGGGTTAGGTCCTGCTGCCTCTGGAGGGGAAGGGCTGGATTCTGGGCTGATGTCCACTGGCTTCACCTTCTCCCCCTTCACAGGCCCTCTCCTCTCATCGCCAACTCTGCGGTGCTCCCTGGGGGCCTGTGGTCCCTGTCCCTGCCCCTCCGGCACCTCTACTCTCTGGGCAGAGCCATCAGAATTCTCAGCCCCAGGGACTCCGGGCTGCCAGGAAGGGTCCAGGCTCTGTGCGCCCTGCTCTTGATGTGGATGGGAGAGTCTGATCAGGGGAAGGCCTGCAGGGGGGAGGGGCTGTGAGGTTGGCTGCTGGCCCCACCACCTGATCAGGCGTGTGCTGGCTACAGTGGGCATCATAGCGACTGGCCCAATCAGGGCCATGTTCTGCTGGCTCACCACTCCCCAGTCCCAACACCGCCTCCACTGCCGGGCTAACAGGCCTTTGGGATCACCAGCTCACAGCACCTGCTTTCCCACAGGCTTGAGGCTCTCAGGCCTGTGGGAAAGCAGGCGCCAGTGACTTCAACTGCATGCATGTGTGCTGGGTGGCGGCTGATGGAACGCACTGCCCGCTTGGGGCCACTCACACCTGGGCGGGCAGGTCGAGGGCACTGCCGCCACCGCTACTGCCACTGCCTCTGCTGCTGCTGGGGCTTGAGGCACTGACTGAGGCTGCCGGCGACCTACCCACCCCGGGTTGGGTGACACATAGGATGCACTGGCCGGCCAATCGCTGCTGCCGCCCATGTCCCTTCACACAGGGGATACCGGGGCGGGTACCCGATCACTGCGGTCCCACCAGCCAACCGCCAGGTCCCCCGTGGGAGGGCCTGATGAGGGCTGGGCAGGTGCCCAATCACCAGGGTCCCACCCGCCAGCCCTGGGTCCCCCGCGGGAGGCCCGGATGAGGGTGGGACCGCTGCCGCCAGCCCCTGATAGAGGCGAGCTGGCATTGGCACTGTCCTGCCCTGCCTGCAGTATGCAAATTAGCCGCCATCTTGGCTGGTGGTTAATTTGCATATCGCCCTGATTAGCCAATGAAAAGGGTAGCGGTCGTACGCCAATTACCATGTTTCTCTTTTATTAGATAGGATAAGACTAGTTCCCATTAACCTTCCCTTTCAGCAGTTTTCTGGTTACTCTTCCTTGCTTGTTTTTCCATATGATCATTAGATAAGCTTCCCAAGCCCCCAAAGTAGGCAGTTTACTGAGATCATGTTAAATCTATAAATTAACTTAGAACAAATTGAAATATTTTGATGTTGGGTCTTCCTATCCAAAAATATGTCTTTCTATTTGTTTTTCTCAGAGTTCCTAAATATATTTTATTTAAAAATTATTACAAAGTTAATGTCTGTTGTAGAAACTTTAAACCACTTAGAACTATATAAAGTAAAAATTGAAAGCTTCTTTGGTGTCAACTGTAATTGAAAACTAAAATAAATAAATCTATACTAATAAAAGGGTAATATGCTAATTAGACCAGACAGCTTCTGGATGTCCTTCCGGACAAAGCCATGGTGGCGGGGTGGAGGCAAAGGCTGTTAGGGGCGATCAGGCCGGCAGGGGAGAACAGTTAGGGGGATCTGGAAGGCAGGGGAGAGCAGTGGATTGGGCCTAAACTGTCAGTCAGACATGCCCTAAGGCATCCCGGATTGGAGAGGGTACAGGCCAGGCTGAGCGACCCCCCCCCCCCCGCTGTGCATGAATTTCATGCACCAGGCCTCTAGTAAATAAATAATGGCTTTCTGACCCCCTCTTTCCCCCCATTTCTACCACCCTTAGGTGAGTACTGTTATCAGTCTCCCGCATCTTCTTAAAAAATAAGATCATATTTTTTGTGTGATCTGCAACTTGGTTTTTCCACTTAAATTATCTACTAAGTGTTTTTCCATGTCAGCACATGCAATGCTACCTCAATCTTTTAATTATTGCAGCAACATTGCCCAGCCGGTGTTTCTCAGTGGTTGGGCATCAACCTATGAACCAGGAGTTCATGGTTTGAGTCTCGGTCAGGGCACATGCCTGGGTTGCGGGCTTGATCCCCACTAGGGGATGTGCAGGAGGCAGCATATTAAAGATTCTCTCTCATCATTGATGTTTTTATTTCTCTTCCCCTCTCCCTTCTTTCTGAAATCAATTAAAAAAATTTTAAAAAATTATTGCAACACAGACACTGTATGCATACCATAGTCTTAAAAATATACAATGCCCTGTGATAGATATTTGGGTGTGTCCAGATTATACTGTAATAAACCATTTTATAATAAACATCTTTTTAACATAGCATTACACACAATATGTGAATATTTTTGTAGGATAAATTCCTAGCAGTGGAATTGCTCACATCAAAAGGTATTTCGCATCTAAAATTAATTGGGCAAGCTCTCTCTGGAGTACTCCCATGCCTTTTTTCCAGCATGAGCTTTTTACTGTCTTTTTCCTAAACCCTAAGAGACCCCAAAATACTTTCATCCAGGGAAGTAGCGGGCAATGGCAGCTCATCCTGAAGCTGTCTCCAAGGCCCCCTTTTCTCTGACTTTCCCGTGAGTGAAAAGCAGCCCCACTTTGGCTCACATCTTTCCTCCTGTTACTTTTTCTACTCTAAGTCTTCCTTCGTTTCACTGTCCCCAGCTTTAATAAACATACTCTCAAAATAAAAAATAAAATAAAAAATAAAAATTTTGATTGATGTTGCCAAATTGCACCCCTCCTCAAACTTTTACCAACAGTAAATAAAGTGCACATTTTTCAAAACCTTGTGAACACTAGGGTGATTAATCTTTTTAATATTTGCTGATCTATAGTTTTCATCTGTTTTTGAATTAAGGGTCAGGTTGAGCATCTTTTCATGTTTGTTGTCCATTTGTAATTTCTCTTCTGTGACAAGTTTGTGTCTTTTACCAATTTGTCTACTTTTGTTTTATCTTTTCTTGTTGATTTATAATAGTCCTTTATTATTACTAATTTAAGTAATTTGCGTTTAGTATTTGTTACAAATATTTCTTTCAATTTTGTGCCTTTTGACTTTGTTTATGATGTGTTATGGCTGTTTATACATTTTAAAATTGTATATATTCAAATATTTAAATCTTTTTCTTTTTTGGGTTCTGGATTCCAAGATTATAAAAATATCCTCTTATTATTTACTCCTGGTCTTGTTTTACTTTAAATTGAAATGTTAACTCCATCTGGGTTGTATTTTTATTTTTAAAAATTTAATTGATTTTAGGGAGAAGAAGGGAGAAAAAGAGAAACATCAATGTGAAGGAGAAACATCGATTGGTTGCCTCCCATCGATTGGTTTGCATCCCGACTGGGGATCGAACCCAGATTGCGCTCCAACCAACCGAGCCACACCAGCCAGGGCTGGAAAGTTTTTCTGTGTAGGTGTTGAGACAGAAATCCAGCTTTATATGTATCCATGACCGATAATTTAAGGATCTTTAGCTGCTAGTAAAGGAGCTAACTCAAATTAGCTTCATGGGAGAAAAAGGAACTTATTATGAGAATATGATCTATTTCCCTGAAACCCTAGGTCTGGGATGGAGTTTAATTTCCTAAAGGGCTGGAATCTGGGAGGGAAAAGGTGTATGGAATGCAGAGTGGTTTCTTTCCAGTTCTCATCTCTGATGCTCTTGGCTTCCTCTGCTAGTTGTTCCTATTAGTGAAGGCTGGCCGGCCATACCAAAGCTCAACAACTAAGGCTTTAGGTCTTCTCCCTTCAAGATGCCAACTCTTCAGACTGGAAGAGACTCTGATTAGTCCAATTTGGGTCAGGGGTTCACCTCTGATCTGATCAGCTACCGCTAGGGGACATGGATAACTTCATATAAACATGGCTCTTGTGAACGCAATCCTGAAATCCTATGGATTGGAATAGATGGGGTAAAAGTTCTCTAGGAGGAATCATAGTGACCTGGACAGACACATCTACTACACCATTTGTCCCAGCACCATATTCAACAATGTATCCTCTCACTAGTGAGTGGTCTTTTCCACCCTCCTAGATGACTCTTCCACATCACATTTACAGTGACAGGTGAATAGGCTTCAATTGCTAAAGGACACTCACAGGATCCAAATGGCAATGCTTACAAATGTACAGGTTATTAAAGGAAAAGACTACAGCAAGGGGTCCTACTGCCCTCCTCTCTAAGGGCTGTGGCAGGGCACTTTCTCACTCAGAACAAGAACTACTTACATATGCAAGGAATATCTCAGAATCAGGATCTAAAATGCAGTCTTGGTTGGAGTTTTTTATATTTTGACAGCCACACAGGCATAGTCCAGCCTCAATAGTAGAGCTCTGGGATGGAGGGGCAGGTTTCACACTGAAACCAGGCGTAAATCATCAATTTCACTGTCTATCTATCTATCTATCTATCTATCTATCTATCTATCTATCTATCATCTATCTATCTATCTATCTATCTATCTATCTATCTATCTATCTGGCTAAGTGTCTGTCTGACCAGTAGCTATGATGCACACTGACCACAGGGGGCAGATGCTCAACACAGGAGCTGCCACGATGCGCACTGGCCATTTAAAAATAAACAGCACTGCAGACCTGGTGCCGACAAACCAACACTTGGCTTCCCCTAAGTGGGATACAGGCCCTGCCACTACCCCTGAGCAACATCCCACCAAATTGCAGCCAACACTGCCAAGACCCCATGGTGCAAAATGTGGCCCACAGCCCAGCGCAGTCTGGAAATGGTCGCTGGGCACAGGGTAATGACATCATGTAGCAACACCCAGCTTCCTCTCCCTAGCAACTAGCCTCCTTGCAGTTTCTTCAGCCCAGGGCCCCGACTTGCTTTATAGCCAGGTGCAAGCATTTTATAGTTTAACCAAATGTCTGTGAAGCATTTTCCCGTGCCTCATCTCATTTGATCCTCACAGAAGTCCTGGAGTAGGTAGATAGGAGACTTGGTAGAATCCCATTTTCTTTTCATTAGCAAGACACGAATAGCCATATTAAAATATTTCTTCTAATTAATTTCCTTTCAATGTGCACGAATCCATGCACCAGGACACTAGTATAATATATAATGTTGACCAGCTGCATCTCCTCAGACCCATGGTAACAAAGCAACACTATTAAACAGTATGTCTCATGCCTTGATGACAGGTCAAGTACCATGTGGGAACATCAGTAAAACAGACCAGGCTAATTCTAGACCTAATGGAATTAATCTCACATTACACACACTTTTTCCTCTCTTCTTAAGCCTCTGTACCCTCTTTCCCATTTTCATTCTCATCTGGTAACCTGGCTTCCTATTTCACTAGGGAAAAAGGAACAAGCAAAGGAGAACTTCTACAAGCTCTCACCTTCACAGTCTACCCTCTTACCTGCAACAGTCTTTTTTCCTTGCTGGCCCTCCCGTTGCTCTATGATTCTATGTAGGTCCCATCCCTCTCCGTGTGCACTAGATGCCATCCCCTTTCTCCTACTCAAGGACCTCACTCCAGCAGTTGCCCTTTCTCTTCATTGAATCATTCCTATCAGAATACAAAGATGTTTTTTCTACTCTCTTGAACTTACTTCCTCCTCTAGTTACTGTACTTTGTCTTTCTCTGCTCCCCTGTAAAACAACATTTCTCAAAAAAGTTGCCTGTTCTTGCTGTCTCTGACTCCTTTCCTCCCATTCTCCATGGCACACACACTAGTTATTGTTTCACTTTCACCAATCTGCTAAAATTGCACACAATAGCCTCCCTTACAACAAGGAGTGGTCTGACCCAAATTGTCAATAGTGCCCAGATTGAGAAACCCTGCTGTATCTGTTCTGCTCTTCCCCAAATATCTACATGACTCATGCCTTCACCTCCTGGTCTTTCCTGAAATGTCACCTCTGAAATGACTGCAGTATTTACAATTGTAATCCCTCCAACCCCCATCTCTCTTTCCTGCCTGAGTTTTCTAAAAAGTAATGATCACTGTCTGATGTACTATATATTTTATTTATTGTTTGTTTGTTTCCTTCACGAGAATATAAACTCTGCTTAAGGCAGAAATTTTGAGGGTTGCATGTGTACATCAAATATGGCTCAATAAATATTTGTCAAATAAATGAATATCCAACTTTATCATATAGGGTTATTCTCTCCCATATATTTGATTATGTTTCTATATCCCATTCTGCTCCATTAAATTGTCAATTCCTGTATCACACTTTTAATTACTGTAGCTTTATAATACACTTTTCTATTATAGGATTCATCTCCACTTGTTACCCCATCTCCCCAGATTTTAATGTATTTTATGATAATTTTGTCAAGTTCCCCATTTCTCCCTTCAGAGAATTTTTCTAGAATTTTGTTTGGGTGTATGCTAGATTTATAGATAAATTTATGGAGAACTAACAATGTTATAATGTTGAGTCTTTCTATTTAAGAATAAAATGCATTTCCATTTATTGATGTCTTGTTTTATGTCCCACAAGGGTTTTTTATAGTTTTCTTTATAGAGATCCTTCTGCTCAATTTTTTTTAGTCCAAGATATTTTATGGGTTTTATTTATTTCTATTGTGAATGGGATAATCTCATAATTAGCCAACTCAGACAAGTATGAGGAAAATAATTAGAGAATATTCTTTTTCCTGGTTTTGCTTCCCGAACAGGAATGCTTGAAGTATCTGTTTCTGCACTCTGATATTTTTATTTTTATTTATTTATTTATTTATTTTTTTAATAGGTTTTTTTTAAATATATTTTATTCTTTTTTTACAGAGAGGAAGGGAGAGAGATAGAGAGTTAGAAACATCGATGAGAGAGAAACATCGATCAGCTGCCTCCTGCACATCCCCTACTGGGAATATGCCCGCAACCCAGGTACATGCCCCTGACCGGAATCGAACCCGGGACCCCTCAGTCCGCAGGCCGACGCTCTATCCACTGAGCCAAACCAGTTTCGGCTGCACTCTGATATTTTTAACAACTTCACAGCTTTTTGTGATCTGAAAGCTTTTGCAAACATTTTTTTGCAGCCCGAATGCTCTATTTGGTTTTCCTTACTTTGGACACTTACTGAATTCAATATTTACCTCTAAAACACCTGGACTATTGTAGAAAAGAAACTAAATTGTGAACTCTATTCTGTGGGTAATTGACAACATTTTTGGAGTTGATTTTTTTAATATATATTTTATTGATTTTTTACAGAGAGAAAGGGAGAGGGATAGAGAGTTAGAAACATCGATAAGAGAGAAACATCGATCAGCTGCCTCCTGCAAACTCCCCACTGGGGATGTGCTCAGAATCGAACCTGGGACCCTTGAGTCCGCAGGCCAACGCTCTATCTGCTGAGTCAAACTGGTTAGGGCTGGAGTTGATTTGTTGATCATTAAGAAAATTAACAATTCAGTTCACACTGAAACTCTTTTGTGTCAGCTTTTAGGTTTAAAGAAAGTTTAATTTGCAGTATTCAAATACTATGGAAGCTATTTCATTTAATGGACCAGTAGTGGTTTCTAACCCATGCATGCAAGGCAAAAACATTTTACCTTAAGAGCTTTTTTAAAAAACCTCATGATTAAAAAATATTTTGGAATGGAATGACTTAATTTCAAGTCTGCTTTATAAATGGAATGAATTGAAATGCGTTCAAAGCTAGGAAACTGAATTGCTACCATTTTATGTAATTTGTATGCTGGAAATGTTATATTTTTAAAAAGGGTTTAAAAAGCCCATAATGGACTGTCTTATTCATGTTTTTTTCTCTTGTTTGTCAGAGAAAGCACATGTTCCCATTAGCCCTGGGCATTGTGAGGTAAATACACAGAAGCATTAACTAAATACATGGAAATCGCAATTAGGCAGTCTTTTTGCCAATAATATAAAGAGAAAAGTCTTGATTAAAATTGGGGATGGGGAGGGGCAATTTCGTCCCAATTGTAGATGTCTGAATAGTTATGAATAGAGAACATGTTCTCTCTAAGCTTTGGGTTAATAATCTTAAAATCTATTTCTGTGACTCTTGTTAAAAAAACAGATGTTACATTGAAAGCAGACATCATTAAAAGAAAACAATGAATGCTTAGACCACATTATATAAAACAACAAAATGCTTTGAAAACATCACAAATTATATTGCAAGTCAAACAACATTTTGGGAAAACATACTTGCAACATACATGACAGGTTTCTAACAAATTGATTAAAATAAAAAGAAGACACGTGCTCAAATAGAAAAATTCGCAAAGTCCCTGTTTGTAATACAAAAGAAGAAGTATAATGGAAATAAACATGAACAGTTGTTGTGCTTTACCGGTGACCTGAGACAGGCAAATTAAAATAACTTTGCTATTTTAAAACCCTTTCAGGGTGACAAAGGTTAAAAATTATTAGTGTTCATTGCTTAAAAAGGTGTGAGGAAAGAGCAGTTCTCATCTATTACTGTTGAGAAAGTCAACTGAGAGCAATTTGGCAATATGAGCCAAAACTGAAATGTGCATACTCTTTATTTAGCAATTTCAGAATTCAGAAATCGATCTTAGAGGCATATTTTGCATGTTCACAAAAATGTATCTTTAAGGATATTCATTGCAACATCATTTATAATTGCCGAGATAAACAGCCAAATGTTCATGAAAAAGGAACTATATAAATAAATTATACAGTAATAATCCTTACACTAAATAACTTTTACAAACAATGAAGTAGATCTATATGTGCTGATAGTGAACAATCCCAAGGGATTTTACTGAGAAATGCTGGTCCCAGAACACCAAGTATGATCACTATCTCTAATTCTACTCCTTCCATGTTCTCTGACTCACTCCAACCAACTTTTGGCATGCTCTCCATTACCATTGATCTCAGTGATTCTAACATCCAATATCAGGCCTAATGTCAATTCTTGGTCCTTATATTATTTGAAATAGTTGACCACTCTTTCCTCTTTTTAAAAAAATATTTTTATTGATTTCAGAGAGGAAGGGAGAAGAGAGAGATAGAAACATCAGTGATGAGAGACAATCATCGATCGGCTGCCTCCTGCACTCCCTCACTGGGGATGGAGCCTGCAAACCGGGCATGTGCCCTGACTGGGAATTGAACTGTTACATCCTGGTTCATAGGTCGATGCTCAACCACTGAGCCACACCAGCTGTGCTGATCACTCCTTCCTCTTTGAAACACTTTTTTCACTTGACTTTCAGGCCCTCACACTTTCATTGTTTCTTTCAGCCCGATTGGCTCCTTTCTCTGGCTCCTTTATTCATCCCTCTTCCTTTCCCCAACTTCCTCAACAATAGAGTTTCCAGAGCTTCATACTGGTCTACCTCCTTTCTCTCTCTGTCCTCACTCCATATCTGACATCACGGTTTCAAATACACTCTATGTGATGTTGTCTCCTTAATTGACTTCTTCTGCCAACTCTCTCCCCATGAACTCCAGGCCCATATAGCCAACTGCCTACCAGATACCTTCTCTTAGCTGTCTACTAGACATCATAAACCTTTTCTGTCCCCAAATGAACTTATTTTTACCCAGAAAACTTCTCTTTTCTTAATCTATATTTCAGTAAATGGCAACTTCACTTCCCAGTTGCTTAGGCCAAAAACATGGGCATCATAACTCCTCTTTCTCTCACACTTCATGCCTAATATAAAATTTACTGTGAAGCTATGAAGCTTAAGCACCAGAGCTCCTCATTTGCAGCAGCCTTTTACAAAGCTCTAACAGTGAGATAACATAGCATATGATTTTTTTTAAATTTTGCAAAAGTAAAATATTTTAATTGCAATCAGCCAATATAAATGCACCATCCATATTTTACTGTGTTAAGAAAACAGCATAAGATCTATACTCTTTTTTAAAAGAGTATATTTTTATTCATTTCAGAGAGGGAGGGAGAGGGAGATAGGAACATCAATGATGGGAGGGAATCATTGATTGGCTGCTTCCTGCACACCCCGATTCGAACCCCAAACCTGGGCATGTGCCCTTGACTGGAATCAAACCTGGGACTCTTCAGTCCTCAGGCTGGCACTCTATCCACTGAGCCAAACCAGCTAGGACAAGATCTACATTTTTAACAAAATTTTAAGTGTAAAATCCGTCATTGTTGACTATAGGCACTATAATGTACAGCAGATCTCTAGAACTTATTCCATTTGCATAACTGAAATTTTAAACCCATTGAATAGTAACTTCTCATTACCCCCATTCCTCCCATCTCTTGTCAACCACTATTCTAAGTGTTGTTTCTGAGTTTGACTATTTTAGATACTCATATAAGTGGAATCATGAAATATTAGTCTTTCTGTGACTGGCTTACTCCACTTAGCACAATGTCCTGAGGTTCAAGCATGTTGTAGTATGTGAAAGGATTTATTTCTTTTTTAAGGCTGAATAATATTCCATGGTATGTACATACTATATTTTGTTTATCCATTCATCTGTCAATGGCCATTTAGGTTGTTTCCATAACTTGGCTGTTGTGAGTAGTGCTACAATGAACGTGGGAGTGCAGATATCCTTTCGAGATCCTAATTCAATTCTTTTGGATATATTCCCAGAAGTGAAATTGCTGGGTCATATGGTAGTTCTATTTTAAATTTTTTGAGAAGGCTCCATACTGTTTTTCATAGTGTCTGCATCGTGTTTTTATGGGACTCTGGTGAAATAGAATTTATCAGAAATCCTATATTTGCAGAATACAACCCTTTAGCAGTACTACAAATTGTAATTTTGTCTATTTATGAATTTCTATGTTTTATCCATTTTAACATATTGGACCATGTTTTAGTGTATTTGACTCATCTTATTTTGATGAAGCTTGGTAGTTCCAGATGAATTGGCACATAAAAGTGTCACAGACACAGTGAACTAGCCTGAAAAAACAAGTTTTCCAGTTACAAAAAGCTCAAACATATTAATCAATAACTCAGTGTATGAGCTATTGAGTTACTTAATTATGTAATCACACAATACATGCAGTATCAATTTTTAAATACATTTGAATTACCCATTTAAATGAATTATTTTCAGATAAATTTTATATTTGTTTTTTGGAATTTTTGATGAACAAGAACTTAAATATGGTAGGAAGCTAAATATGTTAACTGAAACAAAGATTATTAGCCTGTCAAAATCTGTTTTAATATTATCACAATGGCAATTAAAAATTCTATCAATGATAAAAATGAAATAAAAGCATTAATAATAAAGTACAAATTTTTATCAACTATGGTAGAAAGAATTCTTTCTATTATTTTAATATTATTTTAAAAATATGTTTTATTGATTTTAGAGAGAGAGAAAAAGAGAAAGAGAGAGAGAGAGAGGAATAGAGACAGAAACATTGATAAGAGAGAAACATCATAATAGATCAGCTGCCTCTTGTATGCCCCCTGCTGGGGATTGAGTTTACAGCCTGAGCATGTGCCCCGACCAGAATGAAACTGTGACTTCCTGGTTCCTAGTTTGATGCTCAAACACTGAACCACACCAGCCTGGCTCTTTCTATTCTTTTACAGAAAATAATGTAAAATCATCATATGGGCAGGTGAATAAATAATACACAACCAACAATATAAGAAAAAGGCCTTATGCTAACATTGGGTTATTTTTCTAGTTTTTATGCTGTTTATAGTATTGTATTTGTCAGCTTTTATAAACTTTTAGAATAAGTGTCTAAAAAATACAAAAGATCAATGAAACCAAGAGTTAGTTCATTGAACAGATAAGTAAGATTGAAAAATATATAATTTTTTTTTAAAGAAAGAAGAGAAAAGCCCTGGAACAGATGGCTTCACAGGTAATTTTTACCAAACACTTAAAGAAGAACTAACACCTATCCTTCTCAAACTATTCCAAAAAACTCATTTTACAAGGCCAACATTATCTTAATTCCAAAACCAGATAAAGACATTGCAAAGAAAGAAAATTATAAGCTAATATCCCTGATGAACATGGATGCAAAAATTCTCAACAAAATAGTATTTTGTTTGAATAGCAAACCAAATTCAGCAATACATTTAAAAGATCACACATCATGATCAAGTGAGATTTATTCTGGGGATGCAAGGTTGATACAATATCTGCAAATCAATAAATGTGATACACCACATAAATAAAGTAGATAAAAATCATATAATCATATAAATAGATGCAGAAAAAGTTTTTGACAAAATCCAGCACCCATTTATGATATAAACTCCCACCACAGTGGGAATAGAAGGAACATATATCAACATAATAAAAACCATATATGACAAATCCACAGCTAATGTCATATTCAACTGGGAAAAGCTTGCTTTACAATCAGGGAAAAGACAATGAAACCTACTTTCACCACTCTTATTTAACACTAGAGGCCCGGTGCACAAAAATTCGTGCACTGGGGCGGCCCCACAGCCCAGCCTGCCCCCTCTCACAGTCCGGGAACCCTCAGGGAACGTGCTACTGTGGCTAAGCCACAGCCTTGCTGATCAGGAGAAGGCACCACCCACATCACCTCCTTGCTGCTGCTACTTCTGGACTCCCTCTGCAGGAGGTGACCTGGTGATCAGAGAAAGGCGATGCCCCCATCAAGCTTCTGCTGCTGCCACTGCCAGCCACACGGCTGCCTGAGCTTCAGCACTGGCAGCCACTGCAGCTTGCCTGAGCCTTGGGCCAGTCCTGGGTAGTGGCAGCCACCATCTGTGGCTTGCCTGAGCTTCAGGCAGCCGCTGTGGCTTTGTCTGGAAGGACATCCAGATGGTCGTCCAGTCTAATTAGTGTACTACCCTTTTATTAGTATAGATAGTACTGAAAGTCCTAGCCACAGGTATCAGACGAGAACAAGAAATAAAAGACATACAAATTGGAAAGGAAGAATTAAAACTGTCATTATTTGCAGATGACATGATACGGTTTATAGAGAACCCTAAAGATTCTACCAAAATTCTATTGGAACTGATAAATTCATAAAGTAGCAAACTAAATATCCAGATATCAGTTGCATTTTTATACACCAAAAGTGATCTATTAGAAAGGGTAACTAAGAAAACAACCCCATTTTCAATTGTATCAGAAAGTAAAAAAATACCTAGCTATAAATTTAACCAAGACTGTACTCAGAACATTATAAGATACTGAAGAAAGAAATCAAAGAAGATACAAAGAGCTGGCCAGCGTGGCTCGGTGATTGGGTGTGGACCTATGAACCGGGAGGTCTCTGTTGAATTCCCAATCAGAGCACACGCCTAGGTTCAACGCTCCGTCCCCAGTGTGAGGCATGCAGGAGGAGGCTTATCAATGGTTCTCTCTCATCTTTGATGTTTCTGTCTCACTCTTTCTCTTCCTCTCTGAAATCAATAAAAATACATTAAAAAAGGATACAAATAAATGGAAGCATATACCATGCTCATGAATAGGAAGAATTAACATAGTTAAAATGTCCATACTATCCAAAGCAATCAATAGATTTATTGCAATTCCTATCAAAATACCAATAGTGGCCCTAGCCAATTTGGCTCAGTGGATAGAGCACCAGTCTGTGGATGAAAAGGACCCAGGTTCGATTCCAGTCAAGGGCACATACCTCAGTTGCAGGCTCCTCCCTGGCCCAGGCCCTGGTCAGGGATTATGCAGGAGGCAGCCAATCGATGTATTTCTCTCACAACGATGTTTCTCCCTGTCTTTCCCTCTCTCTTCCACTCTCTCTAAAAATCAATGAAAAATTATCTTTAGGTGTGGATAAGAAAACAAAACAAACAAACAAACAAAAACAACAAACCAGCCTTTGTGAAGGCTTAATACAAAAAAAAAGGGAAAAAGTGGCTTACTTCACAGAATTAGAACAAATGATCCAAAATTTGATGTGGAACCACAAAAGACCCCAAATAGGCACAGCAATCTTGAGAAAGAAAAATAAGGTTGGCCGTATCATGTTATCTGATATCAAACTATATTACAAGGTCATAGTAATCAAAACAGCATTGGCATAAAACAGGCATATAGATCAATGGAGCAGAATAGAGAGTCCAGAAATAAACTCATGCCTATATGGTCAATTAATATTTGACAAAGGAGGCAAGACCATACAATGAGTAAAAATAGTCTATTTAATAAATAGTGTTGAGAAAATTAGACAGATACATGCAAAAAAAATTAAACTAGACCATCTTCTTACATCATATACAAGAATAAACTCAAAATGGATTAGACTTATAGGATAGGATAGGAAACCTAAAACCATAAAACTTATAGAAGAAAACATAGACAGTAAGATCTTAGACATTTGTCTTAGTAATATTTTTTTTCTGATATATCTTCTTGGGCAAGGAAAACAAACAAAAAAATAAAGAAATGGGACTACATTAAACTAAAAAAGTTTTTGCACAGCAAAAGAAACTGTCAACAGAATGAAAAGACAACCCACTGAATGGCAGGATGTATATTCTCCAATAATACATCTGGTAAGGGGTTAATATCCAAAATTTATAAGGAACTCATACAACTCAACACAAAAAACAATCCAATTAAAAAATGGGCAAATGACCTTAATAGACACCTCTCTAAAGAGGACATACAGATGGCTCATAGACATATGAAAATATACTCAATGTCACTAATCAGCAGAGAAATGCAAATTAAAACCACAATGAAATATTATCTCAAACCTGTCAGAATGGCTATTGTTAGGTTGGAGAGAGCCCAGGATAGGATACATGCAGACATGTGACAAGATAATGGACTACTCCTGGCATTTCTAACAGATCAGCATGCCAGACACAGACACTGGCTTCTCCAGGACCCCCACACAGATACTGACTCCTTCCTGAATACCTTGATGACCCCCTGCAGCTGAAACTTCCTCAGCTGAATACCTCAGCTCATGTCCCCGCCCCTCACCCAACTGCAGTATAAAAAAATCGCCCCCCTCCCTGTTGGTGTGAATCCACGTGCCCTGTCCTTGGGGTACGTGGGTCTCCCGGGGATGCAGAATAAACTTTCCTTCCTTCCTTTTCTGATCAACTCTCTTTATTTATTTCGCCGCCTCCTGAGCCACCTAACCTAACAGCTATCATCAATAAAACAACAAACAAGTGTTGGTAAGGATGTGGAGAAAAGGGAACCCTCATGTACTATTGGTGGGGGTGCAGATTGGTGCAGCCACTGTGAAAAATAGTATGGAGTGTCTTTAAAAAATTAAAAATGGAACTGTCTTATGACCCAGGGTATGTATCTGAAGAAATAAAAAACACTAATTCAAAAACAATATATGCATCTTATGTTCATTGCAGTGTTATTTACAATAGCCAAGCTATTGAAGCAACCTAAATGTTCATCAATAGATGAGTGAATAAAAAAGTGGTGGCACACATATACAATGGAGTATTACTTGGCCATAAAAAGGAAGGAAATCTTACAATTTGTGACAGCACGGATGGACCGGGTATGCCCAGTGAAATAAGCCTGTCAGAGAAAGACAAATACCACATGACTTCACTTATATGTGGAACCTAAAGAACAGCATAAACAAACAAAACAGAAACAAACTCATAGATACAGAGAACAGACTATAGTTGCCAGACGTGTGGGGATTGGGGGACTGGGTTTTAAGATGAAGAGATTGAGAAGTACAGATTGATAGTTACAAAATAGTCATGGGGATGTAAAGTACAGTATAAGAAATATAATTAATACCATATCCGGTTTGGCTCAGTGGATAGAGCATTGGCCTGCAGACTGAAGGGTCCCAGGTTTGATTCTGGTCAAGGGCACATGCAGGGGTTGCAGGCTCGATCTTCAGTAGGACGTGTGCAGGAGGCAGTCAATCAATGATTCTCTCCCATCATTGATGATTCAATCTCTCTCTCTCCTTTCCTCTCTGAAATCAATAAAAATATATTTTATGCCCTATCCAGTTTTGCTCAGTGGATAGAGCGTCGGCCTGTGGACTGAAAGGTCCCAGGTTTGATTCTGGCCAAGGGAATGTACCTTGGTTGCGGGCACATCCCCAGTAGGAGGTGTGCAGGAGGCAGCTGATCGGTGTTTCTCTCTCATCGATGTTTCTAACTCTCTATCCTTCTCCCTTCCTCTCTGTAAGAAATCAATAAAATATATTTTTAAAAAATATATATTTAAAATGTGGAGAGTTTAAAAAATAAATATAATCAATAATATTATAGTAACTATGTATGGTGTCAGATGGGTACTGAAAATATCAGGGGAAACACTTTGTAAAGTATATGATTGTCTAACCACCATGCTGTACACCTGAAACTAATAAAAATAGTAGTGAATGTAAACTGTATTTGAAAAATAAATATTTAAAAACTATATTGTGATTTCTTTTCTCATTTTAAATTTTCACATTTGCATCTAATTTTGTATCCCTTTTATTTTAAAAAAGATATTTTTATTGATTTCAGAGAGGAAGAGGGAGAGAGAAACACCAATGACGAGAGAAAATCATTGATCAGCTGCCTCCTGCATGCCTCCTACTGGGGACTGAGCTCCAAACCCAGGCATGTACCCTGAACTGGAATTGAGCCACGATCTCCTGGTTCATAGGTTGACACTCAACCACTGAGCAACTCAGACTGGGCTGTGTCCTTTTTCTTAACAGAGAACACCCCAAGTTGTATAAGTTTCAGGCCACACAAAGTCCAGATCTACCCCTGCTCATATCCAGTCCCTCAGCAAATGCTATTGTCTCTACTTCCACATATGTACAGAGACTGAGCACTTCTCACCATCTTCACTGCCACCATAATTTCCCACCTGTATTATTGCAATAGCCTGCTAATTTTTCTCCCTGCTTCCTGCCTTGCCCTCTTTCAGTTTAATCTCAATACAGCAGCCAAAGTGATCATTTTAAACTGAAGTCATATCAGGTCCCTCCTCTTCTTAAAACTAAAACTCTCCATTAATTTCCATCCTTATTCAGAGTAAAGTCCAAAGTCCTTTCTATGGCCTTTAGAGACCTACTTGATCTGTGCTCCTCTTTACCTCTCTGATCTTCTTTCTTTTTTAAAAAATATATTTTTATTGATTACAGAGAGGAAGGGAGAGGGAGAGAGAGATGGAAACATCAATGATGACAGAGAATCATTGATTGGCTGCCTCGTGCACACCCGCTACTGGGGATGGAGCCCACAACCCCTGCATGTGCCCTGACCTTGAATCGAACTATGATCTCCTGGTTCAAAGGTTGAGAACCAACCACTGAGCAACACTGGTCTGGCTGACCTTTTTTCTTACCCCACTTCCCTGATTTATTACATTTCAGCAACCCCCCCTTTTTTTTTGTGGTTCCTTGCACATGCCAAACCTATTTCTGCCTTGGGACTTTAGCCTGATTATTCCCCCTGCCTAGAACACTTTTCTTTTGGATATATGCATGACTCACTCCCTTATTTCTGCCTGGTCTCTGCTCATATGTCACTATCAGTGAGGCCTTCTTTGTATAAAATTACAACCTCCCCTATCACTCATAATCTCTCTTCTCTGCCTTATTTTTCTCTATCTGATTTGTCATCATCTGACATAATACAGAGTTGGAGGAAGTAGGTTTACAGTGGTTTATATGGAAATAATACAAATAAATAATACAATAATTGATAAATAATAATATAAAGAATAAACTCTGTTTTGCATACTCACAACTGTAAACCTACTTCTGCTTGCCCATGTACACCCTCCCCTGTTCATTTGTTTATTTTCTTTCTCCCCCATTAGAAGTAATCTCCACAAGGAGAAGGATGTTGTTTTGTTCACAAATGTATTCTTAGCACTAGACATGTGCTTGGCATATAGCAGGCATTCAATAAATATCTGTTGAATGAATATATTAATAATGGATTCTATATGCTAACTTAAGCAGTGGGAATAGAGCGTAATATCACCTTTCTTCTTTTTGTTTTAAAAATTGTTTATTTTAAAAATTGTGCATAAACTATACATAGCATAATATTTACCACTTAATCCATTTTTAAATGTAGAGTTTTTTATTTGAATTTATTGAGGTGACATCCTATATAATAAAGAGCTAATATGCAAATGGTCATCACACCCTCACACCAGGCACGCTGTAACGGCTGACACTCAACACTGGGAAGAGAGGAATGGGGACCAGCCAGGCACAAATGAGCTCGTCAGAGAGGAATGGGGACCAGCCAGGCTGTGGCCCGGGAGGGGGACAAACTGCCTGCCCCATGGTCCTGGGTGCCAGTGGCTGTGCCTGCAACTGTGGCCCAGGAGAGGGACAAGCCGCCTGCCCCGTGGTTGCTGGTGCCAGTAGCTGCACCTGTGCCTGTGGCCTGGCCTGGGAGAGGGACAAGCTGCATGCCCCACAGTCCCAGGCACCAGTGCCTGTGGTTGTGGCCTGGGAGAGGGACAAGCTGCCAGTCCACGGTCCACTTCGGCTGTGGCTGGCCTGGGCGAAGCCAGCCCAGGACCTGGGTGCCTATGGCCAGTCAGAGGGAGGGAATCCTGGGTCCCAGGTGCTGGGTGGGGCAGAGGCAGTTAAAAGCGATCAGGCCAGGAGGGGAGCAGTTAGGGGTGATCAGGCAGGTAGGCAGAGGGGTTAGGGGCTATCAGGCAGGCAGGCAGGCAGGCAGGCAGGCAAGTGGTTAGGAACCAGTGATTGGATTCTGAGAGGCAGTCAGACATCCCCTGAGGGGTCCCAGATTGGAGAGGGTGCAGGCCGGGCTGAGGGACACCCCCCCATGCATGCCTCTAGTTAGTTAATAAAATTATATAGGTTTCATGGGTACAATTCTATAATACATCATCTGTATATTGTATTGTGTGTTCACCAGTCCAAGTCAAGTCTCCTTCCATCACCATATATCCCCCCTTTTTAAGTGCAGAGTTGATTGTCATTAAGTACATTTGCATTGCTACCCAACTATCACTACCATCTATCCAGAACATTTTTCATGTTGCAAACTGAAACTCTGTATCTTCTTTCTTCTTTATATACTAGGTTAATGCCTCAATTTCTTACAATAAACATTTATTATTATGTTGAAAGGCCATTTCCATTTTGGGAGCAGACTAATCAGAAATTTACTAGATGTACTGGTTAATAATGCAGATTTTTTTCAATAGATGGAGTTACTATGTTGATATATATGCGATTTGATATGTATGCTATTTTCTTGTATTGCTCCTTCAGATTACCACTTGTTCTGATCGATGGCACACATACTTTCTGAGCAGCACTTCAAAACATACGAAGTGGAAAATTGGGTTTCTGAATGGTTTGCCTCAAAACAAGAAAAGTTCTTTTGGGACGGTATCCACAAATTACCTGAAAGATGGGGGATGTATAGCTAGCGATGGACATTACTTTTGATGTTTCTCTTGAAATTATCATGTTTTCTTTTATTACAAAATCCACATTATTACCGCTAATAAAGTGGAGTAATTATCAACCAGTTAATGATGTGGATTAACTATTAATCGGTTAATAATGCAGATTAACTATCAACCTGTTAATAATGCAGATTAACTATTTTTTTAAAAGTTATGAGAAATTTTACTCAGCAAACAAGAGATTACATTCCACTGTCAAAAAGTAATTTTAAAATAGTTACAAGATGACTCAAACAAATATAAAAAACATGAACACACATCAACTGATACTCAATTCATTGATTGGGGAGATAGCAGAATGGTAAAATTGGCTGCAAGGGCATATGGGGACCTGGATATTTATAGAAATTGGTAAAAGAAAATGTACAAAATTGCTAGGTTAAGTACACAACTGGTTAATGTTCCACAGGGCAGTGAAACCATAATCCTTGCGTTTGTCTTTTCTACCAGACACAAATCTACAAAGTCCAGACTTTGTCAATAGTAAACAATGTGTCAAACAAAAGCTACTTTTCTGGGGGTAGGGGAGGCCAGGGGATTGTTAAGGGCGGGGGGGGGGGCGGGAGGAAAGACACATATGTAATACCCTTTGTAATACTTTAAGCAATAAAACAATAAAAAAGGTACTTTTCCTTGGATAATTTTATGATCCTTGGTGGCTTTTTTAATACCTCCCAATGTGACATGGTGTCCTATTTTTCCTTATTTCCAACTTTGGGATTCTTTTTCTTTTCGGACACAAAGGCAATTTATTAACAGAAAATAATTTGAGGAGTCCTGTTCACAGACGGCAACCACGGCAACCCCCCTTTCTGCGGGTGCTGTTGGGGGGGATGGGAGTGACATCCTCAATCCGTCCGATCTTCATTCCCGAGTGGGCAAGGGCTCTTAGAGCTGACTGGGCCCCTGATCCAGGGGTCTTGGTCCTATTTCCTTCTGTGGCCTGGAGTTTGATGTGAAGAGCAGTGATGCCCAGCTCCTTGCACCTCTGGGCCACATCCTGGGCAGCCAGCATGGCCGCATATGGAGAGGATTCATCTCAGTCAGCCTTCACCTTCATCCCACCAGTCACACGGCAGATGGTATCCTTGCCAGAAACATCAGTGACATGTACGAAAGTGTCATTGAAGGGTGCAAAGATGTGGCAGACACCAAATACATTTTCTCCTTCAGCCACCTGAGGTCCGAGGCTGATGACCTGTTCTTCCTTCTTTTCCTTTCCGTTGCGAGGTGCCATTCCTGCATGTCTGGTCCAGACTCTGCTACCGGAAAGAGAGATGGGAGAGGGCGGGGCTACAGGTCACGTTAGCGTCACCGGAAGTGTACTCTGGGGTCACCGGAAGTGTACTCTGAGGTCACCGGAAGTGTACTCTGAGGTCACCGGGGCGAGGTCACCGGCGCGAGGGCTCCCGGAAGACACCGCCTTTAGCGTACCCACGGAGTTTAAGACTCGCCCACGAAAAGACGGTTTACTTAAGGGGGTTCCAAAGGAGGTAAGGGGGTAGGGGAGGCTGGGGGAAGGTCAAAGGGAAAAAAAATATATTTTCTCCATCTATTGAAAAAGTCAAGGGCTCGGGCCAGTCTCAGACTGCACCATGCAGCCATATCCGCGGAGAGAGGCAGGCCTGTGTCGGGAATATTTTTGTAAATTGCTTAAAATATTACAAAGAGTAGTACATTTGTTTCCTTTTTTTCCCCCTTAACCTTCCCCCAGCCTCCCTTACGCCCCAGTGTCTTTGTCCATTGGTTGGTTATGCTCATATGCATGCACACAAGTCCTTCGGTTGATCTCTTACCGCCCCTCCCCCCGCCAACCCGCCCCGGCCTTCCCGCTGCAGTTTGAAGGACTGTTCGATGCTGCTCTGCCGCTGTATCTATTTTTGTTCATCAGTTTATAATGGTCGTTATTACCCATAAATGAGTGGGATCATGTGGTATTTTTCTTTCACTGACTGGCTTATTTCACTTAGCATAATATGCTCCAGTTCCAAACATGCTGTGGCAAATGGTAAGAGTTCCTTCTTTTTTACAGCAGCATAGTATTCCATCATGTAAATGTACTACAGTTTTCTAATCCATTCATCTACTGATGGGCACTTAGGCTGTTTCCAGATCTTAGCTATGGTGAATTCTGCTGCTATGAACATAGGGGTGCGTATATCCTTTCTGATTGGTGTTTCTGTTTTCTTGGGATCTAGTCCTAGCAGTGGGATCAATAGGTCAAATGGGAGTTCCATTTTTAACTTTTTGAGGAAACTCCGTATTATCTTCCACAGTGGCTGCACCAGTCTGCATTCCCACCAGCAGTGCACTGAGTGTTCCTTTTTCTCCACATCCTCTCCAGCACTTGTCCTTTGTTGATTTGTTGATGATAGCCATTCTGACAGGTGTGAGATGGTATCTCATTGTTGGTTTGATTTGCATCTCTCAGATGATTAGTGACTTTGAGCATGTTTTCATATGTCTCTTGGCTTTCTGAATGTCCTCTTTTGAAAGGTGTCTATTTAGGTCCTTTGCCCATTTTTTGATTGGATTGTTTATCTTCCTTTTGTTAAGTTGTCTGAGTTCCCTATAAAAGGTGGAGATTAAACCCTTATCAGTGATAACATTGGCAAATATGTTCTCCCATGCAGAGGGCTTTCTTATTGTTTTGTTGATGGTTTCTTTTCCTGTGCAGAAGCTTTTGATTTTGATGTAGTCCCATTTGTTTGTTTTCTCTTTAGTTTCCAATGCCCTAAACAGTGGTTGGCAAACTCATTAGCCAACAGAGCCAAATATCAACAGTACAATGATTGAGATTTCTTTTGAGAGCCAAATTTTTTAAACTTAAACTATATAGGTAGGTACAATGTTATTAACTTAATTAGGGTACTCCTAAGGCTTAGGAAGAGCCACACTCAAGGGGCCAAAGAGCCGCATATGGCTCTTGAGCCGCAGTTTGCCGACCATGGCACTAGGAGATGTATCAGTGAAGAAATTGCTTCGGCATACGTCTGAGATTTTGTTGCCTTTGGATTCTTCTAGAATTTTTATGGTTTCCTGTCATACATTTAAGTCCTTTATCCATTTTGAGTTTATTTTTGTGTATGGTGTAAGTTGGTGGTCTAGTTTCATTTTCTTGCATATATCTGTCCAGTTTTCCCAACACCATTTATTGAAGAGACTATCTTGGCTCCATTGTATGTTCTTGCCTCCTTTGTCAAATATTAATTGAGCATATTGGTTCGGGTCGATTTCTGGGTTCTCTATTCTATTCCATTGATCTATATGTCTGTTCTTGTGCCAATACCAGGCAGTTTTGAGAACAGTAGCTTTGTAATACAGCTTGATACCTGGTATTGAGATCCCACCTACTTTGTTCTTCTTTCTCAGGATCGCTGTAGCTATCGGGGTCTTTTTTTATTCCCAATGAATTTTTGGAGAGTTCGTTCTAGGTCTGTGAAATATGTCGTTGGTATTTTAATGGGGACTGCGTTGAATTTATAGATTGTTTTGGGTAGTATGGACATTTTAATGATGTTGATTCTACCAATTCATGAACATGGTATGTTCTTCCATGTGTTTATGTCTTCCTCTATCTCTTTTTTCAACGTCCCTTAGTTTTCTGAGTAGAGGTCGTTTACCTCTTTAGTTAAGTTTATTCCTGGGTATCTTAATTTTTTTGGTGTGATGGTAAATGGGACTGCTTTTTTAGTCTCTCTTTCTGTAAGTTCACTATTGGTGTATAGAAATGCCATAGATTTCTTGGCATTAATTTTGTATCCTGCTACATTGCTGAATTCGTTTATTAAGTAATAGTTTCTTGATGGAGTCTTTAGGGTTTTTTATGTACAATATCATGTCATCTGCGAATATGGACAGTTTTACTTCTTCATTTCCAATTTGGATGCCTTGTTTTTCTTCTTCTTGTCTAATCGCAATGGCTAATACTTCCAGTACTATGTCGAACAGGAGTGGCGAGAGTGGGCATCCCTGTCTTGTTCCTGTTCTTAGGCTAAATGGTTTTAGTCAGGGGACCTCAAACTATGGCCCACGGGCCACATGCAAATACAAATATTGTATTTGTTCCCATTTTGTTTTTTTTTACTTCAAAATAAGATATGTGCAGTGTGCATAGGAATTTTTACATAGTTGTTTTTTTTTTTTTAAACTATAGTCCGGCCCTCCAACGGTCTGAGGGACAGTGAACTGGCCCCCTGTTTAAAAAGTTTGAGGATCCCTGGTTTTAATTTTTGCCCATTGAGTATGATATTGGCTGTGGGTTTGTCATAGATGGCTTTTATTATGTTGAGGCATGATCCTTCTATTCCCACCTTGCTGAGAGTTTTTATCAGAAATTGGTGTTGGATTTTGTCAAGTGCTTTTTCTGCATCAATTGATATGACTGTGTGGTTTTTATCTCTCAATTTGTTTATGTGATGTATCACGTTTATTGATTTGCGGATATTCTCT
The DNA here is from genome assembly GCF_963259705.1 of Myotis daubentonii. NCBI lineage: Eukaryota > Metazoa > Chordata > Mammalia > Chiroptera > Vespertilionidae > Myotis > Myotis daubentonii. The sequence continues at coordinate 40,566,607 of NC_081861.1, forward strand.
CATCCTTGCATCCCTGGGATGAATCCTACTTGGCCATGGTGTATGATCTTTCTGTTGTACTGCTGGATCCGATTTGCTAGGATTTGTTGAGGATTTTGGCATCTATGTTCATGAGGGATATTGGCCTATAATTCTCTTTCATTGTGTTGTCTTTGTCTGGTTTTGGTATTAGGGTGATGCTGGCTTCATAGAATGAGCTTGGAAGTGTTCCTTCCTCTTGAATTGTTTGGAATAGTCTGAGGAGGATAGGTTTTAGTTCTTCTTTGAATGTTTGGTAAAACTCCCCTGTGAAGCCGTCTGGCCCTGGGCTTTTGTTTGCTGGAAGCTTTATTTATTTATTTATTTTTTATTTTTTTATTGCTTAAAGTATTACAAAGGGTATTACATATGTGTCCTTCCCCCTACCCCCCGCCCTTGACAGTCCCCTGGCCTCCCCTACCCCCCAGTGTCTTATGTCCATTGGTTATGCTTATATGCATGCATACAAGTCCTTCGGTTGATCTCTTACCCCCCCTCCCCCCTGCCCCCCAACCCTCCCTGGCCTTCCCCCTGCCGTTTGACAATCTGTTTGAGGCAGCTCTGTCTCTGTATCTATTATTGTTCAAAAGTTTATAATGGTCTGTATTATCCATGAATGAGTGAGATCATGGGGTATTTTTCCGTCATTGATGGGCTTATTTCACTTAGCATAATGCTCTCCAGTTTCATCCATGCTGTTGCAAATGGTAAGAGTTCCTTCTTTTTTATAGCAGTATAGTATTCCATCGTGTAGATGCACCACAGTTTTCTAATCCATTCATCTACTGATGGGCAGTTAGGCTGTTTCCAGATCTTAGCTATGGTGAATTGTGCTGCTATGAAGATAGGGGTGCATATAGCCTTTCTGATTGGTGATTCTGGTTTCTTGGGATATATTCCTAGAAGTGGGATCACAGGGTCAAATGGGAGTTCCATTTTCAGGTTTTTGAGGAAACTCCGTACTGTCTTCCATAGTGGCTGCACCAGTCTGCATTCTCACCAGCAGTGCACAAGTGTTCCTTTTTCTCCACATCCCCTCCAGCACTTGTCGTTTGTTGATGATAGCCAGTCTGACAGGTGTGAGATGGTACCTCATTGTTGTTTTGATTTGCATCTCTCAGATGATTAGTGACTTTGAGCATGTTTTCATATGTCTCTTGGCTTTCTGAATGTCCTCTTTTGAAAGGTGTCTATTTAGATCCTTTGTCCATTTTTTTATTGGATTGTTTATCTTCCTTTTGTTAAGTTGTATGAGTTCCCTATAAATTTTGGAGATTAGGCCCTTATCAGATAAGACATTGGCAAATATGTTTTCCCACGCATATTTGTTGTTTTGTTGATGGTTTCTTTTGCTGTGAAGAAGCTTTTTATTTTGATTTAGTCCCATTTGTTCATTTTCTCTTTAGTTTCCAGTACCCTAGGAGCCGTATCGATGAAGAAATTGCTTCGGCATACGTCTGAGATTTTGTTGCCTTTGGATTCTTCTAGAATTTTTATGGTTTCCTGTCATACATTTAAGTCCTTTATCCATTTTGAGTTTATTTTTGTGTATGGTGTAAGTTGGTGGTCTAGTTTCATTTTCTTGCATATATCTGTCCAATTTTCCCAGCACCATTTATTGAAGAGACTATCTTGGCTCCATTGTATGTTCTTGCCTCCTTTGTCAAATATTAATTGAGCATATTGGTTCGGGTCGATTTCTGGGTTCTCTATTCTATTCCATTGATCTATATGTCTGTTCTTGTGCCAATACCAGGCAGTTTTGAGAACAGTAGCTTTGTAATACAGCTTGATACCTGGTATTGAGATCCCACCTACTTTGTTCTTCTTTCTCAGGATCGCTGTAGCTATCGGGGTCTTTTTTTATTCCCAATGAATTTTTGGAGAGTTCGTTCTAGGTCTGTGAAATATGTCGTTGGTATTTTAATGGGAACTGCATTGAATTTATAGATTGTTTTGGGTAGTATGGACATTTTAATGATGTTGATTCTACCAATTCATGAACATGGTATGTTCTTCCATGTGTTTATGTCTTCCTCTATCTCTTTTTTCAACGTCCCTTAGTTTTCTGAGTAGAGGTCTTTTACCTTTTTAGTTAAGTTTATTCCTAGGTATCTTAATTTTTTTGGTGTGATGGTAAATGTGATTGCTTTTTTAGTCTCTCTTTCTGTAAGTTCACTATTGGTGTATAGAAATGCCATAGATTTCTTGGCATTAATTTTGTATCCTGCTACATTGCTGAATTCGTTTATTAAGTAATAGTTTCTTGATGGAGTCTTTAGGGTTTTTTATGTACAATATCATGTCATCTGCGAATATGGACAGTTTTACTTCTTCATTTCCAATTTGGATGCCTTGTTTTTCTTCTTCTTGTCTAATCGCAATGGCTAATACTTCCAGTACTATGTCGAACAGGAGTGGCGAGAGTGGGCATCCCTGTCTTGTTCCTGTTCTTAGGCTAAATGGTTTTAGTCAGGGGACCTCAAACTATGGCCCACGGGCCACATGCAAATACAAATATTGTATTTGTTCCCATTTTGTTTTTTTTTACTTCAAAATAAGATATGTGCAGTGTGCATAGGAATTTTTACATAGTTGTTTTTTTTTTTTAAACTATAGTCCGGCCCTCCAACGGTCTGAGGGACAGTGAACTGGCCCCCTGTTTAAAAAGTTTGAGGACCCCTGGTTTTAATTTTTGCCCATTGAGTATGATATTGGCTGTGGGTTTGTCATAGATGGCTTTTATTATGTTGAGGCATGATCCTTCTATTCCCACCTTGCTGAGAGTTTTTATCAGAAATTGGTGTTGGATTTTGTCAAGTGCTTTTTCTGCATCAATTGATATGACTGTGTGGTTTTTATCTCTCAATTTGTTTATGTGATGTATCACGTTTATTGATTTGCGGATATTCTCTCATCCTTGCATCCCTGGGATGAATCCTACTTGGCCATGGTGTATGATCTTTCTGTTGTACTGCTGGATCCGATTTGCTAGGATTTGTTGAGGATTTTGGCATCTATGTTCATGAGGGATATTGGCCTATAATTCTCTTTCATTGTGTTGTCTTTGTCTGGTTTTGGTATTAGGGTGATGCTGGCTTCATAGAATGAGCTTGGAAGTGCTCCTTCCTCTTGAATTGTTTGGAATAGTCTGAGGAGGATAGGTTTTAGTTCTTCTTTGAATGTTTGGTAAAACTCCCCTGTGAAGCCGTCTGGCCCTGGGCTTTTGTTTGCTGGAAACTTTTTGATGACTGCTTCAATTTCTTCCATAGTTATTGGCCTATTGAGATTTTTAGATTCTTCCTGATTGAGTTTTGGAAGGTTTTGTTTTTCTAGGAAATATGTCCATTTCCTCCAGGTTGACTAGTTTGTTGCAGTAAAGTTGTTCATAGTATTTTTTTTTTAACAATCCTTTTTATTTCTGTGGGGTCTGTTGTTATTTCTCCTCTTTCATTTCTGATTTTGTTTATTTGGGTTCTCTCTCTTTGCTTCTTGGTGAGCCTGGCTAGAGGTTCATCAATCTTGTTTTTCCTTTCAAAGAACCAGCTCTTGGTTTTGTTGATCTTTTGTATTGTGTGTGGTTTTTTTTTGTTTGTTTGTTTTTTTGGTCTCTATGTCGTTGATCTCCTCTCTCATCTTTATTATTTTCTTCCTTCTGCTTAAACTGGGTTTTTCTTGTTACTCTCTTTCTAACTCTTTCAGTTTTAAGGTTAGGTAATTTATTATCATTGTTTCTTGTTTTTTTGCAGTACGTTTGTAAAGCTATGAACTTCCCTCTCAAGAGTGCTTTCGCTGTGTCCAATAGGTTTTGGATTGTTGTGTTTTCATTGTTGTTTGTTGCAATGATTTTTTTTTATTTCTTGTTTGATCTCTCTGGTAACCCAGTCATTGTTTAATAGCCTGCTATTTAGTCTCCATGTGTTTGATTTTTTTGGATTGTTTTTATTGTAGTTGATTTCCAGTTTTATGCCATTGTGATCTGAGAAGATGCTTGATATGATTTCTATCTTCTTGAATTTGAAGAGACTTTGCCTGTGACCCAACATATGGTCTATCTTTGAAAATGACCCATGTGCACTGGAGAAGAATGTATATTCTGTGGCTTTGGAGTGAAATGTTCTGAAGATGTCAATTAATTCCATCTGATCTAGTGAGTCATTTAGGATTGATGTTTCTTTGCTGATTTTTTGTTTAGAGGATTTGTCCAGTGGTGATAGTGGAGTATTATAGTCCCCTACTATGATTGTATTGCTGTCAATCTCTCCCTTGATCTCCTCCAGAAGTTTTTTTATGTATTTGTTTGCTCCTATATTGGGTGCGTATAAGTTTACCAGAGTTATTTCTTCTTGTGGGATTGCTCCCTTTAGTATTATGAAGTGGCCTTCCTTATCTCTTTTTATGTCCTTAACTTTGAGATCTAATTTGTCAGATATAAGTATTGCTACCCCAGGTTTTTTTTTTTTTTTTTTTTTCATTTCCATTCGCCTGAGAAACCTTTTTCCATCCCTTCACCATCAGTCTTTGTGGGTCTTTTTTTCTGAGGTGGGTTTCCTTTAGACAGCAGATATATGGGTCATGTTTTCTTATCCATTCAGGTACCCTATGTCTTTTGATTGGGGCATTTAATCCATTTACATTTAAAGTTATTATTGATAGATACTTGTTTGTCGCCATTTTTATTCTTTACCCCTGTGTTCCTTCTTCGTTTCTTATTTTTTCTTTTTACAGTAGACCCTTTAACATTTCTTGCGTTGCTGGTTTGGTGATAATAAACTTCCGTAGTCCTTTTTTGTCTGTGAAGCTCCTGATTTCAGCCTCAATTTTGATTGATAGCCTTGCTGGGTACAGTATTCTTGGATTCAGACCCTTCCTTTGCATGACTTTGTATATTTAATTCCATTCCCTTCTTGCCTGATGTGTTTCTGTTGAGAAATCGGTCACTAGTCTGATGGGGGATCCTTTTTAGGTAACTTTCTGTCTCTCTCTGGCCACTTTTAAGATTCTTGCTTTGTCTCGTGTTTGCCAATTCAATTATAATGTGCCTTGGCGTTGGTCTTTTGGGGTGCATTTTCTTTGGAACTCTGTGAGCTTCTTGGATTTGTGCGAGTTTTTTCTTCCCTATATCAGGGAAGTTTTCTGTCATTATTTCTTCAAACAGGTTTTCTATTCCTTACTCAGTCTCCTCTCCTTCTGGCACCCCTATTAGGCGGATGTTGTTTCGTTTCATGGTGTCCCAAAGTTCTCTTAGGCTCTCCTCCTGCTTTTTAATTTTTTTTTTCTAGAAGCTGCTCTGCTTGGGTATTTTTTCCTATCTTGTCTTCTAGCTCACTGATGCAGTCCTCTGCTTCTTCTAGTCTACTGTTGATGCTTTCTATTGAGTTCTTTATAGCAGTGATGTCATTTTTTCATTTCTTCTTGGTTCTCCTTCATTTCCTCTTGGTTCTTCCACATATTGTTGAATTTGTCTTCCATTCTTTTCATCCACCTTATGACCATTTCTCTGAATTCTTTCTCTGACAGGTTGCTTGCTTCCATGTCATTTACTTCCTTTTCTGGTGATGCTTGTTTTTCTTTCATATGTGGGCTGTTTCTTTGTCCCCCATGATATCTCTTCTCCGGGTGTCTGGTTATGTAGTTCTCTCTCTGCTGCATTGATTTAAAGGCACAAAATACAACACAACAAGGCAGAATGCACAAGGCACTGAACACAAATGTATTCACGATACTAATAACCCCAAATAAAGGTGACTATCAGAGAAAAGAGAATTAGGGGATAAGAAAGAAAGAAGAAGAGAAAAAGAAAAGAGAGAAAAAGAAAAACAAGGAGTGCAAAAATGTAATTGGGAAAAGGAAAAAAAAGTAAGAGAGAAAAGAAAGAGAATGAAATAGAAGAGGGGAAGAAACTATATATATGGGGAGAAATCTCCAATAGAACAGCCACTAATCCCAGCAAATGCTAGCAACAGACACCTAGAGATAAATGCAAACTTCAAACAACAACTAATATCAAGCGAGGCGAGGGAAAACAGAAGCAAAAAATAACCGAAAAAAAAAAACCCAACAAAAAAGTAAAAATAAAAAGCAAAACAATCTCACAAACAAGCATAAAAAAAACCACTTTAATCAACAATCAAGCAAACAACAAAATGACAGAGGGAAAAATGATTTGGATAGTGAAGAAAGAGAAGAGAGAGGTGTATATGTGCTTAGAACAGGGGATTGGAAGGCCTATCTAATAATAGAGAAACATGGAATTAACCATAACTTTGCTACCCTTCCCATTGGCTAATCAGCAAGATATGCAAATTAACTGCCAACCAAAATGGCGGCCAGCAGCCAGGCAGCTGAAGCGAACAGGAGGCTTGCTTGCTCCAGTGACGGAGGAAGCCAAGGTTCCCCTCCTGCCGCTGCCGGCCTCTGAGCTGCACTCTAAGAAACGATGTTGCAAATATAGAAGCTAAACAAACCCCATGCTTTCAGCCAGCTGGCATAACTGGAGTTGCAACAGTATTTCAGTTATAGAACCCAAACAAACCCAGAGACCTGCTTTCAGCAGCCAAGGTCTCAGAGCTGGAGCTGAGCCTCAGAGCTAAAGCCGGCTCTCAGTTCCAGTGACAGCCATAGAAGGTAAATAAATCCCAGAATAAAAAAAAAAGAAAGAAAGAAAGGAGAGGTTGGGAACTTCAGTCACCCGCCAGCCTGAAAACGGCCCTCAGCCCCTCACCCAGACTGGCCAGGCACCCCAGTGTGGACCCCCACCATAAAGGGGGTGTGACCAGCTGAAAACAGCCATCATCCCCTCATCCAGGCTGGCCAGGCCACCCCCCTGGGGACCCCCACCCTGAAGGGGGTGTGACCAGCTGGAAACAGCCATCATCCCCTCACCCAGACTGGCCAGGCACTCCAGTGGGGACCCCCACCCTGAAGGGGGTGTGACCAGCTGGAAACAGGCATCATCCCCTCATCCAGGCTGGCCAGGCACCCCCGTGGGGACCCCCACCCTGAAGGGGGTGTGACCAGCTAGAAACAGCCATCATCCCCTCACCCAGACTGGCCAGGCACTCCAGTGGGGACCCCCACCCTGAAGGGGGTGTGACCAGCTGCAAATAGCCATCATCCTCTCATCCAGGCTGGCCAGGCACCCCAGTGGGGACCCCCACCTGAAAAGGGTGTGACCAGCTGAAAACAGCCATCATCCCCTCACCCAGGCTGGCCAGGCACCCAAGCGGGACCCCCACCCTGATCCGGGACACCCTTCAGGGCAAACCAGCTGGCCCCCACCCATGCACCAGGCCCCCATCCTATATAGTAAAAGGGTAATATGCAAACTGACCCTAACAGCAGAAGGACTGGGAATGACTGGTCACTATGACACACACTGACCACCAGGGGGCAGACACTCAATGCAGGAGCTGCCCTCTGGTGGTCAGGGCGTTCTCACATGGGAGAAGCTCTGCACAGCCACAATCCAGACTGATGACTGCCAGTACAGCAGTGGTGTTGGGAGCCTCTCCCGCCTCCTCAGCAGCTCTTAGGATGTCCAACTGCAGTTTAGGCCTGCTCCCTGCTGGCAATTGGACATCCCCCAAGGGCTGCCGGGCTGCCAGAGGAATGTCTGGTTGCCATCTTAAGCCCAAGTCCCCGGGGAGCGGGCCTAAGCCAGCAGGTGGTCATCCCCTGAGGGGTCCCAGACTGCGAGAGGGCACAGGCTGGGCTGAGGGACCCCCCCACCCCCTGAGTGCACAAATTTCTGTGCACCGGGCCTCTAGTTAGATATATAAGTAAGGTGAAATTTTAACAGGGCGTAAAAAGAAGGAATAGGGAAAATCTAAAGCTGGAATAGAGTAATAGAAACAGGACAACAAAAGGGAAGAAGTGAGGAAGAGAGTTTTGGCATAAAGGTAAAGTTGAGATAGAGTAAAATGATGCTAAAGGAAAGATGAAAACAGAATGTCAACACTAATCCCAAAATAAAATAAAGAGAAAATAAAATGACACTTTAAAAAAAAGGTAAAATGGTAGTAGTAATAATACTGGTTAAAAATTAAAATGTAGTAATTAAAAAAGTAAAATCAGGTGAGGAAAAAATAAAAAAAATAGTTTCTTAAGTAAAAGGTGAAAAAAAATAAAAATGCATAGTAGTGAAGGTCCTTCACTTCCTCTACTCTTCTGTTTGGCATGACTTAGTCCTGGCAGGTATTCAGGAGAGTGTTGATGTTCCCTGCGATACACTGTTCCTCCATGTTGTAAACCATAGTCCTGATTTTAAAGCAAGCAGTGTTTCTTTGTTTCCCAGACTGCCTTTATTTGTATTTACAGAAGAGTCAGTTTGTGGTTCAGCCGCTGGGTGGCAGTGTTTCTGGATATTCCTCTGAAGCTATAAGTCCTCTCTAGCCAGTATTTAGGTTTTGTTTTCCCTATCGCACTTAATTCTGGTTTGGGAAAGTCGACTACCCCAGAGCTGGTTCCTTGAATGTTACTCCCCACTCTGATTCCCAGGTTCCACAAAAACAACTTTCCCCTGCAGTCTCTAGGAGTGACCCCAATTGGGCGATCTTATGTATTGGATTTAATAATTAAATCAAGGATTTAAAGAGAGAAAAAAAGAGTCAAAGTGCACGAGCTCGCAACCTCCACCATCCAGCTCTGTGCGCAATTCTCCCAAAGTCTCTTCCGCACGTCCTCTCTCCTCTGGCACTAAGCAACCGGCACACTGGCAAAATCCGAGGCTGCCTTTTTGCACCCAGTCCAGCTATGGGCTGATTTTTAGAATTACCTTCTGCCAGCAGCCCTGCAGGACCCCTTCCACACTCTCGGATCATGCTGGCCCCAATGACCTCGGACTTTGTGGGGCTCAGACTTCCCCCGAGCGCATTCCTCTCTCCAACCTGAATTACAAACCACACCTTTATTTAGGTGAAATCTGACCTTTCCATGAGGAGGAGCAGGGCTCGTCTGAGTCCACGTATTTGCGCTGCTTGAGATCCAGTGTTCCTGGGTTTGTAGCTGATCCCTGGGTGCCGTGGTTGCAGGGTCTCTGGATGTATATGCTTCCGATATCAGCCACTCAAGATGGCGAAGTTTCCGTGACTGAGCCAGCCGCTCCGGGAGAGATTCAGCAGCAGTGGAGGCTGCCCCGTTAGGGGAGCCTGATCCGGCAGTCTCCAACAGTCCCCTGGAGTATAGCTATCACTCACCCACAAATTTACACTCTCGGTATGTCCACATACTCTCCTTTCGTTCTCTCACTCTCACACTGTCTTGCAGTCTGCCTTCCCATCGGTAGCCATCTTCTCAAGGATACCAAAAATGACATTCTAGTATTACACTTCAGAAGAGTCATTATTGAAAAGTAATTCCAAAATCTGGAAACATGAAATTTCTGGAAATGAAATTAACTTTATTTCTTTTTACCTTGATTTGAAACAATGATTCTCTATCTCATGAGTCACTGTGTTTGCCTTCCATTTGTTTCTCCCTATTCTAGCAGAGATCTGAAAGTTTACTGGCAAAACCATCTGGTTTCCCCTCTGCACACTGGCACAAATTACATAAACTGCCTTCCTATTTTAAAATTTTTTTATTGATTTCAGAGAGGAAAGGAGAGGGAGAGAGAGAGATAGAAACATCAATTAGAGAGAATCATTGAAGAGCTGCCTTCTGCATGCCCCACACTGAGGATAGAGCCTGAAAACCTGGCATGTGCCCTGACCAGGAATCGAACTGTGACCTCCTGGTTCATAGGTTAATGCTCAACCACCAAGCCACACTGGCAGGACCACTTCCTTACTATTTTTAGAAGAAAACTGTGACCATTGTAACTTGCTAGTTTTTTTGGTGTTTTTTTTTTTCTTTATTGATTAAGGCAGCGATTCTCAACCTGTGGGTCGCGACCCCTTTGGTGGTCGAACGACCCTTTCACAGGGGTGGCCTAAGACCATCCTGCATATCAGATATTTAAGTTATGATTCATAACAGTAGCAACATTACAGTTATGAAGTAGCAACGAAAATAATTTTATGGTTGGGCCACAACATGAGGAACTGTATTTAAAGGGCCAGAAGATTGATAACCACTGGATTAAAGTATTACAAATGTGTCCTTATTGCTCCATTGTCCCCCCACTCCCCCTGTCACCCTCACCCCCTGTTGTCTACATCCATCACTTATGCTTATATGCATGCATACAAGTCCTTTGGTTGATCTTCCCCCTTATCCCCACTCTCCCCTACTTTCCCTCTGAGGTTTGGGCATCTGATTGATGCTCCTCTGTCTCTAAATCTGTTTTTGTTCATCGGTTTATGTTGCTCATTATAATCCACAAATGAGTGAGATCATGTGATATTTATTTACCGTTCTCTGACTGGCTTATTTCACTTAGCATAATGCTCTCCAGTTCTATCCATGCTGTTGCAGATAGTAAGAGTTCTTTCTTTTTCACCTCAGCATAGTATTCCATTGTGTAAATGTACCACAGTTTTCTAATCCACTCATCTGCTGATTAACTATTAACTGGTTAATAATGCAGATTAAGCATTAACAAGTTAATAATGCATATTAACTATTAACCAGTTAATAATGCAGATTAATTATCAACCAGTTAACAATGCAGACTAATTATTGACTAGTTAATAATGTGGATTTTGTAATCCAAAGAAAAGATGATAATTTCAAGAGAAATTATTCAGAGTAATGTCCATCGCTAGCTACACATTTCCCCCATCTTTCAGGTAATTTGTGGATACCGTCCCAATAGAACTTTTCTTGTTTTGAGGCAAACCATTCAGAGACCCAATTTTCCACTTCTTTGTATGTTTTGAAGTGTTGCTCAGAAAGTGCATGTGCCATCGATCAGAACAAGTGGTAATCTGAATGAGCAAGGTATGGTGAATACAGAAGATGGGTTAATAATTCCCAGGCAAGATTTTTTAACGTGTCTTTAACTGGTTTTGAAGTGTGTGATGGTGCGTTATCATGAAGAAAAGTTTCTTTGATCATTTTACGATCAAAGTGTGGTTCAAATTGATTACTTGTTGTCAGTAGCAATCAGTATTAACAGTTTCACCTGGTTTTAGAAGCTCATAATACACCACACCTTTCTGATGCCACCAAACTCAGAGCATTGTCTTCTTTCCAAAGTGATTTGGCCTTGCAGTCGATGTTGATGGTTGACCTGGATCAACCCATGATTTTGTGATTCTCAGAATAAATCCACTTTTCATCACCAGTCATAATTTGATGCAAAAAAGACTTTCTTTCGTGACGTTGAAGCAACATTTTACTGATGACTTTTGGTTTTCCATTTGTCTTTCATTCAGTTGATGTGGCACCCATTTTCCTTCCTTTAAAATCTTTCCTGTTGCTTGTAAATGATCGAAAATTGTTTGCTGAGCAACGTTTAATCTTTCTGAAAGTTGTTTCTGAGTTTGACATGCATCTTCATCCAATAATGCTTGTAATTGTTGGTCTTCAAACTTTTTCGGTTGACCTGGACGTTCTTTATCGTTCACATCTAAATCATCACTTTTAAAGGGTTTAAACCAGCGTTCACAAGTATCTTCAGATGGAGCATGTTCACCATAAGCTTCCTGAAGTATACAACTTTCAGCAGCACTTTTCTTCAAAATAAAATAATGAATTAAAACTTCCCGCAAATGCTCTTTTTTGGGGGCACAAAATTCAACATTTTTAAGCGTAAAAATATCTATGATGTTAACACCTTCAGAAAATTTGACATATGAAGTTTTTAAGCTTGTTGTCAATACAACAAAATAGCATACATATCAGATCGCATATATATCAACATATGTGTAACTCCAGCTATTGAAAAACATCCGCATTATTAACCGGTACAGCTAGTATATTCATTTTATAAAATGATAACTGAGAAATGATTGTGTTCCTATTCTTTGAACAGAATAAGTGTGAAGCTGTCCAGCTTTAAAAATGATTCATTAATGTGTTCCTCTGGGAGCTTGAATATTCAATACCAGCTGCTTTCCTCATCAATTTTTGAATTTAATGTTTTATTTAATCTGATATCAAAGGAATAGTAAATATTTAACTACTTAGGGTATTATTTTAATTTCACGTATTTTCTTTACCTAGAGTTTAATTAGCAATACCATTGCAGTTGTGCACTGTCATTATCACAGGGAAGGGAAGGAGGAAAGTGGCATATACTGAGAGCCTATAAGTGTTTGATGCATGGTAGATATGCAAAGTGGCCTCCACTTCCTCAGATTGCACTCACTTGTCAATGTACTCAGGCTGACTTTCACCACCTCCATTTCTTGGGGATGCTCTTGACATGATCGCTAATTACTTCCCTGTCACTAAATTCCAATAGACATTTTTTAGTCCTTGTTCGCTTGACCTTTTGTAGCAGTGAACCAAATGACCACACACTTCTCATCAAAGACCCTCTTCTTTTGGTTCATCATTAGAGCTGATTCTACTTTCTATATATTTTTATTATTTTTCCACTTTATTACATGTCCATTGCCACCACCCAAATTAGCTTGAGACACTATCACCTCTTGTCTGGACTACCCCAAGAATCTCTTTTAAAAACACATTTTATTGTATGATAATTTCCCCCAGCTTTATTAAGGTATAATTAATAAGCTTGTAAACTATTAACACTTTACAACATGATGATTTGATATACATTATGAAAGGATTCCCCAGGTTAATGTATCTATTATCTCACATATTAACTTTTTTTGTGAGAACATTTAAATTATACTCTTTTAGCAAGTTTCAGTTAAAAAATACTAGTGGCCTGGTGCACAAATTCGTGCACATTGAAAGGAAATTAATTAGAAGAAATATTTTAATATCGCTATTCGCCCTTTCTCTATAATAAAAGTGTCAATCAAATTCACGATTGACAATGACAGATTGAAACACATGTGTGCGATTGGCGTCAGTGAGAGCTTTATATGTATCATGCATGTGCATGTCAACTTAGCCTTTTATAGATATAGAACAAACTTGCTTAATTAGACCTGCTTTCTGATTTGGCTAAACTTTTTCCAGCTCAGTGAAGTGCCCCAACTTCTCTTTCAGATAATTGTCAGCAATACAGCAGTAAATATCAGCATGAAGCAGATTATTATTGTAGATCACGCAGGGAGAATAAAGGGTAAAATATTTAACTGCAGCAGTGTTTGATTATATTCTGCACAGTGAGAAAACCTGAAGTCATTTTTAAGGTCCACCATTTCTTACTTCTTTTCAGTTGGGTCAAGTTTCTAAGGTTTCTAAATCTCCGTTTTCTGGCTAATGAAAAGAAAATAGGATTCCACTGAGTCTCCTATCTACCTACTCCAGGACTTCTGTGAGGATCAAATGAGATGAGGCATGGGAATATGCTTCACAGACATTTGGTTAAAGTGTGAAATGTTTCCACCTGGCTATAAAGCAAGTCATGTTCCTGGGCTGAAGAAATTGCAAGGAGGCTAGTCGTCGCTAGGGAGAGGAAGCCGGGTGTTGTTATGTGACGTTATTACCCAGACGGACACTTAGCATGGACATTTAGTGTATTAGCCTTATATATATATATATAGATAATGTTATCAACTATAGTCTAATAGCTTCTTTTTAAAAATTTTAAAAATATGTTTTTATTGATTTCAGAGAGGAAGGGAGAGTGATAGAGAGCAACAGCAATGATGAGAGAGAATCATCAATGGGCTGCCTCCTGCCCACCCCCTACTGGGATCGAGCCCACAACCCAGGCATGTGCCCTTATCAAGAATTGAACCGTGACTTCCTGATTCATAGGTTGAAGATCAACAACTGAGCCACACTGGCTTGACTAGTCCAATAGCTTATTAACTGGTCTCTTTCTTCTGGTCTCTCTCATCTTCCCCCACCCTACCCCCACCAGCCCATTTCCTATATAACTGTTAATGATCTCTCCCAACTATTATCACACCACTCTCATGGTTATAACTCCTCAATGGATTTTCCTTGCTCTGAAGTTCAGTATCATTACTCTGGTCTACTGGGCTCTTCATCTTCTGGTTCCTGCTGGCCTTGCCAGCCTCAGTTTGGGCCACTCTCCTTTTTTATCTTTGTCCTTGAGTCTTTGTGTTGCTTGAATAAGGCATATACTCTTTCATTTATGGATCTTTGTATATTCTCTTCCCACTACTAGGGCCACTCTTGATTCATTTATTCATTCATTCAATAAATACTAAGTGCCTACTAGGTGCCAGGCACTAGTCTAAGTATTGAGGATACAGAGGTCAGTAAAATAAAGATTCCTGTGCTTGTGAGCATTCTAGAAGGAGGAGAGAAGTGAAAAATAATAAATATAATTAATAAATAAACTGCCTAGTGTTTTAGAAAGTGATATGTACTATGGGAAAGAGAAAAAGTAGGGAGCAAGGTAAATGGGAACGAGGGTGCAGAGTGGGTGAAAGTTTTGATGGGGAGGCCAAGGTAAGGCCCATTGAAACCGTGATATTTAAGCAAACACATGAAGGAGGTGAGATAAAAAGCCACGTGGATATCTGAAGGAAGAACTTTCTAGGGGGAGGCAGAAGCCAGCGCAAACCTGTGAAGGGGAATCTTGTGTGTTTGAAGAATAGCAAGGAGGATGGTGTGGCTGGCGTGGAATGGTAAGGGATGGTGTCAAAGAGCTTTTTTTTTTCTTTGAGTGAGACATGAAACTATTGGAAAGTTTTGAGCAGCATAGTTACATAATATAATTTATTTTTAAAAATATATTTTATTGATTTCTTAAAGAGAGGAAGGGAAAGGGACAGAGAGTTAGAAACATTGATGAGAGAGAAACATCGATCAGCTGCCTCCTGCACACCTCTTACTGGGGATGTGCCCGCAACCAAGGTACATGCCCTTGACCGGAATCAAACCCGGGAGGGACCCTTGAGTCTGCAGGCCGACGCTCTATCCATTGAGCCAAACCGGCCAGGGCTAATATAATTTATTTTATGAAAAGATCCCCCTGTTTCTATGTTGGGAATAGACTATAGAAGGGAATATGATGGGGAAGAGGTTGGGAGATTAGTCAGGAACTATTGCAGTAATCCAAAAGAGAGTGGCTAGGGCCAGAGTAGTAGCAGTTGAGGTGGGAGGAAGGGGTTGAATTATGGATATATTGTGACAGTATAGCCATCTGGACTTGCTGGTTGAATATAGAGTGTGATTAGGGCCATACTCTATATGTAGGGCCTGAAGCTTATATAATTTGTAGATCCTTGTTTTAAAAAAAAAACACAAAATTGCCTGGCTGGTGTGGATTAATGGTTGAGCATTGACTCATGAACAAAGAGGTCACTGGTTTGATTCCAGGTCAGGGCATGCTGGCCTGGCACAGTGACCCTCTTAAAATGTACATCATATTATGTCACTCTTCTTCTTATAACTCTCCAGTGTCTCCACCTCTTGTTCTGAAGATAAGGTAAAATCATGGCCCACAAGCCTCTACACAGTCTGGCTTCTAAGTCCCTCTTTGACCTCATCATCTATTACTCTTCCTCTCCTTCCCTCAGTCCCAGTCCACAAGCCTCATTGCTCCTTCTTGAACATGGTAGATAGACTCTTACCTCAGGTCATTTGCATTTAGTGTTTTCTCTGTTAAATGCTCCTCCCCCAGCTACCTTATCTTGAGAAAATTACCCTCTCTATGCCTCAATTTTCTCTCTAAAATGGATATAATTATGCTTGTCTCACAGGGTATACTGCAAATGAAACAAAATTTTTGATGTAAAGCAAATGGAACAGTGCTTGATACATGATAAGCAGCCAATGAATGGTAGTTATTATTTAAACAGGTAAAGAAACCTCCCAGCACAGTTACATACAGGACTATTGATAAAATGGTTAAACATATAAAGAATAGTGGAAACTAAATTTCTCATTGTCATAAATTGTTGCAAATCCAAAAAAGAGAAAACTAGTATGAATTCTCTGATGTTAGATGGGATATATTAGAATAGATAGATAGATAGAATGTGTGAATGTGTGTGTAAGCATTTGAGTAAAAGTGTATAAGTCAAACTATGAGAGGGCCAGGAAGCAGCAACACACCAATAGGAATATCTACACCTAGTGCCCAGATTTGGCTGCTAAATACTATTCTTCACTAAAGAGATCCAGGGCTCCTCAGAAAAATGGCTGATTGAAAGTACAGATGAGCCTGGAACATCTTGTACCAGAAAGTAAGGAAGTGCTCAAAGAATGAGAACACAGTAGCCAGCTTGAGGGAGTAGCCAAATCTAGGACAACTTGAGCATCAAAGGAAACAATGATAGTAATGGATTATAACCCACTGATAAAATAGGAAACTAAGTCTATACTGATATAAGTAAACAAATGAATACATTAAAAGTTTGATGGCAAATAGAGGTTTTACACAGTATTGAAGCACTTACCCACAAAATATTTATTTATTTATTTATTTATGTTTATTTTTTAAATTTTTGTTTTTAAAACTTTAACATGTGATCTAACAATCATTCTGAATGGGTTTAAACCCGAATTTATTTTTAAAGTGCATTATCTCTAACAGGAATACATTTTTTTAAATCAAATCTTTATTGTTCAGATTATTACAATTGTTCCTCTTTTTCCCCCCCATAACTCCCCTCCTCCCAGTTCCCGCCCCACCCTCCGCCCTCACTCCCCACCCACTGTCATCATCCATAGGTGCACGATTTTTGTCCAGTCTCTTCCCACATCTCCCACACCCCTTTCCCCCCCAAGAATAGTCAGTCCATTCCCTTTCTATGTCCCTGATTCTATTATGATCACCAGTTTATTTATTCACTTGATTCTTAGATTCACTTGTTGATAGATGCATGTTTGTTGTTCATAATTTGTATCTTTACCTTTTTCTTCTTCTTCCTCTTCTTAAAGGATACCTTTCAGCATTTCATATAATACTGGTTTGGTGGTGATGAACTCCTTTAGCTTTTCCTTATCTGTGAAGCTCTTTATCTGACCTTCACTTCTGAATGATAGTTTTGCTGGATAAAGTAATCTTGGTTTTAGGTTCTTTGAATATTTCTTGCCATTCCCTTCTGGCCTGCAAAGTTTCTGTTGAGAAATCTGCTGACAGTTGTATGGGTATTCCCTTGCAGGTAACTGAGTTTCTTTCTCTTGCTGCTTTTAAGATTCTCTCTTTGTCTTTTGCTCTTGGCATTTTAATGATGATGTGTCTTGGTGTGGTCCTCTTTGGATTCCTTTTGTTTGGGGTTCTCTGTGCTTCCTGGACCTGTAAGTCTATTTCTTTCACCAGGTGGGGGAAGTTTTCTGTCATTATTTCTTCAAATAGGTTTTCAATATCTTGCTCTTTCTCATGTTCTGGCACCCTATAATTCTGATGTTGGTACGCTTGAAGCTGTCCCAGAGGCTCCTTACACTATCTTCGTATTTTCGGATTCTTTTTTCATTTTGCTTTTCTGGTTGGGTGTTTTTTGCTTCTTCGCATTTCACATCTTTGCCTTGATTCTTGCGCTCCTCTGGTTTGCTGTTGGGAGTCTGTATAGTATTCGTTATTTCAGTCTGTGTATGCTTAATTTCTAGTTGGTTCTTTATCATAACATCGAGGGTCTCATTAGATTTCTTGAGGATCTCACTACATTTATCGGCGGCTTCTAGACAGTTCTTAAGAGACCTTAAAAGTGTGGTTCTGAACTCAATATCCTCCATTGACAGTTTTTTTTTTATTATTAGTTAAGGTATTACAAATGTGTCCTCATCCCCCCCATTAACCCCCAACCTCCCCCTCCCCCCCCCACCCCGCACACTCATGCTCCTATCCCCCTGTTCCTCCATTGACAGTTTTGTCCTGTTTCTTTGTCTCCGCATTTTTTATGCTTTCTTGGTGCACCCCCTAGTGGTCTTTGTGCGCAGTCTTCTTGTAGTTAAGCCTTGATTGTTGTCGGCAATACCGGGGGTGATTTGACCTCCAGGCTAACTGGCTATGAGAGTCAGCTGTGTCTGCAGTGGGAGAACTTCTGTCCACAAAATATTTATTAATTACAAAGAATATCTTCACAGTAGAGAAGCCTGGTACATACCACTTTAGTCAAGTGATCCAAGTGAACATCATCAGTAACAGGACACATCGAAATCATGCTCCACCTGACAGAATGCGGAGTACAGTGTCACTTCTGTGATAGTACCTCCAAAAATGTGTAACCTGAATCTAATGAGGAAAAATCAGACAAACCCAAAACAAGGAACATTCTCCAAAATACCTGGCCTGTAGGCTTCAAAAGTGCCAAGATCTTGAAAGTCATTGAAAGACCAATGAAATACTCCAGACTGAGGTGATGAAAGAGACATGACAGCTAAAAGCAACATATGGCCCTAGCCGGTTTGGCTCACTGGATAGAGTGTCGACCTGGGGTTCGATTTTGGTCAAGGGCATATACCTTGGTTGCAGGCACATCCCCAGCAGGGGGTGTGCAGGAGGAAGTTGTTTGATGCTTCTCTCTCATCGATGTTTCTAACTCTCTTTTCCTCTCCCTTCCTCTCTGTAAAACATCAATAAAATATATTTTAAAAAAATAAAAGCAACATATGGCTCTGAACTGGATTCTTTGTGATAATAGATCACTTGGGGACAATTGATGAAACTTGATTGGGACCTGAGAATTAGTTATTAGTAATCCATTTATGTTAATTTCCTTGTTTTAATGATTATGTCATAATTAGAAAAATATCCTTGTTGGCAAAAAACAAAACAAAAAACACACAATCATTCGGAGATAATGGGTATCAGGTGGATAACTAGCTCTCAAATCATTCAGAAAGAAAACCCCAAGACATTCTCTATTGTAATTCAAACCTTTCTCTACGTTTGTGATTGCTTCAAAATAAAATAATAATAATTTAAAAATGCAAAGAGCCCTGGCTGGTGTGGCTCAGTTGGTTGGACATAAATCCCTGCAACAAAAGGTTGCTGATTGGATTCCTGGTCTAGGCACATGCTTGGGTTGCAGGCTCAATCCCCAGCAGGGGGAATGCAGAGGCAGCTGATTGATGTTCTGCTTTCACATAGATATTTCCCTTTCTCTCCCTCTAAAACTCAATAAACTATTCTTTTTTAAAAAAAGAATGTCTTACTCATGAAAGGCAAGGACAGGCTGAGTTTTAGATTAAAGGAGGCTAGCTAGAACTAACAAATCAATGCCTGATCCCGAATTACATCCTGGAAACCACCACCACTCTATTTGTACAAAGAATATTATTATTTGTACAATTGGAGAACTATGAATGTGGCCTGTAGGTTAGATAATAGTATTTTATCAATATTATTTTCCTGATACTATTTTTATTGATTTATTTTAGAGAGAGAGAGAAAGGGAAATGTTGATTTGTTGTTCTACTTATTTATGCATTCATTGGTTGCTGCTTGTGTGTGCCCTGATTGGGGATTGAACCCACAACCTTGATGTACCAGGATGATGCTCTAACCTACTGAGCTACCTGTCCAGGGCAATTTCACCATGCCTACATAAAAGAAATATTTTATTCTGAGAGATACATGCTGAAGTATTTAGGGTTAAAGGAATATCATGCCTAAAATTTACTTGGAAATGGTTCAGGAAAAACGGGGAATATTCATATATATTGAAAGGAAATAACAAATCAAATAACAAACTGTTAACATTTGGGAAAACTGGGTGCAATGAATATGAAAGTCTTTGCAACTTTTCTGCAAGTCTGAAATTATTTTATTAGAAAGTGTTACCAAAAATGACCCAGCTGGCATGGCTCAGTGGTTGAACGTTGACTTATTAATAAGGAGGTTCTGGCTTGATTCCAGTTGGGGCATGTGCCTGAGTTTCAGGCTCAATCCCTGGTGTCGGGAGTACAGGAGGTAGCCCATCAATGATTCTCTCTCATCATTGATGTTTCTATGTCTCTCTACCTCTCCTTTCCTCTCTGAAATTATACACACACACACACACACACACACACACACACACACACACACACACACTGGCCAGATTATTATGACCACCTGAAGTTTGTAGGCAAATTAGCTATAATTTCGCGCTGAAGATACTAGAGGGCCAGACCATTATAAATAGGGAAGCAGGTTGTTTACCATGACAGTAGAACTGATTTTTTTCTGAAGATACGGGTAAACAACCGATTTAACAGCCTTTGAATGTGGGATATATTTGAACGTGAGTGGTCAGATTATTATGACCACCTGATGTTTGTAGGCAAATTAGCCGTATACTGCATCATATGGGATATGGAAGCTGAAGGCCTGTTCGAACACTTTTGTTGTCTGCAGTTACCAAGATAAAACGTCTCCAATTCGCACAGGAACACAAGGATTGGACAGTTGAGCATTGGAAAAAAGTCATGTGGTCCGATGAATCACGTTTCCAGTTGCATCTTGCAGATGGCAGAGTGAGAATTTGGCGGAAACAGCATGAAAGCTCGCACCCCCCACATGCATGAGTACAACCCTTCAAGCTGGTGGGAGCAGTGTTATGGTTTGGGGCATGTTTTCCTGGCATGATTTGGGCCCTTTAATTTGTGTGGAACAACGTCTGAATAGCACAACATACCTAAGCATTGTTGCTGGGATGAAGTTAAAAGAGCCATCAGGCAGCTGGTTCCACAACCATCAAATCTCACAGAACTTGGCAGTGCTATTCATCAGGCATGGTGTCAGATTCCTCGCATCAAACAAAAGTCCTGGACCAGATGACTTCACAGGTGAATTTTACTAAACATTCAAAAAACTAACAGCTATCCTTCTAATACTATTCCAAAAATAATTCATGTAGAGGGAAGATTCCCAAGCACATTTTATGAGGCTAGCATTATCCTAATTCCAGAAACCGATAAAGACATTATAAAGAAATAAAATTATATGCTGCTATCTCTAATGAACACAGATGCAAAAATTCTCAACAAAATATTAGCAAACTGAATCCAGTACTACATTAAAAAGATAATACAAGTGCACACATACTGGAATGGCTACCATCAACAAACCACAAGTGCTGGCGAGGATGTGGAGAAAAAGGAACCCTAGTACACTGCTGGTGGGAATGCAGACTAGTACAACCACTATGGAAGACAGTATGGAGTTTTCTCAAAAAATTAAAAATGGAGCTGCCATTTAACCCAGTGACCCCACTTCTAGGAATATATCCTAAGAAGCCAAAAATACCAATCAGAAAGAATATATGCAACCCTATGTTGATAGTAGTGTTATAGCTAAGATCTAGAAACAGCCCAAGTACCCATCAGTAGATGAATGGATGAAAAAAACACCTGTGGCACATTTACACAATGGAGTACTATGCATCTGTAGAAAAGAAGGATCTCTTACCCTTTGAGACAGCATGAAGGGACCTGGAGAGTATTATGTTAAGTGAAATAAGCCAGTCAGAGAAAGACAGGTATCACATGATCTCACTTATATGTGAAATCTAATGAATAAAATAAATTGAAAAACAAAATAGATCCAGAGAACATGGAAGCATGCAACAGACAGAGGATCCTCAGAAGGTGGGGGGGGGGGGGGGAGGGAAAAGATCTTCCAAAGAACTTGTATGCATATATGCATAACCCATGGACACAGACAATAGTGGGTTGAAGGCCTGGAGAGGGGATGGGAATTGGGGTTAAATGGAGAAAAAAGGGGACATCTGTAATACTTTCAACAATAGGGATAAATTTTAAAAAAATAAAAATAAAATCAAACCTGCACATCATAAAAAATAAAGTAAATGTAAAGTAAATATAGTGATTTAATTGGTTTGTTAAATACATACATAATTGACATAAAAAAGATAATACACCATGATCAAGTGGGACTTATTCCAGGGTTGCAAGTTTGGTACAATATATGCAAATCAATAAATGTGATACACCACATAAACAAAATGAAGGATAAAAACACATGATCATACCAATAGATGCAGAAAAGCATTTGATAAAATCCAGCACCCATTTACGAAAAATAAAAACCTCTCAGCAAAGTGGGAACAGAGGGAACATACCTCAACACAATAAAGGCCGTACATGGCAAACTCACAGCCAACATCATATTTAGTGGTGAAAAATGGAAAGATTTTCCTCTAATATCAGGAACAAGACAAGGATGTCCACTCTCACCACTCTTATTCAACATAGCACTGGAAGTCCTAGCCAGAGCAATAAGGTAAGAGCGAGAAATAAAAGGCACCCAAATCAGTAATAAAAAAGTAAAATTGTCACTTTTTGTAGATGACATGATTTTTTATATAGAAAATCTTAAAGACTCCATCAAAAAACTATTAGAAACAGTTAACAAATATAGTAAAGTTACAGGATACAAAATCAATGTACAAAAATCCACTGTATTCTTATATACTAACAATGAAATTTTAGAAAAAGAAATGGAAAAAACAATTCCTTTTGCAACTACAACAAAAATCAATAAAGTACTTAGGAATAATCTTAACAAAGGTTGTAAAGGATTTATATATTGAAAACTACAAATCATTATTAAAAGAGATTGAAAAAGACACAATGAAATGGGAAAGATATGTCATGTTCATAGATTGGAAGAATCAACATAGTTAAAATGTCCATATTACCCAAAGCAATATGCAAATTTAATGCAATTTCCATCAATATCTCAATGACATTTTTTAAAGAACCTCATCAGACTTTTATGGAACCAAAACGATTCTGACTAGCCAAAGCAATCCCAAGAAAAAAGAATGAACCTGGAGGTATAACATTCTCTGATTTCAAATTATACTACAAAGTGACAATAACCAAAACAGCATGGTATTGGCAGAAAAAGAGACACACAGACCAGTGGAACAGACCTGAGAGCCCAGAAATAAACCCACATGTACATGGGCAAATAATTTTCAACAAAGGAGTCAAAACATACAATAGAGAAAAGAAAGCCCCTTCAATAAATGGTGCTGGGAAAATTGGAAAGCCACATGTAAAAGAATGAAACAACTACAGTTTGTCTCCATATACAAAAATTAATTCAAAATGGATTAAAGACCTAAATATAAAATCTGAAACAATAAATTACATAGAAGAAAACATAGGTACTAAAGTTAAGGACCTTGATCTTAAAGAGGATTTTATGAATTGACCCTAAAAGCAAGTGTAGTAATGGCAAAAATGAATTAATAGGACTATATCAAACTAAAAAGCTTCTGCACAGCAAAAGAAACCACCAACAAAACAAAAAAAGGCAACCAAACGAATGGGAGAAAATATTTCCAAACAACAGCTATGGCAAGGGATTAATATCCAAAGTATATAAACAACTCAACACCAACCAAACAAACAATCCAACTGAAAAAAAAAATGGACAGAAGACCTGGACAGACATTTCTCCCAAAAATACATACAAATGGCCAACAGATATATGAAAAGATGTTCAACTTAACTATTACGGAAATGCAAATCAAAACTACAATGAGATATCACCTCACATCTGTTAGAATGACTATTATCAACAACATGCAAATGATGTATTATAAAATTGTACACTTGAAACCTATATAATCTTAGTAACCAATGTCACCTTTACAAATTTGATTTTAAAAATTTGTAATTTTGCCGAAACCGGTTTGGCTCAGTGGATAGAGCGTCGGCCTGCGGACTGAAGGGTCCCAGGTTCGATTCCGGTCAAGGGCATGTACCTGGGTTGCGGGCATATCCCCAGTAGGAGATGTGCAGGAGGCAGCTGATCGATGTTTCTCTCTCATCGATGTTTCTCTCTCATCGATGTTTCTGACTCTCTATCTCTCTCCCTTCCTCTCTGTAAAAAATCAATAAAATATATTTTTAAAAAATTGTAATTTAAAATTTTAGAATTAAAAAATATTCCTGTATTCATCTAAAAAAAGACAAGCCCGTTATTCTTTGCTATATGGCCATCCAGTCTAGTATATGCACTATTTTCTAGCCTAGTTGAGATTATACTGAACATATAATTTTTAAAAAATGCTTTATTGATTTCAGAGAGGAAGGGAGAGGGAGAAAGAGATAGAAACATCAGTGATGAGATAATAATTTATTTATCAACTGCCTCCTCCACGGCTACTGAGCATCCAGCCCACAATCCGGGCATGTGCACTGACCAGAAATTGAACCATGACCTCCTGGTTTAGAAGTCGATGCTCAACCACTGAGCAACACTGGCCAGGCTGTACATATAATTTTTTATTCTGCTTTTCTTCCTCTCCACATAATACCATTTTTCTTTTAAAATATCTCTTCTTTTTTGTTTGTTTTTTTAAAAAAATATTTTATTGATTTTTTACAGAGAGGAAGGGAGAGGGCTAGAGAGTTAGAAACATCGATCAGCTGCCTCCTGCACACCTCCTACTGGGGATGTGCCCACAACCAAGGTACATGCCCTTGACCAGAATCAAACCTGGGACCCTTGAGTCCGCAGGCCGACGCTCTATCCACTGAGCCAAACCGGTTAGGGCCAGGGCAAATGTTTTAAGTTTCATCCAAATCTAGATATCCTCATGAGATTATATCAAACAAATAAACATTATCTTTCGTATAACAGAAAATGGGTTGAGAATTAACAGGACTATTGTGACCTCCCTAAGAGGGACCCTATATCCTACTTTTCCCATCAAGGATCCAAAATAGAGCTATTTACTCAACTTGGGAGTTTTTTTGTCACTTCTTACACTATTAAAAGAAAAAAAAAACTACTTAAATGAAGTTGTTGGTTTTTTTTAATCTAGCAAACTTAAAAGAGGTAGGGTGTCTTACACCAAATTTGGAATGAAGGAGACTCTTTAAGTCCTTTTAATCCTTTTCTCATTCCCATCCATAATCTGGAGACAAACTTTGGATGTTAAGATTTTTGGAGGTGCGCTTAAGATTTGGTGGGGTTTTTTTTTTAGCTGTAAAACTCTAAAGAATAACTACAGAGAAATGGGGGCTTAGTAGAAAGATAGTAGGCTTTCTTTCTAACTGACTCATTGAGGTACATATACCAGTCAGCTCAGCTAACCAGGTAAAAAATAGAAAAGGATTCAAAAGAAGCCCAAATATAATTAGTTAAAAAAAATCCAATACAGAGGTAACCCCCACATCAGATCAATTACAAATAAGACTATAATTTCCCATTAATATAAAGCTTGGTGGGAAACAACAGAATATAAATAATATGCAACATAAAACTTGGAGAATAATGGCTTTAGCATAGTATAAACACTACCTCATACTGAGGATGTCCTGCACAGATAAGAAGCAGTTCTAGAGTTCGCAGGTCCCCAAGACCTTGGCCTGGAGTACAAACAATTTTTTCAAGAAAAGTTTCACATAGTTCAGTAAAAATCCGACAGTAATTCAGAACTTTGTCTAAATCTTCACGTGCCACAGCCATATGATAGGCAGTCTCCAATGTCAGGACTCCTTGAAACAGTTGCATGGCTAATGGCAAGTTAGTCTCCACATTCTCAATGGCATAGAGAGCTGAGCACACACAGTCTGAAGCAGCTTCATGTAGGTTGGATGAGGTCTTATCCTGTTGCAAAACCTCAAAAAGGAGTGCTAGTAACTTATTGTTAGCCATGAAGTTACTGTCCAAAACGCCTAGGTTAAACCAACTCCCCAAACAGCGAAAGACCTTCATAAGCATTTTCTCATCTGTTCCTGCTTTTTCTACACAGGTCATCAATAGAGATACCACTGTACTAGAGTAGAAGGCCAAATCTTCTATTATTTCTGTGCGTCGGTTAGCTCCAATTCGTAAGGAACGACTATGTACTTCTTCAGGTAACACTGTAAGGATCTCCAGCAGAAAAGGCAGAGAAGTCACATCATTGCTATATTTTTCCACCAATGTTTGTACACACCCCTTCCATGAAGGCATCTGTAGGGCAAGGTCTGCTATTGCTAAAGCCAGCTGTGTTACAGTGACAGGTGACAAGTCTTTCAAGTTCTGGATATGGGTTAGTAATGAGTCCCGCAAAGAGGCATGAGAGTCTGTGGGGAGCTCATAAAATGAGGTCTGAATCTTCATTTTCATGGTCTGTGCAGCAAAATAGCATGATTCTACATCCTGTCGAATTTGTAGCAACTGGTCTGAAATCTCCCATGCATGAACCGAACGCTGCAGCTCCCCAAGCCAAAACGAGGCGCGCTCCTTGCCGCTGGGATCCGGGTCGTGGTAAAGCGCCTGCACTGCCTGGTACACGAGCTGCAGGGTCGGCTTGGCTCCTTCCATGGTGGTGGTGGCGGCGGCGGCGGCGGCGGCGGCGGCAGTGACGGCTCTCGCTCTTCTCCACCACTCCTCCGGTTGCTCCGCCTTCGCCTTTCCTTACTGTGTCAGCCACAGCCGCTCCCCGACTGGCGCCATCTCTTCTTTGCTAAAATATCTCTTCTTAACTCCTTTTAGAAATAGCCCCATATTTATTTTATGAAAAGAAGCAGAGTAACAAAATCCTTAGAAAAGGCCCTGATTGCTTTGGCTCAGTGGATAGAACGTCGGCTTGTGGACTCAAGGGTCCCAGGTTCGATTCCGGCTAAGGGCATGTACCTTGGTTGTGGGCACTTCCCCAGTGGGGGGTGTGCAGGAGGCAGCTGATCAATGTTTCTGACTCTCTGTCCCTCTCCCTTCCTCTCTGTAAGAAATCAATAAAATATATTTTTTAAAAAATCCTTAAAAAAGAAAAGCATGGAAAAAAAAGATTGGAAAAGTATGGTTCTGCAATTACTAAGAAATGGCTTCCATTTACTTATTCATGTCTCTGAAAATCTAAAGTCTACTTTTTTCTTCTTTCTGTATCTGTATTACATTTTCCCTATTCATATTTGGACAGTTTTGTTGGGGTCAGTATGCCTAAGTGACTGTGTCTGAGGAACAGCATGACATTTTGGAAAATTTTTCAATAATTCAATTTTAGGAAAACCCAAAGTAAATTATTGTTCTTTTAAGCTACCAAAACTGATATAATAATGGTGAATAGAGTATTAAAATGTTAGACCCAACATATAGAGATTATCCAATCTAATTCTCCTTAATTTTACAGATGGTAAAACTGAGCTCCAGAGAAGTAGAACAAATCACTATAGGCCACACAGGTTCTGATGACAGAGTCTGGATTAAATGTAGGTTTCCTGATTCCTAGGCCACTACTTTATAAAACTTCTAAAACCCTTTGAATCAATTAATTAATTCTTGTAAGAACTAAGTGAAGTGTGTTAGTGTTATTTATTCTAACTTAGAGCCATTTACTGAAAAAAGTTATTAGATGTCCGTAAGCCAAAATGATTCTATTGCAATTAAACATGTTTTTTTAGTCATTCCAAAGAGAACAGACTATTAAGTGGGCCTGTCATCTTAGGAATTAGCTTTTAGTTTCTTGGCAATCAGT
Organism: Myotis daubentonii; assembly: GCF_963259705.1. Lineage (NCBI taxonomy): Eukaryota > Metazoa > Chordata > Mammalia > Chiroptera > Vespertilionidae > Myotis > Myotis daubentonii. The sequence goes on from NC_081861.1 coordinate 40,594,002, forward strand.
TTAAAGATCGCCACTTTTCACCTGACATCTTAAGTTCCTTTTACACTAAGCATAAAGCCTATATTTGCTTAGTAAAATTAAGCAAATACAGTCATATTCGCTTCCTTTTAGTGCTCCTCCAGCAAATGAATTAATGGGAGTCGGGAAATGTGTCATTGCTGGACTTGCATAAAGTATTAGAATGCATCCATTTTCTTGTTGGTTTTCCTTCCAAATGACTTCCTTAGGCTTCAGTTTCTTATCTACCATTTTGCTATATGGAATAAGCAGGGATGTGCAATATATTTCCTTATGTAATTCATTGTGGTAATTATTGTCTGAACATGATAAAATAATTTGCCAAAGCGGACTTGAATTAAGATGTGTATAGAAGATTCTTTTTTTAAAAAAATATATTTTATTGATTTTTTTTTACAGAGAGGAAAGGAGAGGGATAGAGAGTTAGAAACATCGATGAGAGAGAAGCATCGATCAGTTGCCTCTTGCACACCCCCCACTGGGGATGTGCCTGCAACCAAGGTACATGCCCTTGACTGGAATCGAACCTGGGACCCTTGAGTCTGCAGGCCGACGCTCTATCCAGTGAGCCAAACCGGCTAGAGCCATAGAAGATTCTTTAATCATTAAAGCAAATGAGTTGGAATTTTTAGTTCAAAGACCTAGGGAATTGGTAAGTTTGGAGTTCAGGGTTTCCTTGTCTTTACTTTCTTGGATTTTCCTCCTTCGAGTATTTACTGCTACCATGTTGTCTGCTTTGACATTCCAAGAGGGCTTGTTCTTTCCAAAAAGTACCTATAGTGCCCCAATTATTTCCTGCCACCATGAAAATGCCCAGGGTCCCAGTGCCCTGATCTCAGCCAGCGAGTAGAGGAATTATAGACAGAGCATCTCATTTGATTTTATTGCTGGTGAACTGAGGCTCCAGAGGCATGGTTACTTCCCCAAGGTTAACAACAGAGCTGGAATTCTAGTATCCCGAGGACTGGCTTAACCTACTATGAGTCTTAGCTTCCTTCTCTGGAAAATGGAAATAAAGATATGTACTCAGGTTACTGTGAGGATCAAATATGACAAAATAAGTGAAAACACTTTTAAAACTGCAATTTTGTACAGGTACCTTAAATTTTTTCCCATTAATCTAAACTGCTTTCCTTATGTCAAGTGTTAAGAACTAGTAAATGTTAGCATGTGTCTATTCCAAGTGGCATTTTTAAAAATTTATTTTTCAATTACAGTTGACATAGAAAATTATATTAGTTTCAGGTGTACAACATAGTGATTTGATATTTATATAACTTACAAAACGATCCCCCTGTTAAATCTAGTACCCATCTGGATACATATATATAGTTATTACAATATTATTGACTATATTCCCTGTACTGTACTTTAAATCCGTGTGACTATTTATATAACTGGCAATTTGTACTTCTTAATCCCTCCACCTTTTTCACTCACCCTCCAGCCCCCCTCCCATCTGGCAACCATCAACTGTTTTCTGTATCTAAGAGTTTGTTTCTGTTTTGCTCGTTTGTTTATTTTATTTTTCTAGATTCCACATGTAAGTGAAATCATATAGTATTTGTCTTTTTCTGACTTATTTCATTAGTGTAGTATCCTTTAGGTCCATCCATATTGTCACAAATGGCAAGATTTCAATTTTTTCTATGGCTGAGTAATATTCCATTTTACATATGTACCACATCTTCTTTATCCAATTGTCTATTAATGGGTTTCTTCCATATGTTGGCTATTGTAAATAACAATGCAATGAACTGAACATAGGACTGCATATATCTTTTTAAATTAGTGTTTTGGGTTTCTTCGGATAAATACCCAGAAGTGAATTGCTGGTTCATATAGAAGTTCTTTTTATTGTTATTTTTTGCGAAGAACTTGAATACTGTTGTCCTTAGCTGCTGCACCAATTTACAACCCCAGCAACAGTGTGCGAGGGTTTCCTTTTCTCCACAATCTCATCAACACTTGTTTGTTGATTTCTTGATTATAGCCATTCTGACAGGTGTGAAATGATAGTTCATTGTGGTTTTTAATTTTTTTTTAATTCATTGGGGTGAAATTAGTTTATAAAATTATTTAGGTTCAAGTGTACAGTTTCATCATACATTATCTGTATATTGCACTGTGTGTTTACCATGCAAATTCAAATCTTTTTCCCTCACCATTTATCCCCCTTTACTTTCTTCTCCCTCCCCTAACCCCCCTTTCTCTCTTGTAATCACCATGCTGCATCTGTGTCTATAAGGTGTGTGTGTGTGTGTGTGTGTGTGTGTGTGTGTGTGTGTGTTTTGTTTAATTCCCCCAACACCTCTCCCCTCTGACAGCTGCCAGTCTGCTTTCTGCATTTATGAGCCTGTTTCCATTTTTTTTTATTTTATTCGTTAGATTCCACATATAAGTGAAATCATATGGTATTGTCTTTCTATAACTGGCTTATTTCACTTAGCATAATACTTGTCAGGTCCATGAACACTATCACAAAAGGTAAGATTTCCTTCTTTTTTATAGCCGAGTAGTAGTATTTTATTGTGTAAATGTACCACAGATTTTTCATCTGCTCATCTATTGATGGACATTTGGGCTGCTTCCAAATATTTGGCTATTGTAAATAACGCTGCAGTGAACATAGGGATGCATATATTCGTTTATTCAGTGGAAATGGGTCTGTGGAGGTCAGTCGATTATGTATGCTGCAGCCTCCCAGTCATTGTAACTTTTTAATAATTATCTTATTTACTTATTTATTTTATTGTTTAAAGCTTTACAGATGTCTTCTTTTTCCCATTGTAACTTTTTTGCGTGGGTTGGGGATGAGGGAGCTGGAGCAAAGCCTGGCCTTCACCGGGAACAACCGCTTGTGAGATAAAGTTCGGCTTGGGCTTGGCGCTAGACAGGGGCGGGGCTACTTGAACGGCCTCAGGGGATCGGGATTGGCCCTACGGGAATAGGAGGGGCGGGGCTAGTGTATTGTTGCCATTGGTCCAGCCGACTGGTTGAGGATAGAGGGGGCGCCCGGGCGCAGGTCCGGAGCTCCGCCGGGGGCATTGGAGGCGTTGGTATCGGGGTGTAGACTTGTGTCGCCGACTTGGTTGCTGCGGGGACGCTCGTGCCTTTCAACACCTGGCCTCACGGGCCACAGTCTCAGGGAGCGAAGGGAGCGTTGCCGTCGCGACTTCGGTGGCCGGAAAGAGGCGGCGGCGGCAGATCCGCTACCTCAGCGGTGACCCGCGCGGAGACGCAATTGCTTCTGAGGCGCCGGGTAAATGTCCGCAGCGCTGCTGGTAGAGAGGGCGGCCACATCCAGTTCTAGCCGGCCGCCCTGGTTAACCGGAGCTGTGGGGCTTTGCGATAGGGCCACCCCGGACCTTCGGTGGGATTTAGGGAGGAGATACTCAGGGTATCAGGGCCCCCTCATCCCCGGCCTCTGAAGAGTCAGGTTTTCCACAGACGCGCCGGTCTCTTAAGTTGGTCCTCTCCCGTCACCCGACCTTACCTCACCCCCTCCGGCCCTGGCGCCACACTAGGAGGCGCTCCGGCCACTGCTCCGTCTGAGGAAAATGCGGACGCCCACTCCCCGGGGGTACGCAGGCAGTGGTGTCCCACTTCGTGGGATGATGGTGCCCTCTCGTATTTGATCCACACGCCAGGAACCGGGAAACTGTCCTTGCTTCGGGGTCCTTGCCTTCAGGGCCCCGTCAAGAGTCTCGGCTTGAGGCGTAGGTACAATCAGAACTTTTCCAATCTGGCTGGGAGGGCAGGTTTCACCCCATGAGGCACGGGCTGGTTCTGAGTCGCGTTGCCGGGAAGAATCAAGTTGGAGAGGCCCGCGCTGTCGGAGAAACTGGAGTTCTCATGGAGTCCTCGCGACCCATGTCTCCTTTACATTCGGTTTACCGCGTTTTCCATTTTCTTTAAAGCCAGCCGCTACCCGAGAACTTGGCAGTGTTGCTAACTCAGGAGCGAGTTGTACTGGAAAACCGGGTTCGAGCATGAGGACTGGTTACCCTTTGGGCCTTGTCATTTTCTCAACTATCAGGCCCATTTTGAACTGTTTTCCTGCCTTCCTCTGATCTACCTCTGAAACTTCATGCCGTTGAAAGTGTGTAAACTTGGGCGGCGCAATTGGTAGGGCCGTCTCCGTGCTGAGAATACCACGCTTTGAGACAATATAGTTGGGACCCCTCAAGTTCTGTTTTTTGTGGGTTTTTTTGCTTTTAAAAAAGAATAGGGCATTTCAGTAGTCACAGTTTGTCTGTGCCATGTTTATTTGTTTGGAAAGGAATCCCTCAAAACATGGAGTGACTTGCAGGAAGGTATTTTTATTCTGACTCTTGTTAAGCACAGAGAAAAGCGACAAGGGGAAAAGACCAGCGGGCACAGCTGTGTACAGCAAAGTGGGTGGGGCTGACGAGGTGGAGTAACACTGTGGGGGGGGGGGAGGCAGGGTCAGCAGAGACCATCTTAGCTCTGACGCGTCATGCGCTTTCCATGTGGTCACAGCCAAAGATCATACCTGCGTTTGGCCCGTTTATCTGGCTTTCCCATCATATACTCACGTGACAAGAGTGGCCTTTGGCTGGTTTCGTGTGTCATTTCCAGAATCAGAAGGAAAGGTGAGGCACAAAAGTTTGGGAATGTGGAGATAATGGTTGTGGGAAGTGGAGAGAGAGAGAGAGAGAGAGAGAGAGAGAATTTCTCTCTGCCACCACAATTGGCCACATGTTTATCTTCCCAGCATGCATTCTTGCCTTTGCTAGGAAGAGGGACTTTTGCTGAGTTGTTTCACAGGCAGGATGGTAGAATGTGTGCAACTCTCTGATTTAGTATTCACTTGGAGATATATATATATATATATATATATATATATATATGTATATATATGTATATATGTATATATATGTATATTTGTATATATATGTGTGTATGTGTGTATGTGTGTGTGTGTGTGTATATATATATATATATATATATATATATATATATATATATATATAAAATGTTATATCCAACAGGCTCCTGGAAGGATTCTAATTCCAGATTAGCTTCTTGTCTTCCTGTGTAATTAGGGAATTGTACATCCTCACCATCATCGGCCACGCCAAGGAGTAGCCAGAGCCTCAGCACATGCAGGGCCACATGCGGGTGGCGTGGCTGGCATGGCAGTGCCCCGTGAACCTCCCTCTCTCTCCCTCGGTACAGCCTGGGACAGAGGAGGTCCCACTCTGGCCCTCCAGTGTGTACACTGCAGGGACTTCCATTTGAACCCCCTAGAAGGAGGGCCCTTCTAGCCCTCCTGCCTTGCCAATGGGCGTTGAGGCTGGGTTTCCATGCCACTTCATGCCCACTCACTGTTGCATGAGCCCAGTCTGCCAATCAACTCCAGGGGGCAACTCCCAGGGGAGAGGGATTGAGCCAAGAGGTTAGAGTGCATGTCTCCCCTCCTGTCCCAGCTCCCTGCCTGGGATAAGGTATCCCCTTCCTCTCCTCACCCCCACCCTGGAGTGCTGACTTCTGGGCAGAGAGGATGGAATGTTTCGGGGGAGAAGGTTGCCTTCCTCTCATTCTGCTGTCTTTAAAATTCCAATCAACAGGACCCTCTGGGGAAGAAAAGGATACATATAACTACATATCCTAGGTTTTCATTCTGCATTCTCTTTTTTTCTTATTGTTTATTGCATTTCATCCACTTTTAACATTATACCTCTTTCTCTCTGGTAGTGTTCCCTGGTCAGGATGCCAGGACACAGCGGTCCACTGTGAAGAATTCATATGAATTTCGGCTTCTCCAGTCTTTCCTCCCTTGATCGTGTTCTTGCCTTAAGGTACTGGGTAATATCCTACTTTGTAGGAATTGTATTCAAATAAGCTTACCTTGGGGTTTTTAAAAGGTTGGGAAATACTGCTGCTTTCAGAACCTACTTAGGAGCCTTGGCCAGTGTGGCTCAGTTAGTTGGGCATCATCCCACTCACTGAAAGGTTGCCAATTCTATTCCTGGTCAGGGCACATGCCTGGGTTTCAGGCTCAATCCCCAATAGAGGGGGTGCAGGAGGCAGTAGATCCATTGATGTTACCCCCCCTTCCTCTCTGTCTAAAAATCAATTTTAAAAATCTTTAAAAATTAATGAATTTGACAAAAAGAAGAAAGAAAAGAAAGTACTTAGTAGTGCCAAGCACAGTTCCATGTAAAGGCTGCTTTTGCCCTGTAGGTGGTGACTCGTGGGCAGGAAGTTTGCTGGTACTTTTCAGACTGTGAAGATAAAATAGGGAAGTAACACTGATGACTTCATGATATGCATTTCCCACAAATAATATTCTGACTATTCCATGAGTGAAGCAAAAGTATGGGATATACTCAGCCACATTTCTTTAAAAACCTGGTAGCTTTTGTGTTTTTAATGTGAAGAAGAGAAAGCAATGAGTCTACTTTAGTGTCATTATAGTAAATCAATCCAAAGTATTCCTGGTTGGAAGTGTCTGGAGAGACATATTTTACAACAAAAATGTTCCTGGTGCTAATGAAAGGGCAAAAGATCAAAAGACTGGTGAGCCAGGTCTGTGATTGTCCTATGCATAATTTAAAAATTGCTCCATGGCCCGGCTGGTGTGGCTTAGTCATGAGCATCGACCCATGAACCAGGAGGTCACCGTTTGATTCCAGGTCAGGGCACATGCTGGGGTTGCAGGCTCAATCCCCAGTGTGAGGGCATGCAAGAGGCGGCTGATCAGTGATTCTCTCTCATCACTGATGTTTCTCTCTCTCTCTCTCTCTCTCTCTCTCTCTCTCTCTCTCTCTCCCTCTCTCTCTCTCTCTCTCTCTCTCTCTCCTTTTCTCTGAAATAAATAAAAGATATCTTTAAAAAAATTGCTCCCTCCCTTGCCATCATGGAGTGACTCCCAAACTCACTAACAGAGTTATGTAAATGCATTTGCACAGAAAGGCTTAACACAAACCCTTCTTTAGGTTAATTTATCTTTATTAGCCTTGGAAACACTTTGCTTTCACAAACATTTCACATAAAGGAAACATTAGTATGATCTTTTAAAACGGGAAAGTGGAAACAAGAAATAAAGTTGCCCAGAGATAAATTAACATGAAGCTGGTTTTCTTCATTTCAAGATCAAAATATCCCATACTGGATATTTTTAGAGCAGATTTTCTTTGAGCAGTGGTAGAAGAGATTTGCTCTCAGTAGGATGCTCATATTTTATGGTCACGCAGTTATCATTGCTGAATAGCTGCAGATCTCCAAGAGTCCCTTCCTTTCTGTCCCCAAAACCCTCAGTGCCTCAGTAGGACCATCTTAGTTTGAGAATTTAGTGGATCCTATTGTGACTATATCCTATTATTGCAACGCTGAGGCCACTCATTTTAATGATGTGATTAAACTTTTTTTCAAGGTCAGAGCATATGGTCAGCCTCAGTTTAAAAATTGTTGTTCAGGTTAATAATGCATCAAAACACATAGATTTTCAATCATGAACTTTTACTGAAGAATCAGGCAATAGTTTATTTGATCAACACTTACTAGGATTCTGTACTAGCCAGGAATTTTGCAATTGGCTAGGTTGATTTGACCCAAATACATCTAGGCTGCCTGCTGACAATAAAAATATGTTGATATAATTTTGTATATCTTAAATGCTTTCAAAATGACTAACTTTAAGGTTCAAAAGCCTGGAGAAAAAGAACTGCTTTGAAAGACGATATTGAGTTGTGCAGATGGTCCTATTTTTTTCAGTTTTTAAAAAAGTGCCTCATTCCAATATCCTTGCTAGCGCTCTGACAACAAATATTTATGAAAGGAGAAAAAGTGAGAGAGGATGAATGATGGATACTTTGATTACAACTCAAGTACTTTTAAAGTTATATTTCTAATATAAAAAACCAGAGATGTAGCAGGAATCTCTCTAGTATCTTCTGAACTGAAAGGAGGTATTGGAGTGACTTTGGATGCAAACCCTACAGAATGTACTGAATTTCACTGCAGGTTAAAACAACCATTTTAGGCTTGTGAGAACATCTCAATATTGTTTCCTTTCTCTCCTCTTATTCTAGTTATTGCAGTCAGCTTTGCTACTAGATATAGAGGCAAGGAAAAGGAAATAGATGACTAGAGAAAGCAGCCATGTTCTCTGAGAATCTGTTATAATTTTTCTGGCATGGGGAGCATGTTGAGTGAAATGCTTTGGCAAAGCTATGTACACAAGATATTGCTGGAATGCACACTGTAAATATTATGCGATAACTATGATTTTTAAGGTTAGAAGAGCTCTCATTTGCCTCTGCAAAAGTATTAAAGAATAAGTGATTTCAGAGTCTTGCTTTTAAAAATTTATCTTTTATTGTTGACGGTATTACAGATGTCTGCCATTTCCTCCTTTTGCCCCCCTCCACCCAGTCCGCACTCCACCTCAGGCCTTCACCACACTATTGTCTGTGTTCATGGGCTATTCATATTTGCATATAAGTTCTTTGGTTAATCTCTTCCTGTCCCTCCCACCTCACTTCCCTCTGAGAACTGTCAGTCTGTTCCATACACCCATGCCTCTGGAACTATTTTGTTTGTCAGTTTATTTTATTCATTAGATTCCACATATAAGTGAGATCATGTGATATTGTCTTTCTATGACTTGCTTATTTCACTCAGCATAATATTCTCCAGGTCCATCCATGCTGTCTTAAAGAGTAAGATATCCTCTTTTTTTTTTTTTTTTTTTTACAGCCCTATAGTATTTCACTGTGTATATGTACCACAGCTTTTTTATCCACTCATCTACTGATGTGCACTTGGGCTGTTTCCAGAGCTAAGCTATAACACTGATATGAACATAGGTGTGTATATATTCTTTCTAATTGGTGTTCCAGGTTTCTTAGGATATATTTTCAGAAGTGGGATTACTGGTCAAATAGAAGTTCCGTTTTTAATTTTTTGAGGAAACTCGATATTGTTTTCCATAGTAGTTGCACCAGTCTGCATTCCTACCAGCAGTGCACTAGGGTTCCCCTTTCTCCACATCCTTACCAGTACTTGTCATTTGTTGATTTATTGATGGTAGCCATTCTGGCAGGTATGAGGTGATACCTCATTGTGATTTTAATTTTCATTGATGATTAGTGACATTGAGAATTTTTTCATGTTTTTTTGTACATCTCTATGTCCTCTTTGGAGTAGTGTTGCTTTTAATCAGGCCAAGAAGAAAGATGTGTGTATGTGGTGGTGGAAGGGGATTGAGGAGGTCATAGCGGAACATAATAGAAATGGGAATAGTTAAAAATCTTTTATTAAAATTTAACTTTTTGCCCTAATCGGTTTGACTCAGTGGATAGAGCATTGGCCTGCATACTCAAAGGTCCCAAGTTCAATTCTGGTCAAGGGCACATGCCTGGGTTGTGGGCTCAATCTCAAGTAGGGGGCATGTAGGAGGCAGCCGACCAATGATTCTCTCTCATCATTGATGTTTCTATCGCTCTCTCCCTCTCCCTTTCTCTCTGAAATCAATAAAAATATTTCTTTAACTTTTTGATGATATATGGGGGCTATAACTATGGCATTTGGCATTCTTTGCCATCAGAGTTTGGTTTATACTAGGCTCTTACAACTTTGATGAATAAAGTAATCTCAATGCATATGACAGTGAAAATGATGGGAAAATTTTAAATGAATTCTACCACTGCTGTCAAATGAAGCACAGACATTTTAAAAGGGAATTTAGAGGGAAATTAGGATGTTCTAAAGAATCAGTTTTAATTCATAGCCTAATAACTTGATCATAGTTATTTCACCTCCTTTGATATATATACTAAATAATATCTAATTTAAAATAGGTTATTTAAAAATAGAGACATTGAAACATGCAACAGACTGATGTATTTCAGAAAAGGGGCAGAATGGAAAGAGACTAAACAAAACTTTTATGCATGTTGCATAGCCCATGGACAAACATTAGTGCAGGGGAAGGCCTGCGGAGGGGCAGGAGCAGGGTGGAGAGGGTCAAAGGAGGACAAAAAAAGGAGACATTTCTAATACTTTCAAGAATACAGTTAAAACAATAAATATGTTTATTTAAAAAATGTTATTGATTGATCTGAGAGAGAGAGAGAGAGAGAGAGAGAGAGAGATTTGTTGTTCCACTTATTTATCATTCATTGGTTGAGTCTTATATATGCCCTGACCAGAGATCAGACCCACAAACTTGGTATATTGGGAGGAGGCTCCAACAAACTGAGCTGCCAGGCCAGGGTATTTATTTTGTTTAACAACAAGGATTGTGTAGGGGGAAGAGCACAGACCTTTTTAGACCTATTTTCTTTTTTTTTTTTAAAGAATTGTGCTGAGGCCTTTTCTAATATATTTTTATTTATTTTTTACAGAGAGGAAGGGAGAGGGATAGAGAGTTAGAAACATCGATGAGAGAGAAACATCGATCAGCTGCCTCCTGCACAGGGCTTACCCCCTACTGGGGATGTGCCCGAAACCAAGGTACATGCCCTTGACTGGAATCGAACCCAGGACCCTTTAGTCCGCAGGCTGACGCTCTATCCACTGAGCCAAACTGGTCAGGGCTAGACCTATTTTCAAGAGCAATGTAGAACCCTAGGCAGCTTTAAGTAGATTCGGGATTGGCACACTAAAGCTTGGAGTTGAGAAAGTTTCCTGATTTAGAAGAAAGCATATGTTAAAGTTGAGTGTTGAGTATAAGTATTTTCCATAAACATCTGTCTGTTTTTACTATAAGATAAATCAACTATGACTTTAACAATTTGCAGCCCAATTAGTGGTTGCTGTGGGTGGTGGAAGGATTACAAAGGGGCACAAGGGAACCTTTCTGGGGTAATGGGCATTTTCACTATCTCAATTGTGGTGATAGTTTCATAGGTATGTATACATATGTCAAAATTCATCAAAATGTACACTTTTGATACATGGGCACCTTATGTTATCATATATCAATTATGTCTCAAGCAATTTTTAAAAACACCTTCTATAGTCTGTGGTGTATCTAATATTGAATTTGTCAACTGCTCTTTCATTATTGAAAATCCTATTTTACCTATTCTAATCTCCAAGGCTTCAGCCTTGACTCACACAATCTTTGGTTATGGGCTCAGATGCCTCTCAGCATTTACAGTGATGGCAGAGAGAGGGGAATCTCTGATGGGGGAGGGAGTTGCTACGGTATTACTCAGTTTTGGTCCTTTTCTAGGCAAGTTTATATTAGTAGTTGTGAATTGCTTCCTTTTAATAGTTTGTTGTTGTGTGAGCTAACTGTTTTCAATGGAAAATTTAATACAAAATTAACATGTTTATTGTAAACATTCAAAAATTGAAGCAACAAGAAGTGTTCAAGGTAAAATGGGAAAGTCCATTCCTGTCCTATACTCCCATTCCATTTCCCAGAGGAAATATTGTTGACAATTTGATATACATCTTTCCAGACTTTATATGTAGAGGTGTGTGTGTGTGTGTGTGTGTGTGTGTGTGTGTATGTATGTGTGTGTATACATGTCCATGAAAGTTGGGGGTGGGGAGGCTCAAAATATAATTTTCCTCTTACCTTCTAAGTTCTAGCTGGGCTAATAAAATAACATGAGAGATTAACAGGAGAAAATGTCCAAATTTTATAACAGATTTACATGTGGGGCTGTCATAAGCTATGAGACCAAAAGACATCTTGGGCAGTTGAGGTTTATGTGCTATTTTGGACAAAGGAGAAGGGGCCAGAGGTCTGGCACTTCAAAGGAAAAGCAGGCAATTACAGGTAGACAAAGAGCAAACATGTGGTAAACAAATTCTTTCTGGGCCACGCAGAAACAATGGGACACAGAGCAGAGAGAGTCTAACAAACAGGCTTTGCTGGATTTCTTACTGCCACACTTAGTTTATGTTACGATACTAAGGTGATGCTCTCTTCCTTTAAGCAGGATTTTCTACCTGAATTCCTTTAGGCAGGTAAGGGGAGAAGGTCAAAGATTCTTTCTGAGTCTTTTGTTTCTTAACAATCAGCATAAAATCAATATCCCAGAAGGCACATTTTGCGGTGACAAAACTTTATTACTTATATTAAATACTAGAGGCCCGGTGCACAAAAATTTGTGCACTCGGGGTTGGGAGAGGAGGTCCCTCAGCCTGGCCTGTGCCCTCTCACAGTCTGGGACCCATCAGGAGATAAGGACCTGCTGGTTTAGGCCTGCTCCCGGGTGGCAGAGGGCAGGCCTAATCCTAGGTGTAACCCCTGGTCGGGCTCAGAGCAGGGCCCATTGGGGAGTTGGGGCCCCGCCTCCTGTCATGCACAGAGCAGGGCAGATTGGGAGGTTGCGATGCCACCCTCAGTCATGCTCAGGGTAGGGCCGATTGGGGGGTTGGGGCACCACCCCCTGTCAAACTCAAGGCAGGGTCCATAGGGAGGTTGCAGCGCCACTCCTGTCACGCACAGAGCAGGGCCGATCAGAGGGTTGGGGCTCCGCACCCTGTCACACTGATCCCGGTGCTGGGAAGCCTAGGTGCTCCGCTGATCCCAGGGCCAGGACGCCTCTCGGCTCCCCTGATCCCTGGCCCGGAGGCCTCTCGGCTCCGCTGATCACCGGGGCCGCGAGGCCTCTGGACTCCGCTGATCACCGGGGCCAGGAGGCCTCTCGGCTCCGCTGATCACCGGGGCCGGGAGGCCTCTCGGCTCCGCTGATCGCGGGGCCTCCGACTCCGCTGATCACCGGGGCCGGGAGGCCTCTCGACTCCGCTGATCACCGGGGCCGGTAGGCCTCTCAGCTCCGCTGATCACCGGGGCCGGGAGGCCTCTCGGCTCCGCTGATCACCAGGGCCGGTAGGCCTCTCGGCTCCGCTGATCACTGGGGCCGGGAGGCCTCTCGGCTCCGCTGATCACTGGGGCCGGGAGGCCTCTCGGCTCCGCTGATCGCGGGGCCTCCGACTCCGCTGATCACCGGGGCCGGGAGGCCTCTCGACTCCGCTGATCACCGGGGCCGGTAGGCCTCTCAGCTCCGCTGATCACCGGGGCCGGGAGGCCTCTCGGCTCCGCTGATCACCAGGGCCGGTAGGCCTCTCGGCTCCGCTGATCACTGGGGCCGGGAGGCCTCTCGGCTCCGCTGATCACTGGGGCCGGGAGGCCTCTCGGCTCCGCTGATCGCGGGGCCTCCGACTCCGCTGATCACCGGGGCCGGGAGGCCTCTCGACTCCGCTGATCACCGGGGCCGGTAGGCCTCTCAGCTCCGCTGATCACCGGGGCCGGGAGGCCTCTCGGCTCCGCTGATCACCAGGGCCGGTAGGCCTCTCGGCTCCGCTGATCACTGGGGCCGGGAGGCCTCTGGACTCCGCTGATCACCGGGGCCAGGAGGCCTCTCGGCTCCGCTGATCACCGGGGCCGGGAGGCCTCTCGGCTCCGCTGATCGCGGGGCCTCCGACTCCGCTGATCACCGGGGCCGGGAGGCCTCTCGACTCCGCTGATCACCGGGGCCGGTAGGCCTCTCAGCTCCGCTGATCACCGGGGCCGGGAGGCCTCTCGGCTCCGCTGATCACCAGGGCCGGTAGGCCTCTCGGCTCCGCTGATCACTGGGGCCGGGAGGCCTCTGGACTCCGCTGATCACCGGGGCCGGGAGGCCTCTCGGCTCCGCTGATCAACGGGGCCGCGAGGCCTCTGGACTCCGCTGATCACCGGGGCCGGGAGGCCTCTCGGCTCCGCTGATCACCGGGGCCGGGAGGCCTCTCGGCTCCGCTGATCACCGGGGCCGGGAGGCCTCTCGGCTCCGCTGATCACCGGGGCCGGGAGGCCTCTCGGCTCCGCTGATCACCGGGGCCGGGAGGCCTCTCGGCTCCGCTGATCTCGGGGCAGGACTCCTCTTGACTCTGCTGATCCCAGGCCCTGAGGCCTCTCTGCCCTGCTGCTTCAGGGCTGTTTGGCTTCGCTCTGCTTGGAGCCTGAGTATGCAAATTAACCGCCATCTTTTAGCTTCTATAATTGAAACATTGTATCTTTTGGAGTTGTTGCTTCAGGAGCTCAGAGCCCTGCAGCTGCGGGGATCCTTGACTTTCTCCATCGCTGGGGCAACCAAGCCTCCTATTCTCAGCTGCCTGGCTGCCAGCCGCCATCTTGGCTGACAGTTAATTTGCATATCTCGCTGATTAGCCAATGAAAAAGGTATCGGTTGTACGCCAATTACCATTTTTCTCTTTTATTAGTATAGGATATTGCTTACATTTAATATATTACTTTTACAAAAGCAAGATTATATTACACATTATTATTATGCAACTTGCCTTTTATTTTTTCTTCTAAAATGTATTATGGGCACCCTTCCCTGTCAGTAAGCACAGGTCTACACTTTCCTCTCTCCCTCCTCCCTTTTCTTCCTTCTTTTTCTTTTTCATTCTTTTCTACTCTTCCAACTTCCCTTCCTCCTCCTTCTCCCTCCCCCAATCCTTCTTCTTCATTTTTTGTTAGTTTTGGGACTGAGGTCTTTTTTAATTTTATTTCTCTAACATACATTTTTTATTTATTTTTTTATTATACATGGGACTGAGGTCTTACAGAGAGGAAGGGAGAGGGATAGAGAGTTAGAAACATCGATGAGAGAGAAACATCAATCAGCTGCCTCCTGCACAGGGCTTACCCCCTACTGGGGATGTGCCCGAAACCAAGGTACATGCCCTTGACTGGAATTGAACCCAGGACCCTTTAGTCCGCAGGCTGACGCTCTATCCACTGAGCCAAACTGGTCAGGGCTAGACCTATTTTCAAGAGCAATGTAGAACCCTAGGCTCCTTGAAATCACAAGGAGAACTATTTACTCTCTCTTTATTGTTTATTATCGGGCCTTTAGAATGTTGAATAAAATGGATCAGTAAAGAATGAATTGCGGAAAAGCACCACAATGGGAATTATCATTACCGTGCACCTATATGCCAGGCACTGTCTAGTTAATTTGTAGTGATCTGGCAGAAGTTGCTATAGTATCGAAGCCATGACATATGTAAAAAGCCTACTTCTTGGTACATACTAGGCCATCAGTAATTTTTAAAAATAAGATTAGAAAATCAGTTCTTTATTCTGGGAGAGTATTTTAAGATGAAATATTAATAAACTTTTAAGATCTAAAGCACATGAACAACTGGGGAAAATATGAGAAGAACAAATTTTTGATTAGTTACTATTGCTGCTGTTGGGAATAAGAAATTTGAACTGAGGATTCTAAGGGAGGCCAGTTTTTTCATGTTTTAAAAAACAATTGGGTCCTCTTGGGAAAGTCGGAAAATAACTTCAATGTTTCCTAATCGAGGTATACTAGTGGAGTCCTCTCACTGGAGAAATGACTGTGAAAAGATAAACTATAGAGCAGAGGTCATGGACTGGCAAGCCAATGAAGCCTGCAGAAATGTTTATTCACACTTTGAAGTACTTTTAAATTGTGTTAAATGATTGTCAACAGGCTAGCCCAGATTTGTCCTCATGCCATGGTAAGGATCCAGGAGAGTAAGGGCTACTTGACACATAGGTTTAGGTCTGACACTCTGTCACTTCTGGTACATTCTATTGAGGGGGGGGGACACAAACACCACAAACCAAAATAAAACAAAAAATAGCTCACATTCAAGGGCTGGGAAAAATAGGCTATTTTTTGATAACTATAACTTAAAGTTACATTACAAAGGCTGTAAATACAGTGATGGGTGGAAAATCAGGGCATTTTTTTCAACCATTATACCACAATATTCAAATGAATAGTGTCCTTAAAGTTGTCATTTTTCAAAGCTGTATAACCCTTCTAACAGTGTACCCACTTATTAAAAAATATAATTAGAGCCTTTCTCAGAATCTCCTAAGGAGGGTGTTATAAGCCAATTAAATTCATTCTTTACTGATCCATTTTATTCAACATTCTAAAGGCCAGATAATAAACAATAAAGAGAGAGTAAATAGTTCTCCTTGTGATTTCAAACTCTCTCTCAGCAGATTGTCAAGTAGAATAAGCACATGAGATACTTCGATAAGAGCCATGAAACATATTTTAATGCCTTCAAGAAGTTATGGCAGAACCCCAGATTATAACAACAATCACTTAAAATCCCAGCTGGCAGCTTGCCTGATAGCAAAAGAATGTTTAAATCAAGATTACTTTTCTTCCTAAACATCCATTTATTAATGACAACACAAATCTTTACATGAACTATTGATCAGAGCCCAGTGGAGTCTAAGGAAATTTATTCTAGATGCTTCCTTGTAGCTTTTACCTGAACAGTAAGAAATAAAAGAAACTCTGGCTACTTCTTACCTTAATGTTACATGCCAGAGCTTTCCCACCATCCCCTTTAAGCATCAGCTTCATCCCTCAAAGGGTCTCCATGGCTTTTATGAAGTCAGCTGACTCCTAGTACTGTACAAAGGCCTCAAATGTCTGCATGCTGAAGCTAAAACCCCCAAAGCTTCCACCATTCATTACCTCTCTGTAGGGGTTAAACATAGAAATATCCACATTCTTGATCTTCCCAAAATTCTCAATGACCACCTGTAGGATCTTTTCACATGGCTTCCCCCCAGTGGAACCTTTAGGCGCAAACCACTTGCCAGGCAAGCCTTCAAAATGTGTGGAATCCAGGCTCTTATTGTGGTCCAGCTCACCAGCCCTGTCACTTGATGGGGCCTCCTGTTCCTTCGGGAAGTGCTCCCACTGTCCCTGAGCATCTGTAGCCACTACTTTTAAGTCTGGTTTCAATCCATTTAGCTTGATGATCTTCCCATGTAATTTTGCCTTCAGGATCTAAACCAGTGATGGCGAACCTTTTGAGCTCGGCGTGTCAGCATTTTGAAAAACCCTAACTTAACTCTGGCGCCGTGTCACATACAGAAATTTTTTGATATTTGCAACCATAGTAAAACAAAGATTTATATTTTTGATATTTATTTTATATCTTTAAATGCCATTTAACAAAGAAAAATCAACCAAAGAAATGAGTTCGCGGGTCACCTCTGACACGCGCGTCATAGATTCGCCATCACTGATAAACCAAACTTTGTGTTTAAGCCTCCCCCTGGAATCGGATGAAATCCTTCATACACTTGGAGTTGAACTGTGGTGAACTAACTGGTCAGGGCAAATCAGCCTCTTCAGCTGGTCAAGAACTTCCCAGTTCAAGAAAGGCCTCATAGGTTATGTACTCTCTGGGAGCCATACATTGATAATCAATTTTGCTATGGGCATGAGGTAGAGGTGCTGATCTGCACAGAGCTCTGTTGCCTCAGAGTTATCATACACCGCCGTCACCGTCATTGTATCCTCAGGCAACCTTGGATGGTGAAAGGGAACATTTTCAAACAAATAGAGCAAAACACAAATTTGGACTTTGAATGGTGCTAGCATTTGCTGGACTTAGGTCAAACTGAGAGGGGAAAGTATACTATAGGGATATTTAAGACAATAGCTTTCTTTTGTTTAATATGCTTTAGAGGTTGCAAAGAGTTTCCATATACTGTCTCAGTTTCCTTAACTGTGAAATAAAAGTAATAGGACTTCAGGAAGGATGAAATGGGAGAGTACATGTGAAATCCTTAGAATAGTGCTTGGATTCAATAAACATAAGCTATGGCTATTGTCTATACTACTTTATCTCATTTGATTCATGAAACAACCTGTGAGTAGGTATTTCCATGCCTGTTTTACTGATGGGAAAATTTAGATGAATTCAGGAAAATTAAATGAGCTGCCCATACATTAAGACCCTAAGATTCTAAATATCCAATATATTATAAGTCCCATAAAAACCTGCTGGAGGTGTCACAGAAAGAGGGCAAGAGTAAAATACATGTAGCGCCTTCGTGAACATGCACCTAGCTAACCATTCTAAGGTTGGTTTCTAAGTCTTATATGCCCATATCAATTCTTATTCTTCCAGTCTATTGACTTTAACTAAATTGAACTCTAAGTTCAAGTGAAGAAGAGACAACCTCTTCTAATAAGTGACAAAGTGAATTTGTCCTCTACTTTGGGACTACAAAACTCCCGAAACACAACTGCTTGTGGGCATTTCACTTTAACAAACTATTTTAAGCTGTCTCAAGGTGAATATCACTAAAACTGAGAATTAGGAATTTCTGCTTCTATTTGCTAACTTGAAGTAGCACTTCCCAATTTTTTTTTTTAAAAAAAAAAGCTTTTTTTTTTCCTCTAAAAGTAGATGTATTCAGAATCTACATCACCTGATTTTCTCATTAATGTCAACTTTGGGAACATTTAGACTCAAACGTATATAGCCAGATGATGGAAATTCTAATATAAAATTTATTACTAAGTCTTGGTTGACATCATAGGTACAAATTTCTTTAATAACTGTCCTTGAAGGACAATACGATTTAAGAGACAAAGTTTGCACAAACTGGTTGTTGAAAAGGCCATCAAAAGCAGAATCTATGATAGTAGGTTGTAGAAATCCTTATGGTAGCAACACCGAACTGAGATGATATGAGCATAAACATGTTCTTTTCCAAAAACATTATCTAAATAGCAATTGGAGAAAAAAGTCCAGTAAGTTTGGTGCAATTTGCAGCATGAGAATCAACACTAAGCTTCTTTAGGAGAAAAATTCATTTGACATTCAATTAAGATATACTGAACCCCCAAATTTGGCTATAGTGGATAGGTATCTATTTATATGACCTAATTTAAAATCAATGTTTTAAAAAATATTACAGTAAAAGTACACACAAAATAGTTAATCACGTCAAAGGAATCAGGTTTGTCATGTTCTCCATTTTTTCCAGTGATACTGCCTTTGTTTTAAACATTTTAGAATGCTTCTCTTGGATTGCTTTCAAAGTCTGGGTTACATTTTTTAAAAATAGCCTTGATGAAGGTCAGTTTCAAAATTCTTCTCTTTTTGTTGTTGTTATTAAACCATACGGGGGATATTTTTTTTTCAATTGATTTTTAGAGAGTGGAAGGGAGAGAGGGAGGGAGAGGGAGAAGAGAGAGAGGGAGGGAGGAGGGAGAGAGAGAAACATTGATGTGAGAGAGACATGTCGATTGATTCCCTCCCACATGCTCCCAGACCTGAGCCATGCAACCCAGGTATGGTGCCCTTGACTGAGAATCAAACCCAAGACCCTTCCATGCTTGGGCCAACGCTCTAACCACTGAACACACTGGCCAGGGTTCAAAATTCTTTTAACATAGATTTGATATTTAGAAATCATCAAAAATTACCTAGAAAAAAATAAATGGTTTTTCTGTCAACTATCTGATATAGCTGCTTCTTACAATACCACCCAGAGATGACCCTGGCTGGAGACCCAGGCTTGTGCTCCTTAGCCTAGATATTCCCCTCTCCACAGGGTCCTTGTTTCACCCTCAGTCCAGCTCTGGG
Source organism: Myotis daubentonii (assembly GCF_963259705.1). Classification (NCBI taxonomy): domain Eukaryota; kingdom Metazoa; phylum Chordata; class Mammalia; order Chiroptera; family Vespertilionidae; genus Myotis; species Myotis daubentonii. Next base: position 40,613,388 of record NC_081861.1, read on the forward strand.
AGGACTCCCACACCAGCACGTTGCATTGGTGCCTGACAGGAAGGTCTACTACTTTACTTCCTGGATACTGTCTAGAAATTGGCCTGGTGCCTCCAACCTAACAAGTCACTTTGGTCTAGGACAGTGATGGCGAACCTATGACACGTGTGTCAGAGGTGACCCGCGAACTCATTTCTTTGGTTGATTTTTCTTTGTTAAATGGCATTTAAAGATATAAAATAAATATCAAAAATATAAATCTTTGTTTTACTATGGTTGCAAATATCAAAAAATTTCTGTATGTGACACGGCGCCAGAGTTAAGTTAGGGTTTTTCAAAATGCTGACACGCCGAGCTCAAAAGGTTCGCCATCACTGGTTTAGATCCTGAAGGCAAAATTACATGGGAAGATCATCAAGCTAAATGGATTGAAACCAGACTTAAAAGTAGTGGCTACAGATGCTCAGGGACAGTGGGAGCACTTCCCGAAGGAACAGGAGGCCCCATCAAGTGACAGGGCTGGTGAGCTGGACCACAATAAGAGCCTGGATTCCACACATTTTGAAGGCTTGCCTGGCAAGTGGTTTGCGCCTAAAGGTTCCACTGGGGGGAAGCCATGTGAAAAGATCCTACAGGTGGTCATTGAGAATTTTGGGAAGATCAAGAATGTGGATATTTCTATGTTTAACCCCTACAGAGAGGTAATGAATGGTGGAAGCTTTGGGGGTTTTAGCTTCAGCATGCAGACATTTGAGGCCTTTGTACAGTACTAGGAGTCAGCTGACTTCATAAAAGCCATGGAGACCCTTTGAGGGATGAAGCTGATGCTTAAAGGGGATGGTGGGAAAGCTCTGGCATGTAACATTAAGGTAAGAAGTAGCCAGAGTTTCTTTTATTTCTTACTGTTCAGGTAAAAGCTACAAGGAAGCATCTAGAATAAATTTCCTTAGACTCCACTGGGCTCTGATCAATAGTTCATGTAAAGATTTGTGTTGTCATTAATAAATGGATGTTTAGGAAGAAAAGTAATCTTGATTTAAACATTCTTTTGCTATCAGGCAAGCTGCCAGCTGGGATTTTAAGTGATTGTTGTTATAATCTGGGGTTCTGCCATAACTTCTTGAAGGCATTAAAATATGTTTCATGGCTCTTATCGAAGTATCTCATGTGCTTATTCTACTTGACAATCTGCTGAGAGAGAGTTTGAAATCACAAGGAGAACTATTTACTCTCTTTATTATCGAGATCACAAATTATATTTTCAAGATGCCTGATAGGTAAATTGCTAAAACATAATCCTAACAAACTTGGATTATTTCCTTTCAAACTACACTCAGCCTGTCTAGTCATGTCACCTTTTTGATGTCTGACTACTTAGTCATCTCTTTCTTGAAATCTTAATCCAGCAGAGGAAAGGATGCTGCTAAAGCCTCCTTTTTCTCTAAATTAATCTTTAGCATGAATTTAGACTTTTAGCTTAAGTAGCTTCCTATGTATGAACCTGTGTAGGTGTGTTATGTGAGAAGATACTTCTGTTAAAATGTACATTTTAAAATTATGAGCTACTCAGTCAGACCAAAGATACAGCAAATACTATAATGACCACCCATATATACCAGTGCCCAGCTGCCCAGGTTGTGCCTATTAGAGCCTGTGCCTGATGATGGCATTGTGATGTTACCTGTGGCAGTTAAGTGAGCTCCTCAAGGCTCTGCCAAAGAAAATCCTGAAGCCCACAAGACTGTTAGGAAGGCTCAGCGGAAGTAGTGGAACAGTGTGGGGACTAGGAAATAGAGAGAATATTTCTAATTCATTTGGTTTTTTTTTAAATATATTTTATTGATTTTTACAGAGAGGAAGGGAGAGGGACAGAGAGTTAGAAACATCGATGAGAGAGAAACATCGACCAGCTGCCTCCCGCACACTCCCTACTGGGGATGTGCCCGCAACCAAGGTACATGCCCTTGACCGGAATCGAACCTGGGACCCTTCAGTCCGCAGGCCAATGCTCCATCCACTGAGCCAAACCGGTTTGGCATAATTCATTTGGTTTTGAATTGCCCATGGCCAAATTAGTTTTATTTCTGTGGCCTGAGACACAATGGCCAGCTTATAATGAAACTTTGAAATATTTGGGGTCAGGTTATGTATGATACAACCAAACACTTCCGTAAGGAGTTATTTGGAGGCAAAATCAGGAAAGGCTAAGATTACAAGAACTGGAGGAAGAAAGCAAAGAAAAGAAGAGAGATCAGGAAGAGTCTGTAAGGTAAGGAGACCAACTTTAACAACGAGGGTGTTGTACTTTTGATTTATGGATTTATCTCTTTGGATGAATGGCTAGACTTGATAGAAAGATTACATTGAGGTGGGAGGGGACAGGAATTGGCTCAGATTGTAGAACTGCACGCAGTTCTTTTAGCAGTGCTATTACAAAGCCCAAAATGACAAAAACAGTTGAAAACAAGAGACTTTAAAAGACAACATCCTTGTTAGGGAGAACAAGTAGTGAGAAATAATGGATTAGCCTGATTAAGCTAAAATGATTTTTAAAAAAGGACCAGGAACTTTTATAGTGAAAATTCTAGCCTGATTAAGCTAAAATGATTTTTAAAAAAGGGCCAGGAACTTTTATAGTGAAAATTCTAGTCTACCAAAATTTTTAAAAGATACCAATTTACCTAAAATTTACCAACTTTTACCTAGCCTACCAATCTAAAATGCTTTTTAATTAAACTTCTTTTCAGGTCTAGAAGAGGTTTTCTTCAACAGGATGGTCAATATTCAAACTAACTCATAGGCAAGAAGGTATGGATTGATTTATTGGCACTATATTTCTTGTTGACCTAAGTTCTTTTTGTGAACCTTTATTCCTTTGAACTTACCATTGTTTCCCAATTTAGGAGCTTGAGACTAGAAAGTACTATTGGATTGTCAAAGGTTTTCCAAGGTACAAATGGGCCAGAACTTCTGGGCTCTGAAAACCAGTTTTACCTCCTGGCCCCTCCCCTTGCATGTTTATTCTTTTAGTTTTTCTTGTAAATTACAGCCATTCAAAAAGGGAGATAAAGAGTATCTTCCCCTGTGTCTCTCACTTTTTTAGCTGTTGAGGTGATAGGACTTACTTGAGGTCACGTCTGTGAAACTTGGCCAGAGGTTGTGGCTAGTCAATGTAACTATTCCCCCAAAATTTCTGAACCGAACATGCAGTTTAGATAATCCTCCAGCTTTTGGGCTAAATTCTCACTCAGGTAATTGTCCTTTTTTGTTTTTTTCCCCATGTTTCCACAGGGCCTAACCAAAACAGTTTATATTTTCAGAAAACAGAGGTTAAAAAAAAAGCCCATACTCAGTGGCTAGAGCGTCAGCCTATGGACTCAAGGGTTCCAGGTTCGATTCTGGTCAAGGGCATGTACCTTGGTTGCGGGCACATCCCCAGTAGGGTGTGTGCAGGAGGCAGCTGATCGATGTTTCTCTCTCATCGATGTTTCTAACTCTCTGTCCCTCTCCCTACCTCTCTGTAAAAAAATCAATAAAATATATTTTTTTAAAAAGCCCATAATCTTTGAATCCAGTATGTTTTTTAATTTATTTTTTATCTTTTATTGATTTCAGAGAGGAAGGGAGAGGCAGAGAGAGATAGAAACATCAATGACGAGAGAGAATCATTAATCAACTGCCTCCTGCACGGCCCCTACTGGGGATCAAGCCTCCAACCCGGCATGTGCCCTTGACTGGAATCGAACCTGGGACCTTTCAGTCCGCAGGTAAACACTCTAACCACTGAGACAAACCAGCTAGGGCACCAGTATGTTATTTTATGATAGTGTACTGTGCTGTAGTATATATGAAGGACCAGTTCTCACCCTTAAGGTTTCTGAGTGCCTTGACTTACCTTTATTTGCCTATGTAAAACCAACTCATGGAAGGTTTTGATCTCAAGAAAAATGAAATCATTACTGTGAAAGCTGGTCCAGTAATCCCTGACTATGGTTTGAGAAAGTGGAGACTAGAGGCCCCTCCTTAAAATTCTGTAATCTTTTTTTGTAAGGTCTCCTGTACTTGCTTCTAATTAATCAACTCAATTATGTGTCTTTCTCTTTTGATGGATGCATCACAGTGTCTTTTGTCTCTGCCAGGCCCTGGTATTAGCAGTGAGAGATTCCTACAAACCTAAATGATTTGTTGTCTGTCCATGTTGCCCCCTTCTCTTCCCACCCACAGTGGTGAAGGAGTGGGAAAGAGAGCAGATGCCAAATAAATACCTTCTGAATAGTTGCCCTTTAATTATTGTCCAGAAAAAGAAAGGAGGAGAGGAAAGCCCAGGAAGAGAGGAAGAAGGCCAGGGTCAGGAGGTGACCCCTGAAGGGACAGACACCAGCAAAGGAAGCGGGACAGAGACAAAGCTGAGTCGCCTGGAGAGCCCAACACTTCGGAGGAGTGAGAGGAGAGGAAGTTCCTACTGGCTCAAGGCAGGTGGAGGCCACTTGATTGCTACTGGTGCTCCTGAGGAAAATTTCAGTAAGGCTCTTTCCCATTCATTTGTTGTTCAGTTTTTGTAAGAGACACAACCCTTCCAGTTAAGCTATCAACTATTTAAAATAGATTCTATGGAAGGCACATTGCAGTTTATTTTCAATAAGCTGATCTATAGTAACCCCAAGTATGGGTTTCCAAAAGGTGTATCCAAATTCTCTCAAGGAGTTGTGTCTCACCTTTGCCATCTGTCACACACGTTGTGTTCCTAAACTTCAAGACAGTTTTACCCAGGGCAGTATAGCTAGCGTATCTACTTTTCTAGGTTCCTAATGGATTTAACAGAAAATGCCAGGGGGAAGAAATGGATGGTGTGGGTGTTAGTTTTGTAGTCTTCCATTAACTTTACATGTCCATGTATCTGTAACAGTTTGAATGAGAAGGGAGAGTCTTGAACAGATAGCTTTGTATAGCAAGCTCATGTTAATTAGTCTTAAAGTATTTGCTGAGGAATTTCTCATGTCACACAGCAATTGTTTTATTTGGAAAGTTCCAATTTTGGAACTTCTTTTCCCTCCACTCACTGACCTCTTAAAGATAACCAGACTTAATAGATGTCCCAGAGTAAAGGTCAGAAAGGCTCCCAAACTGATCATTTAAAAATCCATATTCAGTGTTTGTTTTTAAAAAATATATTTTTATTGATTTTAGAGAGAAAGGGAAAGGGAGAGAGAGATAGGAACATCAATGATAAGAGAGAATCATTGATCAGTTGCCCCACACTGGGAATTGAGCCCGCAACCCAGGCATGTGCCCTGACCAGGAATTGAACTGTGATCTCCTGGTTCATAGGTCGATGCTCAACCACTGAGCCATGCTGGCCGGGCCATATTCGGTGTTTTTAAATACTGTACAAAGGGTAAATGGCATTAGTTGAGTTGATTTAATGTATATTTGAAATCTTAGCCTTCTCATTAATGCGAACAATCAGTGAAACCAGGATCAGAAAAAATATTGCATTTCCACTTATAATAAGGGTAGCTGGATCTTTTAAAGTTTACCTTAATAACCACTGAAGAATTTCTCTTTAAATGTGAATGATGTCTAATTCTTGGCCCCATTGATACCTTATACTAATTACGCAATTCTAATCCTAGTTAATGGGTAAGCACTATGTCATGATTTGCACCAGGTGTCAGTAGAAGCACTGTATAAACTGCCCCAGCAGGGTGGGATTGTAACACCACAGATAGAACCGTTGTCATTGGCCACATTTTCTACTTGCTGTGCTGCTTCTGACTGAGGGCGGGCAGAAACACCCTCATCGGCAATCCATAGGAAAAAAACTAGGATGAAAAACAGAAAGACAGGTTACCTTTCAAGTCAGTTGACTCTCTTGTAGACACGTTTCACCCACCAGTTTTGTTTTGTTTTGTTTTTGTTCTAGGATTTTCTGGGAGGGCTATAGGGCATTTCTAATTCCTCTTCATACCCTCAGTTTGTGAACAAATAACAAAAGGGTCATGTGCTTTGAAAATATGTAAATAGTGGTGTCTTGTAATATAAGGATGGCACAAATCTAGTAAAAGCAGTTCATATTAGACTGAGACATTTAATTTTATACCTCCTGTTTCCTAGTACAACAGTGTTCCTAATTTGGATTGATCCTAGGTGGTATTAGAAACCTATTACAAAAATGGCAGAAATCCAACTTTTCTTTGAACATTTTTATTTGTTTAGTTTTTTATGTCAGACTTTTAACCTTTTTCTTTGAAGGAACCCACACAGTTTAACCCACAAGAAGTAGATGTTGCAGGCCCTGAAGCTGCTCATGGTCTGGGGAATTCATTGAAAACTCTAAAGAAAGAAAAGTTAAATAGCCAATATCTTCAAAGTCAGGAGAAAGTGCCAAGATACAGGTTGCCAGTTTAGATAATAAATAAAAACAAAAAATGGAGGAAAGAAATAGGGCTCAGTTACATGAATTTTCCCTCCATTGTAGAAAAAATGGAAATGATTCAGTCAGAAAAAAGGGAACTGGACAATTATTCACCAATGAATGCAATGACATTTTTGACTTTGAACAGAATTCCTTGCAGATTACATTAATTCAAGGTCAGCCTCCTGAGAAGGAAGACCACCTCAGTTCTAATAACTATCCTTTCAGATTATCTGAGCAAGATCTATGCAAGAAAAACCATGAAACATGTGACCTCCTTGACTTTCTATTAAACCATTATTACCACACTCCAAAATATCCTTCTATCTGTCTAGAACCAAGTCACCCAACAAGCACATGTCAGTGGCAGAGATCTGTCCATGCTATAGGAAATGGATTTCAGATCAATTTGAGAAATTACCAATGTGACTCAACCAGCTGGATTCAAATGCAAAACCTGCATACTCAGGGTCCTGTGCAAAAGCCACAAAATAGAGCAAAAGTTTATTATGCCGAAGGATGTTCCGAGGAGTTTAAAAATCAGCCCAGGGACACAGCCAGTGAATCTGATGATCAGTTGACCCCAACTGATGGAAAGGGCCATCTGTTGGAAAAGACCCATGCTTACCAGGTCGAAGATTCCAAATCCGGAAGTCAAAGCCAATTTTCCTCACCCAAAAGGTCAGCAGAGTTGGAGTTGGCAGATTTCCTCGAGGAAATTAGTAGTGATTCTGAATGCTTCAATGAAACCCTCATCATAAACACAGAGGAGGAAGAGAAATCTGTGGCCATATATGAAAATCCACCTGAAAGAGGATCTCTCGATGCTGAAGTCATCACTAACAATCAAGAAATTAGATCAAGTCAGCCGACCTTGTATTCAGAGTGTAACAATTTTGAGGAGGAGAAACACTCTAAATACCATTTTAGGAAACCGGTCAAGAGGTTCAAGTATGAACGAAGAAGTTCAGTGCTTGAGGGTGAAAACAATTCCATGAGAGTTGAGAACAGCAACAGCAAAATGAAGTAAAGGCTAGGCCCCAAGTACACGTTTGGTCAGGGCAACTACCGCAAGTCCAGTTCCGGTTACCTACTAGGCAATATCGCAAGAAAGAGGAGATGGTTCCGTTATAATACATTTTACCAGAGAGTGAACTACAGGCTCTTTCGTGCTCCAACATCATCATCAAAATTTACTAATGCTTTCTATTCAAGGCGTTTTCCCCAAAGAAGACAGACTATGTGGAAGACAAGAAATAACCAGAATGTAAGAAGATTCACAAGACATGAGAATTCTACACATTTCAGGCCAACTTCTGATAATTATAATATTAGATGTAACAATCAGGAGCACACTGGCTATAGAAGCTGTTTAGAAAACAACTAAAGCAATTCTTTATACTTCTAAATGCTTTAAAGGTCTCTTAGATCAGGAACACCCTTATTCACAATAAACAATTTGCAAAAAGAACATTTAAAACCAAGTATAGCTGTGTAGTTAGCAACAACAAGAGCAAGAGCAACATTTAAAAGCTTGAGCAAGGTCAATTGAAAAAACTTGTTTCTCTTGCCAAACTATGGGTCAAAATCACTGCAGGTGTGTTGGCAATCTTTGGAAATACAAAACATCCAGTTTCTGAAAGTTGGTAAAACAATGTACTTGCAAAAGTTCCTGATCTAAGAGCAGACATTTCTACAGTTCAACTATAACTTTAATTTGGTGCCATTGAAAGAGCAAATTAACGATGAGAAGTATTGAGATAGCCTCTTTGACCCTTTAGCTATCGTAAGGTCATCATTTAGTATCATTTATCTTCAAAGAGGACAACAGCGGATAAGGATCTTTTCACGTGTTCTTTGATTTCGTCAGAACACCATGTACAACAAACTTTCTTACCTTTCATCTAGAAACAACTATGTATAAAAGAAATGAGACAACAGTTAGAACATAGACTTCTTCATATCATTAGAGGTTTTCATGAGCACCCATCAGAAGGAAATTAATCTTCTTAATATATTCATAGTACTCAGAGTTTTCCTTTTAGAAAGAATTGGAAGAAGCATCTAAAAGGGGCTCAGATTGTCCTTTGAGTTTTAAAGGGACAGTGGACTATTAGCAGAGTTGTTTTTGAAGAACCCTATGACATTCCAGCCTAGAAAAGCAACAGGATTGAAGTGATACAACCAGTGGGACTTGCAAAAGGGAATATTGAAAGATCCTCGGGCAGCAAAAATGGCACTTGAGAAGAAAAGACATGACAGTATTCCATTTCAGGTTACATAATCTTTTCAGGGTTGGATGACATCAGTTTGTAAAAAGCCACTGGATAGCCCCCAAAATGACTTTCTAAAACAGTAACAAGTGCCTCCTCAATCCTCAACAATGCCATGGAGTTAGGAAGAATCAAGGGCAATGCCCATAGTTTTCTAGCTGGGGAAAATCATATGTGTGCCAGATTTGTAAACTCTTAAGCAATTTATCTTTTTACCTACTGTTTTTGGAGTTCTTTCTTTTTTATTGCTTAAAGTATTACAAAGGGTTGGAGTTCTTGAATATGTTTTTTTACATTGAAATATTTTACAGATTCTTAGACTTACTGCAGTGCATGTAATGTTGAAAGCTTGACTGATTCATTCTGCCTTATGTTGGATTTAGAACCTCAGGGCCAGTAGATGACCTTTTATCTCCAACAAAGCTATACCCAACTTAGCAACTGAAGACATTGATAGGATCAGATTACCAGCAGCAAAAAATGGTGACTTTAACCTACAGAAGTATTAGAAGGCAACATTTTCATACCACATGATTCATTTGCAATAGTCCTAACTTGATAGAACAGTACCAGCTGGTAAAGCCAAGGTAGAATGCCAATCAATGTGGTTGCCCAGAGTGAGAGGCACAACATGTATTCATAACCAGCCTCTTGAGCAACCTGATATCTGAAGGGGCTAGAAAATCTTCTCATTTATCTAAAGTGAGAGCCACGTGTTGTTTCATTAATGTCTTCTAATCATATTCAATAGAAGTATGCTAGTACATGCAAAAGTTCAGAAGTGAAGTAGCAAAGCAGGTTATGTTTACTGTCATTACTTTCTATTAGTTAACATTGTTATTCTTTGTTGTGCTGTTATTTAACTGGGGCAAAAGTGTTTTCTCATATCTGTTTTCTATGTCTTATGAAGTAACCAACAAATGAGGTGTTGACTCTGTTTTCTTCAATTCCACTTTCAAGCCAGTTATTCTACCATCAAACTAGGTTTGGCTTGTCAAATCTGAAAAATCGCTCATGGGGCAAATGCCTTTTCTCTTCTGAAGACTGGCATTGACTATTAATGTTCAAAGTACTGTTGTCCAAGCAGTCTTTTAAAACTATTAATGGCTTGTACTTTGTCAGACAACTTTCTGCAACCAGGTATTCTCTTTCAATGAGACCCTGCCTGTTTATTTTCTCATGTTTCATGCCATTGAAACAAGATTATGGATTTATAATGGAAAACAGATATGTTCTGAATAAAAAAAACACCTCAATTTCTTATTTGATCATTTTTCTTTGTAGAGCTTTCAGTCATGGAAACAATCTGCTGCTCATAAAGACATAAAATAATAGAAATAGTTTAAAACAGTATGTGCATTTTTTGTATAATAGAGCTGGTGCTAAGTTAGATCTGTGTAATAATTTCTGTCTTGTTTTGTTTTGTTTGCTAACTAAATACCATCTTGGGGCCTAGAAGAAAATAAAATGCTGGTTTTATGTTTACTTTTGGAACAACCCTGGGTTTTTATGTCTTGTAACACATTCTAGATTTAACTAAACCTCTTTTCGTTGTGTAGGACTTAAATATGGAAGAGAATAATTGTACTTTTCAACTGAATGACTTAGTAGGGAATGGAACAGAACTGAAAATACTATCATTACTTTCTATTAGTTAACATTGTTATTCTTTGTTGTGCTGTTATTTAACTGGGGCAAAAGTGTTTTCTCATATCTGTTTTCTATGTCCTATGATGTAAGGGCCTGAACTTTAAAATTGTTCTCATATTTTTCATTGTATGTGCTGCTGATAGTGTTTTAAGAAAGCTCAAAATTTGTCAAGGTATTTTTGTCAATTTGTTTGAATTGCTCAGGTAGAAAGCTATGCAAACTGGTAATTTGAAAATAAGAATCAAATGTATTTGTATTTATTACAGTACAGTTTAAATGTTAACTTTTAAATAAATGCTGATAATTCCATGCTAGTTTCTACCTATAGAATGCTGCCTTGCATTAATATTGCTAACCATTTGTACTGTTAAAGAAATAATACACATTCAATTTTCAGATAGATTAAAGATAAAATTGTTATAGTGAAAAGAGTCTTGTTTCATTTACCATATTATTGGCTGCAATGTTGGACATCTACAATAACATTTTCTTTTCAAATGTTTTTATTGATTTTAGAGAGAGAGGAAGGGAGAGTGAGAGAAACATTAATTGGCTGCCTCCTGCATATCCCCTACTAGGGATCAAGTATGAAACTGAGGAATGTGCTCTGATCAGGAATTGAACAAGTGACCTCTCAGTGCATGGGACAATACCCAACCAACTGAACCACACTGGCCAGGGCACTACAATAACATTTTCTATGAAAATATACATCTCTACTTTCAATATTGTTTCTATGTACCTTGTCCGTTTATGATGCTAGTTAATGGAAATTAACTTTCAGAGATCATGAAACCACAGTTTTATTTTCATTTTGGATAAATTGAAATTAAGATATTGGAACTTATGATTCTTCTCCCCTCAACCAAAGTTTTACCAGTGCTATGGAAAGGTAGCAAAAGGACTTCATGGAATCTCATCTCATCCCTTCAGCCGTTGGTGGAAGTAATAAAGTTATGCAATGTCAAAAAATAACTGTGGGTGTGGGCTGGGTGTCTAGTCTGGTGGGAAGTCTAGACAGTTATGCAGTGTCCCAAAACAGGTGTGGGTGTGAGCTGGGGCCTTAGTAATCAGTCCTTGACCATTCATGAGTTAACTGTTCTTTCACATGAAATGTACAGCAAACTGCCTCTAAGTATCCTATATAATAAAAGCCTAATATGCAGATTGTCCCCTTGGGCAGCTGGGAGATCGACCAGGAGTTTGACCGCTCACTATGACTTGCGCTGATCACCAGGAGGCGTCAACAAAGCAGTGCTGGCAGTGGGCGGCAGTGGAGGCACTGCTGGCCCCGATGGACCCCTATGAGTGGGACCACGGTGGGATGGTGGAGCAGGTGAGCGGGTAGTGCCAGGCCAAGGTGGGTGCAAGTGGGGCCTGATAGCCCCACCAATCACCCTGCAGATGGAGACCAGTGGCAGTGGTGGGGGGCGGGGCCGCCACCCGGCTCCCAGGCGCTGAGGGACCTGGGCTGCAGGGAGGAGGCCTGGCCCCGGTTGATCTCCCCGCAGGCAGGATGGTGGAGCAGGTGAGGGGCCGGCACCAGGCCAAGGCGAGGTGCCAGTCGGGGCTGCAGGGCTGCAAGGCTGGGGGCAAGAGCTGGGGCCCAATCCCCACAGGCCACCCTGAGGGACCCTACCCGTGCACGAATTCGTGCACCAGGCCTCTAGTTATTTATATAAGGAAGGCAGAGTGTCCAATCTGGGCACTTGAGAGCTGAAAGGGTCCTTTTTGGGTTCAAAGAGTTCTTTGTGAAATAGCAAGGACTGTATGGATGCTTTTTCTGGATCTTGGGTTTGCCCTCTGAGGTAAGGTAAATGTGACAGTATGTAGAGAAGTCACAAATTTGTGTAGATACTGAAAACACTTAGAATATGCTGCTTCAGACCCAGAGATGCTGATTGTGAGAACAGTGTTTCTGCAGGAGTTGGACAAAAGTAGGTGGAGAGCAAACATGTTCACCTGACACTTTCCCCACTGGCCTATAGTGGTTCCCTCATCTTCTTGAATTGCCTTTCACATAAAATGGCTTATGAATATGTGAACTGGATGTGTAATGTCTTTAGATTCAAGTCCTAACTTACAATAATATCCTTTTACATGTAGTCAGTACAATGTTGATTTAGTTCTGAATGGAGGGAAATCAGGCTATTTGGGATTGAAGCTTTAACCTGGCATTAGACAAACCCATTTAACTTTGTAAAATAAGTAGCTTAATCTTAACATCTAAATGAGATTTCAGGCTGCAAAGGTGGCCCAAGTTCGTCTCCCACTCCTTCCCCCAAAGCATATGGTGGTAAAACAGGTTGCTTGTCACAAAACGGGCAATTTATTTGTTGAATGAAATCTAGTTGAGGAAAAGGGCACATTTAAATAAAAAACCAGGTTAATAATATGGTTTAATAACAAAAACATTCTGTGAGCCCTCTTTCATTCAGGGTCTACATCGCTTATAAGAAAACTTCCAACATTAAACATTAAAAGGCCAAAACACTAATATTCAGAGTAATCATTTGTATATGTTTATACAACTGATATATGCAAATCTAATATCCCCCTTTTGACATGAAGGGAATGAAGTTTGCTACTCTAAGGATTCTTGACTACTTAACTGATCAGATGGTACATGAAAACAAAACTTTGCCTGGTTGGATAGCTCAGTGGGTTAGAGCATCATCCCGATAATCCCAAGGTTGCCGGTTTGATCCCTAGTCTGGTCACATACAAGGAGCAACTGATGAATTCATAAATAAGTAGAACAAAAAAATCGACTTAACAAAACCTTAAAACTCTACCTTGGCATTTGGTAGCAATCCCTTCAATAAAATTATCCCCTTATGTCCTTGCTATATAAAGACCTAAGGCAGAGGTCTGCCTTTGAGTTTAGAAAGTTCTTAAAGAGGCAGAATTTGACAAGTCACAAAAAATCAATTCAATCCACTATTTCTTAACAGCTGGTATTTGGTATGTGGTGGGAGGCTTCTATGAAGTTTTGTCCCTTTATTTGTTTCTCCTGAAATACAAAAAAAAAAAAAAAAATCACTCAAAAGGGAAAATCTTAGTATTTAAGGTAAAGTGATTAATCTGGTTCTTTATATTTGTTTTTGTTTTTTTAAATAAAACAACCCACCACATTATATTGGGTAAAACCATTTTATTAACTGACCAAAGCACTTCATTTTGTTTTCTGATTTGAGGTAAAACCATTAAACATGGTTCACAAGAAAATACAAGGAAAATACTATTCAACTACAATTACAAGAGTTTGAAACTTCACTAGTTGTTCACATAACACAAATTCATATAACTGTACAGTCTACTTAGCTAAGTTTATCGTTAACCATAAGACCAATATCAAAGACCTAGACACTTGACTACTACTCTTGCAGTGGCTCTAGTTTTGTGACAAAAGAGTTAACTGTTACCACTTTATGAATATACTTTACTTCAAAAACCACTTGGCTAGTGATGTGCACTGTTTTCTCACTCAGGGGGGTGTGAAGGCTCTTAGTAGAGCAATCACCTGATCTACATGCCCCTCATGTCAAATCATGTAAAATAACCATTGCTCCACCATGAACATGGAGACTGAAAAGATAGCCCTATAATGTTCTTCATGTATTTAGATTTTTAGGCAAGCCAGCTGATTTTCCCCAAAGCTTCCTTTTGAATGTTCAGATCATGTTTTAATCCTCACTATAGAGAACAGTTAGTGAAGGTGTCCAAGTGTCTGAACAATGATGCTGTCTAGAAACAATGTATTTCTTCCAACTAAGCCCAGCTTTGAGATTTCATTTTCTTACTGGACAGCTCTCTTTAATAAATATCAAAGCCTTTGGGACACTGCAGATTTGCTTTAGAGATGGAATTCATGCAGTTAAATCCATTGAGAAATAAGGAATTTGCTGTCTTTAGAGAACATCATGACTAAAAGTTGATCCTTTGTTCTTAGTGCTTGAAGGACTGCACATTTTGCATTTCTACGTATTTGGGGGAAATACCCAAGTCTTACCTATCTTTTAGGAAAAACAAATTTAAATTCAGCCTGTACTAACTACAAATAGAAGAAGAACAGTACTAACATTTGTATTACAGCACTGCAGTTCACTTTCTGCATTTATGACACACAAACATCATGCACTCAAAGAAGTTAATTTTTTCAGTGTCACTAGTGATGTTAATTAAAAAAATTTACAGCAAGTTCAAAACTTTTCTAAATATTGAAATCACCACATTTTAAAGACAGACTGGAATGTTACAAATGATTCTGCAAAATACAAAAATAGATATGCATCCATGAATGCTTTAATCGTTTTTCCGAGCATTCTCATCTTTTGGTTCTTCATCATCCGAGTACACAGTGGGCTCTTCTCCCTCCTTCAGCAGTTTGCCCACGTGATGATACTTGACTGGATAGAAAAAAACCACAAATGGTCAAGTCACTACCATATTTCGTGTTATTGATTAGAGGCCTACAATCTACTTAGCAATGTGTTGGGCTTCTTAGAGTTTTGTTCAGAAGACAAATATAAAAAAGCAATGTCTGACAGAGTGTGCAATGAGTATGCAAATGAGTGTACAAATGTTTAGAAGGCTCATTATGAGGTAGTTAGAATATGCTTTAGAAAATGTGCAGAAGGATTTGGGTAGGAAAACACCACATACAAAAGCATGCAGGTGAGACTGAACATACCTGGGAAGCAATAAAGAGACCAAGTTGGCAGGAGTAGAGTAGGAGCAAGGTTGTCTAAGCAGTGTGGGGAAATACTATAAAGGATGTGGAAAGCCAGCCTGAGGAGTTTGGACTTCTATATGTGGCAAAGGGCACTGAAGGTTTATGACAAAGGTAGGACCAGGTAAAATAGTGCTTTGGCAACAGTGGTATCGCTGTGATGTTGAGGGGAGATGACAGTAAAGGAGAGACCAGAAAAAGGGTGACCAAGAGGCCAGCAAGGGTGCACAGGACCAAGAGTCAGGAGTAGGGGGGTGTTGGTGTGGGAAGGGAAAGGGAAGAACATATGGTAATTTAAAGGATAACTGCAAACATGAGTTAATGAAGTGAAAATTGGAGATTCCATGGACCGAAATGGGGACTCTGGAGAGGAACAGGATGGATTTATTACAAGGACTGGATAAATTAGTATTGGTAAGCAGGTCCTTGGAAAACCCTGATAAAGTTCAACCCAATTGTGAGGATAGAAAGCATATTGTAGGGAGTAAGGAGGTACAGAGAGGAAATGAAGCAATGCTTAGGAACAACCACTGGTTGTTTGACAGTGGAGGGAATGAATGATAATATCTAGTGGATGAAGATGCTGGCAGGAGATGAAAATTTTCCCCAACACGAGGAAAAAGCTATACGATGTTAAAGCAAGTGGTAAAGGAGGCATAGCACTGGAGATGTTGGAGAAAACAGATTTAAGAGGATATACTGGAATGCAAAAGACTTGGGAAGAGATGGAGTCAGCAAACCACCACCATAATGGCTGTTTCCTTGTGGCCAAGCTAACACAGGGTTAATCATCTCCATGTCAGAGGCCAAGAGGACAGAGCCTCCTCTTTCCAAATATGGTTAGGAATTAAAGGAGTACCAACCTGTCTAACAAGGTAATCTGAGCTGCTTTTGTGTGAAATAATCACCAGGATCAACTGGAACTTCCCTATCTGAACATATTATAAAGGTCCCTAGGGTGCTTGGGACTGTGCAAGACAAATAAAAGCTGCGGGTGCTTGAGAAACATGCCTTAAGGGGAATCCACAGCAACCCTGAAGCCGAAGTTTCACAACAGCAATTGGGACTAAGCATAGTTCAAGGGGGATGGGAACCACACTTTTTACCCCACTGATGAAGGCAAGCCCTAGAAAATAGAGCTTTGTAAGTTATAAATTACAGCTCATTGGTTTCATATAGAAGAATCTATTGTTACAAAGGCATCTTGAGGATGCAAACATGAGGGACTATGTTAGATAGCTAAATTATGTTTTCCATGTAAAAAGACTTGCCTCTAGCCTTGAAAGCTACGCTTAATCTGATTGAGATCCAAACTCTAAAGGTAGAGCCTTATCTGACTAATTATTAACTAAGAACTCTCTCTGAAGTCAGCATTAGTTTCAAAGAAAATGGTTGGATTTAGGGGAAAAAAAGCAATATAATCAGTAATATTTAACTGATTATAGGGAACAGCAATTAGAAAAATCACATTTTAAATGAAAAAATTCCTTAAAGAAATGATCATGGTCTTTATATACTGTTTCAAAGCTGGGAAAGATTATTATCAAATTATTAGCAATGAAATATTGCTCAAGGTATCTTTAAACATTTAGGTTTGACAAAAATCAATTTCTCAGTGCTCAAAATTTGAACTTAACCTCCAAACTTACTTCTCCTCCAAAGACCTCAGCCCATAGCAAAAGCCAGGAAACAAGTGTCTCCGTTTTTTTTCCTTTTTAAAAATGCAGACACCGTTGTTGCTGGGCATATTATAAGCATCATTTATTTGTAGATGAAGCCTATATTTAGGCTCAGTTAGATTCAAAGAGAAGCTGTTTTATAGAATACAAGTCTCCTATTCTTTAGCAGAAATGTGGGTTGCTTTTAAACAGTAAGCTCTACAAGAGAGGGCTTATGAAAACCCCTCTTTCTGTAGCCATGATGGCCGCTGGCCTTTCCCCTCATATCAGTCACCAAATCGTAGTGTGGAATCTGTGCAAACCTTTCAAAAACTAAAAAAACCAGAAACCCGAGATTCCATAGAGAACAAGCTAAAAATTGGTATGCAGTCATGGCAAGTGACTCAGCACTACTGCAATTACTTCAAGCCATGAACTTGATCCGTCCAAGATTCAGGAGCCTATCAAAATGCTCCCCAAGTTTCAGGTTATTTAGTAATAACTATTGGACTGCTGTGAATCCCATTACTGGTCGAAATTTGATCTAGCCACAACTTAAAAAAAAATGCTTACAAGTGAACTGAGAGTCCCAGTCACTCAGGGTCTCCTGCTGGGCAGGAGTGAGATCAGAAAGGTCATCATACTCATCCTTCAGAGCTTCCTTATCCAGGCAAAATGTGGCGAGGCCCCTGGATGCATCTCTTCCGGCAAAGACCCCATATGGCCCCTCTTTAAAAACAAAACAAAACCAAAGACAGAATCTTTATTAGACAGTCAATTTCTCTGTGGTTTATACACAGAAAATGGCTTCCTTACCCATCAACATCAAAAGCCCCTTTTTGGAATATCCAATTTCATTTGGAAACCATAAGTGATGTTGATACTTTGATCATTATGTAGTGGATACTACAAGGCCTGTTGTTATTAAACTTATTTAGATAACTAAAACAATCAAAATATTATACATTACCATCCATTTCCTGTGATTTTTCAAATAGCTAATAAAATAGCCATAAATGATGATCTCCCGGGGGGCTGGGGGGGGGGGGGAAGGGGGCTGGTAGGGACTAATACAAGATAATACTAAGTACACGGGTCACAGTTCAGCTTTAGGAGATTGAAAACAGAGCCTGGCTCTTTTCTAGGCACCGGGGCTACACCAGTGAAAGTTATGGTTTCTTAAGATAATAAACACCAAGGTTTTAGTAAATCAGAACATTTCCTTATAAATGTCGACAGAGATCTTTGGTTGCAAGAATGTACTAAACATTAACATGTGGCATCTGCAGGATAAATTCTTTTATGAGATTATTAGTGGTTCAGAAATCTATCCACAAGTTACATAATCTTCACTGTCAATAAAGATGAGGTAGAACAGAGATAATCTCTGTCACTCTGTTTTTGGTGGGCTTGAAGGAAGATTAAAAATCCTAAAATTTTCATGGAAAATAGAGGAATCAATACCTCAAAATAATTCCACCTAAGAGAGTAGTGAATCATTGTGTAGGTACTTAAAGTGGATATTTACACTTGCTTAAATATTGTACAAATAAATGCAAAGAATCCAATGTGTTTCCACAAAGGTTGATTGAGTAGCAAACCTGACATTAAAGTTTGTAAAAGTATGGGTCAAGTTTCAATATGGCCTGGCCAGCTGAAACCTCAATCCACCAGGATTTTTTCTTTTTTACAAAATAGATGAAATTTATGCTCAACTTTGAAATGCAAGTAAGATTCTTAAAAAAATGGTTATTTTAAATCGTGATTATTAGTATATGCTACTATTTCCACCAGAGAAGGTTAAAAAAAAACCTTCATAGTTTTCTAATAGGAATAGTAGCACCTAGTGCTTAAAAATAGGCCAATTGTATTGGTTTGGACCACACCATTTCAGAAATTCACAGAAAACCACAGTCTGAGAGGAACATTAAAGGACTTTGAAGAATGTGTATTAACTAGAATGTAAGCTCCATGAGCAGAGATTTGTGGGAGGTTTTGTGTGTGTGTGTGTGTGTGTGTGTGTGCGCGCGCGTGCACGCGCGTGTGTTCACTGCCATAGTCCCAGCACCTACAAAAGTGCCATGCATAGGCGAGGCCCTAGAATGAAATGAATAATTCCTAGGAATCCTTTGTAATATGAAGTATCCTTTCCATACAATGTCACATATTCATGGGCTTACAGGATGACAGTGCAGGGTAGAGACTTAGAGATCTCACAAGGGCCATCATTTTAAAGAGGGACAACTAAGGCCCAGAGAGAACAATGCTTGACACTGGGTCACACAGCTGGTCAATAATCCAACCAGGGCTCGAACCCAGGTTGCTTGACTCCCAATTTTGTGCTTTTTGCACAGGCCTACATTCTGCTCAATGACTTTGCAAACTAAAATCATATGATGATGCCCCACATGCTTGTGTTTTGACTGCTTTATGGTGCAGCTCAGTAATAACAGTTATTTACATGATTATGTTTATTGATAATGCCTCTAGGTGTGCCACCATAAGTGACAAATAATATAGGTGTGGTCTTCAAATTATTTTGATAGTTACATGTCTGCAGAAAGTGTATCTTAATGATCCACAAGGAAAAACTGCTAAATGGGAGAGTTCCTTAATTTTAACACATCTGATTTTGATTAGTTGGATTGGGAGAGTAAAACAAAGTGGGAGTGGAGAGGGCCAGATTGCTGCCTTCTATACTCTTCTCTCTCCATGGCAGCAGGAAAGAGAGTGTAGGCAGTGTGTATATACTCCCAGAGCTCCTTGGTTTTAGAGGAGCCCATATTGGAGGAGCTAAAATCTCTTCTTCCTCCACTGCAAATACGTATTCTATAAAACCAGGCTGCATCTCGAATTGGCCTGGAGAAGTAGCATGTTAAATGTAGATTCCTGGGGATCTTT
Organism: Myotis daubentonii; assembly: GCF_963259705.1. NCBI lineage: Eukaryota > Metazoa > Chordata > Mammalia > Chiroptera > Vespertilionidae > Myotis > Myotis daubentonii. The sequence continues at coordinate 40,632,996 of NC_081861.1, forward strand.
CATTGTTATGGTGTTTAGGCCAGAAATCCATATTTTTCCTCAAGCTCATCAGGTGATTCTGATTCAACTGGGCTTGAAAGGCCTCATCTCTCACCCTCATTTCTCTTCTGGTTGGCTTTTCCTGAATCCCCACACCCAGTAGCCTTCATAGCCCTACCCCCTTTGTTTCTCAGGATCCTCCCACTTCTCCCTCCCTCCCTTTTTAATTTTTTTGGCTTCTAGTCCTTTCTCTCCTGCTATACACTACTGTATTACCTTCTCATCTTACTACATTCCCATTGTCCGCCACATTTGGCCTTTATTCCTCCCTCACCCAGCTCCCTTCTCCCTAACGAACCTCCCTTGTTTATCTTCCAGCTTTTCCCTGTCCGCTAAACACGGAGTGCACACACATACCAAACACATGCACAAACATACCTGACACATGCCATATTCCAAGCGTCTGCGCGCACACACACACACCCACACGCTCCCGACAAGCCACATACACTGACTATGCACACACAGCGCACACTCACATCACACCCCCACGCACCATGCTTCTACCTGCTGCTAATCCCATCTCCCTTTCCTTCTCCCACACCCTCGCATTCCACCATGGCTACTCCTGGCATCAACGGCCTTTACGTCCTCTTCAAGGCTGGGCGTCCCTCCTCCCACTGCCCACCCCCCAGGCCACCCTTAAGGCAACACCATCCTCTTCTTCCAGGAATCCGCAAATCCGATACCTTCAAAACTCCCCTAACACTGCTTTCTGCTGTATCCCACACACACCCTTTCCAGCCGCCCCTCCCCCCGTCCATTTTACACCCCCCCCCCCCCCGCAGCTTAAGCGCGTCAGACTCTCCACACACCTCCACCCGGGCATTGGTAGGGGCGGGGAATCTGGCCCCCAGAGGCCCGCAGCCCTAGAGCACCTCTCGACCCCCGCCTCCGCCCCGGGGGAAGCCGCTCAGCCCCCACCGCCCGCCTCTCCTCCTGCCCGCCCTCACTAACTCGGTCGCCATTCCTCCCCGGGGGCGCTCCACTTTCCCCTCGCCCCTCCGGGCTCATCCCCGTGCCGGGCCCCCTTCTTTTGTTTCCACGTCCCGGGGGCCAACCGCCTTACCAGGCCCATAGAACTTGCGGCCTTTGGTCACGTCGAACACCTTGCCGTTGATGGCCATGAGTATGCGCGGGTCCTGGACGCCGTCGAAGCATCGCAGCTCGGCAGGGGTGAAGTCACGCCGCTTAAGGCGGGGCAGCGGGGGCGGCTCGTCGTCGTCGCTGTCGCCGCTGGCCGCCGGCTGGTCCCCGCGCACGATCTTGTACAGCAGGAAGATGCAGAGGCCGAGCAGCAGCAGGTTGAGAGGCGATGTGAAAATCTCGTTCAGCAGCCCGCTCTCCAGCTCGCTCGGTTCGGCGCCCGTCGCCACCACTTCCTCGGCAGCCATGATCGCTGGAGCAAAGGTTGGGCCGGACTTGGGAAAGCTCCGGAACTTGAGGCTTTCTCCACCCTCTCCGAGAGCTTAGTGCGCGCGGGGCTCGGCGAACAACGACTAGGCAGGGGAGGAGGCGGGGCCAGGAGGGGAGTGGGCGGGGCAGAAGTGGGCGGAGCGTCCCAGCCTGGTCTGTCTCGAAGCTGCTGACGCGCGGCGCTGGGCCGAGTCTGGCTCCGCCTAGCTCAGGCCTCCCATCTTCCTGTGGACCGTGGATCCCCTCCCCCAGTGGGATCCAGCCTCCTCCACTGCTGAGATAACTGAGCCCACCCCTCAGCTCCACCTGCGAGGCTCCGGACCCCTCCCGATGCCATCCTCTCGCTCACCACGATGCAGGGCGCAGCCCTCCCGAGCACCCTGCTAGCTCCTGACACACCGACCCCCTCAGAGAGTCTTGGCTCTATTGGGCTCTGTCTGAAGACGACCCCTCCCCCCCCCCCCGGCTCCCCCCCCCCCCCCGCCACCTGATGCGCGCCAAACACCGACTCCATTTCCTAGCTTCGGGCTTCTCTCCTGCCTTCTATTTCAAAGCCTCATGTTTTCCCAGCCATCCCCCAGAACAGGAGACTTTCTCATAGGAGACAGAAGCCACACTCCTTGAGCTCCCTTGTCCACTTTCAAGACCCAGCCCCATTTTCACTTTGGGAACCCCCGTTTGCTCTCTTTAACGGCCTTTTTCCAATCCTCCCCCCCAGATGCTGTGGGGCAGACACCCCCAGGATTGCTGAAGTCAGTGCACAGCCCCCCTGCTGACAACTCTCCCAATATCTGGGGAAACAGATCAATCGCCAGATTTACTCTGGAAACCTAAAACCTTTTACAATCACTAATTTGCTCAGTCCCAACACATCAGCAATCTACGTTCTATCGCTGCTCTTTTGTGTGGTAGGAACGCGGGGTGGGGTGGGGGGGCGGCTTAGAATAATGAGGAAACTTTCTTTGTTTTTGTCAGCGTTCTATTTGAGCTCTGTCGAGCTACCCTTGCAGTCACAACAACTCTGTATTGAAGTCCAGAGGAAGGCTGGCGTTTGGAATGATCCTAGGTTTGGTTCCTTCTTTTTCTAGGTATTTCATCTGGCCTTTGATGTGCTAAAGGGCTACACTGGAGCAGGCCTTATGGAAGCTGCCTACCCCCTTTAGTCTTTTCTGACCTTCTTTATTGTGGCCGGGGGAGGGGAACCTAAGAAAGGATAGAGGGGGGCAAATAATTAAAACCAAGCCATGCCCACATCTGCAGCCCAGAGCTGTACTTTTCCCTCAGGAATTCTGTTCACTTGCTCATCATTTACCACCCCCCCCCCCTTCCCAACACACAGGAGACTTGAGAGAATTGGCCTCTTACCTCAGAATTCTCAAAGTTTCTGGCACAAACTGTTTCTATCCCTGCCCTCACCCACCCCATCTTCTTAAATCATTTAAAAGTTCATGTGAGCTTAACAATCTCTAAATCAACCCACTCATCCTCCCCCCACCTCCCCAGATCTAAATTTATGGTTATCTGAAATGGCCCTCAGATCTTTTGTCAAAATTCTGCGATTTAATCAGCCCAGCCGGAGTGGCTCAGTGGTTGAGCGTTGACCCATTAACCAGGAGGTGATGGTTGGATTCTCTGTCAGGGCGCTTGCCCAGTTGTGGGCTTGATTCCCCGGTGGGGGGCGTGCAGGAGGCAGCTGATCAATGATTCTCTCTCATCATTGATGTTCTATCTCTCTCTCCCTCTCCCTTCCTCTCTGAAATCAATAAAAATGTATTTTAAAAAGCTCTTCAATTTAATCAAAAAGAAACAACCTCAAACTCAAGGCTGTACTAAGGATCTAATTACCTTAAACACACACACACACACACACACACACACACACACACACACACACTCACACCTGTATGGCCAAGACATTTTTACAAACCAACAAACTTGTGAAAAATATTTTTGTTTGCAATCAATATGACAAAATGTAGATCTCTTTTAAGAGCTCATTTTAATTTATAAGAAAATCCAGGAGATTCTAGTCAATAAATGGGCAAAAATAGAAATAAGTAGTTCACAGAGAGGGGATAACAATGGTGAATAAGCATATGAGAAATGTTTAGTCTTGCTAGCAGTGAAAAATTGAGATACCGCTGTCATTGACAACTTTCCCATAGGTGAGATAAAAGAACAAGGATGATATACAATGCTAGCAAGAGAGTGAGGGTAATCTTGTCACACTATTGGGGGGAGTAAAAATTGGTATAACCTTTTGTTAGCCATAAAAGTATTTTCTATCCGTTAATTCCACTTCTAGAAAGCTATTGTTTGATCCAGGAAGTCCACCTCAAGGAATCCACTCCAAGGAAATATTCAGAAATGCGAACAAAGATTTCGTTACCAAGATGCTCACCAGAGAATCATTTCTAATATGGGAAAACTGGAAAGAACCTGAATATTCAACTTTAAGAAATAGATCATTAATTGGCTTGAATTGTGACAAAACCATAAAATGGTGTATGATACAACCATCCAAATATTATTATGACATGGGAGAATTACTTTTTAATCTTAAAAGAGCAAAACAGGATACAAACTATGTACAGCAGGGGTCCCCAAACTACCGCCCACGGGCCACATGCAAATACAAATGTTGTATTGGTTCCCGTTTTGTTTTTTTACTTCAAAATAAGATATGTGCAGTGTGCATAGGAATTTGTTCATAGATTTTTTTTAAACTATAGTCCGGCCCTCCAACGGTCTGAGGGACAGTGAACTGGCCCCCTGTTTAAAAAGTTTGAGGACCCCTGATGTACAGTATAAACTCAGCTATGTAAAAATAATACATAAAAGGAAGCCTGAAAGGAAACATGCTAAAATGCTAACTGTTGTGATTGTTAACTTCTTTATACTTTTCTATATTTTCCACAATGAGCATATGTTACTGTTAACTTCAGGGGGGAATAGTTTATTATTTCTTTTCTGAAAAACTGTAGAATGGTAATACATGTTCATTATAACAAACTTAAACAATACGTATGTGTATAAAGTAAAGAATGAAACTCATCTCCCTCTCCCACTCCCCAAACAATCTTTGAATCTGGCTCACACATTAGCAGTTTGGTTTATATTCCTGCAGACATCTCTCTCTCTCTCTCTCTCTCTCTCTCTCTCTCTCTCTCTCTCTCTCTCTCTCTCACACACACACACACACACACACACACACACACACACACACACACACATTCTTGTTCTACCAAATTGGGAAATTCTTGAAATAATAAACAATTCATCAGTTTTTATTCTAACAAAGAGAGGCACAAAGTAAAAAAGAAGAATAAGTAGAACAAGCCATTAGCTCCCACCCATATAACCCCTGTTGGAATTTTTCAAAGTCATACTCATTTATTCCTAAGGTGTAAAAGTCAAACTCTAGAAAGATACAAAATACAAATTAAAGGCCTTCTGCCCACCCTTGATTCTCTCTTCTCAAATGCAACCACTATTAAAAGTGGGAGATATGTCAGACAGAGAAAGACAAATACTATGTGATATCTCTTATGTGTGGAATCTAATAACATCAACAATAACAACTCAAAAGACCACAGAGTGGCCTGGCATGGCTCAGTAGTTGAGCATCCACCTATGAACCAAGAGGTCACAGTTCGACTCTGTCAGGGCACAAGCCCAGGTTGCAGGCTTGATCCCCAATGTAGGGCATGAAGGAGGCAGCCAATCAATGATTCTCATCATTGATGTTTCTATTTCTCTATCCATCTCCCTTCCCCTCTCTGAAATAAATAAAATATTTTTTTAAAAGAACAGGAAAAAAGGCCACAGAGTGGAATGGTGGTTACCAGGGGATAAGGGGTGGGAGAACTGGAAAGTTGTTGTTTAAAGGTTCCAAACTTGCCGAACTGGTTTGGCTCAGTGGATAGAGCATCGGCCTGCGGACTCAAGGGTCCCAGGTTCAATTTCGGTCAGGGGCATGTACCCTGGTTGCGGGCACATCCCCAGTGGGGGGCGTGCAGGAGGCAGCTGATCGACCTCTCTCATCGATGTTTCTAACTCTCTATCCCTCTCCCTTCTTCTCTGTAAAAAATCAATAAAATATATATTTAAAGGTTCCAAACTTGCAACTAGTAGGTAAATAAATCCTGGAGCTCTAATATATGGTACAGTGAATATAGACAATAAAACTATTATGAATATTAAACGTACTAAGAGATTAGATCTGAATTGCTTCCACCAGTAGAAGAAATAATTATGTGACACCGACAGAGGTGTTAGCTGACTACAATGTCAACCATATTGCAATATAAATTTGTCAAATCAATAGGTTGTACACCTTAAACTTGCACAATGTTACATGTAATTTAAAATTATATCTCAATTTTTTTTAAAGCAGGGGAAATCTTTTTATAGCAGGCTGGGGAGATTTATAATTTTCATTTATCACAGTCCAGAGTCCATTCTGCTACAGTCTATAGTCCCTTGGAGGGGTAAGAGGAAAGGACATCCTGCTTCACACAGAAGGTAGGAAATGTCGGCAATTTAAAACCTCAAGAAGTGATTCAGCTTGAAAATATAAATGCTTTCAAAGCAGATTTGACATTAAATAAAGTGGGCTCTTAGGTAACACTGGGATGCCGAGATTGCTGAAGAAAAGCATCCCACCATTCTGCCTTATGTCACTATATTAGGTGGAAAGGTCTCTTCCAGAGTGGCAGTTCTCAAGTTCTCTGGAAGTGAGCAAGGTGACAAGTCCTTCAGAACATGAGAGTTGCATTTTACATGCTCTTTGGCTTCAAATCAATTTTCAAAGCCTATGTACTTGACCTGAGGACTACTTATTTCCCAAGATATATGTTAAGTCTTCTAATCTTTCTGAAGTTCTTGCCTCCTTTAAATTATATTCAGAGGTTTATAAGGGCTTTTAAAGAGAAATAAGACAATTGGCTGATTAGCTAGAAAATGTGGGAAGTAATTAAACCTCAGCAGTAATCAAATAAATCCAAAGGAACATATTAACAACATACCATTCATCATTATTCATATCAATGGAGCATTTTTTGCCTTTTGTTTCTTAAAGCTCTTTAAGAATGGCAATACTCAGTGTTGGCAAGCATGTAGCAGGAGGAGCACCCTGACAAAATGCTGGCGAGAGTAAAATTTCTAGAATAAAAGATTCATTCTGTTCACCAATGTATTTAAGCCCTTAGACCATCTCTGCCATGTATTAGGTGATTACTAAATATTTGTTGAATTAAAGTATATTGTAAATGGATACAGAATTTCTAGAAAACCCTTTTAGCAATATACATCAAGAGCTTCAAATTATTCATAACCTGTGACCAAGGAATCTAACTTCTAGAAATTTTTCCTAGTGAAATACTCAGAGATTTGTTTGGAAAAACCACAAAACATAATATATAGCAGCAAAAAACTGGAAGCAATGTAAGTATACAAAGATGTTCCCATCTCACTCAGAGTAAGAGCCCAAAGTCTTTATAGTGGCCTGCAAGGCTCTACAGAATTTTTACTGCCTCACCCTACCCTTACCTTTAGGAATTTAGGACCTCGGTTTCCCACTTCTTTCCTTCATCACTGTGCTCCAGCCACAGTGGCCTCCTTGCTGGTTCTCAAACAATCAGGCACATTCCAATTCATCTGTATCTGTGATTCATTTTGTTGGAATACTCTTCCCCAGATATCCTCATGGATCATTCCTTCACTGCTTTCAAATCTCAAAGTACCCTCCTTCAACTCTCCATCCCTTTCCCTGGCTTTTTTTTTTTTCGCTATCACATTTACTGCTTCCAAATATACAATATCATTTACTCACCTATGGGTTACCTCCTCCAACTTGAATATAAGCTACACGAGAACAGAGATTTTGTCTATTTCTCTCACAGCTGTATCTCCCTCTACTTAGAATAGTGCTTAATAAATATTTGTGGACTTGAATTGATTTGAATATGAAAATCCATTATTTTAAATATATATGCACAGAAAAAAATCTGAAGGACATACAGCTAAACAGAGTTCACATTTTTAAAATATGAAAAATAAAATTCTAAAGTTGTTGCCCTAACTGTTGTGGCTCAGTTGGTTGGGTATCCATTTTGATTTCCAGTCAGGGAACATGACCAGGTTTTTGGTTCCATCCATGGTTATGGGGGTGCTCTCACATTGATGTTTATCTCTCTTTCTGTCCCTTCTTCTCTCTCTAAAAAGAAATTTTAAAATATTTTTAAAAATATAAAATTTTCATGTCTTTAGTAATAAAAGTATATGGATTCCATATTTTCAATTTCAGAAACTAGAATAGATAATACTTGGTAATGATATTTTAAAGAGACTCAAAAGGGGGCTGTCCATCCACATCCACTTGACCATCCTCTATTGAATCTTGTTCTATGTTAGGCTCTGTGGCAGATGCTAGGGATGCAAAGTCTTGTCCCTCAAGGAAGGAGCTCACCATCTAGCAAGAGGTGTTAGAGACAGTCAAAAGGTAACTGTGGTTGAGGTCTGCATGTCATCAAGGGAAGATAGGCAAAGGAAACATGGGAAGTCTGATCTAGGAAGGTTCTCACAGGAGGTGCCTTTGAGCTGAGTCTTTAAAATGTTCACCAGGTAGACAAAGAAGGGATGAGTTTTCTAGGGAAACCAATGTTTCTCAAACTTTGGTGAATATAAAAATAATCAGTGTGGGGGAAGAGGGTACTTATTAAAATGCCTATTCCTAGGATCAGCCCCCAAAGGTTCTGATCCATTAAGTCTAAAGCAAAGCCTGAGAATCTTCATCTTTAATAATAGCTGTCATTGTTTGAGCACTTATTATGTGCCATGGATCTATGCTAAGTGAGATAAATCAGACAGAGAAAGACAAATACTGTATGATCTCACTCATGGGTGGAATTGGAGATGGGGTTGGGGAAACAGAACAGATGCCGTTTAAGAACTTGCAATACATAGTAAATTATCCCTGGAGACCTAAGACACAGTATGGTGAATATAGACAACAATATTGTATTATAATAAACTTGCTAATTAGCCCAACCACTAAAACTCTTGGCTGTTCACTATTAGCCTATTTTATTTCCAGTTCCAGCAAGTGCACAAGCACCCCAGGTGATTCCAATCCAGGTAAGAAACACAGAGGTATAGGAAGCAATCTGAGCAAAGGCACTGAGATGCCAAACAGCATGCCCCATTCTGGGGAGACCCTTTAATAAGTTCCCATTGTCAATGACATCAAGTCCAGAGTTTTTAACATGGTTTATCACTGTAGTGGACTATCTAGACCCAAGCACTCACTAATTTCCCCTGCTCCCCGACTACTGAAAGTGTTAGTGGCTGAGAGCTTGCAACCAAGAATCTTCTTCCTGAGATTGCACTGGGCTGAAGAGAGCTTCGTAGGCCAAAGTTACACCTCCTTCTCAAGGCAGCCTGCAGGCAATGAATGGTCAATACAGTTTGTCTGATCCTGCTTCCTTTCCTTCCCTTTCAGATGTAGATTCCAAGAGCATTCTACAACAAACTTCCTGTATACTAACCTCCACCACAGAGTCTGCTTTCCCAAGGAATCTAACCCAGGACTCTAACCTATGATCTGGCCTCAGCCTACGAGTCCAGCTTTATCTCTTTCTACTTCCTCCTTACTCTCAATACTCTATCCTGAAGCTAGGAGTGATATGGCCAATATCACAGTTAATGTGTATTTACTGAGTGCTACACACACTTTACGTATATTGCCTCACTTATCTCACAGTGAGGTAGGTTCTATTACCATCCTCTTTTTATAGATGAGGAAACGGATACACAGGGAGTTTAAGTTACTTGCCCAAAGTCACCCAGTTCGAAAGAGGCAAATCTGGGATTCAAAACCAGAGGCCAGACTTTACATGAGATTTTGGCTTTTTAAACGTATCATTCTGGGCCCAGCTATTGTGGCTCAGTGGTTGAACGGCCACCTATGAACCAAAAGGTCACGGCACACATGCCTGGATTTCTGGTTCAGTCCCTAGTGGGGGGCGTGCAGGAGGCAGCTGATCAATGATTCCCTCTCAGCATTGATGTTTCTGTCTTTCTATCTCCCTTCCTCTCTGAAATCACTAAAAGTATTTTTAAAAAATAAATAAAAGTATCATGGTGGTAGGAGCATGGAGGGCACATTGCAGGGATGGATACTGGAGCAGAGGCACCAATGAGGAGGCCTACTGCAAGGGAAAATGAGGGCCTAAATCAACATTGTGATAGTGAGGACATAGAAGCAGGGTTAAATAAGATAGGGGGTTGGATGGGACAGGGCTTAGGTTTCCTCCTCTACTTCTCCCATTCCCTCCATATCCACTTTGTAAATGGTGTATTATCAACCGTAAGAAGTTACAAAGTGGGAAGGGAAAACTTGCAGAAAGGACCTTGTATTCAGACGGGGGTTGTGTCTTAAAGAGTTCATGCATCAGCAGTGTGGGCATCAACTGGGAGCTTGTTAGAAATACACGATCTTGGGCAGCATCCCAGGCCTACTGAATTAGAATCTCCATTTTAACTAGACCCCCATATGAGTTACGTGCATATTCATGTTTGAAAAAGACAGACATAATGAATATCCTACTGGAGATATCCAGTTGAATATTTGGGCATGGGACACAGGATAGACTCACAGGCTAGAATGATAAAGAGGAGAGATATCAGCCTGTGAGTGAAATCACTGGCATTGAAGTAGATTACCAGGGGGAATATAGGACAGAGGTCTCACCAAGGCTTATTGCACAATGTGTTAATCCAAGGTTGAAAATTGTTGGCCCTGCTGACAAGAGCCAATTCCAATGATTGTTTATTTGACCCTCACATTAGGTTAATTTTAAAAACATTAGATGTAAACATTTAGCCAAAAGATTTTTTATAAGGCCCTTATTTCTGACTTATCTTAAAATTATTAGAGCCATGTGTGTCAACAATTGGCCACAGCTGATTAGCAGCTGCCTCCTTCAAAGGACACAACCTGAAGGAGGCCCTCTCTTCCCTACTGTATCCTCCAATGCTGAGACCAAATATCAGTTGTCTTTTATTATATTTTCTCTGTTTTTGTTAATATTAACAAGGATAGTTAAATGTTTTTTTAATACCCATTACCCTATTGAAAGTGGAAAATGAAGGAGAAGAGGGTTAGTATTTTAAAAAAATCCACCATCTTTGCATTACTCATTCATATTACTTGCCTGGCATCTATAGGTTGTTAACCAGTTGTAGAGAGAAAAAGAAAGCCAAGATAGAATGTTGGGGGAAAATTAACAGAATCTTAGGGGTAGGTGGAGGAAGAGGAACCCGCCAAGGATATTGAAAATAAAAATTCCCGGTTGAGAGAAAGATAACTGGGAGAGTGTGGTCTGACAGAAACAACATGAGGAGGGAGTTTCCAGGAAAGGAGAGGTTCACACTGTTGAGTGCTGCAGAGGAATCTAGAAAGGTGAAAACTGAAGACTAAATTGGACTAGACCACTTGGAAGTCCTGGGTTATCTATGCCAGAGTTCTCATGGTGTGGCAAAAAGGCTGAAGCCTTGTTTCAGTGGCCTAGGGAGTGAGTGGGATGTGAGGACTGAGGACTGTAGCTCTCACGATAACCTTGAGAAGCTCAACTAAAGGGAGGGTGTGTGGGAGACAGAGGAAAATTGGATTTCTTAGTTTGATTTGTTTTTTTTGAAAGCTGTAATAGACTCAGGCTATGGTACATAGCCAGGAGATGCTTAGAGGTTGAAAATACAGGAGATTTGGATTTCATCCTCTCCTATCTCACTTCCTGCCACAGGGATAGGAGAGAGAGAGAGAGAGAGAGAGAGAGAGAGAGAGAGAGAGAGAGAGAGAGAGAGAGAGAGAGAGAAATGAATCTCAAGGTTGAGGGAATTCAAATATGATAGCATCAATGTTTTCCATGAAGTAGGAGGCAAGGTCAGCTGCTGGAGGAGAAGAGTGGGGATGGGGAGGGGTAGAGCAGAGACTTGAATGCTGGCCAAGGTTAATATTTTCACCATTCCTTCCATAGGGGCTTTTAGAAACAGGAGAAGTCAAGGTACTATGTTGCCTAGGAAACTCAGTGGTTTGCTAAAGCAATAGTAGGTTGTTTTTAATCTTATTAACCCATTCATACCCATTGACACCTAGAAGAGAAGTGGTGAGTAGGGGTGGAAATAGAGAGAATTATGCCTCATAGGGCACACAGCAGGCATCCTCTGTAGTCTAAGGACAACATGGGCGCATGTGTAACCTTGGAACAAGAGAATAAAAGAAAATGGGAGAAATCACCAACTAAGTGGCAAGCAGTAGGTGTTAAAGACAAATTTCCCCTCTTTGTGTTTGTGTGTGTCTGCAGGCTCACAGATACACAGACACACACACACACACACACACAGGCAGGCAGACAGACACACACAGAGTCCATACCTCTGCACGTGTATAGGTGTAATTCCACTATCCCACCAACCAGAAATATCTAGGGTTAAAATGCTGGAATTATTCCTTCATTGATTTTTTTTCTATGTGGCAGGATAATCTGTTTAATTATCACCTGTTTTCTCTGCTTTAAGTTTATCACTAAATAAAATTTATTTTGCCCCAGCTGGTTTGGCTCAGTGGATAGAGCATCGGCCTTCGGAATAAAGGGTCCCTGGTTCAATTCTGGTCAAGGGCACATGCCAGGGGTTGCCAACTCTATCCCCAGTAGGGGGAATGCAGGAGGCAGCTGGTCAATGATTCTCTCACCATTGATGTTTCTATCTTTCTCTCCCTCTCCCTTCCTCTGAAATCAATAAAAATATATTTTAAAAAATAAAATTTATTTTTTTCTCCCTTACTCGATTTTACCACAAAGGAAGGCCAGGGCTTGTGACATGGAGCTCTGAATTCTACTCGCCCCAGGAGGAAAGTAAAGAGGCCTATGCTTCAAAAAAGGTCTAGGTTATTGAGAGCTTTGAGCTGGATTGTCTGAGGGTGGAGGCGTCTCAGGCAGGAAGAGCGGAGTGTGGGCCAGCCCCAGTGAGTGCTGGCTCACCTGAGTATGGGCACATACTGGGGAGGGAGGAAGCGTTCCAAAGTGTCTTGGATCTATACCCTAAATCCCTAAATCCCCAGAAGCCCGGAGCAGGTATATAAATTCTACTAAGGGAGTGTTTTCCTCCAGACTCAATTGTCCTCCCCAAGCTAATTCTGGTTCACCTTTCCTGGTAACTTTAGCATCTAAAAGGATGATACATCACCCACCCTAGCTGTCTACTTCCTTGATGTTCTTCACTTCCAACCACCTTTTTCTTTATCCCACATTAGCCACCCTCTCTCTTGGTCATACACTAGACCTTTTCAATAGTCCAACCCTGGTTAAACCCAACTGTCCCTCATTCCCTAACTAAACATAAACAACTGAACATGTGATGGAAAGCACAGTACTCTATTGTATGCTTTCACTTGAAAAAGTAAAACTTTTTATTTATAGATGACATGATCACTCATATAGTAAATCCAATGGATTCTACAAATAAGCTACAGAACTAATGAGAGAGTTTAGCAAAATTGAAGGATACAAGATTGACATATATATTAATTTATTTATATTTAATAATAATGAACCATCAAAAATTGAAATGAGAAAAATACCATTTACAATAGTATTGAAAATATTAACTACTTAGGGACAAAAAGATATACATATTTTAATTCCAATTATATAAATCTCCAGGAAATGCAATCTAATCTATAATAGCAGAAAATAGATCAATGAGTACTTGGGATAGGAGATGGGGAGGGGTTTGCTTTAAAAAATTTTTTTTTACCATAATTCACAAATGGACAGTGATGTTCAAGAATTATATGACAGTCATAGTCCATTCTCTCTCCCACTCTCCTTCTCTGAGGGCATACCATCTCTATTCTTTTCAAATCTCTCTAATGTTGCCTTTTTATTATCACCCTTAATTGATCACCATGCATTTTGTTTTATTAAGAAAATAGAAGCAGCCAGGAGGTCACATGCCTGGGTTGTGCGCTTGATCCCCAGTAGGGTGTGTGCAGGAGGCAGCCAATCAATGATTCTCTCTCATCATTGATGTTTCTATCTCTCTCTCCCTCTCCCTTCCTCTCTAAAATCAATAAAAACTATATTTTTTTAAAAAAAACCAAAAGTCTAGGACCAGATGGCTTCACCAGTGAATTCTACCAAACGTTCAAAGAAAAATTAAAACCTATCCTTCTCAAACTCTTCCAAAAAATTAAAGAATATGCAATGTATCCTAACATTCTATAAGGTCAATATAACCCTGATACCAAAATCTGGCAAAGATAACACAAAAAAAGAAAACTACAGACCAATATCTCTGATGAATACAGACGCAAATATCCTAAACAAAATACTAGCAAATTGAATGCAACAGTACATCCAAAAACGAATACATCACAATCAAGTGGGGCACAAGGATGGTTCAACTTACACAAACCAATCAATGTAATACACCGCATTAACAAAAGAAAGGATAAAAATCATATAATCTTATCAATAGATGCAGGAAAAGCACTTGATAAGATACAACATCCATTTGTGATGAAAACACTCAAAATAGGAATAGAAGGAAATTGTTTCAACATAATAAAGGCCATATATGATAAACTCTCAGCTAATATCATAGTCAGTGGCGAAAAATTGAAAGCTTTTCCTCTAAGATTAGGAACAAGACAAGGATGTCCACTCTCACTACTCTTATTCAAGATAGTTCTGGAAGTCTTAGTTAGGGCAATAAGGCAAGAGAAATAAATAAAAGGCATCCAAATAGGAAAGAAAGAAGTCAAATTGTCACTTTTTGCAGATAACATGATTTTGTATATAGAAAACCCTAAAGACTCCAGCAAAAAACTATTAGAAACAATAAACAAATACAGTCAAGTTGAAGGATACAAAATCAATGTGCAAAAATTCATCACCTTCCTGTATACTAACAACAAAACTTCAAAAAAAGAAATGAAAAAAAATCCTTTTGCAATTGTAACCAAAAGAATAAAATACCTAGGAATAAACTTAACAAAGAAAGTGAAATACCTATATACTGAAAATTACAAAGCATTATTAAAAGAGATGGAAAAAGACACAACAAAATGGAAAAATATCCCATGTTCATGGACTGGAAGAATCAACATAGTTATGGCCATATTACCCAAAACAATATACAGATTTAATGCCATCCCCATCAAAATCCCAGTATCATTTTTTTTAAAGAAATAGAAGGAGAAATCATCAGATTTGTATGGAACCATAAAAGACCCCGAATAGCCAAAGCAAACCTGAGAAGAAAGAACGAAGCTGGAAGCCTCACGCTACCTGACTTCAAATTATACTATAAAGCTACGACAATCAAAACAGCATGGTATTGGCAGAGAAACAGACACACAGATCAGTGGAACAGACCTGAGAGCCCAGCTATAAAATTACATGTATACGGACAGATATTTTTTGACAAAGGAGACAGAAATGCACATTGGAGTAAAGATAGTCTCTTCAATAAGTGGTGCTGGGAAAACTAGAAAGCCACATGCAAATAAATGAGACTGGATTACAGTTTGTCCTCATGTACAAAAATTAATTCAAAATGGATCAAAGACCTAAATATAAGACCTGAAACAATAAGTTACATAGAAGAAAGTACAGCTGCCAAACTTATGGACCCGGGTTGTAGAGAACATTTTATGAACTTGACCCCAAAGGCAAGGGAAGTAAAGTTAAAATTAAATGAATGGGACTATATCAAACTCAAAAGCTTATGCACAGCAAAAGAAACTGGCAGCAAAACAAACAGGCAGCCAACCAGATAGAAGATGATATTTTCAAACAGTAACTCCGACAAAGGTTTAATTTCCAAAATATATAAAGAATTCGTAAAACTCAATACCAAATAATCCAATCAAAAAGTGGGCAGAAGACCTCTCCCAAAAAGACATGGGAACAGCCAATAGATATATGAAAAGATTCAACCTCACTGGCAATCAGGGAAATGCAAATCAAACTACAATGGGATATCACCTTATACCTGTTAGCGTGGCCATTATCAACAAGACAAGCAATAACAAGTGTTGGAGAGGTTGCGGGGGAAAAAAGAGGACCCTTATTTACTGATGGTGGGAATGTTCACTGGTACAACCACTATGGAAAGCAATTTAGTAATTCCTCAAAAAAGTAGGATACCAAAGGACCCAGCAATCCCTCTCCTGGGTATATACCTGAAAAACTCAAAATCATATATTCACAAAGATTATATATATACACACACACACACACACACACACACACACACACACACACACACACACATATATCCCTATGTTCATTGTAGCATTATTCATGGTGGCCAAGACATGGAGACAACCAAAGTGCCCTGCAATAGAGGACTGGATAAAGAATATGTGGCACATATACACAATGGAATGCTACTCAGTCATAACGAAGGATGAAATAGCGCCATTTGCAACAACATGGATAGACCTTGAGAACATTATGCTAAGTGAAATAAGTCAGTCAGGAAAAGCTAAGAACTATATGATTTCACTCATATGTGGGATATAAAACTGAAACTCATGAACATAAACAGCAGTGTGGTGGTTGCCAAAGGGAAGCGGGTGGGGCAGAAGGGGGTCTTAATATAAGGTGACAGGAAATTTGATTTTGGGTGGTGGGCACACAGTGCAATATACCAATCTTGTAACATAGAAACCCACATCCGAAACCTATATGTTCATGTTGACCAATGTCACCCCAATCAATTTCATAAATAAAGATAAAAATTTTAAAATAAAATTTTGAAAAAAAGAATTATTGGGTCAGAGGTTGTGAATATTTTTCATGAACTTGGTGTGATGGTTGATTTTATGTGTCAACCTGATTGGGCCACAGGGTGCCCAGATTAAACATTATTTCTGGGTGTGTCTGTGAGGGTGTTGTCAGATGACATTAGCTTTTAAATTGGTGGACTCAGTAAAATAGATTGCACTCCCCAATCTGGGTGGGCACCATCCAATCCATTGAGGACCTAAATAGAATGCCTGCTTCTTGTCCACCTGCTGAGCTGGAACATTGATCTTCTCCTGACTTTGGACTGGGACTTACACCATTAGCTCCCCTGGTTCTCAAGCTTTCTCCAGACTCGGACTGAACTATACCATTGGCTCTCTTGAGTCTCCAGCTTGCATATGGTCGATTATGAGACCTCTCAAACTACATGATCACGTGAGCCAATTCCTTATAATAAATCCTATTGGTCTGTTTTTCTGGAGAACCCTGATTTGCGGGGGTATACTAATGGATAAACCAACTGGCAATATTTGAGAGTATTAATTTCACTGTGCCCTTCTCACTTAAGCTAGGCATAATTGTTTTTTTAGCTTTTTTTTTTGCTATGTTCCATGCAATGTTTGCATACTTATAAAAAAAGCACTCATTGCTTTTCTGAAATTCAAATTTCACTGTGTCCTGTATTTTATCTGGCAACCCTACCTGAGGTGATTATCCAAACTCTTTTCTTTTTGGAGGTAATCCATTGTGAATCATGCAGGCAAGGACTCACCTCCCACCATGGAAACTAAGGGAAGCACATGTATCTTCACACGCCCTAGCTGGTTAGGGAACCAAGAGCAGACCCAGGCTCTCATCAAAGACTTTGAATTTTGAGAGATTTATACAAAAAGAGGCAGTTTTGAATTCATTCATAGAAACTACATCTAGCAGAGGCCCCAGAAGCCAATGTTGGATCAGTGCAGTCCAGAGGCATCAGTGTTTTGTTGTGATGGTAACCAGAGGTGATGGAGGTAGCAGTTGGCCAGTGGTGACATATTAATCAAAGTGGCCCTGTGACATGACCTTAACTAGAGTCCTCACTGACAAGCCTCCCTTGTCTCTTTCTCATTTCCCTGGGCTGGTTAATCTGCCATCCTGTTGATTTTGTGAAATGCTAAAATGTTTGCTTAATTCATCCAGAGTCGGTTTCTGTTGTTTGCAACCAAGAACACTGATTGCTATAAATATAAGGCCAGACAGTCTACAGAAAAATTGAAATCATGATATTTACCGCCATTTAAAAAAAGTTTTAATTGCTTTTAGAAGGAGGAGGAGGAGGAGGAGGAGGAGGAGGAGGAGGAGGAGGAGGAGGAGAGAGATTGAATGGCTACCTCCCATAAGTGCCCTGATCAGGGACCAAACCCACAACTTGGGTATTTGCCCTGACCAGGAATCAAACCTTCCACCTTTTGGTGCATAAAGAATGCTCCAACCAACCACACTGGCCAGGGCTCCCCAATTTTTGTATTCCTAAAAATGAATCTTATCATTATTTTTATAAACTAAAATGATGGTTTATAATGGGAACCAGATATATAGTTACAATCACATAGTCCGACACAAAAAACTGTGGGTGCATCAGGAGTTGGAAAGTTATAAAATAATGAGTGTCACACTGGGTATAGAAGTAAAGCTGTTCCAGAACTTCAGGTGGCAGGCTAATATGACCTCTCCCTGTGATCATGTCTGTGGTCACCCTTGGAGTCCATCTTGCCAGGGACAAAGCCACCTCTGTCCCCAGCACCCAGGCCCCTTGGAAGCCCCCACGGTCCCCGTCATGGCCTCCATAGCCACCCTGATCATAGCTTCTTCTGCCTCCACAATGATCATCTCCATAGCTATCCCCCATATGAGAGCCTCCTGGTCCCTGTCCTAGACCATCTGGTTTAGGGGCCTTACATGGTTGCATTCATTCCTCCAAGAGAAGTCCATGTTTTCACAGGACACTTCCAGTCCCCAGCTCTCTGCTGTCCTCCACTGCCGCCACCACCTCCATTTGGGAATCCTCCTCGGCCACTGCCACCACCTACATAACCTCCACGGTCCATGGGTCCTCCTCGTCCTTGGACTCCATGACCATTGCTACCACCTCAATTAAAATCTACATGCCGAGTAGCAAATGAAACCTTGATAGGGTTCCCAGATAATTCTTTACCATCAAACCAGTCAATAGCTGCTTTAGCAGAAGGTGGGTCATCAAATGATACCATTGCCTTTCTCTTCAGCTTGCTCCGTTCCTTGTCTGTGTACAGATTAAACATGGCTTATCCTGTTTTTAGTTTGTCTTAATAATACCATTCTGCTCGAAGTAATCAGCCACACACTCAATTGTAATATTCTCACCCAGGCCTTGCATGAAGATGGTATTGTTGTCTGAATTATCCTGTCAAGATCCTTGGTCCTGAGGGCCACCAAATTTACTGCAACCACCAAGGTCACTTCTGCCCATGCCTCTCGACCTCAGTGGCCACCTCCAAGACCTCTGGATTCATAGCCACCACTGCTTCAGTTGTAACCACCGCCACCACCCCGGCCTTGTCCCCCATGGTCTTGCTGGCCTCCACCATATCCACTGCCACCATCAGTGGCTATGTTCCATGCAATGTTTGGAACATTGGTCCTGATTGCCATAAATGCTGCCATTGCTGCCACCTCTCATGGAGGACTGATCTTGGCCATAGTTACCTCCTCCACCACCCCCTCTGCCACTGCTACTGTTGTACTGGTTCTGCTGTCCATAGCCCTGAGGAGGATTCTAGGAGCTTTTCTGCTGTCCATAGCTGGTGGCTGTCCACCACAGCTAGACTGCTGACCATAGCCCCCACTCGGGGGCTACCCAAGGTTGCTGCTCTGAGAACTGCTACTGTAACTTCCTGAGGTGCTGCTAGGAGCCGGCTGCTGGCCATAGCCAGGGTAAAACTGCTGCCCATAAGATGACTGAGAACTCTGACCACCGCCATAGCCACCATTTGAGCCATATCCCTGGGGAGCTGACTGAGTACCCTAGCCTGTGTCCTGGGTCTGTCCATAAGAACCATAGGTGCTCTGGCCATAGCCTGAAGTGTCCCCAGACTGGCTGTAGCCATCATAACTCTGTTGTCCATAGGGCTGGTTGTTCTGCTGGGAATAACCCTGCCCAGGCTGGGTGGGGTAGGCCCCATAGCTTTGGGTTGCTTGCTGGGTATAGTCGTTTGAGACCATGTTGGCGCATGTGCACACAGGCCGACACGCCACAAAATTCCCACATCATAGAGCATCAACGTCTCAAGGACTGTTATTATTATTTTTTAAGATATTCTCCCAACCAAATGACTGTTGTTTGAAGGATAGATTTGGAATTTCTGAAAATAAGCAATAGATGGTGGTATTAGGTAATACATTCTTTTTTTAAATATATTTTATTGATTTTTCACAGAGAGGAAGGGAGAGAGATAGAGAGTTAGAGGAAGGGAGAGAGATAGAGAGTTAGAAACATCGATGAGAGAGAAACATCGATCAGCTGCCTCCTGCACATCTCCTACTGGGGATATGCCCACAACCCAGGTACATGCCCTTGACCGGAATCGAACCTGGGACCTTTCAGTCCGCAGGCCGACGCTCTATCCACTGAGCCAAACCGGTTTCGGCGGTAATACATTCTTGATTGTGTGCCCAAATAACCAAGTTTAACATTATCAGTAACACCACCACTAAGGGCACCACTAGTCAATAGGAATGACTAACGTTAATTGAGTGACTAATATGTGCCAGAAACTGTTCTAAGTGTTTTATAGGATGAACTTGTTCCTTTCACCCAATGAAGCAGATACTTCCATTACCTGCATTTTGCAGAAGAGGCAACCAAAGCATGTTCAGGTTAAGTAACTTGTTCAAGATCAGAAAATTAATTAGTGGTGAAGATAAGATTTGAACCCAAGAAGTCTGTCCCCAGGGCCTGTAATCTTAATCCATATGCTCTACTACCTCTCATAATTATGCTACAGTGGTCATTTCTTGATTGCCTACTCTGAGCCAAATTCTGAGCCAGGCAAGTTGCATGAGGAGGTCACTATTGCCATTTTATAGATGAGGTAATTACAACTCAGAGAGGCTAAGTAAAGAGTTCATATTCCACACAGAGAGAGACAAACCCAAGAACATTTATAGATGTAATTTTATAATGTTAATAATAAAATTAAAGTACATTAAATTAAGAAAAGTGTCACTTGAGAGAGTAATTCCACCTTGGAGAGAGGGAAAAATAGACTTTGAAAGTGCTTGGCATAATAAAGTATTCCTTTTTATTTCAGCTCTTCAGAGACGTGTGGTCAAAATATTCTTCTTTACTTCTCTCTCACAGTGGTTCTCAACCTTCTGGCCCTTTAAATACAGTTCCTCATGTTGTGACCCAACCATAAAATTATTTTCGTTGCTACTTCATAACTGTAATGTTGCTACTGTTATGAATCCTAATGTAAATATCTGATATGCAGGATGGTCTTAGGTGACCCCTGTGAAAGGGTCGTTCGACCGCCAAAGGGGTCGCGACCCAAAGGTTGAGAACCGCTGCTAGGAGCTAAAGAAGGTATGTAAGCTAAAGGCATTATTGGAGCCTGGCTCATTGTTCCTTCTGAGGATGCTGTCTAATGAGCCAGAGAGGTGATTTAGGGAGCCTCCAAGTTGGATAACTTAGGTAGGCTCTGGAGGGAAGCAGTCCTCTTAACAAAATGATTGTAATATTTATGTGGGACAGTAAGCTTACATAAACAGCTAAGAAAAGTTTGAGTCAGAGGAGTAATGCTATCAAAATATACTATAAAACCATAGCATTTAAAACAGTGTGACAGTGGTGCAAGAAGAGACAGATCAATGGAACATAACAAACAGCCTCGAAAAAACAAAACATGTGTATGTACATATGTACACTTAAAAACATATGAATTTATAAGGTAAAGATTACAGAGCAATGAGAAAGGAAAAGGTGATTCCATAAACAGTACAAAGGTGATTTGTGACTTGGGAAAATAATCATATCATACACACTGAAATAAATTCTGCCTGTGTAAAAGATAAATTTTCAAAATGGAGAAAATGAGATTATCCATCCAATTCCTGGATGAGTAAGTGCTTTTTGGCATACATGTGATAGAAGAGATCACAAAGAAAGAAATTGACTGGTATGCCTACATAAAAATTAAATCTTCTAAATATCAAGAAACAGCATAAACAAGATAAAAGGCAAAAATATCCCTGAAAATTCTTCCAATAAATATAAACAATTAATAGAGATGTTGTAAATCAATAAGAAAGACACTAAAAGAGCAAACAACAAATGCACAAAAAAACTAAACAGAGTAATCACATATGAAGAAACACAAATGTGTAATAAAACTAACAAATTTTGGTCTCACTTGAAATTTTAAAATGACAGCTAAAAATAAGAGAGCATCTCCCACCTACCAAATCAGCAAAGATTTTTAAAAGTCATAATCCCCATGCCCTGACCGGTTTTGCTCAGTGGATAGAGCGTCGGCCTGCGGACTGAGGGGTCCCAGGATCGATTCCGGTCAAGGGCATGTACCTTGGTTGTGGGCACATCCCCAGCGGAGGGTGTGCAGGAGGCAGCTGATAGATGTTTCTCTCTCATCGATGTTTCTGACTCTCTATCCCTCTTCTTTCCTTTCTGTGGAAAATCAATAAAATATATTTTTTAAAAAAGTCATAATCCCCGAATATTACAAAGCACTTCCATGTACTGACAAGGAGGACAAATTGGTCTGGCCTTGCTGAATGGCAATTTGGCAGCATGCATGAAAAGTCTTTGGAAGAGTTCCGACCTTTTTTTCCTAGAAATTCCATATCTACAAATTTATCTTAAGGAAATAGGTTTGTACAAAAACATTCATTTCAGCCCTAGGAGAACCATTAGGAAAATGGTTAAATAAACTATGGTGCAGCCAAACAATAGAATGTTATGCAGTTATAAAAAATGATTTTTCCAAAGGATTTTTAATACCAGAAAAATGTATGGTAATAAATTAGATAATGTAGGTGAAATGGACAGATTCCCAGAAACACACATATTACCAAAATTGATTCAAGAAGAAACGGAAAAGTTAAATAGACCTATAAAAAATAGAGATTTAATTAGTAATCAAAAGCCTCTCATTGTCACACAGGCACACCTACTTCTTGTCCACACCTCTTATAAAGAAGAGTCATTTTTACTTTTTATGAAACAAACTATAAATAGTTTGGGGTTCAGGTTCCAGACGAAGGCAACACTGGAGGTGGATAAGGTTTGTCTTAACCCCCCTCTTTATATGCTTTTGGGTCATCTCTAGGGCACTATTTCGTCTTTCCAGTGGTCTCCTGTTATTATCATTTTCACTCTAGAAAAATTTTCCCTAAGGCAAAGAGCAAGTAAATGAATGCATACCCAGTTGGACTTAGCTGATAATACATATCTTTCCTAGGAATATTTGATAGAGGCCAAAACCTTGGCCAAAAGAATGAATCCCTAAGTGGCCTGATTTTCAAAGCCATTCTACCTCACTACCCGACCCCTTCCATACAAGCTGAGCTATGCAAACAGTCTCTTGCTCTTCTAGCTAAATGGACCTACTGGCTGTATTCCCCTGAGTGCCTCATACATGCTCAGCTTTCTCAAGATTTCCTTCCATTTGGAAGCCTTCTTACCTACCTAATCAACTGTTACCCATCCCTTGAGACCACCCGAATCCCACATGTGCCCTAAATTCTTCTTTCATTTATTCATTAATTCAATGAATATTTCTTTTTTTAAAAAAAATATATTTTATTGATTTTTTACAGAGAGGAAGGGAGAGGGATAGAGAGTCAGAAACATCGATGAGAGAGAAACATCGTCCAGCTGCCTCCTGCACACCCCCTACTGGGAATGTGCCCGCAACCAAGGTACATGGCCTTGACCGGAATCGAACCTGGGACCTTTCAGTCCGCAGGCCAACACTCTAACCACTGAGCCAAACCGGTTTCGGCTCAATGAATATTTCTTGAGCACTGTTCCAGGTATAGGAGATACAGTGGTGGTGGAAACACATGGGCCTTGGTCTTAGTTGATTGAGAGAGGTACCAGACAAGTTAACAAATACATGTATAATGACAAATTGTGATATGTGCATTGAAGGAAAAGAACAAGGCGCAGTGAGAGATAATACTGAGGTCAGTGTAAGCAGCTTCCTTGAGTAGCCCAATTTTCTCTGACCTCTCCCTAATGTAAGCCCCTAAAGCCCTACTGTGTGAACCATTTAGATATTCACTGAAAAATGTACTTGGCATTCTTTATGTATCAAAATCTGTGCAATAATAATACTAAATACCATTGATTGAGCAATTACTATATGCTACACACTGTGCTGTGCAATATATATATATATATATATATTTTTTTTTTTTCCCCCCTCGCACTTAATCCTTAAAATGACTCTATGAGAGAAGTACTATTGTTCCCATTGTATAGATGAGATGACTGAGTCATAGAATGGGTTAGTTACTTTCCCAAGGTCATTCGGTTAGTGACAAAGCTGGGTCTGAAACTCAGGCTGTGTGGATCCTGAGTTTACCTATTTAACTGCAATACTCTACTGTCTTCTGTAAGATGCATGCAAGATGGGCTGTGTGTGTGTGTGTGTGTGTGTGTGTGTGTGTGTGTGTGTGTGTTTGGGGAGGGTATGTAGTTGAAAAGATGGGCCTACCTGGGGAGTCTGCCATGCACATACTGGCCGTACTATGCTTTACTCCAGTCCTCTCATTGGTGCCCAGGAGAAAGGGAAAGAAATACAATCTGCTAGTGACAGGGGAATGGGATGCAAGGGCAATGGGGTTCACAAGATGCAGCCACAATATTTGAGCTGGATTTTGCCTAAATATGGAACTTGTCTGTGGAGAAGGAGAATAGATTGAGAGGCCTTGAGAACACCCTGTCCAAAGGCACAGAGATGGAAAGAACACAATGCGTTTGAAGAGTGGGTGGGCTGCTCTTGACCCTGCCTGGGGTCAGAGCCAGGGCAGGATAGTGGGGGAGGCCGGGCTGTGCTAAACTTTATTCCTTCCATTTTTGGAAATACATACCCTCTTCTCCCTGGGAAGGTGTCCATTTCTTCCTGGAGGCAAAGCCTGGTATTCAAGCGTCATGGAGACAGAAGGTCACATGCCACCCCTCTGCTTTTCAGAGAGTGAAAGATGGTAATTGCAGGAAGCATGATAAAACTGTTGAGGGTACATTCAATCTCCTACATAAATTGCAATAGACAAGTCATGGTTCTCTTTGTACTGGAACATAGAAAAATTGAAAATTTGTCCACAAGTTAGGAAATGAGAACTTACCACTAGCAAACAATCTATGCTCTCCCTCAGCTCTTGTGGATCTTTTTCAGTGACTTTGTAATAGACAATTTTCGTTAACAGAACTAGACCGGATTTTAGGGAATGTCCTCTCCCATTCCTTTTCTTTCTTATATCCCCCAGAGTTTCTAGAAGAGTGCTGAGCACAAACTAGGTGCCTCAATTTCCTCATCTGCAGGACGTGCCCATTAATAGTCCCTACCTCTGAGAATTGTTGGGAGGATTAAATGAGATATGGGATGGCAATAAAGTTCTTGATACAGACCCTGGCAGTAAGCCCCTCCCCCATTAATGTTAATATGATTCCTGAGATTTGTTGATTGTGTGTGGGCTTTTTGCTTGATTTTGTTTTGGATTTATAATAGTAAGCTAGAAAATGAGGTATTCGATGTGGGGAGGGGCGTGGCAAAGGAGTTTTCCAGTTCCTAACACCCCTAAAACACAGACAACTTCTGAGGTCAACCCCCCTGGAGTTATTTTAACCATTATAAACTTAAGAAAAGTTCCTAAACAGTCACAAAAACAAGCCCCATTTCTCTTGGCTTGTTTCTTAATCCAGGGCAAGCATAAATACCCTCCAAATCACCAGTTTCTTTCTCCATGGAAATCAGCTTATATGAACTTGAAACTGAACCCACCACATCATTTTGCTTCCTGCCCCTCTTTTCTTGGCCTCTGGAAATACCTCACTAATTCTCAATTCTACTCTCAGCATTAAACCCCTCCTGGCTACTCTTCTCAGTTAATACATCTCATTAGCTCTGGTTCTATAAACCATAAGATGGCCAAGTTGGAAAGACCCTTAGATAGCAATTAGTCACACTCCTCTCCCTCATTTTACAAAGGACATGTACCAGAATGGGGCGGGGGTCGGGGGGGCGAACTCCTGGAGCAAGATTTAACCAAGGTCACACATTTAGTAGTAGAGCCATGCCTAGGTCCTGGGGGCTTTCCAAATATAGTCTGCATTGGTTCTCTAGGTTCTTGGGGCAGACCCCAATGTTGGTGGCTGTGTCAAACATTTGTTGAACTGAATTTCATATAGCTCTGAGGGGAAATTTCCACTGCAGTATGGATGAGGATGTGTCCTGAGCCATGCATTGAAAACAATATTGATTGCACAGTCAAATGGGGGAGATGACTCAAATGTTGGCCAGATGTTGAGAAAAAACATGTTCATTCTTAGAATCCCAGGGAAATGGGGTGAACACACTTTATCCTTATGTCAAGATTCCTCTGCAGTACTGTCAAGGCCAATGAAACCTGAGGTTATGTCAAGTATATATACTAGTCACTTTTCATGGGTTTGTTGGGCTTTTGTTTTGGTAGGTTTCTTAAATTTTTTTTTATTGATTTCAGAGAGGAAGGGAGAGGGAGAGAGAAATAGAAACATCAATGATGAGAATCACCAATCAGCTGCCTCCTGCTCACCCCCTACTGGGGATTGAGCCCTCGACCCTGGCATGTGCCCTGACCAGGAATCAACCATGACCTCCTGGTTCATAGGTCAATGCTCAACCACTGAGGCACATTGGTATGTTTCATTTAAACCTTTTTAAACCCTCATAATAAGAGTAAACAGCCCTCCACCTACCCCTCTTTACCCCATTTCTATGGCTTTTTAGTTTTAGCAAAGGAGAATTTAGAAAACATAAAACAATTGGTAAGGATTAATGTAGTAATACCAAGTCTTAAGAGAGATTTGACAGTGAAAATACAACCACCTCTCAGTGTATACATATATATGGGTTGCATATGAGACATGAATACAGAAATCTACCTGATTATTAACACTAGATTGCCCAAGGAAGTCATTTTGACTGCTTTTTAATTTCAATTAGAAAAACAATTATGTATATAAGGACACAATGTCTTAGAATTTTCTGACTTTTTGTACAACATATAAATGCGTTTATTAATAATTGTAGTTACCTCCCCCTCCTTCATTTCCGGTATATATATATGTGTTATACCTATATTGCCCAAAAGCAGTCATTTTGACTGCTTGGGAAATTTTAAGTAATCAAATGACTCTTATTATTGAATTGAGTAAATTTCTTATATGACCAGTTCGGCTCTGTATTGAAATAACAGTTTTCATTTTTTTTTCGATTACCATCACATGATAACATACAAGTACATGATAAATTGTCGATACTTGATAAGTTGCAGTTGCTCAATAAGGTAAACTAGTACTTGTTATTCGAATCTTTATGCAGTGATACTTGTTCTAATAGGTTGTTTATTGTATTTCTTTTGCTCCCTAAATTCATGAAAGAAATGTCGAAGAGAAGGGAGTTACTGGAAAAGCTAACGAACATAAGTGAAGAGTGCTCCGATATAGAATCAGATGCAGCAAATTCTGAAGTATCATCTGAAAATGAAGCGGATTATATTCAAAGTGAAACATCTGACACTGAAGATAGCGATGAAGAGTCGATCACCAATGATGAAAAGGAAAGTGCCATCAATATGCCCAGGAAAAGGTGTAAGGTGCTAAGTAGTTCAGACTCTGATGAAGAAACTGAACACACCATCCAGGAGACCGAAACAGCTGCCGATGGTACTGTGTGGTCAAAATTTGACGAAGGTGGTATTCCTGGAAGGTTACCATGTACTTGTATTTTCAAGCGTGTGAAAGGGCCAACAGGCTACGCAAAAAGGAACATTAGGGCAGACAATCTTATCAGTGCATTCTCGTTGATAATAGATAACTATGTTATCAAACATATAAAGAAGTGCACAGAAGAAGGAGGCCGCCGAATTTTGAGGAACGATTGGACAACAACATTACCGGAAATACGTGCATTTACTGGGATTTCATATGCTCGTGGAGCCTACGAGGTAAAAAATTTAAAACTCAGTTATTTATGGTCAGCAAAGTGGGGTCCCGAATTCTTCAGGAAAACTATGGCCAGAGAAACGTTCAAGCAAATCCTACGATTTGTTCCTTTTGACAGAAGACCCGAAAGAAGTAGGCACCTACAAACAAATAAGTTTGCCTTGGTTTCGGAAGTATGGGACAAGTTCATTGAAAAGAGTCAAGCTTGCTATCAACCAGGGCAAAATATAACAGTTGACGAGCAATTATTTCCGTCAAAAGCCAGGTGCAGGTTTACACAGTATATGCCTAATAAACCCAACAAATTTGGCATCGAATTCTGCCTTGCATCAGATGTTAGTAGCAAATATGTTTTGAATAGTTTTCCTTATTTGGGGAAAGATGAACAGCAACCATCGTCAATGCTTCTCAGTGAACACGTTGTTCTGAAACTTGTCGAGCCATATACAGGCTGTGGAAGAAATGTCACGACCGATAACTTTTTCACTAGCATGTCACTCGTGACAAAATTAATGGCCAAACAAACAACTCTAGTTGGAACTATTAGAGGGAACAAATGAGAACTACCCAAAGCAGCCAAACAAACGAAGGATAACATGCCTCGTTTTTCCACTCTGCTATATAAATCAGAGAATTGTGTTCTTACAATATATAAAAGCAAACCAAATAAAAGAGTAGCTGTTCTAAGTTCTAGGCATAAATTTGTGAAAATTGATAAGAGTAATAAAAAAATGTTACCGGAATCTATTCAATTTTATAACAGCACAAGATTTGGAGTTGATATGGCGGATCAAATGGCCAGAAAATACACAGTAAAAGCTAGTTCTCGTAGATGGCCCCTCCAAATATTTTCCAATATTTTAGATTTGGCTGCTATAAATGCTTGGGTCCTTTACAAAGAAACGACAGGAATACAAATACAACGAAAAGAGTTCTTGTTTCAATTAGCAGAACAGCTTTCCACCGAATACAGAGCTGCAAGACAGAAAAATTCATCAGAACATGAAGACCCACAAAGATCAACTGCAACATCATCAAATGCAACCCATTCTAAGAAACACAAAATTTGTCAAGTACGACTTTGCCACAACAACAAAACAAATAATATGTGAAAAATGTCAAAAGTATGTTTGCGGAAGATGTACACATAAAAAGATTTCCACTTTCATTTGCATGAAATGTACAAATAATAATGCATAAATTATTTTTCCCCCAAGTGAGGTACATTTTTTTGTTAATATTTACTAATACCTTGTTATATAACTGTAAATACTATACAAAATATTAAAAATTAATTTTAAACAAATTTCTTTACACATTAGTTATTCTTTCACGATGCAGTCATTTTGACTGCTTTTGGGCAATATAGGTATATACTAAATTTCAGTCTTTCTATTGTTAAACACACACACACACACACACACACACACACACACACACAGCTTGCCTGCCTGATGTTGCTCAGTGGATTGAATGTCATCCCATGCACCAAGAGGTCACTGGTTCCATTCCTGGTCAGGACACATGTCCAGGTTGTGGGGTTGGTCCCTAGTAGGCGGCATACAGAAAGCAGCCAACCTACGTTTCTCTCTCATTGATGTTTCTCTCTCTCTAAAAAATCAAAATCAATAAAAAATATTTAAAAATTAACAACTTTATTGCCCTGGTCAGTGTGGCTCAGTTGTTACAGAGTTGGCCTGCACACCGAAGGGTCGCTGGTTAGATTCTTGGTCAAGGGCACATACCTGGGTTACAGGTTCTATCCCCACCCAGTCAGGTGAATTTGGGAGAAAACCAATCTCTCTCTCTCTCTCTCTCTCTCTCTCTCTCTCTCTCTCTCTCTCTCTCTCTTATTCTTCCTCTCTTTCCATCACTCCTTTCCTTCCATTCTCTCTAACATTCAATGGAAAAATACCCTTGGGTGAGGATTAAAACTATAATACATTACAGCTTTATTGAGCTATAAATCACATATAATGCTTATTCCTTTAAAGTATACAATTCAGTGTTTTTTAGGATATTCACAGAGTTGTTCAACCATCACCACTATCTAATTCTGTAACATTTCATTACTCCAAAAGGAAAGCCTGTACCCATCAGCAGTCACTCTCTATTCCCTCCTCCCCCTGCCCCTGGCAACCACTAATCTGCTTTCTGTCTCTATGGATTTGTCTATTCTGGATATTTCAGACAATTGGAATCAGACAACATGTAGCCTCTCTGATCTCTATGTCATGTCCCAGTATTAGCTCTGAGCACTTTTGTCTGCCTCATCTTCTGGGCAGCAAGCATAAGAAAAGATGCCACTCAGACCATCAAGACATAGGAGTTAGGAATGCATCCAGAGTAATGAGGACTTGAAAAGTGGGTATCATGGAGGGCTCCTCTTTCTCCCCTAATTCAGGGAGAAATGGTGCTGAGCCCAGGGCCAGTGCTACCAGGCAGTATGGTATAACTGAGGCCTCCTAAATCGACTTACACAGCCTGTCAGGTGCAGCCCCAGGTCCATCCCTCACCTGGTTCAGACTTAGGCACACAGAGATGCTCAGAACACTTGTTACCAGGCAACACAAAAGAACACAACCCTAAGATATGCTTAATGGCAAAAGCATCATGTTCCTCGTCCTCGTCACCATGGCAATCATCAGACAGTTGCTAATCTCAAGTCAACATCGAAAGCCACAGTCTACTTCTCCCCCTCTCCTTTTAGGCAGATTTCTTATGTTGAAAATATTGGAGGATCAGGAAACTGAAGATTTGGCCCAGTGTGATCTGCTCTGTCTCAACATTCCCTAGGGATATGTAACCTTTTCAGCTGCATTCCTTCCATTAACAGGAAGCTACCTACTCCAAAGGAGGGTTTTATTTTTCCACTTAGATGTCTTGCTGTCCCAAGGACACATCAGGCATGTACCACCTTATTTTCCCCTCCAAACTGAGCCCCCCTCCCTTGTTCTCTTAAAGGCATTATCATAGCTCCAGTTGCTCTGGCTGGCAGTTCTCTGGTCACCATTAATTCATTACTTTCCTCTATCCTTACCAAGGCACCAGGTCTCTGAATCTATCACCTTGATGACAAGCCTTACCTGGCCTCTCTGCCTCCAGTTCAGCCTCCAAACTGCTCTTATATGAATCCTGTCAAACATTAATTTTACCATGTCATGATCAAGCTCATGAACTGTCAAAGATCACCTCATTTCTTATCCTAGTGGTCAGTGGAGGAAGCTCAACCCCATGGATTCAGCATTAGCTTCCACATTAGGTAATGCTCCCATCTTGTCCTCTGCCCCCTCTCTGCTCACACTCCTTAGAGCTCCTGAACCTGTCAGTACTTCTAATATACACAACACACACACAGTCCTTGTAGGCCAAAATTTCATGTAGTTCTTCCTACAAAAAAGTACAATCAACCCACTTTTTGAGCACCCATTGTATGCCAGGTGCTACATCTTCATCATCTCATCTAGACCTCAAAACAAGGCTGTGGCAGCAAATGATTATCCTTATATTACAGTGGAAGAAACTGGGTTTCAGAGAGGTTATGAAAATTCATCAAGCAACAGAGATGGCATTGGAGCCTAGATCTACTCTGATTCATAAGACATTTACACCAGGTTACTGAAGAACAACAGTATTGAATTAAAATTTCTCCTTTCGGCATTCAAAGCTTTCCATAAAGTCCCACCAATCTCCAATGTACCCCCACCAGCCATTTATTTTGGATAGGCCACTCGGTGTCCCCAATTAACAAAGAAGTTCCCTTAGGGCAGTAACAAAGGCTTTATTCAACTTGGGGTCCCTCACAGGTCCTAGAGCAGGCTGTAAAGATTAGTTCTTATTGATAAGATTCAAATTGCTGAAAATGCAGTCCAAGCAATAGCAACTTTGTAGAGCAGTGCTTTGCAGAAGAAAGACTTATTTTGTAACCTCTGATTATAAGTGAAGAGCAAGCACTTTTGTGTTTGCAGGAACAAGCTAGAATGCTGAGAAAAAAATCCCAATCCAAATTTGGAGAGGACATACTGTACTAAAGAATGAAACAAAGTGTCAGTGAAAGGACCTAAGAAGAAACTGGCCTCCAGTAAGGGAACATGGGTGAGAATAGGCATGAAGGGAGGCTTTTCCCTGAAGGCCTTTTTGTATCTTTTTAGTTTTGAACCATGGGAATATCCCCAACAATTTTAAAATAAATGAAACTTTAATAATGTTTAAAGAGAAACTGCATAACTGAGTGAGGTATAAAATGGTGTGGATTTGAGCTCTTGTCCTGAAATGATTTCATTTACTATACTCTATAAAACGGAGCCCATTGTGCCTTATCTGGCTCCAGGGTCTGAGGCCAGTACCCTAAGTTGCAAGCTATGTGTCTCAAACATTCCAGAGTATCACAGCATCCAACTGCTTCCCTCAACTTGACCAGTGTTTGTTTATCCTTCAGGGCCAGTAGAGCACAGAATTCCATGTGTGGTGGAAATACGCATATATGAGCAGGAATCTGATGCAAGAGCCAGTGACTCTGCAGATAGATGGATTCTTCTGTGTCCTTCAGAGATACTGCCTAGCCCCAGGAGCTAGAGCTACGTGAGTACAACTACTTACACTTGTCTGGGCCTGAGCAGGAGCCTTATGTTTGGGACAACAGTTACTGAATGATCTGGACATGGCAAAGGGAAGAGATAAATGCAGATCATGCCCTTGATCTCACTTAGTCACTGCCCTTGGAATGTTCCTGAGAAAATGCTCAGTGGGCTGACAGGTGAGACAAAGCAGGAGAGCCAAGTCAATTTTTTTTCTTTCTTTTGCCTGATAACATAAAGAATGGTCTTGCTTGAGAAAGCCTGAGATATATCAGTTAAAGAGTATAAAGTAAGTGACATCGAAAATGATTTAAGATTCATTTTAGGGCCCACTGCATTGCTCCTGGGGATAAACATAAGTTTTTTTCAATAGGGTTTCAAAGCCCCCATCAAATCCTCTTTTTCTCTTCTTACACCCCAAACCCAATATATTTGTAAGCTTTAAGTTCCCTTGGTGCTGCAACCAAGTTCAAGTTTGCAAAATACCCTTTCACCCTTGTGACTAATTCCTTATAACTTATTTTTTAAAATATATTTTATTGATTTTTTTACAGAGAGGAAGAGGGAGAGATAGAGAGTTAGAAACATCGATGAGAGAGAAACATCGATCAGCTGCCTCCTGCACATCCCCCACTGGGGATATGCCCGCAACCCAGGTACATGCCCTTGACTGGAATCAAACCTGGGACCTTTCAGTCCGCAGGCCGACACTCTATCCACTGAGCCAAACTGGTCTCAGCTTATAACTTATTTTGCACAAATTTGAAGTCATAGAAGATATTCTAGTCATCAGGATCTGTTTTTAGACATAGTAACACCTGAAAATCAATGGATTTTTCATCCTGGAAATAGCCCAAATGGCAACAGACTGGAGGGACAAATCAATGATATCAAATGTAGGCTGAAGGACATGAAAGTAAATAGGGAGAATTATTCTTTGGTGATCAAGTGCTAGGTGAATAGCTAGTGCTATGGCCTACTGTTTGCCTATTATCTTTTTTTTAATTGTGGAAAAATACACAACATAAAATTTGCCATCTTAATCATTTAAGTACATAATTCATTTACTAAATACATTTACATTGATGTCTGACCGTCACCATCATCCAACCTCATAACTTTTTATTTTATAAAACTGAAACTATATCCATTAAACAATAACTCCCTATTTTCCCTTCCTCCCAGCCCCTGGCAACCACCATTCTACTTTATGTCTTTATAATTTTTACTACTCTACATCCCTCATAGAAGTGGAATCATATAATATTTGTCTTTTTATGACTGTCTCATTTCACTTAACATAATGCTCTTAAGGTTCATCTATGTTGTAGCATATTGTAGAATTTCCTTTCTTTTTAAGTCTGAATAATATTCCATTGTATATATATACCACATTTTTCTTTTTTTCCCTTTATTGATTAAGATATTACAAATGTGTCCTTATCCCCCCAATGTCCTCTCATCCCCCCAATCCTGCCCTCACCCTCAGCGCCTGTTGTCCACATCCATCACTTATGCTTATATGCATGCATACAAGTCCTTTGGTTGATCTCGCCCCCTCACCCCCACCTTCCCCTACCTTCCCTCTTGAGTTTTGAGCATCTGATCAATGCTTCTCTGTCTCTACATCTGTTTTTGTTCATCGGTTTATGTTGTTCATTATAATCCACAAATGAGTGAGATCATGTGATATTTATCTTTCTCTGACTGACTTATTTCACTTAGCATAATGCTCTCCAGCTCCATCAATGCTGTTGCAAATGGTAGGAGTTTCTTCCTTTTTACAGCAGCATAGTATTCCAACATTTTTCTTATCCATTTATCCATTAATAAACACTCAGGTTGATTCGATGTTTTAGCTATTATGAATAATGCTGCAATGAGCATGGGTGTACAAATGTATCTTTGAGACACTGCTTTTCATTTTTTGGGGTATATACCCAAAAGTGGAATTGCTGGGTCAGATGGTTGTTCTACTTTTAATTTTTTTGAGGAACCTCCCTACTGTTTTCCACAGTGGTTGTACCTTTTTACATTCCTACCAACAGTGTACAGAGGTTCCAATTTCTCCACATCCTCGCCAAAACTTGTTTTCTGTTTTTTTGATGGTAGCTATCCTAATGGGTGTGAAGTGGCATCTCATTGTGGCTTTGATTCGCATTTCCCTAATGAGTAGTGATTTTAAGCATCTCTTCAAGTGCTTGTTGGCCATTTGTATATCTTCTTTGGAGAAATGGCTATTCAAGTCCTTTGCCCATTTTTGGTTTGGGTTTGTTGCTTAATTTTAGGAGTTCTCTGTATAGTCTGGAAATTAATACCTTATCACAGTGGTTCTCAATCTTCTGGCCCTTTAAATACAGTTCCTCATGTTGTGACCCAACCATAAAATTATTTTTGTTGCTACTTCATAAATGTAATGTTGCTACTGTTATGAATCGTAATGTAAATATCTGATATGCAGGATGGTCTTAGGTGACCCCTGTGAAAGGATCATTTGACCGCCAAAGGGGTCGCGACCCACAGATTGAGAACCACTGCCTTAACAGATACTTGTTTTGCAAATATTTTCTTCCACTCCATGGCTTGCCTTTTTCCTTTGTTGATACTGTCTTTTGGTACATAAAACTTTTTCATTTTCATTGAGCCTAATTTGTCTATTTTTTTTCTTTTCTTAACTGTGCCTTTGGTGTCATATCCAAAAACTCATTGCCAAATCTAAGGTTTTGTCTGATGTTTTCTTCTAAGAGTTTTATTTTTTAGGTCTTACCTGTAGGTCCTTGATCCATTTGAGTTAAAATTTCATATGGTGTTAGGTAAGGGTCCAAATTCATTCTTTTGCATGTGGATATCCAGTTTTCCCAGTACCATTTGTTGAAAATATTGTTCTTTCCCCCCATTGAATTGTTTTGGCACCCTTGTTAAAAACTATTTGACCCTAAGAGGGCAGGGGCAGGCTGGAAGAGGTCAATAGGGGAACAAAGGGGACATATGTAATATTTTCAACAATAAAGACTTAAAAAATAGCAACAACAAAAAATCTATTTGACCCTAACCTGACCAGAATGGCTCAATAGTTGAGCATTGACCTATGAACCAGAAGGTCATAGTTCGATTCCCATTCGGGGCATATGGCTAGATTGTGGGCTAGATCCCAGTGTGGGGCATGCAGGAGACAGCCTACCAATGATTCTTTTTCATCGTGGATGTTTCTACCTCTCTGAAATCAATAAAGATATATTTTAAAAAAACAAACCTATTTGACCCAGTATGTGAAGGTTAGTTTCTGAACTTTATTTTCTATTCCATTGGTGTATATGTCTGTCTTTATGTCAGTGCCACACTGTTTTAATTATTATTGCTTTGTAATAAGTTTTGAAATCAGGAAGTGTGAGTATTCCAGTCTTTTTTTCTTTTTCAATATTGTTTTGGCTATTTGGGGTCCCTTAAAGATTCTGCTTATTTTTATTTTTTCATCAGATATAACAATAAGACATCATCTTGGGCACTCAAGAAAATGAAGGAGCCCCAACCGGTTTGGCTCAGAAGATAGAGTTTCAGCCTGCAGACTCAAGGGTCCCAGGTTCGATTCTGGTCAAGGGCATGTACCTTGGTTGGAGGCACATCCCCAGTAGGGGGTGTGCAAGAGGCAGCTGATCGATGTTTCTCTCTCATCGATGTTTCTAACTCTCTATCCCTCTCCCTTCCCCTCTATAAAAAATCAATAAAATATATTAAAAAATAAAAATCATCACTCTCCCCTTAAAAAAAAAAAAAAAGAAGATGAAGGTCAGAAAGAAAGGAGGCTTTCTGCTACATGAGGGGGAATCAGGGCATATAGGTTGCCACTTTCTCTAATGCAGAAGTTCTTAGAGTGAGGTCCAAGGACTACTCATCAGGGGTTGCAAACACCGTAAAACTGAAGGCATAACTGTGAGTCTTACCCAAGGTCATTTTTTTTTCCCTGAGGAGAAAGTCCAAAACTATTTCATCAAATTTTCAAAAGACTCTGGGACCCATTGATAGTTAAAAACCACTGCGTTTGACCACTTTCTTTTTTGGTCTTCTGTTCCCTTTCCTATACCTGGCCCCCTTGGGAACCCATACCTGTGTTCCAATCATACTTTGGGAGGAGGAAAGGAAAATGAGGAATGGGAGATCTGGATAAAACTTGGGGTTCTCCATGCACCCCTCCCAATTCCTCACACTGTCACCACCACCCCACTGCTCCCAGGGAAAATTGAAGCTGGAACTGGGGGGTTTGGGGGCCCATGCTCAGACAGGAGGAGAGGTCATTATGCTTTGGGGGCTGGAGTGAACACACTGAACTTGCTAAGAGGAACATGTGGCCCTTACTGCTGCTGCTCCAGGGAAGAAGGGAAGGAAAGTGTTGTCTTTGATCCTTTGGCTTTGATCTTCTGAACAACCTGTACCCTGGAGAACTGTGCCCAGATGAGCGTGGGCATTGGACTGGG
Source organism: Myotis daubentonii (assembly GCF_963259705.1). NCBI lineage: Eukaryota > Metazoa > Chordata > Mammalia > Chiroptera > Vespertilionidae > Myotis > Myotis daubentonii. The sequence continues at coordinate 40,669,564 of NC_081861.1, forward strand.
GAGGACCATCCTGGGTTGAAGGCCCAGACCAGGAACATCAAGGTTTCTTTCATTCCCACATGCCCTGGAGCTGCCAGAATTCTGAGGGCCTTCATACCAGGCTCCCACAGGCTTTCAGAGCCAGATGGCTTGCCTTGGGCAAAGTTGTAATAGGAACAATTGTAACAGAAACTTCAGTGTAATGCTTCAACTCCTTGTGCTCCCTTTCCCCAATCACAACTCTCTTACAGGCCATTTAATCTTAACATCCTGCTCTGTGGGTGGAAAGACTTCATCAGCTAAATGTATCTAATTCCAGATACTTGGTCCCAGGGAACATGGAGATTTATTTAGGTCAGTGAAAACCCTCCCTTTCTGTACCTGTGTGGGAGAGACTTGGGTTCATGGAGTCTTTTTCCCTGCTGCCCTTTGAACTAACGAGCAAAATAGAGACAGACTAATAGAGAACAGGCTGACAGCTGTCGGGAGTGGAGGAGGGGTTGGGGGGCTGGGTTGGGGGAGCAGAGCTAAAAAGAAAATAAAGGGAGAAAAATCATGGACTGGCAACGGTGTGGTAATTGGTGAAGGGGAGGGAGGTGGAGGAAGGGATAAGGTGATAAACCATGATGGACAGAAACTTGACTTGGAGTGGTGAACACACAATACAGTGTACAGATGTTGTGTTGTAGAATCATGCACCTGAAACCTGTATCATTTTGTTAACCAGTGTCATCCCAATAAAATCAATGAAAAGGAAAAATAAATAAATAAAATAATTTTATTTTCACCATCCCTTACTCAGTCCCCAGAGCAGTGGGTCTCAAGTGAAGGCATTATTTTCCCAAATCCGGTTGAAAATGTAGATGCCTGAGACAAAATTAGCAGGGGTATAGAACTCAACAACATCATCATCCAGCTAGATCTAATTGATATTTCTAAGATGCTCTACTCACTCCAGCAAAATACACATTTTTTTTTCAAGTGTGCACAGAACATTCACCAAGATGGTCCATATCCTGGGTTCTAAAAAAAATCTCAGTAAATTTAAAAGAATTGACATCATACAGAGTATGTCCTCTGACTACAAAGGAATCAAAGTAGAAATCATTAACAGAAAGATAAGAGGAAAATCTCTTAATACTTGGAACCTAAGCTACAGATTTATAAATAATCCATAGGTCAATGAAGAAGAGTCAAGAGAAATTTAAAAATACTTTGAACTGAATAATAATGAAAGTAAAACAAACTAAAATTTCTGGATGCAGCTTAAGCTGTGCTGAGAGGGAAACACATTAACTACATAAGGAGAGAAGAAAGATCTGAAATCAATAATCCAAACTCCCACCTCAAGAAACTACAGAAAGAAGAACAAATTAAGTCCAAAGAAAGCAGAAACAAGAAAATGATGAAGAGCAGGTATCAATAAAATTGAAAAACAGAAAAATAATAGAAAAAAGCAATGAAATCTAAAGCAGTTTCTTTGAAAAGGTCAATGAACATGACAGACCTCTGGCACTCTGGCAAGGCTGACAAAAATAAAATAGACATAAATTACTAATATCAGGGATGAAACAGGGGATATCAATGCAGAGATTGCAGACATCAAAAGAATAATAAGGAAATAATTCCAACAACTCCAGACATAAATTTGATAATTTAGATGAAATGTTCCAGTTCATTGAAAACCACAAACTACTAATACACACCCAAAAAGAACTATTCAGTTAACCTGAATGGAACTAAACCCTGAATAGTTCCATAATTATTAACGAAATTTTATTAGTAATTTAAAACATTCTACAAAGAAAATCCCAGACCCAGATGGCTTCACTGGTGAATTCTACCAAACATTTAAAGAGAAATCATACCAGTCCTACCTCCCCCCGCTAAGAAAATAGAGGAGAAAGGAATATTTCTCAACTCATTTTATGAGGCCGGCATCAACCTGATACCAAAACCAGACAAAGACAGTAAAAAAATCAGTCTATCAAACTGTAGACTAACATCCCTCATGATTATAGACTCAAAAATCCTCAACAATATACTAGTAGATAGAATTCAGGAACATATGAAATGAATAATACGCCCTAACCAAGTGGGGTTATTCAACAATGTAATGTCAAGCAGATTCCATGTTTGAAAATCAATCTGCATAATCCACCTTATTAACAGTATAAAGAATAAAATGTAAATGCCTGGGCCTCAAGTTCAGACCAGATGAATCAACATCTTTGGGAACAGGAGCAGGAAACCTGCATTTTAACAATTCCACTATGTGTTTCAGGGGGTATTTTAAGACCTTTGTGGAGGAGGAACAAACTTTCCTCTATCCTCAAGGTTTTTTTGGTGTTTTTTTTTTTTGTTTTGGTTTGGTTTTTGTTTTGGCAGGTCTAATAAATCTACATGAGACAAATTAGATTGACAAGAGGAAATAACCAAATTTTATACATACCTTTGTATTGGAACCCTGCATACAGTCAGAGACTCCACATGCAAGAAAGATTCAGAGATAGAAAGGGAACATGAGTATATAAGACATTCTGAGCTAGGAATGACGTAAGATGCCTTGGGGGCTTCAAAGGTCATTGCAGCGTGATAAGAAGAGTAGACCTTTAGTAAAGAGAAGTTTGTCCTGTCATATATGTGAGTGGAAAAGGTTGTTGTAGATCAGGGGTCCTCAAACTACGGCCCGCGGGCCACATGCAAATACAAATATTGTATTTGTTCCCATTTTGTTTTTTAACTTCAAAATAAGATATGTGCAGTGTGCATAGGAATTTGTTCATAATTTTTTTTTAAAACTATAGTCCGGCCCTCCAACGGTCTGAGGGACAGTGAACTGGCCCCCTGTTTAAAAAGTTTGAAGACCCCTGTTGTAGGTAATCTCTTATGGGCAAGGCCTCCAATTCAAATTATTCTAGGGCAGGGGTGGGCAACTCCTGGCATGCGTGCCAAACATGGCACGCCAGTAACTTTTGCTGGCACTCGAAACCCTCTCTTATAATCTTCCATTTACAATTTTTTTCTTAATATTGACTTTTTTATTTTTCAGATAAATTCAGTGTAGGTGCATCTTAGATAAATAAATAATTTTACATAACAAGTTATCTTAAAGACCACAGACATGGATTGACGAGAGAGGGGAAGAACAATTTCTATGCCTCTGCCTTAACTCTCTCTGCCTTCCTAGATCCGACCAGTGTTTTGGTTTCATCCACATACACTTGTGAATCTTTGTTCTCAGTGATGAATTTATTTTTATTTTTTTATCTTTAATTTCTTTATTGGTTAAGGTATTACAAATGTGTCCTCATCCCCCCATCAACCTCCAACCTCCTCCCCCCCTCACTCATGCTCTCATCCCCCTGTTGTCCATGTCCATTGGTTTGGCTTATATGCATGCATACAAGTCCTTTGGTTGATCTCTTCCCCTTACCCCCACCCTCCCCTACTTTCCCTCTGCGGATTGATAGTCTGATTGCTGTTTCTCTGTCTTTGGATCTGTCCCTGTTCATCAGTCTATGTTGTTCTGTATATTCCACAAATGAGTGAGATCATGTGGTATTTATCTTTCTCTCACTGGCATATTTCACTTAGCATAATGCTCTCCAGTTCCATCCATGCTGTTGCAAATGGCAAGAATTCCTTCTTTTTTACCGCAGCGTAGTATTCCACTGTGTAGATGTACCACCGTTTTTAATCCACTCATCTGCTGATGGGCACTTAGGCTGTTTCCAGATCTTAGCTATGGTGAATTGTGCTGCTATGAACATAGGGGTGCATATATCCTTTCTGATTGGTGATTCTGGCTTCTTGGGATATGTTCCTAGAAGTGGGATCACTGGGTCAAATGGGAGTTCCATTTTTAACTTTTTGAGGAAACTCCATACTGTTCTCCACAGTGGCTGCACCAGTCTGCATTCCCACCAGCAGTGCAGAGGGTTCCTTTTTCTCCGCATCCTCTCCAGCACTTGCTGTTTGTTGATTTGTTGACGATAGCCATTCTGACAGGTGTGAGATGATACCGCATTGTTGTTTCGACTTGCATCTCTCATATAATTAGTGACTTTGAGCATCTTTTCATATGTCTTTTGGCCTTCTGTATGTCCTCTTTCGAAAAGTATCTATTTAGGTCCATTGCCCATTTTTTATTGGATTGTTTATCTTCTTTTTGTTAAGTTGCTCGAGTTCCCTGTAAATGTTGGAGATTAAACCCTTATCGGTGGTATCATTGGCAAATATGTTCTCCCATGCAGTGGGCTTTCTTGTTTTGTTGATGGTTTCCTTTGCTGTGCAAAAGCTTTTTATTTTGATGTAGTCCCATTTGTTTATTTTCTCTTTAGTTTCCATTGCCCAGGAGCAGTATCAGAGAAGAAATTCCTTCGGCATATGTTTGCAATTTCACTGCCTGTGGATTCCTCTAGTATTTTTATGGTTTCCCATCTTACGTTTAAGTCCTTTATCCATTTTGAGTTTATTTTTGTGTATGGTGTGAGTTGGTGGTCTATTGTTAAGTCTCATAATAGGAGTAGCCTGACGGATGAAAGTAGTAGCTCATGCATATCTCTGAAGGTCACAAAATATAAACCTGATGTAAAATCTCTGTCATCAGTGATGCAGCAGCAAAAGTCCCACTGATAATATCAAATGTATACATTAAAAATAAATGTATTTTTCATCATCACATACTGTGTATACATTAAAAGTGAATGTATTTTTCATCATCATATACTGTGTTTTTGTCACTTGAATGAATTTTATTATTTCTTCAAGGTTCTTCACATATGTACACCTGAAGAGATATCAAGTAGGTGTAACACGTTCTCAAAAAATTAGAGTTAGCATGCGTAAGAATTTTGAGTCAGAGATTTTGCTGGTTTTGGCACGCACTCACAAAAAGGTTGCCCACCCCTGGTCTAGGGTGTCAAGGGTGAGGGTAGGAAGTTTCTCCTGAACCTGCAGCTAAAGATGCCTTTAGTTTAAAACAATCTACATGCCACAGGCACACTTGGGGTGACTCATTCTGGACTCCCATACCTACAACCATTCAGGAGCAAGAATGCCCTTCTTAGAGTGGCATACAAGGCCCTTCATGAGCAGGTTCCTCCCTGACTATCACTCTGCCCTTTATCTCTCCTCTCTTAAAGCTGACTCACAAAACATGTTTTGGGTGACTCTTTCACCTGTGTGGAGGCAGCAATAGGCTTAGAGTCAAGACCCAGCAACTTGGGGTTACCATTACTCTCCACACACAGGCCATGCTAATCCATCCTTCTCTTCTATATTTTTCTCTGGCCTTAACCTAGCCTAGCCTAGCACAACCTAACACAGCCCAACTTAGCATAGCCTTTGCCTTAGTAATTTCTCTTTTTTCTTCATAACTACCTCAAATATCACCTTCTTGGGGCCCCTTCCCTGACCCCCCAAGCTTGGCCAGGTGCCTTTTTTGTGAAACCCACAATATTCGTTTCTCTCTCAGATTCCTAGTCAGATTGTATTGGGATTGTCTATTACATGTGTGCCTGAGCCATCTCTTTAACCCAGGGCCAAGGCAGAGTAGGTGCCTACTACTGAGCACTTAAGCAGCAAGGAGGCAGGGGGTCACTCCTATACTTCTCAGGCAAAGAGAGTTAAGCAAAGGGCACCTCTGGGAATGCTCCCAAGGCCAAGGGGCCAGTGATCAACACCCAGAAACCCTCCTCCATTTCAATAGTTTGATTGGGGGTTTGTTCTGAACCTCATTCCTTCAACTTCTCCTTGGTTTTAGGTGGCTTTCACCTGTGTAGAGGCAGCAATATGCTTAGTGTCAAGACTCCAGATGACACCCCACCATCTATTTTAAATGAGTGGGGAAGAGAAGCAAAGGGTTTAGAGGGGCAAGCCATTTAGTAAAAACGGTGGAGTTAGAACAGTGATTCTCAACTGGAGATAATTTTGATTGTCACAAGGGGGTGTGAGGAAGGGATATGCCACTGGTAAACTAGTATAGTGGGCAGAGGGCAGGGCTGCTACTAAACATTCTATAATGTACAAGACTGAGTCTCCCACCCCCAAACAATTATGTAGCCCCAAAATATCAATAATGCAAGGTGGAGAAACCCTGAATTAGAGGAGAAGGGGCTCAAAACTGTCCTAATAGTGAAGAGTTATGAAATTATTTGTTTGTCAAAATGGCCTGAATAACTGCATTGATTCTGTCTTTGCTCCATGAATCAACTGAAGAACCCCAAAATATGTGACGGGTTTTTGGTATCACCATTTCTGAATAATTAGTAGCTGAAGGCCCACTTGTAAGAAATACAGTTCATAGACTGTTTAAAAAAATCTTATTTTTGAGTAAAACAGTAACTTCAACTAATGCCTAACAGGATATAACTAAGTAGAGTTTCCCTCAACCTCTGTTAATGAATAGATAAGGTAATTAGTACATAATTAGCATGCAAATGATGCTGCTTCTAAACTAGTTGAACTAGCTCTAGACATTTTGATTCAGATGATTAATTTTCATAGCTTAATCTTTTTTTATAGCTGGAGCAAAGTTAAACTTCAGCCACCTGTGCTCCTCACCTATTGTGAACTATGGCTCTTTCCATTAAGAAGATTTTGCTATTTTTCAGAGGTCCAACCAAGGTTCCATTTAATGTTAAATGATGAGTTTACGATAGAATCATGTAGGAAAAACTCTGTGTGTGAGATGCCCTTATATCTGTTTCTCTCTCTCCCCCCCCCTCTCTCTCTCTCTCTCTCACACACACACACACACACACACACACACACACACACACACACACACACAATACTTTCCAGCAGCTAGGAAGAAAGGAATAATCAAACTATCAGGAGCCATGGCCATCTCAAGAAGAAGGTAGAAAGTACACATAGAATTTGGGCTCTGGATTGGGTGCTATCAGGAAGCAAAGCCAATGCTATGACTGGGTATTTCAATAAATCTCATCTAGAATGAAGATAGATTACAGCCAGGCCAAAGACATAATTGGTCAAGAAGTGGCAGCTCCTCACATTAGCCAAGAGAGGGCAATATTTGGTCATTTCTGTGGTTTGGCCAATGTTCATGTTTTGTCTGAGTTCAGACATGATTAAGGAGTGGTCTTGTTTTTGCCTTGGTCCACACTGTCACAGAGAGACCTTGTCTGATGTTGATGTTTGTGAAATTGTTTATGTTCAACAGAAGAACACCAAGGCTCAGCTGTGAGTGCAGGGCCAGCTGCTAGCCACACCAAGGCCTAACTGATAGTGCCAGGCCAGCTCCTGGATAGCAAGGGATACTTCTCTCTTTGTCAATACATTTATTATATCACTAGTGGCCCAGTGCATGAAATTAGTGCACATTAAAAGGGAATTAATTAGAGGAAATATTTTAATATTGCTATTTGCCCTTTCTCTATAAAAAAGTGTCAGCGGTGAAAGAAAATTAGTATAATGTATATGAAAATCTTCCTCCTGTCAGAATCTGGGGCACACCGCAGGACCCAGAGTAGAGTCCCTGCCCACCCGTGTGCACCTCAAAATCGTGCGAAACCCAGACCCGGTTGGCCCCACCCCCAGTGGGGGAGATCCAGGCCCAGCTGACCCCACCCCTGTCAAGCCCAGCTAGGCAGGGAGCACAGCCTCAGGTCCCCCAGTGCACCCTCAGGTCCCCTGGCCGGGTGCCAGGGTGGGGGGTGCAGCCTGAGGTCCCCCATCAAGCCCCACAAGGAGGGAGGGCACAGCCTCAGGTCCCCTGCCTGGGCCCAGTGCCACGCAGCCTCAGGTCCCTGCTGATCACTTGCTATGGCTCGTTACGGGAACCCTGCCTCTGCTATGGGTGCAGCCATCTTGTGACGGCATGACAGAGTGAGGGTCAATTTGCATATTACCTCTTTATTATATAGGATATTATGTTATTTTATTATTCATATGATATTATTGTACTATACTATATATATGATATAGTAATACACACACACACACACACACACACACACACACACACACTAGAGTTTTGATGCGTGAAATTCGTGCAGGGGAGGGGATCCCTTAGCCTGGCCTGTGCCCTCTCACAATCTGGGACCCATTGGGGGATGTCCAACTGCCGGTTTAGATCAGGCCTAAACCTGCAGTCAGACATCCCTCTCACAATCCAGGACCCCTCACTCCGAACTGCCCGTCTGCTTACTCCTTACTGACTGCCCGCTCCTTACTGCCCACCTGCTCCTTGCTCCTTACCACTTGACTCGCAGGTTCTTAGCGCTGTCCCAAAGGCAGGAGAGGCTCATGCCACCACCACTGTGCTCTCCAGCCTGGCTTCTGGCTGAGTGGTTCTCGCACTGACCACCAGGGGGCAGCTCCTTCATTGAGCATCTGCCCCCTGGTGGTCAGTGCATGTCATAGCGACCAGTCATTCTGGTTGTTCCACCATAAGGGTCACTGGGCTTTAATTATATAGGATGTGTATATATCTGTATTTCCATAACTTATAATCAACTACTATTAACTTAGTTGTTCTTACTTCTACTCATTTTTTCAGTGCCTGCATTTTCATTTGTTGGTTTTCTTTGCATAAAGACTTTAAGCCTGCTATTTTACTACTTTTGCAAACACTGATTTTTCCCCTCTGACTCACCCACAAAATTAATATTTATTAACACACCACCATTATTCAGCCCTGTCCTCATCCCAGCCTGGTCTTTCTCCCTTGTAAATTTTCCACCTCTCTTCATCTCCTTATCCATCAAAAGTTTTTTCCTATTTGAGATTCACTTGGGATTCACTGTGAGAACACCATAGCATGTCTCCCCTGGGGGAGGGAGTGCATTTGTGCAGCTGAGAGGACTTAGCCCCCACACAGGAAAAAAGGGGGTCCTAAGCTAAAGAAATGGTGGAAGTTCAGGCTTTGAAAATAAGGGGAAAGATAGGCACCCTGAAATTATACTGCTCGGATTTTAGGTTACCTAGGTTTCTAAGAGAGGGCTTGGTTGGGGGGGGGGGGTGTCACAACTTGATAAAGCAAGAGGTTTGAAACAAAACATGGGATCCTGATCATCCCCTGGTTCTTTATCTGATCTCCATCTTACAGCCTGTCACCAGGGAAAGGGAGCCTAACAGCAACAGGTGAGCAAGTTCCAGCTGGCTCCCAAGCATGGAGAGGGTATCCTGAGAAGAGTCCTTTGAACTCTTCCTCTGGAAATCCTTTCCTGACCCATCCACTGGCTGAGGTGTTTCCTATTATAGTCTCTTTCAAAGTGGTCCTTTGGGGTCAGAATAGACCTGGATTCCTAACCTGGCTATACAAAGTTTCTTGGCCTCTCTGAAGCTGTTTCTACATCTTTAAAGAGGTGCTAAAAATAGCACATTCTTTGTAAGATTTGTTGTGAAAATTAGAGAAAATGTATGCATAGTTCCTGGCAAATAGTAGGTACTTAACACATGGCAGCTCATATCATCATCATCATCATCAACAACAACAACAACAACATTATCATGGTCCTTTGCTCTACCCCACTGAACTGAGCTCTCAACAGTGAAAAGTAAGGGTGGGCAATGTGCCTTGATAAGATGAATTGTCCAGGAAGGCCATGAAAGGAGGACTTCTCCCCCTTCTTACCTATATCCTCTGTTCCCTTCTTTCCTCAACTGAGAGCTATCATAGTCTCCCCCTATCAAAATCTATGCTTAGGTAAGTTTAGGTAGGATTGTAACAGGGAATCTGGCTTAAACTGAAGGACTGAAACTCTAAGGGAGAAATACTAAGCAATAATCAATGGATGGGAAAACTGAATGGGAAAGTTTCACCTCTGTATCCCCCAAATCCCAACCCATTGCACACAAGAAAAATGTGATTTTTGGTCAGGAGGAGTTATTAAAGAAGTAACATGGTCCCAGTAGGACAGTCATTCTTACTGATATGCCACCAAGGGACCTTTCTATCCTAAGACTTCCCTGACCATTACTCCCCAAACTTTCGGTTAAAGAGTTAATGATCTATAAACAAAGTCTTGAGTGCTGGTATGTATTTCAAAGACCTTAAAGGGTAATCTTTCTGTAATCCCAACCTCTAATTTGTCCGTTTTGTACTTTTAATTTTAAAAAAAGCCCTTGTAGATCCCCTTACCCTCCTTATGTTCCTTCTTCTTAACATAGCCCAAATTTCCCAGACTCATGAATGTCACCCTAGCCGCAGGCCCTTTTAGTTCCCTGCCCACAGGGCTGAGCTAGAGGCTCCCTGAAAACAGGGGGCAACATCTTGTTTTAATAGTAGCATTATTTCATCACTTTCTACATCCCAGGCACCATGCTTTGTCTCTGTTTACAAATTAAAAAAAAATTTTTAAGTAAGTATACATTCACAGGAAGTTGTGAATATTATACCAAGAGTTCCTGTGTATTCTTCATCTAGTTCCCCCCCCCCGGCTAAATATTATATTAATATAGTTCACTATCGAAACCTGGTACAATTGACACTAGTACAATGTGTGTATGTAGTTCTATGTCATTTTATCACATTGTGTAACCAACACCATAATCAAGTACAGAACTATTCCATCACCACAAAAGTCTCCCTCAAGCTACCCCTATATAGTCACATCCACTCACCCCTGCCCCCACTCCCTATCACTGGAAACTACCAATTTGCTCTCTATCTCTGTAATTTTGTCACTATAAGAGTGTTATAAACATGGAATCATACAGTATGTAACGTTTAGAGGTTGTTGGTTTTTTACTGAACATAATGCCTTTGATATACATCCAAGTCTTTGCATGTATCAATAGTTTGACCCTTTTTTTATTTAAGGAAAGTGCTTTTAGTATGTCTAAGAACTCTATCAAGCCTTCGGTTCGGAAGATTTTTTCTTATGTGTTTTCGCCCCCAACTCTAGAGAATGAGAACAGATCCTCCTTTATACAGACAATCCACCACCATGGCCTGTTGATTCTACTTCCTAACTGCATCTGGGCTCTGTCCACTGCTCTCCATCTTTACCATGCACCACTAATTGAGGCTTCTGTCATCATCTCCTACCTGAATGAGTGTAGCAGCTTTCCAACTGACTCCCCATTTCCACTCTTGGCTGCCTCTCAAAGCCAATGCAAACCTGATTCTGTCTCTTGCCCCAAACCCTTCACTGGCTCCCCAAGGTTCTTCAGCTTCAACACAAACCTTTCTCGTGGCCTGTGAGGCCCCACCTGTCTAGTCCCTCCTTGACTTTCTCCTAGAACTCATATCGAGTCTCTCTAGTTTAACTTCACTCAACCCAAACCCTGGCCTTCTTTCTGTACTTTGAAAGTACCACATCATCTGGCCTCCGGTCTTTTGCTTGCTGTGTCCTTTGTAATACAACACTTCTCCCTCTCCTACTTCCCTACCTAGCTAAATGCTGCTCATCCTTCATGTTTCAGCTTTAAATATCACCTCCTCAGGAAAGCCTTCCCTGGCCCCTCCAATGATTGCTGGTTTCCCTATTATAATCTCTTTCAAAGTATTTAGCACAATTGTAATTAATTAGCTGTTCATGAAATTAATTAAATCTCTATCACTTCCACTGATTAGACTTTAAGCTCCCCAAGAGTTCACTCTTGAGTCCTCAGGTCCCAGAGAAATGTCAGCTTTGTTGCTGCTCAGTGGATTCTTCTTGAGTAGATGAATAAAGGAAAGTACAACCAACTGGTAATAAGTTACTGTGATTTTAAGAAACAGGGAGGAACTTTATGGAGCTATTGGAGGGGAGGGATTACTGAATGACACACTGACTGAACAGCTGGATGTTCCAGAGGCCTCGCTGCAAACTCACTTCCCTCTTTCGTCCCTCTTCAAACCTTCCCTTATGCATGAGAGGCCCTGTGAGGGGAGAAGGTTTTTATGAGGTGCTAGGGACCCATTTTTGAGTCTTATATGTCTGCAAAATGTTGGCAGTTTCTTCAAGATACTCAGATTTCAGGTTTGGCAGGACTAACTGGAGAGCATCTGTGGCTTTTTAAGACGGAGGGTGTGGCCTCGTAGTAATGAAAGCCTCTTTTAACTACCCTCTATAAAGGACCCCCCCTTTTTCTTTTGCCCCCGTTAGGCAGTAAACTCCAGTAGGGCAGAGTACCGTCCCTGTTCACCACCATACCTCCAATGCCCAGCCCATAATAGATACTTAATAAATGTTTATTAAGTGAAGTAATGGCTAATGAGTGAATGAATGAATGAACAAATGAATGGTTAGGTGAGTTGCTGAAGGTTCCACAAGTTGCCTGGAAGCCAAAACTGACTGGCTGAGCGTATGTTCTTGTTGTCATATCTCTTGCCTCATATCTTCCCTGAGAGCTCTGTACCCACATGCTAGACTAGAGCAACCAGAGGGCAGAAACAGTGGTCCGGGGGCACTGCATTGGGCCACACAAGGAGGAGGTACTCAGGGCTTGCCGATGATTTGCTGATGGCTCAAGAGTCCCCCTTGCAACCTCTCCCTCCTCCTCCCTCCCTATTCAAAACTTCCTGGCCTCAGAACTGCTCTCTGCTTTCCAAGTTGGCAACCTGCAAATGGATGAGCTAATCCAAGCAAATGGCTTCCGGTACTCCGCCTCCAGAGTGAACAGCGTGTTCATTCTCACACTTCAGTCTTATCACAGACCTGGTGGGGCAGCTTGGAGAGTTGGGGTCCTTAGGGAAAACATCCAGACCTTGGGTGGGGGGGCTGCTACCTCCTTCTCAGGCTGCCTTCCAAGGAGGCCCTGACTTGATTCTCTTATGTCTCTGAGTGAGTCTCCAAGGACACTCTGAGCCTTTGGAACGTGTAAGAAGAAAAATGCCCTCCCCATTCCACCCCCAGCATGGCCACTGAGAAGAAACTGGAAGAGGATTCTGGGAAGGCCCTGGAGAGCCACCTGTGAGAGGCTCTGAGAGAGACCCAAACCCCAAACTAATTTCTCTGCCTTTAAATAGATCACTGAAAGCTCAGAGCTGGAAGGGAGGGAAGTCATCTCCCAGGGCAGCACTATGACAGTGGCTCCTTCCGATAGGAAGTTGTATAGAAAGACATGGTGAGGCCTGGCCACAATTCTCTCAGGAGAGGCTCCAGGTTGGAGCAGGGAAGAGCTGCATTTTCCTAATTTTAGCTTTTCCATTTGGATACCCTCCATACTGTGGAAATGTCTGGCCCACGAGTCAGCCCCCAGCAGTGCTACTGACTCATTCACAGTGTGAACTTGGGGCAAGTCTCAGCCCTGGGTTTGCAAATGTAGATCAGTGATACTCTCTGCTATACCTGCCTCAGGAACAGCCATGAGAAGCAAAGGTGATAATGGAGAGGAAAGTTCTTGGTCAAAGTGAAATGCTTTTCTTCTCTTAATCTTTTCTGGTCTTCCAAACTGGAAGCTGACCTGTTCCAGGGGCCCTGGCTCTCCATCCCATGATATCTCTGAGTGGAGTTATCTCCAAGCCAGAAAGCTGTCTATGTGGGATGCTACTAAAAGGGTTCTTCAAAGTCTCACTGAGCAAAGACCTCTGTCCCAATGGTGGCTGAACTTTCCTTTTCTCACATTAGAGCCAATCCCTGTTTTGTTGTATTTAATTAATTAATTAACTAACTAACTAATTAATTAATTTATTTATTTATTTATTTTCCTTACCTAAGGATACATTTATTGATTTTTAGAGAGAGGGGAAGAGGGGGAAGAGAGAGAGACATTAATGTGAGAGAAACATCAATTTGTTGCCTCATGTATGTGCCCCAACTGGGGATCGAACCTGCAACCTTTTGGTGTACAGGATGACACTCCAACCAATTGAGCCACCTGGTCATGGCATCTCCTGGTTTTAAGCATTCTGCCATTATCAGCATTATTAAGCACTTCCCAAACACCTCCTAGGACAGGGATGTGGGCTAAGCCATGAGGATACAAGAAGGCCTAAGACACAGGCCCTTCCTCCAACAGAAGTAATTAGGACAGGAAAGGAGGAGGAGAGGACAAACCTTTCTTTTGTGTATTGCTTTGGAATTTACCAAGTGTTTCCATATTTTCATTTAATCTTCAAAATTTATTATAGGTGATAAAATGGAATCTCAGAGAAGCTAAGCAATTTCTCCAAGGTCACATTGTAGAGACTTGAGGTATTCTGATTTTAAATTCAAGATAGTTTCTTCTACCAATAGATACCCTTGTATGATCTCCAGGAAGGCCCTGTTGAAATATAAGTGGGAGACAGGGATAATATCAGTGTCTTCACTGCCCACTAACAGCATAGATTACTATAGCAGGGCCCAAGAGAAGGGAATAAACAGAGGAGCAAAAAAGTCCTTTTAAAACTTCTTTATTTTGAAATAGGTTCACATGGAGTTGTAAGAAATAATAGAGAGATCCCAGGTACCCTTTACCCCATTTTTCCCAATGGTAACAGCTTGAAAAACTATAGCACAGTATTACAATCCAGGGATTGACACCAATACAATCATTTAGGTAGGTTGTATTTCCATCTCTACAAGGACCCCTTCTCTTGCACTTTTATAGACACACCCACTTCTCTCTCACCCTAACCCTCTCCACAACCCCTGGCAACCAATAACTGTTTTCCACTTCTATAATTCTGTAATTTCAAGAACTGTATCCGAATAAAATTATTCGGATTTGGAATTGGCTTTTTTTTTTTCCACTCAGCATAATTCTCTGGAGATCCGTCCAGGTTGTTGCATGTATCAAGACTTGTTTCTTTTATGGCTGAGTAGTATTCCATTGAATGGATGTATCAGTTTGCTTAATCATTCACCTGTTGGAGGACATCTGGGATAATTCTGATTTTGGGCTATTACAAATAAAGCTGCTATGAACATTGTGTACAGGTGTTTGTGTGATCATAATTTTGTTTCTCTGCGATAGATGTTCAAGAGTGTAATTGCTGGGTCTCATTGTACTTGCATGTTTATCTTTTTAAGAAACTGCCAAACTGTTTTCCAGAGTGACTGTACCATTTTACATCCCCACCAGCAGTGTATGAATGATTCAGTTTCTCTAAATCCTCACTAGCATTTGGTGGTGCTGCTATTTTTTTTCATTTTAATATTTCTGACAGGAGTCTCATTGTGGTTTTAATTTTTTATTTCCCTAACAGCTAGTGTTATTGAATATGTATTCATTTACTTATTGGTTAACTGTAGATTCTTTTTTGTGAAATGTCTGTTCATGTTATTTGGCCATTTTCTAATTGGATTGTTTTTCTGTGGTTGAGTTTGAGAGTTCTTGTTATATTTTAGATACTAGTATGGTGTTGGACATGTTGTTTGCAAATATTTTCTCCCAGTTTGTAGCTTTTCTTCATCTTAACAAGGTATTTCACAGGACAAAAGTTTTTGTTTTGACGAAGTCCTTTTTATAAATTTCTCCTTTCATGGATCATGCTTTTGGTGTCAAGTCTAAGAATTTTGCTTAGCCCTGATCCTGTAGATTTTCTCCTAAGGTTTTTTCTCAAATTTTTTTTTACTTAAAAAAAATTGGTTTTTATTGACTTCAGAGTGAAGAAGGGAAAAGGAGAGAGAGAGAGAGAGACAGGAACATCAATGAGCCTGCCTGGTTTGGCTCAGTGGTTGAGTGTCAACCTGTGAACCAGGAGGTCACAGTTCGATTCCGGATCAGGGCACATGCCCAGTTTGTGGGTTCAATCCCACAAGTGTGGGATGTGTAGAAGGCAGCCAATCAATGATTCTCTCTCATCACTGATGTTTCTATCTCTCTCCCTCTCCCTTCCTCTCTGAAATCAATAAAACTATATTTAAAAAACATGGAAAAAAAAACCACATCAATGATGAAAGAATCATTGATTGGCTACCTCTGGCATCTCTCACACTTGGGATCAAGCCAAGCATGTGCCCTGACCAGGAATCAAACCTCAACCTCCCGGTTCATGGGTCAGTGCTCAACCACTGAGCGACACTAGCCGGGCATCTTTTTACATTTATATTTTACATTTAAATCCATCATCTACTTTGAACAGTTACTGTTGTTGTTGTTGTTATTATTATTATTATTATTTGGTTTAGGAATTCCTACTTGCTCCAGCACCATTTGTACCTTTGTCAATAATCAGTTGGGCATAGTAGTGTGCGTATTGTTCCGGATTCTCTGTTTTGTTCATTAATCTATGTGTCTATCACTCTGCCAATACTACATTATCTTGATTAATGTGGTTATATAGTAAGTCCTAAAATGAAGCAGACTAATTACTCATATTTGTTGTTTCAAAATTGTTTTTATCTAGTCTAGTTCATCTGCCTTTTCATATAAATTTTAGAATAAAATTGCTGGGATTTGTATTAAACCTATACATAATTTGGTGGCGGGGAAGAATTGCCATCTTTACTGTATTGAATATTCTCATCCATGAACATGCATATCTCTCCATTTATTTATATCTTGGATTTCTTTTATCAATGTTTTATAGTTTTCAGCAAACAAGTGGTATATATATTTTGTTAGTTTTACACTTATTTTAATTTTTCAGTGATTGTAAATGGTACTATATTTTGAAATTTTTGTGTCTGTATGTTTATTGCTACTATGCAGAAATACAATTGATTTTTTTATGTTGCTCTTATATCCCATGACCTTGCTGAACTCACTTATTAGTTCTAAGATATTGTTTGTAGTTTGCTTGGGATTTTCAATTTGACTACCATGTCATTGGCAATAGGGACAATTTTATTTCTTTTATATCTGTACTAAGGGCCCAGTGCATGTGTTCATGCACCTTGGAAGGAACTGTGGGCTGTGGTGGGCATGGGGGCAGGTCTCGGCCCATCCTCCATGCCCCTGTCTGGCCCCTCCCACCACAACCCCAGGTCCCCTGTCTGCTGGCAGCCCCACTATCACAGCATGGAGCGATTGAGGCCAGTGCCAGCAGCAGGTGCGAGCGGTGGCTGCTGCCTAGATCACCCCTCAGGAGCAGGGGGAGGTGGAGAAGCCCTTAGGAGTGATTGGGGCTGAAACCCTAACCACTCACACCTGCTGATGATGCCAAATGATCGGGACCAGCTTCGGGCACCAGCAATGGGTGAGAGCAGCAGCTCCAGCACCGGCCACGGGTGTGAGTGGGGCCATAGCCAGCAGCAGGTGGGAGAAGCAGATGCCAACCCCGGACGCTCCTCAAGAGCAGGGGGAGATGGAGAAGCCCTGTGGGGCTATTGGGGCCAGCAGCAGGTGCCAGTGCTGGGAGGGATTGCGGCACATGGGAGCAAAGAATTTTCAGTAATCACCAGAGGATCACCATGATGACAGCAACTGATGCCCTGCTTTGGTCTGGAGCCCTGGCTCACCTACTTCACCATCCCACCGCAGCCGACACCCACCATGTTCCGCACGCACCCCCTGGTGGTCAACGCACACCATAGCAACTGGTTGTTTGGTCTATTTGCATATTAGGGATATATATATATATATATTAGAGGCCTGGTGCATGAAATTTGTGCACAGGGGTGGGGGGTGTCCCTCAGCCTGGCCAGCACCCTCTATAATCTGGGACCCCTCAGGGGATGTCCGACTGCTGGTTTAGCCCCGATCCCTCAATCTGGGACTGCTGACTCCTAACTGCTGGCCTGCCTGACCACCCCTAACCATCTCTGCCTGCCTGCCTGATTGCCCTTAACTGCCTCTGCAGGCCTGATCGCCCCCAACTGCCCTCCTCTGCTGGCCTGATTGCCCCCTAACTGCTTGCTTCCCCTGCCTGCCTGATCGCCCCTAACTGCCTCTGCCTTGGTCCCCGCCACCATGGCTTTGTCTGGAAGGAAGTTGGACATTCGGAAGATGTCCAGTCGACCTGGTCTAATTAGCACATTACCCTTTTATTAGTATAGATGCCATCTAATGTGGCAGAGCTTCATGACTACTGAGCAGCAGTGAAATTCCTTATTTTCCATGAGGCCTCCTCTGATAGCACTCTAGTAGGAGGTAAGGGCACCTTTTTTGTTTCTTGTTTTTGTTTTAAGGGCACCTTTTATAGCCTTATGAGGGTGGAAGTGTGGGCTCCTCACTAGGCCTTTGCTGGCTTTAGTGAGGATGGGGCCACAGTCTTTCTGTGGTGTCTGGCTGGTATAGAGCAGTTATTTAAATTTTTTTCTATCTTATAGCCTTCCTCTTTCCTATTCCTTTGGCTAAAGAGAGCAGGCTTTGCTTGGGGATTTTTGTGTGATTGTGTCTCTTGTCCTTTCTTAGTTGTTGGCTTCTTCCAAAGTCTGAGATATGTGAGACAAAAAGAATACGCAAGGAACATATTACCATTGTTCTTCTTCATGTCCTAAGGTTTCTAGTCTGTTTTCTTCTCTCTCGAGTCCTCTCCCTCTCCTTCTCCCCTTCTTCTTATTCTTTTAAATATATAATGCCCATCATTCTTATTTGTATTTAATGGGAGTAATGGGGGAAAAATAATTTATTCGGAAGGTTTTGTTTGTCAAAGAGGGAGGGACAGAGAGCAAAGGACCTGGAATGAATATTTGACAACTCTGCCTAGGTGTGGTGGGCCTGCCTCTGAGCCAAATGCAACCACGGGTGATCAAAGGTACCTCAATGGTCCTGGCTGCCTGAGGAAATGGTGTTGGGAGGGATGCATAAAGGAGCAGGTGGGAGGGACCAAAACATAGCCTAAATCTTAGTTACCCAATTGGATCGCATTGAGACTACAGAAGGCATGGGCAGTCCCACAACAACATAGGCCAGGATTCCTGAATAAATCAGCCAGACTCCCAGCAGCCTGTAGGTGGCACCTGGCATCAAGGAATTTGCATGTGGGTCTTCCAGAGAGCCCAAGTGTGGTCTCATCTGATTCAACCAGTTCTCATTCCTCTGAGCCCACAGGGCCCTGCAGTGAGACTGAGTCCTACCTCAAAATGCAGAGACTATGCTGGACATGGCTTCTCAGAAAGTGGGAGGTTCTCATGAAGCATTCTTGGGTAACTAGAAGACACAAAGAAACAGCTTTTAAAAAGAATGTATGCTTTTATTTAATTTGAGAGAGAGAGAGAGAGAGAGAGAGAGAGAGAGAGGGGAAGGGAGAGGGATAGAGATAGAAACATCGATGAGAGAGAAACATCATTGATCAGCTGCCTCCTGCACGTCCCCCACCGGGGACCAAGCCCACAACCTGGGCATGTGCCCTGACTGGGAATCAAACTGGCAACATCTTGGTTCTTGTGTCTATGTTCAACCACTGAGCCACACCAGCTAGACAAGAAACAGCTTTATTCCCTTGTTTTTCTGAAGGTTTGAGACAATTCTGGTTCATTGAAAATTAACTCATTGAACATCAGGAGCCTTTTTTTGCCAGCCACCATTTATTTATCAGATATTATTGTGTACTAGGCACAATTTTAGGCACTAAATATACAAAAAGTCCCTTCTCCCAAGGAACTTTCTGGTGAAATTACTGTTGAAAAATCTTTCCCTTTTCAGTGAACAATGCTTAGCACAGGTCTGCTCACTAGGATAATGTTGCAGACCTTGGGTCAGGGTTCTGAATACAGTGTATTCTGGGGGTTCTCAACTGGGCCTGCACCTCAAAATCATGGGTGATACTTATTAAAAATGAAGCCTCCTGGCCCTGATGGTGCTGCTCAGTAGTTGAACATCGACCTATGAACAAGGAGGTCATGGTTTGATCCCCGATCAGGGCATATGCCCAGGTTGTGGATTTGATTCCCAGTAGAGGGCGTGCAGAGGCAGTCGGTCAATGATTCTCATCATTAATGTTTCTATTTCTATCTCCCTCTCTCTTCCTCTCTGAAATGAATAATATCTATCTATCTATCTATCTATCTATCTATCTATCTATCTATCTATCTATCTATCTATCTTTAAATGAAACTTCCTGAAGAGCCCAAGTAAGTGCCCATCAGTAGATGAGTGGATAAAAAAGCTGTGGTACATTTACACAGAAAATACTACTCGGCTATAAAAAAGATCTCTTATACTTTGAGACAGCATGAAGAGACCTGGAGAGTATTATGCTAAGTGAAATAAACCAGTCAGGAAAGACAAATACCACATGATCTCACTTATATGTGGAATGTAATGAACAAAATAAACTGAACAAAATAGATCCAGAGGTATGGATATATGGAACAAAATAAGAGATCTCAGGAGAGGGAGGGGACAGGAAGAAATTAACCAAAGAACAAATATGCATATATGCATTGCCATAGACACAGATAATAGTATGGGGAAGGCCTGGGGTGGGGCAGATGTTGGGTGGAGGGAGGCAAAAAGGGAGAAAATGTAATACTGTCAACAATAAAAAAAAGAAGCTTCCTGGCCCCCATCTAAGATATACTGATAATGAGTCTGGGCCTTCTATCTATCTGTGTTTATGCCCTTGAGTGAACCAATCACTTTCCTATCTCACCAGGGTTTCTGCATTTGCTCTTTCTTCTGATATAACGCCTTTTCCATGGCTGGCTCCTTCTGTTCACTCAGGCCTCAGTGAAATGCTCCTTCTCAGGGAGGCCTGCCCTGATCACCTTCTCTAAAATCACAATCCCACCCTAGTCTGTCCATATCACACCATATTGTGTCTACTTTATAGCACTCATGGATACTTGCAGTTACCTTCTCTCTTTCTTGCCTATCTCATCCACTAAATTGTAAGCTTCTTGTGGTCAGAGACTCTGTCTTGTTCACTATTGGATTCCTAGTGTCTACAGCAGTGTCTGGCACATAGTAGATGTTTCTTGAACAGTAACTGACTCTCCAGTTAATTGACTGGAGGTCTACCTGTTCCTCATTTACACTCATCACAAAAACAATGTTATTTCCCTGTTTGCACTGCAGTTAGCAACAGAGATTTGGAGAACAGAGTGGACCCAATCTAGAATTGTGGGGTTTTTAAAAACACTTTATTTCTTTAATAATGACTCTTTAAATTGATGAGAGAGAGAGAGAGAGAGAGAGAGAGAGAGAGAGAGATTTGTTGTTCCACTTATTTAGGCATTCATTGGTTGATTCCCGTATGTGCCCTGACCAGGGATTGAACCCAGCATCTTGACATATTAGGACAACACTCTAACCTACTGAGCTACCTGGCCAGGGCTAGAACTTTTCAAAAATTTATGGTTTCACAACTTACATTTAAGTCTTTTATTCATTTTGAGTTTATTCTTGTGTATGGTGTAAGTTGGTGGTCTGGTTTCTTTCTTCTCCTCCTTTTCTTTTTGCATTTACCTGTCCAGTTTTCCCAACACCATTTATTAAAAAGATTGTCTTTATTCCATTGTATGCTCTGCCTCCTTTGTCAAATATTAATTGAGCATAATGGCTTGGGTCAATTTATGGGTTCTGGGTTCTATTCCATTGATCTATATGCCTGTTCTTGTCCTAATACCAGGCTGTTTTGATCATAATGGCTTTGTAGTGTAGTTTGATAACTGGTATTGTGATCCCTCCAATTTTGTTCTTCTTTTTCAAGAGTGCTGTGACTATTCCGGGTCTTTTTTGGCTCCATATAAATTTTTGGGGTGTTCTAGATCTGTGAAATATGCCATTGGTATTTTAATAGGGATGGTGTTAAATCTATAAATTGCATTTGGTAGTATGGACATTTTAATGACATTAATTATTCTTATCCATAAACACGGTATATGTTTTTGGATATCCCTGGAAATCCAACTAAACTAACCCAATGCGGTATATTTCAGGCTTCCTCTTATTTGTGTCTTTCCTTATTTCTTTTTTCAATGTCCTATAGTTTTCCAAGTACAGATATTTTACCTCCTTGGTTAAGTTTATTCCCAGGTATCTTATTTGTTGTTATTGTTGTTGTAGTGGTAAATGGGACTGTGTTTTTAGTTTCTTTTTCTGAGAGTTCATTATTGGTGTATAAAAATGCCATCAACCTCCAAATGTTCATTTTGTATCCTGCTACTTTGCCTAATTCATTTATTAAATCTATTAGTTTGGGGGGGGGGTCCTTAGGGTTTTCTATGTACAATATCATGTCATCTGCAAATAATGACAGTTTTATTTCCTCCTTCCCAATTTGAGTGCCTTTTATTTTTTATTCTAGTTTGATTGCTGTGCCTAGGACTTCCAGTACTATGTTGAATAAGAGAGGTGAAAGTGGAGATACCTGTCTTGTTCCTGTTAGAACTGTTATTTTTAAAATTCACCACAGTGTTTGGCAAAGCTTATGATTCCTAGGTGCTTAAGGAAAATTGCACTTTGCTGTGTTTCTTGCCCAGGTCTGCACTCTCCCTCATGACTCTCCCTCCCCAATCTATAGCTGGATCCAGATTGCCCAGAGGAACAAGCTGCTTTGCTGACATATGGGTTCCTGGATCTGCACCCACAGAGTGGCTATAACTTTGGCATCTAGCATCAGTCTGGGGTTAGAGAGGCAGGGATGTAAAAAAAAAAAAAAGGATCCAGAGGCATTGGGCTGCATGGTGGGTGGTAAGTTGGTGGCAGAATGGCTCCTCAGGGAATTACTGGAAACGCAGAGGCCTGCTCTTCTCCTGCAATGGCTGGGGTACTGAGTGCCGCTGCTGTGAATCCCTCTGCAAAAATGGCTCAGAGTGCATATGCCATCATTTCCCATTTGTGGTTTCTCACAACCAAGTCCTGTCATCAAAAAGAGCCAGAGCTTGTTCCTGAAACCCTGGGTCTGAGCAGAAAAATGGAACAAGGAGAATAATGGGATCAGTATCACCCAGAAAGGCTATTGTTGCAGAGATATTAATAGGCTCTTGGGGCTCTGGGCTGCACACAATCTGTCATATGTTGACTCCTGTTCACCAGGCCCCAAAAGCCTGTGGCTCTTTGCAGATGTGATCTACAGGGACCCAGAGGAATGTGGCGGTGACCGATGACATTGGAGCCTGTTTTGTTGCATAGCTGGACTCACTCTGAGCTTGCTAGTTATTCTCTCCTTATGGTTTCTGTTAGAGCCACTAAAGAAGGATTTGTTTTTATTTTTTTAAAATTCATCCAAGAGGCACTCAAGATTCTATTCCGGGAAAATCAAATGCGCCATGTTACTTATTTAATAGAGTTGTGGAGGTTTCTTTTGGTCTTGTTTGTCAAGCTGGCATCATTGAGTACCACTCACAGAGAATCAAAATAGGGAGCAGAGTGTATGTTTAAGAGCAGATTACAGGGCTCCCTTTGCAGTGTTGGAGACTAGCTGGACTTCAGAGAGCATCCGTAGAGGGGTGGACTGATTAAAAATGCCTTAATTCCTCTCTGGACAGAAATTTTTTTTTTAAATAAATAGTCAAAGTTATTTTAAAAATTAAGCTAATTAAAACTAATTAAAGAAATAAAATAGAGAAGGAGTAAGTTTCAGAAGGGGGTCATCTCTTCTCCATTTGTGGCTGACATAGGTCTTCCTTTCGGAGAATTTGTGAGAGGAACAATTGCCCACTTGAATGTGTGGGGCTGATTCAGTGTAATCCATCAGAGTTTAAGTTACTGCACTTGTAGTCTTGGTAAATGAATGGCCAGCCCTGGGTGAAGATCGGAGGCGGGGATCACACTCTGGTCATTTTCCCTCCAATCCAGATGAAATTTGGAGGAATGGCTCAGTTTGTTTTGCAGCCATCTAAAGAAAACAATATTAATGAGGGTAACTAACAGAATGTAGGTCCCGTGCCCAGGCCCTGTTCTAAGGGCTTTATGTAGATAATCTCATTTAAACCTCACATTAACCCTCTGAGGTAGAGACCACTGTCATCCCATTTTACAAAGAAGTTACAGTTACAGAAGGACATATGCCAAATGAAGGTGTGGTTAAGTCAACTCTGCAAAATGCTCTAGGTAAGTAAGAGCCACAATACTTGGGGGTCCATTGGAGGTGGCTCTTCAGACATCACCAGCACCTAGGGCAGTGGTCGGCAAACTCATTAGTCAACAGAGCCAAATATCAACAGTACAACGATTGAAATTTCTTTTGAGAGCCAAATTTTTTAAACTTAAACTATATAGGTAGGTACATTGTTATTAACTTAATTAGGGTACTCCTAAGGCTTAGGAAGAGCCACACTCAAGGGGCCAAAGAGCCGCATATGGCTCTTGAGCCGCAGTTTGCCGACCACTGACCTAGGGGGGGAGAGGGAATTCTGCAGATGTTTGCATACAGGCAATCATTCCTTACCCCCACCCCCATAGCCTTCTGTATAGAAAACTTGTTGGTGATTATTCTGGTCTCTGTCTTGTTAACAAACCTCATCACCAATTGCTAGCTTGAAGAAGTTTGAAAATCCATTCAGGAAACCTCATTCTTATTCTAAGCATTAGACAGCAGGGAAGTTGGCCTATTAATAGTTCACTGCTACATTTTTTGGTCTCTTGAGAGGGTATTGGTTACTTTCAGTTAAGGTTCTCTTTGTAAAGTGCTCTGACATGGGTTGTAAGTGATAATTGTCATTATTATGCTCATTATTAGCAGAGTAATACTTATTAGTAGAAGCAATTAGGCCTCCTGCTTGTGGCCCTTCATATGCAGCAACTCGTCTTCCCAATCCCCCAATGTGGCCTGCTTAGCATAGAGTTCCTGCTAGCTTAGCAAGATCAGGATGTTTTGACTGTTGCTGTGACCTCAAAGATCAGCAGGCAGAAAAATAAGTGGGTCTCTCTTGGCCTTCAGTGTGTCCATTGACAGATTAAGGCAGCTCCAGAATAAGAGGTTACTTTTTTAAAAAATCAGCTTTGTTGGGACTATAATTCACAAACCATGCAGTTCAACTAAATTTTTATAGTTTTTATTATGGACATTTCTAAACAGATACAAAAATAGATAGAGCATTAGAATATATCTCATGAACCCATCTCCAAGCTTCATAGCCTATCTTATAGATCTATTCTGCCACTTCCCATGCCCCTCACCCCCACATGCCTGGGAGCATTTTAAAACAAATCACAGACAACATATCAATTCACCTATAATATTTCAGTGTGCATCTCTAACACAGATAACATTAGAAAAAACATAACCACAGAACCAAGTCTGTTTTCATATTTCTAGATCAGATGTTTCTGTAATGTGGGGACCTGGGGCTATATGGGCAGGATGGTTTATGAAGGAACTTCAGGAGATGTATATATCCCCTGGAACTATGAACAGGGTTGTGTATATGAATATTTTATGAGGGGGCCACCAAAGGAATTCAGGCCTCTGTGTAAATGCATTTAGGGGACAATCCAGAGCTTTGGAGAAATTCTCAAAGGAGTATGTGACTCCATAAAGGTATAGAGTCCCTGGTCTAGGTGAAGGTGATAAGCTGTGTTGGTCTGAGTGAGTCCTGGTTTTCAGTGACCAGTACTGGGCAGCTGATGTGCTGGGAAAATTGCTAAGCAACGTTGGGTTTTAGCATTCTAACCTTATTGTATGCCAAATCAGGAGGCAGCAGTGTCAGCCAGCCCTCTAAAACTTTTCAGTGCCTCAGAACCCTGTGGTGTGGTTTGGAATATGCAGATTCCTGGGCCTACATCCCAGGATTCTGAGACAATAGATTTGAGGCCTTGGAATCTGCTCATGTTAACTAATATCCTGCTTTGAGAAACACTGGTGCAGTGGCTAAGAGCCTGGGCTTTGGAGTTCCACAGCTCTTGGTCTGAATCTTGGCTCTAACTCATATGAGCTGTATGGCCTTGAGCAAGTCATTACACTTTTCTGTGAAGTGTACCTACTTATAGCACCTCAGCTATAGGGTCACTATAAGGATTAGGTTAGATAATATATGTAAAGCACACACATAGGGCCCTGCAGGAAGATAATGCCCACATTAATGGTAGTTCTTTCTATTCTTGATTAAAATGTCTCAGATTAGGAGATCTTAGGAGGGTCCCTCCCTTCCTTCCTCCAGGAGTATAATGGTTTATTGTCCTTCCCATAAAATTTTAGAGATTTAAAAGTATCAGAAAGTTTATCTGATTCATGGGTCTTCTGAGCTCCACTGACTTCAGCTGACAATACTAAAGCGAAGAAAACAAAAGGGACCAGATGGAATTATCAAGCTGTACGGCCTGGGTGGAAATGGAATGTTTCTTTTTCTAGGTGTCTTCTGGATGCTACTGGTCTTTTATCTCAATTGTTTGTAACATGAAGCATCAGTCAGGAAACCCTTGATAGCAAAGCCAGGCCAATTTGGTAAATGTTTCCTGAGCCACACTGAAGATGCAATGAGAAAATACAGATGACTCAGGGCCCTACCATCTCATTTGGAGGAACATAACTCAAAGCTCACGTCCAGCTAATGGGGGAGTGGTGAGCACTCACATGCACAGGGGCTCACTCTAGTGCCCATGACCTTTTCCAGCTTCAAAACCGTGGTGGTTTGGGGGGACTCAGGCCTGGGAAGCATGAGTGCTGTGTCTAACTTTCTTCTATGAAGGAAAAGCCCTGCTAAACTTCAAACTCCAAGAGAGCAAGGCCCTGCCTAGGCCACTTGCGAAAACTGTAGCATTCATCCTTTAATCCAGGATGATCTGCCCATGAACTGTATGAAATAAGGCGTGCCCTCCAATTCAGGGGTCCTGGTAGAACACAAAGTATACTCAGGAGCCAGGCAGCAAGGCACATATCTTTACTCCTGCAGGAGGGTGCACAGCACATGGTCTGGAAGCACATGCACACTGAGCAGGAGGTCTGCTCAGCTTTTTAATCCTGATGCATGTGACCTGTTCCTCACTCTTGATTGGAGCTCAGTATTTTATGATTGGCAAATTTGAAGGGAGGGGTTGGCCTTTGCCATTTCAAGATGGTGACCCCCCAGGGGAGCTGCAAGTCATGCTACCAAATGGTGGCTGCCAAGTCAAGTGAGCCAAAATGGCAGCTGTCTACTAGTAAACTGTTCTTTGACAGAAAAGGTGACTTGCTTATACCCGACAAGCAATGGATGCAAATTAATAGTTTAGAGAGCAACCAAAGGACTTGTATGCATGCATGTTAGCATAACCAATGGACACAGACACTGGGGCAGTGGGGGCTTGCCTGGGGTGGGAGTGGATGGGGGGATCAATAGGGGGAAAAAGAAGACATATGTAGAACTTTAGACAATAAAAATAATAGTAGTTGGATCCAGAGAATATTTGCTGTCCAGGTTACTGCAAGTGAATGACTAGTCAAATGAGTGAGGGGGTGAGCAACCTTTCCTTCCTCTAGCCAGCACTCCCGCCTGTCCAACTGTGCTCAAAGATCCAGGCATAAGGCAGAGGCCTTTTGGTAATGGAAGGAACTTTGCAGGCCAAACTGAGGCTGGTCTTGTGTCTGTTCATTATGGCCACTTTTCTTCCCAGAGGCATCTGGCTGCAGGGTCATTGGAGCCAGTGGGGAGCTAAACCAAGGTATCTGGCCTTCTCGGCATAGTGAAATCTTGACTGGTCAGAATCTTGGGGAAGGGGCATAGTATGAAATTCTATAAAACTGAGGCTCAAGCAGAAAACTTATTTTGTCATCCTCCTTATTAGAAGAATTACCAAATTGTCTCAGGCTACCTTCCTGCCTTAAGAGCTCATCCTTATGACAATAGTGAGCTTTTGTATTGTGATTACACTTCCTGGCTATCTGAGATCACTGCCCAGGCTGGGGATAGGCACTAACAGAGTGTGTGAGATGTGACCCCCATGGATGTTCACAAAATTATGCATTTGCATGCATTTGTGTATGTGTGTGTGTGTTTTGGAATGTTGATTTTTCTCCCAAAAGAAGAGTTAAGAAAAATGGTTGAGGATGTTCCAGGTAATTAACCCTCTATTTTCCTAGGATATAGAATTTTCCAGCCTGAAATCATTTTGGTCATGGATGACCTTGGCACTTGGAAAATCAGACAGAAAGTACAGTTTGGGGAGGGTTGCCCACACCACCTCTTCCTTCATGTCCTCAGACTAACTTCAAGTCAGGTTTCTTGGTTCATCTGAGTTTTTTTCATGGGTAAGCAACCCAGAGGTTAAACACTAAAAAAAAATGTTATAAGGCACTACTGTGCTGGATGCTATGGGGGACACAGAGAGCTAGGAAAAAAAAGAACCTCTGCAGTTAAATAGCCTCTGCTGAGGTAGTTGAGAACACACAATGTAGATGTAGCACAGGATAGGTAGGGCTTCTCTAATGTTATCCCCCAGACCCTAATTTCTGATTTCATGGGTCTAGAATGGGGCCAGGAATCTACATGATCCTATTCCCTAGGAGACTTGGGATATATGGCAAAGCACTTCTCCCTTAAATCTTCAGGGCCATTGGCACAATGAGTCATTCAGACCAGATTATCTCCAAGGGCTGTTCCTGCTCTGACATTCTGTGATTCCTTGGAAATCCAACTAAACTAACCCAACAAGGTGGTCTGCAATGGGTGCCAGACTTGCCCAGGTAAATAGCCTTTCACTACTTCAGAAGAGGGCAAATCTCTTTATGGGCTGGGGAAAGAGTACTTCATGGAGAAGTTCCAAATTAGGCCTTTAAGGATGAAGGGAAAATTTGAAGAGAGTGGAGGAATTATGTGACCAAAAACTCAAGGACATGTGGTACTGCTTTTCTCTGTTTCTCTTTGTGCTTCTTATCTGAGGTGGATATGGAGGAGCTGAGCTGGAGATAGGAGTCTGAGCATCAGCCAAGGCCAGACTTCAAGTTCCTTGAAATTTCTCAGATCCTGTTCTGGCCAAAGTCAAGGAATTCTCATTAGGAATTGACCTGTTGTTATTGGGGATAGAGACTTAGTAAGGCCATTAATTCATTCCACAAATCTTTATTGAATATTTGATTTTGGCTAGGTCTTTTCTTGAGTGCTAAAGATACAGAGATGAATAAGATATTATTCCTACCTTGGAAAGGCCTCAGTTTGAGCAGACAATTACAGTGCAACAGGTGTGTTAAAGACCTTACATGGAACACTAGTGTACAAAAGAGAGGCTTAGTGGGGAGAAGGGGATAGGAAAGACCTCACAGAGAAGGTATGTAAGATTCACCAGGTTGGTGGAGGAAGAGGGAGAACACTTTCTGAGTAGAGGTGGTATAGAAGTGTAAAACAGTATGACACACTAATAATGAATTAGGACAGTTAATAGGCCTATACTATAGCCATGTAATTGGTGTAAACAATATGAGGCCCTCAGGGGAAGAGGGAATGATGGGTACAATTTAGCTGGGGCCAATACTTTCATCTCACCACTTTTTTCACTTCACTTTCAAGGCCCTGAGGAGACAGGAAGGAGTTTTGAAAGCAGAAGTTGACTTAAGCAGATTTTAGTTTTAGAATGTTCCCTTTAGATGTTCTGTAAATGGAGGGATAGAATGAGTTGGGTCATAGCAAAAGAAATATTGAGATTATTTCTCTGGTCTAAGGGGGGTTGATGAATTGGGCATGTACAGTGGGGAAGATGAGCTATGGGTGGATTGGAACGCTATTTAGGAATTCAAATCTACACAGTTTTTTATTTTGCTTTGTTTTTTATTTAAAATATGTTTTTATTGATTTTTAGACAGTGAGGAAGGGAAAGGGATAGAAAGTAACATTGAACTTGTATGGATGCATATGAGCATAACCAGTGGACACAGACTGGGGGGTGGTGGGGAGGAAGGCATGTGCTGGGGAGTGGGGATGGCTGGGGAGAGGTCAATGTGGGAAAAAGGAGATTTACATAATACTTTTAACAATAAAGAATTTTTTAAAAATGTGCCATATAATATAAAAAAAGAAAGAAACATTGATAAGCATAGATCAGCTGCCTCTTGCATGCCCCCTACTGGGGTTTGAGCTTGCAACCCAGGCATGTGCCCAGGGAATCAAACCAGTGACCTCTTGGTTCCTAGGTCAATGCTCAACCACTGAGCCACCTACTGGACACAGTTTATTGATTAGTGGGCAGTGCAGTGTTGAGGGAAAAGGTAGCGCTGAGGATAACTTCCCAGTTTTTGACTTGGAAAATTGGGTGGAGAAGAAGATTTAAGGGATTGTAGATTAAGGAGAGAGAATGAGTTCCATTTTGGACAAGCTGAGTTTGAAGTACCTATATGACATCCAGGTGGAGATGTCCAGTAGCAGCTGGATAACAAGAGAGAGTCCCAGCTTAGAGGTGATTCTGAGGAGGGATTTTTGGGTCCTGTGTATTCCCTTCTTATACATTCCTTTATATTCTTAATACACTTTCAAGAACAGATTTTGGTGATATCCAAGGTTCTATATTTTCTCCTTCCTAACACCTCTGTATCCACCATCTATAACATTCATAATACATCACATAGCCACCCATGAATTCCTATTATTCATAAAGATATTTTTCTAAATCATGAAGGCAATTCAAAGAGGATCTCAGATCATCACTTCCTAACTCCTTATAGCAAAGTGTAGATATTCTAGAAGGCAACCAGACATTTGTTCAAGATTCTAAAAGTCACTTGTTTTGTTTTGAGAATGGAAAAGAAGTAATAGTCAGTCAAACCTAGGGACATTCTGTCTTGAGACCTGGCCTTCTGGGATGGGTTGACATCATCATTATTATCATCAGCATCACCATCATTGCTAAAGAGCTAATAGCTTGGAGCATTTACTATACGCAAGAAACTGTGCTGAGGACTTTTTATGCATGATGTCACTAAAACTTGGTCATAGTCCCAAGGTAGTACTATTACTATGCCTATTTTTTAAAAAATTATCTTTAATTGTTAGAAGTATTACAGATGTTTCCTTTTTTTCTCCATTGACCCCCCTCCACTCCCCACCCCCCTCAGGCCTTCACTACACTATTGTCAGTGTCCATGGGTTATGCATACATGCATATAAGTTCTTTGGTTAATCTCTCCCCACACACCCACCCACCCCTGACTTCCTTCTGAGATTCGTCAGTGTGTTCCATGCTTTTATGTCTCTGGATTTTTACAGATGAGAAAACTGAGGTTAAGGGAATATGAATGACTTGCTCATGAACCCAGTTATTATGCAATAGAGCTGGATTTCAAACCTGTATCTACCAGCATCTGACTCCAGAATCCTTATTCTTAAGGATTGGCCTACTTAGGAAGGCTATTTAATTATAACTACTGCTGCTTTTCTTTCAGAAAGTTTTCTAGTTTTTTTTTAATCTTCAGTATGTAACTGCCTGCTTACTCAACTCGTCATTCAACGACTTGGATTGCATACCAGTTTTAAAAGGAGAACTATATTACAGTTTGGAGGCGACATGTGAGGCAAAAGAACTTGAAAACATAGTTCCTGTGCTCAAGAACCTAGCTAGCAAAAGAAACCCAGGATATGACTTGAATGAGATTATGCAGTCTGGGGCTAAGAATGGGTGGAATTCATAATAAGGCAAGACTTCCTAGAGGAGAAGAGTTCTAGCTGTTTCTCCACTTAGAAGGAAGAAACAGACAAATGGGACAAAGCATTCTTGGTTTCTCTTAGGACCGTGGTTGGCAAACTGCGGCTCACAAGCCACATGCGGCTCTTTGGCCCCTTGAGTGTGGCTCTTCCTAAGCCTTAGGAGTACCCTAATTAAGTTAATAACAATGTACCTACATATAATTTAAGTTTAAAAAAATTGGCTCTCAAAAGAAATTTCAATCGTTGTACTGTTGATATTTGGCTCTGTTGACTAATGAGTTTGCTGACCACTTAGGAGAATTCAGAAGTCATCAGAACTTGGAGGGACCAGAGAAAACATTTGGTTACTAGAGTCTGGTCTCATTTCTTAGATGAAGAAATACAGCAAGAGAGTGGGTTAGGGTTCCTGATACCCCAGCCAATACTTTCTCCCTGGGGCAGGGGAGATGGAAGACCAGCATGAGCAAAGTCCTAGAGGTGCTAAGAGGTCATAGTCATGTGCAGGGAAGAATCAGACCAGGAGCAGCCACAAAGCCACCTTATTCAGAATGCATTTCAGTAAAGTCTGGGAAGTTTTGTTTTGATTTCCACCTACTCCATGGGCTTTCTTCAACTCTGGCGACAGTGTGTGACTTGCTCTTGCCATGTGCCTTTGCAATCCAGGGTGACAGTGTACATTTTATTGGCCTGCTCATGCCAAAACCATACTGTCAGTGGAACATACTAATAGCTTCTATTTACCCAGCACAGAATATTTCCGATAAGAAACTAAAGTTTCTTTATTCCCACAGCTTACATATTTTAAAACAAAAGAACCATAGAGTCTTAATTTATAAACTTCTGGCTGCCCTGGTGTTTGGTCAGGAAATACCAGTTTTTTACATGGTGTCAAAAATTAATCAACTTCCATCTCCTTCCACAAAAATGTTGCTTCACAGACGTAAAGATGTGGGGGGTTGGAGTCCTAACTCTCTTGGGTCCCAGACTACCTTGTCATACAGTCCTCATAAATCAGAAGACAACCCTTTCTGTTAGGTCTGTATTTATCTTTGCAGATGAACAGAGGTGCCAAGTTATAGAGGAAAAATCATTCATCTTTTTTTTTTTTTACTCTCATCTGGAATCTTCCAGCAGTTCCACCTGCCTCCAGTTAGGCAGGGCTCAGGGGCTGTGTAGATGGCAGAGTACTTGTTTTCCTGGACTCCAGAGTGGGTATTCTGGGTGCTTCTTTCCTCTTCCTCAGTCCAGAGGTTTTGCCTTTCACGTTGAGCTTTTTGCATTCCAGGTGCCCAGAATTTAGCCATCCATCCTTGGCCTTTTAGCCTTTCAGCCCTGGGTGGGAAGCTCAAAGGAACTGGCATTTTCTTGCTGTAGCTGCAATGATTCTGGATCCTGCATTATGCTTACTGGGCTAAGGGGTTGCCTCCATCTAGATCAGTGGTTCTCAACCTTCTGAACCTTTAAATACAGTTCCTCATGTTGTGACCCAACCATAAAATTATTTTCGTTGCTACTTCATAACTGTAATGTTGTTACTGTTATGAATCGTAATGTAAATATCTGATATGCAGGATGGTCTTAGGCGACCCCTGTGAAAGGGTCGTTCGACCGCCAAAGGGGTCGCAACCCAGAAGTTGAGGCCGCTGATCTAGATGGTCATCAGCAGAGTGCACTCTTGATGTGTGGGGAGGTGACACTGAGGGCCATAGGACTGGGGACAAGTAGTATATGGAGGGAGAGAAGTAGATTTAGTTTCTGTAATCCTGTCCCACCTAATCAGAATGTAGTCATCTTAAGAGAAAGGGTTTTGAGGATTTAAGACCCAGGAAAACACCTGACTGTTTTTATTTTGGGATTATAAAGATCAGAAAAAAAGCTATATTTTGTAAACTTGACTCTCTACAATTTAAATTTTTGGTAAATATTTTATTTTGTACTTTCATTCATTCAATGCATATTTGTTAAGCTCTCTACTATGGCCAGCCAAGCCCTGTGCTGGCTACAGTAATGAGCAAAATCTAACATGGTCCCAGCCCTCATGCAACTTATAGTCTAGTTGGTGAGCCAGACATTAATTTCATAATCAGAGAAATGAATGTTAAAATCCAGTTATGAAAAGTTCTATAAAGGAGAATTATGTGTTATGAAAGCACATAATAGGGGAGTTTTGACATTTTGGGAGACCAGGGAGGGCTTCCTGGAGGCAATGATGATTTTACTGAGACCTGAGGGATAAGTAGACTTTAACTAAGCTAAGAGTAGAGGGAAGAGTATTTCAGGCAGAGAGAACAGTATATGCAGTGGTGGGTCTGCAAGAAAGCCAGTATGGTAGAGTGGAGAGAGGATCAAGGGGAAGTATGGTTGGAGTTGAGGCTGTAAAGTCAGCAGGCTTCCAAGGCCTAACCATCAGAGCCTTTGAAGGCCTTGCTAAGGATTTTGATTGTTATCTCTTAATAGCCACGGGAAAGTTCTTGGTCAAGTTCTTTTTGAAAATGTCAGTTTATTGGAAGGGTAATTTGCTACTAAGGAAAGAAAATGGTTGTTTTCTTTTTTTTGAACCTATTTAGGTATATTAACATGTAAATAAATCTCATTTCCTACTCTCTTGGGTTCCAAGGGGAAAAGTACTACTGAAATGGAAGAGAAATCTTTAGGTTTAAAGGAGCCTAACGAGATGATGAAACTTATGGCATGCTGAGAATTGTGGCCTGACACTGTTTTTTTAACATCACTTTCCCAGTTGTGGTCTTCCTTTTATAATCTGGCCCAGGTCTCTATCTCCCTTCCAGCTACTGCACTCATTTAAATTTTTTATAATGGTGGTACAATACACATAACATGAACTTTACTATCTTAACCATTCTTAAGTGTACAGTTCAGTGGCATTAAGTATATTCTTGTGTTAGGCTACCATCACCACCATCCACCCATTTACAGAACTTTTATCTTACAGAACTCAGTGCCCATTAAAGGATAACTCCCCATTCTACCCTCGCTCACAGCTCCTAATAATCACCATTCTAATTTTTGTCTTTATGAATTTGACTGCTCTGGATACCTCATATAAGCAGAAGCTTATATTATTTGTCTTTTTGTGACTGACTTATTTAACTCAGCATCATGTCTTAAAGGTTCATCCACATTGTAGCATGTGTCAGAATTTCCTTCCTTTTTAAAGCTGAGTGACATTCCATTTTATTTATATATGACATTTTGTTTATATAATATGTCAATAGACATTTGGGTTGCTTCCACCTTTTGGTTATTGCTAATAATGCTGCTTTGAATGTGAGTGTTCAAATCTCTTTTCAAGTCCCTGCTTTCGACTATTTTGGTTATATACCCAGCAGTGCAATTGCTGGGTCATATGGTAGTTCTATTTTTATTTTTTAAATCCTCACCCAAGGATATGTTTTTTTAAATTGATATTTAGAGAGGGAGGAAGGGAGAGAGAGAGAGAGAAACACTGATGTGAGAAACATTGATCGGTTTCCTCTCCTATGTGCTCCAACTGAGGATTGAACCCACATCCTAGGATTGTGCCCTGACTGGGAATCGAGCCCCAAACCTTTTGGTGCATCAGGATGACGCTCCAACCAACTAAGCTACCTTAGCCAGGGCATTTTTGATTTTTTATAATAATAGTCCCTATGGGTGTGAAGTGGTATCTTATTGCTATTTTGATTTACATTTCCCTAATAGTTAGTGATGTTGAGCATCTTTTTTTAAAAATATATTTTATTGATTTTCCACAGAGAGGAAGGGAGAGGGACAGAGATCTAGAAACATCGACGAGAGAGAAACATCGATCAGCCACCTCCTGCACACCCCGCACTGGGGATGTGCCCGCAACCAAGGCACATGCCCTTGACCGGAATCGAACCTGGGACCCTTCAGTCCACAGGCCGACGCTCTATCCACTGAGCCAAACCGGTCAGGGCTTGAGCATCTTTTTAAAAAAATATTTTTTATTGATTTCAGAGAGAAAAGGAGAGGGAGAGATAGAAACATCAAGGATGAGAGAGAATCGTTGATTGGCTGCCTTCTGCAACCCCCTACTGGGGATTGAACCCACAACCTGGGCATGTACCCTTGACTACAGTCAAACCTGGGACCCTTGAGTCCACATGCCAACGCTCTATCCACTGAGCAAAACCAGCTAGGACATGTTGAGCATCTTTTTGTGTGCGTTTGTATGTGTTCTGTAGAGAACTGTCTATTCAAGTCCTTTGCCCATTTTTTTTGTTGGACTGTTTGTTTTTTGATTTGTAGAAGTTCCTTATATATTCTGGATATTAATTCCTTATGGGTGCCTTCATTTTACAGAATGACTTTAAACATTTTTTAAAAAACATTTTTATTGATTTTGAGAGAGAGAGAAAGAGGAGAGAGAGAGAGAGAGAGAGAGAGAGAGAGAGAGAGAGAGAGAGAGAGAGAGGCATTGATATGAGAGCATAATATAGATACGCTGCCTCCTGCATGCCCCCTACCAGGGATCAAGCCCACAACCTGGGTATGTACCCTAACTGGGAATTGAACCAGCAACCTTTTGGTGCACAGGATAACATCCAACCAACTGAGCTATATTGGCCAGGGCTAGAATGACATTTCTTAGAACAAGGGTCTAAGTTCTGGTCCCAATTCCACACGTGATTAAAATGGTGATAATACAACTGCCCTACCTAATAATAATAATAACAAACATTTATCAAGCACTTACTAAGTGCCAGGAACTGTTCCCAGTGTTTACACAAATTAACTCATTTAATATTCCAACAGCACTGTGAATGAAGCAGGTACTATTTTGTTTTCTTCTTTATCTTACAAATGAGGAAACTTGTTTACAGAAAGTATGTGATTTGCAAAAGTCATACAGCCAGCAGGCACTAGAGCTGAGTTGCTACCCAATAGACTGGCTTTTTAAAACCCATGCACTCTAGCCCTAGCCAGGTAGCTCAGTTAGTTAGAGTGTCATCCCCTTGCACCAAGGTTGCTGGTTAAATCCCCAGTCAGGGCACATACAAGAATCAACTAATGAATGCATAAACAAGTGGAACAGCAAATTAATCTCTCTCTCTCTCTCTCTCTCTCTCTCTCTCTCTCTCTCCCCCTCTCTTTCTCCCTGCCTCTCTCCCTCTCTCTAAACCAATAAACATATCCTCAGGTTAGGATTTTAGAAATATTAAACATAGTTATGCACACATTATTCCATCAGATCTTCATAGTGATACAGTCAGCCAGGAAGGATGGGGGTTATTGTTACTATTTTATGGATGCAAAGGCTCTGGGAACCTTAAGTGGCTTACCAAAAGCCTCAATTAGTGGCCAAATCAGAAAAAAAAAAGATCTTTGGACCTTTTCATTTATTTATAAATAAATCATTTTGCACTCATCAAAGGAGCCTATTCCTTACCCGGCCAGTGGGCCAAATAGGCACAAAAAGCTACATGACCTGTGCCAGAGTCTTTCTCATAGTTCCCATAGGAAGCTTTGCAGGTCATTGTTTGCTTTTAGGTCCACTGGTCATCTAGGACCATGGCTCTGAGGATCAGGGACCTAAACACTTAAGATACTTTTAAGTCAACAGTGCCTCCCTTCGGAGATACAGCAACTCTATGTAAGAGGTCCAGAAGACATTATTGCCTCCATCTGAGAGATGTGGAAACCGAGGCTCAGAGCAGGTAAGTAATATGCCTGAGGTCATGCAGCTAATAGCTAAGTATTTTATTTTTTGGGGGTGTAATATAAATGCTATTGTGTTTTTTATTTCAAATTCCACCTGGTCATTGATGATATATAAGAAATTGATTGATAGGAAACCAAGATGGCGGCATAGGTAAACACCGGAAATTACTGCCTCTCACAACCACTTCAAAAATACAACTAAAAGACAAAATGGATATCATCCAGAACCACAGGAAGGCTGGCTGAGTGGAAATTCTACAACTAGAAGGAAAGAGAAAAACACACTGAGACTCAGAGGAGGTGCAGAAGTAGAGTGCAGAGGTACGGAGATGCACATGGAAAGGGCTGGCAACTGAGGACACGGTTGTTTTTTTCAATCAGGAGGGAGTCTCAAGCTCCTGACTGCTCTGAACTCCAGTTCTGGGCGAGTCTCTGGGGACCCAGACTCATATGGGGAGAAACTGGACTGTCTGGCACCGGGCGGAACTCAAGGGTGGCTTTCTCTCAGAGGTACTTGCAGCGATTACCGGGACACTGAGACCCGGGGCCTCTTAGGGTAGGACTGAGGAGCAGCCATAGCTGCTTGCTCTGCCCTGTTGATTCCCTAAGACCCCGCCCCACCCAAGCTGTGCACAGAGGCTTTTTCATATGAAAGGCCTGGCCCTTTGCAATCTGAAAATTACCTAACAAACTGCAGCTGGGTCAGAGACCCAGAACTTCCAAAAGAAGGCCCAAGGCCCCACAGCAGCTTGCATTGCTTCACAGCTGGGCCTCACCTGGGCACCTCCAAACCCCAAACAAAGAAGAGGAATCTGAAGATCTCTCCATAGCTCCTGCTGGGTAGCCTCAGGCAGAGGCTAAATTAGCACCTCCTTAGAGATCCAAGAGCCAGTGTACCCAGTGGCCAGAGTGGGACCATCCAGATTACAACTCCTCAGGTCCATAAGGGGCACACTCAGGGGGCAGACTCAGTGAGCACCAAAGCCCCACTAAAGCAAGTCTTGCCCCAGTAGGGTGTCTCCAGCACAGAAGTTCTCCCACTGCAGACACAGCCGATTCTCACTGCCAATTGGCCTGGAGGCCAATTCTTCCCAGTGATACCAACAACAATCAAGGCTTAACTACAACAAGACTGTGCACAAAGCCCACAAAGGGGTGCACCAAGAGTGTCCACCTCAGGTAATTGGGGAGGCTGAGCCACTGGGCCCTATAGAACACCTAGCACAGAAAGCCACTCTATCAACACAGGGAAGCATAAAAAATGCAGAGACAAAGAAACAGGTCACAAATGACAGAAATGGAGGAAAGCAAACTACTGGATATAGAGTTCACAACCACACTTATAAGGTTTCTCAAGAATTTTCTAGAAACCACCAATAAATTTAGTGAGACCCTCAAGAAATCTAGTGAGACCCTCGAGGTTATGAAAAAAGACCAACTAACAATTAAGCATACATTGACTAAAATAAACAATATTATACAGAGTTCCAACAGCAGACTAGAGGATCACAAGAATCAAGTCAAAGATATGAAATATGAAGAAGCAAAAAACACCCAACCAGAAAAACAAAAAGAAAAAAGAATCCAAAAATATGAAGATAGTGTAAGGAGCCTCTGGGACAACTTCAAATGTACCAACATCCGAATTATGGGGGTGCCAGAAGAAAAGAGAGAGCAAGATATTGAAAACCTATTTGAAGAAATAACAACAGAAAACTTCCCCTACCTGGTGAAAGAAATAGACTTACAAGTCCAGGAAGCGCAGAGAACCCCAAACAAAAGGAATCCAAAGAGGACCACACCAAGACACATCATAATTAAAATGCCAATAGCAAAAGACAAAGAGAGAATCTTAAAAGCAGCAAGAGAAAAACAGTCAGTTACCTACAAGGGAGTACCCATATGACTGTCAGCTGATTTCTCAACAGAAACTATACAGGCCAGAAGGGAGTGGCAAGAAATATTCAAAGTGATGAATAGCAAGAACCTATAACCAAGATTAATTTACCCAGCAAAGCTATCATTCAGAATTGAAGGTCAGATAAAGAGCTTCACAGATAAGAAAAATCTAAAGGAGTTCATTTCCACCAAACCAGTATTATATGAAATGTTGAAAGGTATCCTTTAAGAAGAGGAAGAAGAAGAAAAGGTAAAGATACAAATTATGAACAACAAATACACATCTATCAACAAGTGAATCTAAAAATCAAGTGAATAAATAATCTGATGAACAGAATAAACTGGTGAATATAATAGAATCAGGGGTATAGAAAGGGAGTGGACTGACTATTCTCGGGGGGAAAGTGGTGTGGGGATGCGGGAAGAGACTGGACAAAAATCGTACACCTATGGATGAGGACAGTGTGTGTGTGTGGGGGGGGGAAGGGCAGAGGGTGGGGTGGGAACCGGGTGTAGGGGAGCTATGGGGGGGAAAGAAGAGGAACAACTGTAATAATCTGAACAATAAAGATTTAACTAAAAAAAAGTTATAAAAGGAAAAAAAAAGAAATTGATTGACATATGTATATTAACCTTTGTATCCTGCAACCTTGCTTTAATCACTTATTAGTTCTAGTAGTCTTTTTATCAGTTCTTTCAGATGTTCGACATAGACACTTATGTCATTTGCAAATAAGGGTAGTTTTGTTTCTTTTCAATCTATATACCTTTAAAAAAAAAAAAAAGATAAAGTGCCTGGTGAGTGGAGGGGGGAGAGGGTAAGGGAAAGGAAAAGGCACGGGTGTGCTGGGGTGGGGGGAGCCCACTGGGTCCTCCTCCTAAGGGTTTTAAGGGCAGAGATTCAATCTGTATACATTTTATCCCTTTTTTTTTTTTTTGGTCTTATTGCATTAGCTAGTACTTCCAGTATGAAGTTGAAAAGAGCTGGTAAGAGGGGGCATCCTTGACGTATTCCTGATCTTAGTGGGAAAGCTTCGAATTTCTTAACAAATATGTTAGCTGTAGCTTTTTTGTATTTTTTAAATATATGTTTATTGATTTCAGAGAGAAGGAAGAGGGAGAGAGAGAAGAATCAATGATGAGAGAGAATCATTGATTGGCTGCCTCCTGCACACCCCACACTGGGGATTGAACCCGTAAACCAGGCATGTGCCCTGACTGGAATCTAACCGTGACCTTCTGGTTCATAGGTTGATGCTCAACCACTGAGACACACTGGCCGGGCTTTTTTTGTGTGTTTTTAAAAAATCAAGTTGAGGAAGTTCTATTCCTAGTTTATTGAGAGTTTTTATCATGAATGGGTGTTAGATTTTGTCAGGTGACTTTTCTGCATCTGCTGATATGATCACGTGATTTTTCTGTTTTAGTCTGCTGATAT
Source organism: Myotis daubentonii (assembly GCF_963259705.1). Classification (NCBI taxonomy): domain Eukaryota; kingdom Metazoa; phylum Chordata; class Mammalia; order Chiroptera; family Vespertilionidae; genus Myotis; species Myotis daubentonii. Next base: position 40,709,827 of record NC_081861.1, read on the forward strand.
GATGGATAACATTATTTGATTTTTTAAAAGAATAGTTTATTGACGTCTAGAAAGAAAGGAAGAGAGAGAAACATTGATGTGAGAATGCAACATTGGTAAGCTGCTTCCAACATGGATTGGCTGCCTCCTACACACCCCACAGCAGGGGTTGAACCCATAATGGGGCATGTGCCCTGACCTGGGACAGAACCAACAACTGTCTTGTGCACGAGATAACACCCAACCAACTGAGCCATACTGGCCAGGTCATTAATGATTTTTGAATGAACTAGCCCTGCATACCTGGAATAAATCTCATATGGTTATGATATACTAGTGGCTCGGTGCATGAAATTCGTGCATGGGGGGGGTGGTTGTCCCTCAGCCAGGCCTGCACCCTCTCCAATCTGGGACCCCTTGGGGGATGTCCGACTGCAGGTATAGGCCCAATCCCTGTGGGCGTGGCCAGCCTGGGTAAGGGGCTGAGGGCCATTTTCAGGCTGGCCGCACCCCCTTCAGGGTGGGAGTCCAAATGGGGTGCCTGGTGAGCCTGGGTGAGGGGCTGAGGGCCGCTTGTAGGCCCCTCCCTTGGTGGCTGGCCTGAGTGACCCAAGTCTCCCGCACACTCAGACCGGCTCCGTGGCCACTGCCCACAGGCCCCTCCTTCAGTGGCTGGCCCAGACAGGTGGGAAGCTTGGCTTCCTCCATTGCCGGGGGCGACCCAAGCCTCCTGCCTGCTCCAGCTGGCTCCATGGCCTCTGCCATCTTTGTCCCACTAATTTGCATATTCCCACCTGATTGGCTGTGAGGTGTCACAGAGGTATGGTTAATTTACATATTTGTATATTATTAGTGTAGATAATTATTTTTATATATTATTGGATTTGATTTGATAATATTTTTGTTAAGAATTTCTGTATCTTTGTTTATGAGAGATATTGGTCTGTAGTTTTCTTTTTTATTTATTGACTTTTGAGAGAGAGAGAGGAGAGAGACATTGGTTTGTTATTCAACTTATTTATGCATTCATTGGTTACTTCTTGTATGTGTGCTGACCAGAGTTTGAACTGGCAACCTTGGTGTATCAAGACGATGCTCTAACCAACTGAGCTACCTTGGCAGAGCTGTAGTTTTTTTTTTTTGGTTTTTTTTTGCAATTTCTTTGCCTGGTTTTGGTATTAGGGTAATGCTGGCCTCAAAGATTGAGTTAGAAAGTAGTCCCTCTGCTTCCATCCTCTGAAAGAGATTATCAAAAACTGGCATATTTTCTTTCTCACATGTTTGGTAGAATTCACCAGTGAACCCACCTGGGCCTAGTGCTTTCTGTTTTGGAGGGTTATTACTTCCAAATAAGTAATTTTAAGTAATTTATATAATAAGTAATTTTAATAATTGATTTGTGTAAGAGATATAGGCCTGTTTAGATTGCCTATTTCTTCTTGTGTGAATTTGGCAAATTGTGTCTTTCAAGGAATTGGCCCATTTCATCTAGGTTATCAAATTTGTGGTCTTAAAGTTGTTCCATAGTATTCTTTATTTATCCTTTTAATGTTCATAGGATGGATAGTGATGTCCCTTCTTTCATTTCTGATCTTAGTAGTTAATACTCTTTTTTACTTTAGCCTAGCTAGTTTTTAATTTTCTGAATTGTCCACACTGAACATTCACTAATTCATCAGTTACAATTCAGGTTTTCCTACCCTGACACTGGCTTCTGCCGCAGTTTCTGCTTATGACTCTTGGCTTTGGGAAGCCACGTTGGGAAGCTCCCTGTATTTGCTTGACTGTCTTTCCAATCTTAGGGGCAGCAGTTTTCCCTGAGTCTTTCCCTTTCGTGGATCCAAGAAGAGTTGTTGATTTTTCAGTTTGTTCAGCTTTTTACTTGTTGTTAGGATACAGTGGTGACATCTAAACTCTTTACCTATGGAACTAGAAACCAAAAGTCCTACTGTATCAGTTTTTCCAGCTTTATTGAGATATAATTGATACATAACATTGTGTAAGTTTACAGTGTACAATGTAATGATTTATACATGTATATATTACAAAATGATTATCAGAATAAAGTTAGTTAGCACTTCCATCATGTGACATAATTGCCTTTTTTATGGTGAAAACATTTAAGATTTACTCTCTCAACAACTTTCAAGTATATAATACAGTGTTGTTAACTACAGTCACCATGCTGTACATTAGATCCCAGAACTTATTCATCTTATAACTGGAAGCTTTTACCCTTTGGCTAAAATCTCCCCATTTCCCATAACTCCCATCCCCTGACAACCAGTATTCTAGTCTCTGTTTCTATGAGTTTGGCTTTTTTAGATTCCATATATAATTGGGGTCAGACAGTATTTGTCTTTCTCTATCTGACTCATTTCACTTGACATAATGCCCTCAAGAAGGTCCATCCATGTTGTCACAAATGGGAGGTTTTCCTTCTTTTTATGGCTGAATAACATTCGTGTGTGTGTGTGTGTGTGTGTGTGTGTGTGTGTGTGTGATTTTCTTTATCCATTCGTCTGTTGATGGACACTTAGGTTGTTTCCATGTCTTGGCTATTATATGGTAGTTCTATTTTTACTTTTTGGGGGAACCTCTATACTGTTTTCCATAGTAGCTGTAGCAATTCTGTATGGTTTTATTTTAATAGCATTCTTGAAATGAAATAGCATGTAGAAATGGAGAAGAAATTAGTTGTTGCCAGGGGTTGAGGAGGGATTGGGGTGGGAAGGATGTAGTGGTGGCTATAAAAGGACAACATGAAGGGTCCTTGTAGAGATGGAAAAGTTCTCTGATTGTATTAATGTCAATCCCCAGGTTGTGATAGTGTGCTATAGTTTTACAAGCTGTTACCATTGGGAGAAATGGGGTAAAGAGTATGTGAGATCTTTCTGTATTATTTCTTGCAACTGTGTGTAAATCTAGCTCAAAATAAAAAAATTAAATATATTTTTATTGATTTCAGAGAGAGGAAGAGCGAGATAGAAATATTAATGACAAGAGAGAATCATTGATTGGCTGCCTCCTGCATGCCCCACACCGGGGATTGAGACCACAATCTGGGCATGTGCCATGACTGGGAATTGAACCATGACCTCTTGGTTCATAGGTCAATGCTCAACCACTGAGCCACACCTCAAAATAAAAAAAATTAATTAAAAAAGAGACCTTTCTTTTCCTCTGTTTATTACCTTCTATTGGGCCCTTGTTTAGGCCAGTATTGAGGAGTAAAAGCTAAGTCATCTTGAGGCCAGTAGTAATTCACCAGAGCAGTTAAATTCAGCAGTTAAATAGATGGCATATAGGAGGTGGCCTGAACATCTATATCCTTTCCTCATTCCACCTCAACTTAAATAGAATCAACATTGGACCTGCCATGATACCTGAACCTCTTACCTCTAATACCATTCTTTGGGATCCTCTTAGCAGGCCTATGCTCTTTGTGACTTGAGACAAGCAGCATGTTAATCTGTTGGTGTGATTACTACTATCAATTATTGTCAGCTGGCACACAGCAGGCTCTGAAGTTCTGAGGAAACAGGACAGAGACTTTGGGGTATGAGAGAGAGAGCAATGTAGCAGTTCTCAATTTTTTTAAAAAAAATATTTTTATTGATTTCAGAGAGAAAGGAAGAGAGAGAGAGATCAATGATGAGAGAGAATCATTGACTGGCTGCCTCCTGCATGCCCCCAGGGGACCAAGCCCGCAACCCTGGCATGTGCCCTTGACAAGAATTGAACCTGGGACCCTTCAGTCCGCAGGCCGACTGACTGTCCACCAAGCCAAACCGGCTAGGGCAGTCCTCAAATTTTTATTCCCAAGGGTCATTTGAGAGTCTGTTGATTTGCAGTTATCAAAAAATGAGAGACACCTTCCTGGCTTGGGAGACAGAGAGTGCCAAGATAAGCTTATTAGGTAGAAGAAAAGCAAATGAAAAAGCTGTGTAGAGTATTATCTGTGTTTTTTTGTTTGTTTGGTTTGTTGATGGTGGTGGTTTTTGTTGTTGTTGTTGTTTTTGTAAGTAAAAAGAAGCAAAAAGTATTTTTATGCATACAACTTTCTGTTTCCTGGAGGGAACCCAAGAAGTAGAGTATGGACTTATTGGGGATGAAGAGTAGAGAAGGGCTTTTATGTATAGTCATTTTATAAGTTTGTGTGAGGTTAGATTTGTTTTCAACCCCTTTTTTCTTTTTTTGGGAGTTCTTGGAGGCCAGCTGCCCTGGCTACATGCCTTTACTTGTCCCACTGACCAGCCATTCAACCCAGGATGCCAGTGGCCTAAGAGGAAGAACTAGGAACTCCTTCTCCAGGATGTTAAGTAATGAAGGAAATAAAATGACAGCAGGAGGCTGTTTGGGTAGGCCAGTGTGAATCACTGATTCCAGGCCCAGGGGGTCACTTCCCTCTCAGCTGCCTGGACATGGAAACCAGAACAGTTTTCTGCTTGTCATGGTGGTAAAAACCCCATTTACTGTATCAAGCAAAATCTCCCTTCTTCATTGAAGGTGGCATCCCTGACTAGGCCTTTGCTCTCTGGGTTGATGGTTGTGTGAAGAGGGGCATGGAGTCTATGGACAGTGCTACTTGTAGGGGAAGTGCAGTTTGGCAGGGTTTCTCACCCCGGAGATGGCAGCTGTGGGGCCCCAGCTGCCTCACACCTCTAAGCTCTGGGCTAAGTGAAGTGTGAGTAATAAATTTGTGTGCTTTCTCTTTCCTGGTGGTTTTCAGGTTGGAGATAATTATTTTGGCCATGACTGGAGGTAAGGGAAAAGAAAATTGGATTTCTCCTCCTTCCTGAGAACTGTTTCATCCTGAGGACCTTGAGGGCCAGGAAGCTGGGGGAGGGAGGGAGCGAAGGGAATCAGTTTTGGAGTTTTCACACAGCCAGGGGAAAGGAAATGAATACATCAGCAAGAAACTGGCAAGGATCTTCCACATCCTTGCACCTTTGCTCTCAACATCATTGACCCCATCTGAGCTCCAGTTTCTACTCAGGAAAGGGAACACCTGAAACAAGGGCAAATTTAGCAGGAGGATGGATGGGTGTGCATTTAGAAACATTTCAGAATGTCAATTTATAAACTCTTCTCATCTCTGTTAAGTCAGGCGGGTCCCCTAGGACCACACCTGGAGCCAAGTTTGTGTTATTGGATATATAGCCTGAGAGTAATAAAACTACATTCTAAACATTCTATATAAGACAGATTTCTTCCAAATCTGGTTGCTTTCCTCCACCACAAGCACAAGCACCAGCATGCAGTGTAGCAAGTGATGGTGCGTTTCCTGCTGTTTCTTCCCTCCCCCAATCCAAGGTATCCATGCAGCAGGCGATTCTCAATGGCGCTGAAGACTGCCCGGTGGAGGAGGAGGAGTGGAAAGAGGATTTGAAGGAAAAAATCCTCAGGATGAGCACTACCATTAGCAAGTAAATGCCTTTGTCAGCATCATTATGTAAGCATTCCTCCTTTTCAACCTTCCAATCCTAGGGAGGCACCCTCTCCTCCCCCTCTCCAGCCCCCACTTTAGTATCTTATTGGCTTTCTCTTCCCCATTTCTACCTCCTCCTTCCTTAATGTTAATTTGCAACAGACTTGAACTGTTTACAAATGTTGGGGCTGGGAAAGGTCCCTGCAACATTGTGTGTAGTTTCCAGGTCCAGCTCCCTTAGAGATGGTTCTGGCCCTGTTGGTCTTTAATTTCTGAATCTCACTTGCCCCCAGACTCCCTAGGGTGTTATGAGGGCAGATATTCTGAAGGCTCTCTGAGATGTCTGGATGAATGGCCCCATAGAAGCCATAACTCAGCTTTCTAGGTAATCTTCCCAGGATTTGTGAGATGTCACTCCATTTGGGATGCTGTGATCAGCAGGGTCACACGGATTTAGACACTAAACTGCTTTGTCTCTCTCATTCCTAACCCCTAAACCCACCATTTCTTTGCCAGACTTTAGTGGGAATTGGTTCAGTGAGCCTCAGGAGGTAGACAGAGGGGAGAGGGAAAAAGGAAGGAGGGAGACAGAAGCCAAAAGGAAAGAGAGGAGAGACAGGGATTGAGAGGAACCTTCTGGAATGGCTTGCATCTGCTCTAGAGTTTCACCATTCTCCATTTCAGGCTCTAGTGATTACAGGAATCTTTTTCAAGAGCCATGTGTTTAAAAGTCTTGGCAAGGTTGTTGAGTCAGTTCTAAAGGTTTATTCGAATTTACCTTCAATGTTTTATTTTTTAATTTAAATATTATTTATTTATTTGAAAGAGAGAGAGAGAGAGGAAGGAAAGGAGAAACATTATTTTTTGTTATTCCACTTATGCATTTATTGGTTGATTCTTGTATGTGTCCTGACTGGGGAAGGGGAAATATTGAACTCTAAACCCTGGAGATCGCCAAGGCTCTAACTAACTGAGCTACTTGGCCTGGTTCTACCCTGCATGTTTTAGACTCACTGAAATCATAAATTAGAGTCAGGAAGATTGAACTCCCTTCTAAAGCAACAGAGGCATTTATTCAAGAAGTGGGGATCACCTGCAGTGTTTGCACTCTCCCTTTCATTGGGAGGGGCAGCTGTGCCCTGCAACCCTAAAAATCTGCCTTATTGTCCTGGCATCGAAGGAATGCCCAAATTGCTTAGTGGAAGTCATCCCTATCCTGGAAGCCAAGCAATGAAATGTATGCCCTCTTGGCATTTATAAAAGGTAGACACTTTTCCCCCAAAGTCTGGCTGTGCATGAAGGAATCAACCTTCAAAATTTTAAGAAGTAAAAAAATCTATTCCTTAAATAAATGTTTTATAGTTCTATCTTCTTACCCAGCTCCCACCAGGCTATGCTAACATTATCTTCTATTGGTCTTTAATAAATAAATGAATGGCCTTTTGTCACATGATAATTTTCAAGTCTTTGCTATAACCAAAGATCCCACAGAATAGTAATCTCAAAGTCAACTCGACAAGGTATTCTATTCACTATCTGTGAATTACAAGGTGCTGTGCTAGATATTATAGTAGGTAAAAGAAAAATGTAAGAAATGTGTCTTGTTCTCTAAAAGCTTAAAGTCCAAGTTAAGGAGACAGGATATTTGCATTTGAAACACCTTGAGAACAATATAAGACAGTAAGTAATCAAATATTAAATAACAATAGTATGATAATAGTAATTCCTATCAGTTAATGAGGCCTTCCTTAGGGACAGGAAACATGCTTAAGAGCATTATGTTTATTATCTCATTTAAATCCTCTTAACAACCCTGTGGGGATAGGATCTATTAATATCTCCATTTTTGAGACAAAGAAACTCAGATTTGCAAGGACTAAATAATTTACTACTGCACAGTTGATAAGGCAGATGGAGCTAAGATTTTATTTCCAACTTTTAATTTTGAAAACACTACAAAACTACAGGAAGGTTAAAAGAATAGTATAGCCCTGATCAGTTAGCTCAATTGGTTAGAGCATCACCTAGATATGCCAAGGTTTTGGGTTCAATCCCAGGTCAGGGGACATACAAAAATCAACCAATGAATGCATAAATAAGTGGAACAACACATCAATATTTTCCTCTCCCCTCTCTTCCTCTCTCTAAAATCAATCAATAAAAATTTTTCAAAAAAGAAAGAATTGCCCTATCAGTGAATAGAGCACCTGTGAACTAAAGGGTCCCAGTTACAATTCCAGTGAAGGACAGGTACCTCGGTTGCAAGCTAGTTCCCTGGCTCTGGTTGGGGTGTGCGTGGGAGGCAACTAATCAATGTGTGTCCTTACATTGATGTTTCTCTCTCTGTCTCTCCCTCTACATTCCACTCTCTCTAAAAAAAAAATCAATGGAAAAATATCCTTGGGTTAGGATTAAAAAGAAAAAGAAATAATAGTACAATGAAGATCCATATAGGCTTCACAAATGTTAACATTCTACCACATGTTTTATCGTTCTCTCTCTCTCTCTCTCTCTCTCTCTCTCTCTCTCTCTCTCTCTTTCATTTTTCTGACCTATTTGAGCAAAACTTGCAGACATCATTATACTTCACCTCTAAATACTTCAGCATGTATATTGCAAGAACAAAGACATTTTTCCACAAAATCCTAATGCAGTTATCACACCTCTTAAATTTAGACAGAGCCAGGATTTGAACTCAGCTCTGACTTCAGAGCCCTGACCACAAGTGCTATGAGAGTTCAGGAGAAGGAGCCATCAGTATAGTCTGGGAATTGAATGGTAGATTTTCTGTGGAACTTCTACTGCAGCTTATTCAGAGCAATGAAATAAAGGAGTAGGCCAAATAAGCACAAAGCATGAATAATCAAAAAACAAAATTCCATGTGTGTTCTATTTGGGTGTAAGATTTGCCTTCCTAATTAATTTCTTCTCTGGTCAATATTAAAATTGGTCTTGCCTGTCCTGTTCTGTGTGGCTCAGTTGATTGGAGCATTGTTGTGCATGGGAAGTCATAGGTTTGGTTCCCAGTCAGGGCACATACCCAGGTTGTGGATTCCATCCCTGATAAGGTCATATGGAAGGCAACTGATCGCTATTTTCTCTCACATAGATTCTCTCTCTCTCTCTCTCTCTCTCTCTCTCTCTCTCTCTCTCCCTCCCCCTCCCCCTCTCCCTCTCCTTTCCTCTCTTTAAAATCAATTAAGTTCCTTGTCAGGCCTGGGTTGGGTCAGGCCTGATGGCTGGGGCTGGGGCTGCTCAGAGTGGAGATGAAAAGAGCTGGAGAGATGGAGAGAGACATAGAAACATCAATGATGAGAGAGAATCATTGATCGTCTGTCTCCTGCACACCCTTTACTGGGGATTGGGCCTGCAACCCAGGCATATACCCTGACTTGGAATTGAGCCATGACCTCCTGGTTCATAGGTTGACGCTCAACCACTGTGTCACACCAGGTACATGTGAAGATTTCTTGGCCGTGTAGAGTGGAAACCATTGATTGCCATGCCCTCATTTCTACCTGTTCTGTGTTGGCAAGAGAGAGTGCCCAAATGAGCAAGATATCACAGCAGAATGGTACTCCAGGAGTGAACGGAATAAGTGTTATTCATACTCCAGCTCATGCCAGCAGCTAACAGCAGGTTCCTCAGCTGGTGCCCGCTGGCCCTAAGGGAGGTGGTAAGGCTGTGCCTCCAAGCAAGCAAAGCAAAAAGAGTTCACCTATAAATGGAAACAGTGATGTGTATACCCAACGCAGAGAGAAGAACAACATGGCTGTGAAAAAGAGCCAGTTGAAAAGCAAGCAGAAAGCTCAGGATACCCTGCAGAGAGTGAATCAGCTTAAAGAAGAGAATGAATGGTTGGAAGCAAAAATTAAATTGTTGACTAAGGAATTAAGCGTACTGAAAGATTTGTTTCTTGAGCATGAGCATAACCTTGCAGACAACGTGCAATCTAGTAGCACTGAAAATATTACAAATTTTGATAATGCAGAACAGTAGACTTCACCCCTTCCCGACTTCACAACTTGTGGCTTGAACATGAAAGATGTTGACGACTTACACCACTAATATCAATGGCTGAACATTGTCTTGTTCCATTATCCAAAGATTCATTGAAGGTTGTTTCCTAGGATCAGCACTGAAGAGTTGATTAGCTAAAATTGTTAGCCATGTAATTCAAATTTAAAATGATATTGGAATAAAGAAACAAAATTTTAAGGTGTATGGTGAAAAAAAAAAAAAAGCCCCAGACATGGATGTTCTTAATAAATCCCGACTTCCCAAGAAATGCTCTTTTTTTTTTTTTTCGGTTGACAAAAGGAATGAGGAATTGGCAGGTCCTGCAGAAGGTTCTGGATTTTAATGGAAATGGTTAATTTGATTAAAAAAGTTGAATGCTGTTTGTGATAATCTATTTGTGATTTTATTCTAAATTCTGCATTAAAAATCTTTAGGGCTATAGAAACCTAATAATAATAATAATAATAATAATAATAATAATAATAATATAAAGTCAATTAAAAATTGGTCTTTTCTAACCACCTTCTGGGGTAGGCACCCCAGAAATTATTCTTTGATTAAAACATAATTGCAAAAACACACTAAATGCATAAGCCACATATGAATAGAGAAATAACCATACATTCTAGCTAGAAATTTTAGCCACAGGTCAGGATTCAGTATCTACAACATAAACCTAGTCCTTGGTCTACTCATCCAATGAAATTCCAGAAACAGGGTATTTGTTGCCTATTGCCCACTAAAGAAGGAAAGCAGGCCCTCTGCTACAGACTGGCCAAGGCACCACCCCCTCCCCCTCCCGGAAGAGGCCCCAACGTGGCTTTTTTCCTTTTTATTCAAGGAAGCAAGACTTAGGCCCTCGGATCAAGTCCAGTCCTGAGGTATTTAATGACTGCCCCCTACCCCCTGCCTTCCCTGGAGAAATCTTCACCTTTTTAAACCCTTGATTTCTCTCAGTAATTAAAAAGAGCCCAAACCTGCATCTGCATTTGTCTTGCTGTTCACATTCTTACTAATCACTTAAAAAATCACAATGTTGCAAATCTCTGTGTCTCAGATGCTAGGGCAGGGACTGTGGCTGGGAAAGATGCCCTATTGAATCTTCCAGGCAGCCAACATCCGGTCACATTTTGTTCCCTCCTGTTCTTTCAATTTTCTGTAGGCACAATGTGATCAACTATCTTTGAATCCATGCAATGTAAGTGATGTTATAACTGATATACATGATCATTGATGGGGACTTCCACCCTAAGGGAATTCAAATTTTATTCACAGTTTTGACATTCTTGGTGGTTTTTATTTTATTTTTCCCTAAACTTACTTAGGATGTAAATTGTTTTCTTTGGGATTAAACAAAACAATTTAGACGGGTCAAAAATAGTGCTCAGATTGAGGTGGGAATGCTTGCAGCCTAGCTATTTAAATTCCCTTTCGGGCTTTCCCTCCCCCCACCCACTTTGTCCCTCCCCCCGCCCCCCCCCCCCCCCCCCCAGCCTGCAGAATAAAAAATGCCTGAAAGCGACTAATTTACATTTGCTTCCCAAAGCTGTGGAGTGTCCCTCTTTGCTTGGGTAACAGTCTCCACTAACTCTTTTGGGCTTCTTCCCCTCCAAACTCCTCCTCACATTCGTTAGCCTGCAGGGATACAGAGATCCTAAGAAAGAGCATCTGGTATTTCGCACTGAGGATACTGTGGTCGCGGGAAGTTGGAGGCAGGGGGAAAAGGGGAGTTAACTGTTCTAACCATGTAAGGAACAAGCCCAGCCCTCTTTGGACCTAGTTCAGAAGACGAGAAAGGCCTTGGAAAAGAAACTTCATCTGGCTGGTTGCTTCAGACGGCTGGTTTGGAGCTGCGTGCGTGTGAGCTCTGGGTGTTCAGAGCTCCTTGAGCGTGGCATCCCCATCGGTTCTCCGGCAGTGCCGTTTTCTATAAACCCCAACAGGCCAGGCTTCTGGCGAGCCGCTGACTCCGTCGGAAGCACCATGGCTGGGTTCTATGGGTGTCTGAAGACTCCAGAGTAAGTGGTGGGTGCTGTGAGGGCTCCAACCGGACTCCGCGGAGTGGAGGGTGGCAGAGCGCGGCCGGTGGGTGCGTTGGCTTCTACCTGTCCAAGCTGGGCGCTAGCTGGCTAGAGGGGCAGCTGGGAGCCACCCAGGGCTGGGTGGCAGGCATGGAGGGGATCCTGTCTTCGCACTGCGGGTTGGAGGCGGGACGCTCCAGGAGGGCTGGTACAGGTGTGCATATGCGTGGGAAAGCAGCGGGGCGCGGGCTTCCAGAACTTAGTGGCCAAGGAAGCCTTGCGGGGCAGCTGGACGCCATGCGGTTCCTGACTTTCAGGCTTTCTCCTTCCCGCCGCCCCTGGGCTCACCTGTGTCTCAGCAAAAGAGGATCCGGGCTGGGCAGATGGGACAGGCGGGGCGTCTTCCCAAAGTTACTGCGGTTGTTGATTAATTTACTTGCCAAGGCAAAGAGAGAGGCACCAAAGGCAAAATTTAGCTGAGGCTCAGTGGCTGACAGGAAAATACCCAGTTATTCCAGGGGTTTACTTTCCTGTGCATGGTGTTGTCCGACCTCTTGGTGGAAAGGTACTTTGTGATACCCCTTTGATTTTCCCTGAGTTTGTAAGGAATGACTCAAGGGTCTGAAAAGGGAGAGCTGCACAGAGGAGGAGGATGTTTAACCAGATGGATTAGGGAAAAGAGACTGGGGCAAAGATATAGGTTCCTAGTGCATGTCGTCTTAAAGTATCCCACAAACCTGGATCTCACAAAGCTAATTTCATTGACTAGTAACAGTATTTTTTAAAATATATTTTATTGATTTTTTACAGAGAGGAAGGGAGAGAGATAGAGAGCTAGAAACATCGAAGAGAGAGAAACATCGATCAGCCGCCTCCTGCACATCCCCCACTGGGGAAGTGCCCGCAACCCAGGCACATGCCCTTGACCAGAATCGAACCTGGGACCTTTCAGTCCGCAGGCCAACGCTCTATCCACTGAGCCAAACCGGCTTTGGCGACTAGTAACAGTATTAAAACAACGTTCTCAGCAATAATTCAGTTAAATGACGTGTTTCAGTTACACCGAAACACTTTGTTATTGCACCGGTCAGCATCCAGTGTGACTGAAAGTAAAGATATAAAGGGGTGGGGACACTGAGGGCAAGTAATGGGAGAGAGGAGAGCAAGGGGGAGAGAGAGATGAAAAGAGGGAGTAGAATTTGAACGAGTGGAGAAAATCACCTTAAATTTTTTGAGTTGTCTTAATTTTATAAGTGTTCCGAGCTATACAATGTGCAGTCTCGTTATTTGATGTGTTGTTAGGTCTTCTTCACTGAGCTTTCTCCGGGGCTCCAGGAGGTAGTGGGAGAGGAAGACCTGAAGGGAAATCTTACTGCTTAGATATTCATTGCTCCCCATGCAAGCCCAAAGAGGGATTCCTAGAATCGCAATGTAGCCAAATCAGAAGCGTTGCACCCTTTTAAGGAAAGCCAGTAAGCCTTGAAGTTGAATTTGGGTGGAAACACAGGATAAGGTCACAGTTTCCTCTCCAGATCACAGTTGTAATCTAAATGTTATATATAGGTATATACATTATTATGAGTTGGAGATGTTTTACCAGTGGTGGAAATGGGTCTCCTCCCCTTAACCACAGGGGATATGTCCTAAGACCCCAGTGGATGCCTGAAACTTAGCATAGTACTGAATCCTATATACCCTAGGTTTTTCCCTTTGCATACATACCTATGATAAAATTTAATTTATAATGGGCCCAGTAAGAAATTAATAACAAAAAATAAAATAGAACAACTGCAACAATATACTGTATTAAAAGTAATGTGGATTGTTTGGGGCCCATTATTAATTAAAATAAGGGTTATTTGAACACAACCATAACAGTCAATCTGATAACCACAAAATACTGACTTCTGCGCATGGGCCACGAAGTTTCAATCGCACTGTATGTGAGCGCCCACACATGGTATTTTGTGGAAGAGCCACACTCCAGGGGCCAAAGAGCCGCACGTGGCTCGTGAGCTGCAGTTTGCCAACCACTGCCCTAGGCTTGCCTTAGGCTAACACATTGCCATCCTGTGGTCCTATCACTGACCTGTGATGATAGGTTAGTGGGTATGGATGGATTACTCCTGAAAATATGCATTTCAATAGGACCTAAATGCTTTTGTGTTACTCTGATACTTAGTGGTCATCTGTGGGAACTTGCTAGGTTGGTGAGCCCTTCACATCATGCAGTCAGTTTTTCCCACTCTAAGAATAGGATTCAGGAAGGTGAGGCTGAGGACTTATGCAACAGGCACCTGACACCTTACCAGAGAAGAATTAATGATGTGTCAGCCTGATCCTCTTGGCTGCAAATCTTCCCTGATGCACCCCCCCCCCCCAAAAAAAAATCATTGTGGCCTGCTATTTCAGATTAGAGGCCACAAATACTGACTTTTTATGAGTTACAGTTGCTGGTGCTCAAGGGGCCCATACATTCTTTCTTGGCCCTGGTAAACCCTAGTTCCCAGATGCCGGAGGATCTCCAACCCTGCACGTCCTTCCAGTAGTTGACAGTCTTATCACCCTATCTGCAACCTGTTCTGAACCTGAGACCTACCTATACCCAGGGATCAATGATGAACGTGAAGCCTGACCCTATGTGAGCTTGAAGTTATGGAAGGCACATATAGGCTAGCAGAAAGCACCAGAAATATGCAGCTGCATCTACTCAACCTGCTAGCTTAGACCCAACTTCCACTCCTCACTGTAATTAAGAGCATTTAATGTGGTCATTAGAGATCCCTATTGCACTTTGTTTCCTTTTCTTCTTCTCATCTTCCATGTTTTTTTTCCCCTTTTAGTTTTAGGAGAAAGGCTGTTAACTCCAGTTCCCCGGCCAGGGGCCCAGACTAGTTATTGCATTTTGCTAACTTGCATTCACCCTGTGGCATCTGTTCGAAGTAGGTTCCCTTTCATTAGAACGCGCAGGGGAGCCTATGGAGTGGCAGGTGTCCACTAGGGGGCAGCACTACCCAGGTCCCCAGCCTCACATTTTGCACTGGGTAGGGTAGAAATTTGGGAAGGCCCACCTTTGGGAAAGCTCTTGAATAAACTATTTGCTATGTTTACCAGTTTACCAAAAGTTTGTCTCTGTTGACTATAACATAGTTAAAATATTTAACTCTGTAAAGATCCATTTAGGAGGAGTGGTTTTCAGATCTTTCGGAGGTTTCTCTGAAGATGTAGTTGACAAGTTTCATTTGAAAAAAGTGTGCCTTATGTTTAGTTTCCTTGGGAATATATTAAAATGTGGAAAGGTATATGATTTCATCAGTAACCAAAATTTCAGCATTTTATATGGGAATGTTTCCACTAGTTTCTCTTGAATCCTTTAAAAGCTCTTTTTCTTTTGGGTCAACTTTAGCAGTTTTGGGATTCTTTTCCCAATTTCTGAAGTAGCATAATTTTTGTTGCTTGTTATTTCTAGAAATTAGTAGCCAAAATGTAGTATGCAATTTGGTTACTCTTGTCATTTATTAATTTATTTTCTACTTTAACATTCAATAAACCAATTCATTTGACTCCTTCACAATTTTATAGTTATAGCTAATGGATAGGAAATTTGGGCAGCTAATTGTACAGTACATTAGAGTAATCTTCATTAGCATCTTCATTCTCATTCTGCAGCTTTAAATTTTATTTAATTGATTTTTTTTACAGAGAGGAAAGGAAAGAGAGAGCGAAACATCAATTTGTTGTTCTACTTATTTATACACTCATTGGTTGATTACCGTATGTACCCTGGCCTGAGATCACACCTATAAAATTGGCATATCGGGATAACACTAACCAACCGAGCTACCCAGCCAAGGCCTCATTCTGCTGCTTTATTTTATTTATTTACTTGTTTTTTTCATTTGCTTTTAAAAATGTTATCTTTATTGTTGAGAGTATTACAAATAATCCCCCACTTTTCCCTATTACCCCCCTCCATCTGGTTCCACTCCCCTCCCCACCCCAGGGAAGAACTAATGTTGGGAAAAAGACACACTATTGTCTGTGTCCATGGGCTATGCATATATGCATATACGTTCTTTGGTTAATCTTGCTTTATTTTTTAAATAATTTTTTGACTGCACAAACTATCATTTTTTTACTTTAAAAATATATTTTTTTATTGATTTCAGAGAGGAAGGGAGAGGGAAAGAGAGATAGAAACATCAATGATGACAGAAAATCATTGATTGGCTGCCTCCTGCACACCCTCTACTGGGGATCGAGCCCACAACCTGGGCATGTGCCCTTGACTGGAATCAAAACTGGGACCATCTATCCACTGAGCCAAACCAACTAGGGTGAAGCTATCATTTTTTAAAAAGTTGATTTTAGAGAGATGAAGGGAGAGAGAGAAACATTAGTCGAACCCGCAACCTGAGTATGTGCCCATTGCCTTTGGGTATAGGGGATGACACTCCAACCAACTGAGTCACACTGGCCAGGGTTCATTCTGCTACTTTAAATGGTTTTTACTCTTTCACGAAATCTTCAGTAGGTATTAAAACTACCCATTTAATGTAAATTGCTGTAAACTATGATTCACTGGAAGAAATGAAGACCAAGTTTAGGCAGTGAAAAGATTTGCTCTTTGATTACTTCAAATACATAAGCTAACCTTAACCCAGAAGTTTTTAGCAGGGGTGTGGGACTTTTGGTAATGTTTGCAGACATTTTGACATATCACAAGACTAGATGGGAAGTGTGCTACTGACATCTAGTGGGTAGAGGCCAGGGATGCTGCTCAACATGTAGGCTCTTCTTGCAATACACAGGAAGAGCCCTCTGCAACAAAAAATTGTCCAGCCCATATGCCAATCGTGTCAAGACTGAGAAACTCTGCCTTAAACTAATAGCACCTTACCAAAGTAGAAGCCTGAGAAGGACCACCCTTAAGTGTTTAGATCAGCACTATTCAATAGAAGTTTGTGGTGATGGAAGTTTCTGTGGTGTTCTCTATCTGTGCTGTTCAATACAAGAGCCACTTAGCCATGTGTGGCTATTGAACACTTGCAATGTGGCTAGTGTGACTGAGGAGCTGGCTTAAAACATTTTATTTTATCCTCACTCAAGGATATGTTTCTTGATTTTAGAGATGGAGGGAGGAAGAAAGAGAGAGAGAGAGAGGGAGAGAGAGAGAGAGAGAGAGAGAGAGAGAGAGAGAAACATTGATTGGTTGCCTCCCATACATGCCCCAACTGGGGATCTAACCTGCATTCTGGGTATGTGCCTTGACTGGGAATTGAACCCACAGCCTTTTGGTGTATGGGACAATGCTCCAACCAATTAAGTGACCCAACCAGGACGGGAGCTGGCTTTTAATTTAATTTTAATTAACTTAAAGTTAAATAGCCATATGTGCCTAGTGGCTTCCAATATTGAACTCAACTTTAGAGGCACTGCAGACTAGTGAAACATGGTTCTGGGATCAGACAGTCTTAGGTTTGTGTCTACGGTCTATCAATTCCTAACTTTATGGTCTTGAGTATGTCATATAAGCCTTCTAAGCCTCAGTTTTTTCATCTATAAAATGGGAGTAATAATGGGACCTATTCCTCAGAGGATTATGAATATCCAATTAAATGTTGCATTATAAATAAAGCATGTAGCAAAGTGGCCAGCACAGTAAGCATTTAAAAGATGGTAGTAATAATTGTCGGAGATTTGTTATTAGTATAGTAATTGTCATCATGTAAATCAGTCTTCAGTAGGGATCACAAAGGAGATCTCCCATGGGATATTTAAAGGCCATTTCAGAGGTAGAACACTAACAGCCCTCATAGGGTTACCATAGGCATGTCGCCATGCCTATTGGGGCCTTGGTTTTCTCATCTGTAAAATAGGAGTAATAATAAAAATGATAATCAGAATATTGCAACTTCCCTAAATGTGTATATCACAGAACTGTTGGGAAAATCAAATGGCTGCAGAGGAGCTTTAGAGAGGCCAAATCTCTCTGTAAGTGTAAGGTTTATGTTACAAGTTGGCACACAAGAGTGCATTTTGCATTTATTTAGATTCAGTGCAAAAGTTCTTAGTAGAATTGTCTTAAATTCCAAATAGGAGTGCCTGAATTGGGAGGTTGTATTAGAGAGCAGCAGGAAGCCAAGAGCTCTTCAATGTCAGGTCCACCTTGGTTCATCATTCTGCCACTAGTGTGACAGGAGAGCCCAGGCACCACTTTAAAGATGCATGGAAGCTTGGCATTTGGGCATGGGAAACCAGAGCAGTGTATGGACCAGCCTGACTCCTAGGCTGGTAATGAAGGAGCAAGGCATTTGGCCCACTGGGAGAGAAGAGAGCCCCTCCCAGGAGCTTATAGTGTGCTATCGAAGGTCATACTGCTCAACGGCTCAGCCACCCAGCATAGTGTTTGGCCTGAGAGATACACATGTACACATGCTGAAAATATTTGGCACCATGTAATGGAAAGAGCATGGGGCTTTGGAGTCAGACATAGGTTTGAATCCTCACAATGCTACTTACTAGCTGTGTGGCCCTGGGCAAATGCCTTCATCTTTCTGAGCCTTTGTTGTCTCACCTGTTAAATGGAGATAATGATTCCTACCTCAGAGGGTTGTCACAAGGATTAAGTCAAGTAACTGACAGGGACATAGGCTGCTAAATATGAGTTCCTTGCCACCAAATGCTGATAAACAAAGAGCAACTTTTAACCAATTAATTAGTCATAATCCCATTTCTGTTTCTCTGGGATGGAAAAAGTAAATGAAAGTTTCTGATGATGGTATGGGAAAACCATATACTAGTAATTCTTTCTTGAGAAGAGAAAAGGGGGAAAAGGATTCTCCTTGCTGTGCCACTATCATATCTAGAAGAGCCGTCTGAACTATTTATGGATAAACTAGGTTGGAAGATAAAGCACAGGGTTCTGAATTAGTCACAAATACAGTGTTTTAAAAAATATATATTTTCATTGATTTCAGAGAGGAAGGGAGAGAGAGATAGAAACATCAGTGATGAGAGAGAATCACTAATTGGTTGCCTCCTGCATGCCCCCCACTGGTGATCGAGCCCACAACCTGGGCATGTGCCCTTGATCAGAATCAAACCTAGGACCCTTCAGTCCACAGGCTGACGCTCCATCCACTGAGCCAAAACAACTAGGGCACAAATACAGTGTTAATGAGGAGCCTGAGGATCCTCACTTGGACTTGGGAGTTTCCCATACATCACCAGACTCTGTGTGCCCAGAGAAAGGCTTTCTGGAGACAATGAGTTTCCCAGGCATCTGAAATTTAAATTCAAGCCATATGTGTGGCTGGTTGATCCAGTGCCAGCTAAGGAACAAAGGCCACTGACCGGATCCAATTGACTTTGCCCTTACATAGCCATGGGCTCCAACCCTCAGTGAAGATAACCCTTTACAAAGCTGCTGGTCACCAGGGGATGGCTGGGGAGAGAATGGATAACTGGAGGAAGTCTCATCCCCTACTTTTGAGAAACCTATGAAGAGCAGGGGACATAGTTCATTAACACCAGGGGAGAGTAGTAATGAAAATAGCTGTATGCCAATAGCTTTATATAAGTTAGTTCACAAAATTGTGACAGCAGGGCCCTTCTCTTTTTTGAGCACTATTCTGATCTCTGAGCACATAGCAGGTACTCCACAAATAGCTATTAAGTGAATGAATCTTCACAGTTAGCCTATGTTGGAGGTACTACCCTTAGCCTCACTTAACAGATAAGAAAATTTAGGATTTGAACAATTCAGTGACTTGATCAAAATCACAGGCTAGTAATTGACAAAATCCAGGAATTAAACCTAGATTTGTCCAACTCATAGCCTAATCATTTTGTAACTACACTTCATCCTCAGAAGGTCAAAAGGACATGATATTGTGACATTCATACCACCTTCATCCTTGGGAGAAGGGAGGAGGTTCATTTTTTTTGTGGATAAGGAAACTAAATCATAAAGAAATCATATGGTCCTAGTTGGT
This sequence comes from Myotis daubentonii, assembly GCF_963259705.1. Lineage (NCBI taxonomy): Eukaryota > Metazoa > Chordata > Mammalia > Chiroptera > Vespertilionidae > Myotis > Myotis daubentonii. Next base: position 40,729,275 of record NC_081861.1, read on the forward strand.
TTGGCTCAGTGGATAAAGCGTCAGCCTGTGGACTGAAGGGTCCTTGGGTTCGATTTCAATCAAGAGCACATGCCTGGGTTTCGGGCTCGATCCTCAGTGTGGGGCATGCAGAAGGCAGCGAATCAATGATTCTCTCTCATCATTAATGTTTCTACCTCTCCCTCCCTCTCCCTTCCTCTCTGAAATCAATAAAAATATATTTATACTAGAGGCCCAGTGCACAAAAATTTGTGCACTCGGGGGCGTCCCTCAGCCCAGCCTGTGCCCTCTCGCAGTCTGGGACCCCTCAGGGGATGACCACCTGCTGGCTTAGGCCCACTGCTTGGGGGATTGGGCCTAAGCTGGCAGTCAGGCATCCCTCTGGCAGCCCAGGAGCCCTGGGGGGATGTCCACTTGCCAGCGGGGAGCAGGCCTAAGCTGCAGTCGAACATCCTTAGTGCTGCTGAGGAGATGGGAGAGGCTCCCACCACCACCGCTGTACTGGAAGTTGTCAACCTGGCTTGTGGCTGAGCAGAGCTCCCCCTGTGGGAGCGCACTGACCACCAGGGGGCAGCTCCTGAATTGAGCATCTGCCCCTGGTGGTCAGTGTGTGTCATTGCATCATAGTGACCAGTCATTCCCAGTCATTCTGCTGTTAGGGTCAATTTGCATATTACCCTTTTATTATATAGGAGTGCCTGGCTAGCCTGGGTGAGGAGCTAATGGCTGTTTTCAGGCTGGCCACAGCCCCTTCAGTGTGGGGGTCCCCCCTGGGGTGCCTGGCCAGCCTGAGTGAGGGGCTGAGGGCTGTTTTCAGGCTAGCCACAGCCCCTTCAGGGTGGGGGGGTCCTGCTGGAGTGCCTGGCCAGTCTGGGTGAGGGGCAGATGGCTGTTTGCAGGCTGGCCAAGTCCCCCAGTGGGGAACCTCACCCCATGAGGGTGTGGCCATCCTGGGTGAGGGGCTAATGGCTGTTTGCAGGCTGGCCGTGGCCCCCAGCCACCCAAGCTCCCAGTGGAGGCTGGCTGGAAGCAGGTATCTGGGATTTATTTGTCTTCTATAATTGAAACTTTGTTGCCATGAACAGAGGCTGCAGCTGGCTCAGGGCAGGCAGGAAGCTTGGCTTCCTCCATTGCCCAGGCAACCAAGCCTCCTGCTTACTCCAGCTCCGTGGCTGCCGTCCGCCATCTTGGTTGGGTTAATTTGCATATAGTTGCTCTGATTGGCTGGTGGGTGTAGATTGGGGTGTAGCAAAGATACAGTCAATTAGCATCTTTGTCTTTTATTAGTGTAGATATAAAAAAGAAATCATATGACTTGTCCAAGGTCGCACAGCTTGTGATGATCATTAGTTAGATGTTCTAGTCTTCAGAAGACTCAGAGCCTGATAAGGAGAGGAAGACTTTCATCTATTTGCTCCTAGGCTAAATGAGAAAAATTTAACAAAGGCCCCATATTGTTAAAATGACTTCCTTGAATTTCTTTGATAGTAGAAACAAACTATTTTACTCATCTAACGTGAACATTTGGAACTGTATTCCTTGTTACAAACACAACAAATTATAACAACATAATTCAATTATTTACTATCCTATCTAATAAAAGAGAAACATGGTAATTGGCATATGACCGCTATCCTTCCCATTGGCTAATCAGCGAGATATGCAAATTAACTGCTAGCCAAGATGGCGGCCGGCAGCCAGGCAGCTTCAAACTAACATGAGGCTTGCTTGCTTCAGTGACAGAGGACTCCAACGTTCCCCGCCTGCCTTGCCGGCCTCTGAGCCTGCAGTGTAAGAAACACTGTAACAAATATAGAAGCTAAACAAAACCCCAGAAACCTGCTTTCAGCGAGCTGGGATCTCAGAGCTGGAGTTGATACAGAGTTTCAATTATAGAACTGAAACAAACCAGATACCTGCTTTCAGGAGCAGAGGCCTAAGAGCTGGAGCCTCAGAGCTAAAGCTGGCCCAGAATAAAAAAAAAAAAGAAAAGAAGGAGTGGTTGGGAGCTTCCGTCACCTGCCAGCCTGAAAACAGCCCTCAGCCCCTCACCCAGACTGGTCAGGCACCCCAGTGGGGACCCCCACCCTGAAGGGTGTGTGACCAGCTGCAAATAGCCCTCAGCCCCTCACCCAGGCTGGCCAGGCATCCCAGTGGGGACCCCACCCTGATCCAGGACACCCTTCAGGGCAAACCAGCCGGCCCCCACATGTGCACCAGGCCTCTATCCTATATAGTAAAAGGGTAATATGCCTCCCAGCACCGGGATCAGCAGAGCTGCGAGGCCTCCTGGCACCGGGATCAGCATGACAGGGGGCAGCGCCCACCCCGCTGATCGCCCTGCGGCTCTGTGTGTGACAGGGGGCGGGGCCACAACCTCCCTATCGGCCCTGCTCTGTTCGTGACAGGGGAAGGCATCCCAACCCCCTGATCGCCCTGCGGCTCTGTGTGTGACAGGGTGCGGCGCCCCCCCCCCCCCACGGGCCCTACTCTGTGTGTGATGGGGCAGAGCCATAACCTCCCCATCGGCCCTGCCCTGAGTGTGAGAGTGACGGCGCCCCAACCCCCTGATCGGCCCTGCTCTGTGGGTGATAGAGGGCGGCGCCCCAACCCCGTGATCCGCCCTGCTCTGTGTGTGACAGGGGGCTGTGCCCCAACTCCCCTATTGCCCCTACTCTGTGAGTGACAGGGGGGAGCTCCTCAACCCCCTGATGGGCCCTGCTCTGTGTGTGACAGGGGGGAGCTCCCCAACCCCCCTGATGGGCCCTGCTCTGTGCGTGACAGGGGGGAGCTCCCTAACCCCCTGTTTGACCCTGCTCTGTGCATGACAGGGTACGGAGCCCCAACCCCCCTGATGGGCCCTGCTCTGTGCATAACAGGGGCAGCGCCCCAACCCCCTGATCGGCCCTGTTCTGTGCGTGACAGGGGGTGGCGCCACAACCTCCCTATCGACCTTGCCTTGAGTATGACAGGGGGTGGTGCCCCAAACCCCCAATCGGCCCTACCCTGAGCATGACTGAGGGTGGCATCGCAACCTCCCAATCCTCCCTGCTCTATGCATGACAGGGGGCAGCACCCCAACTCCCCAATCGGCCCTGCTCTGAGCCCGACCAGGGGCTGCACCTAGGGATTGGGCCTGCCCTCTGCCACCCGGGAGCAGGCCTAAGCCAGCAGGTCGTTATTTCCTGAGGGGTCCCAGACTGCGAGAGGGCACAGGCCGGGCTGAGGGACCCCCCCTCCCCCCCCCATGTGCACAAATTTTTGTGCACCGGGACTCTAGTAGTACATAAGGGAGATGTTCAAAATGAGGAATGGAAAAAAAAGAGAAGAAAAAGAAAAGATACAAATATGGGAAAGTCTAGATATAGATTTTTTAAAAAGTAACAAATGTAGACACTGTTATTTCAGAAAAGATTGCTACTAAAAACTGGCAAAGTCATTTTGTACTTTTGTATCAACAAGGTCATTACATCCTATTTCTTGTTCTGGGAACCTCATGGGCTAAGGACCAGCACATCTGATAAGCTGTGGATTATGTTACTTACCTTTCCATATTGCATTTAGATCTCTCCTTTCCATAAATCCAACTGTCCTGGAAAAATGAATAGGAATTTAAGCCAAAGGGAGACTTCTGAGACCCCTAGGGGTTGGAGAAAGGAAAAGGTCCTGGAAGCCCAGGCACATCTGCCTGCCCACATTCTGAGCAGAGCCCAGTAGATAAGGCAGGAAAAGTCGACTTTCCCAAATATGCAGAAAGCATGTGGATAGAGATGTCTACATTAGTTCACTATTCACTTGTGATAGTTGGAGAGGGTTTTCAGAAGTCCTTTAAGGGAAGCAGTTATGAAAAATAACCCCACTAAACCTCCATTAACTATTTTTGAAGGACATAATGCTTGTTTGCTTATTCAGAGTTAGAGGAGGGAGGAAAATCTCTGGGATGAGGTAATTTAGTTTTCTGATAGAGATGAACTCCTGATTTGAAGAATTTTTTTAAAAATTGCTTTTGAAAGGGAAGAGAAAATGAGTGGGGAATTTTAAGTCAAATCCCCTGAAATCCTGTGCATTTCTTAATTGGGAAAAATAGCTTAGGTTTCTAAACCATCTGAAAGTAGAAGAATTTTCTAAAGATACTGGCAGGTTTCTAAAGGGCTGCTCTGAAAGTTGGTCCCCTGTTGGCCAACTCAAGCAGGGCTTCTAGTAGGCCTCTGAAAAGTCTGGCCTTTGCAAAGTCTGGCCTCTCTGGGAATGAACTGAGAACTTTCAAAGATTGCCTCAGTGACTCACAGAATCCTAGAATGTCTGGACTAAAGGGAACCTTGGGCTCCAAGTATAGTGCAATCCCTTAGTTCTTAGGTGAGGAAACTGAGGCTTAAAGAAAGGACTTGTCGTGTCTGAGGCCTCACAACTAATTAATAGCACAACAAGGGTGTCAAGTCTCCAAAAGTTGAATTGGCTGAAGTCTGAGATGTTTATTAAAAAAACCCCAAAGCATCTTCTTTTGTGATCACAATCCTCTCTAGATATCAGTCAAGTTCCTTTTTTCTTCACCACCCTTGCCCTGTCATCCACTTTTTAATTTCCCCAACACTTTCTTAAGAAAAATTTCAAATATATAGAAAAGTTTAAAGAATTGAATATTATAAAATGTTGTACAATTGTACATTAAACACTCCCAACCCACTATTTATTTATTTATTTATTTAATTTTAATACATTTTAAATTTCAAATATATAGAAAAGTTTAAAGAACTGAATATTATAAAATGTTGTACAATTGTACATTAAACACTCCCAACCCACTATTTATTTATTTATTTATTTATTTATTTATTTATTTATTTATTTAATTTTAATACATTTTTTATTGATTTCAGAGAGGAAGGGAGAGGGAGAGATAGAAACATCAACAATGAGAGAGAATCATCGATTGGCTGCCTCCTGCATGCCCCCCACTGGGGATCTAGCCCAGGCATGTGCCCTTGACTGGAATCGAACCCAGGACCCTTCAGTCCACAGGCCAACCCTCTGTCCACTGAGCCAAACCAGCTAGGGCATAACCCACCATTTAATTTCAACAATTCAAATATAGTTTCAGACACTTAAATGCTTCACATACATATAAATTGAAATTTAATATTTTTTCATTTTTCAATTACAGTTCACTTCTTTTTTAAAAAAATATATTTTATTGATTCTTTACAGAGAGGAAGGGAGAGGGACAGAGAGTTAGAAACATCGATGAGAGAGAAACATCGACCAGCTGCCTCCTGCACCCCCCCCCCCCCAACTGGGGATGTGCCTGCAACCAAGGTGCATGCCCTTGACGGGAATCAAACCTGGGACCTTTCAGTCCGCAGGCCTACGCTCTATCCACTGAGCCAAACCGGTTTGGCAGTTCACTTCTAATATTATTTTGTACTAGAGGCCTGGTGCAAGATATTTGTGCATGGGTAGGGTCCCTCCACCTGGCCAACAATTAGGGCCAATCAGGGCCATCTCGCCCAGTCCCGATCGGCCAGAACCCAGCAACAAGCTAACCTACCCATTGGAGCATCTGCTCCCTGGTGGTCAGTGCACATCATAGCGATTGGTTGGTTGATTGCTCAGTTGGACACTTAGCATATTAGGCATATATATATATATATATATATATATATATATATATATATATAGAGAGAGAGAGAGAGAGAGAGAGAGAGAGAGAGAGAGAGATTGTAACTCACAGTGCGGAATGCTCAACCCACACTTTCCCTCCAGCCCCTGGTCTTGGAGACCTCATGTCCTTCCAAGGCTCTGCTCACCCTCTTCAGCTGCCACACGAAGTAAATTGTATCATGTGCGTGGAAACCCTTTGCAGGCTCCAAGGATGTGTCCTTACTTCGCTGCATTTCCCATTACCCCAACATAAGGAGAGACACCCTCATTATTAGGTAACACATCGTGGTAAGACCCCTGCTCAGCCAACTGAAGCGGTTTTAAATAGGCCATGGTTTGCCCTAGATGGTTTGGCTCAGTGGATAGAGCCACAGCCTGTGGACTGAAGGGTCCTGGGTTCGATTCTGGTCAAGGGCACATTCCTGGATTGTGGCCTCAATCCCCAGTAGGGGGCGTGTGGGAGGCAGCAGATCAATTCTCTCTAATCATTGATGTTTCTATCTCACTCCCTCTGCCTTCCTCTCTGAAATCAATAAAAATATATTAACAAAAATAAAAATAAATAGGCCATGAATCAAACATTGCTGCTCTCCATCCATCCAGCCCCCTCACACTCTCTTTTGTCTCGCCCCCCGCCCCCCCCCCCCCCCCCCCGCCCTCCACACACACACACTCTGCTGGGGTCTGTAAAATAGGGTCAGGATTTCTACTTCAACCAAGGGCAACGTTTCCGCACGGTCCTCCTTCCCCGCCCATCTCTGTACCCAGTCCTTGGGGCATCTCTCTCCCTCCCTCCCCTCCATCTAACTTGGTGGGCCCTGGTCTGCCCCCTCCTCCTGCAACCCCCTGTCTGCAGCCTCCCACTTTCTCCTCCAGGGGCGGAGCTCCCCAAAGGCTGTGTGGGGTGGGGCAGGGCTGTGTGCGGGTGAGCCCAAGGGGGGCCTTGGAGGAGAGCTGTGTTGACAAGTCATGGGGAGGAGGAGGAAGGGACGTGCAGCCTGACCCGTGGGGGTTCCTTGGCTGCCCCCACCCAGCAGCTTTTCTAGGCCCCTGCGCAGCTGTCACCCTCCGCCCCTCCCTGCCTCCGGTTTGCTTTCAAATTTTGGACTCAGTTTCTCCAACTCAGCCGCACCCCCCTCTCTGCTGCATCCCCAGTCCCCGGGAGCCCTAGGCCGCTCCTTGGCCTCAGGCAGGTGTGCCTGGCCCATCTGCTCCCCCCCCCCCCCGTCCCCCAATGATGCTACCCACTCTCCTGGAGTAGTTAGTGAAACTTAACAAATAAAAAGAAGCAGCTCTGAAGATTATAAATTGTGCACTGAGAACACCACAGGTTGCAGAGGCCTGCTTAGTCCATGGCTCTTGGATCACGTGTAGCAGCCTCCCGTACCACCTGTTCCCTCCTGGCTCCCGCCCCCGTCCACCTCTGCCTGGCTTGGGCCAAACCCTGGGAACTTCCTGATGCTCTCTCCTCACACCTCACTTTCCAGTCCCGCCCACCAGCGCCTGCAACAAGCTAACCTATCTGTTGGAATGTCTGCCTCCTTGTGGTCAGTGTGTGTCATAGCAACTGGTTGAACAGTGGAACTCCCAGTGGAATTCTGGTAAAAGGGACAATCTGCATATAAAGCTTTTATTATATAGGACTAGAGGCCTGGTAAATGAATTTGTGCACTGGTGGGGTCCCAATCAGGGCCAAGCCAGAGAGGAGGTGATGGTCGCCGGGCCGGGCATAAAAGGAATGGATGCTGGATGTGGATGCCGCCATTATCAGTGCCCCCCCACCACACAGTTCCCTGCCTCCCCTCTGCCCCCTTCCCTCACCTCCATGCTGCCACCGCAGTGGGAGGGTGGCAGGCCAATCGGGGCCCACCAGCCTGGGCTAGGGATGGGGGGCACGGGAGGTTGGCCGCTGGCCCCGAGAAGGGAACTGGCCTTCGGCTCCCCTGGGAAAGGGGCTGTGTCCACCGCCATCCACCACAGTTCCCTGTCCCAGCCTGGGGTTGAAGGCCCCAGCAGGGTGGGGAGAGGAGGCAACGGTCACCAGACCAGGCGCGGAAGGAATGGACAGAGGACGCCAATGCTGCCATCGTCGATGCTCTGCCACCACATGGTTCCCCACCTCCATCCCTCCTCCTTCCCTCGCTGTCATGCCACCACCAGGGCAGGCCCGCAGTGGGCTGATTGGGCCTGTTGGCCAGGGGGAGGGGCGGGGCAGAGGAGGTTGGCCACCGGCCTTGAGGAGGGATCCAGCCCTCAGCCCCCCTGGGAAAGGGGCCGTGCCCACCACCACCCATCCCTGGTTCCCCATCCTAGCCTGGGGACTGCCCCAATCAGGTGATTGGGGCCTGCTGGCCAAGGGGAGGAACCACAGGAGTTTGGCCAGCCTGGGGAGGCTGGCTGTGGGAACGCACTGACCACCAGGGGGCAGCTCCTCCATTGAGCATCGGCCCCCTGCTTGTCAGTGTGTTTCATAGTGACCAGTCGTTCTGGTCATTCCTGTTGCTTAGGCTTTTATATATGTAATTGGTTTCAGGTGAACAGCATAGTGGTTAAATAATCATAAACTTTCCAAAGTGTGCCCCCTGATATTTCCAGTATCCACCAAACCACCAGTCTGTTGTTCACTGTATCTGTGAGTCTTTTTCTGTTTTGTCAGTTCATTTATTTTGTTCTTTAGATTCCACACATAAGTGAAATCATATGGTATTTGTCTTTCTCTGACTGACTTATTTCACTGAGCATAATACCCTCTAGGTCCATCCATGCTGTCATAGTGGTAAGATTTCATTCATTATTTTAAGCTAAATATGTTCTTTTTAATTGATTTTAGAGAGAGGAACGGAGAAGAAGAATGAGATAGAAACATCAATGATGAGAATCATTGATCAGCTTCCTCATGCACGCCCCCTACTGGGGATATATATATATATATATACCCCCACCGCTTTTTTATCCACTTGTCTATTAATGGGCATTTGGGTTGCTTCCTGCCATACATTTCTTATGGCTTCCCATTTCAGCTTTAATGTTCCAGCCATGCCCAATACCCAACATTACTTACAACAGGGTTTCCTTAAAGTAGGGTGTCTGGACTCTACCTCAGAATCACCTGGAGGCTTATGAAACATGCAGATCTCTGGGCCCCACCCCCCAATGAAGAATCAGAATCCCTGGGGGTGAGGGCAGGATGTTGATTTACATCCTTCCTTCTCACCCATTTCTCATGCCATTGTCCATATCTGTAGCAGTCGTTTTAAAAGAAACAAACCTATTATTGCCCAGCCAGCATTGCTCAGTGGTTGGGTGTTGGCCTATGAACCAGGAGGTCATAATTCAATTCTCCGTCAGGGCACATGCCTGGTTGCAGGCTTGATCCCCAGTAGGGGCCACACAAGAGGCAGCCAATAAATGGCTCTCTCTCTTCATTAATATTTCTACCAGTATCTCTCCCTCTCCCTTCCTCTCTGAAATGAATAAAAACATATTTTTTAAAAACCCTATTATTTATTGAGCACTTCGTTTGTATCAGGCACTTTGCTATTTTTCATGCTTATCTCACTTATTCCTCAGATGCCGGCTGTGTGCTTCCTTCTCACTCTTAAATGGAGAACAGAGCAATGTCCAGCCAGGGTAAGGGGCCAGTCACCTCCCACCCTCAGTTAAGTTCTACTCCTGGATTCTACTCCCAGGGTGGCATTTTATTTCCCTAGTGCCGGAAGCCGGTCCATCCTTGCTGCTTGACACAGTCGCTGCAGGAAAGAAACATCTGCACAGCATATGTTTCAAGGGACCTGGCGTATATAGCATACTGTTCTTAATATGTTTGCTCCCCTTAACGCTGTGTGTTTTAACCAAGGTCACCTCTCCGAGAAAGGTTGTTTCCCCAGGTAGGAATTTTTCCCTGAAGTCAGGGAGGGGATGAAACTCCTTAACTAAGTGCCAGGCGGGTAGTTAATCACTACAAACAATCATGCTTAAGCTACATAATCTTTACTCCCTGGAATGGAGATAAGAAACGCCCTAGCCTTTGTAATAGAAATTGACAGGATTAAAATCAACTGGTATAAATACGGATGTAACAAGACAATAAACAGCAGAACCTCTCTGGAGATCCAGACCAGAACTTGGCTGGAGATCCTGGCTAGAGATCCTGGCTAGGCTGCTGATCAACTGAACGCTGTCTCCGTGTCATTCCTTCTTCGCCGACTCTGTCCACACCTTTGGGGAACCCCTGGACCCGCTGGGGCAGGACCCCGGCACCCTAGGCCATTCTGACTTGAGGTTCATGTGTCTTAAAGTTTAAAGAAGTCTAATAGATTTCTACTCTCCTGGTTCTCACTGCCACTTTTCTTTTCAAACCCTTGAGGTGCTGACTCTAGTGGGAAGAGTTTTGCATATGTCATTTGTTCCTTCAAAGGGACAATCCTGTTTCTCTTCCTGCATAGGAATGACGTAGTTTGAATGAGGATGAGTGTGAGAATGCTCTGAGCACTGTGTGTTGTGATCCTTTCCGCTTCTAGGCCTGAAGTGAACACGGGAGCATGGTACCTGCCCTTGGCCACCTGGGCCTTTCTCCCCCTCACCCCCACTTGCTGTCTTCCAGCCTCATTCAGTTCCAGGTCCTCCTCTTTCTCCATCCTTTTGCTGTCCTGTCTAACCCCAGGCCCTGGGGCACTCCATTTTCCAAGACATTGCTATGTGGTATCCCTTGCTTTGGAGCCTCCTTCTCATGTCCTTCTCCAGAAGCTTCTTTTCTAGGCAGTGGACCAAAGAGGAATAAGAGTCAGGTGTGAAAGCAGACTTGACTTTGGGCAAAAGGGATGTAAGTGAGTCAGGTGCCAGTCATGCCTCATTGCCCCAAGGACATCATTAAAGGTCAGAGTCCTCAGGCTCTTCCTGGGTACCCAGGGTCTGTGGCTATCATCTGCCCTCTCTGCCTCATCCTCAACTCAACTATGCTGATTCTCGGTGCCTCAGTCCTCAAGCTGTCAACAAACTTTCCTACCTGTCAAATGGCTCATCTTAAGGTGGGCTTACTCTACCAGGCCTGTCATTATTACTTTACACCAAGTAGTTCCTTTTGCTGCTTTAAATGAGGCCACCCAAAAAAGCACTCTCTAGGACCTCCTGTGGCTAGACTATCTCCTACCCCCCAATTCTCCCAGCTGCTGTTCCTTTCCACTCTCACCTTCCCTTGTTCTTTGACCTCATTTACATCTATGTCTCAGCTTTCTAGCCTTGCTTTACCACTCCTTGACCAACTTGGCTTTGCAATGTATTTTGTTTTTGCAATGTATTTTGGACACACTGCTCTGGCTTACTTTTGCCCTCTGCCTCATTTCTGCCCTCTGGCCCCCTGTACCAGCAACACACTCCAGCTTCCTGTTCTATAACCCTTGTGGCCTATAGGCCCCACCCATACGCAATTTTCATGTGTATTATTATTAATTTTGTCATTAAGGAGTGGGTGATTTTAGTGTAACACTTATGGACTCTGGAGTCAAATTGCCTTGCTTCAAATCCTGTCTTCAGCATATACTTCTGTGTGACTCTGGGCAGTTATTTAGCTTTGCACTTTTCTCATCTACAAAATGGGGGGTGGGTTAATAACAAGACTCTTCAGTGTTGAAACGACCAAGGAATCTTTGCAAATATGTTAGAGGCTGATAATGACCTAGCAAGTTATCCTATTTTTAGGTCATATAATATAGTACAGTGTGTGAGATTCTTTGTGTCAGGAAAGGGTGGGAATTTAATACTTGCCAGATTTTGCCAAGTTAGGAGGGTAAAGAGTGTAATGATAGAATCATGAACTCTAAAATCCTTCAAAACTGGATTTGAGTCCTATTATTTGTATGACCTTGCATCAATTACCCAATTTCAGTGAGTCTCAGTTTCCTCATCTGGGAAATGGGAATAAAAATAATAAAATAACAATGCTTACTTTTATAGGGCTTTTGGAAGGATTCAATGAAACAATGAATAGAAACCCATTTTTTTTCACAGTTCCTGCCTGTCACAGAATAAGGACTGAGCAATTTCATTCATTTTATTAATTATATAATATTAATTGCCTCTGACTACAAGAAGAGATCTTTTAATCATAGGGTATGTGGTTTGACAAGACAGATAGGACTCCTCATCAGCTAGGCTTTGAGGCTGCTAGAGAGATGGCAAGTTCTCTGCATTTTTTAAAAAATATATTTTATTGATTTCTTACAGAGAGGAAGGGAGAGGGATAGAGAGAGTCAGAAACATCGATGAGAGAGAAACATTGATCAGCTGCCTCCTGCACACTCCCCACTAGGGATGTGCCCGCAGCCAAGGTACATGCCATTGACCGGAATCAAACCTGGGACCCTTGAGTCCGCAGGCCGACGCTCTAGCCACTGAGCCAAACCGGCTAGGGCAGTTCTCTGCATTTTTAACCCTGTCCAGGATCTAAGGTGTTAGGGGTGGCATGAGTTGGGTCTTTCTGAGCTTCTACTGGTTTACTCTGGGGGTGAGGTACAATGGGGAGAAAGGGAAAGCAGAACTGGAGGCAAAGCTAAAGACTATTTATTTATTTAAAATCTTATTATTGGAAGTATTACATATGTCCCCCTTTTTCCCTCATTGACCCCCTCCAGGCCACTCCTGCCCCTCGCCTCAGGCCCTCGCTGTCCCACTGTCTGTGTCCATGGGTTATGCATATATGCATACAAGGTCTTTGGTTAATTACCTTCCACCCACCCACCCTCCCCAGCCTTCCCTCAAAGATTCCACACTTTGTTCCATACTTCCATGTTTCTGGCTCCACTTCGTTCATTAGTTTATTTTGTTAATTAGATTCCACATACGAGTGAGATCATGGAGGAAAAGGCACAAAGAAGAAAAAGGAAGAAAGAAGAAGAGGAGGAAGAGGAGAATTGACAGCTAGTATGGCTATTGCAGCCGCTTCTCTAAGATAAGGAATAGATCTTTTCCTGACCAGGAATTGAACCATGACCTCCTGGTTTGTAGGTCAACACTGAGCCACACAGGCCGGGCTCAGCTTGATAGTTTTGGTGGTCAAATGCCCATTGGTGAAGGTATAGAATGTAGAGAAGTGACCCTTTATCCCTTGTATGCCTTCTTACTGAGACCCAGGGCATTTTGAGGATTGGCTCTGCATAGGTTGCTGAAGATGTTTTTTTCAAACACTGTACCACAAAATCCATGTTACAGTTACTGCTTTGGGCATATATCCATCAGGGCTCAAGGTGCCAGTATGAATGATCATCAAGATTGGTCTCTTCTATCTAGGATCCCATGAGGGGACATTCACATCTGTTCCTAGGAACATAAGAAAACAGAAGTTCTAGAGCTAACTAGTTGGTCTTGAGCCTGCTGCTGCTCTTGGACCCTGCTGGGAAAATGCTAGTTATGCTGACTAACCCGGAAAGCCCTGATTTTTGCATGGCACAGGTTGTATCATGAGTGGAACATGGTATCAAACCCCACCACCCCAAATGAACTCTGCCATTCAGTTGGGTGATTGTATACATCAGAGCCACTCTGATTGATGGTGGCTCATGGTGTGGGACTTCTGGAGCTCACCTTGTGATTCCAAGAGCTGGTTGAACCTCTGGTGTCTTCCTGCCAACTTCATGCAAGGAAAAGATGAAGGGGGACTGGTGACTCTTCTGCACTGGAGGTTAGCTTATTTTACGATTAATAAGGGGAATGGGAGCCCTTTCTGGTATTTTAATTTCTGGGAGAAGCTCAGGTTTCTCAATGAGTTGACTTATGGCAGCAGACATTTCCTGTAGAACTGGCTGGGTGGTTTCAAGGAGGAAGATATTTGCCATCATTCTCTCACCCCTGCTGTGTCTCAGAATGATCAACTCCAGGACTCTTCATCCATTGATTGGCTAATGCACACACTACTATAGCAATATTTGAAAGGGGTTGGAGACATTCTTGTGCAGGTAGGGAAAGCCATCTCTAACACGGTGAGCCTTCAGGAGGCTTTTGCATGTTCAAACATTTTGGCAGAGCCTAACCTGCTCAGTTGTCAACTCATTTGAAATAATGGCAACTTACATTCTTCAAAAGAAGTGTTTGTGGTGGGGTGGGGTGGGCTGGGGGAAGGGAGCCAACAATACCCTCATTGGCTTTTCAGTGAGTTCTGTTTTGCAGCTTATATGGTTCCAAACCTACCCCACTTTTGGCTTCTTGCTCAATTAGAGCTAGGGCCTGGAGGACTTGTATCTGTTTTCCATTGCTGTGCAACAAGTACAAAAATTTTTAATGTCTTACAACAATGCAAATTATCTCTCAGTTTCCATGAGTCAAGAGTCCAGGCACGGTATAGTCAAGTCCTCTTCTTAAAGCCTCACAAGGCTAAAATCAGTGTATCAGCGAGAAATAAAAGCTTATCTGAGATTCTAGGTTCTCTTCCAAACAGGTTGTTGTCAGAATTCAATTTTTTGAGGTTGTAGAGTTGAGATCTCTGTTTTTTTGATAGTTGTCAACCAAGGGTTGCCCTTAGCTACTAGAGGCCACCTGCCATTCCTTTCCACATGGTCCTCTCTGCAACCTAGCCGTTCCTTTAAAGCCAACAGGAAAGTATCTGCTATAGCTTCAAATCTCTCTAACTTATATATCTGAACTCTAGATACTCTTTTAAAAGAGCTCACCTGATTAGGCCAGGCCCACCCACACTCAAGGACCAGGGATTTATAGGGCATGCACACTGGGGGTGGGGCAACGATCTTGGGAGCCATCTTAGAATTCTGACTATCATAGATTTTTTAAAAATGAGACCAGCTGTTTTCCATTAGCATTCTCCATTCTGGGAAGTCAGCAAAGTTGTCAAGCAGTCTTCTGAATCCTTGAACCTGAACCAGACTATGCTTAAATTTTTTCAAAACCCTTGGAAGACAGGCCTTTCTCTCTCTCTCTCTCTCTCTCTCTCTCTCTCCACTAAAACTCTTGTTGAGACCTCAAGTCAGACAATCTGGGAAGGAAAAAAGCAACTCTGGGTCTTAAGCATCTGGGGTTGACTGACAGTGAGCGAGCAAGCATTTAAATAATGACTGATAATGCAGCTTTATGTATCTGCTAGGCTAGACTGTCTGATGACCATTATTATATGACTTTATACTCTTTGGAAGTGGTTCTGAAGGCCTCTCATCATTTACTGGATAAAAACCTACATTATTTCCTCTCTCCTTGCTCAGCTTGCCAGCTTTTTCATGGTGCTTAATGCAGAGAGATCTTTTACTAAAGTGTGTATCAAATTGTTTTTAAAAAGGGACTACTTTCCCAACTGACCCCTATTCATCACTTCACCCCTCTTGCATTCATCCATCTATAAAAACACCTAGAGAGCACCTTCTGCATGCCTGGTATCCAGGATAGGTGCTGATGATATCTAGATAAGCAAAATGTGGCCCCTGTCTTCAAGGTGATAATAGTTATGACAGAGACATGTGAAAAGAGCTGAAAGCATGGAGCATGGGTGGTAACTTTTTATCTTGGTCTTAAAGAATGTCTAGGATTTCAAGGGATTAAGGGGTGGTATTACAGGTGAAGTGGACAGCCTGTTCAGAAACCAAAGAATGCAAAAGAATATGGTGTGTTTAGGGAATGACTGGTGAGTCTGGGAGATCAGAACATGAGGATGGGAGTGGGGGTGGACTGCTGGTAGAATGTAGGAGGGCAGGAAGCAACAGTTTGCAGAGGGCCTTGAGTGTTAAGAACTTGGCTTTCATCCTGCAGGCAGTTGGTGAGCTAGTTTAAGCATGGAAGCTCATGGTCAGATTGGTATTTTGGAAAGAACATTGCAACTTTTTTTTTTTTGAGATACCAGTGAGGTGACAGTAATTTTTGCTGAATATCATAAATAAAAGTGCAACCCAAAAGCTATTTTTAAAGAGCCCTGGTACAGTTAAAAAGCAAACTAACTTTGAACTTTTATTAGCCACGGTGAGACACATGAAAGGAATATAAGTGGTGCCTCTATGAGGAGATACTTGGGAAGCAAAGCTCTGGTTGATAAAGTCAGCTTGTGGGCAAACAGAAAGAGGTTGTGCCAGTGATGGTGGCTGTAAAGTAAGAAGGTCAGGGTATCTGTTCCTGAAACCTCCTCCATAAGAGCCCCAACCTGAGTGGGGCTCCACACCAAGAGGGTCTCATGGCTAGGACACCTGAGAATGGACTCTATGCACCAAGGACAAGAGAGGCCCAAGTTCTGCACAAGTGAATAATCTTGGGACAGGGCCCACCTTGCTTGGAGAGAAGACAGGTCCTGCTAAGTTGGAAAACAAGGAGGTTCCTTTTCTAGGACAAGTTTTCCTCTGCCTTCCATAGCATGCCTCTATTTCTAAGAAATTGCTGACCACAAAGATGGCTCTTCTATTACTTCCCCTTCCTTTATTGAATTTGGGCATTCATTCAATAAATATTTATTAAGTGCTTGCTATGTTCCAAGTACCATTCTAGGTGCTAGGCGATCAGTGATGAACAAAATACGCAAGGTCCCTGCTTTTATGGAGTTTACATTCTGGTAGAGGAGACAGACAAGAAACCAGTAATGAAATTAGTAAAGAACATACTTTTAGGTAGTGGTGAGTGCTATGAAGATATTAATAAAGGATGATGTGATGAGAGACTGGATGGCAGTTCAAACATGGCAAGAAATAGGTGCATTTCAGAAATATAACGAAGGAAGAGTCACAGGATTTACTGTTGGATTAGATGTAGCATGGGAAGGAAATAGAGGAATCAATGCTGCTAGGCTTTAGTCTGAGGGTCTGGCTAGTGGCATTTCCTGAGATGAGGAAAATGTGGGGAAGGCAGTGTGAGGGGAAACAAGAAGTTGATATGCACTGTGAGGTGGAGATGGTGGCTAGGCATTTGGTTATAGGAATATGGAGTTCAGGGAAGAGGTCTAGTCTCAACAGAGAGATTTTGGAGTCCAGAATGTAAGTAGAATTTAAAGCCTGAATAAGATAATCTAGGATAGTGGCCGACAAACTGCGGCTCACGAGCCACATGTGGCTCTTTGGCCCCTTGAGTGTGGCTCTTCCACAAAATACCGACTTCTGCGCATGGGCCACAAAGTTTCAATCGCACTGTACATGTGCGCCTGCACGTAGTATTTTGTGGAAGAGCCACACTCAAGGGGCCAAAGAGCCGCATGTGGCTCACAAGCTGCAGTTTGCCGACCACTGATCTAGGATATGGTAGCCACTGCCACATGTGTCTATTGAGCACTTGAAATGTGGCTAGCCCAAATTGAAACGTACTATATGTTTAAAATGTAACCCAGATTTCAAAGACTTAGTAAGAAAAGAATGTAAAACATTTCACTTATATTATTTTTATAATGATTACATGTTGAAATGACAATAATTTGGTTCTATTGAGTTAAATAAAATATTAAAAATAACATCACCTGCTTCTTTTTGCTATTAGAAAATTTAAAATTACAAATTATGTGGCTCATAGTAATATTTTCATATAATGACATGGGTCTAAGAAGTGATTGTAGATACATTAGCAGGAAGGCCCAGGTTAGAACCCTCAGGTGCTCCAACATTTCAAATTTAGTGGAGGAAAAAGAGCCAGCAAAGGAGATTAAGAAGGAACAGCCAATGAAGAAAACTAGAGGAGTGCTGTTCATGACAAAGGCAAGTGATGCAATTATTCAAAAGGAGGGAGTGTCCTGCTGCTATGATGTCAAATAAGTGTCGGTTGAATTTAACATGGGCAGTTTTGGTGAGGTAGTTTGGAAGCCATTCCATTTGGAAGCCTGATTGGAGAGAGTGCAGGAGAATAAGTGGAGACATAAATCTAGTAAGTATAGATAATTCTTGAATTTTGCTTTAAAGAGATGCAGAGAAGTGGGGTGGTAACAGGAAGAGGATATCCCATCAAGGGGAGCTTTGTGTGTTTTGTTGTAGTTGTTGGTTTGTTTGTTTAGAAGGGGAGATAGCTCAGCTGATGATGGTGCTGTCTTCGGGGGCCCCAGGAGTCAGTTGGGGAAATAAAGCAAGTGTACCAAAAAAAAATTTGAGACAGTCTAAACTCAAGAGCTAGTTAAATGGAATGATAGTTAAATTGAATTATTCTATTAGTGCTTAGGGATTCCGATGCTGCCAAGATGCCCCCTTTCTTTGTTCTCCCTTTAGTCTTCCATACAGGGTGGGGCAAAAGTAGGTTTTTGGTTGTGAGTACGAGAAACAGTTTATTCTTGTATAAGTAATCGTTAATTATTGCATTATTTTCCATATAAATAACTGCAAACCTACTCCCCCCCCACCCTATATATTTTCTCTTTGGTTGTTTTTCCCTTTCTTTAACTCCTGACAGTGGATCAAGGACACTGTTAATCTGCTATGGCCCAGTATTTTGGAAAACAGGCTCCTTTTTCATGTACTTCTCTAAAGCTCAGAGATAGTTTATTTCCGCAGTGTCTGAAAAGCCTTCCTTAACTCTTAACATTTGCAACAGCATGGATGGGTCTGGAGAGTATTATGCTAAGTGAAATAAGCCATTCAGAGAAAGATAACTATCATATGATCTCACTTATATGTGGAATCTAATGAACAAAATGAACTGATGAATTAAATAGATCCAGAGACATAGAATCATGGAACAGCTTAATAACTGTTAGAGGCAAGATGGGGGTAGAGGGGTGGAGGGGAGAAATTATCCAGGGAATTTATATGCATGTATGCATAACCCATGGACACAGAATATAGTGTGCTGAAGGCCTGGGAGAGGCAGGGGCTGGGTGTAGGGGGTCAATGGGAAAAAACAAAGGGGACATCTGTAATATTTTCAACAATAAAAATAAATTTAAAAAATAAAACATAGTTCTGAAAAAATGAAAATAAAAAGCTTTCCTTAGGGCAGGAGTGGGGTGCTGCTCTATTTATTAAGATGGTCCAGAAACTCACCAGTGATGGTCTAAGCAACTTTTCTGTTCTTCTTCTGAATTTCTGAGGGGTTTCTGAATTTCCCTACCCCTTTGCTTCTTCCAGATGTCCAGATGGAATGTGTGTGTATGTGTGTGTATGTGTGTGTAAACTAGTGAGCACTATATAGGCCTGGGGCTTAGTCATCTTCAGGCAGAATTGTGATATTGGCTGATAGAGTTTGAGTGACTTGAACAACATCTTTCAGCCAAAGCCCACCAGGAACACACCTGTTGTTGAACAAGTTGGGTTTATTATTCATTGCAACGAGAAATAATTCACACCATAAGCCTTTTCAGTGAGAGTCTGAAGCCATCCTGACACCAGAGCCTCAGTCATTCTCACTGGGTGACCGTACAAGTTCACCTTAACCTCAGAGCCTGTGATCACCTCTCTCTACTTCCAGAGGTGTATAAGGGGCTTATGGCTATAAACAGCAGCACAGATGGGTCTGGAGCCCATCCATTAAGCTGCACGGACAGCCTGGGAGTAGAGAAGATCTGGAGAGGTGGCACTCCAGAACCTACTTAACCCCACTTGATGGCACTTGCCTCTCTACAAGCCCTCTTGTTGTGTGTAGGAATACAGCACCCTTTCTCTGTTATGGTGCCCTTCATATCCCCCCTAAAAACTCCCATAAAAATGTCAACATTGATTTATAAAAGTTTGAATATCAACTGACATGCTTCCCTAGACCTATCATTCCTAGCTTTTGCTAGAAGGCTAGATTGAGTTGAAAATTTACAGTTGACTCTCAATTGTATATCTGCACTAATGGAAAAGAGCTTAAGGAAAGATAATTCTCCCACAACATGGAATCAGTAAAGGTGAACTTTTTCTTTTGATGATCACTCTGATTGTTTCCCACTTTTGGTTGTGTAAAACAATGCTGTGGTAAGCATTCTTGCATGTATATTTTTGTATACAAGTGTTAGTATATCCACAGGGTAAAGTACTAGCAGTGATGATACTGAATCAAACGGTACATGGATTGAACCTGCAACCCAGGTATGTGCCCTTGACTAGGAATAGAACCTGAGATCCTTTGGTTCACAGGCCTATGCTCTAACCATTTAGCCACTGGCCAGGGCTAGATCAAATTTTTTACATTTGTCTTTTTGGGGGGTGGGTAACAGCTTTATTGAGATATAATTCACATACTACACAATTAATTCATTTAAGGTATAAAATCAATGCATTTTAACATATTCAAAGATTTGTGTAACCATTATGACAATTAATTTTAGGACAATTTCACCACCACAAAAAGAAGCCCTGTTTGCTCTGGTTGGGTAGCTCAGTTGTATATTATATATTTTGCTGATCTGACAAAAAATAGGTATAATTTTAATTGATTTACAACAAAATAATAATCTACCTTTTTTTTTGCTACAAAGTGGCTTTAAAAAATAAGGTACCTATACTTGTATATAAGGATTTCTGGTACCAAGAATTAACCAATCAGACCCAACCCTATTATGTGACGTGACCAATAATATGCAACTCTATTATATGACCTATATATTTATAATTCAAGACAGGGCATTCACACCGGACAGTTATTGTTGTGATTACTGCTGTAATTTTTAATTTGACAATCTAAGGGAAAAGAGGTCAGTATCCCTGACTAGTCAGGTATAGCATGTTTTTAAAATTCTTGTGGTACACCGGTTAAAAATCACTGCTCTAACTGAAGGATAAGGAGTAGGGTAAAATGATTATATTATGTTCTGAATATCAAATGATTTTTTGTGAGAAAATGCCTTTTTTATTGTCTAAAGTTTTCAAATGATGATCTTTTGCTTTTTACTCTATATTTTACTTTAGTGTTGATCCTACTATGGCTGCATCACTAAGGAAAGCTTCTGCCAATCTGGAAGTTCTGGAGGCCAGAGATGAGGGTAAGAAACTCCATAAAATCTTGATAACTACAAATAGATTTATTTACTATGTTTAACAACCCTAGGAAAGAAAATTAAGTCACAAGCAAACAAGTTCATATCAAATTTCTTACATTAGGCTCAGTCCACATTTACTTTTTAGTCTTCTAAACTCTTCACTTTCATTTCCAATCTGATACTCAAAAAGTTTGCCTGAGGCCCTGTAATCTTATTTGGGGATTGTTAATATGTTCTACTTAGTAAGGCAGGGGAAGTGTTTCTGTTTAATCAGGAAAAAAATCAGAAGAGCCCATGATCAGAGAGATTCAACTGAGGTTTTACTGTAGCTAGTAATCCAGATTTAACCAAGAGTAAAGGGGAGATAGAAACAAAAGATGCCATCATAGGCTTCTGTTAAATAGGATTCAATTAAAACATTTTCTTATTGCAAAACTTACTCAGATGTTTATCATTGCCTAAATTATGGTGCCAACTATGAGTGATGGGTGTCCATGAGTGATAGAAAGGGATGCAAAAGTTACTAAAAAATATTAAACTTTATTGACACTAAAAAAAGGAAAAAGAGGAATCTAATATCTTAAATGAGATATTGAACTTAAAGACAAAACTGGCTTTAATAACTCACTGAGTTGTTCTCAATTTTTTCTGCACTTTCTTAGTAGTATATGGTGTAGAAAGACTTGGTATGGAAGGATAGAGAGAGGGTAATCTTTTGGGGGCTTCCTGGGGGCCATACTTCACTGATGTTGTGGGGTAGAGGATACTGAGCATGGTAGAGTTTGGGTATTCATCTCTGTGTCACCATTGTTTAGTATTGGGCCTCAGAGAGAGTGATTAGACACTCAAAATTTATAAAGAATGAATTAAATAAATGAATGATAGTCCTCCTCACCTAGGCAGCCCCAAACACTAAACCAACTGACCTATCTTTTTGTACATGAGCTAGATATAAGCCTACAAAAGAAGATGGCAATGCAATGCAGCTTGGTGAAGAATGAAGGTAAGGAAATGCCTTTTCCCTATCCCCAAGATTTTTTGCTGTTAATCCTCACCCGATAATGTCCTTCCATTGATTTTTAGAGAGAGTGGAAGGGAGAGGGAGAGACAGAGAGAAATATCAATATGAGAGAGAGACATCGGCTGGTTGATTCCTGCATGCATTCCCACCAGGGCGAGGGATCAAGCTTGCAACCAAGGTACATGCCCTTTACCTGATTCAAACCTGAAACCCTTCAGTCTGAGTGCCGACACTCTGTCCACAGAGCCAAACCGGCCAGGGCCCTAAGATTTTTTTTAAAAGACTAAACATTTGGGTACATTTTTAGTATTAGTCATTGCTAGCCAGAGAATAAGGTGGTTATTGGGAGGTTGAAGGGAAGAAAGGCTAGTTAGAAATGTTTTCTTTCCAAGCAGCAGTGCAAGAGAACAAGGTCACCATTATGTGATGCATTTTTAAAGCTAAGTTCAACTTAGACGAGCTGCCTGTGTGCATGGTGGATAAGCAAATATACAACTCAGCAGCAATGATTCCATCATTGGATTTAATGGTGTTTTCTTCTCTGGGGGAAAACCTGCCTGCCATGGGCCATTTTCTGGCATGTGACACACTGCAGGCCCTCATTGGATGAGGATGTTGAAAGCTACTGCCTGTTTGAGAATACATAGTCCTTAGGCTTGGATAGGGAAATGAATGGCTTAGTTGTAGAAGTCCAGACAGCTGTCAGCTCTCAGTTGTCAGCTCACTGACCACCACTGCTGTACCTTATGGGGCATAAAGTACCCAGTGTATAGGTGACCTACATAAACATTACTGGATACAAGTGTGCGTTTTGACCCAAATCTGCTGTATAGGTCTATCTACCCTTACACTTTTAGCAAATCTTGAAACCAACCCTCACAGGACTCAGCTGCTGGCAATTTAAAGGCATCCCTTTACAAAGAAAGCTTGAAAGACCAATTTATACACTTTAATACATGGCAACTGTCTCGGATTCCATTAAGGGTTCAAAAGTAACATAGCATTTGGACAGTTCCCAGCTTTGTAGCTCACACCCAGGGTTGGTCTCCATAGATGGAGTCTGATGTGGTTCATGATGGGGAGGTCTCCTAATCCAGAGGAGGCTTAAGACTTGGCATCTTGCAGCTTGCCTTGTACTGTGCTACTTGTTAAAGGGATTTTAAAGAGGGCCTGCCTACAACCTTGATGAGGGGACAGTAGCTAAGACTTAGAACTATATCTTATTCCTTTCACATGATACACAAAATGTAGTAAGTGCTTGATCTTAATAAATATTTGTTGAATAGATGAACGAACTAATTAATGTGCAGACTAGAGAGCATTCAGATACAAATGCTCTTTTGGTGCTAACACTCAAGTTTAAGTATGCAGAGAGAAGCATGAACTTGAGAGAAAAGTGAATGCCTAGTGCAATGGTTCTCAACCTGTGGGTTGCGCCCTCTGTGGGGGTCAAATGACCCTTTCACAGGAGCCGCCTAAGACCATCGAAAAACACATATATAATTACACTAGGGGCCTGGTGCATGAAATTCGTGCATTGGGTGTGTGTGTGGGGAGTGTCCCTCAGCCCAGCCTGCCCCCTCTCACATACTGGGAGCCCTCAGGCATTGACCCCCATCACCCTCCAATCGCAGGATCGGCCCCTTGCCCAGGCCTGAGGCCTCTGACAGAGGCATCAGGCCTGGGCAGGGGACCCTCATTTCCCCCCATCACTGGTTCTGCCCACAGCCCAGGCCTGATGCCTCTGGCCCAGGCATCAGGCCTGGGCAGGGGACCCCCAGACCCCTCCAATTGCTGGCTCTGCCCCCACCCAGGCCTGATGCCTCGGCCAGAGGAGTTGACCCTCATCACCCTCCGATCACCAATCACCGGATCGGCCCCTTGACCAGGCCTGAGGCCTCTGGCAGAGGTGTCAGGCCTGGGCAGGGGACCCCCAGCTCCCCGCAGTTGCAGGCTCCGCCCCTGCCCAGGCCTAACGCCTCTGGCCTAGGCATCCAGCCCGGGCAGCGGGGACCCGCAGCAGCAGCGGCCCTGCGATCGTGGGCTCCGCTTTAGGCCCAGGCAAGGGACCCCTAGCTCCCGGGACTGCCAGCTTCGACCGTGCCCAGCTCCCATTGCTGGCTCCACCTCTACTTCCTGCGATCACTGGCCAGGGTGGAAAAGGCACCTGATTCTCCGATCATGGCTGGGGGGCAGGGCAAAGGCGGCCCCAGGGCCGCCTTTGCCCTGCCCCCCAGCTCTTAGCTCCCCCCTGGGTTTCTGATCACTGTCAGTGGCAGGGGGCTTCTTCGTGCTTTCCCTTTCGCCTCCCTGCATTGTGCCTACATATGCAAATTAACTGCCATCTTGTTGGCAGTTAACTGCCAATCTTAGTTGGCAGTTAACTGCCAATCTTAGTTGGCAGTTAATTTGCATATAGCCCTGATTAGCTAATGAAAAGGGTAGCGTTGTACGCCAATTACCATTTTTCTCTTTTATTAGTGTAGATATTGTTTTTGTGACTAATCACTATGCTTTAATTATGTTCAATTTGTAGCAATGAAAATACATCCTGCATATCAGATATTTACATTACGATTCATAACAGTAGCAAAATTACAGTTATGAAGTAGCACGAAAATAATTTTATGGTTGGAGGTCACCACAACATGAGAAACTGTATTAAAGGGTCATGGCATTAGGAAGGTTGAGAACCACTGGCCTAGTGAGTGAGACCTAAACAGAGGCTGCCCAAACACCACACGGAAGCTGGAGCCTGAGCTTCTGCACTTACCAGCAATTCAGATACTTTGTCACACCAAAAAGTTTCCAGGTCGATTCCAGGTCAGAGCACATGCCCGAGTTTCAGGCTCAATTCCCAATAGGGGGTGTGCAGGAAGCAGGAAGCAGGAAGCAGCCTATCGATGTTTCTCTCTCTCCCTCTCCCTTCCTCTCTCTAAAATCAATAAAAAGCACATCTTTTTTTAAAAAAGAACAAACCAAATGAATGGTGCTATGGTCCCTGGTAGCAAGAACCAAGATCTGCAGGGCACCTGGAATCATAGTCCTTCTTCATATCACAGAGACCCTGTTTCCTCTCTTGTCTTCCCTCCCACCTCTCACTATGTATCACTTTCATTCCTAACTTCTAGGAAAGAAGAAATCTAAATTTAAAGCCTTCAAGAATTTTTTTGGCAAGAAGAAGAGAAAAGAGCCTGAAGGTATCCAGAGAAGAGGAAGCAGCTTGAAACCAAGCTCGTCCAACAGCAGCATCAACAGCTCTTCTCTGAATCTGGTTCAGGAAGGTCAACAATCTACATTTAGGTAAGCTCTCGGGGGCTGGTGTGAGGGGGTTAGAGGGGGATGGGGACAGAATGCTAGACCCAGGTCCCCCTTTTGTAGCCAATCACTGGTGGGCCTTCGGTTCCAGGGACTTTTGGCCTCCATGCCTGTGGAGGCTGGGTTGGTGGCCATTGTCAATGCAGCCATTTCTCAGTGTCCTTTCTCTGTGCTCACATGTAGACTTGTCTGGGCCGCACAGCTCAATAGGTTGGAACATGATAAATGCACAATCCATTCCCCAAGAGCTCTTGGTGGAGGGCACAATAGATCAAGGAAACCTTCCCCTGTCATAGCTACAAGAACTTGAGAAACAGGGTCTACCACTAGAGCTGCAGGCCTCTGTTTTATAAGGTAATAATAGCCTACATTATTCAGGAAGCTTGGTCTGGTTTGTTTGCCTGGCCCTCAGACTGTAACTCTGTGATTACTGGGTGAGGGGAGCTATATTTCAGAATACGTAAATAAAGTATCAGTGAAGCCATCTAGCTGAGTTGGGGGTATAAGTGTGAAGTCACTGTATTAATGTAAAAATGAACAAATAAGCACAAAAACAAAGAACCCAAATCCATTTCTCCCTCTGTCCCAGGAGACTAGGGGAAATGTTACAACTGTTCACAGAAGGGATGCCCCTGCCACCCCTATTCAAAGTTTCATCTGTGATGCCCCGTTTTCCATATCCTATTGTGGAAAATCTGGACACCCAGTACCACCAGCTGTTCCTAGCTCAATTGGATCCCCCTCTATGGAGTTCCACTTGGGCCTGTTCTCCTGACCTTAAATTCTAGACTTATCTGAACTCCCCACAGAGCTCACCTGTGCTTCTCCTCATTCTCTCAAGGCTTTGCTTAGTGGTGATGGTACAGTTAGCAAACATGTTATACTGCCCCCTAACAGCTAGCAAATAAGTGTCCTTAAGGAGGACCTTAATGAGTGCAATGAATATGAGGAATTTCAGATAGCTTTGCTAGTGGGAAAGATGGTTTTGGACAGGGGCTTGTTTCATACCTCAAAAATCATACCATTAGAGACCATGGTCTTATAGCTCCAAATAAGGCTAAGACAAGCCCTGCTAAAAACAGAAGGGTGGGGTGGGGAAGGGCATTTGGGTTGACTCCATGCTGTCTCTACAAATTGGCAAGGGCTGTCTCTACTAAAATTGTATATTTCCCCTTCTTACTTGCCCCTCCCCCTCCAAGATGGTCCATTTAGTTTGCCACATTCTCCACAAAGAAGGTGTGTGCAGGTGCATCTCTCTGAGATGGGTGGGGAAAGGAGGGAAGGAGAGAGAATGAGAATGAGAGGGAAAGGGAGTGCGTATAAGTGCATGAGCGAGCTCATGTATGAGTAAGGGTGCTTCTCTAAGGAACTGAGATAGGTCTTTATTTTGCAAGGAGCATAAATTAATTGAATATAATGTGGGAGGTCTGAGGATTACTCCTGACCCCAGTTTCTTGCTTAATGTTATGTGAATTTTACCTCAACTATGTATAGTCTACATATTGAAATCCAAGAGTCACTTGCTTGTAAACAATGTTGGGCGAATGATTAATATGTGATTACACAGCATCTCCAGCAGTAATTGGTTCTGTTGTTGCGTGATGTGACTTTCTGCAGCAGTTTTAATGCATGCAGATGTTTCACAGATGCTAAGCCACACCCCAGCCATGTGCATTTGCTAATCTCAGTGACTGGTGAATGCACACATTTACTAGGCCTATACAGTATAAATTTAAAATGATAGTAATACATATAGAAAACTTTTCTGTGAAATTAAACTTTTCATACATTCATAATTTTGATTACACAAACATATCTACATAAGAAAAACAGGTAAATTTTCAATTTTTAACATACGCATTTGGAAAACCTAACTTTATTATATAACGGACTTTCTGCTTAAGTGGACATCCTTTTGCTTGAATTAGTCCGTTATATGGAGGTTTTACTGTATTTAATTTTTATAAAATCCATCTATCTATTTTTCTTTTGTCGCTTAAGCTTTTTGTGTCATATCTAATACATTGCCAAATCCAGATAATGAACATATACCCCTATGTTTTCTTCTAAGAGTTTAAGCTCTCATATTTAGGTTTTTGACCAATATTGAGTTAGTTTTTATATAAAGGCTGTCCAAAAAATGTATATACATTTTGAATGACTATAAAGTCAGTGTTTATGAACATACAGTTCATTTAAAATTTTTAAAACAATCTATCAAAATGAATAATTTCTTTTGTCAATGCCTGTTTTCAAACTGATGACTGTTCTGGTCCAGGCACTACTGATAACAAAGCAATGGAATCTCAAACATCAAGAATCATTTTGTTCAGTATTTGTGTGCCCTCAATTCATTGACTGTTGCCAGTTTTATACGGTAAACTGTATTATTTATGAATCCCTATTAAAAAAGTTTAGTGGCACTTTAGGATGAATTTTCTTTGTTCAAAACTTAGTCTGGCTTTACCCATTATTTAAAATCAGTTAAACCTGAAAAAGAGTGAAAATTAAGTGGGTTATCAGCTATTAAAGTGTTTATACATTTTGGGGGGATACCCTATACAATGTGAGATAAGAGTCCAACTTTATTCTTTGCGTGTGGCTATCCAGTTGTCCCAGCACTGTTTGTTGAAAAAACTATTCTTTCCCCCACTGAATGGTCTTAGCACCCTTGTTATAAGTCAGTTAACCAGAGGTGAGTGAGTTTATTTCTGGATTCTCAGTTCTATTCCATTGATCTATGTCTACTCTTAGACCAGTGCCAAACTGTAGCTTTGTAGTCAGTTTTGACAGTGGCAAATATGAGTCCTTCAAATTTCTTTCTTTTCAAGATTGTTTGGCTATTTTTGTTCTTTTGCATTTCACTGTGAATTTTAAAATCAGCTTGTCCATTTATGCAAAAAAAAGCTTAAAGGTAGCTGGAATTTCATTTAATATCTCATGAACAACTTTTTGTCTCAGCATTTATTCATCTCTACCCTCCTTCCGTGATGTCTGTCATAAGCCATATTATAGATACACATGTGTCTTTGGTTCCTATGGCCCTTGGGCTGCTTTTACAAGACTGTTTCCTTCTTTTCTAGGGTCAGGGGAAACATGAGCAAATCCCTGTCCCATGAAAGCGTCTTCAGGTCGAAGTCTGAGCTTGAAAGCCCAGAACGTAAAATATACCCCTCTCCAGAGCCCCAGAGTGGCAGATCTCTGAAGGTAATATTGAACTTGAATATCAGTGCCTATTTGGACTACTCTTCCTCCATTCCCTATTCCTACCCCGCCAAAAAAGGAGGGATGAATTTCGCCTTACTTCTCTGCTGATTCTACCTCCACAGGGCTCTTGTAAACATTGAATGAGAGAATGTACTTTAAATATATGATGTGCTTACCTAGTGCTTGTCACATAATGTTGACTAGTGTTACCATATTCACTTTATTTGACACACCCAAGAATTTAAGTATTATTACAGTGACATCCCACTGTTAACATGCAAGTATTCTAACCTCCATGTTTTTTCTTTCTTCCACAGAGAGCTCATATTTCCAGAACTCTGTCTATCACTAGTAGTGTGCATAGACCTGTTTCTGGAACTCTGCTTGGAGTTATACCCCATTACGTGCACAGAAGTGGAATCTGGATTGGAGGCTCCAAGATCACTGAGGTAATAGAGTAGAATTGTTCAAAGTATGGCATCTGAGTCAAACAGACAGACCTATGCTTGAATTCTTAATCTGCTACCTATTGGCTCTATGACCTTGGACTGATTGCTTAACCTCCATGAGCCCTCCTTTCCTCATTTACACTGGGTATAATATTAATATCTACCTCAAAGAGTTGCTTATGAGGATTGATAAAGACACATAGAGGTTTAGAAAATTGCTCAGGATCTCCCAGATAGTAAGTGATAGACTTGGAAATCTGACCCAGTTGTGTTGACTTTAAAACACGTGGTCTTTCCATTAGCACAGTCTCTAAGATGCTCAACTTCTTTATACCTGCTTCAACAGGGAGAAGGGTACGCATTTAGTCTCCACAAAATGCAGCATGTGAGTTCAATCCCCAGTAAAGGTACATAGAATAATCAAGTAATGAAATAAGTGGAACAACAAATCCATGTCTCTCCCTCCCTCCATCTCTGGGAAGGCCACACAGGGAAGAGACCCTTCTCCACTGGAGAGCTGATTATTCCGTATTTGGCAAAAGGTTACTTGGGTTAATTTTTTATTGATTGATTGATTTGGGAGAGGGAGGGAGGGAGAGACAGAGAGAAAAGGCTATTGGTGTGTAAGCTAAGGCTATCGGTCTTTGGTTTGAATAGGCACTAGAAGTGAAAACAGGGAGGTAGAAGATTCTTTCTTTGGCATGTTTTTTTAACTTTGGGTTCTTAGTCCTTTAACCATTAAGCAACAAGAAAACATGCATAATTTGGAGGAAAGTACCCAAGTTTTAACTTTTTTCCTTTTATACTCCTCCTTAACAGATTCCACCACTGCGCTCATGCCAGTCCATCAACCCAACCCGGATACGATCTGACACAATCCCTAAGGACTTTGAAGAAATCTCTGCTGCTGCTGCTGAGTCACCTAAGACCCCACAAAAGGCTTTTCCACCGATGTTGAAAACGGAGAAGGTTAGCCCCATCCTAAGTGGCAGGTTGTGTGGGGGTAGTGGTAGGTGGAGCACAAGTCAGAGGCATAGTTTCTTCTTGAGTTTTATTTTCTTCTGTTGTAGCTCAATACTAGGAAGATTAGTGGGGAAGGAGAGGCCATTCTTGGTTATTTATTTACATGGTCATTTACATTTTCTATCCAATTCTAAAAGCCAAATAATTAGTCTTCAAGTTATAAGCAATAGGCCATATCTGAACAAAAAATAGTTTCCAGATGTTTTCAGTTATTTCAGGAAGAAAACAATGGAGATTTTGATGGAAGTAAAGCCTCTACAGATTTAATGCCAAAATGTTAAGGTTAGGGCATGTAGTATTATTTGAGAGACATATATCCATATGAAAAAAATCATTTGACATATGAGAGGGCATGCATGTGTATTTCATATATCTAAGTTTGTCAACCAAATAATATTCATCAACAATTGGAATATGAATAGATTGTGCCTATATAAACATTTCTATTCTCAAACTAATGTGTAGTTAATTTGTTATTGAACTTGAGAGGGCTTTTAAAGTGAAGTAGAATTTTGAACAATTAACATTGGGAACTAAAAAGTAAACAGCAAGGTAATTTATAATGAAGATAATTGGCCAGTCAGCAAAAAACTATGTTTTGATGTTAAAAGATTCTATAGCGAGAAGTAGCCTTCAGTTAAATATGTCAAAAAAAAAAAAAAAAGCCAAAACAAAACAAAACACCAATTAGGTTAGGACCAAAGGTAAAGCACAGGCTGGAGGTAGGGAGATGGATGCTCACTGATTTATGGATTTAGGCTATGATTATAAGTTTTTTTTTCCTGCAGAATATCACAAAATCAGATGACGGGACATTCAGTCTGAATTGGTGGAAGGATTGAATTAGATAATTTTATTGAAGTAAAATTCACATAACGTAATTTCTCATATTAAAGTGTATGATCCAGTGGCTTTAAGTATATTCACAACATTGTGCAACCATCAACACTATCTAATTCCAAAATAGTTTGTTTCCCCCAAAAGGAAGCCCCATACCTATTAAGCAGTCAGTCATCATTCCTCCCTCCTCTCTGGATTTGTCAATTCTGCACACTTCATATAAATGTAATCATACAGTATGTGGTCTTTTGAGTCTGGCTTGTTTCACTTAGCATAATGTTTTTAAGGTTCATTCATGTTATAGCACATATCAATACTTAAGTCCTTTTTATGGCTGAGTAATATTCCATTGTATGAATGTACCATGCTTTGTTTAGCTATTCATCTATATCTGCATATTGGTTATTATAAATATTGCTGCTGTGAACATTCATGTATAAGTTTTTGTTTAAACACCTGTTTTCAATTATTTTGGGTATATACCTCAGAGTGGAATTGCTGGGTCATATGGTAAGTCTATGTTTAACTTTTTGAGGAGCCATTAAACTGTTTTCCCTAGCAGCTACCCCACCTTACATTCCCACCAGCTATGTATGAGGGTTCCAATATAACCACATGTTGGCCAACTCTTTTCATTTCCTTTTCTAAAAAAAAAAATAGTCATCCTACTGGGTATGAAGTGGTATCTCATTGTGATTTTGATTTACATTTCCATAGTGACTAATAATGTTAAGTGTTTTTTGATGTGCTTATTGACCATTTGTATATCTTCTTTAGAGAAATGCCTATTCAAGTTCTTTGCCCATTTTTAAATTGTTTTTGTTATTGTTGTTGTGGGTGAGTTGTAAGAGCTCTTTATATATTCTGGATACTAGACCCTTACCAGATATATGATTTGCAAGTATTTCCTCCTATTCTGTGAGTTGTCTTTAAACTCTATTCAAGAGAACAAAATTGGTCAAAATTTTAAACATTTTGTAAGGTTTAATTTATTACTTTTTTTCTTTTGATACTTATGCTTTTGAGTCATATCTAAGAAACCATTGCCAATATAATATCATGAAGGTTTACCTCATTTTCTTCTAAGAGTCTTAGCTCTTATATTTAGGTCTCTAGTCCATTTTGAGTTATTTACATATGGTGTGAGACATGGTCTACATAACTTCATTCTTTTGCATATGACTGCCCAGTTATCCCAGCACCATTTGTTGAAAAGGCTATTATTTCTTTCATTTAATGGTCTTGGCACCCTTGGTGCAAATAAATAGATGAATGGGTTTATTTCTGGACTCTCAGTTCTGTTCCATTCCTTATGCCAGTACTGCGCTGTCTACTTACTGTTGCTTTGTAGTAAGTTTTAAAATGTATTTTATTTTTAATTTAAAATTTTTATTGATGAGAGAGATGGAGAGAGAGAGAGAGAGAGAGAGAGAGAGAGAGAGAGAGAGAGAGAGAGAGAGTTGTTGTTGTACTTATTTATGCATTAGTTGGTTGATTCTTGTATGTGCCCTAACTGGGGAACCCATAACTTTGTATTAGGATGATGCTCTATCCAACTGAGCTATCTGGCCAGGGCCAGGTGTACTATATTTTAGTGGGTCTAGAAACATGACAGAAGGGGGAAAATACTAAAATGTGTTTTATTTTTCCAAAGAGCAGCCTTACCCCAATTAACAACAAAGAAGTGTCCAGAACCCCTATCAACCAGTGCTACGGACCCCTTTCCCTGGCCTAAGGCCTAATCCTGATTCCTCCCCCAGAAAGATTCAAGGTTAGTAGGCGTCAGGCCTGGTACATCTCACAGATGTTGAGGTGAAAGGACCTTATTTGACTCCAGCTGTTAACCAAAAGTTGTCTGTGCCAACCTCCCTCGAAAACACGGGAGAAAGAATGAAAACATTTTACATTGGGTACATAGAGGGTGTTTTGGTTCTCAGCATGCAGTGATGGAGGAGTGGGTTGCAGGAGGGGTGCGGGAGGAAAAGTAGAGAAAGGAATCCCATTTCCTTCCCTCAATTTTCTTTCAGAAACCTGCCAGAAAAGGATTCCGTTTGCTTTTCCTAAATAGCTAATAAAATCCTATGGTTGGCTCCTGTGGTAACTTTTCTAGGTTTCTCCTAACCAATATGGCTAAAGGAAAAGGTAGGGCCTTAGAAAGAGCCCTACTTCCCAAAGGGGTTTCAGATATTTCTGGTTTCTGTTTTAAGGGAACTGACAGTTAATCACTTGGCCTTCAAAGGGGCTTCTGCTAACACAAATATCTGGAGATTCTTAGGAATGAGAGTTGCTCTGGGGTGCATCTTTGAGGTGTGAAAAATGCTATGTCAGGAATCCCAGAGGATACTTTTTTGAATCCCCTACAGAGGAACCCAACTAGGAGCTCCAGGATCAGATAGTTTGCAGAGGTGGAAGCTAGCCATAATGAGGACAAGGAGACATGCTCCATACCCACACCATTGGGGGTGGGAGCACTCAGTTCCTCAGGGTGCTCCCATCAGCTTTGTATCCATTAACAGTAATATAAGTAAAGGTAGTGTGTTGTTTATGTAAACTTAGCTTATAGGCCTCTTCCAACCTGATTTTCTGCCCTCCACTGAGCCCCCTTATAGAGAAATACCAGAATGCTGATGGGTTTTACTGACACCAATTGTGCCTTCATCCCTATCAGCTCCTCCTGTTAATAAAACAGGGGTACAGCCCTGACTGGTTTGGCTCAGTGGATAGGTCGTCGGCCTGCTGACTGAAAGGTCCCAGGTTTGATTCCGGTCAAGAGCATGTACCTTGGTTGCGGGCACATCCCCAGTGGGGTGGAGGGGTGTGTGTGCAGGAGGCAGCTGATCAATGTTTCTCTCTCATCAATGTTTCTGGCTCTCTATCCCTCTCCCTTTCTCTCTGTAAAAAAAAAAAAAACACAAAAAAACCCAATAAAATATATCAAAATATATTTAAATAAATAAATAAACAAACAAACAAACAAACAAACAAACCAGGGGTACAAGGCAAGAGAACATGCACACCCTGTCACCTTGTTAACTCCATTAAGTGGTTGGGCTCCTGTCCCAAGGGCAAAGGGGAGCCACTGAATACTTTCTAAGTAGAGGAGCAACCTGAACTTCTTGTTTCTTGTTTTCACCTGCCAGGGAACAATCAGAAATTGTTCCCCTTGCCACTAATGAGCCTATTGACCTGAAGTGTCAATATTCCTGTAGTAAAAAGAGACAATTGTTCATGAAGGATTTCTGCTTTAGGAATTCTTCAGCCAGAGGGATGTCCAACTTTAGAGACCAGTGATAGTGTATGGAGTTGACTCATTTCTTTTCTTCCACTTTCTTCAGAGCTCCTTTGAGCCCTCATCTATACCCATGCGTGCACAGTCCTTGACAACATTTGCCACGCTCACCTCTCCCAGCAGTCCCCAGCTATCCGTTAGTTTCAGCACCCCAGCTACCACCCAGGGCTGTTTGGATTCTTCAGCTGCTCGACACAAGATGGCTTTAAACCCCCGAAAACAAAAGAAGTACCTTCAAGCGACTGTAAGTCCTTCAAGAGGCCTGGGAATAAACTCCGATGTGACTAAGGATGAGTTCCAAGCTTTGCAGACTACACCTAGGGAAGTGATATGATTTGGAGGATCCATAGCCTAAGTAGAGGTGGTAAAGTCAAGGGTACTGTCCCAGGATTTACACCCCCAGGGAGGTGACCAAACTTAAATTTAGTGATTGGGATGTCTTATGCATGTGGAACTTACATAAAAGAGACTGAAGAAAATAGAAACAGTAATCTAAATTCCTAGAAACTGCTTATTGTATTAGCATCAGGAATTCACTCAACTTTTTTTGTAGAGGATATTCAACCATAGCCCAAAATTAGGATTCTTTTAATTATTAATCAAGTAAGACCCATGTGTTACAAATTGCAGCACTGTTCCACTCATTTGGGATAACTCAAAGCATTCAAAACTCAGCTATTAACACCCCCCGCCCCAAGATCTCTCAGTATCACATTGATGTCACAAATTACTGTTTACAACTTTCAAGCAGGTAGAGCTACACTTAGTGAGCCAATTCTGTTAAAAACATGGCCACAGTTCAGATTCAGAGATCTGACAGCAAGGAAAAGTAACAGTTGATAGCAGAGAGGGGCCATTTAGTACAGGGATCAAGAACCTTGCCCACCTTTATAAGTCCCTCAGGGCCACAGTGTATCATAATCCAATGTAATAGGTCATGTTCATTATTTGCCCGAGTCATCAAGAAAAGTTAAACTATGTTCCCTGATCTCTGTTTAGGAAGGTAGGAAAGTAATGTCTTTGGGAAAGATTTTTACTAAAAGCTAAGAATTAAATATGCTAATGTTTATAAGGATGTGTCAGTTAGCTGGAAGATTGATTCACTTTGCTCAAACACTAATTTCTCAGTGACAGTGGGCTATAAGTATAAGGCTGTAAATCAAAGCTGAAAGAGTCTAAATGATTTCATAGTTTTAGTATTTTACAGGAAGGAAATTAAAGCACAAATAGTTGCCCAAGGTCAAACACCCTATTGGTGGCAGAGCTAAGGCCAGAACCCAGTCTTCTGACTTCCAATCCAGTACTCTTTTCACCCCGCCATGTTGCTCCTTGATTAGACATCTCAATTTAGCTTTAGAAAAAGAACAAATACAACTTGAAAGAACAGTAGGCAGGGCAGCAGGCCCAGGGGGCCTCTGGTGGACCTGAGAGAATTTCCTTGGTTCAGTGTCAAGCAGAGAATCACCAATTACTATGCACTAAACCCTGTGTATGTATTATCATCTTGACCCGTCACAAACCTGGGAGATGGGGAATGTTGGTTAAGGGAAACTTAGTGTGACCCTTCTGACTTCCTTCTGCATCACCTAATTGAGGAAAGACCTGGGTATCACTCTTTAAAAAGGCTGGAACATCTACTTCTTCTTTCTGACTCTCTACCTGACACTCAAATGAATATAAATGGGTACAGGATCATATATGATGCAGAAGCTGCTGCCACTTGCTCTCTGCTTTAGAATTTCTTAGGTCTTCAAGTCCCATAGGAGGTTTCCCTTATCTCTAATTTATAGATATGGACACGGAGATTTAGAGAATAATTTATCCAGGGATCCACAGAGAGTAAATGATGGAACAGAGATTTGAGCCCAGGTCTCTGACCACATTTACTCAGAAGTAATTTTGAACTGAGCCTGACAGGCATGTCAAGTGGGAACATAAAGAGTTGTATTTTTGTCTTTAGATGCATGTCATAAAGGCTTACGTTAAGCAAATTCTGGACACTGTTCAATACAGTGCTACTCTGACATGTCTAAAGCTGCACTGTAATTATCTGAAAACCTTGTTTATTCTAAACCACTTTTAACCCCTTCAGTATAAATGCTGAACCCTTCCTCTTGTCCTCTCTTCCTTCCCAACAAAAACCCTGATCCTCTTTCTTCTTTTGAGCCGGAAAGACATAATTCATGTTCTCACTAAATTCCCTGGGGATGAGAAAGCCAAACAGGATTTGAATTTGGCTCCCAGGTGTGATGGATCAAATTTAATAATTCCAGTGTTGCCAAGAATATGATTGTTGTCAGGCCCAATACCCAATTTTCAGATTTATTGCCCAGCAGAGTGTTTCAGTGGTTTTAGAGAGTTCTCTGCAGCATATCTCTAAGAGATTAGACACTTCAAAGGTAGGTGAACCACTTCCAATAGGTAAAATGATCACCAGGTAATGAATGCTATTGGAAATAATTTTCATTGTTAATGGTATTGTTCTGTTCCCAGCAGAGCCATTTGGATATCAGAGATGTTTTTTCCTGATTTTTCCCCCTTTGGCAACCATATAGGGATGGGTGAGCACCTTAGTCTTATTCAAGCTCTTTCTTCTCTCTTTTAGATGAAGCCAAAGCAGGAGGAGCCAGGCCTCCCACTGGTTTCTGAAGAGAAAACCAAACCAAAAGCAGTTACCCAAAAGAAGCTCAAAGACAGTGCAGGTTGGCACACTTCACCCTCACCCAGAAGCATGTACCACAAGCTTAATTGCACAGTGCTATGTGATGGGAGTTACCCAGGCTAGCTGTCCTTGGTCCTCAGACAGCTTGCAATTTAAGATGCATACTAATGTGGTCCAGGTTTCTCCATATAAACTGCTTAATTAATACAATTGCCACTTGCAGAGGGCTCATACTGGATCCCTCTTTTGTCTAAATCCGTGGTTGGTAAACTGCGGCTCGCGAGCCACATGCGGCTCTTTGGCCCCTTGAGTGTGGTTCTTCCTAAGCCTTAGGAGTACCCTAATTAAGTTAATAACAATGTACCTACCTATGTAGTTTAAGTTTAAAAAATTTGGCTCTCAAAAGAAATTTCAATCGTTGTACTGTTGATATTTGGCTCTGTTGACTAATGAGTTTGCTGACCAATGGTCTAAATGAATTTAAAACCGGAAGTGGTTTATGTTTGTGAGTTTCTTCAATCCTCTCTAACTCTACTGTACATTCTGAGTTCCTTAGTGAGCTCAGATATTTGAGGGCAGCCAATAATTTCCCTTCAGCATTCCCCCTCAGCAACAGAACCAGATAATAATTACAGAATTGGCCCAAAACTAGTTTTTTTTTTAAAAAAAAATATTTTTATTGATTTCAGAGAGGCAAGGAGAAGGGAGAGAGAGATAGAAACATCAATGATGAGAGAGAATCATTGATCGGCTGCCTTCTGCACACTGCACAGTGGGGATCGAACCCTCAACCAGGCATGTGCCCTGACTGGGAATCGAACTATGACCTCCTGGTCTACCACTGAGCTATGTCAGACAGGCCCAAAACTAGTTTTTTAAAGTTGCTTTTCTCTTCCTGTAGAGAAGTGGTTCCCAACGTGGGGCACATGCCCCACAGGGGGGTAATTTGATTTTTAAGGGGGGCAATTTGATTTTTAAGGAGGGCAATTCGAGAATGAGTTATTAACAGTGAACTTTTTGCATTTCTTATGGTTCTAGGGGCCTAATATACAGTATATAAATATATATTGTGACATATTTATGCATTTCAGTTCTCTATTGTATGTTTTGAAACTTTATTTGCTATTTTTTCATGTCACTACATATTATTATTTTTTAAAAACAATTTCTTAGTGATTTCTTCCTTAGTACTTCAACTGTCCTTTTTTAAAAAAATTTTTCTCTTTCATGGATGCCATGTTCCTTGGAAGCTTGTTTAGACCGAGTTAATTTCCTTATAGGCTTCCTCCACATTAATAGGAGTTGACTTTTTGAATAATAAGAATTATATGTCACAGGCGGGGGGGGGGAAATCAGGATTTTAGAGATGCTTAGGTGGGGCATGGCCCAAAAAAGGTTGGGAACCACTACTGTAGAGAGAAAAGGTCTTGCATTAACAGTGAGACCAATTCCCATATCCATGGGCAAAGAGGGCTAGGGCAGCTACACACAGATGTCTTTTATAGTTGACACCCACCAAATCCCCAAATAATACCATGGGAGTGAAAATCTCTGTGTGTGTGTATAGGTGGATGTTGGCTCCAGCTGATGGCAACCTCATTTCAAGCAATACTTGATAAAACAAAATCCCAGTTCCATAAATTAAGTCAAACAATTATTTCATATTTTTCCACAAAGGAGTTCAAAGATAGGATATTCCTAAACAAATTTTTTCATGGAAACTAACAAAACTGTTCTGCAGAGAGAGAAAAACAGAGAAAGAAATGAGTAATTCCTTTTTACTTTCTTTTTATTGTTTTTTTTCATATTTACTTTTAATATTTGTCCTTTTATGTACAGAGGATAGAACTGATTCAGTGTTGATGGGGGCAGATACTGATTGGATTTGCACATAATGGAAATAGTTTGGAGTGAACCCAGCTATGCTTAGTGCTGTATGCTGGATATGAAACCACCAGATGGAGCTAGGGATGCAATGGATGACAGGGGAGGGAAGGCAGTGAGGGTTTTCCCATCTGGGCATCAAGCTGAATTCCTTAGTAAAAAATATAGCAAGGAGCTCAGCTGGTGTAGTTCAGTGGTTAAGCATTAACCCAGGAACCAAGAGGTCATGGGTTCAATTCCCAGTCAGGGCATATTATATGAAAATTAAGTAGAATTAAGTAGAAAATACAAATACTAATTAGAAAGTAAAATTTCCCCTTGCCCTGCTTCAGTTGGTTTCCTAAAAGATAATCATTGCTGCAAGTTCAAAAATTGTCTTTTGATGTGTCTCACTCCTAATGGTGGACAATAATGATATAATGATAATGAGCCAACCTTAGAATCAGTTTATAAAACTGGGATTTTACTTCACTTTTAGTGACCAGTTGCTCTAGCTTCTGATTAGCTACTTCTTCATGCTAGAAAATTCAATACCAAATAGGTACCCATTAGACCAAGGCAAATTGTTCTTATTTTAGGAAGTCAAAAACACACATATTTTTCCTTTTCTTATTTCTATCTGGTACAGGTCCCTCAAGTCAGGAACAGAGCATCAAAACTGAGATTTATAAGACAACAGACCAGGCTGCAAATGCAGATGCTGTTGTGAGTCCGGGCTACTCATGGCCAGCAGCATATAGGAGACGGTGTGGAAAAAAAGAATCAAGTGCTTCAGAAAAGAATGAGTGTGCATCCAAAGGATGGAGCTTTATACAACTTAGTCGAAGGCCTAGCTTAGGTAATAGAGCTGGGTACTCATCTGCTGACAAGATTGCCAGGGATAGCCCTTTCTGGCGCTTTTCCTTGGAGAGACAAGTCATGAAGCAGCCCAGAGCTCCACAAGTAGAAACCACTACTCCTCATGAGTTGCTTTCAGATGAAAATGACATGAGAAGGAGAATGGCTGGTTTAGATTTTAAAACAAGAAAAGCATCATTATCATATCTCAGACCTAAAGACATGAAAGAGTCCATGGCTAGTGGTCCATCACAATGCCACGAAGATGGAACTAAGAAGTCAGAAACCATAACTTCTCTTTCATCAGTGGTGGAAAACCCTTATACAAGCCAAGAAGTTATCATGTTTTCAGCGACAGAGAAGGCTCAGGTGCATATGGATCCTTCTCATATTCAGTCAGAAGAGGATGCTTCCAGCTTTGATTCAAAAAATGACCAATTTGAAATGAAGTCAGCTCAAGATAACTCAACTATCTGCAAAGAAACACCTTCTGAAAATGTCATCCAGGCCTTTCCAGCAAGTGTTTTGGATATGGCAAGTGCTTTGCCAGAGGGAGGAATTTCTGTAAAGAGGCTGCCTCCCAGAAGCCTTTCCCAATCTTTGGAGAAGCCAGAAGCTGAAGAAGTCTCCTCATATTCAGACATTGTTTCAGGGGTGGAAAGTGGTTCTTATCAGCAGCTGACTCCTGGATATGTTTTCCAGTCTTCAAGGAAGCCCAAAGATGAAGAATTATTCACAGATTCAGAGAGTGCTTCTTCAGAGGAGGGCAAAGGTTCTGAACAGAAGCTGGATCCTGAATATTCTTTCCAGTCCATGATGAAGTCCAAAGATGATCAAGAAACCTTGCCAGATTCTAACAGTTTTCTTGGGAACTTATGCAGTTCTCATGAGCAGCTGGCTCCCAGATATGCTTCCCAGGCTTTGGAGGAGCCTGAAGACAAAGTGCCCACAGAATCAAATAGGAATTCTGAAAAATACAGTAATCCTAATGATTGGAGCAATTCTGAGGAAGATATGCCTCCCAAACATCCTTCCCCAGTCTTGGGGATGCCCACAGCCCAACAGGAAATCTCAGTTTCAAAGAATACACTTGAGGAGGAGTTGGTTGTATCTGTGGAGCAGACTCCTCCCAGACACCTTCCTCAGCCCTCTGTGAAGCCATCTGTTCAGCAGCAACTCGCCTCAGGTTCAGCAAATGTTTTTTCAGATTGGGTGTCAACGCCTCCCATGAACTTTTTCCATCACTGGCTGAACCCTAAATCCGAGGAAGAAGCCTCTGCAGGTCAAGAAAATATTGCTCCTGAGTGGGGCATTTTTATGGAGCCGCTGCCTCCCCGAGTGCATTCAAGGCGCCTGATGAAGCATAAAGTTGAGCAACCAATCTCCTCAGGGTCAGAAATTGCTACTATTGAAGGGATCATGTCTACAGAGCTAAAGCCTTCAAGAAATAATTCTCAGCACCCAGTGAAATCAATAGCTGAACAAGAAATCTCTGTAGGTCCAGACAGCACAGCTGTTAAGGGGAGCATTTCTATGGAGCCTCCTTTTCCTAACATTTTTGCCCAGCCCATAATGAACCCAAAAGTTGAACAAAATGTGTTCTTAGGTTCAGAGGGTGCTGATAAGGCCATTTTAATGGAGATAACACTCCCTGAATGCTCAACAAATCCTCAAGACCAGCATGTCTTCTCAGAGAACACTGCTGGTAATAAGGACATGTTTGTGGAACCCCTGCCTCCAGACTACCCTGTCCAGACATTGGCAAAACTTAACTTCCAGCCACAGACTATTTCCAGCAACCCAGCGAGTGCTTCCACAGAATGGAGCGATCCTGTGGAGCTGATGCCTCCCAGACACACAATGGGCTCCTGGGTGAGCACCAGCTTTGAACAACCCTCTGCAAGTCCAGAGAGCACTGCTGTGGAGTGGGGAAACCCTACAGAGCCACTGCTTCCCAAAATGCCTTCTCAGTCCCTAAGGAGACCAGTTGCTGAGCAAGAAGTCTTCTCAGGTTCAATGAGCGCTTCTGAAGAATGGAGTGGTCTTGTGCAGCTGAAGTCTTCTCTATACACTTTGCAGCACTGGGTAAGCCCTAAATTTGAGCAACAAACCAATGCAGGTCCAGAGCCTTCACAGTGTTGCATGAAATCAGTAGTCAAACAACCAATCTCTGCAGGTCTAAAGAGTGTTGCCATTGAGGGGGACACTTCTACAGAGATGCTGCCTCCCAGACATTGGTCCATTGTGAGACATAAAATCCAGAAAATGATGCCAACTTCTGAGAATGCTGTTGTTGGGTGCATTTCTGAGAGGCCACTGCCTATCGAATATCCCACCCACTTCTCAAAGCCTAGCATTCAAGAAATATCCTTACATCCAGAGAACACTGCTGTTGAAGGAGGCATGTCTAAGAAATCACTACATCCCAAGTGTCCTCAGTCATTTGTGAAATTTATGGCACAGCATGTCTTTTCAGAGATCCCTAATATGGAGGAGCAGGTTTATGTGGATCCTCTGTCTTCTAATCAACCTTCCAAATATTTGTTGAAGCCTACAGTTGAGCACCAAGTTTTCTCAGGTTGTGAGAGTGCTGATATCGAGGGA
The DNA here is from genome assembly GCF_963259705.1 of Myotis daubentonii. Taxonomy (NCBI): domain Eukaryota; kingdom Metazoa; phylum Chordata; class Mammalia; order Chiroptera; family Vespertilionidae; genus Myotis; species Myotis daubentonii. Next base: position 40,770,891 of record NC_081861.1, read on the forward strand.
GACATTTCTTCAAAGCTGGTGCCTGCAAAATGCCCTTTACAGCCCTCGGGGAGGCTTGAAGACCCACAAGGAGTTTTCTTATATTCAGAAAATGCTCCTGTTAAGTGTAGCTATCCCCAAGAGCAGCTGCATTCTGGATACCTTTCCGAGGCATGGGGGAAGCTTAAGTATGAGCAAGAAGTCTCCACAGTTTCTGAGAGCTCTCTTAAAGAATGGAAGAGTTCTGAAGAGCAGCTGCCTTCCAGATGCCCTATCCAAGCTGAGGATGGGGCTGAATTCCAGCCACAGATGTCCTCATCAGGCTCAGTCAGTGTATCTGTAGAGAGGAGCAGTGCTGAGAATCGGCTGCCTCCCAGACACCCTTTTCAGGCTTTTGCAGACCCTCAATATAAGCAACAAGTTTATTCAAGTTCCATGAGTACTGCTGCCAAGGGAATCATTGTTGAGAGCAATCCTAGCAGCCAGGCCCTCCCAAGAGGTCCAGTTTCTCCAAGCAAAACTAGGGGACACAGCCAAGACTCTGAAGACCTCTTTGAGAACATTTCGACTCCTGATACCAAATCTGTGAAGTTCGCCCTTGCTTCTGCCTGGCCACCATCCACTTCTGGGGACACTTACACTAAGGAGGATGTTCTTGAGAGTAGTGATCAAAATAACGACTATTCAAATTTATCCAACAGTGAGGCTTATGTTGAAAACCTCTTTGGAATTCGACTGAAGAGAATCCCTTCCTTAGAGAAGTACAAGAGTGAGGAACAAAACCATTCTACCAAGCTTCCTTCACTCTCCTTAGGCCCAGTTTCATCTTACACAGACAGAGAACCACAAATCATAAGTGCTTCCCAAGGGCTCCTGGGCATCTCCAAGAACCTTACCACAACATCTGATATTGCAGAGAAGCAACAGAGCAAGCCCAAATCTGACAGCATGCTCAAGAAGAAACCTGATTACAAGATCCCAGGTGAGACTATCTTTCCAGATGGCAGTTAGGTACCAAGTGGAGGGAAGAACTGTAAATCAGTCTTGAATGGGAAGAAGTCTGTTCTAGCCTTGCCTGCTGAGTTTTTCCTTTGATAGGGCTGGCTTGTTGATTTAGGGGCAGGATAGTGCCCCATTCTAGATTAAGGGATTCTTTAATGGACACATGACCATCTTCCCATTCCCTCTCTCCCACTCTCTGTACACTTTACATTTGGATAAAATGTTATGATTTTCTCAAAACACTTTCACATGTATTATGCCCCCCCCACATACCATGTGGATTTTTAAAGACAGCTCATTAATAGAACACTATGTTCAGACTCTCAGCTTGAAATCTTAATTTACTGTAAGTGGTTGTACTTCCAGAGCTTCTTCCCTTGCCTGAAATGTCTAAGAATCCAGATCTAGGTGATCTTTTGAGCACTAATCTCTCCCAAAGTCTTTGCATCTTCCAACTCACCATCACATAGTCATGTATATGCCTATAACCACACCCATGTACCTACACACTTGCATAAGGATCTATGAAGTAACAAATGCTGTAAGCATTCCCTTGGAGTTAGAGGATTGGCATTAATGGTCAATGACCTGAACCTCTGGCCTCCTAGGAATTTTTCCAACCCGCCTGGCAACCATTGTCCTATCATGATTTGGAGATAGGAAGAGGGATGGACAAGGAAGGGAAAGGTACCAGTAAGAGAACAGTATGTAAACTTTGAAGTACAGCTTCTTATCTATCCAAAGAACTCCTTCCTTACTAGGTTTTGTGGAGGGTACAAAAGAAGGGGGCTCTTCTCTATGTAAGATCTATTTTTTCACTGGGCAATTCACAAGGACCCCTTGGGACATTATTATGGGTAGGCCCCAGCCAGCCTCAAGACTCTGCCTGCCTTGCTTCAGTTCTAACTCTTTTAATTCCTTTCTCAGGAAAGGCTCCTGGTAAACTATCAGGTTATGCCACCTTAGACCCATCTTGGATAACCAGGATCAAGCAGAAGCAGAAGAATTCCCCGACCCAGGTTCCTACGAAAGAGCTGAATAGAGCTGGAGCAAAGGCTGACACTAAGGTGCCTAGATATGAGGTAGGATCTGGGGAAGCCCCACAAAACACTCCCACAGGTTGCACTGGAAACTTTTCCAGGCATACATCTCCCCACTTCTTTGGTTGCATTAATCAAGACAGGAGGACTCTTCAAAGGAAAAGACTTGCTTTGTACTCAAACAAATGTGCCCCGCTTTGTGCTCTTAAAGAGTGTGTGAAAGTAATGAATGTGAAAAGATTCTATAAATCAAATCCTGTCCTAAACATTCTAAAGAAGATTCCGTGAAATTGGTTGAGAAATAAGGCGTAAGTAATATAAAATCCCAAAAGATTTTTTATGACTAGAGTGAAAGTTTTTTATGACTGGGGTGAAAGTTGAAGAACTATTCTTACAGATATTTTAGACACACACACACACACACACACACACACACACACACACACTAATTTAGATCAGTATGGAGAGGTTAATTTGAAAAGCTTACACTAGACAATTTTGAAAAGACCTATAATTATATTATTTTCTAATGCAAGGAGTGCAAGTCAGATGACAACAAGTTTTGCTCAATAGAAATCCTATGGAACTCACTTCAGTTAATTGATAAAACTTGTTTGTAACCACCACATTCTGTTAGTTTGCTGTTAAGTGCTAGGGAAAAGGTTGTTATCAAGATAAATAAATTCTCATGTCAACCCGTTTACACTATTTGTGTGATTAGACAAACTTTTTTCCAGATCTGAAAAGTGGTAAACTTGAACCAGCTTAGGGTTTGTGAACCTAAATTCTGAACCAAGGGGGCTCTCACTGCTATTTCTTTCCTTATCTTTTTCTATCTCTATCACTCCATATCTTTCCTTTTTATTAGTTTTGGCCTCATAATACCCAAGGACAGGGCTTATACCTGTGATCATCTGAATAAGTAATTGGCTGTTTTCATGTTAGTCCTAACAAGCTTCCTGTTTTCATTTTTGTATTAAAGGGAGCTGACCTTGCAAAACAAAGCCAACAAAGAGAGATTTCCACTTCCAATGTCAATAGACAGGAGAAGAAGGCAGAGATGAAGTTACCTGACTCTATCAAAGAAGGTAAAAACACTCACCTAAGCCCCTCCCCCAAATAGCCCTGGAAGAATGCTGTGAAACTCTTGCATTTTCAAGCTCTGAAAATATATATCTTCCCACCTCCAACTCCAAATCAGCTTCAGGAGTCTCTCATGGCTCTTCCATTAGGTACAGATATTTACTTGTTTTAGGAAAATCCAATCATTATGGCTGTTATAAGTCCAGTGTATAACTTTCAGAATAGCTTCCATTTTTTACCCTATTGAGAAAATTGTGTAGGTACGAAATTATGATCAGGTACTAAAATGTTTCTGAGGCTAGTATTCAAGAGGAAAGAACCAAGTTACTTTTCAGTTCATAGCAAAGCAGTGTGTTCTCATCTTCTCTATTTCCAATGAAACTATTACGAATAATCCACTCTAAAGATCCAATGGTATTGAATTGTTTTTTAAAACTATTTAAAAAGCTTGTTTAGCCCCTCTATATTCTAAGCAGAGGTATGAGAGGTGGGGGAAATGTTGAAAGTGGAAAAAAACATTATGATGGAATAGAATAGAGTGTGATTTCATCAGCAGAGTTATATGCCAGAGAGTTGTTGTTGTTGTTTTCAGCAAGAACAAGGGCCCAGTACAATGGATTTATATTGAATTATCTTTGTCCTTTTCTTTAGTCCCCCTCATGAAGAATTAGACTAGGAATTCGGTAACCCATTGTCTGGCCATAAAATAGTAGCACCTGACCTGCTCATAGTTATTAATAATCTCATGGACACTATATTCCTGCCAAGTGGTTCTCAAATCACTGTTTTAGAAAGCTCACTGGTAAGCTTTTAGGGGTAGGGGAGGCTGGGGGAAGGTCAAGGAGGGAAAAAAGGAGACAGATGTACTACTTTTTGTAATATTTTAAGCAATTAAAAAATTAAAAAAAATTACAGATGGTCCTGGCTCCATTGCTAGAAATCCTAATTCAGTTAGTTCAGGAAATGACATAAGCTTTGGTATTTTTATTTATTTATTTTTAAAGAATAGTTTATTGATTTTTAGAGAGAGAGAGAAACATCAATGTGAGAATGCAGCATCGATCAGCTGCCTCCTGCATGCCCCCACCAGGGATTGAGCCAGCAACCTAAACATGTGCCCTGACCGGGAATTGAACTGGCAACCCGTTGGTGCACTGAACGATGCCCAACCAACTGAGCCATGCTGGCCAGGGCTGGGCCTTTGTATATTTAAAAAGCTCTAGGAAATTCAAATGTGTAGCCAAGGTTGAGAAGCACTGATTGAGTCTAAGCCACTAAGTTAATCAACCATAAAACAGGATGAAGAAAGGAGTAGATTTGGGGAATAGGGAGGTAAGTCTGCTTGGTCAGAGTAGTTGGTACAGTGTTATTTAGCATAGACTTTTACAGAGTTGAGCTACTTTATCATCATTTATGTCACACAACATCATAGATTAGAGAAAGAAAAATAATATTGGAAATTTAAAAAACTGAAGATACCATATAATATGATTTTTCTCTGATCTCAATTCAAAAGTATAAGCCAATCCAGTAATAACCACCCAAACATTGGCAGTTACAGCTATAAGCATTTTTTTCTCAGACCTCCCCTTATCCACATCCCTGTGCCATAGCCATATTGATTTTACCCCTTTGCCATACCACCCATTGCATTTTCCATGCATTAAGTTTTAGAAAACAGAATAAACATGAAAGAAGGAAAATTTTATTGTATTCTTTAAACATAGCTCAGTACCTCTAGGGCTTCTTACTGCTTGTGTTATTTGCTGTGGTTCCAGTAGGATATGAAAATGAGGAGATAATTCAAGTGCTTGCCATGGGAAAAGAAACCAGAAAACCTTCAGCTCACCCAGCCATGTTCCAAGAGCCAGATGAGCCAATCTGGTTCTCCATGGCCAAGAAGAAAGCCAAAGCATGGAGCCACATAACAGAAACCATGCAATAAATAGCTCCTGGGTGGAGCATCAGCATTTCAAATGATAATTGCCAAGAGCTTTATTAATGCTATGCACTGAATTATTTAGATATGTAACCATTTTCTAATAAGCAAAAAAGCCTTATAATAGGAATTAAAGCTAATAATTATGTGAGTGAGACAAATGCCACAAATGCCTAACGTTTAGTTCAGCCACTGCCAGCATCTGAAAACCCAGCATTTCCTCTATAAAAACTATGTAAAATGTTTGCGGTACTATAGAATTTTGAAATCTTTAACGTTGGACAATGTGTTTTAGAAGGGCAAAAGCAAAAACATTTTGTTGGAGCAACTAAGATAGGGGTCATTTCCCTTAATCAAAAAATTAATTCTAGTGGAAATGTCCAGATCATTTGGCCCAAGGATTGGCTTTTAGGTTTATGAGCCTAGTTAAGTGCTTTAGTTTTTGGTTGCTGCTCCAAGCTTTACCAAGACCCCTAGAAGAGGTGGTGGAAGTGAAAATCCTGGGTCTCCAAGAAAAATTTTGCACAGCCCATCCCTCAGTCAGCCCATTGCCCTTTAAAACACCTTCTTTGTATACCTGGGAAATCTCAATGCCTGCAATTTATTCAGAGCTCTCTCTTTACACATTCACCATATCAATCTGTCACAGGTCTGGCAGCAGTGAGTACCTTCCTGTGAGGCAGAATATTTCTTGGAGATTATCATGCTCCTCTGGATGGTTAGTTCACCAGTCTTTGACTGCTTTCCCCAATGCCACTGCGACCCTCTCCAGTTGCTCAGAAGTGTACTAGATATCATATATATCCTGTTTGTTGTTGCTGTTAATCCTCAACCAAAGATATTTTCCATTGATTTTTTTAGAGAGAGTGAAAGGGGTGGGGGAGAAAGAGAGAAACATCAATCTGAGAGAGACACGTTGGCAGTTGCCTCCTGCATACGCCCCTACCAGACCAGGGATGGAGCCTGCAACCGAGGTACATGCCCTTGACCGGAATCCAGTCCGAGACCCTTCATTCCATGGGCAGACACTCTATCCTCTGAGCCAAACTGGCTAGGCCCATATCCTATTTTATAAGCACTAAAGACCCTGTTGAAATTCAAAATTCTGTAGATGCCAAAATATATACTTTTAGTCAAAATACCTTCCATGAAGGAAGTCTGGGGCCACTGGAGAGATGCCTTACCCCCTGGCTCCAGATTGAAGGTGAAGACCCCTGCATAGCCTAGTTTCTTTTCCCTTTCCCTCAGAAATCTCTGTTTCACAAGATTTTAGCCCAAAGCAAGACTGCCATAGAACAGTTAAATTTCTGGTAACTGGAAGCCTTGAGTGATTAAATCAGCCTCTTCCTGCCCTCTTTCCTGAAGACACACACCTCAAAAGTTTGACAGCCCTCACCTCCTCAGTGAGTGACTCACCCTTCCCTCCTATTCCATTCTCCAAATATACCAAACACTAAGGGGGAGCTCCATTTGGATGCCTGCACAGCACCTAGCTCATTTTCTTAGGAGACCCAGAAGTGTCTTATTATAACTTTCACTGTGTCTGCCTCTACCACCTCAGGGCTACTTTGTTTAAAGAGAAATGCAGGGATAGATACAACTGCACCTTTAAGTTCTGAGTGGGATGTTGCTTCATGGAAAAGAAATTCAGATGGGCAGTGAGATGCTAGAGCTAATTTCAATGCTTTCAGTGCTTGGTTTTGCTGATGGTATAGTGTGACATTGTATAATCATATGCTGGATTTTGCATTTTCCCTATAAAACTATTTTTCCTGGTATTGTATCTTTATCCTTTTGATAATGTTAGGTTTTTGATTGATTTGCTTTGATTTTCTTTGTATTCCCATAGTGAATAGTTCATTAAGATAGATACCCTTTACCCAGGTAATCATGTAGATAAGTTGCTATACCTCCCTTCCCCCTTTTCTCAGGGTGGACCACTATTAGGTTATTCTCACTCTAAGAACACTCCATTAACAATTTCTTTTCCACAGGTAATAACAAAACTCTGTTTTAAAGTAGATGCTAAGTTTTTTTTTAATGCCTGTAGACACATTTTGACAAGTTTTCAGTTTTTAGCATTCTTGATTTTGGCTATATGCAAAGCAAATAAAATAAATAAAGCTTGTTCTGTAGTTGTCTCTGTCTGTCACATGGGGAAGGAAATCAAGTAAAATATTGACTGTTCAGACCAGAGGGTTATCAGAGAAGCAGAATTATCTTAAGAAGTTGTGTATGGCATAACCAAGTTGTGCCTGACCAAGCTGATGGCCTCCAGTTGGGTATTTGTACAGGGGAAGGTGGTATTGAAGAAGAGGTGCTCATCTGTGTAAACACCTGGGGAGCAAAGAGACTGGTAGGAGAAAGAATGCTGATGGGGATGAGTGTGTATGTGGGGGAGGGGGCAAGGTGCTGGTAATCCAGCCTGCCCAAGGGACTGGATCCAAGTCCTAAAGCAATATGGGCTATTAGAACAAGCCACTATCAAAAGGAAAGGGCCCTGCTGTGCTTAGGTAACAACTTGTAACATGGAGTAATCAAGGGAAAGGGGTGATAGATCAGATATTTAACCTGGCCCTTCTGAAGCATTTGTAAAATTTTTTGGGTTCAGAAAAAGAGTTCAATTAGGGACCCACATACCCATATGTATGAAAATATTTAAAATAATAAATAAACCATTAAGTAAAGTAAGTTGTATCTTCTTTATGACAAATGTACCTTCATAACCCCTGAAAAGCTAAGCTGGGATTTAGAATTCTGACTCCCCTAAGTCTTGCTCCAATGGTGTAGGAAGAGCTGCCCCCCTTCCCAATCACTTAGACCAGACCCATCCCCAGTTCTGGGCATATACTACCACCCCCTAGGCCTGGGAGCACAAATCCCAGCAATGTAGTCAGCCCTTCCAAGGACAGCTCCAAGAGAAGTACACAGGCCCTGGCAGCAGACTTGGGAGTGTAAAGGGGTGCCAGTACCTGAAACATGGGCTAGCAGGGGCACACCCCTTGTTCCAGGGGCTGGGCTCCTGGCCCTATAGGGAGGGGCATGGTTGGAAGAAGACAAAAGTGGGGACTCTAAAGCATGGAGCTCAGGACAGAAATTCCTCTTGCCTGGGTCTAAGAGCAAGACTATACTATCAGCTTACTAGTATACAATGCAAGCACTGAAAAATCAAAAACAATTTGAAGGTGCTCAAATAACACTATATGGAAAAAATGTCCACTGGCCTGCCCTTTCATTTTAGGTAATGATGACAAGGAGCCTGTGCCTCACTGTTTCACCATGTGGTTCCAGCCATAAGGAATACATAATACATTTTAAAACATTGACACACACACAAAAGTAATTGTGGGCATGTGAAGTTTGCTTTGCTTTAACAGGCATTAGAACACCTACTAAGTGAAAATCTCAGTAGCCTTTGGAAAAGAAAGATAACCCCTTTTATAGTCCCAACCATTCAGAAGTTCACAGTCCAGGTGATCAGGGGTTGGGGGGTAGGGGAAGTACATACACACACACACACACACACACACACACACACTGCACAAATAAATACTAGGACATGAATGTTCATATTAGCACTATTCATAATAGCCGAAAGTAGAAACAGCACAAATGTCCATCAACAGAAGAATGGATAAACAAATTGAGGTATATGCATACAATAGAATATTATTGAGCTGTAAAAAGGAATGAAGTACAAATACATGCTACAATGTGGATGAATCTTGAAAACATTATGCTAAGTGAAAGAAGCCAGACACAAAAGGTCGGCTATATGATTTTATTTATATAATATGTCCAATAATAGGTAAATTCATGGAGGTGGAAAACAGATTGATGGTTGTCAGGGGCTGGGGGGATGGGGAGATGGAGAATGACTAATGGGAACAGGGTTTTGGAGTGATGAAAATATTTTGGAACTAAAGAGTTGATGGATGCACAAAATTGTGATTGTCACTGAATTGCTCACTTTTAAATGGTTAGTTTTATGTAAATTTCACCTCAATCAAAGAATGACAATATAAGTTAGAATATGAGATGTGCTACCATAGAATATAAGAGAAGGTATCAGTGCAATCAAGAAAGCACTTAGGAAACCTTAACTAAATGCAAAAATGAAGCTGTCTGGTTTCAACCGCAAGAGCCCTGCCCCTTCTCTGATGCTTTGGTCAAATAGGACTCCACCTTTTCCCCCTTAAGACAGAGTCCACAGATTAAACACATTATCTCCCTTTCCTCTTTTTATTTTTCTCATTTTTATTAGGAAATATCTTAGACTTACACAAAGATATAGGGAATAATACTATCAACATCTATGTATGTACCACCCAGCTTTAGATATGTAACATTACATTTCTTAAATTGAAGCCCACTGTTGAAGCCTCCTCAGTAAGATCCCCTTCCCTTTCTTTCTCCAAGACATAACCATCATCCTAAATGAAGTGTTTTATCTTTCCCACACATGCTGTTGCACTTGCCACATTGGTACACAGCTCCCATGAGCATGCTTTTTACTCCAGATACTTGTATCCACAATCAATGTATGGTGATCAGTTTGCATGGTTTTAGACTTCATGTACATGGTATTATGTTTGTATCCTTCTGGAACCAGCTTTCCCCCCTTATGCATTTTTCTGCTGCCATCACCCACTCTCAGCCCCCCTATCTCTCAGCCCCCGTGAGTTCTGGTCTCCGCAGTCCAGCCCTTGCCATCCTGTTCAGTTTACCTGCAACAGTTCCAAGCCAGTGAGTTAAGGCTGGTCCTACCTTGGGTGAGTCTCAGCCTCTTCCCCTGTGGCTTTAATAGTGCTTCTCAGACCTTTAAACTAGTGCAGGGGTCCTCAAACTACAGCCCGTGGGCCACATGCAAATACAAATATTGTATTTGTTCCCGTTTTGTTTTTGTTTACTTCAAAATAAGATATGTGCAGTGTGCATAGGAATTTGTTCATAGTTTTTTTTAAACTATAGTCTGGCCCTCCAACGGTCTGAGGGACAGTGAACTGGCCCCCTGAACTAGTGCTTCTCAAGCCTGCACTGCATCAGAATCCCCTGCAGAGCCTGCTAAATACAGGATGCTGGGCTACCCTTAGAGTTTCTGACTGAGTAGGTCTTGGGTGGAGCCCCAGAATTCCTGGGTGATGCTCATGATGCTGTTTTGGGGATCGAACTATGAGAACCACTGTTCCAAATCAATGTCTGGGCCCAGGCTCAGCAGCACCATCTGGCCTCCAGGCATGCTGGGCCACCTATGAGGTTTCCTTCAAAACTGTTCTAGAGCCCCTCTGTCTAGCAGACATATAATGCAAGTCACGTGTAATTTTAACTTTTCTAGTAGCTGCATCAAAAAAGAAACTGGAAAAATTCATTTTAATAGTATATTTTAATTCAATATGTTATCATTCAAACAGGTAATCAGTATACAGTTTATTAGTGACAGCGGTGACACCTTTTATAGTTAAGCACATCTCAAATCAGACAGAGCAGCTCTAAAGGCTTGACATCAAAAATTGTTTCCAACTCGACATTTTAATTTATTTTGGACTGCCATAAAATAATTTAAAGCAGGCATACAAAATGGTGGAAAGTAATAACTTTCAAAACAAAGAGGTAAGCGAGATATGAGTTGGAATTATTTATCTAACTAAACTCTGCCTGCATTTCAGTTTATTAATTGAAACAAACTTATTTTTAACTAAAACAAATGCTGTCAAATATAGCTATAAGAAATAAAAGATGTCATTGGATAGCACTTTCTGGGTGATGAAGTTTGAAATGATATCAGTGTTTAATATAATTAACATGGATTTATGAAAATGAAAATCTTCAGAAGAGTGAACAACAAATTCTTTCTTCTGTCTTCTTTCTAGTTCTCCAAACTGCAGGATGAAATGAGAGAAAAGTAACACTTACAAGGCATTAAACAACTCCAATGACTTTCTAAATCTAAGAAAATAGCCCTGTGTGTAACTGCTGCATTTGTGCGCTATATCCCAACGAGGAGAGAACACCACGCTTCCCTCTTGTAACCTGCCTTGCAGATCATTTGATTCTGTCCAAGAGATCTATTGTGACATTTGGTCCACCCTAAAATGCCTTGATATTTGGTTCTGTCCAGAATGCCCATGCTTAGGAAACGTCCTGGGTTCAAAAAGCCCATAATGTTTATATACACTTCTGATTTATAGGATTAATACATAAAAATATAAAGTTTTATTGGTCCAATAATTGTATTCTGGCCTTATTGCCAATAGTAACCTTTCTTGCCTCAGGAGCCTAGCTTGTAATGGCACATGGGGTTAGGTAGACAGCTCAGGGCTCCAATCTTGCAGAAAAGCATAATTTAAATATCAAGGACCTTTTGGCATAGACCAAATGTCTCTGTGGACTTTTGGACAGGACCACATATCTGCTAATTGCTACCTGCACCTTTGGGTATAGGATGCTTCTATAACCCATGGCTTCAATTGTGATCATACCAACTTGTCTCCCTCTTGCCTAGCACCCCAAATGCCTTTTCTTTCCCTTGAGAGCCCACACTGATATTTAAATAAATCTCTCCACCTTAAAAGCCTGTGCTCATTCTATAAGTGACACTCCCAGACCCTCAGTTTCCATATCACCCATATAAGAGGCTATTATAAAACATGCAGCTATGAAAGTGCCATAAAAGAGAGAAAGTTATTCATTTAAATATAGTCAAAGATAAGATAACTCTTGAGACTTAATTACCAATTCAGTGATTAACAATAATCATACTATGACTAAGTTTCTTTTCTTTTGACTGTCACATGAAATACAAAAATCTACAACCAAAAGTTTAGGTATTAATCATTAAATGTGGTCCTACTTGAAATTGTTATCTTTTTGCTATTTGTAAGTCGTCCTTGTCTCCTAGTTCTTATAGGAGACTAATTTCTTTTTTTAAACTTTATTTTTGTTGTTGACATGATTACAGATGCCACCATTTACCACCCCCCTTTGCCCACCTCCACCAGTCCCTGCCCCCACTTCCCTCTGGCCATCCCCACCTGTTTGCTGTGTCTATGGGTTAGGCATATATGTTCTTTTTGGCTAATCATTTCACCTTCTTTCATCTAGTCCTTTCCACCCCCCTCCTGTCTGACAGCTGTCAGTCTGTTCCATGTATCCATGCCTCTGCTTCTATTTTGTCAGTTTATTTTGCTTATTAGATTCCACATGTAAGTGAGATCATATGGTATTTGTCTTTCTCTAACTGGCTTATTTCACTTAGTATAATAATCAGACTGCATTTCTATGGCCAAGCAATGAAGGCCCAACCACACAGCCCAGCTACTTTAGCTGCTGCATCTAGTAACTGCTTTCTAAACAAATATTGGCCTTATGTACTGATTTCCTTAGACTTTACAGATAGAGGACAGAAGACCTCATGAGAACAAATGAGTAGCCATGAAGTATAGTTCAGTACATAATGTGTTTTATATTACTAGGTGTATGAGTAGTCTATTAACATTCTAAGTAGTTAAAATTGAATTTCAAAACTAATTTTAAACATTTTTAAAATTAATTTACTGGGAGAATTAAAAAAAAATAAAGCTGTCAGTAACAGGTAAATGCCAGGAATGGCTGGGTGATATTCAAAGCGACACACAGATACCTGGATTTGCTGGATCTGCTCTCTGCTGGATCCACAACCATTTCAGGTCCTTCCTGTTTTTGGTTCAACGCCTCGCTGTCTTCCTTACTTTCAGCACCCTCGGCCCCTTCTTCAGTTGTTTCTTTAGTGAAGAATAAGACAGACTTTGGGATCAGACATTCCCAGAAGAAAATCCCAGTTCATAATGAACGGGCTCACACATAAACCCTCAGGAGAAGCAGGAGGATGGAAGTAACTAGGAGAAGAGGAGCTGGGCACCTTCCCACTAGTTGCAGCAACACCCCCGTGGCCCTCACATTTCTGCTGCTCAATTGTTTGCACGGTGACATTACTTCCCTTTTTGTAGTAAACCTGTGCTGCTGGTGACTTCTGGCCTTGCGGAGAAAAAGGGATCAGAATAGCCAGGGTATTCTGTATGGTCTAGTCAGAACTGTCTTGGGGAAATAGTTTTGCCTCAGCGACAAATTCTGTGTGAAGCTCATTAGCCCCTCAAACCCCCGAATCTTTCATTTTTACAAAGTCCCCGGGATCAGTTCTCAGGGGCGGGGAAGCCGTAATGGGGTTGGGCTTCTCCTGGGCCTGCGGTGTGTTGAGGGCCTGGCCCACCCGAGTGAGCATGACCTCCGGTGCGCCAGCTGTGCCCACCACCTGCTCACAAGCAGCCCGCCCCCCCCATCCTCCTCCCCCCGCGCCCCCCGCCCCCCGCGCCCCCCCGCGCCCCCCCGCGCCCCCGCCCCCCGCCCCCCGCCCCCCGCGCCCCCCCCCGCGACCCCCGCCCCCTGCGACCCCGTGCCCCCCGCCCCTCCATCCCCCTGCCCCTCCGTTCCCCCCCCACCTCGCGACCCGACCCGACCTTATCCCCTATCCGCTCCCCCAGATTCTCACCCTGGGGGGCTTCGGCCTCCTGCGTGGGCTCCTCCTTCACCTCCTCCGCTATCTCCCCAGCCGCAGACTCCTCCTCCACCTTGGCCTCAGGCTCTGGGGCCAGGAACCCCTCTCCAGAGCCTACGGCTCTGTCGCCCTCGGGCAGCACAGCTGCAGCCCCCTCTCCAGAGGCAGCTGGCTCTGAGAGCACGCGGACCTGGGCCGCCTGACCTGGCAGGTGATGTCTGGGCGGAATGGCACTGCGAAAGGCGGGACGCAGGAGGATGTGGTCGTTGTTGTACAGACGGCGCAGCATTCTTCGCACCAGGTCCAGAAACATGATGTGAAAGCCCGCCAAGGGTAACAGGTTGGGGTCCAGCAGTATGTTATGGCGTCTCACCTCCTCTTCCTCCTCCTCCTCTTCCTCCTCCTCCTCCTCTTCCTCCTCCTCCTCCTCTTCCTCCTCCTCCTCCTCCTCCTCCTTCTCCTCCTCCTCTTTCTCCTCCTCCTCCTCCTCAGCTGGGCCAATGTCAGAATCCTCTTCACTGGTACTTCCCTCGGGGTCTCCCACTGCCCCGGCCTCCTCCCTCAGGCTCTCCATGGCCGCTGAGATTTCTGCTGCCACCATGGCGGCGGCTGCGTCCCCCCCGCCCCCCTGGGGCACGGAGTTGAAGATCAGGGCATCCCTATCTCCATCTACCCCGATCCAGGCCCCCGCCATTCGCACGGGACTCTCCCGGCCCCCTGGGGCCGGGTTCCCATCGTCACTATCGGACATAGTAGCGGACAGTACCTCCTCGGGCAGCGAGCGGGCTGTGGCGTCGACTGCCAAGATGGTGGCCAGGAGCGGCAGCCGTTGACAGGGCCCGCGGGAAGGGGCGGGGCGGAGGAGGAACTGGCTGTCCATTGGCAAACGGCCTCTGATTGGCAGGTGTGGACGGCCAACCCACCCACCAAGGCTTCGCCACACCACGGGGGGTGGGGCCACGAGCGTCAACAAAGGGCCGCGCCTGCGACTTACAAGCTCCAAGCTCATTGGCTAGGAAGTGAGGATTGACATGCCCTGTGTCCAATGGCAAAGGCCCTTAGCTTCTAGGATGGCTCACAATCAGCTCTCTTGTCTACGAGGCCTTAGGGTCCTGAGCTACCTTCAAGTCCACACAAGTCCTGTTCTTTCAATGTTGCAATTGTCTGAAATCTATAGTGCAGCAATTTTCAACAGTGCCATAAGAACTTTAAAAACATGTAATACCTGACTAGTTAGGGGCACTGATCTCTTTTCCCATTTAAAAAAAATTGACAGCCGTAACCGGTTTGGCTCAGTGGATAGAGCGTCGGCCTGCGGACTGAAAGGTCCCATGTTCCGGTCAAGGGCATGTACCTGGGTTGTGGGCACATCCCCAGTGGGGTGTGTGCAGGAGGCAGCTGATCAATGCTTCTCTCTCATAGATGTTTCTAACTATCTCTCTCCCTTCCTCTCTGTAAAAAATCAATAAAATACATTTTAAAAAATAATAAAAATATTGACAATGGGAGATATCTGTAATACTATCAACAATAAAAATATATTTAAAAAATTGATGACAGCCAACACCAGGGGTCCTCAAACTTTTTAAACAGGGGGCCAGTTCACTGTCCCTCAGACCGTTGGAGGGCCAAACTATAGTTTAAAAAAAAACTATGAACAAATTCCTATGCACACTGCACATATCTTATTTTGAAGTAAAAAAACAAAACGGGAACAAATACAATATTTGTATTTGCATGTGGCCCACGGGCCGTAGTTTGAGGACCCCTGGCCAACACACTAGCTGTTATTGTGAATGAATCAAAATTTTACCTATTTTTCTTAAATCAGTAATAAATATGTTTTTTGGTGTGCCACAGAATTTAAATAATTAGTTTATGTGTGTCATGAGATGAAAAATCACTGCTGTAAAGGGCAGAGAGTAAAAATTTTGGGTTTGGTAACTCAGAGGTACATTTGAAACCACTATGTAGATACTAATTTAACAACAGAGAAAACAAATGTCCACAACTATTTTATTCTTGAAACTAAAAATATAATGCTAATTGAATACAATCAACACTAATAAAAGAGAAAAATGGTAATTGGCGTACAAGCTACCCTTTTCATTGGCTAATCAGGGCTATATGCAAATTAACTGCCAACTAAGATTGGCAGTTAACTGACAACTAAGATTGGAAGTTAACTGACAACTAAGATTGGCAGTTAACTGCTGACTAAGATTGGCAGTTAACTGCCAACAAGATGGCGGTTAATTTGCATATGTAGGCACAATGCAGGGAGGTGAAAGGGAAAGCAGGAAGAAGCCCCCTGCCACTGACAGTGATCGGAAACCCAGGGGGGAGCTAAGAGCTGGGGGGCAGGGCAAAGGCGGCCCTGGGGCCGCCTTTGCCCTGCCCCCCAGCCATGATCGGAGAATCAGGTGCCTTTGCCGCCCTGGCCAGTGATAGCAGGAAGTAGGGGTGGAGCCAGCGATGGGAGCTGGGCACGGTCGAAGCTGGCAGTCCTGGGAGCTAGGGGTCCCTTGCCTGGGCCTAAAGCGGAGCCCACGATTGTGGGACCGCTGCAGCTGCGGGTCCCCGCTGCCCGAGCCGGACACCTAGGCCAGAGGCATCAGGCCTGGGCAAGGGGCCGATCCTGCGATTGGAGGGTGATGGGGGTCAACGCCTGAGGGCTCCCAGTATGTGAGAGGGGGCAGGCTGGGCTGAGGGACACTCCCCCCCACACACACCCAGTGCACGAATTTCGTGCACCGGGCCCCTAGTATTTATAATAAAGGTCTATTAATAAGAAGAGTGTAAGTCTTTTGGGAGAATAACATTTTGCTTAATTGGGGTTCAAAGTTAGTGATATCTATCAAAATTGATTGCATATGTTCATCTGTTGAACTGTAATGAGGTTTTACATAATTTATCTTTTAAAAAATATGGTGAGTGTTTTTAAAAGGGTTTTAAAAGCATGCTCAATTGCATACAGCTATTTCTCATTTATTTAATAGATGCATTTTCATCTGCTTGAGTACAGCAAAGGGTTAGAATCTGAATCAATTTATGACTTCAGAGATGTGCTATTTCAAAAGTGTACTCCATAGAATTTACTTAACTGCTTCTACCACTGATCCTTTAAATAAGCAAAGCAGATGATATCATTCCTTGAATTTGTTTTTAAACACTAGCATTTTAATTGAAATACAGGTATAAATCAGAAATTCCTGGTACAGTGCCTGCACTTAGTCTTACTTGATATAGGAATTGGATGTACAATGAAAAAATTATCATTTTCTTTATCCTTGGAGCAGAGGGAAGGAGAGAAAGGAGAGGTGGAAATATGGTTGCAGTATTTAAGAGTTGAACAAGAGAACAAAAAATCTTTCATAATGCCAACAACTGCACAATGAAGAACAACCTTGTATCTCATCAATTTTATAATTCATGCTCGATCAGAAGTTAGGTTCCCCTCTATGTATCTCAATTAATTCAAACCCCATACCCTCCAAAATACAAAGACAATTTAATTGGTATTCCCTAAGTAGAAGATCAAACATCAAAGGGAATTCCTCCTTCTGACATCTATTGATAGGATTTCACCAAAGTAGAAATCTAACACTTAAAAATGAAATATCTTGGCCAAGTAAGAAATTTCAGTTGTTAGTGGTATTACCCCACTGTATTACATATTAAATCAAACCTAGCATTAAATATGCTTGCACAATTATGCTGTGAATTATATAGTAGTGATGATGCTAGTGAAAAAGGACTATCATTAACCCAAGAAGAATAAGGGGGAGAATGTGAAAACAAGTAGGAAGCCAACAAAGAGTTGGTCATTTTCTGATGAGGAAAGGTAATTTTAAACATAGAAATATAAAAGGGGAAATATTACCTTAATCCTTCTATCCTATCTAATAAAAGACAAAGATGCAAATTGACCATACCTTTGCTACGCCCACCAGCAAATCAGAGCAATATGCAAATTAACCGCCAACAAAGATGACAGCTAATTTGCATACTGTAGGCAGGGCAGACAGTGGGAACCGCCATCCAGGCAGCGCGGGGCTCAGGCGGGGCACGGCAATCTCGGGGGCCCAGCCCCGTGTGCAGCCCCGGCTGGCGCGGGGCTCAGGAGGTGCGATCAGCAAAGCAGGACTGGGGATTGGTGAATGGGCACAAGGCAGACCTCCTGGTCCTTCCCCTCAGCTGGCAGGCTCCTATCAGTCTTCAGTTTCTACTGAAAGGAATGTGGTGCCTCCACTGCGCAGCCTCCCAGGACTCGGACTCGCAGGCTCCTGAGTGGAGACTTCAACAAGGTCTTCAGCACCTGCTCAGGGGAATAACGCCACCTCCCTACTCCACAGCTGCTTCTGTGTCTGCCAGAAACTGCGCATGCTCCTCCCTGTGACATGGGCGGGGCCAGAGTCTGAGTTGAGTGGTTCCAGGATAGTGATAGCAGCTGGACCAGTGCAGGGATGGAGGGACGGAGGGCAGGGAAGGAGCAAGGGGGAAGCCCTGGTTCCCTGCTCCTCCTCCCACAGGCATGGCCCTTGCTGCTATTATGATAAAAGGAGTTGTGTTTTTCTAACTGTCTGGGTAAAGGAAACAAGTGCCTGTTGACTTCTGATCTTACTCTCAGAGCTGCCAGTTAATCCCTCTGGATGCATCATATCCAACCTCCAAAGGATCCGAGGGGCAGGATCAACCTTCGTTCCATAGTTGAGGAAACTGACCAATAAACACATGTGTCTCATGCCTCAGTGTCAACTCCCGCAGAAATCTCCGGGTAATGACTCAGATTCTATATCCAAGGGTATATTTTCTTCTGTTTTCATGTTTAATTCAGCCCCAGGAATCAAATAATACAATAAAGAATAAAATGAGTTCAGAGGGCTCAGCATTGTATTCCCAGAGCCTTTGGTCCCACACAAACCGCAGAGCTCAGTTATCCTGAGATGAAAGGAAAGGAAAGAGAAACGTGAAAGGTTTCCCAGCTCAGTCACAGAGACATCTCATAACCACATATTAAGGACACGACATTAGCTTAGGGGTGGAAATGACACAAATGGAATAGAAGATGGAGCCATTTGGAGTGAGCAGGCTAGCATGGGGGCAGTTAGGGGCATGCAGGCCGGCGGGGGGGGGGGGTAGTTGGGGTGAGCACACTGGTACAGGGGGCAGTTGGGGGTGATCAGGCTGGCGGGGGAGGGGCAAGTTAGGGGCAAGCAGACAGGCAGGTGAGTGGTTAGGAGCCAGCAGTCCCAGATTGTGAGAAGGATGTCCGACTGCCAGTTTAGGCCCGATTGCTGTAAACCGGCAGTAGGACATCCTTCCAGGGGTCCCAGATTGGTGAGAGTGCAGGCTGGGCTGAGGGACACTCCCCCTTCCCCCGAGTGCACAAATTTTTGTGCACCGGGCCACTAGTATGTTAATAATATGAAACATTTTATATATCAGACGGGAACAGAATTAAGTAATTCAACTCTACTGCAGCATTATACATATCCTGTTCCCTCACTCACCACTGATGGCCTGCCTCACAGCTCACCAGCACTGCAGCTACCCCACATAAATGCCTTGATTACACAAAGTCCTTTGTCAGATTAGGCCAGTTTCCAGGGCACTGGCTTCTCATCTCACTCAGGCTTATGTCAAAGATGTAAATTTTGGCACAGGTGCCCAAGCCTCAGTGTTTCAAGGTATAGACCTTTTAGCTGATGCTGTACCATTACTATAGGGCCAAAGAGAAGAACAGTTATTATTAAACAGAGTTTGGGCAGTCCCAAAGTAACAAAAGAAAGTGTGATATTTGCAAAGTCCATTGCCTTAAGAGATAAATATAAAAATATTAGTGCTAAACTTGTTCAAGCTGTTGCCAATAATACAAATGAAGATGCTGGGAATGGCACTACCAGTACTACTGTACTGGTACACTATCTTGCCAAGGAAGGCTCTGAGAATATCAGTGACTGTGCTAATCCAGTGGAGATCAGGAGAGATGTGATGTTAGCTGTTGGTGCTATAATTTCTAAACTTAAAAAGCAGTCTAAACCTGTGACAACCCCTGAAGAAATAGCTCAGATTGCTACACTTTCTGCAAACAGAGACAAAGAAATTGGCGACATCATTTCTGATGTGATGAAAAAGGTTGGAAGAAAGGGTGTCATCACAGTAAAGGATGGTAAAACACTGAATGATGAATTAGAAATTATTGACGACATGAAGTTTGATTTGGGTTATATTTCTCCATACTTTATTAATACACCAAAAGGTCAAAAATGTGAATTCTAAGATGCCTATGTTATATCTAGGGAAAAGAAAATTTCTAGTATTCAGACAATTTGTACCTGCTCTTGAAACTCCCAATGCTCACCATGAGCCCTTAGTCATAATTGCTGAAGATGTTGATGGAGAAGCTGTAAGTACACTCATTTTGAATAGACTAAGAGTTGGCCTTCACGTTGTAGCAGTCAAAGCTCCAGGTTTGGGTGACAATAGAAAGAACCAGCTTAAAGTCATGTCTATTGATACTGGTGGAGCAGTGTTTGGAGAAGAAGGATTGACTCGAAATCTTAAAGATGTTCAGCTTCATGACTTGGGAAAAGTTGGAGAGGTCATTGTGATCAAAGGTGATGCCATGCTTTTGAAAGGAAAAGGTAACAAGGCTCAAATAGGGGAAAACATACTCAAGAAATCATTGATCAGTTAAATATCACAACTAATGAATATGAAAAGGGAAAACCTAAATGAATGTCTGGTAAAACTCTCAGATGGAGTAGCTGGGCTGAAGGTTGGTGGGACAAGTGATGTTGAAGTGAATGAAAAGAAAGAATAACAGATGCGTGCCCTCAATGCTACATAAGCTGCTGTTGCAGAAGGCATTGTTCCTGGAAGGGCTTGTGCCCTGCTTTGGTGCATCTGGCCTTGGACTCATTAATTCCAGCTAATGAGGGTTTTAAAAATTGGTATAGAAGTTATTTATAAAGCATTCAAAAATTCTGCAATGACTATTGCTAAGAATGCAGGTGTCAAGGGATCACTGATAGTTGAGAAAATTATGCAAGGTTCCTCAGAAGTTAGTTATGATACTATGCTTGGAGATTGTGAATTTGGTGGAAAAGGAATAATTGATCCAACGAAGGCTATAAGAACTGCTTTATTGGACACTGCTGGAGTGGCCTCTCTGTTAACAACAGCAGAAGCTTTAGTCACAGAAATTCCTAAAGAAGAGAAAGACCCTGGAATGCATGAGAATGGGAGGTGGTATGAGAAATGGCATGTTCGAATCCTAGAATAGTGCTTTACCATCATTAATGAGAACTGTGAAAGGAAGCTCAAGGCAGTGCTCCTCACCTATAACTTCAGAGAAGTAGGTTGAAGGAAATGACTGAAGACAAGGCTGGCTGATGCTTAAGAAAATTACTATAACCATCAGCTACTGCTTTCAGTTGACAATGTACAATGGTCTACTGCTGTCATTGTCCATGCCTACCGATAATTTTTGTATTTTTGTTTTATTTATTTAATTTTTCATTTTCAATTACAGTTGATATACATCATTACATTAGTTTTAGGTATGCACCCCAGTGACCAGAAATTATATAATTTAATACTTAACCATCCCAATAAATCCTGAAACCATTCAGCACCACACCTAGTTATTAGACTATTATTGACTACATTTTCTATGCTGTACTATATATACCCATGACTATTCTGTAACAACCAATTTGTACTTCGTAATCTCTTCACCTTTTTCACCCATCCTCCCAATCCCCCTCCCATGTAGCAACCAACAAAAAGTCCTCTGTATATATGAGTCTTTCTGTTCTGCTTGTTCATTTTGTTTGTAGATTCAACTGTTGACAGATAGGTATTTATTGCCATCTTATTGTTCATATTTTTATCTTCTTAAATAAGACTCTTTAACATTTCATATAATACTGGTTTGGTGGTGATGAACTTTAGATTTTTCATGTATGTAAAGCTCTTTATCTGTCCTTCAATTCTAAATGATACTTTGTAGGGTAATATTCATTGTAGGTCCTTGATTTTCATCACTATGAATATCTCTTGCCATTCCCTTCTGGGCAGCAAAGTTTCTTTTGAAAAATAAGCTAACAGTCTTATGGTAGTTCCCTTGTAGGTAACTTACTGCTTTTCTCTTGCTGCTTTTAAGATTCTCTGTTTGTTTTTTCCCTTTTGCATTTTAATTATGAAGTGTTTTGGTGTGGGCCCCTTGGGTTCATCTTGTTTGGGACTCTGGGCTTCCTGGATGTGTATGTCTGTTTCCTTTACTAAGTTAGGGAAATTTTCTGTCATTATTTTTTCAAACATGTTTTCAATTTTTTGCTTTCTCTCTTCTCCTTCTGGCACCCCCATGATGCAAATATTGGTATGCTTGAAGTTGTACCAGAGTTTCCTTACACTATCTTCATTTTTAAAAATTCCTCTTTCTTTTGCTGGTCTGATTAGGTGTTTTGTTTGTTTGTTTGCTTCCTCATATTTCAAATTGCTGATTTGATTCTTAGCATCACCTATTCTGTTGATTCACAGTAAATTATTCTTTATTTCAGTTAGTGTACCCTCCATTTATGACTGGTTCTTTTTTATACTGTTGTTCTCACTAAGTTCCTTGAGCATCCTTATAACCAATGTTTGAACTCTGCATCTATTAGATTGATTGTCTCAATTTTGTTTCATTTTTTTCCTGAAGTTTTGGTCTGTTCTTTCATTTGGGCCGTGTTTCTTTGTCTCCTCATTTTGGCCACCTCCCTGTGTTTGTTTCTATGTAGTAGGTAGAGCTGCTGCATCTTCCAGGCTTGGTAGTATGGCCAAATATAGTAGACATCCTGTAGGATCCAGTGGCACAGCCTCCCCAATCACCAGAGCTGGACACTCAAGGTGCATACCTGTGTGGTCTGTATACACTCTTATAGCAACTTGATGTCAATGGGAAGGATTTACCCAGGCCAAGGTCAGTCACTGCCTGTGTTCTGCCCAGGACCACCAGGCATAAGCTACAAAGTGATCTGCAGATGGATGCTTCTTGTGTTGGGCTTGGAAGTAGCCAGGTGAGGCCAAGCTGTGAACCATGGTTGGCTGCCGCCAGTGCTGGGCCTGGAGCCACTTAGCAAGAGGTATGGGGCTTGCTGAGGCCAGATGATGCTTATTTGAGAGATTTTTGGAAAATCTGAAACATGAGCCAAGACAGGCCATTCCTATGGTAAAGCCACTGGAAACAGCTTGGGTGGGCTCCAAAGGTGGGTGAGGCAGGATCTCAGGGAATAATCACGTGGGGGCAGACAGTGTGATCAGGTTGATGGAGTCTCATATGGCCCCCGCCTGCTGGTTCTGTAGGGGAAGGGCTCATCAAAGAACAGTGGCTTCTGCCTAAACTTCTGTCTGGGAGAAAGATGTCCCTCCAGCTCTCGCCCTGATGCCAAACAATTCAGTTTCTCCCCATATGTCTCTGGTGCCTTTCAAGCTGCTATACCCACACTGGAGCTAAGAGCAAGTGAGTTCAAGTAAATCTGTACAGGGGCCCTTTAAGAGGAAGTGTCTGGGACTCCAGTAGCCTCAGCCTCCCTCAGCCTCAATTCCCACTGGTTTTTACAGTCAGAAGTTATGGGGACTTCTCTTCCTGGGACTGGAACCCTGGGCTGGGGGGCCTGGTGTGGGACTGGAACACCTCACTCCTCAGAGGGGACCTCCACAGTCAAGATATCCTTCCTGATTTTTATCCAACACATGTCAGTGTAGAACCAACCTGTTCCATGCCTCCACCCTTCCTACCAGTCTTGATGTGGCTTCTCCTTTAATTCCCTAGTTGTAGGCCTTCCATTCAGCTCTATTTCAGGTGGTTCTGAATTATGATTATTCTGTAGTTTAGTTGTAATTTTGATGTGGTTGTGAGAGGAAGCATTTTTTACCTATTCCACCATCTTGACTGGAAATCTTATTTTGTATTTTTGAATAAAAATACATTTGTACATTCCCAATAAATGCAAGAGTCATATACCAATGAACTGTTTTCAGTTTAAATCAGTGAGTCATTTTTACTACTATTCTGTTAAAATCAGGATTTTAGTGCTTGCCATCACCTGATGAGAAGTTAAGAAGCAGTCTTTCTGTGGAGAGTAAGAATAATTGTGTAAAAAATAGAGAAATATCCAATTATGTGAAACTTTGTGTAATAAAATTTGTTTAAAGTTAAAAAACAAATAAAATATAAACCATCTCTTCACTACAGTGTAAGATTTACATGCTTCTGTACAAGGATACGTTATTTAAAATGTAGTAAGATTGCTTCTGCCCTGCCAAGTAATTTCCGTCCCTACCTAGTTCCTACTACAATACTGGTGGTTCCAGTAGTTTTATGAAAATAAATCATTTTAAAATATAAAGCATTTAAAAAGAAAAATCAAAATGCCTCAGTAACTTCGTATTCAAATCAAATTTTATCTATTTAAATGTTACATTTTTCTTCCCACTAATAAGCCTTTATTTTACTCAAACTGAGCAATAAATTTTCCATTCTGAAGTATCTTCTTTGCCCAATTAATTCAAAGGAAAACACCAAAATAATTAGTAAACAAAAATGTAGGGTTTTTTAAAATATATTTTTTACTGATTTTCAGAGAGAAAGGGAGAGAGAAACATCAATGATGAGAGGGTATCATTGATCAGCTGCCACCTGCACACCCCCTACTGGGGATCAAGCCCACAACCTGGGCATGTGTCCTGTTTGGGAATTGAATCGAGACCTCTTGATTCATAGGTTGACGCTCAACCACTGAGCCACACCAACTGGGCTGACACACCTTTTTTATTTGTTTTGAAATATTAAAGTTTAAAAGTGTTTAAAGTTTGTAATTCCTAGTAGGAGAACATTATCTGAATGAACATTCTAATGGAAAATCACTATAAAATATTACAGCTTTATGTGGGGCAGAGAGGTAAGGATTCTCTTCAAAGCTTTCTTCATGAGAAGTTCAGAGGTACACTGGTTTGTATTTTGCAATATCCATTTGGGAGATTTAGGTTGCTTTTCCTCCAGCAAGGATTTTATTTGTAAGAAGGGCATTACACTTGACCACTAAATTTGGCTGACAAGTTACTGATGAGATTAACAACCTCTGGGTTGCTCTGATATTTTGACATATTTGCCAGGTTCTGGGCCACATCCTGAAAGGCCACTATAACTTCTGGATCCTGCATGGATTCAATAACCTCTGGATCACAAATAATTTCATTGAGCCCAGGCATTCCTACTATTCAGGCATGCCTCTTCCCAATCCAGGCATTCCTCCAGAAAAAAATTACCAGGCATTCTTCAAGGAAAGCTAGCTGGAAATGAGCCATACAGAGCTCCTGATTGTCCTCTGGCTTCTTCCTCCCTCTTGGCTCTCTCATTTTGTTAGGAGTCTTCTTAACCCTTTCCATTCTTTCTTTGACCTCTCACTCTTCAGGTTTCCACTCACATTTCCTCCAATGTTCTGCAATTTTCTGGACCCTTGGTTGAACTTCTTTCATCATCGCACTAGCATCTTCATAATCCAATTTACACACAAGGTCAATATAATGGACTGCTTCTTCCCAGTGGTCCAGAAGTCTGTGTGCTCTGCCTTGCCATTTGTAAGGCTGAGCTAAATAACGATTTATTTCAATAACTCTGTCAGTCTCCAATGGCAGCATTTGGCTTCTGTAATTTGATAAAGACACTGGCTGTCTTGGCATACAGAATGGCCAAGTGAGGATTCAGCTTGATGGCATCTGTGAACAAGTCAATGGCTTTCTGTAGTTCACCATTACTTAGGGCATCAATGGCAGCCACACTTTTATCATTTGCCTGATCCATCATGGCCTCAGTTATCTCTACACTTTCATCTCTCATTTCTTGAGAGGCATCAGAATTGGGTTCAATCACACCTTCATGGTCATTTCCGAGATCATTTTTCTCACTTAATGTTTCCTCTGATTTTACATTTTCTGCTACCTTCTTACTATCTGTTTTTTCCTTCTTAATATTTTCCTCTGATTTAGTTTTATGAGTAACAGGTAGTACTTTACACCTCCACATGCTGCTCATCCACTCCCCCAAGAAGGCTTTTCCTCAGTATGCAGAATGCTTGGATCCTGCTTACACATTTACACCCAGGCCCAAAGCTCCCTCACTTTGCACAGGTCTATGGTCATGAAGCTTAGGAAGGCCACAGGTGAGGCTGAGGCTGCAGCACTAGCTCAATGTGACCATATAGAGGGGTTTCTATACTTTATCTTGCAAATATCTTTTTCACACAGATATTGGCAAATATTGATATCAATCCATGAGCTAGGTATTTCCAAGCATATGTTTTTTTAAAATTTTATTTTTCAATTACAGTTTACATTCAATATTATTTATTAGTTTAAGGTGCACAGCATAGTGGTTAGGTCATGTAAAATATATTTTACAAAGTGTTCCTCCTGATATTTCCACTACCCACCTGACACCATACATAGTTATTCCAATATTTTGACTCTATTCCCTATGCTGTGTTTTATATTCTCATGACTATTTTGTAACTATCAATCTCCATTTCTTAATCCTTTTTCCTATTTCACCCAGTCCCCTTCTGGCAACTATGAGTCTGTTCTCTGTATTTATGAGTTTATTTCTGTTCTGTTTGTTTGTTTGTTTTGTACTTTAGATTCAACATGTAAATGAAATCATATATTTATCTTTCACTGACTGACTTATCTCACTTAACACAAGCATGTGATTTTAATTGAGCATATTTATATCTTGGAAAACATTTATAGAATTCTGTTAGATTTTTCTCTCAATATTTGCCTTTTAGCATGTCATCATATTATAGACTAGAGGCCTAGTGCACGAAATTCATGCATGGGTGTGGTCCCTAAGCCTGGCCAGTGATCGAAGCGTGAGCGTCTGGTATGGAAGGGCAGGTCTCAGCTGACCTCTAGGCCCTGGGCAGCACCTGGGCCCCTGGGCCCCCACATGCCCCCCTTTGCCTGAGTCCTGGCACCCAAGTCCCCACACAGAGATGCAGTGAACACAGCTGGACACTGTGGGCTGGGGCGCAGCGTGGGCCTCTGGGCCGCCCAGTGGCTCTGCACAGAAGCCAGGCAGGCAGCTCACTCTCTCCTGGCCAGCCTCGCAGACTGGCTCCTGCGCAAACCCACCAGGAGTCCAACCAGCCCCTGTGGTCCCAGCAGCTGCGGCCTGGCTCACCCAGAAGAGGCCACACAGGTGTGGGGTGGGCTCCTCGCAGCCACCCAGCACCTGAGCACAGGGGCTTCTCTGATGCAAGCCCTGGCCTCCCGGGAGAGGGTAGCAGGGAGATTGAGAGTGATCTCAGTGGACATCTCACATTCTCACCGCACATCTGTCCCAGTTATTCCTGCCCCCAGGTAGCCAGCGAGAGGTGTCAGCCCCCTACCCAGGAGCTGTAGGAGGTTGGTCACCAGCCACCCACCCCCAGTTCCCTGTCCCAGCCCAGGGTCCAATCTCAATCGGGCGATTAGCCGGCCACTGGTCTCCGTCTACGGGACGATTGGTCAGGGCCAGGCCCCCCGCCCAGCTCCCTCAGCACCTGGGAGCCAGGTGGTTGCCCTGACCCCTGCTGCTGCTGCTGGTCGCTGTCTGTGGGGTGATCAGTTGGTGCTGGGCGGCAGCCCCACCTCCCCACTGCCACCACTGGTCACTATTGGAGGGGCAAATGGGGCCGTGCTTGCACTTGCCTTAGCCAGTTGCTGCCTGCTCACCTGCTCCACCATCCCCCCCGTGGTCCCACTCTCGTCGGAGCCCATCGAAGCAGGCAGTGCCTCTACTGCTGCCCACTGCCAGTGCTGCATTGTCACCCCCTGGTGGTCAGTGCCTGTCATAGTGAGCAGTCAAATTCCCAGTAGAACAATTTGCATATTAGGCTTTTATTATATAGGACTAGTAGCCCAGTGCACGAAATTCGTGCACTGGGGTGGGGTGGGGAGGGGCCCTCAATCTGGCCTTCACCCTCTTCAATCTGAGACCCCTCAGGGAATGTCCAACTACCTGTTTGTGCCCACACTTTTAACAGATAACAGCTCCATTGTTGTTTCTTTCTTATGCTTAAAACCATTGGAATTAGTAGGCATTCAAAGTGTGTATACATTTTGGGGGGACACCCTGTATATCTCTAGTCAGTGGTAAAAGAAACTAACAGCAGATTTGGAACCCCAAGACAGGGAACCTCGCTCACTCCCCACATGTCTCCCACTTCACTTTCCACCTTCGTGGCAGCAGGAGAATCAACGTTTTCTCTCATTAATTTGGAAAAGCACGTCCTGTCACCCGCTGCCTGGCAGGAGTGCACTAGGCCCCAAGCAAGCAAGGCTCAGTTAGGGCAGCCTTCGCTCATGGGTGCTGGCACCCAAAGTGCACGTTCCTCCTCTACAGCCGCCCCGACTATCCCACTGTTTCACTGAGAGGACGGAATTCCTCTCCGCCTCTGGGTTCTTGATCTTGAACACTGACCGAAGGCACCTCAGCGAGGGCCGCCCGTGCCTACCAGGTGTGTCTGTCTGCACCTGCTCCTGCCTCAGCACCTGCATTAACCCCCCAGAGGTGATCTCGTAGCTGCACTGGCCTCCGTGGGAACAGGGCATCACCACTCCGCCCTCTCACTGTCATCTCACAGTCGCCCACCCTCAGCACCCAGAGCACCCAGACACTCTCCAAAGGACGTGAGCGCATCAGAGGGGATGTGTGCACATCCTGTGGGGGTGTTAGGCATGCTGGGTTGATGGAAGTGTGGTGGAGAGGCGGGGGGAACTTGTGCACGCCTTGGTTTGCAACTGTTGCAGGCGCGGGAGGGTGACAGTGTGCTGGGGGATGTTCGCACGCCAGGGGTGGATGTGCACACCGGAGGCCTCTGGCTTTGCAGATCCGCAAACCCCCGTGGTGCGGCCAGGAGGATGTCAGTCTGGCCCGCCACGGTGGCTGTCCCTGCGATCCTGCACCTTCTGGGCCAGGAGGCGGATCTTGCGCAGTCACTCCTGGGCACTGATGGCCTGCAGGCGCTACTTCAGCTCAGCCTGCAGGCTCCGCTTGGCGTGCTCACAGCTGTCACCACCGCCATGTGGGGAGTACAGGCCGCCTTCCGCCGGCCTGCCTCCCCTGTCCAGAGGCTCTCTGCGCTGCTCACCTGCCCAGAGTGACTGGGGCTGGGTGGAAGCCAGGCGTCCTGCCCTGCCCAACCCCGGCCAATCCACTCCTGTGCGAGCTGCCGCCCCACCGGGAAGGGTCACAGATCCGGGTCCCGGGACCGCAGACAGCCTCAAGCACTGCCCCCTGCCCGGCAGGGTCACAGATCCGGGTCCTGGGACTGTGGACAGCCTCAAGCACTGCCCCCACCCGCCAAGGTCACAGATCCGTGTCTTGGTCCCGTGGACAGCCTAAAGCGCTGCCCCCTGCCCGCCAGGTCACAGATCCAGTCCTGGACCGCGGACAGCCTCAAGCACTGCCCCCCGCCTGGCAGGGTCACAGATCCGGTCCTGGGCCGTGGACAGCCTTTCCCTCTGCTGCCCGCCTTCAGTATGCAAATTAGCCACCATCTTGTTGCTTCAGGGTGGGGGTCCCCATGGGGTGCCTGTTTGCAGCTGGTCACACCCCCTTCAGGGTGGGGGTCCCCATGGGGTGCCTGGCCAGTCTGGGTGAGGGGCTGAGGGCCGTTTTCAGGCTGGTGGGCGACTGAAGCTCCCAACTTCTCCTTTTTCTTTTTCTTTTTTATTCTGGGATTTATTTACCTTCTATGGCTGTCACTGGAGCTGAGAGCTGGCTTTAGCTCTGAGGCCCGGCTGCAGCTCTGAGACCTCGGCTGCTGAAAGCAGGGATATGGGTTTGTTTGGATTCTATAATTGAAACACCGTTGCAGTCCTGCTGGCTGAAGCCCGGCTGGCCGAAAGCAGGTTTCTGGAGATTGTTTAAGTTCTATAATTGCAACATTGTTTCTTATAGTGCAAGCTCAGAGGCCGGCAGCAGCAGGTGGGGAACCTTGGCTTCCTCCATCACTGGAGCAAGCAAGCTTCCTGTTCGCTTCAGCTGCCTGGCTGCTGGCCGCCATCTTAGTTGGCAGTTAATTTGCATATAGCCCTGATTAGCCAATGGGAAGCGTGTTGGAGCTACGGTTAATTACCATGTTTGTCTATTATTATATAGGACTAGAGGCCCGCTGCACAAAAATTTGTGCACTCGGGGGGAAGAGGGGTCCCTCAGCCCACCTGTGCCCTCTCGCAGTCTGGGACCCCTTGGGAGATAACGACCTGCTGGCTTAGGCCTGCTCCCAGGTGGCAGAGGGCAGGCCCAATCCCTAGGTGCAGCCCCTGGTCGGGCTCAGAGCAGGGCCGATTGGGGAGTTGGGGCGCCACCCCCTGTCATACACAAGCAGGGCTATCGGGAGGTTGTGATTCCACCCTCAGTCATGCTCAGGGTAGGGCCAATTGGGGGGTTGGGGCACCATCCCCTGTCACACTCAAGGCAGGGTCGATGGGGAGGTTGCGGCGCCACCCCCTGTCATGCACAGAGCAGGGCCCATCAGGGGGGTTGGGGCTCTGTACCCTGTCATGCACAGAGCAGGGCCAATCAGAGGGTTGGGGCGCCACCCTCTATCACCCACAGAGCAGGGCCGATCAGGGGATTGGGGTGCCGCCACTCTCACACTCAGGGCAGGGCCGATGGGGAGGTTATGGCTCTACCGCATCACACACAGAGCAGGGCCCGTGGGTGGGGGGGTTGGGGCGCTGCACCCTGTCACACACAGAGCAGGGCTGATCAGGGGGTTGGGGCGCTGCACCCTGTCACACACAGAGCCACAGGGCGATCAGGGGATTTGGGCCCTGCCCCCTGTCACGCTGATCCCGGTGCCGGGAGGCCTCGTGGCTCTGCTGATCCTGGTGCTGGGAGGCATATTACCCTTTTACTATATAGGGTAGAGGCCTGGTGCATGGGTGGGTTCCTGCTGGTTTGCCCTGAAGGGTGTCCTGGAGCAGGGTGGGGGTCCCCACTGGGGTGCCTGGCCAGCCTGGGTGAGGGGATGATGGCTGTTTGCAGCTGGTCACACATCTTTCAGGGTAGGGGTCCCCACTGGGGTGCCTGGCCAGTCTGGGTGAGGAGCTGAGGGCTATTTTCAGGCTGGGGGTGACTGAAGCTCCCAACCACTCCTTTTTTTCTTTTTCTTTTTTTTAATTCTGGGCCAGCTTTAGCTTTGAGGCTTGGCTCCAGCTCTTAGGCCTCCACTGCTGAAAGTAGGTTTCTGGCCTTTGCTTACAGTGTTGTGATCCTGCTGGCTGAAGCCCGGCAGGTTTCTGGGGTTTTGTTTAGCTTCTATGTTTGTTACATAGTTGCTTGCAGCTCAGAGGCCTGCAGCGGCAGGGGAACATTGGAGTCCTCCGTCACTGAAGCAAGCAAGCCTCATGTTAGTTTCAAGCTGCCTGGCTGCCGGCTGCCATCTTGGCTGGCAGTTAATTTGCATATTGCCCTGATTAGCCAATGGGAAGGGTAGCGGTTGTACACCAATTCCATGTTTCTCTTTTATTAGATAGGATTAGTCACTTCTAATTGAAGTTTATGTGGAAGCTGCTCAATTGCACAGTTAGGTGAGTGTGAAATATGGAAATTTCCTTTGCACTTTCATAGAGGTCTGAAAAAAGCTGCTGGAACTATTGTCTGAGCTTGGATATATATCCACTGCAACTATGGGTGGAAATGGAGATCTTGCTCCTTATTTTAACTTCTGGCAGCATGCGAAGCATATAAAACAGCCCGACAGTACTTTAATTTGAATGATTTTAGTTGTCATTGAAATGACTCTACCACAGTATAACTTTTGTATATAAGCACTCTTTGCCTTGTAATTGTGGGTTGAATTGATTAAGAAATATTATCAAACCTACAAGAAAAGCTTATTTCTAAAGTCATTCAGTTATACATAATAATATGTGAAGGGGATTTTGTTAATTAAATAATTCAGTCTCCACCTTGAGGCACACACACACACACACACACACACGCACAGCTTTACCACTGTAAAGCAATATAATTGCTCTGTGATAGAGCAAGTAAGAATATTCAGCTTCTATTCCTGACAGAAGTTCACAGAACTGTGGTAGTTAAGTTCATGAAAGTGAAAGAAGTTTCCCATTGATACTATTGGTTGGATAACACATGAGACATTCAAATATTGTCTGCAATGCAACTGCTGATAAATAATACAATTAATAATCATAATAGTTAAATACCTTACATTTTCACACGTTTTGTATATTTGTTCACGAACCTTTTTCTGCTCCACACATATTTGTACTACCATCAGTTTTAACACATCTTAGCAGATACCAATTCAGGTTACACTCAGTTATTTTCCAATTTCTTAAAAAATATTCTCCCCAGAGTAGATCCATGCAGACTATTCATAGATACTAATTCTTCAGTCACTTTAAACTCATTACCCACCTCTCAGTCCTGGTCTCCTCATTCCTGTCACCACCAAATTCCTGGGATAACAAGTATGAATTTTTTTCTAGGCAGTGCAAGTATTACCAGGACAATCTCAGGCAAGTCTTGAGACTCAAAGCTCTCCCAAAGAAAATAAAAGTTCTAATTGGATGTCTCTCAAATCTCTTGAAGTAAGCCCATAGCTCTGCCACTTGGCATCCCAAGAAAAAGCTCATTAGGAAGCTGCCAATGAAAAACTATGGCTATGACTTAAATGACACACTAGACCAGATGTATTTAATTGATATCTTCAGAGCATTTCATCCTAAAGCATCAGAATATACATTCTTTTCAAGTGCACATGGAACATTTTCTAGGATAGACCACATATTAGGGCACAAAACAAATCTCAATAAATTTAAGATGATTGAAATGATAACAAGCATATGCTTTGACCATAATAGTATGTAACTAGAAGTCAATCACAAGGGGGAAAAAAAACCTGAAAAACACTCAGACACCTGGAGGCTAAGTAACATGCTACTAAATAATGAATGAATGGGTTAACAATGAGATCAAGAAAGAAATAAAAAGATACCTTGTAACAAATGAAAATGAGAATCCAGCAACCCAAAATCTATGGGACACAAAAGCAACCCTAAGAAAGAAATTCATAGTATTACAGGCCTACTTCAAGAAATAAATTCTCAAATAAACAATCTAACTTTGCACTTAAAGGTACTAAATAAGAAAAAATAAACAAAACCCAAAATGAGTAGAACAGAGAAAATAATAAAGATCAGAGAAGAAATAAATGAAATAGAGTCTAGAAAACAGTACCAAAGATCAATGAAACCAAGATTTGGTTCTTTGAAAAGATAAACAAGAATGATGAGCCTTTAACTAGACTCGTCAAGAAAAAAAGTCTTAAAAAATTGTGACAGAGTAAGTGGAAGCTACAATGACATTCTCCCAGGACCAAACTGGAAATACAACTAAAATATTCCTTCTTTTACTATATAAGACCCTGTGTGATCTGGCCTTTGTCTGCCACTGGTCTCATAGTTTCTAGAACACATGAAGTTCTTTCCTACCCATGGGATTCCATATGCTTGAAGTCAGCCTTGGGAAGAGTTTTACCGGAATCCTTAGCCCCTACTTCTATGTAAACTTGTGTGAATTATTTTCAACACAATGGTAAAGTGCGATGAAATCTAACAATCTGCTGTCAAAGCTTTGCATTCTGGTTTGAGGCTATAATTTTCTGGAGAAAGAAATCTCTTGCCAGTGAGCACTTAGTACAAGGACTATGTATGTTGAGAGGGGAGTAAATTTTTCTTTCAGAACAAAGGCACTCTGAGGACTGGCAGAGGCCCTGCTTCAACTCTTCCCATAGCTGACTTCTCATTCTTTGAGTCTCAACTTCAATGTCACCTTATCAAAGAAGCCTTCTCTGACCTCAGTCATTTTCTATCTCAACACCATGTCTATTTCCTTCAAAGAACTTATCACCATCTCTAAATATAGATTTGCTTGTCTGTCTTTCTCGCTGTAAGTTCCATGAGAACAGAGACCTTGTTTGTCTTGTGGGATGCTGTATTTCCAACACCTAATACACAATCACCCCCTGAGAAGTGTCAGTTGATGAGAAAGAAAAAAACTCCTAAGGAGAGAATGCAAAAATAAAGAGAAGGGTCTAGCTTAGCACCTTGCTCAGGTGCCTCTTGCCATCCTGATTGGCATCACAAAAAGTCTTCATTTCATAAGGAAAGTCCCAACTTCAGCCAGCCATTCTCAAATACAGCAGCACATCAGAATTCCCTGGGAATTAAAAAAAAAAAAAAAAGGTGTGATAGTCACTCCTCCCCATCAGGTCAAGGTTTCATTTCAGTCTGGGGCTCTGGCAGACATTCTCAGTGCACTACATCTGCCACTGGGTGGAGCAGTGTGATTGTGTTTTACAATAGAAACCAGGCTTTGCTATAGAAAGATAAATTACAAGCTTTTATGATTTTAGTAGAGGTCCAATGCATGAAATTCATACAAGAGTAGGCCTTCCTTCCCCTGGCTGCCAGCGCCGGCTTCTTTCTGGCACCCAGGACCCGGGCTTCCCTTGCAGCCCCTGCTTTGTCAGGAAGGTTGTCCGGTCTAATTAGCATATTACACTTTTATTCTTGTAGATCAGTGATGGCGAACCTTTTGAGCTCGGCATGTCAGCATTTTGAAAAACCCTAACTTAACTCTGGTGCCGTGTCACATATAGAAATTTTTTGATATTTGCAACCATAGTAAAACGAAGATTTATATTTTTTATATTTATTTTATATCTTTAAATGCCATTTAACAAAGAAAAATCAACCAAAAAAATGAGTTCGCATGTAACCTCTGACACGCGTGTCGTAGGTTCGCCATCACTGTTATAGATAGTTGTTTTGACAATTCTTTTTTAAAAAATTTATTTATTTATTTATTTATTTATTTATTTATTTATTTATTTTAATTTCTTCATTGGTTAAGGTATACAAATGTGTCCTCATCCCCCCATTAACCCCCAACCTCCCCCCCCCCCGCCCGCACTCATACTCTCATCTCCCTGTTGTCCGTGTCCATTGGTTTGGCTTATATGCATGCATACAAAACCTTTTTTTATTGATTAAGTTATTACATATGTGTCCTTATCCCCACGTTACCCCCCATCACCCCCACTCATGCCCTCACCCTCCCTGTTGTCTGTGTCCATTGGTTAGGCCTATATGCTTGCATATAAGTCCTTTGGTTGATCTCTTTCCCTTACCCCCACCCTCCCCTACCTTTCTTTTGAGGTTTGACAGTCTGATCAATGCTTCTCTGTCTCTGGATCTGTTTTTGTTCACCAGTTTATGTTTTCATTATATTCCACAAATGAGTGAGATCATGTGGTATTTATCTTTCTCTGACTGGCTTATTTCACTTAGCATAATGCTCTCCAGTTCCATCCATGCTGTTGCAAATGGTAAGAATTCCTTCTCTTTTTTTTACCGCAGCATAGTATTCCATTGTGTAGATCTACCACAATTTTTTTTAGCCACTCATCTACTGATGGGCACTTAGGCTGTTTCCAGATCTTAGCTATGGTGAATTGTGCTGCTATGAACATAGGGGTGCATATATCCTTTCTGATTGGTGTTTCTAGTTTCTTGCAATCTATAGATTCAATGCACTCCCCATTAAAATACCAATGGCATATTTCACAGACCTAGAACAAAATTTCCAAAAATTCATCTGGAATAAAAAAAGACCCCGAATAGCTGCAGCAATCCTGAGAAAGCAGAACAAAGTAGGTGGGATCTCAATACCAGATATCAAGCTGTATTACAAAGCCACTGTTCTCAAAACAGCCTGGTACTGGCACAAGAACAGACATATAGATCAATGGAATAGAATAGAGAACCCAGAAGTAGACCCAAACCACTATGCTCAATTAATATTCGACAAAGGAGGCATGAACATACAATGGAGTCAAGACAACCTCTTCAATAAATGGTGCTAGGAAAATTGGACAGATACATTAAAAAAATGAAACTAGACCACCAACTTACAAATAAAGGACTTAAACATAAGATGGGAAACCATAAAAATACTAGAGGAATCCACAGGCAGCAAAATCTCAGACATATGTTTTGACAATTCTGACTTCAGATCTTCTCATTCTAGGAGGATTGGCTAGGCAGTGCCTCAAAGAAAGTTCCAGTCCTGATTTCTTTTCCTTATTCTTCCAGGTACTCAATAAAAAAACACCTGCCTAAAGTTTCCCTCACTTCTCCTAACCCACTTCCACAAAGCTATGCCACCATCCTCTCAGCTCCAACCCTTCTCTTTACTCTTTTCCACTTATAAGAGTGTGTAAACTTAAGGTATATAACAGTGATGGTTTGACATGTATATATTGTGATATGATTATGTAATAAGGTTAGTTAACATCTTTATCATGTCATATAATTACCATTTTTTGTGATGATGATATTTAAAATCTACTCTTTTGTCAACTTTCAAGCATATAATATTAACTATAGTCACCATGTTATACATTACATCCCTAAAATTTATTCATCTTATAACTGGAAGTTTGTACCCTTTAATGAACATCTCCCTGTTACCTGCATCCCCCAGCACTGATAACCACTATTCTATTACCTGTTTCTATGAGTTAAATGGCTTTTTAAGATTTCACATGTAAGTGAGGTCATACAGTATTTGTCTTTTCTCTGTCTGACTCATTTCACTTAACATATGCCCTCAAGGAAATCCATCCATGTTGTCACAAATGGAAAGATTTTATTATTTTTTATTGTTGAATAATATTCTGCTAATACATATATAATCACATGTTTTAATCCATTCATCCATCAATGGACATTTAGGTTTTTTTCATGTCTTGGCTGTTCTGAATAATGCTGCTTTGAATATAGGAGTATAGATATCTCTTTGAGATAGTGATTTCACTTCCTTTGGATATACTGAGTGTCAAGATTATTATGACCACCTGATGTTTGTAGGCAAATTAGCTATAATTTTGCGCTGAAGTTGCTAGAGGGCCAGACCATTATAAATAAGGAAGCAGGTTGTTTACCACAACAGTAGAAGTGATTTTTTCTGAAGATATGGGTAAACAACGCGATTTAACAGCCTATGAAAGTGAGATATATTTGAATGTGAATGGCCAGATTATTATGTCCACCTGACATTTGTAGGCAAATTAGCCGTACACTGCATCATATGGGATATGGAAGCTGAAGGCCTGTTCGAACACCTTTGTTGTCTGCAGTTACCAAGATAAAACGTCTCCAATTCGCACAGGAACACAAGGATTGGACAGTTGAGCATTGGAAAAAAGTCATGTGGCCCGATGAATCACGTTTCCAGTTGCATCATGCAGATGGCAGAGTGAGAATTTGGCGGAAACAGCATGAAAGCATGCACCTCACATGCAGGAGTACAACCCTTCAAGCTGGTGGGGGCAGTGTTATGGTTTGGGGCATGTTTTCCTGGCATGATTCGGGCCCTTTAATTTGTGTGGAACAACGTCTGAATAGCACAACATACCTAAGTGTCTTTGCTGATCAAGTTCATCCTATCATGTTGATGGCGGATCCCAATGGAGATGGCTTCTTCCAACAAGACAATGCGCCATGCCATGGTGCTCGTATTGTGCAGGAATGGTTTCAAGAACATGAGGGAGACTTTACCTTGCTTAGGTGGCCCCCACAATCACCAGATCTCAATCCAATTGAGCACTTGTGGGACAAAGTTAAAAGAGCCATCAGGCAGCTGGTTCCACAACCATCAAATGTCACAGAACTGGACAGTGCTATTCACCAGGCATGGTGTCAGATTCCTCGCATCACCTTTCATCATCTGGTGGAGTCAATGCCAAGAAGAATCGCCGCAGTATTGAAGGCAAAGGTGGCCCAATGAAGTACTGATGGGGTGGTCATAATAATCTGGCCACTCACATTCAAATATATCCCACGTTCAAAGGCTGTTAAATCGCGTTGTTTACCCATAGCTTCAGAAAAAAATCACTTCTACTGTCGTGGTAAACAACCTGCTTCCTTATTTATAATGGTCTGGCCCTCTAGCAACTTCAGCACAAAATTATAGCTAATTTGCCTACAAACATTAGGTAGTCATAATAATCTGGCCACTCGGTGTATATTCAGAAGTAGGGTTGCTGGATCAAATGGTGGTTCTATTTTAATTTTTTTGAGGAACCTCCATACTGTGTTCCATAGTGGCTGTTTCAATTTGCAGTTCCACCAATAATGCATGAGGGTTCTCTTTTTTTCTGCATCCTCACCAGCACTTGTCATCGCTTGTCTTTTTTTAATGATAGTCATTCTAACAGGAGTGAGATGACATCTCATTGTGGTTTTAACTTGCATTTCTCTGATAATTAGTGATGTTCCACATCTTTTCATGTCCATTGTCCATCTATATGTCCTCGTTGGAGAAGTGTATATTCAGGTCCTTTGCCCATTTTAAAATTGAATTGTTCATTGTTGTTGTTTTTCTATTGAGCTGTATGAGTTACTTATGTATTTTGGATATTAACTCCTTATCAGATATATAGTTTTTAAATATTTTTCTCTTATTCCATATGTTGCCTTTCCTTCCTTCCTTCCTCCCTCCCTTCTTCCTTCCTTCCTTCCTTCCTTCCTTCCTTCCTTCCTTCCTTCCTTCCTTCCTTCCTTCCTTCCTTCTTCCTTCCTTCCTTCCTTCTTCCTTCCTTCCTTCCTTCCTTCCTTCCTTCCTTCCTTCCTTCCTTCCTTCCTTCCTTTCTTTCTTTCTTTCTTTCTTTCTTTCTTTCTTTCTTTCTTTCTTTCTTTCTTTCTTTCTTTCTTTCTTTCTTTCTTTCTTTCTTTCGTTGTTAATCCTCACATGAAGATATTTTCTCCATTTTTTTTTAGAGAGAGTGGAAGAGAGGGGGAGAGACAGAGAGAAACATCAATATGAGAGAGACACGTTGATTGGTTTCCTCCTGCACACACCCCAACCAGGGCTGGGAATCAAGCCTGCAACCAAGGTACATGCCCTTGACCTGAATCGAATCCAGGACCCTCAGTCCACAGGCCGACACTCTGAGCCAAACCAGATAGGGTTGCCTTTTCCATTTTAAAAAATTGTTTCCTTAGCTGTTCAGAAGCATTAAAAAGTTTGTTGTAGTCCCATTTGTTAACTTTTGTTTTTGTTGCTGGTGCTTTGATGTCACATACAAAAAATCATTGCAAACACCAATGTCAAGGTACTTTCCCCCTGTTTTCTTCTACATTTTTAGGTCTTACATTGAAGTCTATAATCCATTTTGAGTTAATTTTTCTCAAAGGTGTAAGATAAGGGTACAATTTCATTCTCTTGCATGTAAATATTCAGTTTTCCAAAAACTTTTTTTATTTTTTAAAAATATTTTTTATTGATTTCAGAGAGGAAGAGAGTGGGAGATAGAAATATCAATGATAAGAGAGAATCATTGACCAGCTGCGTCCTGTACGACCCCCACTGGGGATCGAGCCTGCAACCCAGCCACATGCCCTTGATCAGAATCTAACCTGGGACCATTGAGTCTATAGGCCAACTGAACGAAACCGGCTAGTGCTTCCCAAAACTTTTTATTGATGAGACTATCATTTCTTCATTGAGTGACCTTGGCTCCAGTGTCTAATATTAGTTGACTGTATATGATGTGTTTTTTTTTCTGGGCTCTCTTTTCTGTTTCACTGATCTATGTGCTTGTTTTATGCTGGTACCATAATTTTGATTACTGTAATATAGTTTGACATCAGGAAGTGTGATGAATCCAACTTTGTTCTTTCTCAGGTTGCATTGACCATTCAGGGTCTTTTATGGTTCCACACAATTCTTGGGATTATTTGTTCTATTTTTAGGGAAAATGTCCCTGTAATTTTAATAGGGATTGCACTGAATTTGAAACTCTGCTTTTCTTTCTCTTCTCTTTTACCTCTTTATCCTGTCTTCCTCTTTTTTCTTTCTAGGAACCACTCTGTGTCTTGGTTTTCATACTTACAAAATGAAGATAAGGGTAACATTGTTGTGAGAGCCCAATACTATCTGCCAAATTGGCATATGGTATCTTGGTAGACCCTCACAACAATGCTACCTTGATCCACATAGTAGTGGTAGCTGCTTTGTTTAAGCAAGGACAGATTTTTTGTTTTTGTCTCTTTAAATCCTCATTTGAGGATATTTTTTCCATTGACTTTTAGAGAGAGTAGAAGGGAGGGGGAGGGAGAAAAAGAGAGAGAGAGTGATATATATAGAGAGAAACATTGATGTGGGCGAGACACACCTTTTGGTTGCCTCCCACACGCACCCTGACCAGGGCCGGGGATTGAACCTGCAACCCAGGTATATGCCCTTGACTGGGAATTGAATCTGCAACCCTATGGTGTGTGGGCTGACAGTATAACTGCAGAGCAACACCAGCCAAAGCTAAGCAAGCAGTTTTACTAATGCCTATTTCCAGAAACATACATTATGTAAAGTAAGTTATACATGAATAGTATTTGGGGGAGAATCTCCACATTCACTGCTTATTTGTCTTTTGCTATAATACTTCATTAACCAGTTTCTGAGTGAATTGAATGGGAAGGGGCAAATGTGGTAGCAGAAGAGGCTAGGAAGAGCTGTTTTGTTTTCATCTGGAAAATGGAGGTAATAGTACTTACTTCATAGGCTTGTTGTGACTACTGAATGAGTTAATACAGGTAAAAAGTTAGAACAGAGCCTGGGACATAAACAACATATGACATATCAACACACAATTCCTGCCTTCAAGTAGCTTAGCGTTCAATTGGATAGATAAGATTCATGTAGTAAAAGGCAATAGTGCATGTCACCATGTATCACTATACGCATAGGTTGCATGTACTGTTAGGCCCTAAGAGATGATAGTTAGAAAGACGGTCTTGCTATAAACTGAAAGTGCCAAAAAAGTAGAGCTACCAATAAAGGCACCAAGATCAGAACAGCGAGAAAATCCTTTGAGGTGGAGTGATCAGAGATGGTTTCATGAAAGATATAGGACTTGGGGTAGGCCCCAGAAATATGCCAGGGGCTGGGTAGGTGGAGATATAGTAATACAGTAGAGGCAAGGGAAATGCCTATGACATGGAGTGGGAGGTCAAACTTATTTGAAATGCACTTAAGGAAGCCCCTTGCACATACTTCTCTGGTAAAACACTAAATTAAGAGAATATCATCTCCTAACATCTAGAGCTAGTCCTATCCTAACAGCTAGGCCTTGGTGTTGCTAGAAGCAGACTTGACATCAATAACAACACCAAACTAAGGCTTGATGTTCTGTTGAACGTAAGCAACTTCATAGGACATCATT
The DNA here is from genome assembly GCF_963259705.1 of Myotis daubentonii. NCBI lineage: Eukaryota > Metazoa > Chordata > Mammalia > Chiroptera > Vespertilionidae > Myotis > Myotis daubentonii. Next base: position 40,811,820 of record NC_081861.1, read on the forward strand.
ATCAGACAAATCAACTCGGGACTATGATGGATCAAGGCAAACACAAAACAACCCCACAGTGTTTGAACCCAGACAAAATAAAAACATTGTCCAAACCACAAAAATGACCCATTATCTCTCTCTCCCAGCTAATATGACAACCACTGCTTCTTTACCAATTATAGCTTCTGTCTCCCAACCTAGATAAAATTTATGGAAATAATCACAGAATTGCTCTGCTTTCTGATGGCACCCAACCTAGAGTGAAACGCATCTTCCTTTGACCCTTCCTCAAGTAACCCAACCAAAGCTCTATTCCTATGTCTTTTTAACAACCTTTTCATTAGATGCCTTACAGTTCTCCATGGAGTCTGTCTTCCTCACTGCGGCAAGCAATAAAACCGGCTTGACCCACTGCATGTGTGTTCCTGGTAGTCTTTGGCTAAAGGACATTGACATTATCATTACAGTAATTGAGGGCTACAGATACAGACCCACCACTTAGCTTCATTTTAAGAATTCAGAAATAATTCGAGAAATGTCTGACACAGAAGCAGCTCACCTTAAACAAATGAAATGATAGAGGCACTCACTGGATGCTGTAGGAACAGAAAAAAGACTTCTTTCAGCAACAAATCACAATCCTACAATTCACTGTGCATAGTACTTTCCTTTTTTTCTGATCACACTTCAGTTACAGAGATAATCCGACTCCTATCTGCTGCTGTTTCTACAACCAACACCTGAACAGTGTCTTTCCATTTCCCAGTAAGACATCCAAGGCTGGTATTTTTCTGTAATCTCTGGTTTAAGGCCCATGGAAGATGAGTCCAAATTTCAGGCTGGTTAAATACAATTTTCAGGAAAAAATTGCAATTGATGCTCATGAAGTACCCCTCTTGTAGCTAATTTTAAAATGCTTTATAGGGACACAGACTTTCTGATACGTCCCCAGCCCATTCTCAATTGCTATTTTTGAATAATCATTTTATGCCAAACTGCTAACCTACTGAGGGGGTAGAAGAGGTGGTATAACTAAAGCATATGACACTAATCTTATTCTCAAGGAGTGTACAACCTGACCTGGAAACAGCAAATCATTACAAGCAGAACAAGAACATGGACACCGAAGAATGTGCTAAATGACATAGTTCTTCTAATGTCACATTAACTTATTCCATGAATGCAGAGAAATTTCACAGCAAGAGCTCACCGTGGGTCAGGGGAGCATAGGGAGGGTTTGTGGAGGAAGAAGGGAAGGTAAAATGAAATTTAGATAAAAGTTCTTTTGGGGGGATTTCATGGTTTAATTTATCTTCAGTATAAATTAAATTTGGATAATTAATTAATTTTCAGCGGGTTGTGCAATGTTCCTTTAGGGCCATTGGAGTCAACCCAGGATGTTCCCAAAACAGAGCTAGAAGTGTTTGCTTTTTATTGCAATCCCAGCTCTCCTGGGAAGTGTTGCCAAGCAGCTGTCTACACAAATCAAATATAATTTTTCCCACATTTGGGAAAATCATAGAATCATAGGCATGTAAAGGTTGGCAACTTCTGGTTTGAAGGGCTTCCAGGGAGAATTTCTGTATCACTGATATCTTCAAATCCCCACCTGTTACAAGTGACTGATATTCATCCTCACCATCATTCTTTGTTGTCACTATATTTGATTTTAGCCACTCTGATGGGTGTTTGGTTATATATTTATTTTTATATATAACATTTCATATACTTTGTTCCCAAGCATTTCTTTGTGGTTTCATTTTTTTTAACATATTATACATAGGATTCCATACAGTGTGGTTTTTTAAATTTAACTATAGTTGGTATACAATATTATATTACTTTCAATGTACAATATAGTGATTTGACATTTTTATACCTTACAATGTAATCACCCCACTAATTCTAGTAATCACCTGTCACCATGCAAACCTATCACAACATTATTGACTATATTCCCCTTCAACTTTTTCACCCATCCCCTTATCTCCCTACCCTCTGACAATCATTTCTGTGGTCTCTGTTTCTATGAGTCTGTTTTTGTTTTGTTTTGTATGCCTGTTGTGGGCTGTTGTTGTATTTCTTTGACATCACATATATATGTGTGATTTTGTCATCAATTCACCTACACTGAATACCTAGATCGCTTCCATATCTTTGTTATTACAAAGACATAGATAGACAACTGACATGAAAAAAAAATGCTCAACATTACTAATTATCAGAAAAATGCAAATCAAAACTATAATGAGATACCACCTTACACCTGTCAGAATGGCTCTCATCAATAAATCAACAAACAACAAGTGTTGGCAAGGATGTGGAGAAAAAGAAACCCTTGTGCATTGTAAATTGATGGGTTTGTAAATTGGTGCAGCCACCTTGGAAAACAGTATGGATGTTCCTCAAAAAATTAAAAATAGATCTACAATATGACCCAGCAATTCCACTTTTGGGTTTTTATAATAGGAAAATGACAACACTAATTTGAAAATATATAGAGACCCCTATGTTCATACAGTATGTTTTTTTACAGTGTGGTTTTTATTTATTTTATTTTTAATATATTTTAATTGATTTCAGGGAGAGAGAGAGAGAGAGAGAGAGAGAGGAACAATAAGAGAGAATTATTGATTGGCTGCCTCCTGCATGCCCCCCACTGAAGATCGAGCCCATAACCTGAGCATGAGCATGTGCCCTGACTGGGAATCAAACCATGACTTTCTGGTTAATCGGGCAACACTCAACCACTAAGCCACACCAGCTGGGCTTAACAATTTTTTTAATATATATATTTTTTAATTTCAGAGAAGAAGGGAGAGGGAGAGAGAGATAGAAATATCAATGATGATATTGATTCATTGATTGGCTGCCTCCCGCCTTTCCCCTACTGAGCATCAAGCCTACAACCTGGGGATGTGCCCTTGACTGGAATCAAACCCAAGACCCTTCAGTCTACAGTCCAACGCTCTATCCACTGAGCCAAACCAGCTAGGACATTAACAAAATTTTATTTATCTTCTGTAGGTGCAATGTTGTATAGCAGATCTCTAGAGATTATTCATCTTGTTTAAAAAACCTTATGCCCACTGATAAGTAACTTCTCATTTGCCCCAGCCCCAGCCCCTGGAAACCACCTTCCCCTTTTTAATTCCAACCTGAGCACATTTGCAAAGGTTCATCATATTACCATTCCTGAACATTGTGGTGAATGCCAGTGAGAGCATTGAGAAAAGGGAAGAACCCCCCAGAAATAAATTTTTAATTGTTCATGCAGAAAATTACCTTCTCAGTATAAAAATAAACAAATGTACATATAATCCTGACATTCTACCTTATGGATTCTGGTCAATGTACATATCCCCTGTAGTCTGAGAACTCTTCTATTTGGATTGGATTGATTAGCTTAGTAAATTAAAATTTAAAAAAATATTTTTATTGATTTCAGAGAGGAAGGGAGAGGGAGAGATAGAAACATCAATGACGAGAGAGAATCATCAATTGGCTGCCTCTTGCACACCTCTATTGGGGATTGAGCCCACAACCCGGGCATGTGCCCTGACCGGGAATTGAACCAGCGAACTCTTGGTTCATGGTTCAATGTTCAACCACTGAGCCATGCCAGTTAGCAGTAAATTAAATATTAAAGGAGTTGTATGGTGTCATGTGTAATCTTGGCTCAGTTACTTGTCCTCGGTAAGCCTCTATCTCTTTGTCTATAAAGTTGGGAAAATATACTGGTAAGTCTCTACCTCTTACATTGTTTTGTGGATTAAATACAATAATACACTTAAATGCTTAGCACAATTGCTGGCACATAGGAAGTGGTCAATAAGTATTTGCTTTTATTATTTAAGGTAAAACAAATGTCATTACAATAGAAAGTAGCATACTGTCCTGGGAAAATCACTGAACTGGATGTCAAGAGTCCTAGATTATAGTTCTAATTCTGCCTCAAAATAAAACATAATGGCCTTGGGTAAGTGAAAAATCTCTCTGGACCTTAGTTTATTCACTTAAAAAAAATGAGGACATTGGGCTAGATGGTTTCTAAGGGTCTGTTCAATTTTAAATATCATTCCACAACAATTTTGTAATTCCCCTATTACAGAAAAGTCCACAATCTTCCTACTACTATCCCAAAGATATAGTGTAAATTACTGGACAAATGGATGTGTAAGTAACTGGATTTAAAAAGTATCCATGCAGTTATCAGAGGAAAACTTGTACAGGCCCCTCATCGGTACTATAGCATTTTTCTACTACATGGCTGTAGTCTGTTGTGAAGAGTAGATTACAGCAGGTGCCCTGCAATAACAAGTTGGGGAAGACTGGCACAGCACATTAGGGCATCATCAGGATGAAGAATGAGGTTGTTGAGCCTATGCCTTATCTTCAACATTTATGTGCTTCTACTTTTTGCATTTGGAACACATTGAGATACTTCAGAAGCACCCACACAATAGTTCATTAATGACTACATCTGGAACAATTAAAACATTGGCACTGATCTTGCCTGTTTTGTGTGTGTGAACTGTTACCAAAGTTTTGTTCCTGGAAAAAAAAAAGCAAAAAAAAAAAAAAGCTGTCTCTGGAGCCTGGAAGTCTGTCGTTTTTTGTGTTTTGGTTTTTTTTAGAAGCAGCCTCATAAGGGTGAGTTCTTTCCTTTTCTTTTCTAATATATTTTTTATTTATTTATAAGAGAGGAAGGGAGAAGGAGAGATAGAAACATCAATGATGAGAGAGAATCATTGATCATCTGCTCCTGCACACCCCTGCTGGGGATCGAGCCCACAACCTGGGCATGTGCCTTGACCAGGAATTGAACCGTGACTTCTCGGTTCATAGGTTGACACAATCACTGAGCCATACTGGCTGGGCAGCCTGTCCATTTTTTTATGACTACACTAGAGGCCCGGTGCACAAAAATTTGTGCACTGGAGGGGGGGGGTCCCTCAGCCCAGCTTGCCCCCTATCACATACTGGGAGCCCTAGGGGATGTCCTACTACCTGCTCCCTGCTCCCCTTGGGGAGTGGGCCTAAGCCACAGTCTGGCCTCCCTTTGTGGGAGTCAACCAGGCTGATCAGGGGAAGGCATCAGCCCCATCACCGCACTGTTGCAGCCACTGCCAGTCAGGGCAGCCACCAAGATGTTTTCATCAACACGGACTCCAGTCCCTTTACCATGAAAAAATCCATCCATCCATCCTTCCATCCTTCCATCTTCCTTCCTTCCTTCCTTCCTTCCTTCCTTCCTTCCTTCCTTCCTTCCTTCCTTCCTTCCTTCCTTCTTCCTTCCTTCTCCTCACCTGAGGATATGTTTCCATTGATTTTTAGAGAATGTGGAGGGGAAAGGGAAAGACAGAGAGAAACATCAAAGTGAGAGGAACACTTTGATTGGTTGCCTCCTGCATGAGCCCTGACCTGGGCCTGGGCCAGGGAGGAACCTGCAACCTAGGTACATGCCCTTAGTCAGAATTGAACCCAGAATCTGCGTTGGGCAGGCTGAGGCATTACCCACTGAGCCAAACCAGCTAGGGCAGGATATGACATTTCTTAACCCTCCAGCAGCAGACCTTCCTTTTTTTCTCCAGGAGTGTGGTAAAAAAAACCCTAGATCACCTATTTGGACTCTCATTACCCAAGTTACTAAGAATATTACCAGTGACCACAGGGAGCTTAGCCAATCAGCAGTCAGAAAAGGTGTTTCCTCTGTAGTTCACACCAATTGCCAGTATGGCCCCTGCCGGGCCTAAAGCCTCTGGCGAGTTATTAGCCCTGGGCCGGGTCACCCCCAGCTCCCCACCGCTGCCACCATCAATGATTGCTGGCTGGCTCCTCCCCGGCCCAAGCCTAAAGCCTCAGGCCGAGGTTTTAGGCCTGGGCTGGGGCACCCCCAGCTCCCCACAGCAGCTGCCACCTCCATCAAGGATCGCTGGCTGGCTCCGCCCTGATTTCTCGCTGCTGCAGCCATCAATGATCCCTGGCTGGCTCCTCCCCGGCCCAAGCCTAAAGCCTCTGGTTGAGGTGTTAGGCCTGGGCCTGGGCCGGCGCCCCCTGCCCCCCGCCGCTGATCGCTGGCTGGCTCCCCCCGGGCCCCGGCCTAAAGCCTCAGGCCGAGGCTTTAGACCTGGACCGGGGCACCCCCAGCTCCCCGCCACCAATCACTGACTGGCTCCGACCGGGTTCCCTGCCAAAGTGCCATGAGGATCACTTGCTGGCTCCGTCACGGTCCAAGCCTAAAGCCTCTGGCTGAGGTGTTAGGCCTGGGCCGGGGACCCTCCCCCCATGCTCCCCACCTTTGCTGCCATCAATGATCGCTGGCTGGCTCCTCCCCGGCCCAGGCCTAACGCCTCAGCCTGAGGCGTTAGGCCTGGACCTGGGCACCCCCAGCTCCCCACCGCCACCTCTGCCATCAATGATCGCTGGCTGACTCCGCCCCGGCCCTGGCCTAAAGCCTCAGGCCGAGGGTTTAGGCCTGGGCTGAGGCACCCCCAGCTCCCTGCAGCCGCCTCGGCCATCAAGGATCGCTGGTTCATGATTGCTGCCTGGCTCCTCCCCGGCCCAAGCCTAAAGCCTCAGGCTGAGGCTTTAGGCCTGGACCTGGGCACCACCAGCTCCCTGCCGCCAAGCGCTGGCTGGCTCTGCCCCGTTCCCCGCCAAAGCTGCCATCAATGATCGCTGGCTGGCTCCGCCCCAGTCCAAGCCTAAAGCCTCTGGCTGAGGTGTTAGGCCTGGGCCGGACCCTCCCTATGCTCCCCGCCATCAACAATCGCTGGCTGGCTCCTCCCCGGCCCAAGCCTAAAGCCTCTGGCCAAGGCTTTAGGCCTGGACTGGGGCACCCCCAGCTCCCCGCCCCCACCGATCGCTGGCTGGCTCCGCCCCAGTCCAAGCCTAAAGCCTCTGGCTGAGGCGTTAGGCCTGGGCCGGACCCCCCCATGCTCCCCACCATCAACGATCTCTGGCTGGCTCCTCCCTGACCCAGGCCTAACGCCTCAGGCTGAGGGTTTAGGCCTGGGCCGGGGCACCCCCAGCTCCCTGCAGCCGCCACCATCAACAATTGCTGGCTGGCTCCTCCCCGGCCCAAGCCTAAAGCCTCTGGCCAAGGCTTTAGGCCTGGACTGGGGCACCCCCAGCAACCCGCCACCACCGATTGCTGACTGGCTCCGTCCAGGTTCCCCGCTGCAACTGCCATCAAGGATCCCTGGCTGGCTGGACCGGCCCAAGCCTAAAGCCTCTGGCGGAGGCTTTAGGCTTGGGCCCGAGCACCCCCAGCTTCCTGCCGCTGCTGCCATCAAGCATAGCTGGCTGGCTCCGCCTGGTTCCCCTCCACTGCCGCCATCAATGATTGCTGGATGGCTCCGCCCAGGCCTCAGCCTAAAGCCTCAGTCTGAGGCTTGGGGCTGACATATGCAAATTAGCCGCCATCTTGGCTGTCGAATAATTTGCATATCTCGCTGATTAGCCAATGAAAAGGGTAGCGGTCGTACGCCAATTACCATGTTTCTGTTTTATTAGATAGGATTCTTGGATTGAGAGGCTATGTGGCAAAGTGGTCCTTATTGATTTTGGAGGGTATTAAAAACACCTAGTCTTGAAATTGACTCTCTGAACCTGTTGTGGAAAAGACTTAGCAGCACTTCATAAAGGTTTACTTTCAGACTTCCCTTTCTCTAGATCAGTGGTTCTCAACCTTCCTCATGCCAGGACCCTTTAATACAGTTCCTCATGTTGTGGTGACCCCTAACCATAAAATTATTTTCGTTGCTACTTCATAACTGTAATTTTGCTACTGTTATGAATCGTAATGTAAATATCTGATATGCAGGATGTATTTTCATTGTTACAAATTGAACATAATTAAAGCATAGTGATTAATCACAAAAACAACATGTAATTATATATGTGTTTTCCGATGGTCTTAGGTGACCTCTGTGAAAGGGTCGTTCGACCGCCAAAGGGGTCGCGACCCACAGGTTGAGAACCACTTCTCTAGAGGAAATAAAATAAGAAATAAATAACTTTGGTAGGAAACATGTTGATTGATTAATATGTTGTTTCTAGAGAAAGAAACTAGCAAAATAGCCTTTGATTTGAGAGCTGGTCAGTTCCATTGGTTGAGTATGATGTCAGGGTACCCATGTGGGACCTACAAAGGATATGAAATGTGCAGGGAACCCAGAGGGCACAGAGGTAGCCAAAGGACAGATTCTACCTACACTTAGGAACAGCATCATTTTTCTATATGGATCGGACAAATAGCATAAACATGGAGAAACCTGGGATACCTATGCCCCTAGCAGAAGTCTAACAAGCAGGAGGTAGTTAATACATAATCCACACCTTATGGTGTACAAAGGAGTCTCACCAGGAATTCCATGTGCTTTTCCATGCATAGCTTTGTGGGATAGGTGCCTTTTGCTGAAGAAATTAGATTGGATCATTGCTTACTCCTTGAGGGTGATGAGGTTCTAAAGAAATGATTCTCACTAACCAAGGTCATAATAGATGAATTTCCAAAAATATTTCCAAAATAATGTGGGGGAATGACTTAATAGTGATTCATACTCATTGCGTATTTAGTATGTGACAAGGACAATGAAAAATTCTTTACAGCCTTAGCTGGTTTGACTCAGTGGATAAAGCATTGGCCTGAGGACTGAAGGGTCCCAGGTTCGATTCCAGCCAGGGACACATGCCCGGGTTGCAGGCTCAATCCCCAGTAGGAGGCGTGCAGGAGGCAGCCAATTAATGATTCTCTCTCATCATTGATGTTTCTATTTCTCTCTCCTCCCTTCCTCTCTGATATCAATAAAATATATTTTTTAAAAAGTCAAAAGAAACAGAAGTTTTAAAAAATTCTTTACATGATTTATCATATTTATACTTCATAATAGTCCTGAGATATGCTATGAGGTAGTATTTTTTTCCCCACATTGTAGATAAGGAAATTAAGCCTCAGGCAGAGGAAGTAATCTACAGGAAATAAATGACAGATTTTATGTGACTCCAAAGACATGAGATTCATGATAATGATAATAGAAGTCACAGCCCCTTCCTCAAGTATCTATGAAGACAATGGGGAGGGGATAAGGAAGAAGGCCTTTAAGCAGAAAACATAAGTCTCTCTCTTTCTGTCTATGACTCAGCTGCAGCTGTGACTCATAGAAGGCTGAAGGTCACTCAGCAAGTTGGAAATGACCCTGGGCTTGTATTAGAGCCACCATATGAGTACTATAGCTCTGGTTGTTATCCTAAACTGACCTCGCTCACCACCACTCCCTCAAAGTTAAACATTCTTCAGTCTTCCACTCCTGCCTTCTCTCAGGTAAATGTGATCAAAGACAATAAATATGTGCCTGAGCGTGTTGTTGGGCAGATCGGGAGGGCAGAAATGGGTTCTGAGATATAAGAGAGATTGACAAAGAAGCAATTTCCAGGGTCCAGGAATTGGACAGCATCCCAGCATTTGTGTAGTTGGTGAGAATGGGGACTCTGGCCCCTCTGATGGGGCTGATGTTGACCAGGTTATAGGCTTTCCTCCCACAGATGCTGAGAAAATAGAATGCCTCTCTCTCTCTCTCTCTCTCTCTCTCTCTCTCTCTCTCTCTCTCTCTCTCTCTCTCCTTCATTGTATTACCCAGACTGGAAATAAATTTCTCTATGTCAAGCCCTGTTCTCATCAGCAGATGCAAAATAAAATAGCTGCCTTATATAATGCGCTGCAATTTCCCACATTAAATGAAAGTATGTTGATTAATCTATTTACATCTGGTTTGCAGAGTTGGTGCTGAGATAAAGGAAACTAATGGTGGGTATTCATTTCCAGCAGTCTCTGTACTAAACATCAAATTTCTAACTGACACTTGGAGGCATAGATAAAAGTTTGTGATTGTTATTATAAGTTGTGGGATAAGGGAGAATGGGGAATGCAACTTATGTATCTATTCTATGGGGTACTTTAGACCTTTATAACCTTGGTAAATCCTAAGGTTTCCAGGCCTAAGGTTTTTTTTGTTTGTTTGTTTTTTTGTTTTTACTTGGCAGCATGCCCATCCTGGTCTCCCTGTTTTCTTGCCCACACATTGCTTTAGTTTCAAATACAGCTGACTTGTACACATCTGCCCCATCCCCCCCCCCAAAAAAAAGAGGCCTGCCCACTCTTGCCAGGGTAGCAGACCAGCAGGGATCAATCACCCAGTCTGAGTAGCACCAGCCTTTCAGACTTGAGCCTTAGGTTTTCTTTCTCAGATTTTGTCCTTCCACTCTTTAGAGCACCCCCCTTATCCTGAAGACACATACACAACACATATACTCTCAATCCCCTCTTCCCACCACCAATTGAAGGCCCTTCTAATAAAAGGCAGTATGAGGCAGATTCAGACATTTGTAAATACCTACTTGTCTCCTCTTGGATGTATGGGCTGTAACCTTCACTTATTCCAGTTATATAACCATTGGTCAGCCAATTCCCATAAGGCTCTTCTCTGACCTAGTTACACCTTGGAATTTAATGATTTCATAGGTTACAAGAGGTGTGGCTGCCAGGTTGCTATAGAAACCTTTACTCTACTGACCTTTATTTTATTTACCCTAATAAAAAATAGTTAAAACAAAGTTAAATAACTATTCAATGAGGGATTGGGTATAATTTAAGTATAATGTGTTCTTTCATGCTGAGTAATACTTGCAAGCCTTCTACCTCAGACAAATTCAATTTGTCTCCTGGGTTTTTTTGTTTTGTATGGTATTTTGACATTTTCAATTAAATAATCCTATTGGGTTCCAAAAAGAAGGGAATTCCCCTTTAGTTGTGTATGCTGTTGTTAAAAGACTAGCTTCATCGTCATGCCTAGACTCCACAGGCTGGAATGGAATGGGAGAAACTGGAGCATTGATAAGGAATGGCAAAGGAAGAGTTGGCAGTATCAGAAGTCTGGAAAACCTGAGGCCACATTAAAAAATAATCAGCTAAGATTTATGCTCTAGGCCCAAGGGGTGAAGCCACAAAAGCCCTGAATCCTGTGCTTGGGAGAACAGTGAGCAGAGTTAAGTGTGTGGGAAATCAGGCCCCAGGCGGCTGGCTGGGGAACAGCATAAGTCCCTAAGAACAAAAATTAAACTTGGAGCTGAACGGCTGATAAAACATTGTGACCTTAGATGCCTCCTGCCCAGGAACGGGGGCACCAAGGAACAGTTTGGGGGAACTACCACTCAAAGTTACCCTCAAATAAAAATAATAAAAGCCTTATTTGATAAGGACAACCTATATTTTAAATATTAAGTAAAAAGTGAAAAAAGACATATTGAGATGTTTGCTATTTCTGCTCTTCTATCACATACCATCTAAAAAGAAATAGTGTGCTTGCTATGTTAACTCAGCTTCAAGATAGCTCCCTGGCCACACACAGTGGTCCTTCTTTTTGGCCCATATCCCCACCTCCCACCTCCCACTAGTAACTATTTGCTACCCTTAATAGGTATATAGATATTCTTCCTTATAGATATAGAGTTGCCACTGAGTCCCTGGATGAGCCTTGGTTTCCAAGTAATAGAGAATTAAAGTTTATACATAAATAATATGGTATTATCACTAAGGCCTGGAATAGGGTGGTGGGGGATGCATTTTAAGGCAGCTTTAATTCCTAAGAGAGCCCAAACTCTTAGAGAGTAAGACTCACAGAGGTAACTTTCTCCCAAGGGCCTCACCTAGGGCTGAACAATATCTGTGGAGCCCAGTGGCTTAGCCAAAGCATTGGCCAAGGATGAGGAACAAAATGGAAAGACCAAAAAAAAAAAAATAGGAGAACAAGAAGGAGGAGGAGGAGGAGGAGAAAGAAAAAGAAAAAGCCCACCTCAGATCAGGTGTTCCTCTTGCCAGCATCTCTAATGGCTAGAGCACTGCTCAAAATTGCCTGACTACTGAGAACCCTGAGGCCTTAACAATCCAATTTTGAATGCTTCTGACACCTAGTAACATTTGCAGTTGAGTTACTCTCAAGATACAGATGTAGAGCTGAATCATAGCAGTTGGTGGTCTTAACTATAAGCCACAGAGACCACCTCTAGCTAATTTAGGGAGAAAATGTATTTATGTAAAGGTTTTTGGTAGCTCACAGAGGCTCTAGAAGAGCTAGGGAGCCTAGCTCAGGTCTATGCAAGCCAGAATAATGACCATTGCATTGCATTACTAGCTTACTAAGGATACTACTATAGTTGCCACCAGTAGGCAGTAGACATGGCAATTTGCCCCCTAACACTCTCTATATTGAACTAGGAACTCTATCTTGATGCAGCCATCAATACTCATCAATGGGCACGTCCACAAATATTGGAAAGGCATTTAGAGCCTAGGACATAAAAGAGAAGAACTGTATTTATTTGCTAGAGCTGCAATAACAAAATAACACAGACTGGTGGCTTAAACAGAAGAAATTTATTTTCTCACAGTTCTAGAGGCTAGAAGTCCAAGATCAAGGTGTGGCAGATCTGGTTTCTCTTGATGCCTCTCTCCTTGCCTTGCAGAGGGTCACTTTCTCACTTCCTCATGTGGCTCTTTCCCTTCTTATAAGGACACCAGTCATATGGGATTGGGGTTCACCTTAATGACCTCATTTAAACTTATCACCTCCTTAAAGGCCGTTTCTTCTAATACAGTCACATTCTGACGTACTGAGTGGAAGTGGTTAAGGTTTCAACATATGAATTTCACATGGGACAATTTAGCCCACAACAGTGACAAATGTTTATTTCCTCAAATTTGCCACCCTCCCTTGGGTACTACTGACTTGGGATATTTTACTACTCCATTCCTTCTATCCTTCTAAGGTCAAACCAGGCTAATTCGCCTCCCCCTCCAAAAAAAATGTTATTTAATACCACCTACCTCCTCTTCTCTACCAGTCCTCTATTGAAGCTCCAGCATGCTTTGTTACTGCACTTACCCAAATTAAAACATCTGGAGTTCTTAAACCACCTGCTCTGATAGTCTTCTAGATGAAATATTGGACTTCAAATTGGCTCATCTAATGGTAGCTAGTTCCAGTACAATTATCAACTCATGTCCCAAGGACCAGATGGATGAATATATCTAGAAACATTTGGCAATCATATTCCTCAAGGTAAGCTCTGGAGAAAATGATTTAGAATGTGGTCCCACTACCCTTATAAAGATCATACTGTTAATCTAAAAAGGTTATATACTAATGTCATGTTTTTACTATCATAAATACACTATTTTCTTTTTTCTTTATTTATTTATTTATTTATTTTTATTGCTTAAAGTATTACAAAGGGTATTACATATGTATCCATTTTATCCCCCCGCCCTAGACAGTCCCCTAGCCTCCCCTATCCCCCAGTGTCTTATGTCCATTGGTTATGCTTATATGCATGCATACAAGTCCTTTAGTTGATCTCTTACCCCCCTACCTCCTGCCCCCCAACCCTCCCCGGCCTTCCCGCTGCAGTTTGACAATCTGTTTGAGGCAGCTCTGCCTCTGTATCTATTATTGTTCAAAAGTTTATAATGGTCTCTATTGTCCATGAATGAGTGAGATCATGTGGTATTTTTCCTTTATTGACTGGCTTATTTCACTTAGCATAATGCTCTCCAGTTCCATCCATGACGTTGCAAATGGTAAGAGTTCCTTCCTTTTTAGAGCAGCATAGTATTCCATCGTGTAGATGTACCACTGTTTTCTAATCCATTCATCTACTGATGGGCACTTAGGCTGTTTCCAGATCTTAGCTATGGTGAATTGTGCTGCTATGAACATAGGGATGCATATATCCTTTCTGATTGGTGTTTCTGGTTTCTTGGGATATATTCCTAGAAGTGGGATCACAGGGTCAAATGGGAGTTCCATTTTCAGTTTTTTAAGGAAACTCCATACTGTCTTCCATAGTGGCTGCACCAGTCTGCATTCCCACCAGCAGTGCACAAGCGTTCCTTTTTCTCCACATCCTCTCCAGCACTTGTCGTTTGTTGATTTGTTGATGATAGCCAGTCTGACCGGTGTGAGATGGTACCTCATTGCTGTTTTGATTTGCATCTCTTGGATGATTAGTGACTTTGAGCATGTTTTCATATGTCTCTTGGCTTTCTGAGTGTCCTCTTTTGAAAGGTGTCTATTTAGGTCCTTTGCCCACTATTTTCTTTTTTCCATGTGGTTTTAGGTCAATGAAAAGTATTACCCCAAGAGTTCATCTATCTAGCTCTCATTCTGAAAATTTTCATAATCTTCTTTTGAAAATTGATAGTCATTAATTTTCCCTAATCAATGGCTGTTAGTAGAAGTGACACAACTAAAATTCTGTTTGAAAAGAGTAAAATGAAGTTGTTTTGTTTATTGGCCCCCACATATACATCTCTGGGCTCAATCTAAGGGCCTCTTTTCTTTAGCCAAAATAGACAGAATGCTCTATTCTTTGGCCCCACAGTTAAGGCAAGAGAGGGATTGGAAGAGATATAATGCTACTCCTCACAAAGCAGCAATTTTGAATAGTGGAAACCAATGAAGGATAAAAAGACAATCAGAACTACACTTTTTTAAAAATAATTTTTTATTGTTGAAAGTATTACATGTCTCCCCTTCCTCGCCCCCCACCATTGACTCCCTCCAGCCCACCCCCGCTCCCTACCCCAGGCCCTCACCAAGAACTCAACTTTTTAAAAAAATATGTTTTTATTGCTTTTTAGAGAGAGAAGAAGGGAGGAGAGATAGAAACATTGATGAGAGAAAAACATCACTGATTAACTACTTCCTGTATGTAGTAGTATCAGTAGTAGTATTTACCTTAGTGTGATGGTGGTAAAAGGAGACCTCTCTATTTGGGAGTTCCTGGGGACCTGTAAATCCATTTTGTAATGATTTTATTTATTTATTTTTAAAACATATTTTTATTGATTTCAGAGAGGAAGGAGAGGGAAGAGAGATAGAAGTATCAATGATGAGAGAGAATCATTTATCGGCTGCCTCTCGAACGCCCTGCACTGGGGATCAAGCCTATAACCTGGGCATGTACCCTGACCAGGAATCAAACCGTGACCTCCTGGTTCATAGGTCGTCCAACCACTGAGCTACACCGGCCAGGACATTTTGTCATGATTTTAGTGGAATGAATCATGAGGGTTCAATTGCTTAATTCCACTGAAATCCTAGACAGGGGGAATAGTTTCAGTCTTGTGGTTTGAAGAGTGTGTGTGTGGAGTGATGACAAACAAAACCAGAGAAGATAGTTGTCTATTATGTACATTTCAACAGCCTCTGCAAAGGCTGGCCTAAGAAATCTTTTTAAAATCATACCATCATGATGTCTCCAGAAGATCTCTGTTGAAGCAAAAATTATCTAAGTGCCAAAACCCCAAATCTGGACTGCTAGCACTTCACATGTACACGTAAATTCATTTTCAGGATTGCTTTTTCCTGGAAATGACTCTTGGCATTAGAGATCAGTTTAGAGACTGAGAACAAAAACTCAGAGACAATGCTGGTAAAAACATAGCAACCAGTGTTCTGGGAGGGGAGCCCTGATTTCTAGTGTGGTGTAAATACTCCCACCACGACTGATTTCTGCTACCAACCTGACATCACTGAATGTGGACTTGGAAAGAGATGCTCAGTAGCATCTCTTTATATAACATTTCCCATAACAAAGATGCAGTAGACCTAAGTAACTTCAAGAGTATAGGTAAGAGTAAAAAGTAGTACAATAATTATGAAGTGATAAGTTTTGAGTATTTATTACTTTGTCTTTAATGTAATTTATTTAATTGTAAGTTTACAAAATTTATTTTTAAATAATGGCTGTGTTTAACATCCAGCTTGTAAAATTTCTGATATCTTAACAATTGGCCTTCATGAGCCAGTGTGAGCCAGCTCCTGGCACAACAGGGCCCTGGTTTATGTTTGGTTGATCAGGGTGAGAAGATTGATCTAGATTCATTGTCCCAAAGCCCTCAGATCTTATAAATCACAGGCCTCTACTCCAGTCTTGTCAGCAGGTTTTTCCCCCCACTCCACCCCTGCCTTCTTCATTTCTTTTTTTAAGTAACTTTTTATTTTTTTGATTATAGTTAATATGCAATATTATATTAGTTTCAGGTATACAACCTAGTGGTTAAACATTTATATAACTTATGAAGTGATCACTGTGATAAATCTAGTACCCATCTCACACCATATACAGTATAGTTATTATAATACTAGAGGCCCGGTGCACAAAAATTTGTGCACTCGGGGGGAGGGGGGATCCCTCAGCCTGGCCTGTGCCCTCTTGCAGTCTGGGACCCCTCAGGAGATAACGACCTGCTGGCTTAGGCCCGCTCCCTGGGGAATTGGGCCTAAGCTGGAAGTCAGACATCACTCTGGCAGCCCAGGAGCCCTCAGGGGATGTCCACTTGCCAGCGGGGAGCAGGCCTAAGCTGCAGTCCGACATCCTTAGCACTGCTGAGGAGGCGGGAGAGGCTCCTACAACCACCGCTGTACTGGCAGCCATCAGACTGGCTTGTGGCTGAGCAGAGCTCCCCCTGTGGGAGCGTACTGACCACCAGGAGGCAGCTCCTGCATTGAGCGTCTGCCCCCTGGTGGTCAGTGTGTGTCATAGTGACCAGTCATTCCCAGTCTTTCTGCTGTTAGGGTCAGTTTGCATATTACCCTTTTATTATATAGGATAGAGGCCTGGTGCACGGGTGGGGGTCGGCTGGTTTGCCCTGAAGGGTGTCCTGGACCTGGCCAGCCTGGGTAAGGGGCTGATGGGTGTTTGCAGGCTGGCCACACCCCCTTTAGGGTGGAGGGTTTCCACTGGGTGCCTGGCCAGTCTGGGTAAGGAGCTGAGGGCCGTTTTCTGGCTGGCCAAGCCCCCTGGTGACAGAAGCTCCCAGCCTCTCCTTTTTCTCTTTTTTTTTAATTCTGGGATTTATTTACTTTCTATAATTGAAACTTTGTTGCCTTCAGTGGAGCTCAGAGCCGGCCGGGAAGCTTGGATTCCTCCATCACTGGAGCAACCAAGTCTCCTGCTCACTTCAGCTCCGTGGCTGCCAGCTGCCATCTTGGTTGGGTTAATTTGCATATAGTCGCTCTGATTGGCTGGTGGGTGTGGCTTAAGGAGTATCAAAGGTGCGGTCAATTTGCATGTTTGTCTTTTATTAGATTAGACTATTGACTATACTAGAGGCTCAGTGCATGAAATTTGAGCACGGGTAGGGTCCCTAGGCCTGGCTTGCAATCAGGGCCAATCTGTGGGGTGACCATTGGGGCAATAGCGGCCCCTGCTTGCACCTGCCTTGGCTGGCCTGGCATCACCCACTCACCGGCTCCACCCCCCACCACCACTGCTGGTCACCTCCCTCTATGGGTCGACCGGTGGGGTGATTGGGGGGCCCATGCTGGCACCCACCTTGGCTGGCCTGGTGCCGCCTGCTTGCTGGCCCTGCCCCCTGCTGCCACCATTGGTCTGGGCCTTCAGGCTGGGGGCAGCTCCTGCATTAAGCATCTGCTCCCTGGTGGTCAGTGCACATCATAGTGACTGGTTGTTCCTCCAGTCATTCCTCCATTTGGTTGATTATTAGGGTTTTATTATCTAGGACTAGAGGTCTGGTGCACAAAATTTGTGCATGGGAGGGGGGTCCTTCAGCCTGGCCTGTGCCCTCTCGCAATCTGGGACCACTTGCCCCTGCCTGCCTGTTTGCTCTCCCCTAACCACTTGCCTGCCTGCCTGCTCAGTGCATGTCATAGCGACTGGTCGTTCTGGTTGTTCCACCATAATGGTCACTTAGGCTTTTATATATATAGATTCCCTATGCTGTACTTTACATCCCCGTGACTCTTCTGTAGCTACCAAATTGTACTTCTTAATTCCTTCAACTTTTTCACCCATCCCTACACCCCCACTTCCCACCTGGCAACCATCAACATGTTCTCTGTATCTATGATAAATAGATAAAGAAAAATTGATGCATACATACAATGGAATATCATTCAACCATATAAAATAATGCAG
This sequence comes from Myotis daubentonii, assembly GCF_963259705.1. Taxonomy (NCBI): domain Eukaryota; kingdom Metazoa; phylum Chordata; class Mammalia; order Chiroptera; family Vespertilionidae; genus Myotis; species Myotis daubentonii. The sequence goes on from NC_081861.1 coordinate 40,829,805, forward strand.
TATTTCCATCTGCAATAACATGGATGGACCTAGAGGGTATTGTGCTGAGTGAAATAAGTCAGTCAGAGAAAGACAAATAATTTCACTTACATATGGAATCTAAAAAATAAATAAACAAGCAGAACAGAAACAGATTGGCTTCCCTCTGAACACTCTCCTCACTCCTCAAAATATGTACATCCCACTCACTCTTCTTCTTCTGGTCCAAACACTAAGTCATCTCCCAGGCCCAGCACCAGGAATCAGGCTGTGCCGAGTGGACTCACAGGGTGGTTACCTGATGAACTTGACTTGGCCAGCCAGCTGTGTCCACATGCACTAGCCTTCTCCCCATAAATCAGAAGCCAGTTGCACAGGCCTGCCCAGAGACCAACTGGTGGTTTCCATCAAGATAAAACAAACATGTGAGAAATCAGGCCCTTTTCCCTGTCAGGGACTGCCATGTCTTGAGCCCTGTGCTCTGCCAGGCTGAATTGCTCAAAATATTCAGTACGACTGACCAGGGCTCTCGCTATGGACCACTAGATTTTTTTTCATGTGTTGCATCAGACTGGTGTGTTCTTCAAACTTTCTCTTCTCTTATCACCCTTCAGGATTCAGCTCCTGTATTACCTCCTCCAGGAAGCCTTCCCTAAACACCTTCCCAAGCAAGATTGCCTTTCTTTTGAGATACCACCATACTCTGTAATGCTGTGTTTTCCTCCCTAGGCTGCAAGCCTCTCAAGCGAACAAATAGTGTTGTATTCCTCTCTGTAGCCCAATACTAGCATACATGTGTGCTGTAAATATTTGTTCCATTAATAAGTAAATGGAGGTATTAATACCCTTGTAGGGCCTGGACTAAGAATTACCATTGTAGCTGAGCCCCCTTTTTCATGGCAGTTCCTATAGGGGTCATCGTTCTATTAGAACTTTGAGGTCGAAGTAAGCACTAGAAGACCCTTTTTCTACTTTATTTATTTATTTATTGTGTCAAATATTTTATTCAGCTCATTAATTAATGAAGAAACCAGTAACATATTACAACCTGTTCCAAGGAGAACCCCTTTCCATTTTATTTGGTAATCCTCACCCGAGGATATTTTCCCATTGATTTTAGAGAGAATGGAAGAGAGAGGGAAAGACAGAAATATCAATGTGAGAGAAAGACATTGATTGGTTGCCTCCTACACACGCCTCGACCAGAGCCTGGGCCGGGAAGAAGCCTGCATCTGAGGTATATGCCCATGACCAGAGTCAAACCCAGGACCCTTCGGGATGACACTCTATCCACTGAGCCAAACAGGCTAGGGCCCCTTTCTACTTAAAAAATTCCTTCATCTATGGATTTATAGCCATGGAGAGCTAGTGGCCAACAAAGCCCTTCCTTTCAGGTATCTGGCCGTCAGCAGGAGAGACTGGGTTGATGGCCTCCTTTTCTTTGTGAAGTTGTTTCATTAAGGGGCTTTAAAAACATTCAGGAAAGATGGAAAGAGACCAGATACTTGATGGGATTGTAGGACCTCTGAACCAACCCTCAAGTCTCTTGCTTCCAGTTTTCCTACTAAACAAGATAATAGATGTTTATTTGGGGTGGGGGACATAGGAAGCTTTTTGATGATCTGTCCTTTAAAAAGCAAGGCTGCATATGTTTTGATGGTCTGCTGGAGAGGGCCATATTCTGACAAATTAAAATGATGAGAAGAAGCCTGGGATCTAACAAGTGACTAATGGTTAAGAAGTTAGCACTTATTGATAAGCCTCAGTTCATATACTCTTTGCAACAATCTTATAGGGTAGATATTCTTATAACCATCATTTTACACCTGTGGAAACTGAGTCATAGAGCCCTAAAGTAATTTCTTTAAGGTCACCGAGGTAGCAAGTGGTGGGGGGCAAGATTCTAACCTAAATAGTCTGACTCTAGAGTCTGTGTTCTCAACCACGACACTTTACTGAGTAATATTTGATAGATAAATGAATTAATGTCATGGAAAGCACTGCGTATTGCAGGGCTGTCTATACTGGATCAGGATCCCCAAGTCAAATTTTCTTCCTTGCTGGGATGTAGATCTCAACTCCTTCCATGACCACCTAAACAATTAGGAGTGGAGGGGCATCTGAGCTGGCAGATGTGATTATTAAGGACTCCTCTTGCCCAGGCTATAGCAGCCTACCTCAGATCCATTGAACCCAAACTTCTGTGGAGGGGATGAATTTCCTCCCAGGTTGTGTGAGAAAACCTCCTTGAATATAGAAGCAATTTAAGTAGAAAAGGGATGGGGTGAGGAAGTCAGAGAAAGAGTAATCCCAAGGGGACTTTTCCAAATAGGCTGCTGCCGCTGCTTTAAAATTTGTTCTTTTCAATGAGACCCTCATTTCTAAGACACCCCATCAGAAGGAGTGTGTATCAAATATTAAGCTCTATGTTGGTCACTACTTCATGGAATAACCTGGGACACTGTTGTACAACTACAGTTCTCTTATCTGAAAAAGGGGTAACAATACCAGCAAAAAGCAGGAACTTGGGCTCGCTGGTTTCTTAAGGCCTCTTCCAGCTCTGGGATATATAACTCTAGAACTACAGGGTTGCAGCATTGGAATGTTCTCATACATTTTACCCTTTGAGTCTTCAAATTTATACTCCATATTTTTTTTCAGTGACACAAGAATGTTCAAAGCAACCACAGAGGTGGGTCAGGGGAAGAGTGAGCTGGGCATGCTGTGTTGACAATCACGGGGTTGGTACTTTGTAGTCATTAGAGAGAGGCCCTTATGGAGGAGTCTCCAAAGACCAAAGCTGGGTAAGACCTTGGGGGACTATAATGAGCAAGAGTATGCTAGAATACAGGAGTCAAGGTCCAAGAAGTGGGGACAATGGCTGGCTTCATGAGAGTCCGTCTAACTTGCAGAATAAGAATAACAATTGTGGGATCAGACAGCCTGGGTGCCAAGTCCAGCCTCCCTGTTTCCTAGCTGCATGGTCTTCCTTGCTTTTTTTTCTGAGCCACAGCATCCTCTTCTGTAAAAGCTGGGTAATAATAGCACTTCCTTCAGGACTAAACAAGATCATGTTTAAAATAGTGCCCAGCCCAGAGTTTACATTAAGTAAATGGGAGAGCTCTTGCTGCTCAGTTGATGTCATTGTTACTAGAAGTTTCACACTGGGAATCCATGAGCTGAGTTGTTCTCCTGGGTCTATGACACTGCAAGATGGGCAGCTCATAACAGCCATTAAGAGTGTAAGCTTTGCCAGAAATAAATCCATGCCTTTATAGTCAATGAATATTTGACAAAGAAGGCAAAAACATATAAGGGGGTAGATAGTCTGTTCAATAAATGGTGTTGGGACAATTGCACAGATATGTATAAAAATGAAACTAGATCACCTTCTTACACCTTACACAAGAATAAACTCAAAATGGATTAAAGACAAATGTTAGACTTAAAACCACAAAAATCTGAAAATAAAACATAGGCAGTAAAATCTTGGATATTTCTTGCAGCAATATTTTTTCTGATATATCTCCTTGAGCAAGGGAAGCAAAAGAAAAAATAAACAAATAAGACTACATCAAACTAAAAAGTTTTGCACAGCAAAGGAAACCATCCACAAAATGAAAAGACAAACCACTGAATACATTAGCTAAGGAGTTAATAAGAAAAGTGTATAAAGAACTTATAAAACTCAATACCAGGTAAACAAAAAATCGAATTAAAAATGGCAAAGGACCTGAATAGACACTTTTCCAAAGAGGACATTCAGATGGCCAACAGACATATGAAAAGATGCTCAATGTCACAAGTCATCAGAGAGATGCAAATTAAAACCATAATGAGATATTACCTCACACCTGTCAGAACAACTATCATCAATAAATCAACAAACAAGTCTTGTTGATGTGGAGAAAAGGGAACCCTCATGCACTGTTGGTGGGAATGCAGATTGGTGCAGCCACTGTGAAAAACAGTATGGAGTTATCTTCAAAAATTAAAAATGGGGCTGCCTTATGACCCAGTTGATTCCACTTTTGGAAATTTATCTGAAGAAACCCGAAACACTAATTCAAAAGAATATATGCACCAGTCTTAGCTGGTTTTTCTCAGTGGATAGAGCATCAGCCTATGGACTGAAGGGTCCCAGGTTCGATTCCCATCAAGGGCACATGCTGGGTTATGGGCTCAATCCCCAGTAGGGGGTGCGTGTAGGAGGCAGCCAATCAATGATTCTCTCTCATCATTGATGTTTCTACCTTTCTCTCCCTCTCCCTTCCTGTTTGAAATCAATAAAAATATATTTAAAAAAAGAATATAGGCACCCCTATGTTCGTTGCAGTGTTATTTATAATTGCCAAAATTTGGAAGCTGCCCAAGTGCCCATCAGTAGATGAGTGGATAATAAAGCTGTGGTACATTTATACAGTGCAATACTTCTCAGCCATAAAAAAGGAAATCTTACCCTTTGTGATAGTATGGATGGACCTACAGAACATTATGCCAAGGGAAATAAGCCAGTCAGGGAAAGATAAGTACCATATGATTTCACTTATATATGTAATCTAATGAACAAAATGAACTAACAAACAAAATAGAAACAGACTCATAGAGAGCAAGCTGACAGCTGTCAGGGTGGAGATGAGGGATGGGTGGGGAAGTGGAGGGATTGAGCAAAAGAGAAAAAAAACTCAAGGACAGGGACAATGGTGTGGTGACTCCTCGGGTGAAGCGGGCAGGAGGGAAGGTGGGAGAGATGGGGGAGGTTATAGGGGGGAAAAATGGTGATGACTTGTGGCAGTGAACACAATATACAGAGAGGTATTGTGGAATTGTGCACCTGAAACCTGTATAATTTTGTTAACCAGGGTCCAATAAATCCAATAAAAAGGGAAAAAAAAGAAAGAGTGCAGTCTTTGCAATCAGACTGCCAATGTTTTAATCCACATGCTAATACAAATCACAACCACCCTGCAATTTACTCACCTACAACATGGGAATTGAGATCTACTCATAGCAAAGAGCCTGGCACAGAGTGAACACTCAACAAACATTAGCTGGGCCTTTGGCTGCATAAGAGTGTAAGAACATGACATATTTCCTGAAGACATGACTGCAGTTTTGGTGTGAGCATAAGTGACATTCCCAATTGGCATGGAAGATCAAACCCAATCAGTAGGGGAAGAGGATGCGTGAAGTTCTGCCCAGAAGGTGAAAAGGGTACCACTTTGATTATCATGATTATCCATTTCCACAATCATTCTCTGCCTCCTTCCCTCCCTCCAACTGGAACTCATTTCTGTACACTGTCTAAAATGGAAAGGCTTAACTTCATTTGTAGACATAATGCTCCCTCCAATCTAACTACTGGTTCTCTGATGAAAGTGCTCATTTGGCCTTGTAGGAGGAGCACATGGTCCTGAGAATGTAGTTGCAAGCTAGGAATAGCCATATTACCTGATGGACCAAAGGGGCAGCAATCTCTCCTGTTCCCATGACTGTGTTGAATATTCCCATAATGCGCCTCTAAAATCCAAGAGAAGCAAGACTTTTATAGCAAAACTGGATTTAGAGTAAGTGGGTTATTTCAGGACTTAATTTTGTTGCACTTGAGGCATCCAAAAATTGTTACTATCGACTTACTGGAAGATAGGCAGCATTCTGAAGGCAGGTTTGGAAGGGAGCATTTTCGTAAGTGGAGGAAAGAGGTTTTCAGGGCTTTGTAATGCAACATTTGCTAATCCATGTGTGTAAGAGGACAGTAAACATGGATGGCCAGTCAGCACGAGCATCGGTTGAAATGGGAAAACCAGTAACAGAAAACTGGAAAGGGATGGGGAAGTGGGTTTAGAAATCTAGTCAGTGCTCCTGTACTTTCTGCCTTGACCAGGAAGAAGCAAATATTGAGTAGTATTGCCACCAGCCCCTTCCCATCCCACCTCAGCCACTCCTGGGAGTGAAGAAATCAAATGTAAGAGCAGAAGGGAAAGTTTAAGTATCTGGAAGCCTGTGAGCCTAGGGCTTTTTCCCTTCCCTTCTCTTGCTCCCATCTCATTTTGAGACTGGAAGGTTCCTTCCAGAGAGGCATCGTTGGCCCTAGACAACTGAAATCTGCCAGAGTGGATCCAAAGGAAAGGAGACAAAGTGTTGGCTTTGCTCAAGGCCTAGGGGACAACTGTAAACCAGAGCTTCTTTTTAGATGATCCAACACAGTTCTCCAGAGAAAGAGTTATGCCAGCATTCTGGGCAGGACTGCCTTGGAGGGAAGATTACTTCTTTGACCAGAGTGTATACTATCTCCTGAGAGCCGGAATGTGGCAGACTGGGCACAGAAAGGCAACAACCAACAGAGCCAAGCATTCCCTCTGGGACCAAGTAGGGGAGGAGTTCGGATTTTTCTCAATTCCCAAAATATCCTTTTATAAAGAATAAGGTCCGGCCCAAGTGGAATTTTCTATCATTTCGTTTTTTTAATTGTCCCACTCCCATGTCATTTGTTTCTTTGGTGGTAAAACAACCTGTATAAAGTTGTCAGCGGCATGGGATAAAATGGGTCCTGGAAATAAGATGAGTTGTTGCTAACCTCTCTCACTAGAATCAGTTTGGCCGATATTGTTCACTGTCCCAGTCAGTTACCAATTTTCCTGTCAAAAGGTTCACACTTTGGGCCTTAGCTTTAGCCTATTGTTGAGAAACAGTTTAACTGAAATAAAAATGTGTAATTCGCTTTCATGAACATTTTTTATAATGCCAAAGAAAACAGAGTAGGTAGTATGCTCTGCTTTAAGCAAACTCAATATATGAATGGATTTACAATAAACTGTGGGTAGATTATTGGCAAAATGCTTCAACATAATTTTTAAACAACAAGCCTTTCTGAAACATGCTTAAAACTAATTACTCTATAGCCAGGTTTTCAGAACAAGTCACATTACTCAGTTCACACCTTCCTCACTGTACAAAGAGCTTGCTATCTGAGTGCAGGCCTATTTCCTTGAAAGATCTTCTGGTCAAAAGTATTACCACCAATAGGAACATGAACAAAATAGATGTTTCAATAGCTTTCCCCTCTATTCGGCTTCCAACAAAATGAAAGTATTTGGGTAACCTTTGCCCTAACATATAGGTGGAGCTGGATTAGATACACAGTGAGACAATAGAAAACATTTTTTAATGAATAAACAGCTTTTACAGAGACTGTATATATTACATTGTTATTGCAACTTAGATGAGCCAAAACTTTTCTTTGCACAGATTTGGAGGAAAGAAAATCCTAAAGAGAAATCAAGCATAAAGAGGTAGTTGAATAGCAATATGGCAGAAAAAAAGCATTATCTTAATTCCTCTTTCATTTCATTACAGTATGAGAGTAAAATAGCTGCTCAACAAACAACTGGAATAACAAACAGACATTTTTGCCAATGTTTCAATGGGTTGCTTGATATTTTACTCCTGGCATTACTGAGAATTGCATAAAATGATGGAACCAGTTTATCTAAGATAAGCCTGTGATGCCACGTTGACCTATTTGCTCTCCTTTTGTTTATTGTTGTTGTATTGACAATAGATGCCTGTTAAACAACTTTTTAAATGATGTATAAGCTACAGTGTTGCTTTGTAAACTTGTTTATCACATCTGCTGTGACAAATTTTTAAAAGGCTACAAAATCATGAGGCAAATCTTCAAAATGACACCAGGAACAGATATTACAGGCACTTATCACTCAAGGTAAACTTAGTGCATTTGCAAATACCCAATTGTTAGTGAAAATGTCTTCATTTCACCTCTGGATGTGCAAAACCCAGATTATAAAATAGTTGAATGGCAGGAGCTATCATTCTAGGAGGAATTGAACACATACATTTTACACAGCTCTTTTTCCTTCTTCCTCTCTGCATTCAGGGAGGGCCACAAATTGCAGCCCAGGCAGCCAGCTGCTTTTCAGATCTGTCTTTGATCATGAATTAAAACCTCAACAAAAAAATTCTGCCTGTAAAAAAAAATTTGAATATTCTAACCATTACTATTATATGTATTTTTTTAATTCAGGGGAAAAAATCCACAAGCTGGAGAACAGGCTGAAAAATCTGTCCTTGTCCATTATTTCAGCTGCTTTCCATTTGCATGTTTAGATGACCCATACCTCTGCTATTATTCTGCCTTGGTAAACGAGAATGGATGCAAAGTCAGCATGTTGAGAACTCAAGGAATAAGTCCCTGAAAAAAACTCCATCTTGGAAATAGAGTTGGCCTAGGGAATCACAGTTCCCAGTGGATTCCAGCCCATCAACAGTGTGCAACCTGTTGACAGTTCAGAGACCTCTGGGTGCTGTGAGCCAGCCTCGGGAGCTCCATTGCTCCAATAGCCAGTCACAGGGGTTTATCTGAGCCCAGGCAAGCTCTACAGGCAGAGCTGGAAGTGCCACATGTGCAGTGACTTGACTAGCCCCACAGATCTACAAGCAGTCAGATTTCAGGAAAGGCAAATTGTTGAAATACTTAGTTCCCTGCCCCCCTAAGTCAGGGGTAATCACTCTTTTTTTTTCTGAGTTGTCTACCAAAAATTAACTTTATCGGATTCCATTTTCTACATTTTGCTGTTTGTTAGCTAGCAGCAGTAATATAGTACAAAGCAGAAAGGCATGTCTGCCTGGTACCTAGTGTACACACACACACACACCAATCTAGTAGAAAAAGATTGGGTCCGATAGACAGGAAAACCTAACCAAATAAATGGCACTGTCTACCAAGGAGAAGTCTTGTCCTCCTGGCTAAACTTAGCTTTATGTCTCTGTATAATCTTCATTCCTAAGCTTTGCTGCAAAATCAATGCATAAGAGGTGAAAATGGTCACGTCTAACTAATTACCCCATTCAAGTACCTCCCAAAGAAAGCCAAGGCTGAGCCTTGCTTCCTGCCTCCCACCACTAAAACAAAAGCTTGCTGTAAAACCACCCAAATGTGTATCTAAGCTACTGAGAGCAAAGTAAAATCTTTCCTTGCCAAGATCTACATTTGCTGGAGTTACATACTCACTCAACATGAAGCATTCTATGGTGTGGAATTTTATTTTAACAATTCAAACTTCCCTTTCTACCTAGATTAAGTAGAGATATGTTGGGTAATTTAATTTTACTTAACCTGCAACTTCTCACTGAGAGTTTCTGGGGTGCTTTTGAGTTGATTGTCATGTCTATTTAATAAAATTATGTATAACACAAACTATTTAAAATGTTAAAAATCTGCAAAGTAATAGGTTCAATAACAAGCTTGGCTACTTACTGGCTGACTATGTTACTTAGGCAATGTATTTAACATTGCCGAGCCTCAGCTTTCTCATCCAATCTGGAGACAATGTGATCTCACAGGGTGGATGTGAGAAATAAAATGACTTAACAGGCTCATGTATGTGAAACCACCTGGCTCAGTACCTGGTACATAGTGGGTTCACAATACATTTTTGTTGGGGCAGCATAAAGAAATACCATGAGCCCTGGCTGGTTTGGCTCAGTGGATAGAGCGTCGGTCTCCGGACTGAAAGGTCCAGGTTCTATTCTGGTCAAGGGCATGTACCTTGGTTGCGGGCACATCCCCAGTGGGAGGTGTGCAAGAGGCAGCTGATCTATGTTTCTCTATCATCGATGTTTCTGGCTCTCTATCCCTCTCCCTTCCTCTCTGTAAAAAATCAATAAAATATATTTAAAAAAAAAGAAATACCATGAACTAAGCACAAAAGTCATAGATTGTAAAATTCACTCACCCTGGCATGGCCAAGATTTTAAATACATTTTGGAGAGCAGGGAGTGATGAGTTGGTTATTCTAATGGAGCTAAAACTTAAGGCTTCCATTTAATTAGAAATTTTAGACCTCCAAACAATACTACCTTTTAGCTCCATTGAAATAAAAAAAAAAAATGTGCCGACTCAGAATTCTCCTTTATCCCTGAGCCTTATTTGTTTCCTAGTCTTCTCACTTTCCAAAACAGACTTGACTCCAAAAGGAACTATCTGTAAAGCATCAGATTATGGTCCAATACTCAGTGATGCAACTGAGTTTAAAGGGGCTAGAGATGGGTATTGTGTGTAAAGGTAGAATTTTCTGCAAATATGGGGCCCTGATGAAATTCCGTAACAATGAGTAATCTAATCATATCTATTATTTGTTGAGTGTCTCCTATATGCTAGGCATCCTGCTAATTGGTTTACATATATTACCTCATTTGATGTTCATAACAACCTTATATGTGGTATTTATCATTACTATTTGCCAGATGAGGAAACGGGGGCTCAGGAAGAAAAGTGAAATCACAAAAGTAACACATCTAGCAAATAGAGATGCGTATGACCCTTTTTTTGGGGGGGGTGTTACATTTACACTAGATAATAGGAAACTGTTATACTAGGACGGTGTTATGACCACATGGTGTGTACCAAGTTGGAGGCGTAGTCTGTAATATATGCTCCTGGAGTCTGGTAGCTTTTGCTTGGGCAGTAACCATGCCTGCCTTCCATTCTTCATCAGCCCAGTCTGGCTCCAAACATCAAACCTGGTAACATGATGCTCTGACAACATAGCATCCATTAAGAAAGTGCAGGTTATCTCATTCTGCCTTTTCTGTTTCTGGCCACAGGTGATGATGCAAGAAGTCAGAGGGATTACTTGAGGCATTAACCTCTCACCTTAAAAGAGTGGACAGGCTTCAAATAAACAACGCACTGCTGCAGTTCTGAATCACGGTGCGGAGGGGGATGGTCATTTTCTTAAATGCACAAATGGCATGATTCACTTCTTCCCTGCCCTAATCTTTTCACTCTTGTCATTATAACACTCCTATACATATGCCATTTTTCAGGTTGGCCTGGCACTAAAGGAACCACACTAACTCTAAAGCAAGCTAAACCAGGGCTCACTCTTAACTCCTTACCCACCATTCTTCCCCATATTGAAATCTTTGGCCCAATGCAACTAGGAGGAAAGGCAATTGCTAGATAAAATCATGAATTAACTTTTTGGTTCTTTTAAAAAGATTTAAAAAACCAAAATGTTAGTTTGGGTTGTTTTTTAAGCATGTTACCTTTTCTACCAGCTTCTTTGCACTTTTCATAATGGACAGTCCTTCATCAAGTATTTCCACACATGCTGCCCAGGATGTGACCCTCAGAACCCTGAAAAGAGGCAGTGTATGGAGGCTAGTTGGGCCTCACTGTGACATTCCTAACTGAAAATCATTCCCTCAGAAGGGTTAAATATTATCTTGCCTAAAAAGCCCATTCCTAACTGAAAACCATTCCCTCAGAAGGGTTAAATATTATCTTGCCTAAAAAGCCCATTCCTAACTGAACTGGGGAGAGATAAGAAACACAGAATTAGATTGCTCAGATAAATGCCTATAATAGCCTGCAATAAAGGACACTCTTCTGATTCATTGCTTCATTCTAGAAAAATAATTCCTTAAGCCTTGCTCTGTGTAACACATAGAAACTGGATGGTTTTACTTTATCCTGGCTTATTCTACAATCTATGGCAAATCCCTTAAGTATTTTATATTGTTCCTTTAAGCATCCAATTAGAGAGATACAAAAATAGTTCAAGAACTGGAATCAAACCTAGTAAAAATGGTTAAAGCAAAAATGGCACATTTCTAGTATTGTTACTTCCTTCTAGTTACATGGTTAACTACATCAATAAATAAAGCAAGTGAATTCAGTGATGCACACTTAAATAGTTACAAACATACATGTAGAAAAAAGGATACAGTAGTGCAAAAAATAAATTATTAAAACAGAAAGGAGTATAAATATTTTATACAATGCTTTATAAAACCTGAACTATTTGGAATAGGACCTCAAGTCAGTGAAATAATGCAGCAAGATTATTACTATCTTTGCTTCACATTTCAATCACACAGTCATTCACTGATGAAAGAAAGAGAATTAAAGCAAAACCACTTTAAACTTTCAGAAAATTTTATGTCAAAAGCATTTTTCTTCTGGGCTCTTGAACACCTCTGCTGTGGGTATAGTTGTGCAGCATGTCAAGAAGTATCTCAACACAGAAAGTTTCTAACAGGTCACATTCTTTGGTCTTTCAACTGAATTTCTCTCTATAATCAACAGCAAGGTAATGCCTCTATTTGATACTTCCTTCAGTTAAGATGTTATTGCAATTTGATATATTTACAAGATGACTCCCCTAAATATATCAAATTGCAATTTGATATATTTACAAGAGGGTGAAATTTCCTTTTCATCAATTCACTCTCACTAGTTTTGGTTTCGTGCTATAAAGGCGAGGATGCGCCGAATACCATTCAGTCTATCCTTCAAGGACCTCATTGCTAGGAACGGAAGCTGAGCACGGCTTTCCAGCGGCAGAACTGCTAATATCCACCAGCACCAGGCTGGACCATTTGGGTTAATCTGCAACAGAGAAACGAAATGAGTTCATCTTATTCCTGTGGAATTGACATCAATGTACAGGTTTGCAAAGTAGCAAGGTAAATATCCCAGGTGAAACTGCTTCTGTGTGTAGCAGAGACTGAAAATTGCCCCTGTATCTACACTGAGTGGCCAGATTATTATGACCGGACAGATTATTATGACCACCTCATCAATACTTCATTGGGCCACCTTTTGCCTTCAATACTGCAGCGATTCTTCTTGGTATTGACTCCACCAGATGTTGATAGGTGATGTGAGGAATCTGACACCATGCCTGGTGAATAGCACTGTCCAGTTCTGTGACATTTGATGGTTGTGGAACCAGCTGCCTGATGGCTCTTTTAACTTCGTCCCACAAGTGCTCAATTGGATTGAGATCTGGTGATTGTGGGGGCCACCTAAGCAAGGTAATGTCTCCCTCATGTTCTTGAAACCACTCCTGCACAATATGAGCACCGTGGCATGGTGCATTGTCTTGTTGGAAGAAGCCATCTCCATTGGGATACGCCATCAACATGATAGGATGAACTTGACAGCAGCAATACTTAGGTATGTTGTGCTATTCAGACGTTTATAATGGCCTGGCCCTCTAGCAACTTCAGCATGAAATTATAGCTAATTTGCCTACAAATGTCAGGTGTTCATAATAATCTGGCCACTAAGTGTATTTCCCCTTATCTTAGCTGGGTACATAGCCACCCAGAAAAAGACATTTTTCAGCCTCCCTTGCAGCTAGGTGAGGCCATCAGACAAAGTTCTGGCAAATTAGATATAAAGGGAAGTGATATGTGTGACTTTTGGGTCATGCCCTAGGAAGGGGGCACATGCCCTCCACCTTCCTCTTCTCTCCATTTCCCCTAGCTAGAAGGACATGGTGATCAGGAGGATGAGGGCAACAAAGGATGGTAGAGCTTTATGAGGATGGAACTTGTGAGGATGGAATGATCTCATAGAACAGAGCTGCCCTAGGCCTCCCGGACATATATGCCTGCTATCTTGTTTAAGCTAGTTATTTTTGGTAGTTGGTTAAAGGAAGCAAATCAGTATCCTAACAGATTCACTATACTTCCTAGCCAGTGTGATTTTACAAGCTGGAATCTCCACTACTCAGTCTCTTCCACTTCTAAGATTCTATTTAAGATCCTTCAGACTGATGCATGCAGCTTGTGGGTCTTCAATTTCCATGACCCCTTAGGCTTTGCATGTCTCCTAACTCCCTTCATTTTCCTGCTTCTGGGTGAAGGCACTATAGTCCACATATGTTATGTCACTATATGAGGCCACAATTACAGTTAGCTTCTCTCCTGAAACCAAGCCTATGATGCACAGCCCTGAAGCCCAATAATCCCACTTTGTAAAAATTCCAAAAAGGGGACATCTGTAATACTTTCAACAACAAAGATAATAGAAATAATAATAAAAATAAAAGAAAGAAAACACATTCCCATAAGAAATGTATCCTGTGCTCAGGTTTCCTTTCACTAAAGACCTCCCCCATCCCACACAAGCCCTTCACCAAAATTTTGTTTGTCAGCAGCTGCCCAGGCATGCATTTTAGACATTGGTGACTTATATTCTACTAAGCCCGAAATGAGCTTTCTGCCCCCAATTTTCTGAAGGCTGGTTTTAGGACTGTAGCGAACCACATTCTGTTCAAATTACCTACATTTGGGATTATCTGCCTCCAAATTGGTTCACTTAATTATGCCCCAACCCTCACTGCCCTCTTGGCTTCTCTGTCTCCACTTGGATTCATTTTTGTCCCTCACTGCAGTCTGTAATATACTCTCCCTCCTATTATCAGTGTTGAATATTAGAGGGACATATTCTGAACTTTTTCCCCCAGGATAATTAACAAAGATATTTAAGCTGATGTTAATATCTGTGGCTGTTTCTAAGAAGCCTCCTCCCAAAGCTTAGAACATTTTTATTACTGGGACCACTGGAGCTGCAGCACTGACTGGATCAAACTGAATGCAATTTCGGCTTTTTGTTTGTTTGTTTGCTAGTGCTGCTGCTGCCAAAGCAACATGATAACAGTCCTAATAAAAAAGGAAATGAAACTCCAAATTTCAGCTTTCTGTTACTGAGTCCTTATGAATCACTCTGTAGCATCTGTTTTTTTCTGGGAGAAGATGCTGTTATCATTGCTGATCGCTATCTTCTGCCTGACCCGGGGAGAATGCTTTCCAGAAGGTGAAGGGAGACATTATGCTATATCATGAGCTTGCTCAGAGCTCTGCTATAGTCCTGAGTTACAGTGGCCCAGAGCCAGGAGCTGGGTTATTGGGAAGCACTAATTGGCCTTTCTCCCTTCAACATTCATGATGCTTTTACATGGGGAAAGGGAGCCACCTTTGTGGTCTGGAGAGAGCAAGCCATTTCAGCCCAGTAGGAACAGGCTGGTTTTTTAAAGCCTCAGAATGCAAGAGAAAGAAGAGACTTTAGAGATCTCTTCATCTATCTGCCTCAGTTCAAAGATGGGAGAAAAGTGGAGAAAGGGAAAGGGACTTAGCCAAGCTCACACAGCTAGAGAGGTAAGCAGGACTAGTCTTTTGGCAGGGACGTCAGAATAGACATATTCTATTTTATTATTGTGAAAGAGTCAGGAATGTGTGTAAGCGAAGAATTCAGAAAGTTCTGGAGGAGGTGATAATATAGGAGAACCAGTTCAGAATGTGGGAAAGGTGATTGTGGGGAAATATTTGGCTAGGATAGCTCCAGTCTTGTCCTAGAAAGAGGGTGTCCTCTGATTTATACCAGGCAAGCAAAGCTTGATGAAACTTAACCATCTCCACTTTCCTGGAGAATTTCTCATTTGCAGCTTGATCTCTCAGAGGGACCTGTTCCCCTAGGAAATAGACCAACTCAGTAGAACCCAATGAACTGCTTTCTAGTATAACTCAGCCAATGGTAAATTTAACTACTGGGTCCATTTTCTGGTTTCTGCTCACCCCTGATGAGGACAATGACAAAGGTCTAGATCCACAGGACTAGGCATGGAGAGACCCAGGAGTGAAAAGTTTCTGTGGACTTGTAGTTGGAATCTGTTAAGGTAGCTGGCCCTATTTCCTAGCTCCTGAAACAATGTGTGTGTGTGTGTGTGTGTGTGTGTGTGTGTGTGTGTGTGTGTGGCGGGGGTAAGACAGTTATGAAGCTCCCTGGAAGTGGCAGCCTTTGGTCTCAGCTTCCAGGACACCCTTCTCTTAAGCCTGGCCTTTATGTGAATCTTGTCACCCGAACACATTACCATGGTGTGAATCTGGACTCCCACTCGAGGTTCTCCTGCTGATTGTGTCTGTGTTTCCATCTCTCACCTGACTTATCTGTCAAAACCTGCCTTGGATCCACATTCTTACTGCTGTACTTTAGTTCCTGGAATTCTGACCTGGGTTCCTTTTGGTCTTACCCCTGATGCCTAATGCCCAGACACACAATACCACATTAGATCCATCTTGTTCCCTGTATTTGATTTGCTAGATAACCACACATCCATCTAATCACAAACCCTAGGCTCTCTCATGTGCTGGGGGCAACCAATTACAAAAAGACAATTTATATACCTGAGGATCCGCATCTTTGTCTGGCATTGGACCAAAGTGATTGATTATCCGATTCCTAAGAGAATTTTTGAGCGAATGAAACCATGATGATGCTTGTTCATAGACACAGTTATGTAATCCCATGAGTTCAGCACAATCCTCTCCTAGAACCTGAAAGTATCAAAGTGGAAGTGAAACATTCTGTACCTTCTCCATCACTCCTAGAGCCACTATTGGTACCTGACTCTCTTTGAGCATCCATCCTGTCCCCCTATGGGAAGGCTCACCCAACCTGGCTTTCTCTTGTGTGGTATGTGAAAGGCTCCTCAGCCAGATGATGGACTGTGTGTAAATACTGCTGAGGGTGGAGGAAGGATAAAGATTTGGCTGGGTAAACTGGCTGAAACAGCAACACATATAGAAAACCAGAAATGCAAACTGGCCTGAGTGGAGGCGTGATCTTAAACTAGGTTATGCTGGCTTATGTTTTTCTCCTTTTCATTTTTTACATCTGCTTTCTCATTGCTTACTGGGAAGAGAGACATGAATGTGCCTGTATCTCACTTTGTAACTTTATCATCCAAGTTGAATATATTTTTTTCACTGATAAAATACTTATTAAGTGTCCTACATAGTGACTGTAAGTATAAATAAACACAGGTTTATTATCTCCTCTTCTGCCCATTAGTCCAGAAAACAAAGGATTAGCTAGACATGTCATCTTGCTGCCTTAGCAAATGATGTATTATTGGGAAGAGCTCTTAGCCAGGTTGCCCATTTATAAATACAAATGCATGTGTGAATCTCTAATTATCTCAAAATAAAACATTTTAAAATACAAATAAATCGATAAAGCAATACACATGTGTAGACCCTGCTCCAGATCTATCCTTTGATATCCCTGACAGAGACCTAACTCTTAGTGGAATGGGTCCAAGGGTTTGTCTGGCTTGGCATTTCTTATCCACAAATATAATTAAGAAACTAAGCAGGGATAGCCAGGACAAGGAGTGCTCTCACTGCCACTCTACAACCCAATGACAATCCGGCAGCATTCAATTTTGCTGCACCAATTTGATGTCAAATCCCAAGGCCCCCAAAGATGCTAAGGGATCTTTTTGAAACCATCTCCATCTGCCAAGCCACAGGAATAACATGGCTTTGGGATTCTTGGCACTAGCCACCCTTACCTTTTGGTCTTCAATGTATTCAATATCGGCTGTGTTGTATCCATCCCGCTGGCCCTGACGAAGGACCCTGAAGCGCCTCTTGCCTACGCTGTCAATCACTGAGCGGCCATCGGCAAAGAACTGAACATTTCTGATCTCTAGAATGCAGCCATGTTCTGCAAACCTGTTTATTGGAAATAAAGTCAAGAAACTGAAATCTTCATGAGTTGTTTCCCTGGCCTCACCAAGCCATTTCTACACCATGCTGTGCCTCAAGGGACTTCTGCCTATTCACCTGTCCCAGGATCTACAGCCACAGCTATACAACAGGCAGTGCCTGTGTGAAAAAAAAACAACCTTAATGTACTAATACAACTGCTGGTATTTATTGAGTACATTCTATGTGCTATGATACTATGCTCAGTGCTTTGTGTGCATTATTAACTCACAAATCATTCCAACAAACCCAATGATGTAGGCATTCTTACTGTACCCATTTTACAGATAAGGAAACTGAGTCACACAAAAGGTTAAGTAACTTGTCCAAAGCCAAACTTGTTCCAAGGCTGAAGCCAAAATATGAACTCAGGCACTTTGACTCCAGAGCCCACCCTCAAAAGAAGTTTTATAGTATATGCCACCCACTTAACAAAAGAGTTATCCTGAGGTTCCTTTAAATAGGCAGCCTCTCACATACTAAACTAAGGGCTAGAGGGACTCTGATCCTTACAAATGCCTATGGTCATGACCTGGCTAAGTCTCCTGAGCTGTACCTCCCAACCTCCTGGGAAAGCCCGAAGGAAAACCAAAAGCTTTCTCCACCCACCTTCCTTGACTCACATAGCTCCTCACTTACCCCTTGACGGGATCTCCAAGGCACATGCCGAACTGTCTTGTGCCTGTCTCAATGCATCTACGAATCATCAGACGGTAGCAAGGCTCAAATATATGTAGGGGACAAGGAACGGTGGGATAGGCCATAGTACACACGAAAATAGGCACATTCTTATTTAAGCTGTAAGGAAGAGTAAATGACATGATTCTCAATGCAATGGAGCACAACACAGAAAGGCTGGTCACATGTCACCACGTGGTTCCTCCACAGGAAGGCAAGGAAACATCAAGTGTTTGTTGTTGTTCTTTTAAAATATATATTTTTATTGATTTCAGAGAGGGAGAGAAAGATAGAAACATCAATGATGAGAAAGAACCAATGATCAGCTGCCTCTTACACAACCCCCACTGGGGATTGAGCTCACAACCCAGACATGTGCCCTGACTGGGAATTGAACTGTGACCTCCTGGTTCATAGATCAGTGCTCAACCACTGAGCCATGCTAGTTGGGCAGAAACATCAAGTTTTGATGGCTGATAAAAAATACTGAAATGCAACTGATGCTGTGGACTGAGTCCCAAGATGGGGCTTGCCTAAGGGCTGAGGTAAAAATGGATATTCTACACAATCTAATTTGGCTAAAGTTCTCTATCTAGCACATTAACATGGTAGGTGACAGTTATACTTCATATTTTTTCTTCTTTCATGCTGTCCACTCAACAATCTCTCCAGGTGTCTTGCTGGCAGTATGGGAAAGGGTACTCGTGGTATAAGTGGACCCAGATCTCCAGAGCAATGATGGGACATTCTCTACAGAGTCACCATGAGCACCTAAAATTTGCAAAGCCCCTAGAAGTCTGCATGGCAGGTCCAGGTGGGAGGAGGAGGGAGCAATGGTGAGGTGGGAGTAATTTAGCCTAGTGATGCTCAAATACACCTGTGCAGCAGGATAACTGAGGGCCTTTATATCCAGACTAGCAGTCTGCAAAGCCCCCAGACACTCTGGTACACCAGCTATGGAATCAGGACCCAGGAGTTTGCCCTTAACAAGTGCCACGAAGGTTCAGACACAGAGCCTGAGGGGGTACCACCAACTGGGCCGGCTCCTCCTAGACCCTGTTCTCTTATTTGTCTAGTCAATCCAATATAGGAATAGCTGAACCTATCAATAGATATAAGACCATTTGCCCAAATCTCAAAAGAATTAAATATAGGATGCCTTTAAACAGAAATTTAGTATATTTCTCTATAGTATATTCCAGTTTTTGTTAATAAGACATTAAATAATATTTGAGAGGAGGGCTCAGAGAGATTCAAGACAAACTTAAGAATCAGAAACAAAGATAAAGATGCCCTGAGTAGATGTAATATAAGTCAATGAGGAAAAAAAAGATTTCATTTCTAGCTTCCCAGGAAAACATGTTGTTCAAAGTGAGAGGGACATTCAGACAAGCTGGTGGCAGTTTAGAAATGGTTCTCTACAGGGCAGGCATAAATCCAGAACAGTTTTTGCCACCGGGAACCTCACCCCCAGAATGCTGTTAGGATTCCACTGGGGTCGAGATGGGAGGGCAGCAGTATGAGAGGCAGAAATTAGTGACTGCCTCCTGCTTTGCCCACTAAGTGAGCTGTTCTTCTAGCCAGGCAGAAAACCTGGAGCCCTATTTGCATCCCCATCCCTACCTTTCACCTCTCAACACCTGTACATGGCAGAGGACATAGCACTCTTACTATTACCATTAATTAAGTACTTACTAGCCACTAGTTCATTTGATCTTCATTGTAAGTCCATGAGGTAAGAACTACTATCATCCCCAAACTACAGATGAGGAAACTAAGGCCCAGAGAGGTGAAGTGACTTTCCTAGAGTCGTGAAGTACATTTACTCTGTAGCAAAACTGGATCATAAGCCCAGGTCCGGCTGACACCAAAGTTCTTAACCTCATAGCACCTCCTTATGTATTTGAAAACAGTCTTCTGGACACTTAAGCTACTCCAACTTACTTCTGCCAGTGACACCAGTTACTAGTGCCAAGATCTCACCTGGCAGTGATTTGGCTTATGCTTCTTCACCAGTGTACTGGTGAATGTTGAACAACTGACTTTCTAGGGGTGGGGAAATCCCTGGTTTATAGCATTTGCTAATTTCCATGGTGCAAATACTCACCATGGCCAACTTCAAGCTACTGACATGATATCACTGAATGAGGAGTTAAGGATGAAGTGTGCACTCAGCTCTATGAGTTGGTACGAGTAAAACTGAAAATAGAAACATGCATATACGTACTTAGAAAGTTCTTCCATTTCCTCTTCATAAAGCCTCTTTCGTTCACTGAGTTCTTCTGGAAGGAATTTGGCTATTAGCTCTTCCATTATGACATTTTTGCTGTACTTTCTTGATGCCAAGCACTATATGAGGAAGGAGGCAATTAGATATTATACAGTCATCAGAAAAACACAAAGCACTTCTTATGCAATCAGTAGAATAGTCAAATGACCCACATATTGGAGTAATTTAGGCCCACGCGTTAGCAGCTGATACTATGATAATGTATGTATTCTCTGGATGTTAGAAAAGTCAACAGTATGGTGATTACCAGAGGGGAAGCAGGGGTGGGGGAAATAGAAGAGAGTAAAGGGGGAATAAATGGTGATGGAAGGAGACTTGACTTTGGGTGGTGAACCCACAATATAATATAGAGATGATACATTATAGAATTGTACACCTGAAAACTATATAATTTTATATACCAGTGTCACCCCAATAAATTTAGTGAAATTGATTATTATTATAATTAGGAAAAATATTCTAACAAGGGGAAAAGGCCTGCATTTATGTTTTAAAAATCTCACTGCTTTCTCAAAACACTGATATCAAGATCATGTTCTTGTCAAAAGAGGGGAGAAATCCTTCCCTTTCCCTTTTCTGATTATTGTGTTTACAAACCCACATGTCTCCATCTGGGACATGCTGAATGTCTATGGTCAAAAGGTTCAGGGAACTAAAGAGTAATTTTTAATCATTGATCCTTTCCTGCCCTGCCCCACCCCCACCCCATCACAATGCTTAGCTTCTGGATATTTCAAGCCTAAGTATTTTTTTTGTTCTCTATCTTAAAAAAAACCTCACAACTAAATACTGGTGATTTTTAAAAAATATACCATCTATTTATCACTGAAGTTATGTTATAAACCATGATTTCAGAACTGAACTCAGGCTCAATTGTCACTATTACTTTCCTCCCAAACACCCTTATCACATGCAAATCCAGGCATCTGTAAGTAGAGGGCATTAAACTGTGTGGACCTGACAATAAAGCATCTGCCCAGAATTGCTCACTATGGAAGCTACCCACACATGCCCAGCAGTGGGAGTTCCTGAGTATAAAATTGCTACCTTAGGACAATTTCTCCTTTCCCAGTATGGGCTATGTTTGTGTATTCTGCACTGAGTATGATTGGAATAAGATAGTTATCTCTCCTCTCTGGGAATGGTGTAAGTGTGACCCTGTGTAAAAACAAAATGATAGATGATAATATCTTCTAGCCCTTAAGTCTGGGACTCCACAGCATCTGCCTCCATGATGCCTCATCAGCCACTGCCACTGTGTGACTGCAGGAGAACCACCTGATTTGCCCAGTCCTGGTCTTGGGGAAAAGCAATGACTCAGGAGGTAGCCAAACAAAGAAGGAGGTGACTGCTGATGCTCAAACAAAAACCCAGGAAAGGGACATACTAAACCATTAGCAATGGTTTTCTCCAGGTGAAGAGCACACTGGTAGACTTTTCTTTTGTCTGTTTATCTGAGTGTTGCGGTGTTACCGTAACACAAACATATTATTTAAGTATAAGGACCATGGGCTTCTCACCTATAATCAGGCCAGCAAATCCCACCCCTTTACCTAGGCAAGGATGATGCTGACCCTTCCCCCAATCCAATCACGCCCTCAGGGTTTTCCTGTGTGATTATTTCACTCTATCCCCTTCATTTAAAAGTTGGGGTGTTGGGGAAGCTCAACATGTGACTTCGCTGGACCTACATTCACCTAGAGATAGTCTTGTGTCTCCCCTCTCTCCTCAGGGATGACAGGGGTCAAACAATATTAATGCTGATTGTAAAATATGGCATACAAGTCCCTGGGGGAGGGAAAACAAGATGGACTCCTGGGTGTTCTTGTGCTAAAGAAAATCCCATCAGGCCGACTTGAAAAACCAAGGTGACAATTTGTGTGGTTCATTTTAGAGGACCTAGAAGCTTCAGAGCTTTTCAAGTAGCCAAGGATCTGCTAATAAATAGAGTAGCTTCTGAGGGGCGGAACAAGGACCATATTGAAGGTCTGTGAGGTTTCTGCAGCCTTAGGAGTGATCTCTTCAAATCACAGTATATGAGGGACAAGAGTAGGTGGGGAGAGGTCAATGGGGGAAAAAGGAGACATATGTAAAACTTCCAACAATAAAGAATTTTAAAAACACACACACAGTATAAATGTTGACAATAAAGAGACATCAGAGCTCGTCTAAGTCCAAGCCCAGAGAGGACATAAGAGCCACACAACATTACAGTGAATTGGGTGCCATGATGGGATTAGAACAAGGATCCATGTTTATCATCAATTTAATACTTTTGTTTCCAACACAAACTTATTTCATTACCAACAGTTCATAAAAAGCTAGATGTTGCCTCATTTTTCTGAAGGAAGCAGTTGAGAGGGGAGGAGTAGCTATAAGACAGGAGAAAGAGGTAGAGGTCTAAGGGAGTATTTTGCCCCAGCACAGTGCAGTGGCTTGGGATCCAATAACACACTCTCTTAAGTACTCAATTCCAAATAAGCCAATCCGACCAAAAAGAAATAATGTCTTACCTGTGAAAGACCATCTTTGCACAGTGGACATTTCGCATTGTGGTCTAGGCATCTCTCAAGACATTTCAAACAAAATGTGTGTCCACACGGTGTTGTGACTGGCTCATAGAATAATCTGAAATTTAGGAATCAAAATGGAAGAAAACTGCAATAAGACCAAAAATAAAAGACAGGGATACTGAATGTAAGCTTTTATAGTATTATTTGGAAAATTCTGTATGTTGGGGTGAGGTGTGTTGTTGGTTTTTTAATCCATGCTGTTTTTGAACTTCAAAAAGGCATTTGCTTTTTATTTCTGAGCTGAATTTTAAAATAATGCATTTACTAAAGTTTAGGACATAGTTAGATCATTTTGTGACATTAGTTCTAGCCAATCTCTTCTGGGGCATCCATACTTTTTTCAGTGTCCAGAGATAAATACCCAGAGTGTCTGCATAGATTCTATTCTAAAACATTTAGCCAACCTATTCATCTGAGTGTATGTAAACACACATACACAGATAAACACACATTCATACGTTTATCCATTTAAGTACTTTATATCACATTACAATGGAAAAATGACTCGGGTTCTTTGCTAATCTTGATTCTATTTTTTACCTAAGCAATGTCTATTCCCTAAAGAATCTTGAAATTGCACCTGTAACAAACAGATAACCGCCTTTTTATATGGATGAATCATTTTCCTAGGGGTAATAGAGTATTATTGTTAACTAGAGGCCCGAAGAACAAAATTCATGCAGTGGGGAGGGGGGAGGGTCCCCTCAGCCCAGCCTGTACCCTCTCCAATCTGGGACCCCTCAGGGGATATCCGACTGCCTGTTTAGGAATCAGGCCTAAACTGGCAGTCGGACATCCTTCTCACAATCTAGCACCGCTGGCTCCTAACTGCTCACCTGCCTGCCTGCCTGATTGCCCCTAACTGGCCCCCCTGCCAGCCTGATCACCCCTAACTGCCTCTGCCTGCCTACCCGATTGCCCCTAACTGCCCCCCTGCCAACCTGGTCACTCCCAACTGCCCCCTGCCAACCTGGTCACCCCCAACAGCCGCCCCCGCCAGCATGGTCTCCCCTTACTGCACCCCCAACCAGCCTGGTCGCCCCCAACACCCCCCCCCCTGCCAGCTTGGTTGCCCCACACAACCTGCTGCCCAGTCATTTCGTTGTCTCTCACTAACCCCCCTGCTGGCCTTGTCGCCCCACTCACCCTGTTCAGTTGTCCATTCAGTTGTTTCGGATGTGACAGCCCCTAGCTTTTTTTTTTTTTTTAAATATATTTTTTTTTATTGATTTTTTACAGAGAGGAAGGGATAGAGATAGAGAGTAAGAAACATCGATGAGAGAGAAACATCGATCAGCTGCCTCCTGCACATCTCCTACTGGGGATATGCCCGCAACCCAGGTACATGCCCTTGACCAGAATCGAACCTGGGACCCTTCAGTCCGCAGGCCGATGCTCTATCCACTGAGCCAAACCGGTTTCGGCCCCTGGCTCTTTATATAGATATAGATATAGATATAGATATAGATATAGATATAGATATAGATATAGATATAGATATAGATATAGATATAGATAGATATAGATATATAGATATAGATATAGATATAGATATATAGATAGATGTGCTTACTGATAGATACATATGTACAATATATGTACATATATACCTATGCATGCACATACACTTCAATTAAGTCCTATTTTAATTGTTTTGCGGGAGTTGGATATTTTCAAAGCAATCTGGGGGGTCCTTTTGAAAAGGAAATTTAAAATATGTTTTTATTGATTTTAGAAAGAAGGGAGAGGGAGAGGGAGAGGGAAACATTGATGATGGAGAACCACCGATCAGTCGCCTTCTGCATGCCCCTTACTGGGGGTCAATCAAGCCCGAAATCTGGGCATGTGCCCTGGCCCAAATCAAACCCGGTGACCTCTGGGTACATGGGATGACACTCAACCTGCTAAGTCCACCAGCCAGGGCTGGTGGTCTTTTTAAAAGCTATTTTGTACATTGAGAGAGTCATGGATTTACTTTGCTTAAAGAAAGGCTCACTTGCAGCAAAACCACTGGGTTGGGGTAGCTGAAAATGATGGTTCAGAAGTGGGGCTCTCACTCACCAAGAGGACAAAAGGAACAGAAAGATCCTGACCAGACTATTTTGACCTTACAAGTATGTCAGTAGAGAGGAAGAGGTGGCCAGCTGCACAGCCCCCTCGTGTGGCCATGCTGGGAAGTGCATCAGCTACCTGGCCAGAAAATAGTATCAACAACCTACCAACCCTAAAACAATTACTGATGATTCAAGTAGAACAGAACATGTTTCTCTTAAGTTAGATACCAATTACTGCAATTTAAAAAATCTAGCACTAGCATAAGCGAATTCAGCACTAAAAAGATCAAACGGGCTAAAAAGTTAAACCCTATGTAAAGAAAAAATAAAGTTAAGGCAAATTTTATCTATATAGTATCTTCTTTTCTAAAAATTATGCAGAAGTGCTCAAGTAACATTTCATTGTACATTTAATAATGACACATCTTTCTAATGAACAAAATCTCTAACCCTGGGTTTCAATATGATATAACCACTATTTTTAAAGTACTTGAGGAAAAAAATTAAACCCACAAACCAGAATGAAACTGAGATCTAGGAGGGATTCAGTCACTTATCCATGTGTACAGAGCCAACTGTTGGCAGATGAAAGGCTCTCCAACTTCCACTTCCAGTCGTGTGCTCTTTCTAATGGAACAGTGATTCTCAACCGTTGCTGTGTGTGAGAATCGCCTGGGGAGCTTTTTCTTTAAACAGCTTTATTGAGGTATAATTGACATGCAATAAATTGCACACACTTGAAGTGTACAGTCTGATAAGTTGTAACATCTATACATGCCTATGATATCATTTCCACAATCAAATTGTGAATATACCCATCACCCCCAAACATCTCCTCATGCCCCTTTCTAAACTCTCCCTCCTCCTCCTCCCCACACAGCCCATTACCTGGGGGACTTTAAAAAAACTACAGATGCCTGGCACCACACCTTCAGAGATTCAAATCAGTTGGTTCAGGGTAAGGGCCAGGCATCAGGGCTTTTTAAAGTTCCGCAGTTGGTTTTAATGTGCAACTAGGGTTGAGAATCACTGTATTACACATTCCTGCTAATCTCTGCAGAATTGAATCTTCTGTATTAGTCTCAAGACCTAATTGTCAATGTCACCTGTGGAGCTTTAAAAATATAGACATGCTGAAGCCTCACAGGATAAAGTTTATCATTCAGCAGGTCAAGGGGAGGGGCAGAGATTTGATTTTTTAAAAAATACTCACCTGAGGATACTTTCCCATTGACTTTTAGAGCGAGTGAAAGAGAGAAGGAAAGACAGAGAGAAACATCAATGTGAAAGAAACACATCGATTGGTTGCCTCCTGCACATGTCCCAAACAGGGCTCAGGCCGGGGTGGAGCCCGCAACTGAGGTATGTGCCCTTGACCAGAATCAAACCCAGGACCCTTCAGTCTGCAGGCCAACACTGACCCAAACTGGCTAGGGATTTTTTTTCTTTTCTTTTTATTCCTTTAAAAAATATTTTTAAAGAAATTGTGAGCCCTAACTGGTTTGGGTCAGTGGATAGAGCGTCGGCCTGCGGACTGAAGGCTCCCAGGTTCGATTCTGGTCAAGGGCATGTACATTGGTTGCGGGTGCATCCCCAGTGGGAGGTGTGCAGGAGGCATCTGATCAATGTTTCTCTCTCATCGATGTTTCTGACTCTCTATCCCTCTCCCTTCCTCTCTGTAAAAATCAATAAAATGTATTTTTTTAAAAAAAGAAATTGTGAGAGATTCATACAGTAGGACACTATATGTACACTAATGAAAATGAACAAGTTCTACCTACCTGCAGTAACATGGATAACTCTTTTTTTAAAAAAATATATTTTATTGATTTTTTTACAGAGAGGAAGAGAGAGGGATAGAGAGCTAGAAACACCAATGAGAGAGAAACATCGATCAGCCGCCTCCCGCACACTCCCCACTGGGGACGTGCCCACAACCAAGGCACATGCCCTTGACCGGAATCAAACCTGGGACCCTTGAGTCCGCAGGCCGACGCTCTATCCACTGAGCCAAACCAGTCAGGGCGGATAACTCTTAATACTGAGGTAAAGAAGCCAGAACAAAAGAATACATTTTGAATAATTCCATTTATATAAAGGTTTTTTTTGAAAAATAGGCAAAACTAAATTACACTGTTTAGAGATCCATATGTCATGGTAAAGCTATTTTCTTCTTTAAAAGAAGAGACAAAAGTTAAGATAGTGGTTTCAGGAGGAGGGAGTTGTGATTTGGAAGTGGCATCTGGGGTTCTGACAATGTTTTATTTCCTGAACTGAGAGGGGTTGCATGAGTATCATCTTTACAATATTTTATTAAGAGAATACATTTATGCTGAATTCTAACTACTAGAACAGCTAAACCAGAATGTCTCATTTCCTCAGAAATGTGAGTCTTATGAAGCCGAATGTTTTTTGTACATTATTCAATAACGCTAATGATGAAGATGATGGATGAATCTGCATCTGCAGAACTATTTTTACAGATAATTTCAAAAGTGGGCCTTTAGTTCATTTAACAATGTAATCCACATAAAATAACAATGATATAGCTGGTCAATTAATTGCAATAAGGGGGGTAATGGGAGATACCTGTAATACTATCAACAATAAAAATATATTTTAAAAAAATTGCAATTAATACTGATATCTAATAAGCAGATGAGTAAAACCGACACAAAAGAATACAGCAACTCTTTGTAAGAGCTATGATTAAAACACCTCTAATCTGAGTGGCCACAAACAAAAATGCTGCCACAGATGGTGCATAATTATTGATTTGAAATAATTCAAGGTTCAAATGATTAGAATATATCACCTTTCAAAACTCAATTCAATTCAATATTCAGGGTGACCCTACTACAAAAGTTAACTGAGTAACGTGATTAGGAACAGATGGAATATTTCTCTTGCTATTCTAGTCTGTGTAATACTTTTTTCCACATAAATTAATTTTATATATTAATAGGTTGTAAATATGATTAGCTTCATTTTACTACTGAAGAAATTAAGAACCAGACAGGTTAAACAACTTATCTATGGTCAAACAGCTAGCTGGAGCTTGGATGTAAAGTCACATCTGATTTCCAAGCCTGTGTTCCTTTTCCCCTATATGACATGGCCACGACTGTGTGTACCTCTATACCTAGAACAGAAATCATCCGTGTACTTATAGAAGCACACATACACACACACACACACACACACACACACACACACACACAACTTCTCTCTCCCTCTCTGTCTCCCTTCCTCTCCTCTCCCCTCATGGGAGGGGTGGGGAGAGAGAAAGAGAAATAAGAGAACTGTAGATGCTAGCTAGGTAGATAGAGCTAGATATAGAGATATACTTGAATTGCTTTCCCTTTTATTTACCACTTAAAAAAAATCCTCACCCCAGGACATGCTCTTATTGATTTTAGAGAGAGAGAAGGGGGGGAGGGAGCAAGGGAGGGAGGGAGGGAGAGAGAGAGAGAGAGAGAGAGAGAGAGAGAGAAACATTGGTGTGAGAGTGAAACATAGATCAGTTGCCTCCTGAACAAACCTGGACCGGGGATTGAACCTGCAATCTGGGTATGTGCCCTTACCAGGAATCTAACCCGAGACCTTTCGGTGTACGAGATGATGAGCCAATTATCTGAGCCACACCGGCCAGGGCTATTTACCACTTTTGATAATGATTTCAGAAAACACTTCAGGGAGACATTTATAAATCAGAGTAGGGCCAGATTTTTTCACAAGAAAGCATTTTACATTGTCACATGAGGGATTAAGCAATAGTAATAATAAATGTTTTCAGTTAGATTTCAGCCTGGATAAAATGTTTGGCTTATCTGAAAATAGCTATCTTTTCCAACCAGTTACATCCTTGTATTGTGTTCTTTTGCTATCAAATTGAGAGCAAAGAGGGACCTGAGAAGGAGGGGTGAGATAGAGAAAGGGAGAGAAAAATTAGAATAGAATAGAATAGAATAGAATAGAATAGAATAGAATAGAATAGAATAGAATAGAATAGAATAGAATAGAATAAACTGGCTCCCTAACACCCAGGTAGTTGAGTAGTTAAATCTAGGTTAAATATAAAGCTTTATGTTTCAATTGATAAAGAGGTCACTAGGCCATTAGATAACTGGTTCAAACATCAAACATTCTTGCTCCACATCTCAAAATATCTTGTCACCCCAAAGGTGCTTCTGCACAGCAGCCCCAGTGGCGGCCCCAAAGGCTAGAATATGCATATCAGGCAAATCTCAAGGAAGGATTTTCAGTCACTATAAATTGAGGGGCAGAGTTCTGAGATGTTGGAATTAGGAAGAATCCTCCATCAGCAGAGTTCCCCCAATCCAGCAAGGGAGACTGGGAGCTTGGAAAGTTCCTCATGAATGCAGCTGCCAATTATTGTTCCGTTTACTCTTTCCACCCTTTCCCATGGAATTTACAAGTTGCTCTTCATTTTCTCCCTAGAATCAGAATAGATAAATCTGCACTCAAATTTGTTTTCTGCCAATGTAGCACCACAGGACTGGAGTTCATTCTAGAAACTCATATAGGAGATACAAATGTCTAGTTTATGACCTGTCAGATCATTTAAAAATAACTGTACCCTTAGACCCTCTCACTCAAAGGCACATGAGGGTCATAATAGAATCTAATAATAATCCTAACAATAAAAAGAATAAATACACCAAAGGGAAGTGAAAACAGGAACTTTCTCAAGACTACAATAACTTACCCGGCCGGTGTTGCTCAGTGGTTGAGCGATGACCTATGAACCAGGAGGTCATGGTTTGATTCCCAGTCATGGCATATTCCTGGGTTGTGCGCTAAATCCCCAGTGGGATTTCCCAGTGCAGGAGGCATCCTATCCATGATTCTCTCTCATTATTGATGTTTCTATCTCTCTCTCTCTCCCTTCCTCCCTGAAATCAATAAAAATACATATATTTAAAAAGCCTACAATAACTCAAGCTAAAGCTTGCATATGAAATAGCCCTTATCAACATCTGATTTCTGACTTTGAGACAAACCCTGTTGGAAGAGGAACTACATGCTTCTGACCAAGGGCTACCGTTTTATGAGCCTTGAGATCAGAAGTGCTCTCTGGACTTGGCAGCTTTCCTTTTGCCATAAAGCAGTGAGAGGCTCCCTATAACTTCCAGGCCTATACAATAGCTACTCCAGGCAAAGATGGCTTTTTGTTTTAAAGTCTTACTTAGAACAGAGTGGCAGGATAAGGGAAATAATGGCTTTTAAAGTCGGAGCAAGCAAACTAAAAGGGGTCTTATCCTCTTGGTGTTTATTTCTTGGACCAGATTTCTAACCCTTCTCTGAAGCCCCCTGTCGAGGTCAGGGACAAACAAGATGAAAGGGAGAAAGCAGAGGAAAGGGAACAAAAGAACTTTAACCTCAGGGAAAACACAAACAGGATGAGCCTGTGTGTTTGATTTTACATCCCCTGGATGTCAGAAGAAGTGATAAGTACACGAAGGAGCGGGGCTTTCTGAGCAAACTGAATCAAATCTCTCAAAGTTAGACATGTGAAAGTCCACAACTCACATCACAGGTTTACAGCCGCCGTGGTAGTACCTGTGGAGGCCCATTTCTCTGCAGGAAAGCAGAGTTTCTCTATCCCTTTGGCTCTGGCATGGCCCGCCTGCCACCTTGTTGAGGAGATGGAGATGGTAAAAGCAAACAAACTCCTGACTGTATGGAAGGCTTTCCTCAGGTGTTTCATGTTCCATCTATTGAACTGTTCGTTATCAGGTCTGCCTGAGCTTATGAGCAAATCTGCCAACTCTATTTTTTTTTTTAAGAGAAAGAAAGGTAACGGCTGCCTTAGTCATTTTTATTCAGGTGACAAGAAAAGTCATTCTGAATACAAATGCATGGGATTGACATGGAAGGTGTATGTGCTTGTAAAGGACAAAACAACCTTTGAGAATACTCTGCTGGCTGGATCCCACTGTGTGATGGACCAAAATATTTTTCTTAACATATCTTCTCTTGGCTCAGCCATCTAAACAACTTTTGTGCAAATATCTTAGCCTCCTTTTAATGATCTTTTGGAAGAAAGACACATTTGAGAATCTACTGAAAGCTGTGGACCTTGTCCTGGAAACACACACACACACACACACACACACACACACACACACACACACACTTCTACATACAATGCTAGGGAATTCATAGATCTACTAGAATGTATACAAGGACAAGCCAGGCCCTGGGGCTCCACATGCTGCAGCTGACTCTGGACACAACTTCCCTCCCCGAGCTGACCCAAGCCAAGAGCCCTCAGCCACCCATCAGGCAACCCAGAGGAGGTAGGGGGGGCAAGGGGGAAGCCTGACATGCACAGTGGCCGAGGCAGCCACCAGGGCAAACAGTGGCCCCAAGGAGGGTGCAGCATTGATGCCCCAGCTCCTGGTCTGGGAGGTGGTGGCCCAGGGTCCTCGCATCTACTTTCAGGGCTTCCCTGGTACTGCAGGTGAGGGACCCTGGCAGCTAAAGGATGATGGCCCAGTGAAGCGCCAAGGGAAGGTCGCAATCAAGTACA
Organism: Myotis daubentonii; assembly: GCF_963259705.1. Taxonomy (NCBI): domain Eukaryota; kingdom Metazoa; phylum Chordata; class Mammalia; order Chiroptera; family Vespertilionidae; genus Myotis; species Myotis daubentonii. Next base: position 40,861,299 of record NC_081861.1, read on the forward strand.
ACTGCAAGGAGTTATGGAAGCGCCTCAACCTGGAGGACTGGATCCTGGAACAGCTCACTCGCCTCTAGGACTGCCAGGAAGATATCCTGGGGCTGGAGATTGATGTGGATGAACTCCTGGACATGGAGAGTGATGACACCCAGGCTTCCAGGGTCAAGGAGCTGCTCTTTGACTGTTACAAACCCACTGAGGCCTTCATCTCTGGCCTGCTGGACAAGACTGGAGGCATGCAAAAGCTGAGCACATACCAGAAGAAGTAAGGGTCCTCAACCCAGGTGAATGGTGGCTCCCACAGGACAATTGCTGCCCCCTGACCTCCCTTGTAGCAACAGCAATACCAAGGGGCCCAGCAGCCAGGCCTGCTGCCATGAGCAGGGTTCCCTGTGCCCCTCGCTTAGGGTCCTCTTCCCTACCCCTTGTTTTCCATTTTTTGGGTTTTTATTGTAATTAAACTGGTGGGACTTTAAAAAAAAAAAAAAGAACCTCCTCATGGTCTAGGACAGTGATGGCGAACCTATGACACGCGTGTCAGAGGTGACACGCGAACTCATTTTTGTGGTTGATTTTTCTTTGTTAAATGGCATTTAAATATATAAAATAAATATCAAAAATATAAATCTTTTTTTATACTATGGTTGCAAATATCAAAAAATTTCTATATGTGACACAGCACCAGAGTTAAGTTAGGGTTTTTCAAAATGCTGACACGCCGAGCTCAAAAGGTTTGCCATCACTGGTCTAGGAGAAAAAATAATTAACATTTATTAGGTACTTATATATCAGGCACTATTCTAAGTGTTTTAAGTAGATTTTCTCAATTAATTATACCCCCCCATAGGGTAAAGACTACTGTTCTCCATTTTACTGATGAGAAAACAATGTCAAAGAAAGTCACTTGGTCCAGGTCAAACAGCCAGCAAGTGGCAGAGTCAGGGTTCAAATCCAGACCATCTGGCTTTGGAGTTTCTCCAAGCTACAAAGTCACAGCTGTGAAATGAAACAAATGAAAGCAATTTTTTCTCCTGGCTGGTTTTGCTCAGTGGATAAACCATCGGCCTGCAGACTGAAGGGTCCCAGGTTCAATTCTAATCAAGGACACATAACTCAGTTGCAGGCTCCTCCCCAGCCCAGGCCCTGGTCAGGGCTCATGTAGGAGGCAACCAATCAATGTGTCTCTCTCACAATGACATTTCTCTCTGAGTTTCCCTCTCTCTTCCACTCTCTCTAAAAATCAATGGAAAAATATCCTGGGGTGAGGATTTATAAATAAATAAATAAATAAATAAATAAATAAATAAATAAATAAATAAAATAAAGTACTTTTTTCCCACACTGACTATGATTGTAGCAAGTTCCCTTTTTGTGTGGGGTTTGGGAGGAAGCATGTGGATGATTTGCCTCTCCAGAGATCTGAGAAAGTAGGGATAATAAGGCACTGGGTAAAGGAAAAATGCTTGGCTAAGTAGTACAGATCCACCACTAATCCTCTTCATGGCACAAAACAAACACTAGGCAGGTCCTCTACTTTGCTTCCATAGACTAGACCTATGGCACTGACATTGGCCCTTGAGTTTTGAGATCTTGATCCAGTAGTTGACATTAGTCCTAGGGTCGCAAACCTAGATACCTACAAAGGCCAGGGAAGTGATGCAAATGTGAGATGCAGGCTAATGTAAGACAGAAGACAGTGAGTAGGGGAGGGACCATGACCAACTGGAAAGTGTGTGTCCTGTCTCAAGACATTCAAATTTAACAACAAAAATGCCATGAGGACCAAACATAAGACATTCAGCCTGTGGGACACCAGTTTGTGACCTCTGAGTAGATCGTTTCCTTCCCACTGTGTAAGTATTTCCAAGTCAGGAATATAAGGAATGCAATCTGTAACAGGAGACACCAGCTAGCCCGTGTGACAGGCTGTGTCAAGGTAATTTTCATTTCGCTAGAACCATGTTTTTATGTGCTGACCAATGAAGCAGTAGGTCACTAGCAGAAAGATTCACACACCAGAGAGAAAGACCCTTCAGGCAGTAAGTGACAACACACATCACATACCTCATACATAGGGCACATTCAAGGTCGGTTGCGTCAAAAGATGGGAGTGGAATACTGACAGCAGGCAAATCCCCCAAATCAGGAGGAGATTCTGTGATTTAGAAAACATAAGTCAGAGTTGGACCAACCTTGGTTTCACAGACAGAACTTGTGAGGCAAAAAAACTCAATTACTTTTTCAGTCTGCCACTCTCACCCCTTCCGGAAGGGTTGATTTAGTCACCTGACCCACTGAGAATGGGATACCCTGAAGTAGACTCTTGAGATGTCCAGGGGTCCCACAGAAAGAGAAGCACAAGTCAGGGAATATCCAGAAGCCCAGTGGACTTCATTCAAATGCAACAGGCACCTCATGCAGCAGGAGCAGCAGCAGCAACTCCATGGACTGAGCCAGGCCTTCGAAGCTGATAGTGACTCTTGGCATTGCCCACCTCTCTTGGAAAGCTATTGAGCTGCAGCTGCTGCTTCTCAGATGCCTGACTACAGAAACACAACTGAGAATGAGCAGAGTGTGGCCTGATTGCACAGCTCTGGTCCTCTGTTCCTGGAATAGGGATGGGGGTAGGGAGAGGTTGTCCTGGCAGGAAGTGACACCATCAAGGGCATTGGATATCATTACTTGAGACTGTGCTTGACCTTATGCCTTGGCTTTCCATTACAATTATTCTTGAGCACTGGCAGCACGCTGGGAACTATGCATGCTCTCACAGAAACTTCACAGCAATTCTGAGGTGCCACAGCCAAGTTCCAGAGCTGGGTCATACACCCGGAGCCTAAAGAACCCTCATATGGACAGCAAGTAACCTGCTTATATTGGGGAGCCCATCATCTCCTCCAAGCCCCTTTAGCCCTGGGTAAAGTCAGTACCTGGCTTACAGACTTTAGTAGGAACGTCTGGGTCTTTGGATTCAACTTGAAAATGTTTCCTTTTCTTTTCCTGGCTTTTGCCAGTCTGGCTGGAGGCAGCTTCTGGAGAGGCAGGGTAATCCTTCTCCTCCTCTTCTTCCTGGTCTTTCATGGTGCCTTGCTGCCCATGACCCTTTACTTCCGCAGGATTCATCTGAATGTTGCAGTCCCCACTGGCTGCTCCTTCCTCCTGTCTAGAACAATGGGGGCGTTCCTCGTTTTCCTGGTGGAATAAAGAGCCAAAAGTCAGAATCTACTAGGGATCAATACTGTCTTCTGATATTCCCACCACAGGAGACAGAGAAAGAACTGCACAGTCCTGAGTGGACACATGGCTTCATGGAGGAGGGGCAGTCACTTCTGTCCACACAGCATCAGTGACAAAGGCATGCCCAGCTTGGGCAGAGTTGGGGGACTTCCCTAAGCAAGGACAGAAAGGCATGTAGGGGAGAGATTCCTTAGACAGTGGTGAAGGGGAGAAATGTAAGATGTAGCACCAGTCCCCTCTCCTATCCAGACCATTCCCCAGTTACTACATTAGGGAAACCAAGGCATGCAGAGAGGGTAGATCCTGTCACTCAGTGCTTCCTCTCACCCTACAGCCCAGCTCCAGAAGGACTTTTGGGAAGGCTCTGGCACAGGTGTGTCACAGACCTGCAGTTAACTCATGGTCCAGCTGTAGATTATGCTGCTCAAATGAACTAGGGTCCAACTATTCCCTTCACTAGACTTTGCGGGGAATGTTGAAAAAGAGGCAAAATCATTTGGCAAAATGATCACTAATGTCTCTAGTCTTAGAAAGAAAGAAAGAAAGGAAGAAAGAAAGAAAGAAAGAAAGAAAGAAAGAAAGAAAGAAAGAAAGAAAGAAAGAAAGAGAAAGAGAGAGAGAGAAAGAGAGAGAGAAAGGAAGGAAGGAAGGAAGGAAGGAAGGAAGGAAGGAAGGAAGGAAGGAAGGAAGGAAGGAAGGAAGGAAGGAAAGAAAATGTTTGTCCAGGAGAGGAATACTCAAAAATGGACCTAGAAATAAGTCCAACAATACCTGGAGAATCCCTCTCTATTGTAAACCCACAGTCTACAGGTCAAAATGCCCATGTTCTTGTTTCCCCTCCAACCCCTACCAAAAACATTGGTAGATAGATAAAAAATGAGATCCATACAGCTAGGAGAAAACAATGAGGTGAAGAGAAAAAGGATGTCGGTTTTCTCAGTATCCAACTTGGGGAGTTCAGGGTTATTTAATTCTGTGTCCTCAACTTTCCACGAGTCCCAGGCTTTGGCTACACAGGAGTACACTGATTTGCAAAGCAAAGTCTGGGTGGAAACCCCACCCTTGTTCCACAGTCAGCTCTCACTGGAAACCAGGGGTGCCCTTTTTTCTTCATTTTGGAATGAGGAGCAATTAGAAGCCACTCCAGGCACTTAAGTTCAGTGTTAGTGTTCTCAGTCATGTAATCATGACCTCAAACAATTATTGAAATGTACTAGGGGTTCTCTGATTTCAGGAGATGCTCTTTCAGTTCTTCTTCCACCTCCCCCCTTTTTTTACTTGGACACACCTGAATTTTATTCCTTTTCCTGAGCAGGGAGAGAAGCGGGGAAATGTAAGATTTCCACCTGCCAGAGAACCTCTAAGAAGACACAGAAATCCCAGGGCTTACATACAGGGAAGAACACAGGGCACAAATGCAGTGAGGACTGCGGCCCCACGGGGCCGAGGCAGTCAGCACTAAACTCTGCCTTCAGAACTGGACTTCTGAACCCCAGCTGCTGCCCACTTGCCTGCGAATGGGAAAGCCAGGGTCTGGAACCCATCTCTCCGTGGTTCTGTTCCCTTGTTTTCAAAGAAAGGCACGTATACCTTCCTCCAAGGACCTTAACCCTTCCCAAATCACTTCCCTCTTCTCAGCCTCCAATAAGTACCGGAAATCTACTTATGTGTAAGACATGGTGCAGGAAATTACCTCCACTTGGGGATCAAATGGAGTTGTCTTTACACAAGGAACTCAGCTGGCGCTCAAAGCCCAGCAGCTTGAACAAACAAAAAGTAGGAAAGGAGGATTTTTTAAAAAATATATATTTTATTGATTTTATACAGAGAGGGAGAGGGATAGAGAGTCAGAAACATCAATGAGAGAGAAACATCAATCAGCTGCCTCCTGCACACTCCCTGCTAGGGATGTGCCCACAACCCAGGCACATGCCCCTGACTGGAATCAAACCTAGGACCCTTCAGTCCGCAGGCCGACACTCCATCCACTGAGCCAAACTGGCCAGGGCAGGAAAGGAGGATCTTTATCAGCCCAGGCTCCACCCCTAGGCTGATAAAGCCACCTCATTGAATGGCTCCAGTGGAAGTTGACCAATTCCTTTCTAGTTCTGTCAAATCTCTCTCATCTGGATTTGACCAAGAACTGAAAAATGAATGTAACAAATCAGAAACCCTGGGACCATGTCTGAAATCCAGTTTTTTATCATTAAGAAATAACCTTCTGCCCAACCGGCGTGGCTCAGTAGTTGAGCATCAACCTGTGAGCCAGAAAGTCACAGTTTGATTCCCGATCAGGGCACATGCCCGGGTTTCAGGCTCAATCCCCAGTGTAGGGCATGCAGGAGGCAGCCGATAAATAATTCTCTCTCCCTCCCTTCCTCTCTGAAATCAATAAAATATTTTTTTAAAAAACGAAGAAATAACCTTCCAGCAAAGAACATAACCAGTCCATTTCTTATTTCTCAGGAACTGAAGTAAGAGAGGTAGGGCTCACTCCCCAGGTTTGCCCACAAAACAGCCAAACGAAGCGTCACAAACAAGCTTGGTGAGTTGAGTTTTACCTGTGACAACTTTGGTAGATTATGGCTGTCGCCTTCAGTAGCCAATGACTCTACTTGTTCCTTTAATCTAAGCTGAGGTGCCAACAGCTTCAGGATATCGAGAGAATGTTCCTGAGACTGCCCCGGGACTGATGGTGAAAAGAAACTAAGGAGAAGCTGTGACATAAAACAGAAGACTTCACTACTTAAGTTTCTACAGGTACTCAGGTGAAGGGAGAGGGGGAGAAAAGGGTAGAAGGAAAAGGTTGCAGGGCAAAACTCTAGGGAAGAAGCCTTGGACCAGACAGACCAGGGCAGACCAGGGCAGGGGGCCTCACTTCAACAAATCACCCAGGAGCTTATTAAAAGTCTAGGTTCTAAGTTCTCATGCCTGGCTCCCCAGATCTGAAGTGTGGTCCAGGAATTCGCATTTTGAAAAGGCATCCCAGATGCCTCTGTCACCCTAGTCAAACTTAAAGAGCTATCACTGCAGTGCTATCTTTCCATAGAAATATCTGCAGCAGGGTTAAAAAACCTAGGTAGGAGGAAAGAGCCAAAGAGGTGAAGGCAGGAGACAAAACATCAGCTGAAGGGACCTGGAGCCATGTCCATAACACCCCAGTGGGTTGAAGTCTACAATTGTCTTCTAGGTTCTGATATTTCTTTCCTCTGCCTGCCCATTTTACTCCCTCTTTTCCCAGCCATCATCCCTAGACCTTTATCCCTTCTGCACTGAAGTGTTAGAAAAAGCGGAAGCCAACCTCCCTCCCTCTTTTCCCAGCCTCTTCTCCCCCATTCTGACCTTTACTTTCCCGAGAAAGTCAAGGAATTGCAAGTACTAGTAATGCGGCAGACTGGTTTCAGTGTATGGCTAGTTCCTTTGCGACTGCATAAGCCCATTGTGTGAGAAGATCCAGAAGGGACTGGAGTCAACAATGGGTGTTCTAGTGCAGGCTGCATCATTGGCTGCCCACATTCTTGCCTCAATGTGCCAGCAGGGATTGTGAATACACGTGTGTATATTGTATGAAACATGTAACACAGGACAGGTCACCTGGCTTCTAAAACACATTCAAGTGTTTCCACCCAGATCCCCCTACAATGTTTGGAAACCCACTGGATGCTCCACCCGCTTGCTCAGTCAGGGTACATAGTCAGGGTACATAGTCAGGGTACATAGTCAGGGTATTAATTAATCAAGAGAGCCTAACAGGAACTCTGACCAAACTCTCCAGCTTGATTTGCTCCCTTGCTGTCCCTCTCCCACCCCTCAGTTCCTTCATGATGTTTCTTCAGATAACCAACTCTTCTTGGCCTTCAAGGCTCAGCTCCAGGGCTGCATTCCCCTACCACTTCAGCCTCCCTGGTGTCACCTATACTTTCATGTTCTTCACTGCACCATAATAGAGCACCTTACATGACACAGTCTTGTGTTAGCCTCAAATCATACCGTAGACATAAGTCTCTCTCTCTAACCAGACAACCAGCTTCTGGAGAGCACAGAACAAATGCCCAACAGATACTTGTCACACTAGATGGAATTGAATTAGCACACTTATCCATCCCAGGGCCCAGGGAGAGGCCTTGGGTTCAGGCCCAATGTCCTCAGACATCCCTGTTTTCCTTCTATTTCTGGGGAACCCACTTCCCAGATCTAAGTTGGGAAAAGAATGAGGTGGAAAGGCACAGTGCCCAGGGTCATAAATGCCAGTTTTCAGAGCCCTCTCCTCCACAGAAGCCAAAGCTGGCTCTCAGAAGCCCTCCTGAGTGACCCAGCAGGACCAACCCATTTCTGAAGCAATCTCCCTCACATTCTCCCCAAAACAGCATGATGTTCTTCAGTGGCCACCACACAGCATCCTAAGATATGAGGGTAAAAGGGATGAGTGTGGTGTGAGGGAGTGGAGGCAGAAAGGAGAAATGGAAGGAAACAAGGCAGAAACAGCAGCAGCTCTTCATATCTTCCCCTTTACCACCTAAGATCTCGTTCTAGGCATTCCCAATGGCTTTAGAAAACAAACAGTGGGGCCAACTTTCAGTGGGAATAATCATTCCACATAAATGAAAGACAAACCCACTTCAGTATCAGCCTTCAAAAGGCTTAAATGGGTCAAGAAGGATGGGGAGAAGAATCTGAGGTTTGTGAGTGTATAAGGTAACAAATGCCAAGTGAACCTGGACCATCTTTGTCACATCTGAAAATGGAACAATCTGGTAAATAAGCACTCCTGAGGGCCCTCAGTGTTCTTAAATGGCTGCCATGCCCTTGTCACACTCAGTGGAAATTTGCCCCTACATTCTTGCCCCAGCTTCAGAACTCCAGAACACTCATTACAGACATAGGCTCCTATTGTCTGGCATTTATATTGCACTGGGTAACACATGCAGGGTTGTAAGGGCATTGAGGACTGACACTGTGTCTTATGCCTCTTTGAGTCTCCAGATCTTAACACAATGTCTTACCCTATTAAGTTAGGCAGCCCCTCTAAAAGCAGCTGGAAAGAGATGTCAACATAACTAATGATACCAGACCCTTTTAGGCCACCTGTGAAATGGGTAAGTGGGAATAAAGAAATCACTCATGGCCCTGGTCTGGTAGATCAGTTGGTTAGAGCATCGTCCCAATATGCCAAAGTTGCAGGTTTCATGCCAAAGTTGCAGGTCAGGGCACATACAAGATTAACCAACAAATTCATAAAGAAGTAGAAAAACAAATACACACACACACACACACACACACACACATAAAATTAATCAATACTTTAAAAAAACCTCTTTAAGAAACCACTCATCCTTAGACCTGACACTTGCCTCTGTTGGCCTTCACACAATCTGTCCCCAAAGTCAAGGTTCTTCTAACCACCTTTGTTCATCCATTGCAGAACTGGTTGGTCCCATTGCTACTCTCCACCCAGCCCCAGCAATGAGTGCTGAGACTCCTAGCATGTCCCTTCAGGACAGCAGGATGGTGAAGTGGCTAGAAGGCAGACTCTGGAAACAGAGTTGGCTTCGAATGTTCTTCCACAAATCACTAACTGTGCGACCTCACGAAAGTCACCAAGCCTCAGCATGTTGTGGGGAATAAATTATACCTTCCACAGAGAGCCCTAGTGCAGTGTCTGGTGTGCATAGCAAGTGCTCAATAAATGTTAGCTGCTATTGTTGTTGTTGTTATTATTATCCACACCATGGACTACACTTAAGATTTGGAGGATCCACCAGTGCTTCTCTCAAGAACACTTTGTCCACTTCCCAAACCACAGCAAAGCAACTCCCCGGAAAAGAAATCTGTCAGAGGCAGAACCTCCAGAGCTCCGCTTCCCCTAGTTCATTGATTTTTCTAACCATTCATTTCTGGAGCCTTCAGCAACCAGTCCTGTCTCTTGCTCCCTTTCTTCGTCACTGCTCTGCCAAACCACAATGGAACAGAAGTACTTGGATTGCGGTGGTGAATTGGGGGCTGGGCACAAGGCAAGAGCAGAGACCACCATTGAATGTCAGTATCCAACTTCAGGCCCATTAGCCAGACACTCTGAGAGCACATTGCAGAAGAGTAAGCAACAAAGTCCGGGGAATGAGGATGCTTAAGCCTTCGCTAATACTCTCAGTACTTCATGCAGTTTTTAAAAATAACCACATTCTCCTGGGACTCAAGAGTCAGAATGCTTGTTTGGATTATATTGTAATGGTCTCTGACTTACACTTGTGAGACAGTATATGTGTTTTATTTCTAGCAAAGGAGTTGAAGGTTGGAGTTGTACATATGGCAAATGAGACGGGGGCCAGCATCCGTTATGAGGAGCTGGCTTCCCGGTGTGGCTGGTGAAGCTGTGACTTGGTCAAAGTTCTATAGCTGCAGGCAGCCCCACACCCCTGACTTCTTGTCAACAGCCAGAATCTCCTCAGTGAGCCTCCATCCCCATGTTAACTTGTTTGTATTTATTTTTGTCTTTTGGTTTTATCCCCATTGACAACCCAGACCCTGAGTGAAAAAAGCAAGAACATTCTTCATAGGCTCCTACAGAAATGTAGCAACTGCTCAATCTGATTGTACACACCAAGAGGACAGTGATTTGGGGGCAATCAATTAGAACCTGTGTCTCCCTCTTGTCCCCTTAACCCAGGGAGCCACCCACTCAAGACCCCAAATGCCCTGGAAGACAGTTCCCTCACTCGCTTCCCTGGATAAGACAGTGAGGTGGGAGCCCATTGGGCAGCTGAACTTGATGTCATTTCAACTCACCCTTTGGGCTTCAGATCTTGCTCTCCTGCTCTTTCCATCCAGTGAAACGCAGTATAGAAACTCTTTTAGTGCTTCCTCCACCTTGCCTAGGGTGGCCAAGGCTTGCGCCTTTCTGAAGTGTGCCTGGAAGAAAACGTTAGCATTCAATCCCACTCTTATTCACCCTCCTGAGACTATTCTTAATACTCCCTAAATTCATGGGTATCCACTACTGCCTGAAGCATTTCTAAGGATTATCTTATGCACAGCCCTATCATGCAGGCAACTGTTCTGAAGCCCATGTTAAAGAAAACAAAAGTAAGACGCAGAAAAGTGACTTGCCCAAAGTAACACAGCTGATAAATTTTGCAGTCAGGGTTTCAGCCTGGGACTGACTGATACCAAAGTCCAAATTCTTAACCACTGGGCAGTACTACCTCCTGCTGCCCCACCATTGTATTAGAGGGAGCACCAAGTAGCAAGAATGCCCATTTGAATACATACTAACCAGGACCCGTCCAGATATGCCTTCCTACTAACTAGTCCACATTACTGGCTTGAGTGACCACCTACACTTACTGATCATTCTTCAAGAGAGACCCAAGGGAAGGGTTGTGACCTCTCTAAGACCTCGATGGCAAAGCTGGAACTACAACTGTGGTCTAGGATCCCCAGAATGTTCTTCCCCACAAGGCAGACTGCCCTTCAGAGAGCTAACCAGGGAACAGAGAGGTAAGCCTCTTCACTTACCTGTGGGGGACTGAAATTCCTGTTTAATACTCCCATCAACTCTTCCTTTATTGGGGAAGTCACGTTTCCCATTTCATCAAAAAGGGTATACTGCTTACTCAGCCCCGTTTCCCATTGCACTATCAAGGCCCCACTCTTAGGCCTTAGGTTAAGGATGGGAGCAGAAAAAGTTGCAAGAGAAGTCCTCCTACCCTCAGGCAGCTCCCTGCCCTGCACTGCTACAAGGACTGAAATGCTCTCATTGGAGCTCCTTTAGGTTAAGACACTGGTGACCTTTAGTAAACTGTAAATGTGTTCCTTGGGAAAGCGAACATACTAATCCATCATCACCCATGAACACCTTCTCATGAAAGAACACATGAGATTCACTTTGACATCAATGGCCCAGTGTGTGGGTCCACAATGCTTTATCTGAAGTCCCAGATTTAAAAAAAAAAAATTCTGATAATCTGGTATTTTCATAAGCCTGACATCAGAGGTCATGAGGTGGCACAACCTGACCTAAAATGATATAAAGTGTATTATATTCTTTATCCCACTTACTGTGAATTTTCATGTAACACACTGCAGAAATATTAATGTCTTATTATGGGACACTGTCCAAAACTCAGTAAGGGTATTACTTCATATAAGGTCTTTCTGGAATTGGAAACCTTCTGGATTCTGAACACACCTCACCCCATGAAATTCATAAAGGGATCATGGACCTGGACTTGGGTAAGTTGGGTGTCTAAGGAAGGCATCCTGGGGTTCTGTAGAACGAGTACTACATAAAGACCTAGCAGTTATTATAGTTCACGGAATGGCCCTTAGGCCATGATCACCTGTGACCCTCACTGCATCCCTGTGAGGTGATCAGGACAGATAGCAATAGTTTCACTTTGCAAACAAGGACACTTGGGGTCCAGAGAGTGAAGCAATTTCTCCATGGTCACTGTGCTGTGAAGCCCAGGCTCAAATCTAATCTTCTAAACCAAATATATTGACATGTGGCTAAGGGCCAGTCCTGAGGCCAGAGATGCAAAAAAGTGACACTTTGCATCCTGGCATCCTGAGATGCCTAGCCTGTCTTTCTCCCCACCCCTCCATGTGACCTAGATGTTTGTGGATACTGGCAGGCTGACTGACTATATTAAAGACTTGGAATGGCACAACCAGCCAGCAATGCTTGTCTTACCCTCCTCTTTCTGTTGTGCCTGAAAAATAATGGTGATAATGATAGCAAACACTTATGCTATGTGCCAGGCATTGTTCTAAGCATCTTACATGTTTTACCTTATGTAATTCCTATGACAAACCCTGTTAAGTAGGAACTTTGAATATCCCCATTTTATAGATAAGAATATAAAGCACAGGTAGGCTAAGCAAATTTGTCCAAAGTCACACAGATGATAAAAGTAGAAGAGCTGGGACATAAACTCAGGTAATCAGGCTCTTAAGTCTATGTTTTGGAGTCACAGAGCCCAGGCTGCTTTGCAGGTCATCAATGGAGGATCAAATTGGGGAAGAATCCAGTCCCTTAAAGACCCCTAAGTAACCCTTTGTCAAAGGACCCGCTCCTTTGCAAAGCCTTCTCCCAGGTCTGCTTGAGCTCTAGTGCCCCATACCCCCAAGGGCGGCAGCCCTTCTGGCCAATTCCTTCTATAGCATACCCCCTTCCCATGCTTCCCATCCGACACTCACCTTAAAGCCCATTGGGCGGAGCTTACATGCTATTTCTGCATCATGCAGTGCATCCTCATGAGACTCCAAGGTGAAATAAATTTGTGACCGGTTGCTATAAAGTAAATGGTCATTTGGTGCTGCCAAAATGAGAAAAAAAGCAAACCCTCATTAACGGCCCCCAGCAGAAACAAGTAAATCCTGTATGAGGATGGATCTTGAGCAGATGGAAAGTTTTCTAAGACTTTTCCCCTGGGGACCCAAAGGGTCATGCTCAATTTCTAGCCATAATGTTGTCCTGCCAACGACACTCCCCTGCAGCCACTGTGGGTCTGAGATGGCCCAGCTGTAAAGAAGGGATTTTTGCCCCTCTCTTAAGCAGATTCTTAGAGGACCTGTGGTGTCAGGGGTGTTTCAGTGACTTTGACATGGAGAAAACTCTGGCACCCTGCTTCGTAGCTATATGGGGCTAGCAACTGACAGCCTAGCTTCTTACTGAGGTATCTATCACCCACAAGGAAAGAGGCCAGGAAGTGGGGAGTGGGAGCTGGCCATATGTGACCTCCATCGGGGCCACCAGGAAGACAAGCTCAAGTTAGTCTTCTGGTAGCAACAGCAACAGCAACATCTGTCTAGAAACTCAGCACATATGAAGTTTCTCTAAGAAAATGGAAATGTATTTGCAAGGCTCCTTCCTCACATTATAGATGGCCAAATGTGAATGAACCTGGACAAGGCTTCTGAGAATAAATTGAGATTGGTTGTCACCAACACTCTGAATCACTAGATGTCAGGGCTGGGCAGGCCTTTAGAAATCATCTGGTTCAACCAACCCATTCTTCAGATGAGGAAAGTCAAGCCCAGAGAGGTGAAGGGATCTTCTGAAAGTCACACAGCTAGTCAGGCTTGTTAACTGTCCAAACCTTGCATCTGGAGTGAGGGGCAGGTTTCTTTTGTTCTGAAGGGCGGTACAGTATTTAGAACAATGAGAAAGAGAGCGTGGCCATCTTTTGGTACAAGGATATTCTTTGTTGGAGAGGCCCCTTTCCTCCTAGAAGGGTGAAGTGGTCTTGACATTTTCACCCTGACTGCTCTGACCACTCTGACCCGCAAGGAAAAACCCCAGGGGAAACTGGCCCTCCTGGGATGCACGGAAGGAATGGAACCTTCCTTGGAGATCTGGGCTGAAGTAGCCTGCACCTGTTGCCTTCATATTGCCCTGCTCTTCCCCAGGGAACAGGCTTTGTTGGTTTTTCCCTCAGGGATGTGCTAAGGGTTTGTGTGGGTGCCCATTACTTGCTCTTAAGACATTAGCAAACAGTTTAAAGAAGTCTTCTCTGTCCCTTCTTTTCTGCAGCACATGCCAGCCCAGTGGCAGCTCGGTGTTTGTGTGAGCACAGGGTGTGTGTGTGGAGGGAGTCCCCATCTCCCTCAGGTGCCAGTCTTTCCCAATACACCCTAGTTCCTCCCCTATTCCCAATACCTGTTGCCAGTTCTGGTTTAGGCTCCACACAGGGAGACTCCAGCCCAGCCCCTCCTCCACCCATTGAGTCCCAGAGTTGGGTCTGCCAAGCCCTGCTGCCTCTTTCCTCCCCTCACGCTTCGCCAGACACCGTGCCCCACCAGCAGAGCTCCTGGCAGCGTGCCCCAACTGAGCAACAGCAGCCAGTGGCTCAGAGGCCACTTCCTGGGTTCAGGTGCGGGGAGAAGAGGGTTGGGGAAGCCTCTCCCTGCGGGAACTCCGGGCCACAGGCATGGGGCTGCCCACCTTGTCCTTGAACCCACAATGCCCACCCATACGTCTCCAGGCAGCACGAGAGAGCGGGACAGAGGTCTGTCCCCTTCTCAGCTAGCCCACAGCCCCCGGAATCCCTGAGCAGTTTCCAGGCCAGGACGCAGGCGGCAGGCTGGAAGGGGGGGGGGGCATCTATTTCAGACGCGGATCCTGTGATAGGAAGCGGTGACAATGAGTCACAGGGCAGCGGGGCACGAGCGCTCTTCTCCCCCCCCCCCCCCCCATGCTCGCGGGACGGTTTCTGAGGCGAGCGTGGCCCACTTTGGTTACCTCAGCCGTTACACAATCCCGCCCGCCCGCGTGAAGGAGGGGCCGCCCGGCCTGGGCTGCTCGCGGCCCTTATGCAACCAGTGCTCTCCTGACCTAATTCCACGCCGGACCCAGCCCACCCGGAGCCGCGGCCCCGGAAGGGACACCTCCCGGCCTCAAGGGCGGCCCGGGCTGGCGGGACAGCAGACACAGGTGCCTAGAGAGCACCTGGGGCTGGCAGAGACCCAGCAGAACCTGTGTGAGGGTGGGAAGGGTGCGAAGTTCCCCTCCCGGCGGGGAAGGTGCAGGCAGGTGTAAGCGGGAGCTCAGGCGTGCGGAGACAGAGGGAGACGGAGAGAAAGAAAAACCGAGTCGGTGACACTGAGCAACAAACGGAGTGCCAACGGTGCGAAAGTCAGACAAAAGGAGAGACAGAGACAGTGTGCCACAAACAGAAACGGAGATGCCAGAAACACAAGCTAACAGGAGACACAGAAAAAGACAAAGAGCAACAGAGAGGCAGAGACACAGAGAAAGAAAGAGAAATTGGCAAGGGCAGAGGAAAAGTCCAAGAGTGAACTCCGGAAACCCCTCCCCCACTCCGGTCCCGGTCCATCCCCCACCTCCCGGCGGGCTCCCGGCCAGGAGATCCCGGTGGGCTCACCTAGTTTAACCGCTTCGTTGTACTTGAGTAGTGCCGCCTCCACCTGGCGCTCGCGGTACAGCCGGTTGCCCTCGTGCCGGAGTTGCGACGCCCGAGCTCGAGCAGGGAACAACTTGCTGAGGAGACCGCTGAGCACCACATTGACCCGCAGCGGCGGCGGCGGCGGCGCCTGCTGCCCAGCCCGCCGGGCTCCGCGCGCCCGCCCGGTGGCCACCATCAATGTGGAGAGCTTGACCCCGCACAACGCACAGCGCCTGTCGGCTGCCCGCCCGCGTTCCAGGCACACTTTACAAAAGGTGTGGCCGCACGACAAGGACACGGGGTCCCACAGAAACCCATGACACTTCCGGCACTTGAAGCCATCCCATAACTCGGTGGCCTCGGCGGCTGTGGCCACCCCTGCCTCTTCCGCCCCCACCACACAGCTCGCTCCGCTGCCCCCGACCGTGGGCACTGGCGCCCGCGCCTCTCCTGACGGGATGTTCTCAGCCAGGCAGCGCACCAGCTGCTGCAGTTGCTCTGCCACCAGCTGCTGCCGCTCCGACAGCTGTCGGTATACCTCAAGGGCTTCCCGGAGGTGCCCCCCGGACGCCAGGGCGTCTGCCTGTGTGAGCAGGACTTTACTCTCCGTCGTCGAGGCCGGAGGAGGCTGCTCCGGCTCCCGCATCGGTAGAGGTGCGAGACCTTCTGTAGCCGCCTCCGGGTGGCCCGAATCTACACGGGTCACTGATGCCGCCGGCTCCGCCAGCTCTAAGTTGTTGCTCGCGAGCTCAGCGGGCAAGCTCGGCATCTGTTCAGCCTGAAATGAATCCATTAAAGGAAGGACAAACTCAGGAAGAGGCGTCTAGGGGCCGGGGACCCAGAGCAGGGAGCAGCGGCTTAAGGTAATTGGGGCTGCCACTGCGGTCGCGAGGCGGCACACCGGTCCCTGCCGCGCCTCAGAGAGCTCCATGCCGGCCGCCTCGCGCCGCCTAATAACTGTCTTGTCTCAGCAAAGCGTTATATAAAACGTCACCACGTGACGCGCCGCCACGCTGCTCATTGGCCGGCGGCAGGGAAATTGTTACAAAACCAGACAGTTTTGTAACAGGGTTGCGCTTGGGTTTTTTGGCTTAGTTTTTCTTGGCTTCTTTTTGAGGTTGTTTGTGTTTACACTGTTTTATTTCCCCCTGGCAATGTGGTTCCTTTTCGGACGAGGGGGAGAGGAAAAAGAAACAGTGTTTGCTCTCGGGCTCTTCACTCCAAACTACGCTATCCCACCCTCAAACCTGTCAGCAAACAGATCCGTTCGCTAGCGGCCCTCTCCCCACCCTCCTCAACCCCCCGCGGCCCTCTCCTCGCACTCCCTAACCCCCAGGGAAGGCCGGTACCTCTAGGAGCATAGTCCGCTAGGTCTTTTGGGACGCCCAGTCTCGTCCTTCTAGGGTTGACCACTGCTGTCTGCAAAGAGAAACGGGTTAGAGGGGGTCTCGGGGAAGACCCTCACCCCGGTTCCGGCCCCCTGCCCGCCTTCTCCGGAAAGTCCTACAAAAGTAGTGAATACAGGTATCTGAGGGTGTTTGGTATCCAGTTCTAGAAGCGTCAGGGAACGCGGGTGGTGTAAAAGTTATGTGGCTCTAGCTGAGCTGTGGGGGAAGCGTCAAGATGTGCTCACCAGCTCGAGCCGGGGGGGATTGGCGCCTCGCGTGTGCAGGCTTTTCATCTCTTCCTCCCCCAACGCCGGAATCTGGAGAAGTACTTGGACGGCTGGGGGCCGCCCGCCGGATGGGCGAGGCACGAGGACTACGCTTGCGGGGGGGGGGGGGTGTCAGTGGGTACTCTGGGGGGCGAGGGAGCACGGCGGGCCCGAGAGCACTACTCCAGAGAAAGTCTTCTAATCCTGACGTACTCCAGCGGCCGGCCAAGCTGCCTCGGGTTTCACCACTTCAGAACCCTGAGTTCAGACATCCTCGCGTCACAGTGGGGGCTTGTGCGTGAGGTGGTAGGCTTGGCTTATGGTGGCTAGGGACCCTCAACGGTGCCCGGATTAGGATTATATACAGGAGGTCAGTGTAAACCGCCCACACTGACTCCTTCCAACCCCCACAGTTAAGACGGGAGCCACAGGCACAAATATGCGGGCAATGCTTAGAGACCTAAAGGAATAACACACTTCCACCAATGTCACGCTGAGCAGAGGAGGGGGGCGGGATCTGGGCTTACCCCTGGCTCCGTGGGCCTCCAGATCTGCGGGCTCTAGACAGTGCCTGAAGCAGTGCCCAGGGCATAGTGCTGCCCCTGGGGCCTGAGGACCTACACTTGGCTCCTGCTGAGGTCACTTCTTAGCCAAGTAGCCTTGAGCAAGTGACCTAATTTCTGGGAGCCATCATTTGGGCTTCCGAACCAACACCAGCGAAGGTCTTAGTTGGGATCAAGTCATGTTTCAGAGCTGGGGACCACAGCCTCTATCTGGGCTCTTTGTTGTTTAGGTCGTTAATCCCTCCTTGAGTCAACACCATGGTCACAGAGAGCAGGTCCTGTGCAGCCAAGGGGAAAGAGACCAAGAAAATAAATAGAGGAACTCAGGATGTAGCCAGGAAGGCATAGGCACACATAGGAAAACTTGGGTTGCAGCCATATTTTTTTTCATAACCTTGGAACCCTAGGAAAGCCTCCGTTTCTCCTAATTTCCAAGGTTCCCTCCAGCCCTAACCTTGAGTGGCTTCTATCTTAAGACCAGATTTAATGATTCAAGCTCAGCTACTTAAGTGCAAAAGACTAGGCTACATGTTGTGGTCAGGGCTTGGACAGGGGGTGAAGTCTGCAGTAGTGTTGGATAGGTGGCTGTCAGGCCTGAGATAGATTTTGAAGGTAAGGAAGTCTTAGGATTTGCCAAGAAGTGGAAGAGATGGCTATGTCAGGCAGTAGGGGAGAAGCTGGGGCTCCTGGTGACTTGCTGTCTAAAGTGAGCTCCCTTTACCCTTCAGTTTCCCCTGCTGTTGAGTGAGGTGTCTTAGTCCATTCAGGCTGCTGTAACAAAATACCATAGACTGGATGGATTGTGAAAAACAGAAATTTATTTCTAGAGGCTGGGGAGTCCAAGATCATGGCTCTTGCAGATTCAGTGTCTGGTCTGAACCTGTTTCCTGGTTCATAAGCGGCTCTTTTTTTATATAACCTCACATGGCAGAAAGGGGCAAGTGATCTCTCTGAGGTCTCTTTTATAAGGACACAGATGTCATTTGTGAGGGAGCCCTCATAACCTAATCACCTCCCAAAAGTCCCATTTCCAAATATTATCACACTAGGGGTTAGCTTTAAACATATGAATTTGGGAGGGACACATTCGGCATCTGCATGGAGGGACAGTCTGTGGTACAGGTAAAGAGATTTTTATGAAAGGGCCATGAGATGGATAATGATGAAAATCTCTTAATTCAAGAGCTTTATCCATTTAACAGATTTTTAAAAAGAGATGTTGGTTACCCAAAATTGTCTTCCAGATGCACATCTGGGATGTACCTTCCTCCCTGGATCATCTTGACAAGTACACATCCTTGGAAAACAAGTATGTTTTCCCTCCCTTGCTGATGAGGGGTGGAAAGGCAAGAAGAAGGCCAGGTTGGGAAGTGGGCCTCAGTCCTGCAAACATGTGTAGAGATTCTCTCAACAGGTAGCCCCTCCAGCAGCTGCATGTGCCTAAGGCTGACCATGAATTTGGTTAGGAATGTTAGTAGATACCAGTGTGATGTAGGGTGAGCTGTGCAAAAGGAAGCACCATCTACTAACTAAACAGATTTCATGAGAGTTTTACATTGTATTTTCAAATCAGGACTGCTTGGAAGACAACATGGAATGACTTTCTATTGAATACTGGAAAACATTACCACTGTGGTTTTCTTTCCTTCTTTATTTAAAATAAACAAACATTACATTAATATACATTTGTAGACTAACTTACAAGTCTCCCAGTGAAAACTTTCTCCCCTCTGCCCTTACTAATTGGAACACCCTAGAACAGTGGTTCTCAACCTTCCTAATGCCGCGACCCTTTAATACAGTTCCTCATGTTGTGGTGACCCCCAACCATAAAATTATTTTTGTTGCTACTTCATAACTGTAATGTTGCTACTGTTATGAATCGTAATGCAAATATCTGATATGCAGGATGTATTTTCATTGTTACAAATTGAACATAATTAAAGCATAGTGATTAATCACAAAAACAATATGTAATTATATATGTGTTTTCCGATGGTCTTAGGCGACCCCTGTGAAAGGGTCATTCGACCCCCAAAGGGGTTGCGACCCACAGGTTGAGAACCCCTGCCCTAGAAGGAGGGGACAGGAGAGATTGACGACGCCTTATCAGGTGGCAAATATTCCTTTTGGAGGGCCTGGTTCTTCAAACCTCCATTTATTTTCCAGGAAAAACAGCAAGTTGATCTTCAACTCCTTTCTAATTGACTGCAATAAGTGACTGGGCTGAGGATCATCTCTGGTGCCCAGAGGAGACCTGAGCAAGCAGGGTTTGACCCTAGCTCCTCTTACCAGGGCAACCTTATATCCACCTGTTTCACTGAAGAAAGGCTTTCCCTTCATTAAACTAAAATGTTTGAAAGCCATGGCAATTAGCACCTATTTTTATGTATTTATAGAGCATCTTCTATGTGTCAGGTACTGTTCTAGGTATTGGAGATGTATCAAAGCAGCACTTGACTCCCAGGTTCTCCCTTACATATGGTAGCACATTTTTCCCCACACATTTACGTCCCCACTTCAGGTAGACTAGAAGTTCCATGAGGGCAAGGACTAGTGTCTTGTGTCTTTCATCTCCTTCTCAGAAGACAATACTTGAACAGACTGTACTGAACATGGCAGTGAATGGGAGTGTTCAGAGGGACAAGAGGAATCCCAGCTGGAATGTCATACCTTTGCCCTGTGTCATTTACAGAGGAGAGAGTGGGCATGCATATAATTAAGGGCTGACAGTCCTATGCTTGGGAAGAGCTGCTAAACAGCTCTGGGATGGAAAAATCTAGTCAAAGCCAGGGGCCTGGGATGAGGAGTGAGCAACACCCCCCACCCCTACACATGCACACATGCTAGGCATGGAAGCTTGGCCAAAGCATTTATTTTCTCTTGTGTTTCTCACTTTATATACTGGGGGTGAGCCATCAATTAGGCAGTCCTTACAGGGGGAAAATAATTCACTGTGGACATTAAAAGCAATGACATGAAAAAGGCTGCCTATCTAGAGCAGCCCAAACCCAGAGCTAAAAGAAAATTCACAGATTAACCCTGGTTTCACAAATGAGGGAACTGACAGCAAGAGAAGGCAAGTGGCCCTAGCTGGTGTGGCTCACTGGATAGAGTGTCAACCTGCAGAACAAAGGGTCCCAGGTTCGATTCCGGTCAAGGGCATGTACCAGGCTCCTCCCTGGCCTAGGCCCTGGTCAGGGTATGTGCAAGAGGCAACCAATCAATGTGTTTCTCTCACATCGATGTTTCTCTCTGTCTTTCCCTCTCTTCCACTCTCTCTAAAAATCAATGGAAAAAAATCCTTGGGTGAGGAGTAACAAAAAGAAACAAACAAAAAATAAATAAATAAATAAAGGTGATTAAATGTTAAAAAAGAGAGAGAGAAGACAAGTGATTTGCTGCAGGTCACAAGGGGAGTTTGTGACACAGCCAGAATTGAAAGCTAAAGCTCCTGTCTCTTTCTTTAAAGTGCTTTCCATGTGATCAGAAAGCTTCCAAAGGACACAGAACACCTCCCCTAATGAGTAAGAACTTAGTCCACATTTCCTAATACAATATTTGCAAGTCAACAAATATTCATTAAACATATATTATAGGATAATGGAGCTGGCATTTGTGGGGCTAATAAGAGAAGTTCTGTAAGAATAAACAAGTAATCTTTTCTGTCAAAGAACAGTTTAGGCAGCCGCCATTTTGGACTGCATAAATTGGCACCCACCATTTTGGCCCCTGTGACTTGCAGCTGCCCTGGGGGCCACCATCTTGAAATGGCAAAGGTCAACCCCTTCCTTTGAATTAGCCAGTCACAAAAGACTATGAGCCTGAGCTCCAATCAAGAGTAAGGGACAGCCCTAACCGGTTTGGCTCAGTGGATAGAGCGTCGGCCTGAGGACTGAAAGGTCCCAGGTTTGATTCCGGCCAAGGGCATGTACCTTGGTTGTGGGCACATCCCCAGTAGGAGGTGTGCAGGAGGCAGCTGATCTATGTTTCTCTCTCATCGATGTTTCTAACTTTCTATCCCTCTCCCTTCCTCTCTGTAAAAAAACCAATAAAATATATATATAAAAAAAGAGTAAGGGACAGCCCTGGCCAGTTTGGCTCAGTGGATACAGCCTCGGCCTGGGGACTGAAGGGTCCCGGTCTGATTCCCAGTTAGGGCACATGCCCAGGTTGTATACTGGAACTCCACCAGTGGGGGGTGGGCAGGAGGCAGCCAATCCATGATTCTCTCTCATCATTGATGTTTCTCTCTCTCTCTCCCTTCCTCTCTGAAATCAATAAAAATATATTTAAATATATATATATATATATATATATATTTTTAAAAAAGAGTAAGGGACAGGTCACATGCACCAGGATTAAAAAGCCTAGCGGACTGCCTGCTCAGTGGAGACCACATGCTAAGCACCTTTCTGCAAGAGTAAAGATGTTTGCCTTGCTGCCTGGCTCCTGAGTATGTTTTATGTTCTACCAGGACCCCTGAATTTGGGGGCTCGCCTTATTTCTCTTTTTTTCTTCTTTTTTGGGGGGATTTTTTCCTCTACTGATTAAAGTATTACATATTTGTCCTTATCCCCCCATTATCCCCCACCCCCCACACTCATGCCCTCACCCCCCTCTTGTCTGTGTCCATTGGTTAGGCTTATATGCATGCATACAAGTCCTTTGGTTGATCTCTCCCCCTTACCCCCACCCTCCCCTACCTTCCCTCTAAGGTTTGACGTTCTGATTGATGCTTCTCTGTCTCTGGATCTGTTTTTGTTCATCAGTTTATGTTGTTCATTATCTTCCACAAATGAGTGAGACTATGTAATATTAATCTTTCTCTGACTGGCTTATTTCACTTAGCATAATGCTCTCCAGTTCCATCCATGCTATTGCAAATGGTAAAAATTCCTTCTTTTTTACCACAGCATAGTATTCCATTGTGTAGATGTACCATCGTTTTTTAATCCATTCATCTATTGATGGTCACTTAGGCTGTTTCCAAATCTTAGCTATGGTGAATTGTGCTGCTGTGAACATAGGGGTGCATATAACCTTTCTGATTGGTGTTTCTAGTTTCTTGGGATATATTCCTAGAAGTGGGATCACTAGGTCAAATGGGAGTTCCATTTTTAGTTTATTGAGGAAACTCCATACTGTTCTCCACAGTGGCTGCACCAGTCTGCATTCCCACCAGCAGTGCACCAGGGTTCCTTTTTCTCCTCATCCTCACCAGCACTTGTCGTTTGTTGATTTGTTGATGATAGCCATTCTGACAGGTGTGAGATGGTACTGTAATGTCGTTTTGATTTGCATCTCTCTGATGATTAGTGACTTTGAGCATGTTTTCATATGTCTCTTGGCCTTCCTTATGTCTTCTTTCGAAAGTATCTATTTAGGTTTGTTGCCCTTTTTTTTTTTATTGGGTTGTTTATCCTCCTTTTGTTAAGTTTTATGAGTTCTCTGTAAATGTTGGAGATTAAACCCTTATTGGTGATAACATTGGCTAATATGTTCTCCCGTGCAGTGGGCTTTCTTGTTTTATTGATGGTTTCTTTTGCTGTACAGAAGCTTTTTATTTTGATGTAGTCCCATTTGTTTATTTTCTCTTTAGTTTTCATTGCCCTAGGAGCTGTATTGGTGAAGATATTGCTTCGGAATATGTCTGAGATTTTGTGGCCTATGGATTCCTCTAATATTTTTATGGTTTCCGGTCTTATGTTTAAGTCCTTTATCCATTTTGAGTTTATTTTTGTGTATGGTGTAAGTTGGTGGTCTAGTTTCATTTTCTTGCATATATCTGTCCAATTTTCCTAACACTATTTATTGAAGAGACTGTCTTGACTCCATTGTATGTTCATCCCTCCTTTGTCGAATATTAATTGAGCATAGTGGTTTGGGTCTACTTCTGGGTTCTCTATTCTATTCCATTGATCTATATGTCTGTTCTTGTGCCAGTACCAGGCTGTTTTGAGAACAGTGGCTTTGTAATACAGCTGGATATCTGGTATTGAGATCCCACCTACTTTGTTCTTTTTCAGGATTGCTGCAGCTATTCGGGGTCTTTTTTTATTCCAGATGAATTTTTGAAGAGTTCGTTCTAGGTCTGTGAAATATGCCATTGGTATTTTAATGGGGAGTGCATTGAATCTATAGATTGCTTTGGGTAGTATGGACATTTTAATGATGTTGATTCTACCAATCCATGAACACGGTATGTTCTTCCATCTGTTTATGTCTTCCTCTATCTCTTTTTTCAGTTTCCTGTAGTTTTCCAAGTACAGGTCTTTTACCTCCTTAGTTAAGTTTATTCTAGGTATCTTAATTTTTTTGGTGCGATGGTAAATCACCTTATTTCTTACAGTTCTTATTCTTCAGTAGCTAACTGGAGACACAAGAGGCAAAGATTCGAAGGCGTTAATTAAAAATAACAGACAGCATGTGAGAAATGCCAAAATTGGGGAACAGTGAGTCCACAGGAGAGCTGAAAGGAGAGATTGCAATGCTTCCCATCTAGTAGAGAAGGTGCCTTTAACCTAGGTTGGAAAGAATTTAAATAGGAAAATTAAAGACTACCCCGCTTGTCAACTCACAGGGATTCTCTTAACATTGGCGGCCATGTGGCTGGTAGAATGGGGAAGTCCAAGTAAGCTGGGCTGCTAAAGGAATTTGTATTTTTAAAGGTATCCATGTGATAATGATGTTCTGCCAAGTTTGGGGTTCACTCGTGTAAAAGATTATGCAGATTAGATTGGATAAACATACCCCAATCCTCTCTCTAGCTCATCCACAGATTCTCTTGGGGTGGGTATCAATAACTCTTGCCCACATTTTACTGAAGGGAAAACTGATCCAGAGACTTTCAATGATGTGTTCATGGTCAGGGGGACTCTGGTTTCCTGTCAACCAGTGGAAACAGAAAGATCAGAAGATAGCATCCCAAGGAAGATTTTTGCTTTATTTCTCTGCAAGACAAGTCAGACCCACTTGGTTAGCCAGAGAATTTGTTGCCCAGAGTACAAAAAAGCAGCAAGTCTCTGGAGCTGCCAGGTGTGTGAAACAGAGCCCAGGGTGAGGTTAGTAGCTGGGAGCTCTGAATTCTAACTGCTGTGTGACTCAGCCCAAGCCACTTCCCCTCTCGTTTTTGTCTGTCCTAAGCCTATTAATAACGATGTCAAACATCACTGTTGGGATTAGCTACCAGTGATGGACTATGCACAGTGCAATTAGTCCCAGTGTAATTCCTGGGAACAGAAGGGATCCACAGCCATCTGACAACTGTTTTGAGTGAAATATGTGCTGGCTGCCTTCAGAGTAGAGGCATTTTCTTCCCAGGAGGAGAGTCAACTAGATAGAGCCTGAGGCTGTGTCCTGCCCTGTCAGGGGCACTGACCAATGTGGAGGCTCTAGGGATCCTGGCAGAGAGCAGTCCGGTCTTAGGAGGAAAAAGAAATAAAAGACACTTTATTTGAAGAGAAGGCAGAACACTTTCTTTCTTTTTTTTTATTGCCTTAAGTTTTATACATGTCTCCTTCCCCGCCCTGTTGATTCCCCCACCCCCGCACTCCCACCCCCAAGGGCAAGCCCTTAACGCCCCAGTGTCTGTGTCCAGTGGTTATGCTAATATGCATGCATACAAGTCATTTGGTTGATCTCTAATCCCTCCCTCCCCTGCCATTTGTCTCTGGATCTATTTTTGTTCATCAGTTTATGTTGATCATTATATCCCACATATGAGTGAGATCATGTGATATTTATCTTTCTCCAACTGGCTTATTTCGCTTAGCATAATGCTCTCCAGTTCCATCCATGCTGTTGCAAATGGTAAAAGTTCTTTTCTTTTTACAGCAGCATAGTATTCCATTATGTAGATGTACCACGGTTTTTAATCCACTCATCTGCTGATGGGCACTTAGGCTGTTTCCAAATCTTAGCTACGGTAAATTGTGCTGCTATGAACATGGGGGTACATATATCCTTTCTGATTGGTGTTTCTGGTTTCTTGGGATATATTCCTAGAAGTGGGATCACTGGGTCAAATGGAAGTTCCATTTTTAACTTTTTTATGAAACTCCATACTGTTCTCCACAGTGGCTGCACCAGTCTGCATTCCCACCAGCAGTGCGCGAGGGTTTCTTTTTCTCCACATCCTCTCCAGCACTTGTCGTTTGTTGATTTGTTGATGATAGCCATTCTGACAGGTGTGAGATGGTCCCTCATTGTTGTTTTGATTTGCATCTCTTGGATGATTAGTGACTTTGAGCATGTTTTCTTATGTCTCTCGGCCTTCTGTATGTCCTCTTTCGAAAAGTGTCTATTTAGGTCCTTTGCCCAATTTTTTTAAAAAATATATTTTATTGATTTTTTTTTTTACAGAGAGGAGGGAGAGAGATAGTTAGAAACATTGATGAGAGAGAAACATCGATCAGCTGCCTCCTGCACACCTCCCACTGGGGATGTGCCCACAACCAAGGTACATGCCCTTGACCGGAATCAAACCTGGGACCCTTCAGTACACAGGCCGACGCTCTATCCACTGAGCCAAACCGGTTATGGCGTTTGCCCAATTTTTTGATTTGATTGTTTATCTTCCTTTTAAGGAAGTTGTATGAGTTCTCTGTAAATTTTGGAGATTAAACCCTTATCTGAAATAGCATTGGAATATACATTCTCCCATGCAGTGGGCTTTCTTGTTGTTTTGCTGATGGTTTCTTTTGCTGTGCAGAAGCTTTTTATTTTGATGTAGTCCCATTTGTTCATTTTTCCTTAGTCTCCATTGCCCTAGGAGCTGTGTCTGTAAAGATATTGCTAAGACAAATGTCTGATATTTTGTTGCCTATGGAGTCTTGTAAGATTTTTATGGTTTCCTGTTGTACATTTAAGTCCTTTAGCCATTTTGAGTTTGTTTTTGTGCATGGTATAATTTGGTGATCTAGTTTCATTTTTTTTTTTTGCATGTATCTGACCAAATTTCCCAGCACCATTTATTGAAGAGACTGTCTTGAATCCATTGTATGCTCTTGCCTCCTTTGTCAAATATTAACTGAGCATAAATGGCTTAGGTCGATTTCTGGGTTCTCTGTTCTGTTCCATTGGTCTATATGTCTATTCTTGTGCCAGTACCAGGCAGTTTTGAGAACTGTGGCTTTGTAATATAGCTTGATATCTGGGATTGTGATCCCTCCAACTTTGTTCTTCTTTCTCAGGATTGCTGTGGCTATTCAGGGTCTTTTTTAATTCCAGATGGATTTTTGGGGAACTTGTTCTAGGTCTTTGAAATATGTCGTTGGTATTTTAATGGAGAGTACATTGAATTTGTAGGATGCTTTAGGTAGAATGGACATTTTAATGATGTTGATTCTACCAATCCATCAACATGGTATGTTCTTCTATTTGTTTATATATTCCCCTATCTCTTTTTTCAATGTAAGGCTGCACATTTTCAGCAGAGGAAATTATATGAAGGATTTGGCAGGACTAGGAAATAGTTAAAATCTTAGATCTTTAATAAATTGTGATAAAATACACAAAACTTAAAATTTTCCACTTTAACCATTTTTAGGTGTACAGTTTAGTGGCATTAAGTACATTCAGATTATTATGCAACCACTACCACCATTCATCTCCAGAACTTTTTATCATCTTGCAAAACTGAAACTCTGGACCCAATCAACACAACTCCCCATTCTCCCCTCCCTCCAGCAGCCAGCAACCATCATTCTACTTTCCATCTCTATGAATTTGACAACTCTAGGTACCTCAAATAAGTATTTGTCTTTTTGTGACTGATTTATTTCACTTAGTATAATGTCCTCAATGTTCATTCAGGTTGTAGCATATGTTAGAATTTCCTCCCTTTAAATGGCTGAATAATATTCCATCACTATATATATATATATATTATACACTACCTATTAATGAACAGTTGGGTTGCTTCCACATTTTGGCTATTGTAAATAATACTGTTATAAACATAAGTACAGATAAATCTTCCAGTCCCTGCTTTCACTTCTTTGAGGTTTACAGCCAGAGTGGAATTGCTGGAGTATATTGTACTTCTCTTTTTGAGGAACTGCCGCACTGTTTTCCCCAGTGGCTACACCATTTTGCCTTCCTACCAGCAATGCATAAGGGTTCCATTTTCTCCATATCATTGCCAACACTTATTTTCTGTTGTTTTCTTTTTATAATTGTCATTCTAATTGGTATGAGGTGGTTCTGATTTGCATATCCCTAATGATTAGTGATGTTGAGCATCTTTTCATGTGCATATTGGCTATTTGTGTATCTTCTTTTGGAGAAATATTTTTCAAGTCCTCTGCTCATTTTAAAAATCAGATTGTTTAGGTTTTTATTGTTGAGTTTTAAGAGTTCTCTATATATGCTGGATATTAATCTCTTATTATATATGTGATTTGCAAATATTTTCTCCCATTCTGTGAAGTTACTGTTCACTCTGTTCATAGTGTCCTTATCTGAAGACTTTGGAAGAACTGGGAGATGGTTAGGATCAAGGTTTGGATCTTGAAATTCAAAGTGTCTGGATTCAACATCTGGCTATTTAATGTTGGACAAACTACTTAATCTCTTTGATCCTGCCTTAGTTTTTTCATCTGAAAAATGGGGATGATACTTATAATAGGACTAGCTCATAAGATTGCCATGATGATGAGTAAATGAGATCATACCCATAAAATCTTATCACAGAACCTAGCCCAGTTCAAACGCTCAGTAAGTGGCAGTCTTTATTAGTATTGGGCTTAAGAGGGAACTAGAATGATGTAATTGAAAGGTGACGCTAGTTTTCAAATGAGTGAGTGTGTAACCGGACAACCAATGGGTCCATGCTGCCTGTCACTACTTGAGCCAATTAATCAGAGACAGGGTTGAATCATATATGAGTGTTTATTCCAATACTACCGGCAGTATGAGAGAGCAGCAGGTCATCCACACACACACACACAAAAAAAAAAACACAACAAAAAAACAAAACAAAACAAAACAAAACACAAAAAAACTGCTCTGCAGCTCCAGCTGCTTATATAGGGTAAATAGACAAAGATTACCCTATATGGGGAAGTAGGAGGCTGGGGTGGGACTTCATTGTTTGGGCAACAAGGTTGTTAATCTTTCCATGGAAGACAGTTCTTGAATGAGAATGGTTCTAAGGTTGACTCCCAGGTCCTGGGGGTGTACAACTCCCAGCCAGGCCAGAATGTCCTTTCTTTAATCAACACAAGGCAATTATGGTTAACAGAGCATGATTAATATTTCCCACAACCATAGCTAGCCCCCAATATTCTATTTTTGCCCCTAACAAGTAGACCAACAATAATTTTTTACCAACTGGAACACAGTAATATTACATAATACTTAACACTTGTGTAGCAAGTTGCAGTTTACAAAGCATTTAAACATTCATCATTCATTCAACATGAGTAAGACACAGTCCTGAAAAACTGAGTGGGAGAAACCAACAAGGGAGAAGACAGTTTTAAGCAGGGTGATGAGAGCTAAAAAGACAGAAGCATAGGGTGCTGGAGGGGGCTGGGCACAGAGGAGGGCAGTTCGAACTGCAGGAGAGTTTCCCAGGTGGGTAATATAAACTCAGAATTCTGCAGGATTACAGGGTTAGGGGGAGGAGAGGGAGTGCTGGAAGGGACTGAGGGTTCTAGGTAGAGGAATAAGCTACTGCAAAAGCTGGTGGTAAGAGAGGTTGGCTCACTTGGAAATGGCTACTAGTTTATTATGGCTGGAGTAGTGTGAGATGAGCCTAGAGAGGAAGACAGGTGCCCGACCATGAAGGGTTTTGTAAAGCAAGGTAAGGAGTTTAGATTTTATCCTGAGAGTATTAAGAAGCTACTGAAGGGTTTTAAGCAGATTTGGGGGTTTTTTTTGTTTGTTTTTTCTTTTTTTATTTTTTTAATTAAATCTTTATTGTTCAGATTATTACATTTGTTCCTCTTTTTTCCCCCCATAGCTCCCCTCCTCCCAGTTCCCGCCCCACCCTCCACCCTCACTCCCCACCCACTGTCCTCATCCATAGGTGCACGATATTTGTCCAGTCTCTTCAAGCAGATTTGTGATGTGACCTGGTTTATCTTTTAAAAAGATCTCTTAAGCTGCAATGTAAAGAGTGGAATGAAAAGAATGCAGCCTGGGGGAAAGAAGGAGGAAAGATGAACTAAAAACAGTGAAGACAGAGAGAAGTGGAGGGTTCAAAAGACATTTAGGATAAACAGAGCAGATCTGGGGACTGATTGGATGATCTCAGTTGACTCTCTGGGAATAACTCAGGTATTGGCATCATTCTATCATTTGAGATGAGCAATGGAGGCTGAAGAAAGTCAAATGATTTGTGAGATCCAGAAGGAATCCAATGGGAGTCTGGCTTTCCACCCTGACATCTTCTGTACATTCCTCCAGAATGTGCTGTTAGATGAATTTCTAGATCTTTATGTGTAAATCCCAAGGAACTGAAGTCCTGTTTCCCCAACTACTGCTTTGCAGCATATAATCATTTCAAAGGTACTTTATCTGAGTTTTTTGTTGTTTGTTAATATACTGTGGCTTCGCACCCTTGATCTTCAAGACATTCTTTCTCTTCCGTTCTTCTTGGTGTTTGATGAGTAGCCTGGATGCAAGCCCTTCCATCTCAGGGAGACTGAAATGATGAGTTCAAGTTTCTTAAAGAGTCGCCCCAAGTCCTAGGTTTGGCCACTAGTTATCAGTGGGATAGAATGAATCTCTTTCTATAAACTATCTGAAAACCCAGACAAATATAACAAATGCATATTCACTCAAATTCAGTAACTTTAGGAATGTCTTTTAAAATAAATATACCTTCATGATCTGTTTGGTAAATTGGGTTTCTGACTCCATAATACATTCATAGATGTTAGGAATTTTCCCTGGAACTCTATCGTTGACTCACTAGGGAGTATGTTCCTGCTCTATAATTGCTGAGTATGATGTTATCAAACTGTCAACCAAGATGCATGGGTATGTTTAGTTCTTTTCCTTAGACATTTGTACTGTTAAGACTTGTGGGGGGATTGTAATTCACTGAGTTATAAAACCATCAGGGAAGGAATAATGAAGGGAGAGAAGGTGAATTTATAGTTTGAGAAAAACATACCCTAATATGGCTATTCTCAGGCATCAATGAGATGATGAAAAAGTGTCTCTGTGAATTCCAAGGTCTTGCACAAGCAGAGGGTGATACAGCAATATTTTTCTTGCTTGAAACTCCATAAGCTAGTGAGGCGAGCCTATGAGTGCAAAGGGGTCTTTGTTGGTGTCAACTCATCCAGGACCAGGCCTTGCAGGGCTGCAGTTCCTGGTGAAGAGGAAGGATGGAGTCCTGACATTGTACCCCACTCCCGGAGGCTGGGCTTCAGGTCACAGGACCTGTGCAGTTGACCCCTTGAGATGTGAGAGACAAGGTCAAGTCCTGACAGATGACCCCCCGTAACGCTCCCATAGCTTCTACAAATGGCAGGAGGCGCTCAGCTTGAGGACCTTGTGCTCTTGTCCCTAGGGTTTTGGGCGCCTGTAGGGAAATGGCAGCCCTGTGTGCTGCTTCTTTTCAGGGACCACCCACAGCCTAGCCAGCAATAAGCCTAGTCACTCCCAGGGGCGGGGGGCAAGGTAAGGAGGGTCTCACTGGGGAGCAGGGAGGTACAATCTTTCATCATCCCGAGCATCCCAGCACCACAAGCATTACAACCAGCATCACAACCATCCACAAGAGCAGAAATCTCATGGGAGACCATGCAGAGGATCCAAAGAGAGAAAGGAAGAGGGGATGTGAAGGCCCTTTGTAGAAAGTCTGCCCTAGGCAGGCAGAAGAGAAACCCAAGTCTGGATGTTGCACCTCAAAGGCTTGTGCTTTCGTAGGGAAGCTAAACAATGTTCACAGATATTCCTGTAATTCGGGATGATTGGTGGGGGTCAGGTGAGCAGATACAGAAAAGAAGGCTCCCCAGAGATGTTGAGTTGGGAGTCAGGCTGTAAAGGAAAATTCTGGATTAGTCTTCAGGGAGTGCCCCATGCCATGCTGACATTAAATGAAAACCTTCAAGTTGTTGTAGCCTTGCATCCTTTCCCCTGTCCCACCCTGACACTGATGACAGGTCTACAAAGGGAAAGGACTTGACCACTTTTGTTGACTGACAGCGGTGAAGAAGAGTACTTTTACCTAAGGAAATCTGTCATCATTGCCCAAGTGTCTTTCCCTCAAGAACCAAAACAAGTCATGAGTCTTAGACACCTGTGAATCCCTAAGGAGCTGGGTATTCATGGGTATATAGTAGCAGTTCAATACATGCTTAGTGAATGATTGCATGCAAGGGTCTGCAATACTTATCCCGTAACTTCCAAATGATAACCCAGCTTTTCATAAACTGGGAAGACATTTGTTTTCCTATAAAAAAAAAAATGTCTGCCTTGGAGCATTTTAGTTTGCTGAGTGAAAGAAGCTTCCTTAATAGTTATCCCTTCACCACAGGACTTTCGTGAAATGCCCTAGATCATCCCTCTGGCTAGAACAACATCCCCCACCTCAAGACTCAGACTTTTTTTTATAGCCAATGACCCTCTGAGCCCTTATGTGCATTTTAACACATGCCCTGTGGACACAATGTCCTGCCTTTGCTGCCTCACCCAGTCAGGGAATGCTGCCATCTTTTGAAGCCCCAGTTCTCCCTCCTCAGAAGCCTTTTCTGAGAAAAGCCCACACACCATGATCCCTGCTGACTCTCTGGGCTGCACAGTTGTGTAAGTCATTCATTATATTACAGGTAAACATGCTTTAGTCATAGAGATGTTTCATGCACAGCCTTTTCTCACAAATAAATGGAGAGCCCCTTGTTCCCAAAGATGGTAACATCTGCTTCCCTATCGCCAGGGATGTCTCCCAAAAGGCATTGCACATAGGTATGCAGTAAATACATACTGAATGAGGGGAAGCTGGAAAACAGATCTGGACCTTTCTGGGATCCTCAAGTAACAGACATTTACTTTGGCTGTGCCTGGTTAATTAACCTTCTGCCATCAAGCTGCCTCAGAAGCTGGACAGACAAGAAGAAATCCTGTCTCAACTTCAGATTAGAAATGACTCTGCCACTAAACCAGTTAGTTGCTCTGGCCTCAATTTCCCCATTTGAAAAATAGAGAGATTGCTACTTTGGGCTAAGATGGGATAGTAATAGCATTTGTATTTACCCTCCTGTATGGAACAACAACAGAAAGACATAATCTGAAGCACCAGTTTTCAAAATACTAGATACTAGGTAACATAGTGATCCCAGAAAGATGGAAAACAAGATGAGCCCAGTGAATGCCCTAGCTTATTTTAACAGTTTTACTGAGATATAATTCACCTACCAAACAATTCACCCATTTAAAGAATGCAATTCAATGACTTTTAGTATATTCACAGAGATGTTCTACCATCACCAATTTTAGAACATTTTTAATACCCCATACCCTTTAGCTACCTATTACCTATTCCCTCCAGCCCTAATTAGCTACTAATCTACCTTCTGTCTATAGATGTCCCTATTTTGGACATTTCAAATAATTGAAATCATATTACATGTGATCTTTTGTAACTGGCTTCTTTCTTTTTTTAACGTAAAGTAAAATATATTTTTTTTTAAAATATATTTTACTGATTTTTTACAGAGAGGAAGGGAGAGGGATAGAGAGTTAGGAACATCAATGAGAGAGAAACATCGATCAGCTGCCTCCTGCACACCCCCTACTGGGGATGTGCTCGCAACCAAGGTGCATGCCCTTGGCTGGAATGGAACCTGGGACCCTTCAGTCCGCAGGCCGATGCTCTATCCACTGAGCTAAACTGGTTAGGGTGTAACTGGTTTCTTTCACTCAGAATAATATTTTCAAGGTTCATCCATGTTGTAGCATGTATCAGTAAGGTCTTCATTCATTTTTATGGCCAAATAATATCAATTGTATGAATATAGCACATTTTGTTTATATATTCATCAATTGATGAACATTTGGGTTGTTTTCACCTCTTGATTATTATGAATAATGATTCTATGTACAAGTTTTTTTGTGGATATATATTTTCCTTTCTCTCGGGAGAGAATTGCTGGGTCAGTTGTTAACTCTATGTTTAAACTTTTTAGGAACTATCTGATTGCTTTCCAAAGTAGCTGCATCATTTTACATACCTACTAGCAATGTACAAAGATTCTGATTTCTCCACATCCTCACCAATTCTTGTTATCTGACTTTTTTGTTATAGTCATCCTAGTGAGTATGAAGGGATATGAAGTTCATTGTTGTTTTGATTTGCATTTCCCTAATGATGTTGAGCAACTTTTTATGTGCTTATTGGCCTTTTCTATCTCTTCCCTGGGAAAATATCTTTTCATATCCTTCGCCCATTTTTTAATTGGGTTATTTATGTTTTTATTATCAAGTTGTAACAATTCTTTATATAGTCTAGATACAACTGCCTTATCAGATTAATGATTTATAAATATTTTCTCCCATTCTGTGCGTTGTCTTTGCACTTTCATGAGTGTCCTTTAAAGCACAAAAGTTTCATAAGGTCCAATTTATATATTTTTTTCTTTCATTACTCATCCTTTTGATGTAATAAATGAGAATCCTTTGCCATCTCTGAGGTCATGGAGATTTACCCCTATGATTTCTTATGTGTTTTTTATAGTTTTAACTTTTTAGGGTTTTGATCCATTTTGAGTTACATTTTTTACATAGTGTGGTACATGGTCCAATTTCATTCTTCTACATGTGGCTATCCAGTTGTCTCAGCACTATTTTGAAAATACTATTTTTTCACCATTGAGTGCCTTGGCAATCTTGTCAAAATCAGTTGACCAAAAACACATGGTTTTATTACTGGACTCTCAATTTCATACCACCAACTTACATGTCTATCCTTATGCCAATACTATATTGTCTTGATTATCATTGCTTTGTAGTAAATTTTGAAATTGAAAAGTATAAATCCTCCTACCTTGTTCCTTTTTAAAGATTGTTTTAGCTATTATGGGTTACTTGTAATTCCATAAATTTTAGAATCAGTTTGCTAATTTCTAAAGAGAAACAAGTTGAAATTTTTATAGGTATTGTGTTAAATCAATTTGGGAAGCATTACCATGTTAACAATATTAAGTTTTCCAATCCATGAGCATGGGATGCGTTCCCATTTATTTAGATCACAATTTTCTTTCAACAATAGTTTTCAGAGTATAAGTTTTGCACTCCTTTTCTGAATTTTATCCCTAAGTATTATTTTTGATGCTACCATAAATAGAATTATTTTCTTAGCCTCATTTTGTATTGTTCATTGTAAGGGTATAGCTTTACAATTGATTATTGCACATTGATCTTGTATCCTGCAACCTTACTGAACTTTTTGTTTTAGCTATAATAGTGTTTTTTTTGGTTCTCCCTCTGTGTGTGCATGTATGCGTGCATTTTCTTTAAGATTTTCTACATACAAGATCATGCTATCTGCAAATAGGAATACTTTTAATTTTTCTTTCCAACCTGGTACCTTTTTTTTTCTTGACTAATTGCCCTGGAAAGAACTCCAGTATAATGTTGAGATGCACACATTCTTGTTTTGCTTCTAATCTTAAGAGTAAAGCATATATTCTTTCACAATTAAGTATGATGTTAGCCATGGGTTATTTGTAGATGTTCTTTGTCAAATTGAGGAAGTTCCCTTCTATTTCTAGGTTGCCAAGTGTTTTTTATCATGAAAGGGTGTTAGATGTTGTCAAATGCTTTTTTGCATCTATTGGAGTGATCATGTTGTTTAATTTTTTATTCAACTGCTGTGATGTATTACACTAGTTGATTTTTAGATGTTAAACCAACCTTATATTTCTAAGATAAATTCCACTTTCCATAGTGCATAATTCTTTTTATATATTGTTGGATTAAGTTTGCTCGTATTTTGTTTGAGGATTTTTGCATTCATATTTATAAGAGATAATGGTCTGTAGTTTCCTTGTGATGTCTTTGGTTTTTGTATCTGGGTAACATTGACCTCATAGAATAAATTGGGAAGTGTTCCATCCTCTTATATTTTTAGAATAATTTGTGAGAAGTTAGTAGTATTAGTTCTTTAAATGTTTATTAGAATTCAGTGGTGAACCATCTGGGCCTGATATTTTCTTAGTGGGCAGGTTTTTAAAAATTATTATTCAATCTCTTCACTTGTTACAGGTCTATTCACATTTTTCTTCTTTTAAAAATATATATTAATTTAAATTCTTTATTGTTTAAATAAAGTATATTTTTATTGATTTCAGAGAAGAAAGGAGAGAGAGATAGAAACATCAATGATGAGAGAGAATCATTGATCAACTGCCTCCTGAACACCCCACAATGGGGATTGAGCCTGTAACCCAGGCATGTACCCTGACCTGGAATCAAACCGTGACCTCCTGGTTCACAGGTCGATGCTTAACCATTGAGCAACACTGACCGAGCCATATTGTTTTCTTCTTCAGTTTCAGAAGATTATGTATTCTAGAAATTTGTCAGTTTCATCTAATTTATTGGCATATAATTACTCATAGAATTTCTTTATATACAAGATTTGTATATTGCTCTGTGTGCCAACCATCCAAAGCCAAATCTCCTGTCACCTTGTATTAGAGCCCTCTTCTCCCCCTCTTTTTTCTAGAGTCTTAATGTTGAAGATTTGGCACAGATTTTTGCCTTCTTTTGGGACCCAATCACAAAGTTTTCAGTATAGGTCATGGGGAAGAGTAGCTCGGGCAGAGCCTGGCAGACTCCCTGAGTTGATGAACACCGATCTGAGAGTTCAGGGAACCAAGACAGCTAGAGTTTATATATTTTGTCCTGTTTGTCTCAGGTGAGAGGATAAATCCAGTCCCTGTTACTTGTCAGAAGTGGAAATTGCAGTCTTATAAAGTAGAAAGCTTTATTTAAATTCCAGACTGGCCTTTCCAAAAAGAAAGAGAGAGGGAAAGAAGGAGGGAGAGAGAGAGGCAAGCACTTTGATGTTGGGCAAGAGAAACAATACTGGTGTGATCAGGTGGTTGAAGCCATCAGATGCACAAGGTCCAAAGTTACAAGAAGAAAATGTATTGTTCTTCTCTCCTTATTGAAATATAGTATACACATACATAAAACTATTTTCTTACATTTTGAAAGTCACTGGTGCAGGTTAATGTGGTTCATTTTCTCTTATATCATCCTGTAGTTAGGAGGGATAGAAAGAAAAGGATGAGGGAAAGAACCTGCTCTTCACTGTTTTTTTGTTGTTTTGTTTTTTTTAGAAGCCCAGAGGAATTTTATCAAAACTGATATCACTCCAAAATTAATCACCTGAAGACATCCATTGACATCTGACTTTTCTCCTACCATCTGCATATATATTTGCCAACATTCATTTAAGTTAAAAAAAATAAAAGTTTGTTTTAAATGAATAAGCTCGAGGAGGGACAGATTTCTTCTTAGGTAAATAACACTAAGTGAAAGCTCTCTTTATATTACTTGTTTTTGCTTTGGTTCACATTACCTTCTTTGAAAGCCATTACTTTCCATCATTGGGTAAGCCTATGAGTTCCTTTACTGGCATCCAATATAAATGTCAAGTGAAAACAATTTTTCTAAAGAGAGAGATGGACATCTAGCCTCTGGAACATTGCAACTAAATATGTGGTCCATGTATCAACAGCATCAGCAACACTTGAAAGCTTTGTAGACATGCAGGATCTCAGACACTCCCTAGACATCCAAAGTCACATTTTAACAAGATTCCCAAATATGCACATTAAACTTTTAAATGCATACTGCTCTAGAAAGTACCATTATCAAAGGAAACCTAAGTGATGAGACAGGTTTACCTAGAGACCCACGTAATGTTAAAGAACTTAGTCCTAGATTTTAGTTTAGAGAGCAATATGGGAACAAGCTAAGCTTCACTGAATGTAGGACCAGGCTTAATGTACTGGTATGAGACTATTGCAGGTAACCTGAACAGTACAGAAAGGGTCGGGCTGGGGAGAGATTAAAACTCACAGGGGCTGAGACATAGAGAAAGACCTCCTAGAGAAGCAAAGATTGAGTGGTGGCAGTGAAAAAATAAAGGGAAAACCTAATCACAGAAGAATACAAATATAGTCCATATAATATCAGTTATATAGATTTTAAGAACATGTAATAAAATTACTATACGTGTATATATCATATATATTTATATATAATAATGTATATATAGTATATATGATTGTGTGTGTGCGTGTGTGTGTGTGTGTATAGGCATGCATGGTAATGATGCATACAAAGACACATAAGAGAATGATAGCACATTTAGGATAGTGATTACCTCTTGGAAGGCATATTAGTTATCATGTAGTATAACAAATTATCACAAAAATAACTGCTTAAAACATACATTTCCAGGAAGCTAGACATGGCTTATCTGGGTCCTCTGCTTCAGGATCTCTCTCAAGGCTGCAATCAAGGTGTAGGACAGGAATGCAGTCCCATCTGAAGGCTCTACTGGGAAGGGTGGCCTTCCAAGTTCAATTCCATGGTTGTTGGCAGGATTCAGTGTTTTGGCTGGAGGCCTCTGTTGAGTCTTTGCCATGTAGGTCTCTCCCCATACAGCACCTCACAACATGGCAGTAGGCTTCATCAAAGCAAGTAAGGGGGCAAGAGAAAGTGCCAGTGGGATGGAAGTCACAATCTTTTGGGACCTAATCACAGAAGTGACATCCCATCAATTTTGTCATATTCTGTTCATTAGAATCAAGTCACAAAGTCCCACTCACACTAAAGGGGAGGGCATGAATACCAGAAGATAGGGTTCATTGAGGGTCACCTTTGAAAGCCACTAGTCAAAAGCAGGGGAGTGTTAGTAAAAGAAGAGAACTCTAATGTGTACTTATGCAGGAGGCTTCAACTATATCTGTAATGTTTTATTTCTTAAGCTGAGTGGTGGGTGTGTGAGTATGTAATCTTTTATATACCCTTTTTAGGTCTGAAATATTTCCTAATCAGGAATACAGAAAAAAAGTTTAAAGTTAAATGTGCCCAATTTCTGAATCTGTTTAAGAAAAAAAAGGATGGAGTAGTTGTTTGGAAAGGGGGATAAGAAGAGAGTGCAGCCCAGGATTTTGGTGGTTGATAGCCTAGTTTCTACATTTAGTTAACTCTTCCTATCTAGTTAGTATCAATGCCTTCTTCTCCCACATTATATAGTAGCATGTCTCATAATCTGTCTTACATTAATATCATGTATGTGTGTATCTATTTATTCCACCTCCCATAAGAATTTTCAATTTCTGGAGGGTTTATACCAAATAGGATTTTATTTCTTATCCTATATCACCTAGCACTGTGCTTTAAACATAATAGGTGCCCAATAAATGTTTGTCCAACCAAAGTGGACTTAATGCCCAAAAAAAGAAACAAAGTGGACTTACTGCTTCCCCACCCCATTTTCTCATGTTAACATTTTAAAATGTATTATATATTAGTATTCATTAAGGCTATAACCATGGGTGAAACAGAAGGCTTCTGATAAATTCCTTTGTCACCATTATTAAACTAATAAAGTAGTCACACATATAAAGTGGTGAGGTACCACAAAAATTCACTCCCAAACAATATATTCCCCACCATGGTGCCTGCTTTTTCTTTCTTATAGACCTTTCTTGCCCTGGCCAGTTTGACTCAGTGGATAGAGCGTCAGCCTGTGGACTGAAGGGTCCCAGGTTCCATTCCGATCAAAGGCATGTACCTTGGTTGTGGGCACATCCCCAGTAGGGGGTGTGCAGGAGGCAGCTGATGGATGTTTCTCTCTCATGGATGTTTCTAACTCTCTATCCTTCTCCCTTCCTCTCTGTAAAAAATCAATAAAATATATATATATTTTTTTAAAAAAGAACCCTTTATTTAGGTTAAGGGATTAATTCCAGGACATCTCTTGAAACATAAATAATCTTCAAATGGAAACTATAACTATATACCTTAGTGCAATATTCTTTAATTTTTGCAAGAACACTGACCTCTTTGAGAATTTGAAGAAATCTGTAAACACTACCTACTCCAAATGCATAACATTTTACAATTTCAAGTAAGGATTCATAAACTTCTACCCTCGCCCTTCAAAAGATTGAATTAGGACACTGAGGGAACAAATCACCATTCATGGATAATTTAAGGTTGAGGAACCATAAAGAAGGGATAGTGATTAGAAAGTGGGAGCAGTGCCCAGAAAGGAAGACTTAGGTGTGGCATTGCCACACATAAAGAACCTGGACAGCCCTAAGCTAGCATTATGACTAAAAATGCCTGGGTCCAGTGGACCCATGGGAAAATAAGGAGGGAGGCAAGAGGCTCACAAGGATAGGGGGTCAGGATGCCCTGAAATATTGTGAAAGAACAACATAATTCAAATTGCCATTGAAGTCTATCTTGGATATTTTTAAAAATATCTTGATGTTAGAAGTGCAACACAGATCACAGTCACTGTAGTTGGTGCACATTTCATTTTCAGAACCCTTAGGAAGTTTCAGATGAGGCTGGAAACTTTGGACATCATAATTAGTGTCCAAGAAGAGTATTAATCATACACATGCACAGAATGTAGATTTTCTTCCCAGTATTGGTATACTTTATGATTGTTCTACTCATGATCCATGTAGCAGAATAAAATCCTTCACTTTAGGACAAACTGTTAACAGCCTTTGGTAGAAAATGAAGATGACAGCTGTGTGCTCATTCTGTATAACTCAGAATGGTGTGTTGCCCATCCCCAAAATAGTAATTACAAACTTTTAGAAGAAAATTCAGTTCAACTAAGCAAATCTGGAACAAATGCCAAATATAGCACCTGGCTCTACTTACCATTGCTGTATTCTCTCTCTCTTTCCTAAAAAAACACAGATTTGTGGCACCATCACTGGTTTATTCTGAAAAAATGTCATGGTAAACTCACTTTCTTCCCTTGTGAAGGAGAAATCTTTCAATGCATACTCCATGCCCTGTTTGCCCCTGCTTTTGGTCCCAGACATACAGAAATGCCATATTGGAAGGGTTACAGACCCATACTGTTTCTCTTTGCAATTATGTTAATTCCCCAAATCATCCCTTGACTTCTTTGAACTTTTCAGAAGAGAAATTGAAAAGATGAGGAGAGGGCAGGAACACATATATAACCCATTGTCTCATATTACCCTTATTATCTCAAGCCCATTTTTTTCACAAAGTGAAGCTTTTGCAGGATTCATAAAAGGGGGCCATAAATAAATTCTGAAAGAGTTTTAAATACTTAAAAGTTTACAAAAATATGATTTACCAAATGTTCAAAAATAATTATGATGAATCACAATTGTGAATAAACAGTTTTCTGTCTTTATTGCAAAGTTATTTTTAAAGTGTTTCTCCATGAATCATACAAAATAACTGATTGTGACATGAATTTTCATCTTAATAACTATTTCTGAGATAGGAAAACTCTAATTTTAAAAAAGCAACCAATATTTTAATTGAAAATATTGCAGTAAAAGAAATGATACAATAATGAAACAATATATTTCCCAGATGTAAATTACATAATTATTTAATGTTATTATTCTGAAATTTTGACATAATTTTATTCCATAGTGAAGCTCTAGGTTATCTTGGTAAAATGGCAAGTCCTTCTAGATTATTGCATTTAAAGATCAGAGCAATGTTATCATAAACTTAGTTTTTGAAATTGGAACTAATTTTTTAAAAGAGAGAAACAAATTGATGATAGAGTCTATGAATTCTCTATCCAGACTGGTTTGTATTCAAAGCGAAGTGAGGAAAATTGAATAGTTTCACAGGCATTAACACCACATACCATTCCTTTGTTTTAAAAAAATAGAAACATTTTAGTAAAAGAGTGTTATCTCCAGCTCAGTTCCTTCTGTTCTCATCACTACCATGAATATGCAGCATCTGGTTGTACTGACACTCATTCCCAAGACACAATGAACTGAGTGGCACCATTCAGTGCTTATAGGACTGTACTGAGATGGTATGAACACCTCCTCATATCAGGTGTTCATACCATAATGACAGTTGGGATTTCTAAGGGCACCCATCAAGTTGTATTATAAATTACATGCCTATGTTTCCAATTAG
The DNA here is from genome assembly GCF_963259705.1 of Myotis daubentonii. NCBI lineage: Eukaryota > Metazoa > Chordata > Mammalia > Chiroptera > Vespertilionidae > Myotis > Myotis daubentonii. The sequence goes on from NC_081861.1 coordinate 40,902,797, forward strand.
ACAGTAAACTTCCTGAGGACAGGAAAATGCCTTTTTTGTTCGTTTAGTATTTTGTTTGTTTAGTAACCCAGTGCCTCAAACATTGTTATAATAATAATGCTAAAAATGATAGTAACTCTTATTGAACACTATTAGACCCTATTTTCTATGCACTTAATGCAATTACTCTTTACAGTGACCCTATTTGGGAGATACTATTCATCCCCATTTTACAAATGAAGAAACTGAGGTACCAACAGGTTGAATAACTTGTCCAAGACTATATGCTAAGGTAGCTGCAGAGCCAGGATTTGAATACAGCAATCCTGCTCCAGGGTAAGGCTGTTCATCTCTAAAAAGTATGCTTTGCTCCCTAGGGTATGTATTCAATAATTTTCAAGACAAATATTTATTTGTTCTCTAAACACATATTAAACCTCAAACAAAAAAAATGAATGCAATCTTTCAAAGATATTGCCCCAGGAAGCGTCTATTGCTCAAAACCTTTGTAATTCTTTCTTTGGAATTGTTTTCAGCACCAATTTATGAATCACAGAAGAAAAGTAGTCAATACATTGTAATAACAGCTCATTTTTTAAATAAACACAGAGTTATTCAGTTTGATGACTATCTCATTTGCTCAACATGTTTCTGAATACCATCCGTTCTCCAAAAAACCACATTCTCTATTAAAAGAAGGATATGCTACTGAAGGTGGTCCAAAAAATATGATGCAGATATATTTTTCAATCAACTAATAAATCAACTTACTGAGTACATGCTTGGTCCCAGGGGTACAAAATCACATGACATCCCTTCCTTCAGGGGGCATTCAGCTATATGAGGGAGACAGATAATCCAGTATGACAAGTTCTTTGATACCTATAAAAGTATAGGTTCCCTGAGGATCCCAAAAGAGGAACATCATACCCAAATTAAAATTAATTTTAATCTCCAAAGATGAGTATTGGCCACACCAGTACACGAGGGCACAGACTCTCAGCTAGCTACACTTAGTGGGAGATTATGTCTTTGGATGGGTACACCCTCTCAGGTTTATTTTTAGAAGATAATAATCTTATTATTTTATGGTCACACTTAGTACTCAAGTTGTTTTTGCCATTAAACGAAACCTGGAAACATTTGCCCATGGCAGTTTAATTTTAAATATATTTGATTGTTGTTTGCTTTTGTTACTGAAACATTTATAATTCTTCATGTTTCCCTGGAATTAAACAGAAAACAAACCAATATACTAAGGAGATCAGTGTTATCAGAATCTACTTGTAATAGTGGACATATGATGACTATTTGTTTGATAAACAAAGGAAAGAGTAAATCCTTAAGACTGCTTTTCTGTAATTGAAACAAAATAGCTTGTTTCCTTCACTTCCTGTGAGGTGAGGTAGAACAGAATAGCCCACACATGAAGAGAAATGGCTGCTCTGGCAGAAGCTTATACTTTTCTCCATATATTAATTTGCAGGACAGTAATTTTGAACAATGATCAGTGGGAGGTATGGTGCTCCAAAAAGGAGTTGCTCTGTTTTTGTGACTTACCTATCTTTAAAAACAAAAACCCCTCACATCACACAGAACTGTCCTTAGAGAGTGGAAAAAGTGGTTGGGAGGTGGATAAGTATTGTCCAACATGGGTGAGCTTACTGCTTAGATATAAGAGATGGTGGGAAGTGTTTATACCCTAGTTGTATGCTGAGGCAAGAGCTTGAAGGCTCTCTTCTCTGTAATCCTCATCCCTAAGGGGCCTGACCCTAACCCTGTAAAATTGTTATAGAGAGCAAGAAATAGGACATATAATGAGGCTTTGGAGAGATCTCTAGCATGGGATGCTACTTGGGAAGAGGAGGCCTTTTTGAAATTTAAGAGTGAAATGTTCTTGGGTAGGAGGAAATGTTACCTGCAAGACAATAAGACCTCAGTTCTTGTCTTCTTGAAGAAAAGATTTCATCAAAAGATGAAATACAGCAAAGCAAGCAAGAATTTATTGCCCACAGCAAAATCACACTTAGGACAGTGAAACAAGGAAGGGCATAGAACAGTGGTTCTCAACCTTCCTAATGCTGCAACCCTTTAATACAGTTCCTCATGTTGTGGTGACCCCCAATTTCATTGTTACAAATTGAACATAATTAAAGCATAGCAATTAATCACAAAAACAATATGTAATTATATATGTGTTTCCCGATGGTCTTAGGCGACCCCTGTGAAAGGGTCATTCACCCCCAAAGGGGTCGCGACCCACAGGTTGAGAACCGCTGGTATAGAAGAAGCAGCAGGAGAGCCGAGGCTGGGCTGCTTTGGCTCACTGGGAAGTCAGAAAAAAGAGGTCCTTGGAGACAGGTTCAGGGGGTCACTGCCACTGCCCATTGCTCCCCTGGTTGCAAGTTTTATGGTGTCCCTTAGAGGTTAGGACATATGTGCCTGTAAGCGATGGAGAGGGGGAAGGGAATGGCAGGGGTGTGCCCCCTGGGGGAGAGCTCATGCTCTGTCCTTTATATTGAGGGTATTTATCTCTCTCTTGCAGGTTGGAATCATAGGGGAGGTCCCAGGGGAGAATCTCAATAGAATATTCATTAGCTTTCTAGATGTGCTTCTCACCACCGCCCCCCCCCCCCCCACATCATGGTCTCCCCTGATTGGTCAACACCGGAGCAGTTGTCATTAGTCAATGCAGCTGGTCCTGAGGCAGCCAGGATGTCACTTGTCTGGTTTTGCTGCTTTTCTGGGCCTGGAGCTGAAATACAACTGAAGTCTAGATGTTATCTTTAGGGAAGAAACATCAGGGGGTCTAAACCATATGACCAGCAGTATGCTAGAGGAGGAAAGGTTATCCTAGGTTGAGGTACTCGTTTTCCTAGTTTTGCCCTTTGCTGAGCATCTGGAGCTTTCCACCCTGGTGACCTTCTGTACCTAGCCCATCATCCTTGCTCTGCTCATGTCTGTCTAACTTCCTATAACAGAAACACTGGGCACTTACTTGAGTGAAGGGAACATGGTTTAGTAGGCAAAGGGAACCAAAGATAAACTGGATCTGCTTCACAAGTCTGTCTAGTGGGCAAACTTTTTGACTTGAGGGCCACAATGGGTTCTTAAACTGGACCGGAGGGCTGGAACAAAAGCATGGATGGAGTGTTTGTGTGAACTAATATAAATTCAAAGTAAACATCATTACATAAAAGGGTACGGTCTTTTTTTTCAATAGTTTTATTCATTTCAAACGGGCCACCGCGGGCCGTAGTTTGCCCACGGCTGGTCTAGAGCCAGGCTCAGTGAGCTCAAAGGGTAAGGAGTAAGAGATAGTAGGAAGGGAAAGATACCCACCTGCCTACCATTTATTTATTAATTTAGCACATGGAACATTTAAAAAACTGTGCTACAACCCAAATCCAAACCCTGATAAGTTTGGTTGGAAATTGATCACAACATTATAATGAATTCTTTTTTGAAATGTATTTATTTACCCTTCTTATTAGATGACTCTATAGTTTGGACATTTTCTTTTAAATGGAGAAAGTATCGTCTGCATCCTTGGAAATTATCAGAAAGATGTGAAGTCTAGGAAAAAAGTAGAGAGAAGCGCATGCTGTGGTATTTTTCAAGCATCAAAAGACGAAACTCTTTATTTTGTTGTGCAAAATACCCAATTCTGCTTTGTTTTCACTTCTCTCTGTTTCTCCATGTCCTGCATCTGCCTAGTCCAAACCCAGAAGTAGAGTCAGACAAAATAAGAAACTGAAAAATTATCTTCGTATCCCAATCTCTATTTTGTTTAACACGATCTAATGGAAAGTGTACAAGACCAAGATATAAATGGAATTCTAACACTGGTTACTTTATATTCATAAGTTTTCTGTCATTTTTATTAATGATTAATTTACTTTGAGATAAAATTCATATACTGTAAAATTCAACCTTTTAAGCAAAGAATTCAGTGGGTTTTAATATATTCATAAATGTGCAATCACCACCACTATCCAATTCCAGAACATTTTCATTACCTGAAAAACAAACTACATACCCATTGTCAGTTGGTCACCATCCCTACCCCCGCCTCCAGTCCACCTCTCCCCCAGTCTCTGGCAATCAATAGAACTTATAATCAAATAACTTATATGCATATTAGTGGCCCAGTGCACACATTTGTTCACCTTGAAAGGAACTGTAGGCCACGAGGCTGCTGTGGGCACAGGGGCAGGTTTCCTTCCATCCTCTGTACCCCCGCCCCACCCCTCCTGCCACAGTCCCCAGTACCCTGACTGCCGGCAGTCCCACTCCCACCGCCACCGCTCCCATGTGCTGATGGTGCCAGGCTTGCTCACAACCGCTGACAGCATGGAGCGGTTGGGCCAGCACCAGCAGCGGGTGCAAGCGTGGCTGCTGCCCCAAGCACCCCACAGGAGCAGGGGGAGGTGGAGAAGCCTTGTGGGGCAATTGAGGCTGGCAGCCGCGGCTTGCACCCACGGATGGCACCAAGTGGTCGGGGCCAGCACCCGGTGCCAGCAGCGGGTGCAAGCGCCGGGTGGGACAACAGCGTGCAGGAACAAAGAATTTTCAGTAACCCCCAGAGGTTCGCCCCGATGAGAGTGACCGGCATCCCTCCTTGATCTGGTGCCCCCGCTCACCTGCTCCACCATCCCACAGCAGCCGACACTGGACTTGTTCCGCACATGTTCCCTAGTGGTCAGTGCACATCATAGCGACCGGTTGTTTGGTTGTTCTGCCATTCGGTCTATTTGCATATTAGGATTTGCATATTAGGGTTTTATATATATAGATATGCATATTCCATGGACTCAGACAATAGGCAGGTGGTGACCTGGTGTGGGGTGGGAGCCAGGTGGAGGGAGATGGGATCGGGGGAGAAATGGGGGACATCTGTAATATTCTCAACAATAAAATAAATTTTAAAAAAACATAAAAAAAAAAACTGTGCTAGAGAGCTAAAGGAGCTGCAAAAAAGAAAGTAACATAGTTCTTCCCTCAAGTAGCTTGTATTCCCAAGTGATTCTCAGGCTGCGCAGAAGTTATTTCTCATTGCTAAAGCGTAGAACCATGAGAGAAATAGTAGAATGTCCTTCTGCAGGCCTACCACACCTCTTCTCCAGCTCTACCATCTCTAGGGACAGAAGGTGAGATTACTCTTCTCCAGAAAGTTCCCTTTCAGTCTTTTAATTCTACTTCTTTTGAGAGGCTGCAGAGTCATAGTTTTCAAGCACTAGTCTGGGAATACTTTCATTCTGGAGTCAACTTCAAGGAATGGGGAACATGTGATGAATACTTTCCCAAATCTGGATATCAATATGTCCTCAAAGGCTATTAATTCCATCCGCCCTGAATTATCCCAGATTCATGAAAAGCTATAGGTGTGGATTTTATAAAGAATGCAGGAATAAAATAAAAAGAAACGAACAAAAGAATGTAGGAATATTTTTTCAAAAGATTTCCTTATGTGTCTCTAGTACATAAGAAAAAAAATAAGTTTATATTTAGATTTTCAATAACTTACTGTGATAATTTTATGTGTCCATTTTTAAAAATATATAATTTTTTGATTTCAGAGAGGAAGAGAGAGATAGAAACATCAATGATACCAATAGCAATCAAGGCACAATTATAAGACTGTGCACACAGCTCACACAGGGGCGCACCTAGAGTACCCAGCTCAGGTGACTGGGGAGGCTGAGCCACTGGGTGCTATAGGACATGTACTACACAAGGCCACTCTACCAATTACAGGAGACATAACAGCTCTACTTAATTTATAGAAACAAACACAGGGAAGCAGCCAAAATGAAGAGACAAAGAAACATGTCACAAATGAAAGAAATAGAAGCAAGTGAAGTACTGGATACAGAGTTCAAAACAAAGGTTATAAGGTTACTCAAGGATCTTAATGAGAGCTTCAAAGGATTTATGAGAGCTTCAAGAGACTTAGTGAGACTTTCAAGGATCTTTGTGAGAATGTCAAAGACATGAAAAAGGACCAATCAGAAATTAAGCATACAATAAGTGAAATAAAGAATAATTTACAGGGATTTAACAGTAAAGTATAGGATTCCAAGAATCAAATGAACAATTTGGATTATGAGGAAACAAAAACATACAATCAGAAGAGCAAAAATAAAAAAGAATCCAAAAATACGAAGATCGTGTAAGGAGCCTCTGGGACAACTTCAAGTGTACCAACATTTGCATTATGGGGGTGCCAGAAGAAGAAGATAGCAAGATATTGAACACCTATTTGAAGAAATAATGATAGAAAACTTCCCCTACCTGGTGAAAGAAATAGACTCACAAGTCCAGGAAGCGCAGAGAACCCCAAACAAAAGGAATCCAAAGAGGACCACACCAAGACACATCATAATTAAAATGCCAAAAGTTAAAGACAAAGAGAGAATCTTAAAAGCATCAAGAGAAAAGCAGTTAGTTACCAGTAAGAGAGTGTCCATATAACTGTCAGCTGATTGCTCAACAGAAACTTTGCAGTCCAGAAGGGAGTGGCAAGAAATATTCAAAGTGATGAATAGCAAAGGCCTACAACCAAGATTACTCTACCCATCAATGCTGTCATTTAGAACTGAAGGTCAGATAAAGAGCTTCACAGACAAGAAAAAGCTGACGGAGTTCATCACCACCAAACCAGTATTACATAAAAAGTTGAAGAAGGGTATTCAAGAAGGAGAAGGAGAAAGGGAAGGGGAAGGGGAAGGGGAAGGGGAAGGGGAAGGGGAAGGGGAAGGGGAAAGAAGGAGAACGGGAAAGAAGGAGAAGGAGATAGAGACGGAGAAGAAGGGAAAAGAAGAAATATGAACAATAATATGGCAATAAATACATATCTATCAACAATTGAATCTTAAAATCAAAATAAACAAGAAATCTAATGAACAAAATAAACTGATGAACAAAATAGAATCAGAGGCATGGAAACACGGAACAGACTGACAAATCTCAGAGGGAAGGGGTGAGGGTGGTATAGGAAGAGATTAACCAAAGATCTTATATGTATCTATGCATTACCTATAGACACAATACGGTGGAAAAGGCCTGGGGCAGGGCAGGAACCAGGTGGAGGGTGGACAATGGGCGAAAAAGGGGTACAACTGTAATACTCTCAACGTTAAAGATTTTTAAAGATATATAAATAAATTAATTAAAAAATGACATCAGATGGAAATATGTATCTACACGAAGTAAATAAAAGATATTAAAAACAGAAACTTCATGAGTAAATATATTTTTCTTATTTCTTAAATTTCTTTAAAAGATAATTGACTAAATAAAAATGTATTGTGGGCTTTATAACTTATATATAAGTAAAATACATGAAAATCATAGTATGAAGGCCAAGAGAGGGGAAATGAAGGTGCACTATTATAGTCTGTAGGTCAGAAATCTGACATGGTTCTCACTGAGCTAAAATTAAGGTGTCAGCAGGGCTATGTTCTTTTTGGAGGCTCTAGGCCAGTGGTTCTCAACCTTCTGGCCCTTTAAATACAGTTCCTCATGTTGTGACCCAACCATAAAATAATTTTCGTTGTTACTTCATAACTGTAATGTTGCTATTGTTATGAATCGTAATGTAAATATCTGATATGCAAGATGGTCTTAGGCGACCCCTGGGAAAGGGTTGTTCGACCGCCAAAGGGGTCGCGACCGACAGGTTGAGAACCACTGCTCTAGGGGAAAATCTGTTTCCAGCTTCTAGAGGCTGCTTATATTCCTTAGCTTATGGCCCCTTCCTCAGTATTAAACTTATCACTCAAGCCTCTGCTCTGCCATTACATCTCCTCATTTCGACCCTCTTGCCTCTTATTTATGGGCTTTTGTGATTACATTGAGCCTATTCTGATAATCCTGGATAATTTTCCCACATCAAAATCCTTGATTTATCACATCTGTAATGTTCCTTTTGCCATGTAAGGTAACATAGGTTTAGGTTCACAGGATTAGAATGTGGAAACCTTTGGGGATCATTATTATCTACTATATACCTCAGTTAAAAGGGAAAGATTTTCAGAGTGGGTTTAAAAAGTAAGAACTAAGTTCATGCTGTTTACAATAAACATTCTTTAAATATAAGTACACAAATAAGTTAAAAATTAAAGGATAGGAAAATATATACCATGTGTAGTAGGCTGAATGGTGGCCCCAAACATATATCTGTGTTTTAATCCCTAGAACCTGTGAATATTACCTTATAAGGCAAAAGATGTGATTAACAAAGGATTTTAAGAGGAGGAGCTTTTCCAGGAGGACCTTAAATGCAATCACATGTATCCTTATAAGACAGACACAGAGGGAGAATGGACACAGAGAAGGCAATGTGAAGACTGAGTAGAGAAAAAGATACAGACACAAGCCCAAGAATGCTGACACCAGAAGCAAGGAACAAAAGTTGAATACCCTTCTTCAACTTTTCATGTAATACTCTATCCCCTAGAGCCTCTGGAAGAAATATGGTCTTGTCTATACCTTGATTTTGGATTTCTCACCTCCAGAAATGTGAAAGAATAAATATCTGTTGTTCTAAGCCACCAAGACTTTGGTAATTTTTTATGGCAGCCACAGGAAACTAATAAACCTAGTTAACTAATGCTAACACCAGATACGGGAAAGACAAATGGCTACATTAATAACAGAAAAGAAGATTTCAGAGTAGAGAATATTACCTGGGATGAGAATAATAAAGTGATAAATTCATCAAGAGGATATAACAATCTTAAATATTTATGCAACTAATAATAAAGCTTCAAAATACATGAAGCAAAAAGTGTATTCAAGTCATACCAAATATGACTCTGACATTAATGGAGTTAAATTAGATTATTTTAAAACTATGTTTTTATTGATTTCAGAGAGGAAGGGAGAGGGAGAGATAGAAACATCAATGATGAAAGAGAATCATTGATTAGCTGCCTCCTGCACGCCCCCTACTGGGGATTGAGCCAGTAACCCAGGCATGTGCCCTTGACTGGAAACAAACCCAGGACCCTTCAGTCTGCAAGCTAACACTCTATCCACTGAGCCAAACCAGCAAGATTGGAGTTAAATTAGATTTTAATACCAGAAAGACATCTGGAAAATCCCCAAATATTTATAAACTAAAGAACATATCTATAAATAACACCTGTCAAGGAAAAAAAATCAAAAGGGAAATTGTAAAGTATTTTTAACTAAATGAAGATGAAAACACAACACATCAAAATGTCTAAGATGCCATAAAGCAGCAAAAAAAAAAATTATAGCACTACATACATATGCAAGAAAAGAAGAAATATTTCAGGTTAATGGTATCATCTTCTACCTTAAGAAACTAAAAAAAGTAGATCAAAATTAAGTCCAAAGTAAGAAACAGAAGTCAATAAAATGGAAAACAAAAAATCAATAGAGAAATACAATGATTTTTTTTTCAGATAATCAGCGAAGTTGATAAAACTTTGGCTATGTTGATAAGGAAAGGGGAAGACAAAAATAACCGATGTCAGAAATGAGACAGACGTTAGTTAGCACTGCAGATTCTACAAATAGTAAAGAATAATAGGGGAACATTATGAACAAACTATGTCAATAAACTTGAATATTTAGAGGAAATGGACTAATTGCTTTAAAGACTCATTCAAACACACATATATAACATGAATAGGCAGTTCTAAACCTATTATAGAAATTGAATTTTCAGATAGAAAGCTTCTCACAAAGTAAACTGCAGGCCCAGATGTTTTCTCTGTTGATTTCTACCAAAAACTTAAGGTAGAAAGAATATCAATTTTACTCAAAGTGTTCCAGAAAATGGAAAGAAGGGAATAAGTCCTAACTCATTCATTCCATGAGGACAGCATTACCCTGATAATGAAATGGGGCCAATGAAAGTATATATAGACCAATATTCCTCATGAACACAGATGCAAAAACCCAAAATAAAATTTTAACAAATTGAATCCAGCAAGATATAAAAGGAATTACAACAAGTGCAAGTGTGTTTATGTCAGGAATGCAAAGTGGTTTATATCTGAAAATAAATCAATGTAATTCATTATATTAGCAAATCCTAGCTAATAAAGGGGTAATATGCAAATTGACCATCACTCCAACACACAAGATGGCCACCCCCATGTGGGCACAAGATGGCCACCACAAGATGGCCAGCAGGGGAGGGCAGTTGTGGGTGATCAGGCCAGCAGGGGAGGGCAGTTGGGGGAGATTAGGCCTGGAGGGGAGGGCAGCTGGGGGGACCAGGCCTGCAGGGGAGGGAAGTTGCGGGGGGACCAGGTCTGCAGGGGAGGGCAGTTGGGAGTGACCAGGTCAGCAGAAGAGGGCAGTTAGGGGTGACCAGGCCTGCAAGGGAGGGTAGTTAGGGGCGACCAGGCCTGCAGGGGAGGGCAGTTGAGGGTGAGCAGGCTGGCAGGGGAGTGGTCAGGGGGTGATCAGGCTGGCAGGCAGAAGCAGTTAGGGGCAGTCAGGCAGGGAGGCAGGTGAGCAGTTAGGAGCCAGCAGTCCTGGATTATGAGAGGGATGTCTGACTGCCTGGCCTAAACGGACAGTCCTTGAGGGGTCCCAAATTGGAGAGGGTGCAGGCTGGGCTGAGGGACACACCCCTCTGTGCATGAATTTTATGCACCAGGCCTCTTGTTAACAAATAAAAGCCATAAGATCATCTCAATAGATAAAGAAAAAATGCATTTGACAAAATCCAACATCCATTACTGATAATAACTCTGAGCAAACTAGGCATAGAAGGGAATTTAATCAGTTCGAAAGAGTACCAATAAATCTACAACTAATATCATACTTAATGGTGAAAGAGTGAGTGCTCTCCCTATAAGGGCACTAATAAGTCAAGGATATCCATTTCACCCCTTATATTCAGCACTGTACCAGAGGCTCTTCCAGAGCAATTAGGTAAAAAATTCAATAAAAGGACCCAAATTGCAAAGGAAGAAGTACAATTTTCTTGCAGATAACCTGTTCATATGCAGAAAATTGGTTGTAATCTAAAAAAAATTATTTAACTAATATGTGAGCTTAGTAAAGTTGTAGGCTACATTATCTATCTATAAATATATATAAAAGCCTAAGCGACTGTTATGACCGAATGACTGGAACAACCAGTCGACCAGTCACTATGATGCACACTGACCACCAAGGGGCACATGTCCAATGGAGGAGCTGCCCCCTGGTGGTCAGTGCGCTCTCACAGCCAACCTCCCGGGTTCCCTCCCCCCAGCTGGCCTGCCCCCCTATAGGCCTGGATCTCCAGCCAGGCCAAGGGACCCCACCCATGCACGAATTCATGCAACAGGCCTCTAGTTATTATATAATTTTTATATAATTGAAACAACTGTAATGAACAATTGAAATAATGAACAATTGAAATTTTAAAATATCATTTGCAATAGCATCTAACATACTAAATAATTAGCAATAAATCAGATAAAAGATGTGCAAAACTTATATGCTAAAAACTATAAAGCATTACTGGGAAAAACTAAAAATCTAAATGGAGATTTATACCTTGTTCATGGGTCAGAAAACTCAATATTGTTAAGATAACAATTCTTCCAAAATTGATTTATATATTCAATACAATCCTTTTCAAATTCCCAGCATGATAATTGTAGAAATTGACAAGCTGATTCTGAAATTCATATGGAAATGACCTAGAATTGCCAAAGCAACTTTGAAAAAAAAACACATTTGGAAGGCTAACATAACCTGATCTTAAGATGTATTATAAAGCTACAGTATAGCCGAAACCGGTTTGGCTCAGTGGATAGAGCGTCGGCCTGCAGACTGAAGGGTCCCAGGTTCGATTCCGGTCAAGGGCATGTACCTGGGTTGCGGGCACATCCCCAGTGGGAGATGTGCAGGAGGCAGCTGATCGATGTTTCTCTCTCATCGATGTTTCTAACTCTCTATCTCTCTCCCTTCCTCTCTGTAAAAAATCAATAAAATATATTAAAAAAAAAAAGCTACAGTATAATTAAGACAGTGTGGTAATGATACAAAACATCCTATATAATAAAAGCCTAATATGCTAAGTTCCGGGCATCCACTCAACCAATCAAAGCGTAATATGCTAATGATATGCTAAGGCCTCTCAACCAGTTGCTATGACGTGCACTGACCACCAGGGGGCAGATGCTCTGATTGGTAGGTTAGCTTGCTGCTGGGGTCTGGCCAATCAGGACTGAGTGAGATGGGCTGGACATGCCCTGGACTCCTCCTGCGGTCTCTCCCCAACTGGCCAACCTCTCACATCCTTCCCTGGCCCTGATTATGCACTGGTGGGGTCCCTCAGCTTGGCCTGCACCCTCTCACAATCTGGGACACCTCGGGGGATGTCAGAGAGCTGGTTTTGGCCCAATGACAGAACCACCAGTTGCTATGACGTGCAGTGACACCAGGGGACAGACGCTCAACACAGAAGCTGCCCCCTGGTGGTTAGTGTGCTCCCACAGGGTGAGCACCACTCAGCTAGAAGCTGGGCTTTTGGCTGGCGAGCACAGCGGTAGTGGTGGTAGCGCTAAGGATATCTGACTGCTGGCTTAAGCCCGCTTCCCATGGGGAGCAGGCCTAAGCCATCAGTCAGATATCCCCCAAGGGCTCCCAGACTGTGAGAGGGCACAGGCTGGGCTGAGGGACCCCTCTGAGTGCATGAATTTCATGCATCAGGCCTCTACTATATATTAATGGAACAAAATAGAGAATCCAGAAATATAACCACACAAACATAGAGAACTATTTTCTTACAATGGTACAAAGGCAATTCATTGGAAAAATAGTAACTTTTAAAAAAATTATTTATTTATTTTTTTGTTAATTCTCACCAGAGGATACTTTGCCATTGTTTTTTAGAGAGTTGAAGGGAGGGGGAGAGATCTCTCAGAGAGAGAGAAACATCCATGTTAGAGAGACACATTGATTGGTTGCCTCCTGCACACGCCCCAAACAGGGTATTAGAAATGAAGATCTGGCCCTAGCTGGTTTGGCTCAGTGGATAGAGCATCAGCCTCTGGACTGAAGGGTCCTAGGTTTGATTCTGGTCAATTGTAGGTACCTTGGTTGCAGGCTTGATCCACTGTGTCTAAAAATCAATAGAAAAAATATTCTCAGGTGAGGATTAACAAAAAAATTTAAGAAGCAAGGCTGGGGTGATTCAGGAACTGCAAGCATACAGGAAACCTACAGTAAGCAAGCAGGTAGTAGCAAGTCTCTTCCTCCTCCAGCTTTGCAATCTCCCTCTACTGCCCCTTATTGGCAGAATCTAACATAGAGCCAACCAACAAACCTGAAAAAGTGGCCTGTAGTGTCCTAATGCCAGCCTCACAAAGAAAGGGAGCAGGCACGGTGAGATTGGAACAGAGACAAGATCTTAATAACTGGCACAATACAAGTATGGTAAAGATGCTTAGTTAGCCTCCAAACATCTGTACTATCCTTTCATCATGCTAAGTTATGTTTGGGAAATGGCTCTGCAGACAGGAACTACCATTTCCCAGTTTCCTTTGCATATAGGTGGGGCCTTATGATAAGTCCTCACCAATGGAATGTTGATGGAAGGGGTGTGTCATTCAGGCCATCTCCAATCTTTCTCTTTTCCCATCTGTTGGCTGGTTTTCAGCACTCGGGATGACCTTGGGTGCCATATGTTTAAAATGACAGAACTAGTGTTACTTTAATGAATACATAATCCTGCAGACACTATGTCCTGGCCCCTAGGTGGAAGGGGGCATAATATATACACAGTGCCCATAAGATCACCAAGGAGGCTGTTGAATCCACCAGCAGGGAACTCATAAATGCTTATCAAAACTCTACTCCCATATATATGCCACATTTTATTTTTATTTTTTAAATATATTTTTATTGACTTCAGAGAGGAAAGGAGAGAGAGATAGAAACATCAATGATGAGAATCATCGATTGGCTACCTCCTGTACACCCCCAACTGGGATCAAGTCCACAACCCAGGCATACACCCCTGACTGGGAATCAAACCAGTGACCTCTTGGTTCCTGGGTCAACACTCACCCGCTGAGCCACACCCGGTTGGGCTATATGCCACAATTTGTATAAGAAGAAATGTTTCTGTTACCTTTTGAACTTACAGATTATTTGGCTGAGAAAAAAATGGATACTCCCCTTTCCCCTCTCTCCCTGTACCCAATGACATGCCCTCTTATACAAACATGAATTCCCTCCCCTCACTGATCCTCACTGATTCCACCAGAGTGCAAATCTTTGCCATGGTCACTTTCTTTTCACTCCTTTACTTTCTCCTGAGACTTTACTACAGGAATATTTGCTACTTTAAAGGGATTTTACCTCCTTTTTCAGTGTTATCAACTCCCAGTTCCCTCTTCCAAGTTAGGCTCAAAAGGAATGACATATAGTTCACATATACTAGAATCAAAATGTATAAAAATACATAAAATAAATTTATTTTTATTACAATTTTGTATCATTAGAAGTAAAAAGGATTACAGGTAGTACCTACTGGTAGTTTAAGGGGCTATCAAGTCACTCAGAGATCAGTATGGATTAAGGCATACAGAGATTAAACTACTTATATCTGAGATCAGCTGCCAACCTCCAAAATATTGCCCTCAGTAACTTTCCACTGTCCCTGAAATTCTCACCAATAATACAGTCACTCTTAAAAAGCCTTCCAAAGAGGTACAAATAGTTTTTCAGGTTCTTGGAGCAAAGCAGTGAAGTAGTTCACATTTGGCTTTGGCTGTTTGAGCTTTGACTTCTTCACTTGTTAAAAAAAAAATCCTTTCTCTTCTGTGTACCCAATACCCACTTCTTGGAGTCCCTGAACAGCTGGTATGTATTGTCCAATAAAATGCAAACTGACAATGGTCTCTCTTCCAGTAGAATCTACATTTTATTAATAGTATCTCTCTGCCGAAACCGGTTTGGCTCAGTGGATAGGGCGTCGGCCTGCGGACTGAAGGGTCCCAGGTTCGATTCCGGTCAAGGGCATGTGCCTGGGTTGCGGACACATCCCCAGTGGGGGATGTGCAGGAGGCAGCTGATCGATGTTTCTCTCTCATCAATGTTTCTAACTCTCTATCTCTCTCCCTTCCTCTCTGTAAAAAAACCAATAAAATATATATTAAAAAAATAGTTTCTCAGCAACTTATATCTGATGGATATTCATAAACTCTCTCTTAATCTTCCCACTAGTTCTATGTGGTAGTTTGATCATATATCTATTTTATTTGACAAGAAAAATGACCTGAGAGAGGTTTACATGACCTACCCACCATTATGGGCCAAATCAGTGGTAGAACCAGGATCAGAAATCATATATCCTCACCCTAGCTAGTTTGGCTCAGTGGATACAGCTTCAGCCTGTGGACTGAAGGGTCCTGGGTTTGATTCCGGTCAAGGGCACATTGAGCCAGGGTTTTAGGCTCAATCCCCAGTAAGGGACGTGCAAGAGGCAGCCAATCAATGATTCTGTCTCATCATTGATGTTTCTATCTCCCTCTCCCTCTCCTTTTCACTCTGAAATCAATAAAAAAAAATATTAGGGGATAGAAAAACTAAAAATAGACCTGAACCAATATGCTCAATTAATATTTGACAAAGGAGGCAAGAATATACAATGGAGTCAAGATAGTCTCTTCAGTAAATGGTGTTGGGAAAATTGGACAGATAGATGCAAAAAAAATGAAACTAGAAAACCAACTTACACCATACACAAAAATTAACTCAAAATGGATAAGGGACTTAAATGTAAGATGGGAAACCATAAAAATACTAGAGGAATCGAAAGGCAACAAAATCTCAGACATATGCCAAAACAATTTCTTCACTGATACAGCTCTTAGGGCACTTGAAACTAAAGAGAAAATAAACAAATGGGACTACATCAAAATAAAAAGCTTCTGCACAGCAAAAGAAACCATCAACAAAACAACAAGAAAGCCCACTGCATGGGAGAACATATTTGCCAATGTTATCACTGGTAAGGGTTTAATCTCCAACATTTAAAAGGAACTCATAAAATCAAAAAATGGGCAAAGGACCTAAATAGACACTTTTAAAAAGAGTACATTCAGAAAGCCAAGAGACATATGAAAACATGCTCCAAGCCACTAATCATCTAAGAGATGCAAATCAAAACAACAATGAGGTACCACCTCACACCTGTCAGAATGGCTGTCATCAACAAATCAACAAATGACAAGTGCTGGAGACGATGCGGAGAAAAAGGAACACTTGTGCACTGCTGGTGGGAATGCAGACTGGTGCAGCCACTATGGAAGACAGTATGGAGTTTCCTCAAAAAGTTAAAAATGGAACTCCCATTTGACCCAGTGATCCCACTTCTAGGAATATATCCCAAGAAACCAGAAACACCAATCAGAAAGGATATATGCACCCCTATGTTCATAGCAGCACAATTTACCATAGCTAAGATCTGGAAACAGCCTAAGTGCCCATCAGCAGATGAATGGATTAGAAAACTGTGGCACATATACACAATGGAATACTATGCTGCTATAAAAAAGGAGGAATTCTTACCATTGCCACAGCATGGATGGAACTGGAGAGCATTATGCTAAGTGAAATAAGCCAGTTAATGAAAGAAAAACAACACATGATCTCACTCATTTATGGATAATTAAGACCATTATAAACTGATGAACAAAAATAGATACAGAGGCAGAGCAACATCGAACAGACTGTCAAACTATAGCGGGAAGGCCGGGGAGGGTTGAGGGGGTGGGTAAGAGATCAACCAAAGGACTTGTATGAATGCATATAAGCATAACCAATGGACACAAGACACTGGGGGTTAGACGAGGCCAGGGGATGGTCAAGGGGAGAAAAAAACGGAGATATATGTAATACTCTTTGTAATATTTGAAGCAATAAAACAAAATTTAAAAAAAAATATATAAATAAAACTCCTGACACAATACAGGATATATATATATATATATCCAGCAGAGCTATAGCATTACTTTCATTAAAAAAAAAAAAAAAGAAATATCTCCTCACTTCTGGCCCAGTATACTTCCCTAGAGGTAAACTTTTCCGACCTCTGTTTCTGGACCCTCCATGGTTTGTTTCTGACCATCTATCTGTGCAGAAAAAAAAGGTGGGGGGGCAAGGTTTTGTCCTGAGCATAAAACACGAGGCTTACTTTTAGTTTATTACGTTCACTGTGTGCTTTGGCTCATGTACAAGCCTTCTTCCTCAACTCTGAGAGCCCTTACCATCTAAAAGTCTACCAATCCTTCATGGACTGGCAGGGACCTTTTCCAGGCAGGCTTTCCTAACTAAAACCACACTACAGTCATTACTCCCTTACATTAAATTCCCTTAGCACCTGAGAATCCAGAACCTTTAAGTAACTGGACTTTTTTGTGTATGTAGTGGTGGTGGAATTCTATCCACCAGATTTTAGGGGAAAAGAAAAAAATGACAATATAAAGAACTATCAGAGGTTTAATCAAACACAGATTTTAGTCTGTGACCAGGGCCTATTCAATTTCATTGCAATTTCTTCCACTTACTGAAATTCTGAAAAGTGCTCACGGATAGTAATGAGGTTGGCCTAGGGCAGGGGTGGGCAAACTTTTTGACTTGAGGGCCACAGTGGGTTCTTAAACTGGACCGGAGGGCCGGAACAAAAGCATGGATGGAGTGTTTGTGTGAACTAATATAAATTCAAAGTAAACATCATTACATAAAAGGGTACGGTCTTTTTTTTTTTTTTAGTTTTATTCATTTCAAACGGGCCGGATCCGGCCCGCGGGCCGTAGTTTGCCCACGGCTGTTCTAGGGCCTCTGCAGGATTCTCATGAAAAGAGAATTAGTGGTCACTAGACTGTGCTCTTATGAAGTAAAGTGGGTTCAGATATTAAAGATTGGCCAGCTGAACCAAACTGATTTTTCTCCTTAATCCCAAGTTAACCAAAAAATTCTGCTCTAGAAGCTTCCAGTCCCCTAGTATGCGAGGGGGTTTTATTATTCCCTGGGTGTGATATATATGTCTACTTCCACTTTTCAAGTAGCACCTTCTGTTGCTCTTGTACAAGAAGATGGGCACTTAATTGATACCTAGGACATTTCCTATCACAACAATACTATCCAAAAGTGACCTGGGCATATCTGACAACTGTATTAGTTCATCCATTTGACTAGGAAAATTTATAGCAGAGGGGATCAAAGTCCTGGGATGCTGTGCCGTGCCAGCACAGCCAAGGGTTCACTGAGCCTGAGGAGGGGCAGTGAAGGACTAAAGAAAAGACAAACAAAGAGAATATAGCTAGGGCTCAGTGGATCTTCTGTGCCTGGATGAGGCCACAGAGAAGGATCCAGCCAGCAAGCTGAGCCTTTATTTTAAAGTCAGAGAAAAACAAGGTAGTGGTCACCATAGTTACAATGTTCTTGTGAGTTTCACTTGTTTTGGCAGCTCTTGCTGCACCTCCTACAGCCCATTAGCTACCTAGGAAGGTCGGCCATATGGTCAAGCTTAATTATGCTAAGAGGGCTCTGCCCTCTAAGCTGGGACTTGTTTGTGACTCTGCCACAGGTCAATCTGAGGCTTAACTCTAGAGTTGCTCCCTACAGGATGCTGTGGAATAAATTTGCATAGGAATTTCAGAACTAAAAGGTTAGTGATCCCAGAAGAATGGGTAGTCCTGAGGAGTTTTGAAGCCCTTGTTCTAGGAAAAGAAAACAAAATGGGGTTCTCTGTCATTTTGAAGGATGCTGAGGTGACTTAGGGATAAAAAGATTCACTTTGAAGTGATGAGCTATCCCATTTGAGTTTAAAACGGATGGTTGCAAGGACCAGAATAATATGCATATTAATTATATGGAGGTCCACAGTGCTATTTACCCTTTGGAGGTAAAACTCTTATGGATGCCCCAGCAAAACGAGGTAGCATATCCTGCTTAACTACAGGGGAGCATTTCTGAAGTTATTTCTTGAGATATACTTTATGTGGGGAGCTGATATAGGGTTAAGCCTCGGACTGACCTGTGGGCAAAGTCACAAACAAGACCCAGCTTAGAGGGCACAGTCCTCTTAGCATAATTAGGCTTGACCTTATGACACTCCCTAGATCTTATCTGGGAAGCTAATGGGCTGAGGAAGTGCAGGAAGTATAACCATGGTGTAAACAAGTGAAACTCACAAGAAAAGTGTAACTTTGGTAACCACTACCTTGTTTACCTCACACTATAAAATAAAGGCTCAGCTTACCTTGGGATCTCTCTCTGTGGCCTCAGCCAGGCACAGAAAGATCCACGGAGACTAAGAAAAGCTAGAGAGTTCTGAACGCTGTCTCCGTGTAACACATTCTTCGCCGATTCCGTCCACACCTTTGGGAACCCCTGGACCACTGGGGCTGGACCCCAGCAACTTTAGATATCTATGTCAGTCTAAAGATTTCCATAATAGTTAAGTTTAACAAATGGTTCTCAAATGTCTATTTTCCAGGCACTATGCTAGTTTCTAGAGATGCAAAAATAATAAAAACTACTAGTAATACTCAAGCATTACCAAGAGGTGGTTTTGTTGTTGTTGTTTATTTTTTACCATGTGAAACTCTGTGCTAGGTGTTTTATATTTTTTTTAATTTATTTTTTTACAGAGAGGAAAGGAGAGGGATAGAGAGTTAGAAACATCCATGAGAGAGAAACATCGATCAGCTGCCTACTGCACACTCCCTACTGGGGATGTGCCCACAACCAAGGTACATGCCCTTGACCGGAATCGAACCTGGGACCCTTCAGTCCGCAGGCTGACGCTCTATCCACTGAGCCAAACCGGTCAGGGCTATGCTAGGTGTTTTAGATATACCATCTCATTTCATTCTTTCTATTACCCTGAGGTAGTCTTAGCCCCACTGTAAAATGAGGAAAAGGAGGGATAAAAAGGTTATATAATTTGCCTAAGGTTACACAGCTAGTACAGAGCAGAGGCAGGACTTAACCCCAGGTATGCCTCATTCCAAACTTTATGATCTAACAGGTATATCTCAGAGACTATGAAGCTTTAAGACTCTCATGGTGAAGTGGCAGACTCACACACAGATAGTTTCAAACTATCATGCTGAATGCTAAGATAGAGGTATGCCTAGGGCGCTGTGGGAATACAGAGAAAGAGTCTTTGAGAAAAGCAGCACAGCATATGGATTTCTAAGAGCACAGCCTGGAGCCAGGCAGCCTGGGTTTGAAGTCTGGCTTTGCTACTTACCAATTATGTGAACTTGGAAAAATTAAACCTCTATTGCCTCAGTTTCCTCACCTGAAAAGGGAGATAATAATAGAACCTAATTCATAGAGTTGTTGTGAGGATTGAAAGTGCTTATAATGGCCCTGGCTGGTTTGTCTCAGTGGATAGAGCATCAGCCTGCGGACTGAAGGGTCCCAGGTTCAATTCCCGTCAAGGGCATGTACCTTGGTTGCGGGCACATCTCCAGTAGGGGGAGTGCAGGAGGCAGCTGATCGATGTTTCTCTCTCATCAATGTTTCTAACTCTCTATCCCTCTCCCTTCCTCTCTGTAAAAAAATCAATAAAATATATTTTAAAAAAGGAAGTGCTTATAATGGTTCTTGGCACATAATTAGCACCATACACATGGTAAAGAAAATAAGTAAGCTTAACACTGAATGAGGTTATAGGAAAGGATTCTTGAAAGGGCTGATGCCTGAGCTATCATAGAGGATGAGTACAAGTTAGCCAGGTGAAGAAAAGTGGGAAAGGTGGGCCAGACAGAATAGGGTGCTTGACTCCAAACCAGCATCATTGATGGGGACTTACTATAAGCAATTTAATTCTAGAATAGAGTGTAAGGTACAAAAAAGAAAGAGATGGGGGCAGGTCTGGAAAGGCCTAATATATCACTTGAAAATGTCTGGACTTTATCTTATCTGGAAACAAGGAACTATAGGAGAGAAGGGTTTTGTGCAGGGAAATAATATGTGCAGATGTACATGGGAGAGTAGATTTGTTATATGGTCTGAAATTTACTTTAAAATAACTCAACACGGCCCTAGCTGGTTTGGCTCAGTGGATAGAGCGTTGGCCTGTGGACTGAAGGTCCCAGTTTCAATTCCGGTCAAGGGCACATGCCCGGGTTGAGGGCTCAGTCCCCAGTGGAGGGTGTGCAGGAGGCAGCTGATCAATGATTCTCTCTCATCATTGATGTTTCTATCTCTCTCTCCCTCTCCCTTCGTCTATGAAATCAATAAAAATATATTTAAAAATACTCAACATGGACAGTGTGAGATACACACACACACACACACACAAACACACACACACACACACACACATTCCCTAGGGACAGTTCATATATGAAGTCTCCCAATGAGAAATACACTCCAACTGTGCTTAATGTGCATCTGAAAGACTGTAATTATAAATACACACTCCATAACACTCTAGAGGCAGATACTGGAAAGCTTTGCCCAATTTACCTAAATCTCATTAATATAAGGGAAGCTGGTAGCTGCGGCTCTGGTCTACAAGTAGTTATTTCCATCTGTTTCTCAGGCTGGTGGGAAGGCCTGGGAGGAGGTCCAGGGGGTCGCAGGGGATTATGGAACAGCCTGGAGTCTGAGGAACTGAAACCAAGGAGCTGCTGCTGGAGCCCCAGCCAGAGACAGAGCCAAAAGAGGAGCAGCCTGAGCCCTGATCCCCAACTCCAGCTCTGGGCCCTGGACATGGCTCAAGAGCCCCTGGCAGCCAGGAGGAGAAGGAGGAGCCGGGACTGGTTGAGGGTGACCTGGGGATGGCGCCGTTGTGAACCTGAGGATCGGAAGCTGAAAGTGATCAAAGCTTTCAGTCAGGAAGATGGAGGAAGCAGATGACCAGTTAAAGGAACTACAGAACAAGGTGGAGAAGCAGATGAATATGAGTCCACCTCCAGGCAATGCTGGCCCAGCGATCATGTCTATTGAGGGGAAGATGGAGGCTGATGCTGTTCCATCTATGTTGGCAATGTGGACTCTACTGCAACAGCAGAAGAGCTAGAAGCACACTTTCATGCCTGTGGTTCAGTCACCATGGTACCATACCCTGTGACAAATTTACTGGCTATCCGAAAGGGTTTGCATATATAGACCTCTCAAACAAAAAGTCAGTGAGGATTTCCCTGACCTTAGATGAGTCCCTATTTAGAGGAAGACACATCAAGGTGATCCAAAATGAAGCAAGAGCCCTGACCGGTTTGGTTCAGTGGATGGAGCGTCGGCCTGCGGACTGAAGGGTCTCAGGTTCGATTCCGGCCAAGGGCATGTACCTTGGTTGCGGGCACATCCCCAGTCGGGGGTATGCAAGAGGCAGCTGATCGATGTTTCTGGCTCTCTATCCCTCTCCCTTCCTCTCTGTGAAAAAATCAATAAAATATATTTTAAAAAAATGAAGCAAGAGACCAGTGTTTCTCAGGAGCTCCATACCATGCCTGGACCACCAGGTACAACAGTTCCAGCTCTAGAGACTGCACTGGTTTTAAGAGCAGACCCTGGGGTCAGAACTACAGAAGCTGGCTTAGAGCGACTTCATGGTATTCCCCTTACTAAAAATAAAAGTGTATGTAAGAGACGAGAGGAAAAAAAAGAGAAAAGAAGGGGAAACTTAAAAAAAGAAAAGATCTGCGCGGAGTTTCTGCGCGCGCTCTGGCCCCTGGCACCAAGTAGCCGGCAGACTGGCAAAATCTCATTCATGGATAATAAAGACCATTATAGCCGAAACCGGTTTGGCTCAGTGGATAGAGCGTCGGCTTGCGGACTGAAAGGTCCCAGGTTCGATTCCGGTCAAGGGCATGTACTTGGGCTGCGGGCACATCCCCAGTAGGGGATGTGCAGGAGGCAGCTGATCGATGTTTCTCTCTCATCGATGTTTCTAACTCTCTATCTCTCTCCCTTCCTCTCTGTAAAAAATCAATAAAATATATTTAAAAAAAATAAAGACCATTATAAACTTTTGAACAATAATAGATACAGAGGCAGAGCTGCCTCAAACAGACTGTCAAACTGCAGCGGGAAGGCCAGGGAGCGTTGGGGGGCGGGAGGCGGGGTAAGAGATCAACCGAAGGACTTGTATGCATGCATATAAGCATAACCAATGTACATAAGACACTGGGGGGTAGGGGAGGCCAGGGGATTGTCAAGGGCGGGGGAAAAAATAAGGACACATATGTAATACCCTTTGTAATACTTTAAGCAATAAAAAAAAAAGAAAGAAAAGAAAAGAAAAACAGAAGATGACCTTGATGGGAAAAAAATATATTTTAAAAAAGATATCCTATAGAAGGGGGGAGAATCCCACAACTAATTGATTAAGAGGGACCTGCTTTGGGGAGTAGGGTAAGGTACAGGGAGTAGGGCATGGAGTTACTCATTCACTCTGGGGATTTTCCATGGATACATCTTAACTAAGCAAGCTGCTCCCTGTTTCCCTAACTTCACCCCCTTGGGGGCTGCTCAAGTGTAAATGGACATGGATGGTAGGAGGGTTTTTTTTTTTTTGTACAAGGAAACCAAATTGTTCTGCTTGTTATCTTCCCTCCATCTTCTTCCTAATGTTCACAGCCCCCTCCTGCCTGTTCTTATCCTCTTTTCTAACTCTTGGCCCCTCCAGATTGCCTGGCGATCCATTTTGTTTACTTTTGTGTTTCTTTTTTTGTTTGCTCTGAGTGTCTTTTTTGGTAGGTTTCTGTAGATAGAAGAACTCTGTTCCACTCCCTGAAGGTCCAATGTAAATTCCCCTTCCCCCCTGGGGAGATGTACTAACATGTTTAAGGGGGTTGTTTTTTCAATTTTTTGTTTTTCCCCTTTGCCCTTTTCTCCTTTATTTGAAGGGGATGAGAGGAAGTGGGCACAAAGAGGTGGAGGTGGATTTTCCCCCCCAGCTAATTTCCAGGGGATGGGAGGTTTTAAAAATATGTGTCATAAATAAAGTTGTTTTTGAAAATAAAAATATACAATGGATGCTAGGAATAAACATTCATTGGTGAAATAAATGGTGCTCTAGATTGTGGACCCATACTTTTATTTGCCCTTGCATGAATGGGTCTTAAGAAACTGGGGATTCCAGAGTGGCATTCTAGGTCTAGGAATCCATTAGGTCCTGAATCCTGACACTTAATGGATGATTCTGTTGCCTAATATGAACATAAATTTAGCTAAAATGCTACTACTGGAGAGTTGCTAAGTGTACTTCAAGTGAACCTTTCCAGCATGGGGCTTAATCTTATGAGGACAGGTTACAGGTCTATGTCTAACTGCTACTAAGTGTATGCTTGGCAGGATTGAATTAAAGTCCTGTTTTCATTGGAACATACCACCTGGTAGGGAGATTGTCGAGGATGAAGCCTTCAACCCACAGTTATCTCTAGTCATTGGAAGCTACTGATAGTCATTGAAAAATACCTGACAGCCTAGCCAGTTTGGCTCAGTGGATAGAGTGTTGGCCTGTGGACTAAAAGGTCCCGGGTTCGATTCCGGTCAAGGGTTGCCGGCTCATTCCCCAGTAGGGGGCATCAATGATTCTTATCATTGATGTTTCTATCTCTCCCTCTCCCTTCCTCTCTGAAATCAATAAAAATATTTTTTTTAAAAAAGAAAAATTCCTGACAATATAAGAGGATAAACTGGCTTAACTCAGTTGGTAATAGGGTTGAAGGAGGGAAAATATGGAGGCAGGGAGACAAAATAGGAGACTACTGCTGCAAATGGTTTAATTAATAGATGACAAAGACGTGAACTAGGTCAGTGACAGTGAGTAAGAAGAAAAGAGGATGAAATTAAGAAATACTTAAGAGGTAAAATCAACACTTCTTGGTGATCCATTGGATGGTAAGATCCCAGAGCACTTTCTTATAACTTCCAGGCTTATTGTTTTAGTGACTGGGTAGACATTGATGACACTCACTGACATAGGGGTCAGTGTAATAACCAGAGGAAGAGAAAGTTTGGGTGTGGGTACCCATTTTTGGGTACTCTGAGATTAACATCTACATGGAGATATTCAGCAAGCATTTGCATAATACAAAGCTGTAGCTCAAGGGGAAGTCAGGACTAGAAATACAGATGGGAAATCATTAGCATACAGGAGCTAGAGAATACTTTTAAGAGTGGATGAATTCTTAGCTACCATATTATAAAATCAGTAGATGATATTTTAAAAGTGTTTGTCAAGCCCTATCTGGTTTGGCTCAGTGGAAAGGGCGTCGGCCTGTGGACCAAAGGGTCCCGTGTTGGATTCCAGTCAAGGGCACGTACCTTGGTTACAGGCTCCTCTCTAGTGCGGGCCCAATGTTTCCCTCATATTGATGCTTCTCTCTGTCTTTCCGTCTCTCTTCCACTCTCTCTTCCACTCTCTTTAAAACAGCAGTTCTCAACCTGTGGGTCGCGACCTCTTTGGGGGTGAATGACCCTTTCACAGGGGTCATCTAAGACCATCGGAAAACACATATATAAGTACATATTGTTTTTGTGATTAATCACTATGTTTTAATTACGTTCAATTTGTAACAATGAAATTGGGGGTTACCACAACATGAGGAACTGCATTAGGAAGGTTGAGAACCACTCCTCTAAAAGCTCAATGGAAAAATATCCTTGGGTGAGAATTAAATAAATAAATAAATAAATAAATAAATAAATAAATAAAATGTAATTAAAAATAAATAAATAAAGTGAGAGACCACCTGGATTTCTACTCTCCATTTATTAAAAAAGTATTTGTCAAGAACTATTAGAACATGGAAACAGCATGGTGGTTCCTCAAAAAAGCAAACATAGAATTACCATATGATCCATAAACTCCATTTCTGGGTATATACCTAAAAGAAGTGAATGCAGTGATCATTTGTGTTCAGAGAAGCATGTTCATAATAGCTAAAAGGTGGGAAAACTCAAAATGTCCATCAACTAATGAATGAATGAATAAAATATAGTGTGTATACTAATATATGCTCTATTATATATACATATAATGTTATTCATCCTTAAAAAGGAATAACATTCTCAAATATGTTATCACATGGATAAACTGGGAAGACATTATGCTAAGTGAAATAAGGCAGACATCAAAGAACAAATATTATATTATTCCATTTATATGACTTACCTAGAAGAGAAATATTCATAACGACTAGAACTATAACAGTGGTCACCAGGGCTGGAGGGAAAGGGAATGGGAAGTTATTGTTTAATAGGTATAGAGTTATAGAGTTTCAATTTGAGATAAAGAAAAATTTCTGGAGATGGATAGTGGTGATATAGTTGTATATGTGAATGTGCTTAATGCCACTGAACTGTACACTTAAAAATGGTTAAAATGGTAAATTTTGTGCTATGTATATTACCATAGTAATAAAATAAATAGGATAATCATATTATTTTACATGACTGAGGCAAGTGCCATAAGGAGCACTTCAAAGAGTGATTGCTTCTGGGAAGCAGGAAAGAAGTAGGCAGAGGGGCTTCTGCTTATTGTTAAAGCCCTTGGTAGTCTTTCAAAAAAGCTATATGCTAACCTTAGCCAATGTGGCTCAGTAGATAGAGCGTCTACCTGCAGACTGAAGAGTCCTGAGTTCGATTCCAGTCAAGGGCACATGCCAGGGTTGCGGGCTCAATCTTCAGTGTGGGGCCTGCCAGAGGCAGCCGATCGATAAGTCTCTCTCATCATTGATGTTTCTGTCTCTTTCTCCCTCTCATTTCCTCTCTGAAATGAATAAATAGATGTATATTTTTTAAAAGCTATATGCTGTATGATAGAAATAAAAATACGATAAACTGTAAAAAAATGTGGATGAGATCACTCAGGTAGAGTTTGAGGAGTTGGTGGAAGAAGAAGTATCTTAGGGGAAATGTTACCTTTAAAGAAACAATAATCTACTAAAAAGAGAGAGTTATTACAAGGATACAGGAGACTCACATAGAAATTTACTGCAGTAAGCTCAGCAGCACCTCACAGGAACTAGAAAGTTGTCTAGGTGTCCTCCTTTGTGCTCTCTCATCACTCCCCTCTCTCCTTCTTATTCCTCTCACAACTTTTTCCCTCTATCCCTCTCCTTCTGCTATTCCACATTTTTCTCTGGCTCAAGATCTCTTCCTTGCTTCTTTGGGAGTGTTGGCTTTCTTTCTCCCACCCTCTTCTCTGCCCCGTAGTGTCTTCTAGTCACTATCCACTCCCATGTGGCCAAAACTGTAGCTCCAGCCTCTGAATCTATGTGACCTCTCAGCCTGATTCCGTACAGTCACCTTCCTCTGTGGTGCTACATCCCTGGAAAAGAGAATGTACTCCCTCAGGTCAGGCATCTGCCTCCAGTTATATATCTATCCCTGGTTCTTCTATTGGCTGTGTCCTGGGGCTCTATCTTCCCTTCTTGGGAGATTATAGGTTAGAAAGTATTGCAATAAGGTGATTTAAGCTGAGCATTAACCCAAAATATAACTACTCTCAAATGTACTTCTTCAGGAAGAGGAGCAGGAGAATCAAGAGCAGAAAAACCAGGAACAAGAGTTCCAAGAAGATGAGTGGTTGAACAGTGTTAAATGCTGTATGGCACCCTAGCTGGTTTGGCTCAGTGGATAGAGCATTGGCCTGGTACCTTGGTTGCAGGCTCCTCCCAGGCCCAAGCCCTGGTCAGGGCTTGTGCAGGCAGCAATCAATGTGTTTCTCTCACACCGATGTTTCTCCCTGTCTTTCCCTCTCTCTCGTCCACTCTCCCTAAAAATCAATGGAAAAATATCCTCAGGTGAGGATTAACAAAAAAATAAAAAATAAAAAAATGCTGTAGGGCACGCAGGGCCTGTGTGGCTCAGTAGTTAAGCATCCACCCAGGAACCAAGAGGTCCAGGAACCAAGAGGTAACCAGTTGGATTCCCTCTCAGGACACATACTCAGGGTTGCAGGCTCGATCCTCAGTGTGGGGCACTCTATACATTGAGCCAATGATGTTCCTATCTAACTGATGCTTCTATGTCTCTATCCCTCTTCCTTCTTCTCTCTAAAAATCAATTAAAATGTATTTTTTTAAATGCTGCAGGGCAGAGTTACTGAAAATAAACATGAAAGGGTGTCCATTGAGTTTGGCATTGGGGTGAAAGGAAATGGAAGAAAATAGAACATTAAGTATAGACCATTATTTCAAGAGGTTTGGCTAATGAAGGAATAGCTGAGGGGACACTGTGTAAAAAGATTTTGGGTTGTTTCTACCAAAACAAAACAGATATTTTGTTGTGGTTATAAATGTGGCAGAGTATAAGGGAAGAGCAAATAATTGTTAAGAAAAGAGCAGGTGAAAAGAATGGTATTGAACTGGAGAAGGAACACATTATCCCCTGAAATAGGCAGAAAATCTTAATAACTGTAGTTGCAGCCCTTCAATTCAGAATTAGTCTTGTAATCTCCATACAGACCAACCCTGACCACAGAGCTATTCTTAATAGAAGGAAAGAGGACCAAAGACAGAACCTAGGACAGAGGTGGGCAACCTTTTTGTGAGTGCGTGCCAAAACCAGCAAAATCTCTGACTCAAAATTCTTCTGCGTGCCAACCCTAATTTTTTGAGAACATGTTACGCCTACTTGATATCTCTTAAGGTGTACATATGTGAAGAACCTTGAAGAAATAATAAAATTCATTCAAGCAACAAAACCACAGTATATGATGATGAAAAATGCATTTATTTTTTAATGTATACATGTACACTGATAGTCCGACAGAAAACTTTATGACTCTGTTTGATATTATCAGTGGGACTTTTGCTGCTGCATCACTGATGACAGAGATTTTACATCAGGTTTATATTTCGTGACCTTCAGAGATATGCACGAGCTACTACTTTCATCCATCAGGCTACTCCTATTACGATACTTAACAAAATTCATCACTGAGAACAAAGATTCACAAACATATATGGATGAAAACATGGAGAGTAACGCTGTTGCAAAGTTTTTTAAACAGAAAAAAAATTTCTGGAATGGCATCCCAAGTCCTCAATAGTTCGTTTTGACACTTCTCTCTGGTACTCCTGTCTCTAATAGCTTTTTTCCAATGTTTTCCAAGTCAACTCTAAGGTCAATAAATTTCTGCTTCCAAATTGAGCTACTCTGAAATTCAATCAACTGCATTTCAAAGTCAGCCATGTCTATCCATGAAAACATTTGTAAGTTTAGTTCCTCCAATTTCATGCTGTCTGGAAACCTCATGAATTTTGCTGTCTCTTCCAGTCCTCTAAATTTATCAAATCTTGAGAAGAACTGCTCAATAGTTGACTCGATGATGTTTAAAAACAGTTTTTGAAGGCTTTGACAGTCTGTTCTGTCATCTTTTGGGAGGTCTTTGATGTGCCTCTTGAGGTTTGGGAAATACCTAAATCTCTCACCATCCACATCCCTCTTAAAGACTTCCAGTTTCTTTTCAAAAGCCTTTATGTAACCAAACATAATGTCGTGTCTTGCCAGTTTCTTGTAATTTAACATTTAAGTCATTAAAATGTTCACAAAAATTGTAAATGGAAGATTATAAGAGAGGGTTTTGCATGCCAGCAAAAGTTACTGGCGTGCCATGTTTGGCACGCGTGCCAGGGTTGCCCACCCCTGACCTAGGAGAATGCCAACATTCATAATGCAAGTGAGTATCAACTCCAGATCTGATCATTCAGGAAAAATGTTTATTTTGGGTCTAGCTTTCCCTGCCATTGAATGACTTTGGACCCATTCCCCTGAACACCTAACTGGATACAAGGAATGCCAACTAATAATCTTTACAAATCATAATTAGAAAGGAAAGTATGTAACAATAAAGTCATATATCATATTCTAAAAAGAGGACAGGAATGGGAATCATGAGATCTGCCACCTCTCCCTTTTGGGTTTCTGTTGCCCTTATGTAAAAGTGAGGGGGCTGGCCTCAGTTGTTTCTATTGCTCCTTTGCTCCTTGGGTTGGAACACTCTATGATTCTTTGATTTCTGGTTTATTTACACTATTCTTGTAGCTTTAGCAATGCTCTCCTACGTTAATACAAATGGGTGTATGGTGATGATGTTCTTTTCAAGCTCATGACAAAAGAAAAAACATCCAAAGGGCCAAGGCAACCACAAAATATGGTAAGTAAAAGAAAGTGAGAGTCAAGGGGGAAATGTGATTAACGTCTTGCTATTCATGTCAGCACGCAGCTGCACAACAGTAAGGCTGTGGTCCCTTGAGATAAGTCAGTGGCTCAAAAGTAGAAAACTCAAACCACCTTTTTTCCTAGTCAAATCAAGATTTATTCCCCTATCCTGCTAACTTTTGAGGAAATAGTGAATAGCTTTCTCTGTTCATAACATCCCTCCCAGTTGTCACAGCATTAAGAATATTTTTTAAAATAGAATTTTATTGATTTCAGAGAGGAAGGGAGAGGGAGAGAGAGACAGAAACATCAATGATGAGAGATAATAATTGATGGGCTGCCTCCTGCACGCCCCACACTAGGAATCAAGCCTGAAACCCGGGCATGTGCCCTGACCAGGAATCAAATCATGACCTCCTGGTTTATAAGTTGACGCTCAACCACTGAGCCACACCAGTTGGACAAGAATGTTTTAATATATGTAAAAGAAACGGTGTTTATTGTTCTCAAATCACCAACTATTCTGACCAAACTTTCAAAACTTCATTGAGTGGAAATTAGACTAGGGTCAGTGTACCATGCACACCTTTTTCATACTGCCAGCTAGGAATGATTCGCCATTGTTGAGGAACAATTCACCTAAATTCCTTATTTCAATTCTGAAGTTTGAAAACACTTCAAGAGTGGGATTGTGAATAAAGATCAAGCTGTCCTTTCTACAAAAAGATGGTACAACAAGTCTATGAGTAAAGCATATCCTTTCAGTTCTTTTCCAAGGTTGAAGATGAGATTATTCTGTATCATCTGTACCTTCTCACCCTCAAATGACCAAACAGCTTTCATTTGTGCCCAGGTGGCCAGAGAGAGGTAAAGCAGTAGCCAAGAAATTAACTTGTTCATTTACATCAGACCCAGGACTATAAACCTCACATGCCTGGAACCTCACATGAAAGTAGTTTAGCCAACTACTTTAACTAAATTGACCATGTCATCTGGTCCACCATTAACCAAGGTATAGACATAGAATGAGTCCCAAAACTTCAGTATTGAACACTACAGGCAAAGGCTCCAGCTTGGTCAAGTTCTCAGTTTCTGCTTTAATCTGTGAAGCTGAGTCAGTTCCCTGAGCAGGGTACAGGGGACAAACACTGCCTTTCTGTTTCTTGTATCAGGACAGGTAGAGGCAGGCCCCAAGTTTGGAAGATAGGAATTGCTCAGTTGCCAGCTTTTCAGCAGATGGTATCGCTGCCATGAGATAATTAGTGTGCAGCCGCACAGCGGGGGGGCTGGATAAAGAGAATGAGCAATTAAAATGGAAAATTAGGTGAACAAATTGTAGGGGAGGTTACTGGCCCAGTTGAATATGTTCGTGCCTCAACATGAAAGGCTCCTGACTGCACCAGCTCTGAAGGTGCATTTCTTTCCAATTCATATTTGGGCCTTACTAGCTCCATAGGTGTATTTTGTTTCTGCTCTTTCTAACAAACAAAAACACCTCCTTTGAGACTATTACTTTGCAAAGGTTTAGGATATGTTAATGCCAAGTTCTCTGGTTTCCTGGACTGTGCCTTAGCAAACCTGCTTAAAGCACAGGTGCCATGGCCAGAGTCCTTCAGGAATGATACTCTACCTGCCTCAGAATTTCCAGGTGAACAATACATCTTTGCATTATTAGAGACCCCCTAAAGTGCTGCATACTCAGGTTTGTGGAGTCCTTATTCTTTATAACTGTCCAGTCTGATAGCCAGATGGCCAATTAGTTTCAAGTCTACAATGAGCCAAATTCCTTAGTCCAGCTTCCAGCAAAATGTTCAAGGCCTCAATTGTCTGCCTTTATCTTTCTTTAATTAAACTTTTATTTTGAGATAATTGTAGATTCACATGCAATTGTAATAATAAAGGGAGATATCATGTACTTTGACCCAGTTTCCCTGTTAACATTTTGTAAAATTGTAGTATAATACCATAACCTGGATATTGACATTGCTACGAACAGTTGATCTTGTCCAGATTTGCCAAGCTTTATTTGTAATCATTTTTATTTGTGTCTGTGTAATTAGTTATATGCAATTTTATCACACATATAGGTCCATGTATTCACTAACATAATACAGAACTGTGCTATCACCACAAGAATCCTTCCTACTACACTTTGCAGCTACACTCACCTTCCATCTGCCCCATTCCCTTACCCTTCACATCCACTAACCTGTTCACCATCTCTATTTCTTTGTAATTTCAGCAGTATTACATAAATAATCATACAGTATACAACTGAACAAAATTCCTAGGAGACTCATTCAAGTTATAGCATAAACTGATATCCCATTTCTTTTCATTGCTGAGTAGCATTCCTTTGCATGGATGTCCTAATCTGTTGAAGAACACATGTATGAGTGATCCAGTTTCTTCACATCCTTGCCAGCATTTGGTAATTGGTGATAATACCAAATTTTAGCTATTCTGATAGGTGCGTGGTCATATTTTGTCATGGCTTTGGTTTGCATTTTCCTGATGGCTAATTATGCTGAACATCTTTTCACGTGTTGTTACCATGTGTATATCCTCCTTAGTGAAATGTC
The DNA here is from genome assembly GCF_963259705.1 of Myotis daubentonii. Lineage (NCBI taxonomy): Eukaryota > Metazoa > Chordata > Mammalia > Chiroptera > Vespertilionidae > Myotis > Myotis daubentonii. Next base: position 40,935,487 of record NC_081861.1, read on the forward strand.
TGTGTATCTTTTGCCAATTTTCTAATTTCTCTAATTGCCCATTTTCTAATTTGAGTTTTGAGAGTTCTTTATTCTAGATACAAATCTTTTGTCAGATATGTGGTTTGCAAATATTTTCTCCAGTCTGTAGCTAATCTTAATAGGATCTTTCATACAATCAAACTTTGTAATTTTAAAAATTAATTAATATATTTTTCCTTTTATGGATCATGTGTATGGTGTCAAGCCTAAAAACTCCTTGATGAGCCTTAGACCATGAAGATTTCCTCCTGTTTTTAAAAAATGTATCCTTATTGTTGAAAGTATTACAGGTTTCCTCCTCTATCCCCTCACTGACCCCCTCCACCCCACTCCTGCCCCCACCTCAGGCCTTTGCCGCACTATTGCCCATGTCCTGGGTTATGCATATATGTGCATACAAATTCTTTGGTTGATCTCTTCCCTCCTCCCGCTTCCCTCTGAGAATCCTCAGTCTATTGCATGCTTCCATTTCTCTGGATCTATTTTGTTTATTAGATTCCACATATAAGTGAGATCATGGAATACTTATCTTTCTCTGACTGGCTTATTTCATTTAGTATAATACTCTCTAGGTCCCTCCATGCTGTCTCAAAGGGTAAGAGATCCTTCTTTTTTACAGCTGCATAGTATTCCATAGTGTAAATGCACCATAGCTTTTTATCCACTCAGTTACGGATGGGCACTTGAGCTGTTTCTAGATCTTAGCTATTATAGATAACACTGTTATGAACATAGGGTGCATATATTCTTACTGATTGGTGTTTCAAGATTCTTAGGATATATTCCTTGTCTCCTGTTTTTTCTTTCCTGTAAGATTTACACTTTTACTAGTATACTCCAAGTCTGTGACCCATTGTGAGTTAATTTTTGTATAAGGTGTAATGTTGGAGTAAAAGTTCACTTATTTTGCCTATGGTTGTCTATTGTTCCTGCACTATTTATTGAGAAGGCTGTCCTTCCTTCATTGAATTACTTTTACATCTTTGTCAAAAATCAGTTGAACAAATTTGTGTAGGCTTATTTCTAGGTTTGTCTGCTCTGTTCCATTTATCTATGTGTCTACCCACCACTATTACATATCGTCCTGATTACTGTAACTATATAGTAAGCCTTTACATTCATTGGGAAGAGTGATTTCCCCCCAGTTTATTCTTTTTTAAAAAATTATTTATTTAGGTTAATCCTCACCCAAGGATATTTTTCCATTTATTTTTACAAAGAGTGGAAAGGAGGGTGACAGATAGAGAAACATCAATATGAGAGAGACACATCAATTGATTGCCTCCCACATATGCCCCGACCAGGGCCAGGGATTAAGCTGCAACCAGTAGGTAGGTGCCCTTGGCTGGAATCAAACCTGGGACCCTTCAGTCTGTGGGCTGATGCTCTATCCACTGAGCCAAACTGGCTAGGGTCCCCCACTTCCCAGTTTATTCATTGTAAAAAAACATTTTAGCTACTTTGGGTCCTTTGCCTTTCCAAATACTAGTAAATTTTATCATAAACCTAGCTGTGTCTACAGAAGTCCTCACGGGAATTTGGATAGGGATTTCATTAACCGATAGATCAATTTAGGAGAATTGACATCTTTACTATGTTGAGTCTTCTTATCTATGAACACAGTTTCTCAAATTATTAATGTCTTTCTTGAGTTCTTTCATCAGTGTTTTATAATTTTCAGCATACAGATCTTCTACATGTTTTCTTAAGCTTATACCTAAATATTTCATTTTTCTTGGAACAATTATAAATGGTATTTTTTTTTTAAAAAATATATTTATTGATTTTTTATAGAGAGGAAGGGAGAGGGATAGAGAGCTAGAAACATCGATGAGAGAGAAACATTGATCAGCTGCCTCCTGCACATCCCCTACTGGGGATGTGCCTGCAACCAAGGTACATGCCCTTGACCAGAATCGAACCTGGGACCTTTCAGTCTGCAGGCCAACGCTCTATTCACTGAGCCAAACCAGTTACGGCTAAATGGTATTGTTTTGTATTTAGATTTCCAGCTATTGTATAAAAATATAATTATTTTTGTGTGTTGATCTTGTATCATATGACCTTGCTGAATTCAGTTATTAGTGCTAAAAGTACTGTTTCTCTTTTTAAAGGAAATGTTGGATATTTATTTATGTATTTATTTATTTATTTATTTATTTATTTTTATTTCAGAGAGGAAGGGAGAGGGAGAGAGAGAAACATCAATGATGAGAGAGAATCATCAACCATCTGCCTCCTGCATGCCCCCCACTGGGGATTGAACCCTCAACTCAGGCATGTGCCCTTGACCAGAATCAAACCTGGGAGCCTTCAGTCCACAGGCTGACACTCTATAGACTGAGCCTAACCAGCTAGGGCTAGAAGTGTTTTTTTTATTCCTTGTGATTTTTCTGTAGACAATCAAGTCTTCTGCAAATACAATTTTATTTTATTCTTTCAAATCTGTATGCTTTTAAATTTATTTTCCCTGTCCTTTTTTACTGCTATAACTTCCAACACAACATTTAATATAAGTGATAAGAGCAGACACACTTACCTTGTTCCAATCTTAAGAGGGAAAGCATTAAGTATAATATTAGCTGTAGGTTTTCTATAGATGTTCTTTATGAGCGTTATCATAAATAAATGTTGACTTTTGTCAACATTTTTCCTGTTCACTGATATAGTCATATGACTTTTTTCTTCACTTTTTTGATATAGTGGACTGTATTGATTGATTTAAAAATATTGAATCTCAGAGGGGAGGTGGGGGTGGGTGAGTGGGAAGAGATTAACCAAAGAACTTGTATGCATATATGCATAACCTGTGGACACAGACAATAGTGTGGTGAAGGCTTGGGGATGGGGGGCTGGTGCAGGCTAGAGGGGTCAATGGAGGGAAAAAGAGATATCTATAATACTTTCAACAGTACAGATAAATTAAAAAACATAAGAATGGCTTTAAAAATAAATAAAATATTGAAGCAATCTTGCATACCCTGAATAAATCCCACTTGGTCACAGAGTATATAATTCTTTTACACAATGTTAGATTCATTTTGTTAATATTTTTACCAAGGATTTTTGTATCTAAGTTCATTACAGATACTGGTCTATAGTTCTCTCTCTCTCTCTCTCTCTCTCTCTCTCTCTCTCTCTCTCTCTCTCTCTCTCTCTGCTTTTGGTATGTTTCTGGGACTCTGATAATATGAATGTTGGATCTTTTCTTATTTCCCACAGGTCTCTGAGGTTCTTTCTTTTCAGTCTATTTTTTCTGTTTTTCAGACTGAGTTAATTCTGTTGATTTATCCTCAAGTTCACTGAGTCAACTCTCTGTTATCTTCACTATACTATTGAGCCTATTCAACAAGTTTTTTTTTAAAAATTCCATTATTGTATTTTTCAGTTCTGTAATATGGTTCTTTTTTTTTTTATAAGTTGTACTTCTTTGCTCAGATATTTTTTCTCATTTATTTCAAGGGACTCTGAAACTGCTTAGTGAAACATTTTTGTGATGGCTGCATTAAAATCCTTGTCAGATAATTCTAACATCTGATTCATCTCAGTATTAATGTTAGTTGATTGTCTTTTCTCATTTAAGTTGTGATTTTTCTGGTTCTTGGTATGATGGATGATTTGTCATTGTATTCTGGACATTTTGGGTACTATGTTAGGAGACTATTGAAGTCTTTTATTTGAGCAGGCAGTCACTCTGCTTAGGTTTAGCACGCAGGTCCTGAGCTATTTTTGTAGGCTGTGATTTCAATGACAATTTACATTTTGGAGCCTCTGTGGTGCTATTTTGGTCTGCTTTGGTTAATGTGGTGCCACACATCCCTCCTAGTGCTGTCTGAGGGAGCAGAATGTACTTCACCAGGCTGGGTTGCCTGATGCCTCTAGGTCAAGCATGTCAAACTCACTGCCCGCAGGCCGCATGTGGCCCACAACGAATATTTTTGTGGCCCAGCCAATATAACAATATATAAGAAACATTTTAATAATAATTTTGTAACTTAATTTTTAAAATATCCTGTTATACATAATTTTTAATAACGAACTACAATGTTCGCTAATGACTGATTACTATAATTGTGTTGCGTTCATTTCCCTTATGCACCTTACGTGCAGGCGCACCATTCTTTCCACTAATACTAGCAGTGAATATTTTAGCAATCGATTGCCATGTCATTAGTCTTGGACTAACTTATTTGGTGTGCACAACAGGAAATATTTCACTTTCAGAGAACAAGAAAAATAGGTTTATTTGTGTTACGCTTATTAATTTGTGCAGTTATTCAATGGCTGGTAAGTTCATGTTAAAAAAAACATTAATTTTTATTAAAATGTTCTATTATTTTATGTTAAAGATTACTCATTTATTTCAGCCATTTGTATTCAGCATGTCTCTATCGAAATAAACCTACATTTCTATGAAAATTGAAGCTTTTGTTCTTTTGCAGCCCACATAAACTTAAATCTTGTTTATTTGGCCTGTGTTAGTCTTTGAGTTTGACATGCTTTCAGTGGTCGGCAAACTGTGGCTCGCAAGCCACATGCACCTCTTTGGCCCCTTGAGTGTGGCTCTTCCACAAAATACCACGTGCAGGCGTGCACATATAGTGCGATTGAAACTTCATGGCCCATGAGGGAGGAAGAAAATGGCGGAGGTATAGATGGACATGTCCCATGCCTTGTCCTGGAGCAGATAGGGTGAGCAGCTGAAATGGGTAGCATACAGCCCGAATAAGCCGAAGATATTCAGCTGGGAGACAGTTTGCAGCCAGGAAAGGCAGAGGACTCCCGGAGAAAGGGGACGGTTGGAGACTGCAGCTGAAATCTCTCCCAGAGCGGCGGCTCAGCCGCAGAGACCATGCCATCTTGAGTGGCTGTTATTGGAAGCGTATACTTCCAAAGACCCGGCATCCGTGGCATCCAGAGATCGGCTACTAACCCGGAAACACCAGATCTCAAGCAGTGCAACTACGTGGACTGAGAGGAGCCCTGCTTCTCCTCATGGAAAGGTTAGATTTCGCCTAGATAAAGGTGTGGTTTGCAATTCAGGTTGGAGAGAGGAACGTGCGTGGGGAAATCTGTGCCCCACAAAGTCCATGGCCGTTGGGGCCAGCATGATCCGCGAGTGTGGAAGGGGTCCCGCAGGGCTGCTAGCAGAAGGGAACGCTAAAAATAAGCCCATAGCTGGACTGGATGCAAAAAGGCAGCCTCGGATTTTGCCAGTGTGCTGGCTGCTTAGTGCCAGGGGAGTGAGGACATGCGAAAGAGACTGCGCACAGAGCTGGAAGGTGGAGGGTTGCGAATTCGTGCAACTTCTCAGGCTCTTGTTTTTTCTCTTCCCCTTAAATCTTTGCGTTTGATTATTAAACCCAATACATAGGATTGCCCAATTGGGGTCACTCACAGAGACTGCAGGGGAAAGTTGTTTTTGTGGAACCTGGGAAACGGAGCGGGGAGTAACAATTAAAGAACTAGCTCTGGGCAGTCGACGCTCCCAAACCAGTTTTATGTGTGATAGGGAAAACAAAACCTAACTAATGGCTAGAGAAGACCGCCTGTTCTGGTATGCTGAATCATGATCCCTACAGGATATTCTAATTCCTGGGATCTGTGAATATGTTACATCACATGATAAAAGGGACTTCGAAGGTGTGATTGAATTAAGGCTATTGAGATAGGGAGATTATCCTGGATTATCTAGGTAGGGCTAATCTTATTACAGAGTCCATATAAGAGAGAGACAGGAGGGTAGGAGTCAGAGAAGGCAATGTGACTATAGAATTAAAGGTCAGAGACTGAAAGAGAGATTTGCAGGTGCATGTGCTGGCTTTGAAGATGGGAGAAGGGGCTATGAGCCAAGGAATGCAGGCGGCCTCTAAAAACCGGAAAATGGCTGATTTTAGACTTCTCATCTCCATAACTGTAAGGTAATAAATGTGTGTTGTCTTAAGCCATGACGTTTTTAGTGATTTGTTATAGTTGCAACAGAGGGCAAATGTCATGATCAGGTGTGGGAGGTCAGGGAATACTGCAGAGTAGTAGGGGCATGGCTCCTGCACAAGGATATGCTAAAAACATGAGACTCCAGTCTGAAAAGGTGATACCTGAGAGGAGACTGGCTCAAAGTCTAGACAACTGCTGCCCAATATAACTTCCTATGGTGATGGAAATTTGTATATCTGCACTCTCCAATATGGTAGCCACTAGCCACATGTGACAATGTGAACTTGAAATGTGGTTAGTGCTACTGAGGAACTGAATTTTTAATTTGATTTACTCCATTTATATTTAAATTTTAAAAGCCACATGTAGCTAGTAATTACTGTAATAGAGTAGGTTTCTAAAAAAAAGACTCATGGACACAGATAATAGTATGGTGATTGCCAGAAGGAAGGGGGTAGGGGAGGTAGAAGATGGTAAAGGGGGAATAAATGGTGATGGAAGGAGACTTGACTTGGGGTGGTGAACAGACAATACAATATACAAATATGTATTATAGAATTGTATACCTGAAAGCTGTATAATTTTATTAACCAATGTTACTCCAATAAATTCAATTTTTTAAAAAGTACATGAACAAGGTGAATACAAACTTATTCATTAAATTCTTCCATGATAGACACTGGCTAGTGTAGCTCAGTTTGTTGGAATATAGTCCTGTTCACCAAAAGGTGGCAGGTTTGGTTCCCAGTCAGGGCACATACCCAGGTTGCAGGTACAATCCTGGGTCAGGGCTTGTGAGGGAGGCAACTGATCAATGTTTCTCTCTCTCTCTGTCTCTCTCTAAAAAGCAATACAAAAAATTTTTCAATGCTAAAGAACTAGCTTATCAAAAATAGCTTATATCAAATTAAAGAAACACCAACACTTCTCTGGAGATCAGATTTCTCATAATGACAAACCTAAAGAAAAGAGAAACATCTAAATGGCAAGTAAAATTACTACCATAAAACCCATAAACTTCACAAGAAATGCATGGCATCAATCCTAGGTCAAACAGCTGTATATTAGAAGAACCTAGAATACACTGATCTCAGACTCTGACACTGAAAAAAAGTAAAGCTGGAAATTGAAGGAGAGAATTTCAAACACAGAAATCTGGGATCCATTTAATAGAGAAAGATATATTCATACATGCCTCAGAGGTCCACAGCAAAAGCAGATGGTCATAATGGCCACTCTGAGTCACAAAACAAGGTTATGTTACATTCTGAATCATCTGTTTAAGAAGGCAGAGCAGTGAATGATGCAATCTTAAAATAGAAAAAGAAAAAAGTCAACACAGGAAATGGGTAAATGCAAAACAAAACTCTTTCCCCTGTCATGCAAAACTCCTACTTTTAGGTCTCCAGCAGCTATGCTATATCATCCACTCCAGCTCCTTGGAACTGTCACTTACACAGGATTGATATATACCAGGGTTGGTAACTCCCTTCTAGTACTCCTCACCATCACCATCAACACCATTCTTCTGCCTTACTTGCCACACAACTTTCAAATCTGGATCCAAACCATCATCCACCACTGCTGTTTCTATTTCTAGGTCACTGAGCCCTGGGGAGGAAATAACACAATGGTATACACAGGATCATGAAAAGTATGGCCTATGTGAAATGTTAGATAGCAGTTAAATATGCAAGAATCTGTAAATATGGAAAAATATTCAAGGCACTTTAAATCAAAAAGCAAGACCAGTCAGTGTGGCTAAATGGTTAAGTGTCAACTCATGAACCAAGGAGGTCACGGTTCAATTCCTGGTCAGGCACATGCCTGGGTTGTGGGCTTGATCTCCAGGAAGCAGCTAATCGATGATTCTCTCATCATTGAGGTTTCTATCTCTCTCTCTGAAATAAATAAAAACATATTTAAATTAAAAAACAAGTGATATCACACCCTAATATCCTATCTAATAAAGAGGGAATATGCTAATTAGCCCTCACACTGTTGCAAAGATGGTAGTGCCCACAGCCAATGAGGAGAGAATATGCTAATTGACTGTCACTCCCTCAAAGATGGCAGCACCCACAGCCACAAGTTGGCCGGCAGGGGAGGGCAGTTGTGGACGATGAGGCCACCAGGGGAGGGCAGTTAGGGGCAACCAGGCCAGCAGGGGAGGGTAGTTAGGGGTGACCAGGCCTGCAGGGGAGGGCAGCTGGGGGTGACCAGGCTGGCAGGGGAGCAGTTAGGCGTTGATCAGGCCAGCAGGGGAGTGGTTAGGGGGTGATCAGGCTGGCATGCAGAAGTGTTTAGGGGCAATCAGGCAGGCAGGTAGGTGAGCAGTTAGGAGCCAGCGGTCCCACAGGTATCGGGCCTAAACCGGCAGTCGGACATCCCCTGAGGGGTCCCAGATTGGAGAGGGTGCAGGCTGGGCTGAGGGACACTGCCCCCTGAGTGCACGAGGCTTCTAGTAGCTATAATAAAAAAAGATAAGTACTAACACATGTTGGTGAAGATGTGAAAAAGATGAAAACTTCATAGGCTGCTGGAGGGAATGTAAAATGATGTAGCAACTTTGGAAAATTGTCTGGCAGTCCCTCAAAATGTCAAACAGAGTTACCATATGACCCAGAAAGTCCACTCCTAAGTATATAATCAAGAGACATAAAAATATTTGTCCACACAAAAACTTGTAATTGAATATTCATAACAATATTATTCATAATAACAAAAAATGGAAACAACCCAATTTCAACCAACTGACTAATGGATAAACACAATGTGGTCTATACTAGTAGAAACAATGGAATATTTACTATGCAGTAATAAAAAGAATAAAGTACTGAGACATGCTACAACATAAATAAGCATTGAAAACATTGTGCTAAGTGAAAGAAGCCAGTTACAAAAGACCACATAAAAGGTGTCCCAAAATTCACGCAAGAAGTAATTTTGATAGAAAACACAGGTTTATAATTAAAAGTAGTAAATTTTTTATTGATTCATAAAGTATACAGTATAGGGTTATGTATGGAATAGCATATTTGGTAAATGTCCTCCACAGCTTTGCTGGCACATACGCACTCTTTTGTTATTGCCTGAGCAGCTGCATTTTCAAAGAATGGTCTGATGATGCCTCCAGCCCAAAATCCACACCAAACAGTGACACGTTGTGGATGAATTTGTTTCTCAACAATCACTCGTGGATTTTCTGAACCCCAAATGCGACAATTTTGTCAATTAACCAAGCCATCAAGATGAAAATGAGCCTCATTGAAATTCAGCCACATTTATGCAAAACAGCCATGGAAAATTTCAACAAAGAGTGCGTATGTGCCAGCAAAGCTGTGGAGGACATTTACCTGAAATGCTATTCCGTACATAACCCTATACTGTATACTTTATGAACCAATAAAAAATTTACAATTTTTATTTAGAAACCTGTGTTTTCTATCAAAATTACTTCTTGCGTGAATTTTGGGACACGCTTTATTATATGCTTCCATTATATGAAATGTCCAGGGTAAATAAATCTGTAGATACAGAAAATAGATTAGTGGTTACTTAGGTTTGCGGGGAAAATGGGGTGATAGTTAAAGGGTACAGAGTTTCTTTTGGAGGTGATGAAAATGTTCTTAAAATTTACTACGGTGGTTTTCACATAGGTGTAAATATGCTAAAAACCATAAAATTGTACTTTGTAAATGTGTGAATTGTATGGTATGTAAATTATAGCTCAATGAAGCTGTTATTTTTTAAAGCAAGTGATAGAATAATGCATGTACTATGAGTTCATTTTACATAAAAACCAAAACTACATATGAATGTAATATAAACATTTGGGAATGTATGTAAATACAAAGAAAATGATTTGAAAAGATATCCACCCATCTGTTAGTATTGCTTACTTCTGGAGAAGGAAGTGGGATTGCCTTCTGCAACATCACACTTTCCTGTTGTCCCTCCTACCACTCTGTTGCCTGTCCAAGTTGCTTTTGTAGGCATTCCTTCCTCTGCTCATCCCTTTAGAATCTCATTTTACTCTCCAGGCTCTCCTTTAAGTGATCCTAAGTTTACACATTTCCTATGACTTCAACAACCTCCATCCATATCTTAACTCATTTATTCAACCAATATTCATTGAGCTCCTATACTGGGTACTGTGCCAGATGCTAGAAACTCAGCAAGAATGCGGCAAATAGTTGTCAAATTATAGCCGGGAGTATAGAAAACAAGAAAAGCAGGATGGGATGAGATCAGAGATTCAGGCAAGGGCTATATTTTACCAGGTTAAAGCAAAGAGCTTATGTTATACAAAGTATAATTGGAAGCCCTTGGAGGGTTTTGAAGCAGGGAGAGTGATATGATCTGATTTACAAATGTAAAGGTTGGCTCTGGCTCTTATGTGGAGAATGGCCTATGAAAGCAGGGAGAGTAGGGAGGAGACTGCTGCACTGATCTGGGAGAGAGACAACAGTGGAGTGGATTATGTTGGAGGCCAAGGACAATAAGAGAAGCAGAGAGATATGCATATATTTATTGGAGATAGGATCAGTGGGATTTGCTGATGGGGGATAGATGAGGGAGAAAGAGAAATCAAAGATGACCCCCAGGATTTTGGCTTAAGCAAATAGCTAGATGGTGCATGTCATTCTCTAAGACCTGGGAGGACCAGATGGGGTGGGGATTGCTTCAAGAACTGAATTTCGAACATGTTAAATTTGAGATGTGTATTAGTCATCCAGCTATACATCCTAAGTGGATGGCTGGTTATAGAAGTCTAAACCTTAGTGAGGTGGTCAGGGCTAGAGATGAAAGTTTGGAGAGTATCATCAGCATAAAGAGAGTATTTAAAGCCCTGGGAATAGATAACTTAAGAAGGAAGTGGAAAATGAGAAGAGGGACTGATATCTTTGTATCTCTTGTCCTAACCTCTTTCTCCCATTTTTTAGAACCACATATCAAACTGCCTTACATAAAGCCAACATGTCCCATAATGACTCCATAAAAATCTCCAAAATTGGTTCTCCTTCTGTATTGTCTACCACTTACTCATCAGTTGACTGGATCTCTTCGTTTAACATTTCCAGTACCATTCCCCACCTTTCCATCCCCATGATAGTTCCTTTAGTAACTCATGTCTAGATTACTATAATAGCCCTCTCACTGGTGTCTCTGCCTCCAGTCTCACCCCCACTGCTGCCAGAGGGATCCTTCTAAAATGACTTGATCATGGTAGTTACTTATTTAAAAACCCTTAAATTGGTTCCCATTGTTCAAGATAAAGTACAATTCCTTAAACTGAACTTAAAAGGCTTTTCAGGCCCTGGCGAGGTGGCTCAGTTGGTTGGAGCATCATCCCATATACCAAAAGGTTGCGGGTTTGATTCCAGGTCAAGGTACATACCTAAGTTGCAGGTTTGATCCCTGCTTGGGGTGCGTACTGGAGGCAACCAATCAATGTTTCTCTCTCACATCAATATTTCTCACTCTTGAGATTTAACTATAAGACTGTGAACAAAGACCACTAGGGGGTGCACCAAGGAAGCATAACAAAATGCAGAGACAAAGAAACAGGACAAAATTGTCAATGGAAGATATAGAGTTCAGAACCACACTTTTAAGGTCTCTCAAGAACTGTTTAGAAGCTGCCGATAAACTTAATGAGATCTACACGAAAACTAATAAGACCCTCGATCTTATATTGGGGAACCAACTAGAAATTAAGCATACACGGACTGAAATAAAGAATATTATACAGACGCCCGACAGCAGACCAGAGGAGCGCAAGAATCAAGTCAATGATTTGAAATGCGAGGAAGCAAAAAACATCCAACCGGAAAAGCAAAATGAAAAAAGAATCCAAAAATGCGAGGATAGTGTAAGGAGCCTCTGGGACAGCTTCAAGCGTACCAACATCAGAATTATAGGGGTGCCAGAAGACGAGAGAGACCAAGATATTGAAAACCTATTTGAAGAAATAATGACAGAAAACTTCCCCCACCTGGTGAAAGAAATGGACTTACAGGTCCAAGAAGCGCGGAGAACCCCAAACAAAAGGAATCCAAAGAGGACCACACCAAGACACATCATAATTAAAATGCCAAGAGCAAAAGATAAAGAGAGAATCTTAAAAACAGCAAGAGAAAGAAACTCAGTTACCTACAAGGGAATACCCATATGACTGTCAGCTGATTTCTCAACAGAAACTTTGCAGGCCAGAAGGGAGTGGCAAGAAATATTCAAAGTGATGAATACCAAGAACCTACAACCAAGATTACTTTATCCAGCAAAGCTATCATTCAGAATTGAAGGTCAGATAAAGAGCTTCACAGATAAGGAAAAGCTAAAGGAGTTCATCACCACCAAACCAGGATTATATGAAATGCTGAAAGGTATCCTTTAAGAAGAGGAAGAGGAAGAAAAAGGTAAAGATACAAATTATGAACAACAAATATGCATCTATCAACAAGTGAATCTAAGAATCAAGTGAATAAATAATCTGATGAACAGAATGAACTGTTGATTATAATAGAATCAGGGACATAGAAAGGGAATGGACTGACTATTCTTGGGGGGGAAAGGGGTGTGGGAGATGTGGGAAGAGACTGGACAAAAATCGTGCACCTATGGATGAGGACAGTGGGTGGGGAGTGAGGGCGGAGGGTGGGGCGGGAACTGGGAGGAGGGGAGTTATGGGGGGGGGGGAAAGAGGAACAAATGTAATAATCTGAACAATAAAGATTTAATTAAAATAAATAAATAAATAAAAAATAAAAAAATAAAAAAATATATTTCTCACTCTTTCTCTCTCCCTTCCTCTCTCTCTCTCTCTCTCTCTCTCTCTCTCTCTCTCTCTCTCTCTCTCTCATCAATAATCCTCAGGCGAGGATTTTTTTAAAGGCCTTTCAGGATCTGTTTCCTGCTGATCTTTCCAAACTTATCTTCCACCTACTCCCTCTTCCTTACATCCTAGACATACCAATTTTATCAACTGCTTTTAGTCCTGTGCGCTTATCATCCGTGTTTAATATGTGCCTGCAATACTCCTTACCACCACCTGTTCTACACCTTTATTAAAAATTTCTAGGTTGCCTTCCAACCAACCCAACTTGGTCTCTTCTTTCTCAATGTCCTTTCAATATCCTGTACATGCTTCTATCTTTATTGTCTATAACACCTTATTATATTTGTATGTTCAGGTATCTTTCTCCCTCTACTAGTGTATAACCTTAATTAGGGCAGAGATGGTACTAACATATCTTTGCTTTTCTGGTACCTAATGTAGCACAGGGGTCCTCAAACTACGGCCCGCGGGCCACATGCAAATACAAATATTGTATTTGTTCCCATTTTGGTTTTTTTACTTCAAAATAAGATATGTGCAGTGTGCATAGGAATTTGTTCATAGTTTTTTTTTAAACTATCATCCGGCCCTCCAACGGTCTGAGGGACAGTGAACTGGCCCCCTGTTTAAAAAGTTTGAGGACCCCTGGCCTAGCATATAGTAATCACATCATTTATTTATAAAGTGTTTATCAGTGCCAAGTAATTTTGTGTTTTACATGTTGTGACTCATTTAATCTTTACAACAACACTATAAGGTAGCCACTAGCATTATGACCAATTGACAAATAAGGAAATAGAGACAGAGAGGTTAAGTAACTTGTCCAAGGTTACACAGCTAATAAGTAGTGGATACAAGCCCATGCAGTCTAGCTCTAGAGTTTGTGCTTGTAATCACTAGTCTCTCAGTAAATATTAAGTAAATGCCTGTTCCATGAATGGGAAATTGGGAATGCAAGGCATGGGATTTTTTTAAATATTATTATTCTGACCTTGAGTACTTCATCTTTTCTTTCATTTTAAAATCTCATTTCGTTCAGAGCTCAGACACAATAAAGTTGCAAAATCAAATAACAGATCCTTTGCTATGGAGCTCAAAGGAGTCAATACAGACAAATGTCATTATCCTCATACCTCTAGGCACTAGCAAGGTTGATCTATTGGTGCTCAGCGACTAGAGCCAATGCACAAGAAAATAAGACAGGACTAAACATATAACATCTTAATATCAAAACATAACAGCAACCATTTACTGAGAGCTCTAGAGATGCCATGCACTTTGTTTAGAGTTCACATGGATTATCACATTTAATATTTCCAACAGCCCTTTGTGATGTAGGCACTGTTATAATCTTCATCTAACAGATAGAAAAATGGGCTCAAAGAGGCTAGATAACTCATCCAACATTGCAATTCTGGGTTTATTCCAGGATTGCTGACTGCAGAGACTGTGCTTTAAACCACTGTGGTAGACTGCCTCCACTTGCCTGTCAACTGTGACTCTAAGAGCTGTGCTGCCCCCATGGGATAGTCACTAGCCACATGTGGCTCAGTAAATTTAAATTAATTAAAATAAAATCTTAAATTCAGTTCTTCAGTCACACTAGCCACATTTCCAGTGCTTGAAAGCTACATGTGGCTAATGACGACCACAGTAGAGAGCACAGACAAAGAATATTTCCCTCATCACAGAAAGATTTATAAGACAATGCTGTGCTACAGTGTGTTGTCCAAGACAGGGCAGGCTCCTCAACTACTACACCCTTTTCTCTACTCTGCCAGTCTGGCTCTTCTCATTTTAGAGCAGCGGTGGGGAATATCTGGGCCAAGGGCCATATAAGGTCCGTGAAATCATTTGGTCTGGCCCAGCTAAGGCATTGGGGGTGAATTCATTGAATGTTTGATACCATATAGCAGGATAATTTTTAAGTTGATAATTTTGTATGCCCCACTAATGATGTTATAAGTAGCCCAAATGGCAATGGCCCTTGGCATAAAAAAGGTTTCCCACCCCTGCTTTAGAGTCTTAGGGAAATTTGGAGGCATATGTCAAGGTAATAACATTCATTATTGTCCCTTCCATCATTCATCTTCTCAACAGTGTCATTCTTTCTACCCACAGTCTATAATTCATCCTCATGCCCCATCCCAGTCGCCAGTTCTCGGAATGTAGAGGTCCTGACCAATACTACTTCTCATCCTGCCTCCGATCCAGATTACTGGATAGGGGTCAGATACTTCACAACCACAGGTATGAAAGTTCCCCCTAGAAGTAGAGATCCTTGACTGTTGTCTACAGTCACACCCTGTCTTACCACGTGCTGCCTGCTCTTCGCCAGAGGGAGGACTCACCCTGACTCTGGCCCAGCAGTGCTGAGAGAAGCTGAAGTGCAGCCTCTTCTGGCCACTTTCGCTCCAATGTGATTTTGGAGCTGATGAAAAGGACCTGGAACCTTTTTTAAAAATTTATTTATTTCAGAGAGGAATGGAGAGGGAGAGAGAGATAGAAACATCAATGATGAGAGAGAATCATTGATTGGCTGTCTCCTGCACACCCCCTACTGGGGATCGAGCCTGCAACCCAGGCATGTGCCCTGACCGGGAATCGAACCATGACCTCATGGTTCATAGGTCGATGCTCAACCACTGAGCCACACTGGCTGGGCATGACCTGGAACATTTTTAAAATTCCATGTTGTCCAATGAAAATGAAATTTGATAGGCTGCTACAAGGCAGGCTGATTCTAATCTGCTCTGTACAGAGAAAGAAGTGGGGGAGAAAGGAGACAACCCACCCAGGGATAGGAGAGCTAAATAAGATACACTCAATTACCCATAGTCATGGAGAACAGACATGCCAGGATATTAAAACCAGCAGATAATCCAAAAGACACTGTAAATATATTTATGTGACCCATCCACACCCTACCTCTACCCCCAGCAGATGTATCTCTCTAATTGTCTTTTCTCTGATTGACATTAAAATGAGTACATATTTTCCAAGCTCATTCCAGCTAATGGCTAGAGGAAGTGCACAACAGCAGAAAGACTGGGAAGGGTAAGGACAGCCTGAAATGATCAATTAGCTACAGTAAATCTCAATGAAGAAATTTGTGAGTCACCTGTACACACTGTCCAAAGAGAGGTTCTGCCTGTCAAAGCAAATGAAGAGCTGAGTCACCTAAGAAACTTCCTGGAGGCCCACACCACAGGTGTTATTAAGCCTAGTCAGTAGTCTCAAGCTGGATGTCTTTCAGTCCCTAATGCTGCCAGTCATATGGTAAAAGGTGGCCGAAATCAGAGAATTTTTATACAGTAGGAACTTCAGTGGAGCTTGTGCCACTTAATGATGAGCTTGTAGTAGGGAAAGGAGGGTGGGAGGGCTCTGGCCCCAATCATGTGATGTGTGGGCCATTTCTATCTTGAAAACAGTTGCATAAGGCAGACAGTAAGCAACACTCAGGGTTCTGGTTCAGTGAAGCTTGACGTGGTTATAGCAGAATGATAATGGAGCAAGGAAAGGACTGGTTGCGGGTGGGGGGGGGGAGAGAGGGGGCAAAAGACAGAATCAATGTTCCTGAAAGCAAGAGTCCTCACTGGAGACATTTATTGGTTTCTGTCTTCCCTCTGAAGGGGAGAAAGTAGGTCAACACACTCAAAGAACTGTGACCAGGAACAGTGGGTCTGAGAGGGAGTCATTCACTGAGCCCTGCCAAGATGAAGCAGTAAAAGACACGCCTTTCATTTTAAGGCATTTGGCTGAGGTCACTTGGCTTTGGGAAAAAACTTGGGCTGTTGATCCCTTGGTGTGTATTCCCTGTAGGCCCTAGGAGCTGGGTGCAAGGGGAAGCTCGCATTTTAAAACCACATCTGAATGGTTGGCTGGCATGAGCTGGCAAGCACAGGAATGTTTATGAGCAAACTGTGTGCCTACTTTGGCTTTCAGACAAAGTGGACAAGGCTCGGGGCAGCTTGGCTAAATATAGACAGCACAGGGAGGCCTAGGAAGCAGGAGAGCTAAGTTTCACTCCCAGGTCTCTGTGTTAACCTTGAGGCAAACTCTGAGTGTCATACATTCATATATTGATTAGTTCTTAGTAAGGTTGGAGTGTTGAATAAGTTTTCCCCAGGCCCAGAGAAGGGTTTACACTGAGTCTGCTGCATTTTCTTGTCTCATCTTCCTTCAAAAGATACAAGTTTTGGGAAGAGACTAGTTTTGAAGGTGGAGTAGTTTATATACTTATGGAAATAGTACATAGCTAATAGGATCCACTGAGAGCCACGAGTCCTCCTAGATTAACCAAGATTGCTCCCCGACCAGAGCCAGAAGGAGGCTACCTGATGCCTGGTGTGAAGGTAGGCGTGGCAGAGAAGCCTATAAAAGATGCCAAATCAGAGTTCCTAGTATATAACATATGGCTAGCAGGCAAGCATTGAGAAATGCAGAAATTTAAGCAGGCAATGTTAGTAGGAAATTCAGAAAGCAGGCAGGTCCTGTCCTTTGTCATTGCCCATATGCCATTCCCTTCCTCAGCAAGATTCTACTTGTACCAAAGTAAGGAACCGAAACCAAGGCAGCTGCTTTTCCAGTCCGTAGTTAGGTGGCAGTGTTCTTAGGGAAACCCTGGACTAGTCATGGAACAGGGGGAGTTGAGTCCAAGTAAACTTGTATTTCCTGCCTCAAGACCCTTGGCCCTACCCTCATTCCTTGACACTTCCACCAGAAGTCAGTGTATCTGTGTGTGGCAAGAATATCTGTGAGGGGCAACTATTTTTTTTTCTGATTATAAAAGTTAAAGTGATTATTTCATATAATTAAAAGCATAAAGGGAAATATAAAGCAGAAAAAAATCACTATAATCCCCTCACCTAAAGATTACTACTGTTAACAGCCTTTATATGAAGTTGGAGTACTCAGGCCTGGATTCAATCCCTGGCTCTACTGCTTACTTAGTGTGACCTTGGTCAAGTTACTTAAACTTTCTGAGCCTCAGTTTTCTTAACTGTAAAATGAGAATAAACCTTGCTCAGAATAAGGTTAGTTTTGTTCTATATATTTATATTTTGCAGTATAGGCAACAGTTATGATTCTATTTGTATAAAACAAAATATTATAAAAGAGTTAATCCTAATTTCCATATGAGCTGCTGAAAACTGTATTTTTTTAATTACTATGGTATCCTTTAATTTGGAAACTCCTTTATGTAATTTTCAAGTCTATATGTGTCTATGATTATATCAATAAATAATGTTGTTTATTTGTATAATAATAAATGTGATGCAAAATATAATAGAAGGAATAAATTAAAGAAAGTCAGGGGGGGGGAATGAGACTAACCATAGTATTCACCTTCAAGTGTTGTTGCAAGGATGAGAGAATTCATGTAAATAGGATTAGCAGTTCCTGTAAAATAGTAAGTAATCAATAAATATTGGCCATCAGCATCATTATTCCATGTTCCTATATTAAAAATCATCCACATTGATGTGTACATAATATTTTATCTTATGATTATACTATCTCCCTAGTGTTAAACATGTATGTTGTTGTTAAGATTTCACTATTACAAAACTGTTGCAATGTTGTACATATATCTTCTTGTACATCTCTGGTCATTTCCTTAACATAAATTTCCTAGAATTGAGTTTACTGGGGAAAAGGTTATGACTATTTTTAGGCCCTTGTTACAGATTGCAAAATGACTTTCTAGAAAGGTTGTACTCATTTACATTTCTAACAGCAGAGCATGTAAGTGTCCATCTTTTTATACTTTCACCAATACTGAGTAATAACATCACCTGTAAGTCTTTGCCAATTTGATAGGGGAAATGGTGTCTGTTTGTATGACTTTGATTTTAAGGGATGATTAACATTTTAAGCTAACTTTCTGTTAAATTTATATGGGACTTCATGTGTTTCAAGAGACAAAATCCATAACGAAGCCTTTAGGGATCTTGAAATAACACACAGAGGGCATTTGCAGAAAATAATTCACATCTGACTTATTGATATACATATTTTAAACATTTTTATTGTAAAATATAACAAATGGAAAAGTGCATATCAAGTATTATAAAGTAAATATTTCTTAATTACCATATAGATCAAGAAATAGGGCTTTGCCAGCTAACTTAGAAGCCCAACATATGTCCATCCCAATTCTGAAATTAACCACCATGCCGACATTTATGGGAATCCCTTTCTTTCCTTTATAGCTTTATCACCCAAGTTGAAGCCTTAAACACTATAGTTTAGTTTTGCCTTTTAAAAATATTTTCAGCATTTTTCCTTAGTAACTGATATAATTGCAATGAAAAGATTATACTGGATTACAATAGCATATAACTTAAAGAAGCAAATGTTCAAAATGTTCATTTTTAAATGTTGCATTATAAACATATAAAAATATATACAATTTCCCCCAGGTATATAAGTAAACAACTCTGCCTTAACCTTAGCATATCACTTTGATATGGCTATATGTGTTGGTTCAGTTTTGATGTAATTCCTCCAATGTCAGCATAATTTTAAGATTCCCATACAAGCTTAAATGTCAATTACAACACAGGATTCTGATTTTCAATCTTTTTTTCAACCTATTGGATAGGTCAGATTTCTTAGTTGCAAACTAAAATACCCACTCTGACTAGTTTAAGGAGAAAGAAAATTTATTAAACAATACTAGACAATCCACGATATCTCTTGATACTCATAAAGCCAGGCTTTGAAGAAGCCAGAAACATGGTGCAACCATACAGTGGGTGCTGCTCTGGCAAAAACACAACTGCCACTACCCTGGAAAAAGATATCAACTCTCCATGATCCTTGCCTTCCATTTGAAATTTCTAGACTGCTGGGATCTCCCTTTAAACAACCCCTAGAAGACCATCAAAGAGACCATTGGGCTGTAGAGATTCGGGCTACTTGATGTGGCCCCTCAGCTGCTTGCTGATTTCTCCTACCCAGGACACTGACATTGCCGGGGTCCAGCCCCAGTGGTCCAGGGTTCCCAACCGTGTGGACGGAGTCGGCGAAGAATGTTTTACACGGAGACAGTGTTCAGAACTCTCTAGCTCTCTTTAGTCTCTGTGGATCTTCCTGTGCCTGTCTGAGGCCACAGAGAAAGATCCTGAGACAAGCTGAGCCTTTATTTTATAGTCAGAGGTAAACGAGGTAGTGGTTACAGAAGTTGCACTGTTCTTGTGAGTTTCACTTATTTACACTGTTTTTGTGAGTTTCACTTGTTTTTGTTCTTGTTCTTGCTGCACTTCCCTCAGCCCATTAGCTTCCCAGGTAAGATCTAGGGAGCATCATAAGGTCAAGCCTAATTATGCTAAGAGGACTGTGCCCTCTAAGCTGGGACTTGTTTGTGACTTTGCCAACAGGTCAGTCCGAGGTTTAACCCTATAGTGGCTCCCCACATGACATGTCCTATATTGTCTACCAGAAGGCACAGAAGATCTTTCTGTATATTTTGGTGTGTGTGTTTTCTACTCAACTCCTTAGTAGCATGTAAACTTTAAGGGCAGAGATAAGCTCATCAGTTTAAGTAATGAAGTAATGATTATTTATTAATTGTCTACTATATTCATCAACAAGTATTTTTTGAATGCCTACTCCAAATTTGGCAAAATGCTAGATACAGGGGATCTCACTGGGGACAGAGAAAAAATAAGTGTGTTCCCTCATGAGCATACATTCTAGTCACTGTTGAGTGAAAACAAATATATAAACAAATACATAGTCATGATTTTAGATGAGGGGAAGGGCAAAGCTACCTTAGAATGGTCAGAGGATGTCTCCATGAGGTGCTGACTGTGGAATAAAACATAAAGGATAAGAAGGATATAAGCATTTGAAGAGTTATGGGAAGAACAGTCTTGGAAGAAGGAATATCATGTGAGGAGGGAACAGACCCACTCACTTGTTCTGAGGCCAGAGCATGATGAGTGAGCAGGGGAGTAAAATGTTTGAATTTTAATGCAAGCCTGTTGAGAAGCCATTGAAGGTTGTGAATAGCAGGGAGTGACATAATCTGGTATACATTTTGAAGGAACACTCTGGGTAGTGAATGGAGAACAGGCCATAGGAAACACAAATAGAAACATATAGAAGGCAAGTCATTCAGATGAAAGCTAATGGTTTATAGATTAGGGTAAATGAGAGGATGAGAGGTGGTCACCTTTGAGATATACTTAAGAGTCAGAATCAGTAGGAATTACTGATTGGCTGTGGGAGGTGACAGGAAAAGGGGAATAAATGATAACACCCAGAATCAGGGGCTTTAGTAATAAGAGTAAATGATGCTGACAATTACTGAGATGGAGAAAAGCAGTGTAAGGTACTTCAGAATTCAAGTTCATATTTGGATGTGTTAAAGTGCCAATATCTATGGGGCTGGACATAGCAACTAGACAGTGAGATATATATATATATATATATATATATATATATATATATATATATATTGCAACAAAGTGTACACACATACAGGGTATCCCCCAAAATGTATACACACTATTTTCTGATAGCTCAGTTGATATTTCTTTTTCCCCCCAAATTTAACCCATTGGAATTAATAATTATTCAAAGTGTATATACATTTTTGGGGAATATATATATATATATATATGAATTGAGCTCAGAGAAGAGGTCAGGCATTGTGTTCTTCCATGCTAAGAGGATATATGAAATATGTAAGACACAGTTTGGAAGAAAGAGTTAATACAGAAAGTCTAGCTGATCAGTCCTTTCATGTCTCTAGGGGAGCCTGGAATCATAATTGACACTAGACCTAACCCTGAGAATATGGCCCTCATGTCCCTGATTGATGGTGCTATATGTATGTCCAGGGAAATGGGGTATGTTGGACTAACTCATAAGGACTTCTTAGGATTGTTTAACAGGATGCATGATATACCTGGTTTCAATGTTGGACTCCTAAGTTAAATTTCATAAAAGCCTCAGGCCCTGATATTTGAGTGGGCTTCTTTGGGCAGAGGCATATCACCGGTGTCCCTGTAGTTTACTGCTAGTTCCTGTGTGGCCCTGGATAGGAGAGGACTTGGAAGCCTGCATCTGACCAATGCATGTATCACTTTCACCCCCGCTGCCTTTCTCTGTTGCAGTAAACCTTTGCTGTTAGTAAAACGTGTTGGCATGTCTTGTGAGTCCTTCTAGTGAGTCACCCAACTTGGAGTGATTGAGGGACCCCTGAAACATAGCCTTTGCCCTCAGGAGCTTAAGTTTTAGCTGGAAAGGAGAAAGGAACATCCATAAAGCAACAGTGATGCCAGCAGGACAAAAGAGTACAGTCAGCCCAGGCATAGGTACTGTCTTTATTCATCTTTGTATTCCTCAAAAAGGGCTCAGTAACTGGGAGGTCTTCAATAACTACCTGCTGAAATTAACAGGAGAGGTAGAACTTGATGGACGGGTAGGATTTTGAATAAGCTAAGAGAAGAAGGAGAGCATGCCAATTGGAGAAAACAACTTGATGAAGGCCCAAAAGCAAGAACAGGCAGTGTTTGTTTGTTGAAAGCTGTCCTCTTAGTCTTTCTGTTCCACGATGCCTGGCTCAGTCACCAAACAGTGGGCATTTAACAAACTTTGCCACTTATCTGGTATCCATGTCCAACTTTGCTGCTACACCCTTGTTAACCATTTCCCTTATTTTTCTGGGCAGTGCTAAGGATGAGCGGGGAGGTGATGGCAGAGCATATTCCTTCTGCACTCACTCAAGTCTCTTACAAGAGAGTAAACTGAGGCTGAGATGTCTAGTTCCAAATCTATCTGTGTCACAGATGAATGGGCTAATCTCCCTGTAATTCAGTAATTAAAATTCTACATGGGACTACAGGAACTCTATTAATCCTGAATTCCATGTGGCAGTTCCAAAATAAAAATTCCCAGAATTTATGTGTCTCTAATACAGTCTTATCATATTCTAAGGCAGCTTTCAAAAGAAATAGATTAATAACTACTTCACCAAAAGAGATGTTGAGGTGAAGAGATACATGGATACTAAGGAAAAGAGAAGACACTCTTAGAAATGGACCAAAACATTTCTGTCTGATGAACAGAAAAGTGAATGGAAGGTTTGGATCTTAGACCAGGGGCGGGGAACGTCCAGCCTGCGGGCTGTATAAGGCCTGAGAAATCATTTGGCCTGGCCCTGCCAAGGCATTAGGGGTGAGTTTATTAAATGTTTGGCCAAATATAGCAGGCTAAGTTTTAAGTTGATAATTTTGTGTATGGCCCATGAATGATGTTATAAATATCCAAATGGCCCTTGGCAGAAAAAAAAGGTTCCCCACCCCTGTATTATACCTAAAGAACATCTAATGCAACCATAATGCCCTCTCATCTGGCAGATGAATAAGAGATTTGTCTAAGATCCCACAGCAGACCACAGCTGATCCAGGACCAGAACCCAGTTTTCCTGATTCCCAGTCCAGTGCTCTACCACATTTTAGTGCCCTGTTTAGTAATTCTACTAAATAAGAATCATCCCCAAAGAAGGCAGAAGCAGTAAATCTCCCAATTAGAAACCATCCCCCAGTGAAGCATGTTAAGGGCCAAAACAGGGAAGGAAGGGAAAAGGCAAAGCTAAGACTTTACAATTACACAGGCTAAGTGAGGCATGCTTCTGACTGCTTTATGGGCCCGGCAGCCTCATTGCTTCTTTGCTTTGAGCCAAGCCAATCATACTCTGTCATGGGGTGGCAGGTCAGGAGGAGGAGTGAACAAAACAGACCTTTCTGTTGGCAGAGGTGCGTGACCAGACTATTAATCAGCCAAAAGGAGGGAGGTAATTGCAGATGCATATGACAGCAGCAGAAAGCCCTGGCCCAACCAAAATCACCTCCCAACCAAGGCCTGCCAGTTCAGAGCAGCGTCAGAGAGCTCGTGGTCATGCAAACAGGATAGGCTGCCAGCGTGGAATCTGCACACCAACCTCTGTGCCCTGCCCAGACCTCTGAGTCAGAGTTAGTGACGAATAGGCTGAGCTGGTTCATCAGCACAGTGAACCCAGGCAACAAGCCAGCAGTGACTTCTCTGAGGATTGAGGTCACTTCCTGTCTGGGACCCCAAGCCTTAAACTGCAAGCCCACACAGTTTAGGCTCCCAGGGAGGACTCAGGCAACTTCTGGGCCAATGGAAGAAATGTGAGGGGGGGAAAAAAAACTATGGGCAGTTGATGGAGTCTGGGATGAAATCTGAAACATGACACCTCTAGGAGGAGCAAATCAGAGAATGAATGAATTCAGCATGCAAATCACATTATTATTCAATGCTTGAATCACTCTTACAAAATGAGTGTTAGTTTCAGCCCCTCTCAGGACTTCAAATTCTTACTATAAAAAGGCATTGTATTGTCATTAGAGGGAATACCTCATAATTCTGGTTTAGATGAGGTATAGCAGATAGAAATAATTGGATTTGTACAGATAGGGGAATCTTATCCTTTAAATACCAAAACTTTAAACAGTATTTTTGATGACATGAAATATGCATGTGTATACTACATGCTTCCCAGATGTTTTAACTACGATAACTCAGGGTAATCAGAATCAACATCCTTAATTGTGTTATGCTACTTTGTTTTTCTATCTCTTTTCAGGATATCAGGCCTTCAGCAGGCACTTCCCCTGACAATTTATCTGAGCTTCTCCACCCCACCCCCACCCCACCCCAACCCCCACTCCAATACCTCTTCCTGTTGCTTCTAATCTATATGGCTAGGAAAGCAGATTACAAAACTCTTTAGAGCTAGGTTGTAAACAAGGTGCTAGAAAAGGCCTGGGGAATAAAGTTTGTGGCTTTAGTGCTCTATCTGTGTATTTGAGGGAGTTTGCAGCTATTCCTTCCAGGTTTGGGGCAAATTTCCAGAGAACAGAAGGTGCCAGAAGCCTGGCCTGGGGTTAAGTGCTGTTCTACTAAATATCTGCTTGGCAACAAGCCAGGTCTCAAAATCCCCTGTCCCCACATCAACTCCCTGGCTCAGACAGCTTTGAGTGACAGAAAATTTGGAAGAATAACTAACAATAAAAATGAGGCCATGCTGACAAAGCAGGGGCAACACTGGCTTGGGGAATTTGCTCTAACTTCCAACAGAGGAGCATCTCTGCGTTGTCCCAGAACTATGAGGCACTGAGGAAATTAAAGAGGTGATTTCTCCTGCTTAGGGAGAAATTGGGTTTTAGGGAAACCCAATGACATATAATTGCACTCATCAAATTTTAAGTACACAATACCTTACTGTTAACTACAGGTACTATGTCATACAACAGATCTCTGGAACTTACTGATCTTTATACAACTGTAACTTTACACCCACTGAACAATAACATCCTATATCCCCGTTCCCCATCCCCTGATAACCACCATCCTATTGCCTACTTCTATATCTTTGACTATTTTACATGCCTCATATAAGTGGAATCATGTAGACTTTGTCCTTCTGTGAATGACTTATTTTACTTTAGCATAAGGTTGTGTACATCCATCCATGTGTCCAAACTCACCAAACTACACATATAAATTATTTGCAGTTTTTTGTATACCAATTATAACTCAGTGAAGCTGGTAAAAATGATAAATAAGGCACAGGCTCTATTTTAAGCAAAAAATAAATGCACTAATCAGAAGTAAGCTAAATACATTTTGAAGTTTCTTAGCTGTAGTAATATTTGAGATTTTTGAGCCCTTAAAAATCTTGGGAGAAAAACAACACATGCAACTTATAATGTAATAGCAATAGCCACACGTTCCATATTTTTACAATTCAGAAATCACTTTCATGGTTACTGCTTAATTTGATAAACTGCAGAGAAGACCATTCTCCCTCTCATTCTCAGCCATCACTTCTTACTTTAAGCAGCAACACTTGCCCAGCCAATGTGGCTCAATGGTAGAGCATCAACCCAGGAACCAAGAGATTCCCAGTCGGGGCACATGCCCAGGCTGTGGGCTCAATCCCCAGAGAGGGGGTGCAGGAGGCAGCCAATCAATGATGTTCCTCTCTAATCGGTGTTTCTATCTCTATTCCTCTCCCTTCCTTTTTCTAAAATCAATTTTAAAAAACATTTAAATGTTATAATCCTAAAAAATGAAGTCTATCATTTAAAAAAAAAAAGAAGCAACACTTGAAAATTTCTGTTGTTCATAACATTATTGACAGCTAAATCCCCAGCTATGCACAGGATATAAAAGAGGGATTGTGTAAATGCTGGGGTCGCTGCCTTCTGGGAACCTCAGCCCCAGAGTTCTGCCTCTACCAGACCATTTACCCCTACATAATGCAGAGCGGCCTCCCTCAGCCCATCCCAGTGTCATTTTTAGCCCTGGATGGAGGTATTAATGTGGAATCCACAGGCCATCATTTCATTACTTTGGTCTGGACATGAAACAACCAGGAGGATGATGATAATGCGAAAGTAATTTATTATCACTGAACCTTGATTTGACCATTTTAAAAATAGGAGTAAAATCAGCCCCTACCTAGTTTCCAGATATTTGGAGATGATAAACCAAGTATTACATGCAGTATTAGTTTTTAAGACTAATTACTTTGAAGTCCTTGGAAAGATCACATAAGATTCTAATTGGCTAAACGTTAGTTATCTTCTATCACTTAAAATTTTTACTAGAAATTATACACAACACCTCAAATCAAAGATATGGAAAGAGGGGAAAACTTAGGATTTGATATTGGGGAGGGGGAGAAAACTTAGTGAGGAAAGTGGCAATCAAGAGCAAGGATATGAAATAGGAAGAGGAAGACATGAAAATGTTAAATTGAAGAATCAAAATTTTGTTATCAGGAAAGAGGAAATGTAAACAGCAACCATCAAATGCTGGGTTCCCAACTAGAATTAAAATATTTTTTCTCTTTATTTTTTCCCCCATCATTATTTATCCCTCTATACCCTCTTCCACCTCCACCTCCTCCCTCCCACAATCATCACACTGTTGTCCATGTCTATGAGTTCTCTCTCTTTTTGAAAGATTATGTGAAAAACTTTTTAAAATACATTTTTATTGATTTCAGAGAGGAATGGAGAGGGAGAGAGAGACAGAAACATCAATGATGAGAGAGAATCATTGATCGGCTGCCTCCTGCATGCCCCACACTGGGGATTGAGCCCGCAACCAAGGCACGTACCCTTGACCAGAATCGACCCTGGGACCCTTCCACCCGCAGGACAACATTCTATCCACGGAGCCAAACTGGCTAGGGCTGTGGAGAAACTTTTAAAAGCTATTAAATCTGGAACAACTGAGGAACAATTAAGGACACATTCTATGCATGGATCTAGACAGTATTATGTTAAGTAAAATAAGTTGGACAGAGAAAGACAAATGCCATATGAGTTCACTTCTTTGTGGACTCTAAAAAACAAAACAAAAAAACTCAGATACAGAGCAAACTGATGGTTGTCAGAGCAAAGGGGATTGGGGATGGGTGGAAAAAGAAGGGGATTAAGAAGTACAAATTTCCAGCTATAAAATAAGTCATGGGGATGTAATGTACAGCAGAGGGAATAATCCTATATAATAAAAGACTAATATGCAAATTGTCCCCTTGGGCTGGAGTTCGACCAGAGGGCAGGGCCAGCCAGCCAACCTCCTGATCGTGGTGGGCTGGCCGGACCCCACCTGTGCACAAATTCGGGCCTCTAGTACTATAATAACTATGTGCAATGATAGATGGGTATTAGACTTATGGCATTCACTTCATAAGGTATACAAATGTTGAATCACTATATTGTATACCTGAAACTATATAATATTGCAGTATTACAGTATGTCAACTATAGTTAAAAGATAAATTTAAAAAACAAAAGATAAAGGAGAAAAAAAGAACACATTGTAAAGGCCATAATACATGTGTGAAATAAATTTAAATGGTAAACTCCAACCAAAGTGAATGCTGTATCTGGCTCTTAGAAATATTTTCTCCACAATGAGTTTTGCAGTGATTCTATAAGGGGATGTGATTTATATTTAAGAATTGATTGTTTGGGTGAGTCTCAACTAGAATCAAGATAACAAGACCCACACAGAGTATAGCAAAGAAGGCAACATGAAAACTAATCAACGTGACCCTCTTCCAAATATAGCCCTTCCTAACCTCTACCTCCTTACATTTATATCCACCCCTCCCATTTTCCTAAGCCAATCAGCTAATCAGCCAACAAACTACTCTGTGGCTAACTTACATCTGGTTTATGTGCACTTCAGGAAGGTATGTATGTCAGAAGCAAGAAGGTTGAACTGAAATTCTGGCAGGTTTATACTCCTCAGGTTGATCTACACTGACTCTAACCACTCCTCCCCTATGAAAGACACTGAGAAACTCGAAACACTCATCCGAAAGAATATATGCACTCCTATATTCATAGTAGCATGATTTACAATAGCTAAGATTTGGAAACAATCTTTATCCAGCAGATGAGTGGATAAAATAAACAGTGGTACATTTACAGAATGGGATACTATGTGGCAATAAAAAAGAAAAAAAAAAACTCTTACCATTTGCAACAGCATGGATGGACCTGGAGAGTATTATGCTGAGAAAATAAGCCAGTCAGAGAAAGATGAATATCACATGATATCACTCATATGTGGAATCTAATGAACCAAATATACTGATGATCAAAAATTGACCCAGAGTCACAGAAGCATGAACAGACTGTTGAACCTCCAAGGGAAGGGAGGGGAGGGTGGGTGGGAAGAGATCAATCAATCAACTTGTATGCATATATGCATAACCCATGGACACAGACAATGGGATGGTAAGGACCTGGGGAGGGGAGAAGTGGATGGGAGCGGGCTGGAAGAGGTTAATGGGGGGGAAAGGAGGACCTATGTGATACTTTCAACAATAAAGATTTTTTTTAAAAAGAAACTATCTGCAAAAAAAAAAAAACTAAAGAAGTTAAGAGTAAATTATTTCCTTAGAGATTCAAAGGGAAAGCAACAATGACAGAAGCAAATTGTTGCAAGGGCCAGGCAACCAATCATTAAGTACCACAGAATTTACACACACACACACACACACACACACACACACACACACACACACACACTATTATACTCTAGTGGTTAGGGTTCAGTTAAACACTATGAGGAGCAACCACCCACTTTTTACTTCAGGTCCCTTCTAGAAATTTGATCCTCACTCCTAGTGAGAATCTGGAAATGGTTCCACTGGTCATACTCCTCCTGGGAGAAGGACCACCTTAACTATTGAGAACTTGGCTTTGGTAGAGAAGTAAGTTCCCTCTCAGTGATAATCATGGACACTGGGGAATTCTGTTCACTCAGTCTTGTCAGAGAGTCCTTGCTGAGGAATTAGGACCACAGCAGACATGGACAGCCTGTCCTGACCTTCTGAGCTCAACCTCATAAACAACTCTCTCATTTTTTGATCGAACACTCCACAGCTCCAGTCATACCTAGAGCCTGGGAAGAGTGACAGAGGTGTTTGACCTGGGGGCAATTTTATGTTCATATGACTCTTAGGCCAGAAGCCGAAGGGAGAATATGTTTCATGGTGAGTAATGAGGTAGAAAAAGGAAAAGGACTGTAACTGACAAGCAGGTGAGAACTGCCTGTTCCTTCTCCTCTCCTTAGATAAAACAGGCACTATATGTCAGAGGTAAGTTGATGTTCACAGTCCAACCTGTTACAGAATTAGGCAATCAGCTTCACTCATACATTCCCTAGAGTGGGGCGGGAAGTTAATTGTCAGTCACTAACCAAAGAATGTAGCAAAGATTGTAAATAGCCACCAAATATACCAGGTATGCCTCTACATATCCTAGTCTCCCTTAAAGTTAAATTAGAGCAAAGTGATTCGTTCCTGCCACTGAAATGTATGCAGAAGTGATGTGTGTCACTTCTAAGATGAGGCAATTAAGGCATGTGCTTTGAGCTGTCATTTTCTCTGCCATGGTGCCCTTGAAGGTCATGTGTTCCAGATAGTGTTGGTACAAGAGAGAAGGAGTCCAACTAACCTTCATCAAAGTTTATGTGAGCAACGAGTAAACCTCTGTTGTTTATCTGTCACTGCATTAATTTGTTACTGCCTATCCTGACTAACATAGGAGCCAAAGCAGTGGTCCATCCATAATGCTACAGACTTTAGTACAAGAAATTAACCTGGTCACACTCACACACTCCATGAGGATGATCTGATTTCACATTTCCCAAGATTTTTTTCAATAAAATGTTGCCTCTGAAGGAGGATGGTTCATCCTAAAACAATAATTTCAGGTGTAAAAGCCACTTCTCCCAAGACACATATCTTCAAAATACCATAAAGCATCTACAATTAATTCAATAGCTCCTAAAATCTCTTCCTAAGCACCTATCACCTCCTGCTACTTCCCATTTCACTAATATCCCTAACTAACAAAAATGCTGGCTTATAGCCTCTATAAAAACATCCTCATAAATTCAGGTTCCAATAAAAATAAATGAAGAGAAAAATGAAAAAGGAGACACAACTAAGTTTCTATCAAAACCATCTCAATTTCTTCAGGGCCCTGGTTCAATCCACTTTTAAAGTTTAGAATAGGAAGCCCTGGCCAGGTAGCTCAGTTGGTTAGAGCATCATCCTGATACACCAAAGTTGCAGGTTCGATCTCTGGTCAGGGCACATATAAGAATCAACCAATGAGGGCTGGTGTTCCAGAGCGGAGCATGGATCAATGGCCATGGGGACAGACCAGGTGGTGGGACTCAGCCTCATTGTCGTTAGCCTCATCATCTTCACCTACTACGCCACCTGGGTGATTCTTTTAGTCCCCAGCACTACCTTAGGGCAAGTGCCCAGTAAATAACTATTAAATAAATGAAGGAAGGAAACAAACCAAAGCACACAAATGGCCATTATCTTAAAGAAAAGCAAATGCTGTCCCAGTGGTTTGAGTAGGGTTAGCCCCTGAGATGGGGGAGGTGGATGTTTGGGTTTGGGGGTGCTGGGCAAGGCAGGGAATGCTCACCAGAGCTCTGCCCTGGATGCCAGTCATTTGACAGCCAGCATGTCATCCACAAGTATTTCCTGCCCCAGCCTATGCTATTGCCATCCCCACTACCTGCTGGCCTCCTGCTGCTCCTGTTTGTGGGATTGTTCATCACCTATGTGATGCTGAAGAACCAGAAGGTGACCAAAAAGGCTCAGTGAGGGCCCAGTGGGGATGCAGCTGCCTCCCCTCCGGTGCATACCGAGGGCGGGAGCACACAGGACCTGTGCAGGCACAGCCCCTCAAGCATGGCTGCCCTGCAGACACTCCTGGGGATGGAGCTGTTCAGGACTCACCCCTGGCTGACCAGAACCCCCACTTCTCTCCTACTCTCTCTTCCAGAGCCAGGGAAAATACCTGGAAATCTCCCTCTCTCCCCATTCTGGCTCAGGGCCTGAAAGATACTGGTCCTCCCTATTTCACTTTCAGACCCCCTGTCACTTTTTCCTCTGTGTTCTACCCTCTTGCCTCAGTTTCCTTCTTGTCACATGCTCATGTTGGAATTGGCAGGTTTTGAGGCATCATGTGGCCTCTCCCCCCATATGTCTTTTTCCTCCATGAAGGCAGCTTTCCTGTGTCTGACATAGCCAGGGACTCCACAGGACTTCTTGACCTGGAAAGCTTAGGGGGAGGACCAACAGGCCTTGGGGTCACTGGGCACACTGGATACCAGACCTTCTCATAGAGTCCCAGCCCCTTAGCCTTAGCACTGGCCTACTGGGGAGAACTGAACAATAAACGTTGATGGTGTGTTAAAAAGAAAAGAAAAAGAATCAACCAATGAATGCATCAATAATTGGAACAACAAATCTCTTTATCTCTATATTTCTCTTACCCTTTCTCTTTCTCTAAAATCAATTAATTTTTTTAAGTTTAGAATAAGAAGAAGAGGAAGTTACCTTATTCACTATCTCTAAAATGTATGGATCTCTCTCAGAGAGCCAACAAAACCAGCACAAGATAAGATGCACAACACTTAAAGCCTGAACAATTTTGGCTTGGCACTCTTCACAAAGCGGGGAAGATCTCTTGGCTATTTCTCACTGTCATCAGCAGAAAACCCCAGCTTTCAGAGCATTTGTGATAACTGAGATGACAGGGACCCCCACATATGACTGCTTATTGCAAATGACCAAAATATATCTTTAAAAACATTTTTTCAAAAGCAGGTCACGTTATTAGTGTGCATTTGAGAAATTATACACACACACACAAACACACATTTTTCTTGGGCTAGGACTTGATGAAAGTTTGGACGTATTTATCCCCTCATGAAAAGGCCTGCCTGGTGGTTAGGGGCTATATTAAAGGCATGGCCTAGGCCTTGTATACAAGCTTGCTCCTTATTTTGTAGCTGGAATCTGGTTCTGTTGGGAGGAGATGCTCAAAGAAGCCCTTACTCTCTCACCCAGAAGGCCTCTTCTGAACATTGCCCAACGCTCCTGTTATACAACATGCAAAATAAATAATCAACCTTAAAAGTCAGGCAGCCAAAGCTCTACTCAAATAATAAGCCCTTTTACAAGCAGCTTATCACCTGCCAAAATCAGCTCCAGAGGAACACCAGGAACTTTAAATTCTATTGTTCTCATTAACTACTTGGGGGAGACAGACAAGCTTCAATGGTTTTATTGGTTTTCTAAGAGAAGAAAGACATAAAGTTTTTCATTGTCCACACCCTGCCCTTGATCTCAATAATTTAAATATAGCTCCAGTCCCACCATGTCTAAGATGTCTCTATTAAAAGTGTAAGTTTGAAAAGGGTCCTGGCCTTTTCTTAGAAAACATGCCACTCTCTACTTTCCCTCGACCTGATTGCTGGGGTGAGGAAAGTAAGAACATAAATGTTAATCTTTTTAGAAAATTGACTGGGAGGGAGAGAAAGGGCAAAAACAGAGGCATCCCAAATGCAATCTTCTGTATGGAAGGGCTCTCTGAATTAACTCAAAAGGAGAGAGGTGTTTTGCTCAAGGAAAACTATACCAAAAAAAATGTTTGGTGCACTCAGGTAGGCCTGACAATACATTATTCTTGGCCCAGACTACAGAATGGGGCCCCCTGTTAAGGAAATCTAATGGGAAAAAATCTGTTATGAAACTAATTTCTGATGAACCACAAAAGGGATTTTGATATCTATTTGATACTATTTTCCCAGAACCCTCAACTCACAGAAGCAAAGCTCAGAATGTACTTTCTCTATAAAAACTTAACTACCCTCCCTTACTACCTCTATATATACTGACTTGTTCACTCTTGTTTCCTTCACTCCCTTATGGGTTTTCTTAGAACAGGAACTAAATCTTATTCATCTCTGCATCCTTATTGTCTATCACAGTCCCTGACACATATAGGTGTTCATTAAATCTTTTAACTAAGAGTAAAATTAATAATTACTAGAGTTGCCCTGACCGGTTTGGCTCAGAGGATAGACAGGGGTGGGCAAACTTTTTGACTCGAGGGCCACAATGGGTTCTTAAACTGGACCGGAGGGCCGGAACAAAAGCATGGATGGAGTGTTTGTGTGAACTAATATAAATTCAAAGTAAACATCATTACATAAAAGGGTACGGTCTTTTTTTTTTTAGTTTTATTCATTTCAAACGGGCCGGATCCGGCCCGCGGGCCATAGTTTGCCCACAGCTGGGATAGAGCGTCGGCTTACGGACTGAAGGGTAGCAGGTTCAAATCCAGCCAAGGGCATGTACATTGGTTGCGGGCACATCCCCAGTAGGGAGTGTGCAGGAGGCAGCTGATCGATGTTTCTCTCTCATCGATGTTTCTAACTCTCTATCCCTCTCCCTTCCTCTCTGTAAAAATCAATAAAATATATTTTTATAAAAAAATAATAATTACTAGAGTTAACATTTGAATGTTCAGTAACTCTGTGTTTAACTTCCTATATTTTTCACATTTTCCAGATGAGGACGCTGAAGCACTGAGAGATTAAAAAGCTAATAAATGGCACAGCAATGATACAAACTAGGCCAGTGATGGCGAACCTTTTGAGCTCGGCGTGTCAGCATTTTGAAAAACCCTAACTTAACTCTGGTGCCGTGTCACATATAGAAATTTTTTGATATTTGCAACCATAATAAAACAAAGACTTATATTTTTGATATTTATTTTATATATTTAAATGCCATTTAACAAAGAGAAATCAACCAAAAAAATGAGTTCGCGTGTCACCTCTGACATGCGTGTCATAGGTTCGCCATCACTGCACTAGGCAATCAGTCTCTAGAACCTTCATTCTTAAGCACTACAAGGAGGGGTACACAGGAATAAATAAGTGAGCTGATAAAAGGGTTATATGTATATGAAACTATTAAACACAAACTTTAAATTGACTTGATATTACATAAAAATGTAATAAGCACCTAGTATTCTGTGCCAAGACCAGTGCTACTATAAATAATTAGTGGCAAGCCAAAGCCGGTTTGGCTCAGTGGATAGAGCGTCGGCCTGCGGACTGAAGGGTCCCAGGTTCGATTCCGGTCAAGGGCATGTACCTGGGTTGTGGGCACATCCCCAGTGGGAGATGTGCAGGAGGCAGCTGATCGATGTTTCTCTCTCATCGATGTTTCTAACTTTCTATCTCTCTCCCTTCCTCTCTGTGAAAAATCAATAAAATATATATATAAAAAAAAAATTAGTGGCAAGATAAAGGTATGGTCTTGTTCCTCAAGGAGAAGAGAGATAAATAGCAAAAGCTTATTGAGTGCTTACTATGTGCTAGGCACTGTTCTAAGTACTTCATATGTGTTAACTTCTTTAATCTTTATAAAACTCCTATAAGGGCACTACTACTACTACTACTGCTACTACTACTACTACTACTACTAAATCAAGATGAGACAGATGAGAAACTGAGCCCCAAGCAGATTAAGCAACTTGCAAGAACCACAATTTCAACTCAAGCAGCCTAGGTCCAGAGCCCAGGCTCTTATTCACTGCCTTATCCCAGCCTCAGTGCTGGGTCTTTATTCCCCTCTCTTCTCTTAACTATTCTCACTTTCTACTGCCTCTTCCATTTGCAACCATACTCACTCTAATATAATTAGTATGTGCTAGAAGAAAGAAAGAGGAAAAGTGCAATGAAATGCAGAGAAGGACATGATTCATTTTGCCCAAGAGGAGGCTCAAGGAATGTTCTGCAAAACAGGTGACACTTGAACTGGGCCTTGAAGATAGAATAGGAAAAAAATTCAAATAAAAACAGTACATGGAAACCAGTCAAACTCGTATGTGTTTTCAAAGCCATCACTACTAAAGCACAGAGCTAAGAGGCAAGCCCAGCTCTACACTATTTTCTGCTCTTGAGGCCACTTCTCACCAAGGAACAGGAAAATAATTAGTGCAACTGTGGCCTGAATTTTTATGTCAGTTTTCCCACTTGGTTCAAACACTACCTGGGGTTTAGTCATCCTTTCAGTATCTGTAAGAATTTCTTTTCCTCACCCTGCTGTACAATAAATGTTTTTGGAAAGGGACCATGGGCTCTTTAGTGTAACTGAGGCCAAATCCTCCAAGGTTGGCAAAGAAGGCTGGAATCACCACATGGGGAAGGGGGACAGCTAGATCTCATGGCCCCAATTTTTCCCACACATGGAGATACTCTCCTTTTGCTAACTGCAGAGGTTCTAAGTCCAGTTTTATTAAAAGCTGTCTGTGTGTTTCCTTAGAGTTTGTTCCCCTTAAACCTGCTGGCAACTTCCCCTCCCTCAACATAGAGCATGAAGGCCGGGGAGGGTTGGGGGGCAGGAGGTAGGGGGGTAAGAGATCAACTAAAGGACTTGTATGCATGCATATAAGCATAACCAATGGACATAAGACACTGGGGGATAGGGGAGGCTAGGGGACTGTCTAGGGCGGGGGGGAAAAATGGACACATATGTAATACCCTTTGTAATACTTTAAGCAATAAATAAAAAAAAGAAAAAGAAAGAAAAAAAAACATAGAGCATGAGAGTTACTGGCTATTATGCCAAGAAACACATGTGAAAAAGGACAAGTGGACTCCAGCAACCAGTGTGTACTTTGGGAACAAACTTGTGATCACTCCTCTATTCTAAATACCTTCTCTTGATCCCACACACCATTTCAGTTACTGTCTCATTGCTCTTGTTTACAGTAAAACTTCAAAAGACTTGTCTATATTCCCATCTACAATTTTTCACCTCCTTTTCTTTCTTATACCCACTCCAATGGATCTTCTGTCCACTGAAGCAGCTTTTATCCAGGCCACTTGTAATTTCTATGTTGTTAAAGTCTATCGAGAATTCTTGCTTGCCAACCAGAAATATGATCATTCCCTCTTCCTTGAACTTCCGTGGCTTCCAGAATATCGTTCATTCTCTTCTGGGTTCCCTTCTACTTTCCCGGCCACATCTTGTGCGTTTACTTTGCTCATTCTTCATTGTGCTCCTAACATCTCAATGTGGGAGTGCTTCAGGGCTGGGTCCTTATCCCCTCTCTTCTCTAACTACTCTCACTTTCTTAGTGATGTCATCCATCTCTTGGCTTTAAATAATACCTAGATGCCTCTGACTCAAAAAACTTATTTCCAGCCCCAACCACTCCTATGAATGCCAGTCTCATCCCACAGCTTACTCACCATCTCTATTTAAATATCTAATTGGCATCTCAAATTCAACATATCCAAAATTGATCTACTGATATACTCTCAGTGCTGTTCTCACAGTCTTTACCATTGCAGTTAGTGGCAACTCCATCCTTCCAGCTGCTCAAGAAGAAAACCTTGACATCATCTTGGACAGAATTGCTGTGTTACACAACTCCAGAGGGCACCAGCCACATTTTATTCAATGCTATTGGTGTTATGCAACGTGGTGACCTTGTTCTCCTTTATTCTCTTTTTCTCACATCCTGTTCTTTTAGAAAATGCAGTTGAGTCTACCTTGAAAATATATTAAAAAATCCAACAACTTCTCCCAAATTCCACTGTTACAAGTTGGACCCAGACCTATCTCCTTATAGTTTATTATCCATAAAACAACCAGAGTGATTCTTTTAAAATATGTCAGATCACATCACTCCTCTACTCAAATGTCCCTAATGCTTCCCATCTCTTTTAGAGTAAAAGTCAAAGTTTGTGCAATGGCCTATACACCCTGCATTTTTTTCCCCTTTGGCATTTATCCCTATTTAATCTATTTTATTTGAATCATATAAGAGCATTTATTCTAATACTGCTGGCAGTATGGGAGAGCAGCAGGTCATCCACAAAAATCTGCTCTGTAGCTCCCCATAAACCAGCTGCTTATATGGGGTAGGACAGGGATTACATGAGAAAGTAGGGATTACAGGCATGGGGAAGTAGGAGGCTGGGGTGGGACTCACTGTTTGGGCAACAAGGTTGTTAATCTTTCCATGATAATAGGCAGTTCTTGAATGAGAATGGTTCCAAGGTTGATTCCCAGGTCCAAGGTTGACTCCCAGGTCCTGGGGGTGTAAACCCCCAGCCAGGTCCCCTATTTAATCTATTTCTCACTTATTGTCTGTTGCCCACACGTGAAATAAGCTCCATAGAGTCAGGGACTTGGTTGATTTTCTCCACAAATGAAGCCTCAGCATCCACAACAATAACTGATACAAAGGATACACTCAATATATATTTGTAGATGGAATAAATGAAATACATTGTGAAGAGGGAAATTCTTACACATGGGCCAGAATCATACCAACACATAATATAACAAGTGAAATGGCATGTGAGTCAGCTACTCGGAGACCAAGTTAAGTGCCAGGAAATGTTCAGTTTCTACTTTCTACTGTTTGTTTCTCCATTGCTTTCATATTTTACCTGATGAAGTCTCCTTTCTTTTACCTCCAAAAGAAAAAGAAATTGACCTACATATAGTAAGGAGCGCCCCCTAGTGGTAGAACTCCTTCAAAGCAATAGAAAAGAAAATCAGAACAGGTTTAAATTACAAAGATCCAGAAGGAAGTGACTCCAACATTTCACAAGGAAAAGTCCTCAAGGGAAGCTCATGATTGGATTCAAAGTCCATGGGGGGAACTTATCAATGTATTTTACTGTTGATCCTGTTTTGCATCTGATAATGAGAAAAATAATTCATTTAAAGTTGAACAATGTAAGTACCTTCCCTCAAGTAACTTAAAATTTGGTAGAAACATGGAAATGCAAAAAAAAGCTGGGGTAGCAATACTTATATCTGACAAAATAGACCTCATAGCAAGAGATAAGGAAGGCCACTTTATAATACTAAAGGGATCGATACAACAAGAGGATATAACTCTGGTAAACATTTATGCACCCAATGCAGGAACACCAAAATACATTAAAAAAAAAAAAAACTTCTGGAAGAAATCAAGGGAAAAATTGACAATAATACAATCATAGTAAGGGACTTTAATACACCACTGAAATCACTAGATAAATCATCTAGACAAAAAATTAGCAAAGGAACAGCAATCCTAAATGACTCACTAGATCAGATGGACTTACTTAACATCTTCAGAACATTTTACCCCCAAACTACAGAATATACATTCTTCTCAAGTGCACCTGGGACATTTTCAAAGATAGACCACTAATTGGGGCACAGGCAAAGTCTCTCCAAATTCAAAAAGATGGAAAGCATATCAAGCATCTTCTCAGACCATAATGGCATAATATTAGATATCAACTACAATAAAAAAAATAAAAAATTCAAACAATTGGAGGCTCAATAGCATGCTATTAAACAATGACTGGGCTACCAAAGGGATCAAAGAAGAAATTAAAAACATCCTGGAAATGAATGACAATGAAAACACAACAATCCAAAGCCTATGGGAAACAGTGAAAGCAGTCCTGAGAGGGAAGTTCATAGTTCTACAGGGCTACCTCAAAAAAAAAAAAAAAAAAAACAAGAAAAAAATGGTAATAAATTATCTAATTCTACAACTTAAAGAATTAGTAAGAGAGCAAAAAGAAAAGCCCAGAGTGAGCAGAAGGAAGGAGATAATAAAGATCAGAGCAGAAATAAATGACATAGAGACCAAAAAAAAAACCAAAAAACAAAAAAATCAATGAAACTAAGAGCTGGTTCTTTGAAAGGATAAACAAGATTGACAAACCTCTAGCCAGACTCACCAAGAAGTAAAGAGAGAGGACCCAAATAAACAAAGTCAGAAATGAAAGAGGCAAAATAACAACAGACCCCACAGACATACAAATGATTGTAAAAAAAAAAAAATACTATGAACAACTCTATTCCAACAAATTTAACAATCTAGAGGAAATGGATATATTCCTAGAAAAATATGACCTCCCAAAACTCAAGCAAGAAGAATCAAAAAATCTCAACAT
Organism: Myotis daubentonii; assembly: GCF_963259705.1. Taxonomy (NCBI): domain Eukaryota; kingdom Metazoa; phylum Chordata; class Mammalia; order Chiroptera; family Vespertilionidae; genus Myotis; species Myotis daubentonii. The sequence goes on from NC_081861.1 coordinate 40,974,656, forward strand.
GCCCATAACTAAGGAGGAAATGGAAGCAGTCATCAAAAAAAACTTCTAACAAACAAAAGCCCAGGGACAGACAGCTTCACAGGAGAGTTTTACCAAACATTCAAAGAAGAAATAAAACCTATACTTCTCAGACTATTCCAAAAAATTCAAGAGGAAGGCACACTTCCAAGCTCTTACTATGAAGCCAGCATTACCCTAATCCCAAAACTAGATAAAGACACCACAAAGAAAGAGAACTACAGGCCAATATCCCTGATGAACACAGATGCTAAAATCCTCAACAAATTTCTAGCAAATTGGATCCAGCATTACATTAGAAAGATCATACACCATAACCAAGTAGGATTTATTCCAGGGATGCAAGGCTGGTACAATATCTGCAAATCAATAAATGTGATACATCACATAAACAAATTGAGAGACAAAAATCATATAATCATATCAATTGATGCAGAAAAGGCATTTGACAAAATCCAACACCTTTTCCTGATAAAAACACTCAGCAAAGTGGGAATTGAGGGTTCATACCTCAACATAATAAAAGCTTTATATGACAAACCTTCAGCCAACATCATACTCAATGGGCAAAAACTAAAACCATTTCCCCTAAGAACAGGGACAAGACAGGGATGCCCAATTTCACCACTCCTGTTCGACATTGTACTGGAAGTGCTAGCCATAGCGATCAGACAAGAAGAAGAAATAAAAGGCATCCAAATTGGAAAAGAAGAAGTAAAATTGTCATCATTTGCAGATGACATGATATTGTACATAGAAAACCCCAAAGACTCCATCAAAAAACTACTAGAATTAATAAATGAATTCAGCAATGTAGCAGGATACAAAATTAACACCCAGAAATCTATGGCTTTTTTATACACCAATAATGAACTCACAGGAATAGAAACTAATAAAACAATCCCATTTACCATTGCAACAAAAAAATTAAGATACCTAGGAATAAATTTAATTAAGGAGGTAAAAGACCTTTACTCAGAAAATTACAGGACGCTGAAAAGAGATAGAGGAAGATATAAACAAATGGAAGAATATACAGTGTTCATGGATCAGTAGAATCAACATTATTAAAATGTCCATACTACCCAAGGCAATCTATAGATTCAATGAAATCCCCATTAAAATACCAATGGCATACTTCAAAGACCTAGAACAAACTCTTCAAAAATTCATCTGGAACAAAAAAAAAAAGACCCTGAATAGCTGCAGCAATCTTGAGAAAAAAGAACAAAGTTGGAGGGATCACAATCCCATATATCATGCTATATTACAAAGCCACTGTTCTCAAAACTGCCTGGTACTGGCACAAGAACAGACATATAGACCAATGGAACAGAACAGAGAACCCAGAAATCAACCCAAGCCATTATGCTCAGTTAATATTTGACAAAGGAGGCAAGAGCATACAATGGAGTCAAGACAGTCTCTACAATAAATGGTGTTGGGAAAATTGGTCAGATACATACAAAAAAATGAAACTAGACCACCAACTTACACCATACACAAAAATAAACTCAAAATGGATAAAGGACTGAAACGTAAGACAGGAAACCATAAAAATCTTAGAAGAATGCTGGGGTCCAACCCCATTTGCTGGAGATCCTGGCTAGGCTGCTGATCAACTGAACGCTGTCTCCGTGTCATTCCTTCTTCGCCGACTCCGTCCAAACCTTTGGGGAACCCCTGGACCCGCTGGGGTTGGACCCCGGCAGAAGAAGCCATAGGCAGCAAAATAGCAGACATTTGTCATAGCAATATCTTTACCAACACAGCTCCTAGGGCAATGGAAACTAAGGAGAAAATGAACAAATGGGACTACATCAAAATAAAAAGCTTATGCACAGCAAAAGAAACCATCAACAAAACAACAAGAAAGCCCATTGCATGGGAGAACATATTTGCCAATGTTACCTCCGATAAGGTTTTAATCTCCAAAATTTATAGGGAACTCATACAACTTAACAAAAGGAAGGTAAACAATCCAATCAAAAAATGGGCAAAGGACCTAAATAGACACTTTTCGAAAAAGGACATACAGAAGACCGAGAGACATATGAAAACATGCTCAAAGTCACTAATTATCTGAGAGATGCAAATCAAAACAACAGTGAGGTACTATCTCACACCTGTCAGAATGGCTATCATCAACAAATCAACAAACAACAAGTGCTGGAGAGGATGTGGAGAAAAAGGAACCCTCTTGCACTGCTGGTGGGAATGCAGACTGGTGCAGCCACTGTGGAAAACAGTATGGCATTTCCTCAAAAAGTTAAAAATGGAAGTACCATTTGACCTAGTAATCCCACTTCTAGGATTATATTCCAAGAAACCAGAAACATATGAAGTTTTGAAGCTTGTTGTCAATACAACAAAATAGCATACATATCAAATCGCATATATATCAACATATCTGAAACTCCATCTATTGAAAAAATCTGCATTATTAACCAGTATACCTAGTATACTAAATGATTCTGAATCTACATCTAATGAAAATACTTATAGGCATGCAGGGTCTATTCTAAATTGCATCTGAAGGTAATCCCTGGAGAATCTCTTTTTCAAATGATGTTGCTCTGCCCTCCATTCTCTCCTATGTAATGTCCTTTTCATGAAGATGTCAAAATGCATCCTGAATCCACCCACCCCTGTCCATCTCCACTGTCAACCCAGTCTGAGCCACCACCATCTCTCCCCTGGTCTAATGCAACAGCCTTAGACTGCTCTACCCACTTCTACTCTAGCCCCTCTATAAGCCATACTGCACACAGCAGTCAGATCACCCAGGAATATTTGTGGGGGAGGTAAATAATTCATTTCATTTTCAACTTTTTATTTTAAAATAATTACAGATTTACCAAAAGAAATTGCAAAAATAGTACAAATAAATCTCCATATACCTTTCATGGAGATTTTCCAAACACAGCATCTTACATAACCACAGCACAGTATTATTAATAAAAATTAACATTCATGCAATACTATAATCAATAGACTACATTCGATTTTCTCCAATTGCCCCACCAATGTCCTTTTTCTGGTCCAGGTTCACACATGTCACCTTTGACTCCTTTAATCTGGAAGAGTTCCTCAATCTTTTTTTTTTTTTTGGTCTTTCATTACCATGATACTTTTGAAAAACAATAACATGCTTATTTCTTTTTTTAATTTATTGATTTTGAGAGAGAGAAAAACATTGAGTTGTTTTTCCACTTATTTATGCTTTTGTTGGTTGATTCTTGTATGTGCCCTGAACCTGCAAACTTGGGATATCAGGACGATGCTCTAACCAACTGAACTCCCCAGCCAGGGCTAACAATGACCTGTTTCAATTTGGGGTTTGTCTGATGGTTCACCATGACTCAGTTTAGGTTATATGTTTTGGCATGAATACTACAGATGTCATGTCGTGTCCTCAGTGTATCCTATCAAGAGGCACATGATATCAGTTTGTTTCATTACTAGTGATTTTAACTTTGATCACTTGATTAAGGTGATGTCTACCTGATTTCTTCCAAGTTACAACTTTGCCCTTTGTAATAAATAAGCATTTTGTGGCTAGATACTTGGAAATTATATAAATATACTTTTGTCTGTTCACACTTTTGTCTGTTCAATTTAGTATCGGTTAATGATTCTTGCCTGAAACAGTTTACTATGGTGCTTTCCAAATGGTTTCTTTTTCCATTATTCTTTCTACATCTATGAATTAGAATTATACTGTAAACAAGTAATTTCCTTTCTCCCTTATTCACTTATTTTTCAGTTATTTCTTTATATTAGTATGGACTCATGAATTCTTATTTTATTCTATGAGTTATGATTCATTACTATAATTAATTATTTTGTTGCTTAAATTATCCCAGATTTTGCCATTGGGAATTCCTTCAAATTGTATCCTGCATCCTTTTGACATGTCCTCATTATTCTAGGAGTACTTTCTTACTTTCTGGAAGAAAACATTCCAAGCTCATCTTATACTTTCCTTACCCCAGCCATGGAATCAGCTATTTCTCCAAGAGTCCTGGTTCCTTTTATTTGGGGAATAGCATTTCAAAAACTAAAATCTGAGTACTAGGTGTCATTGCTTCTAGGCTTTCTCAGCAGACAGAGGTAGGAAATATATGTATACACACAAACAACTATATCTATAACTTTCTCTGTGGGAATGTATGGGTTGTGGTATACCTCTGATTACCATCAGTCTTCTGTCTTCCCTTATGTGTAACTCCTGACAGAGTGAAATCTGGCATTCATTATTCACAATATATTTACTTATTTGCTGAACAGTAGAATATACATAAAGTAGATTCAGAATTGCTAATTTATATCCGTGTAGAAAACAAACCTACTAAGAATATAGTACTTGTATACAATTTTTTTTATTGCTTAAAGTATTACAAAAAGTATTACTTATGTCTCCTTTTTTTTTTCTTCCCCCGCCCTTGACAATCCCCTGGCCTCCCCTACCCCCCAGTGTCTTATGTCCATTGGTTATGCTTATATGCATGCATACAAGTCCTTTGGTTGATCTCTTACCCACCCCCCTCCTGCTCTCCCACCCACCCTGGCCTTGCTGCTGTAGTTTGACAGCATGTTCGAGGCAGCTCTGCCTCTGTATCTATTTTTGTTCATAAGTTTATAATGGTCTTTATTATCCAGAAATGAGTGACATCATGTGGTATTTTTCCTTCATTGACTGGCTTATTTCACTTAGCATAATGCTCTCCAGTTCCATCCATGCTGTTGCAAATGGCAAGAGTTCCTTCTTTTTTATAGCAGCATAGTATTCCATCGTGTCGATGTACCACTGTTTTCTAATCCATTCATCTACAGATGGGCACTTAGGCTGTTTCCAGATCTTAGCTATGGTGAATTGTGCTGCTATGAACATAGGGGTGCATATATCCTTTCTGATTGGTGTTTCTGGTTTCCTGGGATATATTCCTAGAAGTGGGATCACAGGGTCAAATGGGAGTTCCATTTGTAGTTTTTTGAGGAAACTCCATACTGTCTTCCATAGTGGCTGCACCAGTCTGCATTCCCACCAGCAGTGCACAAGTGTTCCTTTTTCTCCACATCCTCTCCAGCACTTGTCGTTTGTTGATTTGTTGATGATAGCCTGTCTGACAGGTGTGAGATGGTACCTCATTGTTGTTTTGATTTGCATCTCTCAGATGATTAGTGACTTTGAGCATGTTTTCATATGACTCTTGGCTTTCTGAATGTCCTCTTTTGAAAGGTGTCTATTTAGATCCTTTGCCCATTTTTTGATTGGATTGTTTATCTTCCTTTTGTTAAGTTGTATGAGTTCCCTATAAATTTTGGAGATTAGGCCCCTTATCAGATATGTCATTGGCAAATATGTTTTCCCACTCAGTGGGTTTTCTTGTTGTTTTGTTGATGGTTTCTTTTGCTGTGCAGAAGCTTTTTATTTTGATGTAGTTCCATTTGTTTATTTTCTCTTTAGTTTCCAATGCCCTAGGAGCTGTATCGGTGAAGAAATTGCTTCGGCATATGTCTGAGATTTTGTTGCCTTTGGATTTTTCTAGTATTTTTATGGTTTCTCGTCGTACATTTAAGTCTATCCATTTTGAGTTTATTTTTGTGTATGGTGTAAGTTGGTGGTCTAGTTTCATTTTCTTGCATGTATCTGTCCAATTTTCCCAACACCATTTATTGAAGAGACTATCTTGACTCCATTGTATGTTCTTGCCTCCTTTGTCAAATATTAATTGAGTGTATTGGTTGGGGCTGATTTCTGGGCTCTCTATTCTATTCCATTGATCTATATGTCTGTTCTTGTGCCAGTACCAGGCAGTTTTGAGAACAGTGGCTTTGTAATACAGCTTGATATCTGGTATTGAGATCCCACCTACTTTGTTCTTTCTCAGGATCGCTGCAGCTATTCGGGGTCGTTTTTTATTCCAGATGAATTTTTGGAGAGTCTTGTATACCATTTTATTTTGTCTTTAGCCTTAGAACAATGGTTCTCAAAGGGTAGTCCCTAGACCAGCAGCATCAGCATCACCTGGGAACTTGTTAAAAATGCAAATTCTTAAGCTCCACCTTAGACCTATTCAATCAGAAATTCTGGACGTGGGGTCCAGCAACCAGGTGACTCTGATGCATGCTAAAGTTTGAGAACCACCACCTTGGAGTATATAGTCAAAATATTCTTTTCCAAGGTTACTTAGTACATTAGTCTGCTCAGATTGACATAACTAAATACCAGGTGGATGGCTTGAAAAATAGAAATGTGTTTCTCACAATTCTGGAAACTAGAAGTTCAAGACCAAGGTGTCAATGGGTTTGGTTTCTCCTGAGGCCTCTCTTCTTGTCTTGCAGATGGCCACCTTCTCACTGTGCTCTCACATAACCCTTCCTTTTCTTATATGAACACTGGTCATCCCAGATTAGGACCCAATGCTTTGACCGCATTTAACTTTAGTTATATCCTTAAAGTCCCTATTGCCAAATATAGCCACATCAGGGGTTAGGACTTCAAATTATGAATTGGGAGGATACAATTTAGTCCATAACACGTAGGCTAGTGGGGTTTTCACCCACCCCTTCATTGTGGCTATTATTCATTTGTAATACAGTGAAGTGCCTTTGTTTCTGTTGTATTCCATTTTGGGTCCTCCTTTCATCCATATTGATTTTAAAAACTTTAGTATGTGAAATATTAACATAATTCTAAAAGAACTAGATACAAAAAGTGAACTCAGAAAAATGTCACTTTCCCATTCCTTCTATCCCATTCCCATTCTCTTATCCTTTCTACCCTGTTCCTATCCATCCCTGTAAATTACTTAATCTCATTAGTTTTGGGTTTATCTTTCTACACAGGGAGTATTGGCTACTGTAACAAATCACCACAAACTTAGTGGATTAATACACCACAGATGTATATTACAATTCTGAAAGTCAGAACTTCACAATGGGTCTCACAGGCTGAAGTCAAGATGCCAACAGGCCTGCATCCTTGGGACTTTGGGGGTAAATATGTTCCCTTATCATTTTCAGCCTCTAAGGGCCGTCTACATTCCTTGGCTTATGGCCCCTTCTTTTATCTTCTAGGCAGCGGCATAGCATCTTCAAATCTCTCTCTGCTTCCACCATCACACTTGCTTCCTCTGACTCTAGCCCTTCTGTCTTCCTCTTACAAGGATCCACCAGGATAATATCCTGTCGTGATCCTTAATGCCATTTTCAAAGTCCCTTTTGTCATATAAGGTAACATTTCACAGGTCCTGGGGATTAGCACATGGACATTTTTGGGGGGAAGGGGGCATTATTCTGTCTACCACACAGAGATTCTTTTTTAAGTTTTTAGAAACACAGAATGAGAGATTATGTTATTCTTCTTCTTAAACTCATTAAATGGCTTACCTGTACTCTTAGAATGAGCTTAGCCTCTTTGCCTCCTTCCATTTTTGAACATGCCAAATCCTTTGTGACTTCAAGGCCTTTCCTCTGCCCCGAATATTCTTTCCTCAGTTCCTCTCATGGTTGACTCATTCTTCCAGTCTCATCTCAAAGTCACCTGTTTAAAGAAGTTATTCCTGATCACCACCAGATAAGTAGCAGCCTGTCTCAATTACTCTAATTTATTTTCTTTATCATTGATCAGTCTGATATATATTTTTATGTATCACTTCACTTGTTTATTAACCCTTTTTTCTCACTAGAATGCAATCTCCATGATGGCGGAGACTGTATATATTCTGCTATATCCCTAATATCTAGCATAGAACCAGAATATTCTAGGCCAGGGGTCCTCAAATTATGGCCCGCGGGCCACACGCAAATACAAATATTGTATTTGTTCCCGTTTTGTTTTTTTACTTCAAAATAAGATATGTGCAGTGTGCATAGGAATTTGTTCATAGTTTGTTTTTTTTTTAAACTATAGTCCGGCCCTCCAATGGTCTGAGGGACAGTGAACTGGCCCCCTGTTTAAAAAGATTGAGGACCCCTGTTCTAGGCACTTAATAAGTGCTGGCAGAATAAATGAATGGTGCCCCAGTCTGGGTGAGCAATGTAAGATAAATGTGCTGCTGGTATAAAACAGGGTAAACAAAACAACCCCCTATTACTTTAGGTACTGCTGGTGCAGACTTTCACAATTTCCAGTATAATCCAAACAATCTCCTATATATAATTCACTCAGTCATTCAACAAGTACTCACTGAATAGCTAATACACATGCATTTAATTCTCCCAACAACCCTATGAGATAGCTACTATTATTATTATCTTCATTTTACCAATAAGAAAACTAAAGTTCAGAGAAGTATATGCTAGATATTATGATAAGTTCAGGGGATATACCAGAGAAAAATCTAACATGGTTGCACCCACTGCCCTGTCTAGTGGAGAGCCAGAGAATGAATCCAGGCTTACAGAGCAGCAGCCTAAGTGTTATGACAGAGGGCTAGGAAGGTTGCTACGGGTGCACAGGCACAGGATGGTGAAATCAGGTGGAGTGAGAGAAGGCTTCTGAGAAGAGGAAGCACTTGAATTAAATTTGAAGCATAAGTAGAAAGCTAGATGAGTGGAACACCAATTAGCTATTATTGATAGGGCTCACAGGCTATAATTTACCTTAATGACTTTCCTGTTTTTCCATGATTGGCCTCACCTCAGCTTTGCAGGATAAGAAATCCAATTTTGTAAGTAACCCAGAGTCATTTGAAACTGGGAATGCTGACAGATGGTACTAGAGCTCAGGAGGAAATGAAGTTTATAAATCAGAACATAAATTAGTTAATTTAACTGTAAGGTGGGCATTCTCTCCTCCACGGCATGCCTACTGAGACAGTTTTATAGTAAGCCTAGAACAGAGGTCTACAAACTTTTTCTTTAAGGGCTGATAGTGAATATTTTTGGCTTTCTAGGTCATACATAATCTCTGTCACAACTACTCAACTGCATCATTGCAGGGCAAATGCTGACCACCCTACAAAATCCCACCGCATTCTAAAGCCTTGGGTAGACGAAAGCTCTACTTACCAGCAAAACTCCAAGGAAAATGCCAGAAGCATCAGTTTACAGCTATTTCACAGAGAATCCCTTGATCCTTTGTTAACTGCAGGGGGGAAAGAGCACTCTCCCTTCTTACATGTACTACCCCAGGAAACAAATTTGGTGATATTAATACTTACAAGAAGTAACTAGCATGTAAGCTTCATGAAGAGAGAGATTTTTTTAAAAAAAATTAGAATCTGTTATTATTTTTTACAAAAAGCAGTATATATTCATTGTAGAAAATTATAAAAAAATAAGTAATTAGAAACATTATAATCCCACCACCCAGAAATTACCACTGTTAACAGCTTAGTACATATCCTTCCAGATCTTTTTCTAAGTATTTAGAAAAAGAATATATATATATATATATATATATATATATATATATATATACATTTCTACCAAAATGAGGTAATACTGTACATATGCTTTTTTCAGTTAATAACCTCCACCATTTCATGTTAATACGATTTTTATCTAATATCCACCCATATTCATATTCCCCTGCTTTTCCCCATAATGTCCTATAAAGCTTATTTGTTCAAATCAGGGTCTAATCTCAGACCATACATTGCATCTTAAGTACCTTTTTATTTAGAATAGTAATTGTTTTCAGGACAGAAATTTTGTTTCCTGCTGATTCCCAATTCTTGCCACATAGTACCAGCTCAATAAATATTTGCATAATTAATCAAAAACTTAGGGGCAATTTCACTGTAGAGTTTATCTCATCCACCCACTACCCTTTATCTCCATTTTATAAATAATGAAAATCAAGGCCAGAGAAGTGAAATGACTTCCCAAAGTCACACAGCAAGTACATGGAATTGCGTTCCATTCCTCTGTTTATTCTATTAAAATGGAGTTGGCAAACGTTTTCTGTGAAGTTCAGATAGTAAATATTTAGGCTTTCTGAGCCAATGTAGGTACTTTTAATATATATATGGAATCCATAAATGTTTTTGGTCTGTTTTTGTTAATCCTCACCCAACGATATTTTCTACATAGCTTTTTAGAGAGAGTGGGAGGGAGGGAAAGGGGGAGAGAGAAGACGAAGAAGAAGAAAGAGAGAGAGAAAGAAACATTGATGTAAGAGAGACACATTGACTGGTTGCCTCTCTCACAAGCCCCAGCAGAAGTGGGGAACAAACCCACAACCCAAGTACCTCCCCTTGACTAGGAATGGAGCCTGAGATCCTTTGGTGCTTGGGCTGATGCTCTAACCACTGAGCTACCAGCCAGGGCAGAAATCCATATATTTTTAATTGATGAAATCCAAATCTACATATATAAAAGCCTAATATGAAAATTGTCCCCTTGGGAGTTGACTGGGAGATTGCTCACTATGACGTGCACTGACCACCAGGGGGCGGCACGGAATGAAGGAAGGCCTTGGCCAGCAGCTGACAGCCGGGAAAGGGAGGCCCTGGCTGGCAGCCGGAAGACTCTGATCAGCCCTGATCACCGGCCAGGCCTAGGGACCCTACCCATGCACGAATTTCATGCACCGGGCCTCTAGTATAATAATAATTGATCACAAGGTTTTGTAATACAGGTCTACTAATGAAAAATAAGAAAGAATAATATTTGGTTTAATTGTGGTTGAAAGTTAGTGTTCCCTATTATTAAACAGAATGTAAATGTTTATCTTAGTTTGTGCAGGTCATAGTTTGCCAACCTCTATCCTACACTATGCTGTTTGTATGTGATTTGGCCTTTTCTTTGAAAGTCTGAGTGAAAGTGCCATTCTTCTTAATTGACAAGTTGCAACTGAGTTCTGGCTTATTGAAGAGATATGGTACTAAAGTACTAATGAGGAAAACAAGTCCTGAGTCACTGCTTTCAAACATGTATCTTGTCTTACTTCAGTTACTCTAGTACCTAACTGTTGGTAACTCCTGTCTTCTTTCACTAAAATTGCAAGAAGGTAGGTTGTATTGTGACTGCGGCTTTCATAATTAACCATGTGTTAATATTTAATGGGGCTGATCAGTTTAGAAATCAGTGCAAGTGAGGATGATTGCTTTGCCTATATCAGGGCTCATTATTTTTCTTTCTCGATTAAAAATATGCTATGCTATTTAAAGATATAAAGGTAAATATCCAAAGAGTTAAAAGAATGAAAAAGTGATTGCTTTGGCGGGGGTGTGGGGGATAGGGTTAGGAGGGAGAGCAGGGAATGGGGAGGAAAGCTAGGGACTCATTTTTTTTAATAGCACACCTTGTAGAATTCTTTGACTTTTTAAACTATGTAGATGTATAATTTTGATTAAAAAATACACAAAAAAACAGAAGCACATTAAAACCCCTTCTAGAAAAGCATTCTTTAATACTTTCCTCCATCCCTCCCTCAACCTAGGTTAGGTGTCCCTTTTCTCTGCTCCCCATATTGTCTGTACTCTGCCCCATCAGAGCACTTAACACACTGTACTATATTATCTGTTTCCCTATATGTCTCTCTGAAGGAACCATGAGCTCCTTGCAAGGAGGTGCCATTTATTATTCATTTCAGATCCTAGACTCAAATATTTAAAAAGGTATTCATTAAAGTGAAGTGAAACTATCGAAACCAAATATCACTCAGTCTAGGCAAATTAAACATCACAATGAGATAGCAGACAACATAAGTGTTGGTGAGGATGTGGAGAAATTGGAGACTTCATACACTTACCAATGGGAATTTTAAATGGTGCAGCCACTTTGGAAAACAGCCTGGAAGTTCCTAAAAAAAAGTTAAACATACAGTTACCATATGACCCAGGAATCCCACTCCTATTTCAGTGAACGTGTTCCTTGCCCTCTCTAGTGGAAAGACAGAGAATGAATCCAAGCTCACAAGTCAGTGTGCTAAGTGTTATGGTACAGATCTGCTAAGGATGCTAGGGGAATACCCACGAAGGTCAGTAAAATCAAGAAAATTGAAAACATGTCCAAACAAATGTTAACAATAGGATTGCTCATAATAACCAGAAAGTGGCAACAACTCAAATGTCCAACTAAATAAATGGATAAATAAACATGGTATATCCATACCATAAAATATTATTTGGCCATAAAAAGAAATGAAGTACTGATACATGGTACAACTTGGTAGGACCTGGAAAACATCATGCTGAGTGAAAGAAGACCACATATCATATGATTCCATTCATATTAACTGAGCAGAAAAAGCAACTACATAGAGACACAAGGCAAATAAGTGGTTGTTAGGGACAGAGATAGGAGGAGAGATTAACTGTAAGCAGGTTTAGGAAATTGGGGGGTGGTGATGGAAATGTTCTAAAACTGGATTGTGGTGTTGGCTGCACAATTGTGAATTTACTAAAATCAACTGTACATTTAAAATGAGTTAATTTTATGGTATGCAAAGTATAAGGCTCTAAAAAATCCCTCAATCAATTACATTATTTACTTTCTCAACTCCCCCCTCCCCTCCCCCCCCCTTGGACTAGCCCCTTACAAGACATGGTAAGAATTGTGAAGTTTCTGAAGCATTTTTGCCAGTTGGGGCTTGGGGTTGTGCTGATGGAAAGCAAAGTCAGCATCTCTCTGTGAAGCTGTAAGATGTCTTGATGTGCTCAATGTGTTTCAGGTTGCGTGACACCTGTGAATAATTTGGATAATCCGTAGCCTCTCTGTCAGTTTAGGTGTGAGCATTCCTAGGACCCCTACTCCAAATAATAAAGTAGTCAGGTAACAAATTCACTTCTTGCAACTCTCAAGCCCTATTCATAACCAGGTGAATTTTTCTATCATGGCATATCCGTGAAACTGTTGGGTGGGAGGGAAACTTGGTCAGTGCTTGTTAGGCAAAGGTGTCTTGCCAGAATAAGCGGTACAAACTCCACCCCCTAGGCCAGCTTCCGGGTGGTACCCCAGGGGAAAGCACACCTTTCCAAGGGCGGTGGGAAGGTGCAGGAGGCTGTAACGGGACCTCTTCAAGCTAGGCGAAAGGCCAGGGCCAGTCCCTCCTTCTCTGTGTTGCGGGAAGGGCAAAAACTCCTACAAAGTCCGGGTGAGATGTCAGCTCCCAGGGCCACCTGCTGTCTGAAACTCACGCTGCTGCTGTCAGAGTCCCCCAGGCTTTTCTTGTTTGCCGCTGCAGCCCCACCATTTGGGAAAGGGAAAAAAAGGTGGTGGAATTAGCAAAGCAGTCTGAGCGAGCTCCTAGCCATGCAGGTCTCCAGCCTGCGGTAACCCCAGGACCCAGCGCAGGACCCCTAAGTCATGTGCCCACGCCCCCACACTCCCATTCCCCACCTCCTCCACCCCCACCTCCCCCCACTCCGCACTGGCGATTGCCTCGAAGCTCCCCCTGGTAACGGGAAGGAAGCAAAACCCGCACGGAGAACACCAGCTGGTCTGAGCATGCTCAGACGGGTTGGCTGGAGGCCAGAGGCTTCTGTTCTGTGGGGGTAATGGCCGTACCCCTGAGACCCAGGTGGCCTCTCAAGGCAGGGGAAAGCCGACCCAGTCCCAAACGGTGTAGGTAAAGGGTTCAGGCTTCCACCTTTTCCTCCCTTTCTCCCCAAGGAGAAGGGCCCAGAAGAGGATAAAATTGCCAAATTGTCATGAACCTGGATCCCAGCTCCTTTCTGCAAAAAACGGAACAGAATAAGGCAGTTTTGTTGAGGGTGGTTTTTCTTGGAGTTCCGGGGGGGGGGGGGATGTATCTGTAGCCTCGTGAATGTGAGCTAGGTATTACCTCCCTGAGCCTCAGTTTCCTCCTCTATAAAATAGGAATAATAATAGTGCCCACTTCACAAGGTGTTTGTAAATATTAAATAAAATAATCTACCTAAAGGTTGACCAGACTGGAGAAAGCTAGTGATTTAATTTGTTTCGCAGAGTTCAGCACACTCCTAAGTGTAGGTGTCATCTTCCTTGGGATTCAGGGAAACGAAAGGATTTTGACACCACAAAACACATACCTAAGGTTAAATATTCATTACAATGTATATGAGAATCAAAACAGTCTCCTCACACTCAGCCTGGACACAGAGACATAACCACCACTTACTATCTACATAAACTTTGCTTTACTAGTCCACTGTCATTACCGGCATTTTCCAGGATTCCTTTGTCCAGGTAAATAGTTTCTTCATTACAGGAATTTCCCCAAATGACCCATCCACTCTTCAATGGAAAGCATTAACAGCTTGTACCTAAAATTACTTGAATCACTCTCCTCCAAATCCTCCACTTGCTGCTTCCACAAACCTAGGCTGTTCATATCATGATCCTTACCCAATTCTAATCAAGTTCCCACGTTGCCAGACTCTCTGCCTTAAATCAAACATTCATTTATCAGTAAATTCTGACCTTTCCATTCCTCCGTGAAACACTGCCACAACTTTGAGAAGTGGGGATCTTCTTTACTGAGATAGGCAGTAAATTCAGTTTTGTCATATCAGTAGGTGTGTGGGTGATATTCGGGGAGCCAGCGTTTGACAGTTTTGAAGGTCTTACAGAGATTCAGGGCAGGCTGAAACCTCACTACCACAGCTCAAGACCTTCAACTTGGAAACAGTGTGCTCCTCTGAAGCCTCTTGAAACTATGTACAGTACCTTGGTTGCAGCTCTCTGACGGCAATGGTGAGGTACATAGGTTTCACAGTGGTTGAAGCTCTGAACCCTTGACTTGAGCTCCCATTTGCTAAGGATACTAGTCCTATGGCCCATACATCACCTCCTATGAGAAGCCATTCCTGACCACCTGGATTATAGGGCCCTCTGTGTTCCAAATGTCCCCTGTCTCAACCCTTTCATGGCTGTCACCACACTTGTTTTATTCCCATTGAGCTACTGCATATAATTGTAAGCCTAGTGTGGCAAAGGGTCCCTTCATTGTAATTATGCACTAAAGAGAGTTTTATCATTTTTTTCCCAAGGTCTTTCAGATTTTATATTATGTCCTTCATTATTTTATTTTCAGATATGTTTCTACCAATTCTTTTGCTTATGAAAATTATCATAGTTACTACAATTAATGGTCAGTATTTGTCAGCCAGTAACAACACAGTGTTTATTTCTTGTAGTCCTTTGGGGGCGTATGATTTTATATTTGCTCAGACTTTACCCCCCCCCCCACCGAATCTTCTTTTTTCACACAACCTTTATTTTCTGCTCTTTAAATTATTACATGTATTAATAGAAAACGAACAAAAATTTCATAACTATGTAAAATATAAAACTATAGAAAGTTAACCTCAATAAAGTAAATATATAGATATTAGAAAATATATATATATTAGAAAAAAAGATTTAAGAGGAATATGCCAAAATGTTTAGGTGTTTAGTGTTTACCTACAGTTTATTTTTTCTTTCTGTATATTTTTATGGCTATTTAAACATTAACCATACAAATCTTTTACATAGATTTGTGATATTCTAAATACTCTACTTCTATTTTCAGTTATGTTTTCCTGAGCTAAATTAGATCTTGGTCCATCCAGAATATTTAAAATCAACCTCCATCATGTTCCTTCTAGTAAAATTCAAGTTATTTTACTTACAAAAGTTCAAACAGCTTAACATATGTTTGACAAACAGGAAACTATCAAATATTCATATCTGCCTATTACCCCTTCCCCAATTACCCCTTCCCCAGTAATTGATCTTCCACTGTAATACAGTTTTTCTCAGTAATGTCAATACTTTTACTTGAAATATATAATGGAAAGTTCACAGGTGCTAGACTTAACACCTATTTTCTGGCTATATAACCTTAGTCCTGTCACTATCTCTTACTGAGACTCACTTATGTCCTCTAAAATTAAGTTAATAATCTATACTAATAAAAGAGAAAAATGGTAATTGGCGTACGACGATACCCTTTTCATTGGCTAATCAGGGCTATATGCAAATTAACTGCCAACTAAGATTGGCAGTTAACTGCCAACAAGATGGCAGTTAATTTGCATATGTAGGCACAATGCAGGGAGGCGAAAGGGAAAGCAGGAAGAAGCCCCCTGCCACTGACAGTGATCGGAAACCCAGCGGGGAGCTAAGAGCTGGGGGGCAGGGCAAAGGCGGCCCATGATCAGAGAATCAGGCGCCTTTGCCGCCCTGGCCAGTGATAGCAGGAAGTAGGGGTGGAGCCAGCGATGGGAGCTGGGCACGGTCGAAGCTGGCAGTCCCAGGAGCTAGGGGTCCCTTGCCTGGGCCTAAAGCGAAGCCCACGATCGCGGGGCCACTGCAGCTGTGGGTCCCCGCTGCCCGGGCAGGAAGCCTAGGCCAGAGGCGTCAGGCCTGGGCAAGGGGCTGATCCTGCGATTGGAGGGTGATGGGGTCAACGCCTGAGGGCTTCCCAGTATGTGAGAGGGGGCAGGCTGGGCTGAGGGACACTCCCCCGCCCCACCCAGTGCACGAATTTCGTGCACCGGGCCCCTAGTTCTTACTATATTTTTATATGTTCAATATAATATAGCAATTGATAATATTCATTATCATTACTCTCAATTATTCTTTAGTAGACAGAAAAGAGCAAACAGTAACTGACACCTTCATATTTTACAGGGCAGTTCTTTTTAATATTTACAAATGCATGTGGAGTGACTGGGAGTTTGAAACACCTAAATCTAAGTTTTGGTGATATGATATGGTTAAAGCTACAGAGAAGCCAATCTCTCATTTTCTACCATGCTAGGAGTGAATGGTCCAGATAATGTGACAGCCCAGGAGAATGAGAAGCAAGCAATTAATCTCCCAGGTTTCTGATCTCATCAGCTAGGTGGATAGTGGTTCAGCATCGTGAACTGTTTTCTCATTAACTATTTCCTCTCCAGCAGCACCTGTTCCAGGAGAGCAGCAATAGTGAAGGCTGCCATTTGCCTACTGTGCACCAGGCATTTCATTCATTCCAGTCACAAACATTTATTCAGAGCCAGCTTATGTTCTAAACAGTGCTCTAGAAACTGGGGATCCGATGGGGACTGAACAGACTAAAATGTCTGCCCTGTTGAGATTGTGTTCTAGTATGGAGAGATACAAACAATATAATAAATCAATAAATTTTATATATATATATATATATATATATATATATATATATATATATATATGAACCCTAATATGCAAATAGACCAAACGGTGCAACAACCAAACAACCGGTCACTATAACATGCGCTGACCACCAGGGGCGCGCACAGAACATGGCGAGCATTGGCTGTGGCAGGATGGTGGAGCAGGTGAGCGGGGGCGCCAGACCAAGGTGGGGCGCCGGTCACTGTCATCTGGGTGAGCCTCCGGTGGTTACTGAAAATTATTTGCTCCCACACACTGCGGTCCCAATGGGCACTCGCACCTGCTGCCAGTGCCAGCCCCACTCACACCCGCTGCCAGCACCCGGCACCAGCCCCAATCTCTTGACACCGTCAATGGATGTGAGCAGCGGCTGCCAGCCCCAATCGCCCCTCAGGGCTTCTCCACCTCCCCCTGCTCCTGAGGGGTGATCAGGTCCAGCAGCCACCACTCACACACACTGCCGGCAACAGCCCCACTTGCACCTACTGCCAGCACCGGAGCTGCCATTCACACCCACTGCCGGTGCTGGCCCCGCTTGCACCTGCAGCTGGTGCCAGAGCCACCACTTGCACCTGCTGCCAGCACCCAGTGCCAGTCCTGATCACTTGGCATTGTCAGCAGGTGTAAGTGGGTGGCTGCCAGCCCTGATTGCCCCTGAGGGCTTCTCTACCTCCCCCTGATCCTGAGGGGTGATCAGGACAGCAGCTGCTGCTCACACCTGCTGCTGGCACTGGCCCCAATCACTCCGCACCATCAATGGGTATGAGTGGGACCAGTGCTGTCAGTGCATGGGAACAATGGCAGTGAGAGCAGGGCTGCAGGCAGACAGGGGACCAGGGGCCGCAGTGGGAGGGCCTGGGTGGGGGCATGGAGGATGGGCCAAGACCTGCCCCTGTACCTATTGCAACCTCACGGCCCACAGTTCCTTTCAAGGTGCACGAATTTGTGCACTGGGCCCCTAGTCCTATATAATAAAAGCCTAATATGCTAAGTGTCCGGTTGACCGGTCAGCCGTTCAACCAATCAAAGCCTAATATGCTAAGGCTGCTCAACTGCTGGCTATGACATGCACTGTCCACCAGGGCACAGACAGTTGACCAGTCACTATGACATGCACTTACCACCAGGGGTAAGATGCTCCAACCAGTAGGTTTGCTTGATGCTAGGGTCTGGCCAATAGGGACTGAGCTAGATGGGCTGGACACTCCATGGAATCCTCCTGCAGTCTCTCCCTGGCTGGCCAACCTCCCATGTCTCTCCCCGGCCCCAATCATGCACAGGTGGGGTCCCTCAGCCTGGCCAGCGCCCTCTCATAATTCAGGACCCCATTGGGGAATGTCAGAGAGCCGGTTTTGGCCCAATCCCAAAGGGGGAGTGCCACTCAGCCAGAAGCCAGGCTCACAGCTGGTGAGCACAGTGGTGGTGGCAGAAGCCTCTCCTGCCTCCACGACAGTGCTAGGGATGTCTGACTGCCGGCTTAGGCCCACTCCCCCTGGACTGCAGGAGGGTGCAAGCTGGGCTGAGGGACCCCCTGAGTGCATGAATTTCATGCACTGGGCCTCTAGTGTAGTATAATATAAGAGACATGATGGAAAAAATAGAGCAGGGAAGAAGGAATGGGAGTGCTAGTGGCTAGGTATACAGTTTTATTTTTATTTATTTTTTAATATTTTTTATTGATTTCAGAGAGGAAGGAAGAGGGAGAGAGAGATTGAAACATCAATGATGGGAATCATTGATCAGCTGCCTCCTGCATGTCCCCTACTAGGGACCGAGCCAGCAACCCAGGCATGTGCCCTTGACTGGAATCGAACCTGGGACCCTTCAGTTCCCAGGCTGACACTCTATCCACTGGGCCAAACCAGCCAGGGCTAGGTATGCAGTTTTAAATGGGCTGTGCAGGGTCAGTCTTACTGAGAAGGCAATATTTGAGCAAATACTTGATTAATATGATGAGAGATCAAGGGACAGGGACATCTGGGAGAACATTAACAACAGCCTGTGCAAACATGTGAGATGGGAATGTGCCTGAATTCTGTGCCAAGACATCCAAACAACACTATGGTAGGCACTGGAGATATAAGCCTAGTGGGGAAGACAAATAATTATACAAACAGTTACAACAAAATGACTTAAGATATAAGGGATGACCTCTAGTGAGAATCAGAGAATGCTGGCCTGAGGGAGTACCAAGGGAGATGATACTAAAAGTTTGACAGCGATTTTGCCTGATGAAGGGGAGGACCGGGCTGATAGAAGAGCATGTTGGGAATCAAGCATAACACAGATGACCTGGTGGGCTGGTGGTCTTTTAAGCTCTTTTCTAGAGGGGCCACATTTCATTTGTCTGGTTAGGCCCAATGATCTGAAGGCACCCCCAGTATTTTAAATGTGTGGCATTCCATTCCTAATGTGGAGCCTACTTTTTTCGGCCAAACTTTACTCAAAGTCAAGTTGTTTACAGTTTTCCACTATTAAAAAAAAAAAAAAAAAGCTAGGGTAAGAATCTTTTGTTCATAAAAATGTTACACTTTTTCAGTTATTTCCTTTTTTAAACGTTTGTATTTAATGTATTGGAGTGACATTGGTTAATAAACTTATATAGGTTTCAGGTGTACAATTCTATAATGCATCATTTATATGTCCAGTTATTTTCTTGACATCAATTTCAGGAATTTAAACTGCTAGATTCAGGGGTTTCATATTTCAACCTTTGATACATTGCCTAGTTGGCCTTCCAGAAAGAATGTGTCAATTCTCAGTCCTACTAGCACTGTGGGAGAGAGACTCTTTGCCCATATCCTTACCAACAGCTTGTTAATTTTAGTATCTTATCTCAGAAATTGCATATAAGAATAAATATGAGGAGAAAATTGTTTCAGGCTCTGAGAAGGAAGTGTCTTAAACTGATAATTTTTTTCTATCTTGTTCAATAAAAGAAATGAGTCTATGCACCAACAGTGTTGCTCAATGGTTAAGCATCAACCATGCACCTGAAGGTCTCTATTTGATTCCTGGTCAGGGCACACACCCAGGTTGCGGACTCAATCCCCAGTAGGGGGCGTGCAGTAGGCAGCGATCAATTATGTTTCTCTCTCATTGGTGTTTCTCTCTCCCTTCCTCTCTCTCTCTGCAATCAATAAAAACATATTAACAAACAAATAAAACACCCATGTTTTGTTTTTGTTTTTTTAAAGAAATGAGACCGAGGCTATCTTACTGTAAAGACTTTAGGTCATAACTATGACAATTGATAAACCTGTGTCCAGCATGGAGCCAGTAGAAGGATCACATATGTTATACCTATTACCTTAGAGAGGACTTTACAGAACAACAGTAGACTTCCGACCCTAGGGAGGAGCAAATCTGATGTTTGATTTCCTTACTCTCTGTCTGATCTTAGGCAAGTTACTATCGCTGTGTGTGACTCAGTGTCCTGGTCTGTAAAATGCAGATGGTGAAAAGGCTCATACCTGTGGGAGCAGTTGTGAGAGGCCATAATAAGTTCCAGTCTGAGATGAAATGCCACAGCTGGAGATCCATCCATCCCTTCAGGATGAGGTGGAGACCCAGACCCACTCTCTCTAATCCCTTTTATGCTGCCCCTGAGGTCCCTGGTAGTGACAGGATTTCAGAGTTACCTGGATTGTAAAGGACTCCTCAGACCTCAATCATATCTCCTTCCCACCACACATTGGGGAGCCTATGTGTCCCTCTGAGATAAGTCCCCCTTGCTCTTAGCTGTCAACTGTTGCTCAGCAAAGTGGTTTGGGAGGGGGACAATTGGCTGGTACTGAGCGATCTGAAAGGATAGAGGTGCCTTTGACAAATGGGAGAAGGAGCCAGTCCCTGGGGACAGACAAAACCAAGAGAAATCCATCTCAGCATTCTATGTGTTCCCTTATCATTTCATCATCATCATTAAGCTCTCAGGTATTTTTGAATCCACTCCTATGCCTGTCAAAGGCTAGCCTTGGTACAGTTCCTAGAGCTAGACTGTCACATCAAATTAACACAAAGTAAGCACTTTTCTCATGACATAGACAACATTTAAATTTCCCCCATCCTTCTATAGCAGAGTAATGCATTCTAGCAGAGTAATATACTAGCTACCATTTCTTGAGAGCCTACAATGGACCAGTCCTGTTTTAATTACTCATACACAGGTCACACCTGGGAAAGGCAGGTATGAATTTACACGCCTCAGTTTCCTCATATATCATATGTGAATAATAACACCTACATCATAGGGTGCTGTGAACATATGAGAGCTAAGACCTGTAAGAAGCCTCAGCCTCAATGATACATCAGATAAGGGGATGGTATCCAAAATATATAAGGAACTCATACAACTTAACAAAAGGAAGAGAAACAATTCAATTTAAAAATGGGCAAAGGACCTGAATAGACACTTCTCCAAAGAGGGCATACAGAAGGCCAAGAGACATATGAAAAAATGCTTAAAGTCACTGATCATCAGAGAGATACAAATTAAAATGGCAATGAGTTATCACCTCACACCTGTCAGAATGGCTATCATTGACAAATCAACAAATGACAAGTGTGGGAGAGGATGTGGAGAAAAGGGAACCACAGTATAATGCTGGTGGGAATGCAGACTGGTGCAGCCACTGTGGAAGACAGTATGGAGTTTCCTCAAAAAATTAAATATGGAACTGCCATTTGACCTAGTGTTCCCACTTCTAGAAATGTATCCTAAGAAATCAGAAACACCATTCAGAAATAATGTATGCACCCCATGTTCATAGAAGTGCAATTTACATTAGCTAAGATCTGGAAACAGCCCAAGTGCCTGTCAGTAGATGAATGGATAAAAAGCTGTGGTACATTTACACCATGGAATATTATGCAGCAGTGAAAAAGAAGAATATCTTACCCTTTGAGACAGCATGGAGGGATCTGGAGAGTATTATGCTAAGCGAAATAAGCCAGTCAGCAAAAGACAAGTATCACATGGTCTCACTTGTGGCGAGTATACTCAGCCCCAGGGCGCCTTATGTGCTGCACCAGCTCAGCCAGGTTCAGTAAGCCTGAGAGGGGGCAGTAAAGGATTGAGAAAAGACAGACAAGAGAATAAAAGCTGGGTCTGGGTGGGACGCTGTCCTCTCTGATGGAGAGCTAGCGACAGCGCCACGGACTACAAGCCATGTCTTTATTTTATAGCCAGATTCCACGAGGCAAAGTAAGGGCTTGGTCAAGATGTTTACAACATTCTCGTGAGTTTCAATCCTACTCAATTACATGCACCTGAACTCTATCAAGCCCACATCACTCAGGCACATAGGGCCACGTGTTCGGACCATAGGTTCAAGCTTACAACCATAGCTGTTGGCTATAATTGTGCTGGGAGGGATTTGCCCTCCAAGCTGGGACTTGCACGTGGCCGTGAGAGGACTGTGCCCTCTCATTAGTCCAAGGCTTGAACCTGTCCAAACGCTGTTGCCGCTCTCCACACTCACTCATATGTGGAATCTAATAAACAACAACAAAAAATGATGAACAAAATAGATCCAGAGACATAGAAGCATGGAACAGACTGTCAAACCTCAGAGTGAAGATGGGGGAGAGGGGCTGGGAAGAAATTAACCAAAGAACTTGTATGCATTTATGCATAACCCATGGACACAGACAATAGGTGGTGAAGGCCTGGGGTGGGGGCGGGCTAGAAGAGGTCAATGGGGGAAAAAGGGGACATAGGTAATACTTTCAACAATAAAAATCTATTTTAAGAAAAAAAAAGAAGCCTCAGCTTCTCACCCTGGAGTCTGACCTTTGGCTCTACCACTAACTAGCAGCATGACCATAGGCAAGTTTCTTAACTTTCCAGCCTGTTACTTCATCTGAAATATGTGCTAATAATAATACCTATCTTATAGGGTTGATATGATTAAAGGAGCTAATGCATTGAAAGGACTTGGTACAGGTGCCGGGCATGCAGTAACCTGTTATTAAAACAGTTATAATGATTTTTTATTTTTATCAGGAAGAATCAGGAAGGGTTAGAGAGCAACAAAGGACTTGTATGTGTGCATATTAGCATAACCAATGGACACAGACACTGAGGTTGTGGGGGCTTGCCCGGGTTGGGACTGGCTGGTGGTGGGGTGTCAGTTGGGGAAAAAAGAGACATATGTAAAACTTTAGACAATAAAAATAAATAAATAAATTAGTTAATTAGTTAACTAATAAAAAAAAAGAATCAGGAAGAATCAGGAAGAGGAAGAAGATTCAGCAAAGGAGACTGAGAAGTAGACACCATAAAGGTCAGGGAGTGGGGAACATGAGAGAAGCATGTCATGGAAACCAAGGATAAAGAATTCCAGGAAGGAAGGAGATAGAATACAAAAGGACACTCAGAGGCCAGTTTCTTTTGACGAGTGATTTTCATCTTAGTGACCAATGAGAATGAAAGTAGAAAGGAAGAAAATAAGCCCATAGTTTGAAATGAAGCCTTTTACAAGCTAACTCCATTAGTCTGATTAGCCCAGGTGTCACCTCCATGTCTCCTAATTAGGGAGAACACATATTTATTGAGTAAAGGAAAAGCCAATGCCACACAAATTAAGTAAAAAAGAAATGTCAGATTACATTTGGTTGGCGAAATAAAATTTAGACAATCTTAAATTCACAAAACAGAGGAGGATAAACAGGAAGAAACAGGATGAATCACAGAACAGGTTTTCAGAGGAGCGGTCTATACTGGAGGCCCAGGCTAACACCAGTGAAAAGGAGGGTAATGGTATAGATCATTCTTTTTTTAAATCATCACCCGACTATATTTCCTCCATTGATTTCTAGAGAGAGTGGAAGGGAGGGAGGAGGGAGGGAGAGAGAACCATCTGTGTGACAGAGGCAGACTGAATGGTTGCCTCCCACACGTGCCCCTATGGGGGCTGGGGAACCTGCAACTGAGGTATGTACCCTGGACCAGGAATCAAACCCGAGACCCTTTGGTCCAAGGCCAAGGCTCCAACCACTGAGCAAACCAGCCAAGGCATCTTTATTTTTTATTTTATCTTTCTATTCTACCTGGTGCCAGAAAGAAATTACAGCCGTATAAACTGTGTCTTGTGTGGACAAATATTCCACAAGTGTTTACAGTATAGAGTAAAACAGAAAAGATGAACAGGAAGTGGAATGATATTCAAATCTGGACTAGATGGGGGAGTTAGATATCTCCTAAGGGTAGACTTATCGAGGGAAAGAGAAGACTTAAGGGTTATATCCTATGTGAGCTGGGAAGTGTTGGGGCCTCTGTGGAAGCCTGAGTGGAACTGCCTCTTGCCTGGGGGTGATGGAGGGATCCCCTTTGGCTCCTGAGAGATGGTGGTGGCTGCCAGGTTCCCAGAGGTGCCCCAATAGATGCAATGAGTGGCTGGCTCCTGGCCCGTTCTCAGCTAAAGGTCCCCTCCCAGTCTCCTTCTGGCCTTGAGGGTTAAGAATGCTAAATTTTTTAAAAATATATTTTTATTGATTTCAGAAAGGAAGGGAGAGGGAGAGAGAGAAACATCAATGATGAGAGAGAATCATTGATCGGCTGCCTCCTGCACACCCCACACTGGGGATTGAGCCTGCAACCCAGGCATGTGCCCTTGACTGGAATCAAACCTGGGAACATTCAGTCTGCAGGCTGATGCTCTATCCACTGAGCCAAGCCAGCCAGGATGAGAATGCTGAATCTTAAGGAAAACAGGGAGTGTCGGGTGGGGAAGGGTAATAGCAGAGCTCAGAGAGAGAGAGCCTCCACCACCCTCTACCAAGAGATGAGTATGGCTGGGTGTGGGGAGTCCTAAGGTCAGATCGTGGGGTCATTGATGGAGCAAAAACCCAGGGAGGACCTAAGGAACTGTTTCTGGAAAGAGAAATACTTCAAGGCAGGTTCTTGTCATGGCAGCCCAGACAGGCTTTCTACAGTGCCTGGCTTCAGCCCCTAACCCCTTCAGGGTCCCTTTATCTCTCTGAGTAGCCCATCAACTGCTAGTATAATTAGAGCCCCAATAACTCCTCCTGGGCTCCTCAACCTGTGCCATTCCCAATACAACATAGCCCAGAGTTCTGTATGGAACCCTGGAATCTGTGGTTCCTACCAGGCTTCCTGTCACTGTCAATGTCCACATGACCTCAAATGCTCTCCCCTGACCCACACAGAAGCTCTGTGCTTCTCCCCTGAGGCATCATCTCCCACTGCTGCACACTCTGTCCTCTCAGCTCTGTGGAGCACCAATTTGCGCATGACAAACTCCTTCAAGTCCTCGAGTTTGTGCATCCAATTCACTCCCCACCCCCTGCCTTAAATGCAATCATTCCCATACACCCAGCCTTGTCCTGCTCACAGAGCAGGGACATATGCACCTACAAGAGACATAGGGACCCTTGGGGCCTGAGGTCACACATGTCCTGTCCTTATTTTTTTTTAAATCACACTCCAATATGAGATCAGGAGAGGGGACAAGGCAGGTTCCTTGGAAGGTCCCTCACTTCCTCCCTGCCCCATGAATGCCTTTCACTCTGATAAAATGGCGTGGCTTTCTGATCCCCATGTTCCCTCATGTGTCCTAGCTACTAGATTGCTTTTCATCCCTCCCCAGCTATTCTCAATTCTCAGATTGGTGTAGGGTTGGCTTGGAGTCCTGGGCTGCCTGTGTCCTCTGGCATGTAGCTTCAGGGCTTAGGACAGTGGTTCTCAACCTTCCTAATGCCGCGACCCTTTAATACAGTTCCTCATGTTGTGGTGACCCCCAACCATAAAATTATTTTCGTTTCTACTTCATAACTGTAATGTTGCTACTGTTATGAATCGTAATGTAAATATCTGATATGCTATATCTGTTTTCCCGATGGTCGCAACCCACAGGTTGAGAACCGCTGGCTTAGGGGGTGAGGCTCCGTCCAGTGCTATCAGCTGAGCCTCTGGTGCTGGGCTCCTGTGAGTAACTGCTCTCTCTTTTCCTTAACTGGGATTTGGGAAGAGGCCGGTTTCAGCCCACAGGAGAGATTGCTGGTTGTGACCACGATGTCAGCTAAGAGCAGCAACAGTGATCTAAGAAATCCACCCAAAGGAAGAAGAGCTGCCCCTCCCCAAAGGGACAAGGAATGAAGTGATATCTGGAAACAGCGTAAGTGCCCATCAGTAGATGAATGGATTAGAAAACTGTGGTACATCTACACGATGGAATACTATGCTGCTGTAAAAAGGAAGGAACTCTTACCATTTGCAACGTCATGGATGGAACTGGAGAGCATGATGCTAAGTGAAATAAGCCAGTCAATAAAGGAAAAATACCACATGATCTCACTCATTCATGGACAATAGAGACCATTATAAACTTTTGAACAATAATAGATACAGAGGCAGAGCTGCCTCAAACAGACTGTCAAACTGCAGCGGGAAGGCCGGGGAGGGTTGGGGGGCAGGAGGTAGGGGGGTAAGAGATCAACTAAAGGACTTGTATGCATGCATGTAAGCATAACCAATGGACATAAGACACTGGGGAATAGGGGAGGCTAGGGGACTGTCTAGGGCGGGGGGATAAAATGGACACCTATGTAATACCCTTTGTAAGACGCCTCTGGATACATTACAGAAGAAAGCACTGAAGCATTGTCAACAAGTGGGTGCCATAGTTTGGTTCTGTGATATAAGGGACAAGTCAATTGTAGAGTCTCTATTTACCTTTGGGGAATATTTCAGCTTATTTTTTCTTCCCTTTGCCTCACCTGCAAAATGAGATTGCTAAAAACCCCACCCCTTTATAGTTTTTGACCATATTTCTTTCCTTTTCCTTTACTTCTTAAAATTATACCACAGAGACATTAAAATAGATGCTGATATATATTTATTGACATAGAAAGAAGCCCACAACAAATTGGTGAAAAAATACAGGCTATAGAACAGCACTTATATTTGACACTTTTATCTGTACATGTATCTATCTGGGTACATAGGTATAGGGAAGTATCTAGAAGGATAGTCATCAGAGGGTTGACAATGGTTATATAAGGGTGGAAGATTTGGACTAATTTGTACTTGACTTTTTGTACTTTTTTGTTGTTCGAAGATTTAGCAGTGAATTATACCACTTTCACAAAGAGAATAAAGCCATCAAGGAAATGAGCACACACAGAAAATAGATCCTTAGGCAGCAGAGGTGGGGGTGGGGAGCAAGGACAGAGGACAGGCCATCTTTCTCCACTGTGCTTGTATCCAAGACCCTTTCTCTTGCACCCTAAAAAAAGATGCTTTGTGGATTAATTCATGCAATTAGAAGCCCCCTCCCTCAGTTTTCCCATCACTAAGCTCTGAATATAGCTTAAGGGTTCATTGAAGGCTGAAGGCTAGCACCTCACTGTAGCTCAGAAGGGTCATCGGATTGGTCAGGAGCCTCTCTTGACCCCTCCTCCTCCCTATGTGTCAGCTCCTGCAGGGTCATGACCAGATTTTCAAACATCTCAGCCTTGTTACTCTTGTCACAGGTTTCCTTCGCGTGGTCCTCCTTTCCACAATATGAAGAGTGGGTTGTGTATTTTCGCTTCCTGGCTCTACAAATATCCCTAGGGCCATCATTTTTATCTCCAGAACCCCCACTGGTGGAAGGAGATTGCGCCTGGGAACTATTGGGGGAATCAATGACTACCACTTGATCCTGAGGTCTGGCTCTGCTTCTGGGGGGAGGAGACCCAGAGGATGAAAGTGGAGGGTCCTGAGACTCCACCAGGATCACATCTTCATCTGAGTCATCCAGGGTGTCATCTATCTCTATCACGTTGCAGTCAGCACTGCCGATCACTATCCGTAGGGAACCCTGAAATGCCACTGGGCTGGTTGCCCTCTCCACCATTGACTCAGATCTCCTGGCCCGCTTCCGATTAATGAAAGTGTCATCCCAATCCTCCTCCTCCCTTATCATCTTGATTAACTCCAGGAAATTGGGAAGACGCTCCTGCTCATTTGCATACATCCTGAGAAGATGCTTCAGCCTGTAGCGCAGGTCCCCATTCAGCTCAGCCCCTAAAAGGAGCTGGTGCAGGCGAGTCTGGTTTGCATCTTTCTCGGCTATGATCCCTGCCTGAATAGCGTTCTGGAGCTGCACCTCTAAACGGATCACATAAAGGGAGGCTTTCTCCCCTTGTGCCTGCAGGGTGTTAAAAAATTTACCGTGGGCAGTCACATTGTTTTCAGTCTCCCCAAACACCAATTTCATTGCGTGCAAGAAATCTGCCACACTTAGGTTGGGGTTGGCTGCCTGGAGCAAGTGCATGACCTCCCGGGCCGGGCCCCTAAGGGTTTTCATCAGGCGCTTGAGCTTTTCTTCCTCAGACATATTCCAATCTGGCAGGACCCCATTGACTTGGATTAGCCAGTTTTCAAAAGTTTCTTCCCCCTGGGCTGGCACCCCCCTCCCTGAGAACAACTTCATGTTTCTTTCCGCCATGTTGGCCATTAAAGGGCCAAGACTCCTCCCCAGGGACCTCAGCATAGAATGGGCCCAAGGCGGCAAGCGGGAGTTCTGCCGCCGGCTGTTACCCATGTGTGCAATGATGCTAGCCATGATGGATGCTGATTGGGTATCTGAATATTATCAAGATGTTTGGGCTTTTTGGAAAAGACTAATCTGCAGGCGTGCAGGGAGCCTCTGCCTTCCTCCTGTTAAAAAAAAGAAAAAGAAAAAAGAAAAAAGAACGGGAGGGGTGTGTAAGAAGAGATTAATAAGGCTGCAGCTGTTTTCTCTCCCTTCCTGAATATCTTGCAGTACATTTTATATCTGCCTGCTGTCCTAAAAATATCCTCCAGAAGACTGGCAGTTACAACTCAGGGAGCCAGCCGGTGTCTCCCTGTTAGCGGGGAGCTTTGGACAGCCACATCCATTCCTCCAGTCTTTCAAGAGCGACGGCAACTGTTGCTTCTAATTCTAAGTGTAATAGTGTATGGAGCTGATGTTGGGCTCTCAAAATAGAGCACAGTGGTCAGATCTCATTAACCTCATGGTCTCAGGTCTCAACCACATCCCCTCTCAAAGTGTCTCTCCCCCCACCCCTTATCTCCCAGATTCTTACACGAGCTCAGGAACAAGCGTGCGCCTTTATTTCACTATCAGCCTCTGCAACTGGTGGCCTCCATGAGAAAACTTGTCTCCAGGGTCCAGTCGATCTTTGTCCACCGGGGGAGTCCCTGATCCCGGACCTCAGGGTGTCAAGACTGAGCCTTCACCAGGAAGGGCAGGGAAAGGAAGGGTCAGAAACAGCCCCATCCCTCATCCCGCTCCCTCCCTCTTCATCCCACACCCCCTTGCTCCCTCCGCTGTAGCCAAGCTGAACATTCCCTTAGCGGCCTTTTGAATACAAGCCAAAGCGACCCCCGTCCCGCCCCGCCCCATTACATTTCCCCTTGGAAATCCTTGGCTTACCAGCTCTGCAATCAGCCGCACAGAATTCAAGTCCGGATTCGTCTTAGATGGCCTGCCCCTGAGAAAGAGAATAGGAGTTGGACACGCACACCCACATATCCCTCACCAGGATGAGATGAGGGGATGCAAAGGGAGGTCAAGACAGACAGCTTGCGATTCTCTTCCCTTGCCTCCCCAACCTCCCTGAAAACTCCCCTGTCTCAATCCAGGCAAACCCTACCCACTAGGCAGCATCCAATGGCACCCCATCTCCTCCCTCAGCGCAGCCAGGCCATACGAGTGCCCCTTGCCCAGCCTCCTAGTTCTGGATTTTCCGAGCGGGGAGCCGCCCAGTCCCGGTGGGGCTTTCCCTCCTCTCTCCCCGCCCGGCAATCACGCCCCCTTTATTTACCTGTGCTCCGCGGGTGGGCAACGGCAAGACAGCTCAGGATGTAGGTTTTGGCCTCTGCGGCCCTGCAGTGGGAAAGGATGGACGCCTCCTTGGCCGCTGAGCTACTCGGGGCTGCCCGAACCGAACTGCTCAGCACTGCCGCCCAGCCAGGGGGAGTAGAGTCCTGTCAGCAGGGTTCCCAAGGCAGCAGCAGCTGCTTTTATCCTCAGTCCTCTGAGACAAAAGAGCTTGACGTGCTGGCCGGCGCGGCCAATCAAAGAGGCCTGTGGGGGGGGGGGGGCGTGCGACTCCCAGCACAGCCTCCATCCTAGGCAAGTTTTAACGGAATAGGGAGTGGGGGGTGGGGGAGGGGACAGGGGACTGGGCCGCAGGTCTGCAGGCTTCAAGTGCGGCTTGGTTGCATGGACTGCAAATTGGCTACTCTTCCCTTCTCCCTCTTTCTCCCTTGACTAAATCCCGTGCCTTGAGGGCAAGTGCATTAAACATGAGGTGGAATAAAAAAACAAATAAATAATAGAAGGACTTCACCTTTATGTGGTGGGAAGGGGGGTAGGGGTAAGAACACTAGAGTTTTCTTACTGCAAACAGGCTTGCACAGACATCTTTCAGTGTGAAGGAGGTGGCAATATGTCCAGTTAACAGCGAGAGGACTTAGGCACCCAGGCTGTTAACCAATTACTAAACTATGGGTACAAGGCTGACTGCAACAGAATCATTTTGGGGAGCTTGTTAGAAATGTAGATTACTGGATCTGGCCTCTGGGGGATTCTGATTTAGGAATAGGGCTGGGGTATGATTTTAGGTTTTTAACCAGCACTGTAGTTGATTCTGAGGTGTAGAGAAGATGGTGAGTAAATGCACCTGTCTCCAATGTATCTGTTCACAGTATATCTGTGGTGACATGCATCTCCAGAACACATGTTCTTACCTGTGTCCATATCTTCCTGAAATTGTATGGGAAGAGTTTGGAATCTGTAGGAGGCTGAATAATGGCCACCCATATATATTAAGTCTTAATCCCTGGAACCTGTAAATGTAACCTTATAAAGTAAAAGAGCCTTGACAGATGTGATTGAGGATTTTGACATGGGGAGATTATCTGAATGGGCCCTAAATCCAATCACAGGTGTCATTATAAGAAGGAGGACAGGACAGATGACACACAGAAAAGGAGAGAGGGATGTGAAGACAGAGGCAGAGAATGGAGTGATGTGGCCACAAGCAAAGGAATGCTGGCTGTCAGGGCCAGCCTGACAGGTTGAGCCAGGCTGAGGTAGGGAGGTGGGAATTGAGAAAAGAAAGAAAGGAAAGCAGGATCAGGAAGACTACAGCTCTCGAGGAACTGAAGCAAGTTTATTAACTACACAATGCTATTTATACACAAGACACTGAATAGGAGGTCTGTCAAGAGGAATGTATTCTTTACATTCCTCTTAATCTCTAAGGGAGAGACAGAGCAGAGGGACAAATTCTCGGTACAGCAAATCTCAGTAAATAGTTACAAACTTCTTGGTAAGCCATGAAAGGCTGTTCTCATTCTACAAAGGTTGCTCTCATTCTACTGATAATTACCATCCAAACAAGTCTGGGAAAACTGTGTGGTTAAAGGTCCCAGCTTAGCTAGTCCCTTCAGGTGCAAGGACCTTGTCAGCTTACACCCTGTCCCCAAGAGCTGGCAACCACCAGAAACCAGAAGAGGCAAGGAGCAAAGTACAACTCTGCCCACACCTTGAATTCAGTCCAGAGGAACTTATATTGAACTTCTGGTCTCCAGAACTATGAAAAAATAAATGTCTCTTCTTTCCAGCCACCAAGTTTGTGGTAATTTGTCACGGCAGCAAAGGGAAACTAATGCAAATTGTATTTTTCTGAATCCATAGCTTTGTCAATTTTAAAATGGGTCAGTGGCTCAGTAATTGTTAAAAACCACTCCCCTGTGATATTTCTTCATTAATATCTTCCTCCTTGAATTTGTACTTGTGGAAAGAGTGTGAGAAATTAAACACAATTTTACTAGAGCTCTGAACCACAGTTTTCTGCCATAACGTAGCTCTTCCATTTCCTGGTTCAAGGATAAGTTGCTAGGTGGTTATTCTTTGAGCTCTGGAAAAGACTTTGCCTCTGCTGGACTTGGACCCAGAGAAGGAACAACTCCATGAAAACAGTATGCAGAGCTGTCTGGAGTGAATGGGCTATGAAGCCAGTGGCTCCATGTCTTAGCTTGGGCTGCCATGACAAAGTACCATAGACTGTGGGGCTTAAACAATAGGAATTACTTTTCTCACAGTTCTGGAGGCTAGAATCCAGTTAAAGTTGCCTACAGGATTGGTTTCTCCTGGGGCCTCTCTACTTGGCTTGCAGATGGCCACCCTCTTGCTGCCTCTTCACAAGGTCTTTCCTCTGTGTGCCCACTCCTGATATTTAAATTTCCTCTTCTTATAAGCACCCCAGTCAGACTGGATTAGAACCCACCCTAACCTCCTCATTTTCACTTACTCACCTTAAAAATCTGAAATTTAGGAGTTAAAGCTTTCAGTTGAAACACAAATAGCTACCTTTAGTTGCCCTCCTCCTCTGTGCCAAGAATTTTCCATCCATTATCTATTTTAGGCATCTCTGGCAACCCTGATGAGATAGACATTGTTCTCCCACTGAAGGAGCTGAGGCCATGCAGGCTCTTTACACTAGGGCTTAGGCTCATTGGAAGTCAGAGTCCAGATGGTGATACTTATGGGAGATCCTGCCCACACTAACCTCATAACCCAAGAACAGCATCTTTCTTGAAAATATTCAATAGGAGAGTGAAATAAATATAATTTTTTTTCAATTTTTAAATTAAATTTAATTTTTTCCATCACCTTTTATCCCCTCTATGCCCTCTACCACCTCCACCCATCCCCCTCTACCCCTGTAATCGCCACACTTTTTTTCTTTATTGATTAAGGTATTACACATGTGTCCTTATTCCCCCATTGTCCCCCCCCCCCCGCTTGTGCCTTCACCCCCTAATGTCTGTGTCCATTGGTTATGCTTATATTCATGCATACAAGTCCTTTGGTTGATCTCTCCCCCTCCCCCCATCCTCCCCTGCCTTCTCTCTGAGGTTTGACAGTCAGATTGATGCTTCTCTATCTCTGGATCTGATTTTGTTCATCAGTTTATGTTGTTCATTATAAATATAATTTTAGACATACAAATCTAAGAGGGTTTGTCACCAATAGACTGAACTAATGGAAATTCTAAAGGATGTGCTTCAAGAGGAAAATGGTCTTAGAAGAATGAAAACCTAGAAGGAATAAAGAACAAGGAAAGTAATAATGCATGGGCAATGTAAGTGAATGTTGACTGAAGAAGGATTCATAAAAACATCTATTATGTTTTTTTGTTTTGTTTTGTTTTTAGTAACTTTTTATTTATTATTATTATTATTTTTTAATCCTCACCAGAGGATATTTTTCCATTGATTTTTAGAGAGAGAGGGAAAGACAGAGAAATATTGATGTGAGAAAAACACAACAATTGGTTTCCTCCCACAGGAACTCCAACCAGGGCCCTGGATAAGGAGTATCCTACAACCAAGGTATGTACCCTTGACTGGAATTGAACCTGAGACTTTTTGGTCCCCAGGCCGATGCTCTATCCATTGAGCCAAACCAGCCAGAGCCTATTCTGTGTTTAAAAAATAAAATACTGTACAATAAGAAAAGATGTTAGGAAGGACGTAAATGGAGTTGAACTTTTCTAAGGGCCTTGTATCATATCAGAAGTGATTACCCTTTTATAAGGTAATTCTGTATATAGGAATTAATAGGATGTAACTATTAAAATAATAGTAACAGGGAGAACCAAGATGGTGACATAAGGTATACACTTATATGTGCTACCACGCACAACCACTTCAAAAATACAACTAAAAGACAAAACGGCTATCATCCAGAACCACGGGAAAGCTGGCTGAGTAGAAGTTCTACAACTAGAAGGAAAGAAAAAAGTGCATTGAGACTGGGTAGGAGGTGCAGAGGCGCCAAGAGCAGAGGTATGGAGGCGCGGGAAATGGGCTGGCAACTAGGTGCGCTGTTTTTTTTCAATAGGAAGGGAGATATAAGCTCCCAACTGCTCTGAACTCCAGTTTCTGGTGATGCTCTGGGGACCCAGACTCCTATGGGGAGAAACTGGACTGTCTGGCATCAGGTTGGAAAGTGAGGGTGGCTTTCTCACAGAGCTGCCCACAGGGATCATTGTTACTGTGGGGGCAAGGGACTCAGGGAGGCAGAGACGAGGAGACCCAGAGATGTGGAGACAGCTGACTGACAGCCATCGCTATTTGCTCTGCCCTGGTGACCCCCTGAGACCCCGCCCCACCCAATTTACAACCCCATCCAAGCTGTGCACATCGGCCTTTGCATATGAATTGCCTTTCCTTCACAGCCTAACCTAACAAACTGCAGCTGGGTCAGAGAGCTCCAAAACTTCCAAACCCCAAACAAAGAGGAGAAATCTGCAGATATCACTGTAGCTCCTGCTGGGTGGCCTCAGGCAGTGGCTGACTTTGCACTTCCTTGGAGATCCAAGAGCCAGTGTACCCAGTGGTCAGATACCAGATTTCAACTCCTCACATCCATAAGTGACACACTCAATAGGCAGACTCAGTGAGCACCAAAGCAAGTCCTGCCCCATAAGGGTGTCTCCAGCACAGCAGTTCTTCCACTATAGACACAGCTGATCCT
Source organism: Myotis daubentonii (assembly GCF_963259705.1). NCBI lineage: Eukaryota > Metazoa > Chordata > Mammalia > Chiroptera > Vespertilionidae > Myotis > Myotis daubentonii. Next base: position 41,009,278 of record NC_081861.1, read on the forward strand.
TACAGTCAATTAGCCTGGAGGTCAACTCCTCCCAGGGATACCAACAGCAATCAAGGCTTATCTACAACAAGACTGTGCACAAAGCCCACAAAGGGGTGCACCAAGAGTGTCCACCTCAGGTGATTGGGGAGGCTGAGCCACTGGGCCCAATAGGACACCTACCACACAAAGCCACTCTATCAACACAGGGAAGCAGCCAAAATGAGAGACAAAGAAACATGTCACAAATGAAAGAAATGGATGAAAGCAAACTACTGGATATAGAGTTCAAAACCACAGTTATAAGGTTACTAGAGAATCTTCTAGAAACCTCCGAGAAACTTAGTGAGACCTTCAAGGATCTTAATGAGAATGCCAAAAAATGGAAAAGGACCAGTCAGAAATTAAGCATACACTGTCTGAAATAAAGAATAATATACAGAAATTCAACAGTAGACTAGAGGATCCCAAGAATAAAATCAAAGATTTGAAATACGAGGAAGCAAAAAACACCCAACTGGAAAAGCAAAAAGAAAAAAGAATCCAAAAGATGAAGATAGTGTAAGGAGCCTCTGGGACAACTTCAAACGTACCAACATCTGAATTATGGGGGTGCCAGAAGAAGAGAGAGAGCAAGATATTGAAAACCTATTAGAAGAAATAATGACAGAAAACTTCCCCTACGTGGTGAAAGAAATAGACTTACAAATCCAGGAAGACAAGAGAACCACAAATAAGAGGAATCCAAAGAGGACCACACCAAGACACATCATAATTAAAATGACAAAGGCAAAAGACAAAGAGAGAATCTTAAAAGCAGCAAGAGAAAAACAATTAGTTACCTACAAGGGAGTACCCATACGACTGTCAGCTGATTTCTCAACAGAAACTATGCAGGCCAGAAGGGAGTGGCAAGAAATATTCAAAGTGATGAATAGCAAGAACCTACTACCAAGATTACTCTACCCAGCAAAGCAATCATTTAGAATTGAAGGTCAGATAAAGAGCTTCACAGACAAGAAAAAGCTAAAGGAGTTCATCACCACCAAACCAGTATTATATGAAATGCTGAAGGGTGTTCTTTAAGAAGAGGAAGAAGAGGAAGAAGAAGAAAAAGTACAGATTAAAATTATGAACAACAAAGTGACAACAAATACATACCTATCAACAAGTGAATCTAAAAATTAAGTCAATAAAAAAATCTGTTGAACAGAATAAACTGGTGAATATAATAGAAGCAGGGGCATAGAAAAGGAGTGGACTGACAATTCTCAGGGGGAAGGGGGTGTGAGGGGTGCGGGAAGAGATTGGACAAAAATCTTACACCTATGGATGAGGACAGTGGCTGGGGGTAAAGGCATGGGCTGGGGTGGGAACCTGGTGGAGGGGAGCTATGGGGGGAAAAGAGAAACATCTGTAATAATCTGAACAATAAATATTTATTTAAAAAATAAATAAAATAAAATGATAGTAACAGGGTGTAAATTTCCAAACTAGTAGAGAGGGAAAATAATTGAAGAAAAATGTAAATTCTCAAAAAAAAATTCAAGAAGAGGTGAAAGAAACACAGGTTGGACCAATACAAGCACAAAATAAAATTATAGCTTGAGTCTCAAATATATCAATAATTTTTTTAGATGTTTATGAGGTAAATGATCAGATTAAAAAAACAAATATTATCAAGTGGGATTAATAAGTGCACCCCTATTTAAGAGAGGCAAATCCAAAATATAAGAATGCAGATAGGTTGATAAATCACACAAATAATATATGTGACAGAAAACTTGTATAACTGTATTCATATCTGACAAAATACATTTAAATGCAAAGCATTATTAGAGACATAGGTTATTTCACAATGATAAATGGTTCAATTCACCAGGAATGACCTTGTACTTAAAATATATAAAGTAAAAATTAACTTACTAAAAGGAGAAATAAATATGTAATCAGAGTATATATTTTATTATGTATAGAGAGGTCTTACCATACTTCTCCCAGTAGCTGATCAAGGAGGCAAAAAAAAATGTCTCTAAGGATATAGAATTTTTGTACAATATGATTAATAACTTGAACTAACCAACAACTATGGAATACACATACAGAATGCTTATAAAATTTGACCATGTACTAGGCCAAACAGCAAGTTTCAACACATTTTTTAAAAAATGAAATCTGGCCCGGCTAGCGTGATTCAGTAGTTGAGTGTCCACCTATGAACCAAGAGGTCACAATTTAATTCCCAGTCAGGGCATATGCCCAGGTTGCAGGCTCAGTCCCCATTGTGGAGCATGCAGGAGGCAGCTGATCAATGATTCTCATCATTGAAGGTATCTCTCTCTCCATCTCCCTTCCTCTCTGAAATCAATAAAAATGTATTTTTTAAAAAGATGGGGTAATAGTGGTGAAGTACACAAGCTCAGCAGCCCAACCAACTCAGTTTGAATTCTGCATCTGCCACTTAGTTCTTAGGTTCTTAATCCTCCTGTGCCTCAGTTTTCACATCTGTGAATGAAGTTTATAATCACATCTAGCTCAAATGTTATTGTGAAGATTAAAGGGGATAGTCCTTGTAAAGTCTTGAGAATGGTTTTTGACACATAATTGCTTAATAACTATCATCTGTTATTACCTCTTTCTACATATCTTTATAAGGTACATTAAATTAATTCTGCAAGGGGAAAAAAAGGAGACATGTAATACTCTTTGTAATACTTTAAGCAATAAAACAAAATAAAAAACAAAATAAAAAATAAAATAAAATAAAAAAATAATTCTGAGTCCCTCCTGTAGTATGTCTGCTATTGTTCTATTTTCTATTTGTGTAGAAAATATTAAAATTGCATTTTTAAACAACTACATTTTTTTACTTCTCACTCTTTCAGACTGGTTCTGCCTCTTCAATTAGCCCAAAAAGAGGTTGAAGGAATAAATATTTATTGAATGTTCCAATGTGCTAGGCATTGTGTCAGGTGCTTTACATATGCCAATTCCCTTAATTCTCAAACCTATCCTATGGATTGCTACATTTAATAGAAATTGAGACTCAGAGAGGTTAAGTAAGAAGCCTAAAGTTGCACAGCTTGGAAGAGGTGAGGTCATTTTTTGGGAAAAGGTCCATCTACTTCAAGCCCTTACACTTCCCACAGCACTGTGTTGGCATGGAGTTGACCAGAACCATTAATCTACAAGGAATTCAAATAATTTTGAAAAGAAATGCTGCTTTGTTGAGTTATTTATATGTATTAATATGGAGAAACCCTGTACAAAAGCCTGAGTGCTTTGCATTCTGGAAAAGTTCATACAGTGCAAGTGTATCATTTCAGAGCAGACCTAAATGTTGTGCTCCTCAAATAGGCGTCCCTAGAAGTTGCTTTAATTGCAACAATCTAGCAGTCTGTCTAAAACCCGGATTACAGTGGGAGGATTTCCAAGGGGAGTGTTTTAACCACAGGAGAGCACAGGTCACCAAATCTGAGGGAGCCCAGTGCCAAACTTCTGATGAGGGCCCTGGCATCTGAAACTGTTATTTGACAAGTTCTTCTCGCTCTGCCCCAGGTCTCTGAACATAGGAGAGTGCTCCCCCAGACCCCCACCATAGAGGGGCCCAGCTAAATGTTCAACCACATTTGCACAACTGCAACACCTCAGGAAATATAGAATAGCCCCTCCCTGCTAGTCTGCATCCACTGAGGTAAAGTGGGGCCTTGATTTACGAATTTAATTCCTTCCGAGACCGAGCTCATTAAGGAGCTCGTTAACTCAAATTACTCTATCAACTCAATGCAAAAAATCGGCCGGGAGACAGCTGGTATCTCAAAAAACTCGTAAGTCAAGGCCCCACTGTAATTGAGGCTCAAGTGGTCCTTTGGTATCTATTTACTGTGAAGTAACAGTGCTGAGTACTTGGAAAAATCCCTGCTGACTGACTGATGGACTGGATTGCTGCGGCATAAACCAGATCTAGAGCATGAGAGGGAGGATGGTGGAGTGCAGAGGTGGAAGGCAGGCAGGAAAACCCTGGGTGCCCAACTGGAAAAGGGAGGCTGGAGAGTAGATAAGGCTGGCGGCTATCTGTGCAATGAAGGAAGCACTAACATGCAGCCTGGAGGCCTGGGCTTAAATGTCAGCTCTGCCATTCTTGGAACAATTCATTATTCTCTGAGTATGTTAGTTTCCTCATCTATAAAATGGAGATAAATCACAATAGTATCAATCTCATTTGATTGTCATGAAGATAAAATTAAATCATGTATATGAAAGCACTGTGAAATCTCTCATAGTATATAGAAATATGAGGTTTGTATTTACTTATTTCCTTTATGTGAATACTAGGGGCCCGGTGCACGAAATTCGTGCACTGGGTATGTGTTGGGGGGAGTGTCCCTCAGCCCAGCCTGCCCCCTCTCACATACTGGGAGCCCTCAGGCGTTGACCCCCATCACTCTCCAATCGCAGGATCGGCCCCTTGCCCAGGCCTGACGCCTCTGGCCTAGGCGTCCGGCCCGGGCAGCGAGGACCCACAGCTGCAGCGGCCCCACGATCGTGGGCTTCGCTTTAGGCCCAGGCAAGGGACCCCTAGCTCCTGGGACTGCCAGCTTCGACTGTACCCAGCTCCCATCGCTGGCTCCACCCCTACTTCTTGCTATCACTGGCCAGGGCGGAAAAGGCGCCTGATTCTCCGATCATGGCTGGGGGGCAGGGCAAAGGCGGCCCCAGGGCCGCCTTTGCCCTGCCCCCCAGCTCTTAGCTCCCCCCTGGGTTTCCGATCACTGTCAGTGGCAGGGGGCTTCTTCCTGCTTTCCCTTTCACCTCCCTGCATTGTGCCTACATATGCAAATTAACCGCCATCTTGTTGGCAGTTAACTGCCAATCTTAGTTGGCAGTTAATTTGCATATAGCCCTGATTAGCCAATGAAAAGGGTAGCTCGTACGCCAATTACCATTTTTCTCTTTTATTAGTGTTGATCCCTGGCATCTAGGATAGTGTCTGGTACATAGCAAGTACTCAATTCATTCATTGAATGAATGAATGAATGAATGAATGAATGAATGAAATGTGTACTAGATTTTGAGTATTGACTTTTAGAATACTAGGTGTGTGTGTTAAGCAAAACTATGAGACAGGCAAAAGTTACTTGTACCTTTCCACCTGGAGCCCTGTCCCTTGTCCCTTGACAGAGAGGTGTCCTGTAGGTTTAAATATCCAACATCTTCATGCTATCATTTTCCCTTACCTGGCCCATTTGGCACCAACCATGACAAGAAGGATGGCTGCTGTTCATTAAGGGCTTATATTCTCAGCACTTGGCTTTACATGTACACCCTCACCTTGATCTTCAAATATTTAATGGCTTTTTTTTTTCTCTCAGAACAAAGTACACATTGATGGCTCTGAAGCTTAAGTTTTCTCATCTAGGCTATAAGGCAAATCCTGCTGCAGAAACTGGCATGGCTCCTGTTAGAATTTCTGTCCCCAGGACTCTTGTAGCCTGACACAAACCCAAGCTTGACATTTGTGGCAAAGGGCCCAACTGCCATAGCTGTGCCATTAGGCATGGTTGTGATTGATGGGAGCAGGAGCACTGGCAGAGGAGAACTTGGGGTCTGGTTCCTAAGGAAGTCCAAAACATTCTGAGAGGTCAGCTAAGGACTCCTACCGTTGATTGATTTCAAACTGCACCAAGGCACCAAGGCTCTTCTATTTGTTTCACAATTACATCGCTGGGACACAGCAGCTGTCATTCAAATCTGGGTAATCTCTTTTCAACACTCTGTGACATTTAAGGAAGCAGATGGAACAACTTGTCAACTGCTTGTCCGAAGCTGCTCACCTGGGCCCACAAATCCTTCCCCTCAGCCAACAGATTTTTCATAAAGGAGTGCTAATCTCTCTGGCTCACTGCCCTTTGCATCCTTACAACCTTAGGCTGCAGCCAATTGCTAGGTTTAGAACCTTATGGTAGGCTTTCTCATACCACCCACCCCATTCTTCCATTGTAATTCTATCAAAGGAAGAATAGAATTATTTGTGTGTAATTTGATGACATTTGGTCTTCCCTAAGTGCCCCCAATTTCCACAAAAACAGATGGCACAAAGCAGATGCTCAATCAATATTTATTGAGGAAGGAAGGAAGGAAGGAAGGAAGGAAGGAAGGAAGGAAGGAAGGAAAGAAGGAAGGAAGGAGGGAGGGAGGGAGGGAGGGAGGGAGGGAGGGAAGGAGGGAGAGAGAGAGGGAGGGAAGAAGGAAGGAAGGAAGGAAGGAAGGGAGGGAGGGAGGAAGGAAGGAAAGAGAAAAATAGAATAAAAATGTGGTAATTGTTCTCAAGCCTTTGGGGAACTGTCTTATGAAAGAGGGAGGATTTTTAAATTTAACTTTTTATTTTGAAATAATTTCAGTTACAGAATAGTTGCAAAAATACTACAAAGAAAGAAAAAAAGAGAATACTACAAAGAATTTTCATATACCATCTATCCATATCCCACCAATTTTAAATATTTTGGCATTTGTCTTATCACTCTTTCTGTCACTACTTATATATTAATGTTCTCTTTTCCCTGAATTATTTGAAAATATGTTGCATACATCATGGCACTTTTCTCCTTAATATTCACAGCATAATTTCCCAGGACAAGGACATTCTCATGGATAACCACAGTACAGTTGTAAAATTCAGTAAGTCTGACAGTGATACACTAGTGCAGCCTATAGTCCTTATTTCAATTTTGCCAATTGTGAGGGAAATTTTTTGGTTCTGTTTGGTTCCTCAGGGCAGAAGGAAGATTAACAGGTGAACATATGAGGAATGTGATTTTGGACTATGCAATCTAAAGATTGACCTGAAAATTAGAATTATCTACCAATAAATGAAATTACCTTTCTTCAAAAATAGGAAACTCCCTGTTTCTGGAGGTATTTGGGTAGAGACTAGATTACCTGTTAGGAATGAAGGAAGAGGAGGTCCCTTGTGAACATCCTATCTAATAAAAGAGAAACATGGTAATTGGCATACGACCGCTACCCTTCCCATTGGCTAATCAGTGAGATATGCAAATTAACTGCCAGCCAAGATGGTGGCCGGCAGCCAGGCAGCTTGAAACTAACATGAGGCTTGCTTGCTTCAGTGATGGAGAAAACCAATGTTCCCCGCCTGCCTTGCTGGCCTCTGAGCCTGCAGTTTAAGAAACATTGTAACAAATATAGAAGCTAAACAAAACCCCAGAAACCTGCTTTCAGCGAGCCGGGATCTCAGAGCTGGAGTTATACAGTGTTTCGATTATAGAACCCAAACAAACCAGATACCTGCTTTCAGCAGTGGAGGCCTAAGAGCTGGAGCCTCAGAGCTAAAGCTGGCCCAGAATAAAAAAAAAAAAAAAGGAGCAGTTGGGAGCTTCCGTCACCCACCAGCCTGAAAAGAGCCCTCAGCCCCTCATCCAGACTGGCCAGGCACCCCAGTGGGGACCCCCACCCTGAAGGGTGTGTGACCAGCTGCAAACAGCCATCATCCCCTCACCCAAGCTGGCCAGGCACCCCAGTGGGGACCCCCACCCTGATCCAGGACACCCTTCAGGGCAAACCAGCCAGCCCCACCCATGCACCAGGCCTCTATCCTATATAGTAAAAGGGTAATATGCCTCCCAGCACCGGGATCAGCGGAGCCAAGAGGCCTCCCAGCACCGGGATCAGCGTGACAGGGGGCAGCGCCCAAACCCCCTGATCGCCCTGTGGCTCTGTGTGTGACAGGGGACGGGGCCACAACCTCCCTATCCGTCCTGCACTGTTCCTGACAGGGGAAGGTGCCCCAACCCCCTGATCAGCCCTGCTCTGTTCCTGATAGGGGGGAGCTCCCCAAACCCCTGATCACCCTGCAGTTCTGTGTGTGACAGGGTGCAGCGCCCCAACCCTCCCACTCCACGGGCCCTGCTCTGTGTGTGATGGGGTAGAGCCATAACCTCCCCATCGGCCCTGCCCTGAGTGTGACAGTGGCGGCACCCCAACCCCTTGATCGGCCCTGCTCTGTGGGTGATAGAGGGCGGCGCCCCAACTCCCCTATCGACCTTACTCTGTGAGTGACAGGGGGGAGCTCCTCAACCCCCTGATGGGCCCTGCTCTGTGCGTGACAGGGGGTGGTGCCACAACCTCCCCATCGACTCTGCTTTGAGCGTGACAGGGGGGCGGTGCCCCAACCCCCAAATCGGCCCTACTCTGAGCATGACTGAGTGTGGCATGGCAACCTCCCAATCCGCCCTGCTCTGTGCATGACAGGAGGCGGCGCCCCAACTCCCCAATCGGCCCTGCTCTGAGCCCGACCAGGGGCTGCACCTAGGGATTGGGCCTGCCCTCTGCCACCCGGGAGCAGGCCTAAGCCAGCAGGGTGTTATCTCCTGAGGGGTCCCAGACTGCGAGAGGGCACAGGCCAGGCTGAGGGATCCCCCTCCCCCCGAATGCACTAATGTTTTTGCACCGGGCCTCTAGTGAACTATATAATAAGCTTCTCTCTTTGTGTACTTCTGCAAACCAGGTAACTCACATGCAGTGTACTGGGCTTGATTCTTTTTATCACTTACCATTTCTAGTGTAAGGGTTGGCCCGTTGTGTAGTTGGAGTAACCAGCCTTTTCCATGGCATCGAAGATGCTCCATTAGCCTGTATTTACCCTGACATGTTTTATAATCAGGTCAGCCCTGAAATAATAATACTAACATATATTATGTGCTTATTATGGATCAGGAACTGCGGAAAGGAACTGGTTTAAGTGCTTTGCAAGTGTTAACTCATTATGTCTCCAAAAACCTCAGGATATAGCTGTTATTATTAACTCTATTTTATCAATGAAGAATCTGAAGTTCAGGTAGATTTTGATATGTTGGTTTGGTTCAGGTTCAAGTTGTTAAGATATTTAAGACATTATGTTCCAGTTGAAATGAATGTATATGGAGATTTTTAAAATTGGTTCAATTCTCAGAAAGAAAAAGAAAAATGAAAAAGAAACCAAAACACAGTATTTCAAGACTTCAAGAAAACAAGTATTTCCTTATCTGTTGATTGATATCTATTCCTTTCCAAAAGGGGCAGTCTAATTTGGGATTATTTCTTTTTTGGTTTTCCATTTCTACGTGTCCTGACTTTTTGTTGTTGTTGTTATAATTATTATTTTTATTTAACACACACACTTTTCACTTTAATGGACATGCCAACTCAGGATTACGGATTCACCTGGCCCTGGCCAGATAGCTCAGTTGGTTAGAGCATTGTGCTGATACGCCAAGATTGAAAGCATAAATAAGTGAACAACAAATCGATGTTTCTCTCTCTCCCTCCTTCTAAAAAAAATCAATACATTTTTAAAAGGTTTTTTAAAAAACAAGGATTCTCCTACAGATTGTCTGTGTAAACTGTTGAATTTCTGTACTGCACTATCATCCTAAAAGACAGAGAAACCTGAAGGGTGGCTCCTTCTTTTCCTGTGGATTACATCCTTTTTTTCAGAGCAGTTCATTCCTGGCGAATTCCTACGAACCCTTCAAATCTCAACTTAAATGTCACAATCTCAGAAAAGTTTTTGCTACCCTTCAAGACTAGGTCAGATTCCCTATTAACCTATTCTCACTGTGTCATACATAACCTTTACTTCATAGCAATTATCACATTCCATATGATTGTTTTTGTCTTTACAGTTGGACTGTAACACAATTTTTGAGGGACCCCACCTGTTTTTGTTCCCCAGTGTATCCTCAGTACTTAACACACTCAAGAAATGTTTGTTGAGTGACTGAGCAAAAGTATGAAGATTCAGTACCACTCCAGAAAAGGAGGTTGACCAAGAAAACAATGAGTAAGCGGTGCCTCCAGAGGCAAAAAGTAAGATATTCTGGTTTCAAAAGTCAGAGCCAGCCAGTGAAGTCAAAACCAGGGGTTTGGTGCATCCAGCAGGGAGTTGTGCTCCAGGTCAGACCCCTGCTCTGTAGCTGAAGGGCAGTAGGAGCAGCATGAAAGATCTCAATTCAGTGTTACCATGCATAGCTGACAGGAATTTGTCTGGCGTTAAGGTTTAAATCCTTCTAGAAAGAAAGGGTACTACAGAACACGTGCCTCCACGGTTTTCTTCACTGGGGACAGAAAAATAGAGCTAGGCTAATAAGAGTTCAAGGGAAAATTATAAAAGGCTTTTCAGAGAAGGGGTTTTGCTGGCTCCAGAATAATGTCCTCTCTCAGCGGTTCTCAACCTGTGGGTCGCGAACAATGAAAATACATCCTGCATATCAGATATTTACATTACGATTCATAACAGTAGCAACATTACAGTTATGAAGTAGCAACGAAAATAATTTTATGGTTGGGGGTCACCACAACATGAGGAACTGTATTAAAGGGTCAGGCATTAGGAAGGTTGAGAACCACTGCAAGTGGATTTCACAATGCTGCCATTTCATTTTTACATGCAGCCCCTAGGTGGCAGCAGTGTGTTACTCTTGAACTGCAAGTTTCTAATAAGTGCTTTGCATTGACAAAGTCTTGCTTGCCCTCCCATGACTACCCCATAGCAGGCTTGGATTTGGGTTTCTTCACTCTGTTCTGAGAAGGCTTTGTAATGTGTCTTCTTCTGGGAGTGATCCCATATGTCTTTCTTGGTAGCTGGTTCCCATGACCCTGACTCTTGTAGTTGCTCTCCTCTCATTGGGAGTACCTCCCAACGCTGTTGGAAATCATGACCCAATAGTCCCCTCCAACAATCCATAGTCAACATGTCCAAAACAGAATTCATATTTCTCATATACCTCATCTTCACTCCCTCCCTCAATCCTTTGCTTCTCAACATCATCTTGAAGGCATCTCTAAAATATTCCAGACCTACACCCTTCTCTCCAATTTGTTTGGTACAGCAGATCCTCACCAGTTCCTGACAAAGCTCCTAACTCATCTGCTTATCTCCATCATCTTTCTCCCACAATCCACCCTGCCACCACAATCTATGCTTTTACTCAAACTCCTCCAACGATAAGAATGTCCCCTGTTGTTAATCTAGTGAGATTGTATTTAACACTTCAAGGTGCAGATTAACTAGCACCTTCAAGAAATTTTTATGGGTCTCCTCCCCGCCTTGACACCCCCATCATTCTTTCTACTGCCTGTCCACTTTATTTGGACCTCTTTTTACAAATATATTTTTTAAAATATATTTTTATTGATTTCAGAGAGGAAGAGAGAGAGTGATCAAAACATCAATGAGGGAGAATCATTAATCGGCTGCTTCCTGCATGCCCCCTACTGGGGATCGAACCCGCAACCCAGGCATGTGCCCTTGACCGGAATCAAACCCAGGACCCTTCAGTCCGCAGGCTGACGCTCTATCCACTGAGCCAAACCAGCTACAGCACAGCTCTAATTTTTCACATTCTGCCTTACAGATTATTATTTGTATGCATGAATATCTCCCTCCATTCCTTAGCCCAGGATGGCAATATGTGGAACAAATGCTTCAAGTCATCCCCCAACAAGCAACCAATAAAAGACATGACTAATAAATCTTAGCTGTCTTCCTACTGAACACAAAACTCAATCTCAAGATCATTCTCGAAACAGTACTCTAGGAAGACCTGATCCACAAGATGAAACAAATTTTTCATCCCTGCCTTTGACTATAAGAAACAATAAGATAGAAAACATGTCCTAGTCTTCTTTGAATCCATCACAGCATCTTGCACATAATCTATACTCCTTTAAAGCCTTCTTGAATGAATAAATTAAAAAGTAAAGAAGAATAAATCAGACCCTCCAGCAGGAATGCTGCTACTGGCTCCAGTATATCCACTACATCTGGTTGGTGATACTCACATGGCGTATATCAATATTTCCCAATGATATTGAAGACAGCAACTTACCGAAAGCTGCATGATTAAGTATATGCTCAGCAGGTTTAAAGAGCACATGTCTAACCACCCACCATTTTTCTCAACCTAACATTCAGTCATAAGCCTGCTTTTCCATCCTGCTTTCCAATTTTCAGTGCATTAAAAATATCATAAAGGAGTTGCACCATTTTGGTCTTAATTAACCTATGCTGAAGTGCTCTTTCAATATCACATTTCCAATGTACTAATGTTGGTCCTTATCCTGAGGTGAAATGATATAACACAAATATGCTTTGTACTGCCATTTGCAAAAACATTCCTAGGTATATCAAAAGTTGTCATTTGATTGTGTATGTGTATGTGTATGTGTATGTGTATGTGTATGTGTATGTGTATGTGTGCATGCAGTTTTTTTTCCCTTAGGAAAACTATGTGCTGGTTGTGTAACAATTTTCAAGTATCAAGGCTAAACTTGACTTTTTTCTTCTTTCACAACTGTCTTACTGTTCTTATAAAGAATTTCCAGAGTCCAATGAAATACTAAACTAATGTTTAGACACAGCAATCTAGAAAATGAAAAAAAGCTACTTTGTGGTGACAGGGCCATATTCATTACTAGAGGCCAACATAGCATGGTTTTGAGGGCCAAACAATTGTTTGCTCCCAAATCCTTACCCTTTTATATCACAAAGTATCAGTATCAAAAAACCTATCATGAGCCTCATTAGGTCCTGATTCAAAAAAGTTATACAACAAAAACATTTATGAGACAATTTTGGAAATATGAACACTGGATATTTTATAATATTAAGCAACTAGAGGCCCGGTGCACAAAAATTTGTGCACTTGGGGGGAAGGGGGGGTCCCTCAGCCTGGCCTGTGCCCTCTCACAGTCTGGGACCCCTCGGGAGATAACGCCCTGCTGGCTTAGGCCTGCTCCCGGGTGGCAGAGGGCAGGCCCAATCCCTAGGTGCAGCCCCTGGTCGGGCTCAGAGCAGGGCCGATTGGGGAGTTGGGGCGCCGCCCTCTGTCACGCACAGAGCAGGGCAGATCGGGAGGTTGCGATGCCACCCTCAGTCACGCTCAGGGTAGGGCCGATTGGGGGGTTGGGGCACCGCCCCCTGTCACACTCAAGGCAGGGTTGATGGGGAGGTTGTGGTGCCACCCCCTGTCACGCACAGAGCAGGGCCAATCAGGGGGTTGGGGAGCTCCCCCCTGTCACGCACAGAGCAGGGCCCATCAGGGGGTTGAGGAGCTCCCCCCTGTCACTCACAGAGTAGGGCCGATAGGGGAGTTGGGGCACCGCCCCCTGTCACACACAGAGCAGGGCGGATCAGGGGGTTGGGGCACTGCCACTGTCACACTCAGGGCAGGGCCGATGGGGAGGTTATGGCTCTACCCCATCACACACAGAGCAGGGCACGTGGTGGGGGGGTTGGGGCGCCGCCCTCTATCACCCACAGAGCAGGGCCAATCAGGGGGTTGGGGCGCTGCACCCTGTCACACACAGAGCCGCAGGGCAATCAGGGGGTTGGGGAGCTCCCCCCTATCAGGCACAGAGCAGGGCTGATCAGGAGGTTGGGGCGCCTTCCCCTGTCACCAACAGAGCCGGGAGGATAGGGAGGTTGTGGCCCCACCCCCTGTCACACACAGAGCCACAGGGCGATCAGGGTTTGGGCGCTGCCCCCTGTCACACTGATCCCGGTGCTGGGAGGCCTCTTGGCTCCGCTGATCCTGGTGCTGGGAGGCCTTGCAGCTCTGCTGATCCCAGTGCTGGGAGGCATCTTACCCTTTTACTATATAGGATAGAGTCCTGGTGCATGGGTGGGGCTGGCTGCCTTGCCCTGAAGGGTGTCCTGGATCAGGGTGGGGGTCCCCACTGGGGTGCCTGGCCAGTCTAGGTGAGGGGCTGAAGGCTGTTTTCAGGCTGGCTGGTGACAGAAGCTCCCAACCGCTCCTTTTTTTCTTTTTTTTTATTCTGGGCCAGCTTTAGCTCTGGCTCCAGCTCTGAGACCTCTGCTGCTGAAAGCAGGTATCTGGTTTGTTTGGGTTCTATAATCGAAACAATGTATAACTCCAGCTCTGAGATCCCGGCTCGCTGAAAGCAGGTTTCTGGGGTTTTGTTTAGCATCTATATTTGTAACTATGTTTCAAACTGCAAGCTCAGAGGCCGGCAAGGCAGGTGGGGAACGTTGGTTTCCTCCGTCACTGAAGCAAGCAAGCCTCATGTTAGTTTCAAGCTGCCTGGCCGCCGGCCGCCATCTTGGCAGGCAGTTAATTTGCATATTGCCCTCATTAGCCAATGGGAAGGGTAGCGGTCGTACGCTAATTACCATGTTTCTGTTTTATTAGATAGGATTACTGTGAATTTTTTAAAGAGTATTATGCTAAGTGAAACAAGCCAGTCAGAGAAAGGCAAGCATCACATGATCTCACTCATATGTGGAATTTATTGAACAACATAAACTGATGAACAAAATAGACCCAGAGACATAGAAGCATGGAAGACTGTCAGATTTCAGAGGGAAGGCAGGGGAGGCTGGGTGTGTGGTAAGAGATCAACCAAAGAGCCGAAACCGGTTTGGCTCAGTGGATAGAGCGTCGGCCTGTGGACTGAAAGGTCCCAGGTTCGATTCCGGTCAAGGGCATGTACCTGGGTTGCAGGCACATCCCCAGTGGGAGATGTGCAGGAGGCAGCTGATCGATGTTTCTCTCTCATCGATGTTTCTAACTCTCTATCTCTCTCCCTTCCTCTCTGTAAAAAAAATCAATAAAATATATTTAAAAAAAAAAAAAGAGAGATCAACCAAAGAACTTGTATGCATATATGTATAACCCATGGACACAGAAAATAGGGTTGTGAAGGCCTGGGGCGGGGGGGGAGGGGGGTGTGTGGAGGAAGGAGGTGGGCTAGAAGAGGACAGTGGTGGGGGGGAGGGGACATATGTAATATTTTCAACAATAAATATTAAAAATAAAATAAATAAAAAACAATAAAGATTTTTGTAATCCTCAGATGAGGATATTTTTCCATTGATTTTTAGAGAAAATGGAATGGAGGGGGACAGACAGAAAGAGAAACATTGATATGAGAGAGACACATCAATTGGTTGCCTCTCACACATGTCCCAACCAAGTGTGAGGATTGAGTCTACAACCAAGGTATGAGATATGTGCCCTTGACTGGGAATCGAACCTGGGACCCAATGGCTATCCACTGAGCCAAACTGGGTAGGGCAAGATTTTTTTTTAAGTGTGATAAGGTATTGCAATTATCCTATCTAATAATAGACAAACATGGTAATTAACCATAACTTCGCTACCCTTCCCACTGGCTAATCAGGGTGGTATGCAAATTAGCTGCCAACAAAGATGGCGGCTAATTTGCATACATAGGCACAATGATGGGAGGCAAAAGGGGAAAGACGGAAGAATGGTGGCAGGCAAGAACTGGGGGGGGCAGCAGGCCAGGCGACACCCCCAAGCTGGGGGTGCTGGTGGTCACCATGGCGATTGGAGGAAGAGAGAGCCAGGGTGCAGGACCCCCTGCGGCCCCCTGATCTGTGATGGCGAAGGGAGGGGCGGGGGGGGGACGGGGTGCAACCGTGCCTGGAGCCCCATGGTATGCGATCACGAAGGGAGGGGCTGGGTAGCAGGCATGGCAGCACCCTGGGCACCGGGTGCAGGCCCAGGGTACAGCCATGCCTGAGGCCATCTGATCTGCAATCGCGAAAGGAGGGGCTGGGCCGCAGGCATGGCGGCACCCAGGGCACCAGGTGCTGCCCCGCCCCTCCCTTCGCGATTGCAGATCCTGGGGTGCAGGCACGGTCGCACCCGGTCCCCCAGGTGCAGCCGTGCCTGTGGCCCCGCCCTTCCCTTTGCGAGGGCCGCAGGCATGGCTGCACCATGGGCACCTGGTGCAGCCCCAGGGTGCAGCCGTGCCTGCAGCCCTCTGATCTGCGATGCGAAGGGAGGGGCAGGGCCACAGGCATGGCAGCACCCCGGGCACCCCAGCACCTGACATGCAAAGGTCGGGGATGAAATGACTTTTCCCAACCACATCTGCAAATATCCTGGGGAAGGCATCACTAAAGAGTTCACAACAACTCTCTTACTTAGCAAGGAAGAAAAAAGTTGGCAAGGGAAACAATCCCTTACATTAAAGTTAAGGTCCCTCTGAGTAAAAAAGAGTATTTCCAATGTAAAGGAGGGAGCAGGCAAAAATAATAGGTTCTCATGACTTCCACTGAAGATTGAGCATATGACAGAGTCAAAACGAACATACAAATTAAAACAGACAGTTTTAATGACATTCAAATGACCTGAATCAACTGTCACTGTTTGTCCCAATAGCAGCGATGCTTATGTGAGAATATAGTTTAACAAACATACAAAACAAGTCACATGATAAGATGGGTTCGGCTTCTAAAGTAAATTGAATATGTTCTTTAAAAATTCTCATGTCCTCTCCTCTGACTATAATTCTTAATTTTCCAATCAGAAAATTACCCCAGGTGATCCAGTAACATGTAGAACTTCAGTAACCTAACTTACTTAAAAAAAAACAAATATCCCAACCATTTTTAAAATATTTAAATTGATATTTTAGGGTTAAAATTATAGAAGATATTTAGATCCAAATATATTTTCTGAATAGAAAATATTTCAGTTTTTGATTTAAAACAATAAACATAAAAAAATATATAAGTGACACATTTTCCCAAGGAGCTCTGAATTAGTACCTTTCCCTCTAACTTTCTTCAAATTAAGAGAATCTATGGAGTTCCCTATACTGCACAAGTTTTAATGAAAGAAAATAAGACTTTCTAAGAGCATCAAATACATGTTTTGTTACTTACAAACATATATACTCCTCTCTCTCTCTCTCTCTCTCTCTCTCTCTCTCTCTCAAATATATTCTTACTGATTCAGAGAGGAAGGGAGAGGGAGAGAGATAGAAACATCAATGATGAGCCCTGGCCGGTTTGGCTCAGTGGATGGAACGTCGGCCTGCGGACTGAAGGGTCCCAGGTTCGATTTCGGTCAAGGGCATGTACCTTGGTTGCAGGCACATCCCCAGTAGGAGGCGTGCAGGAGGCAGCTGATCTATGTTTCTCTCTCATCAATGTTTCTAATTCTCTGTGCCTCTCCCTTCCTCTCTGTAAAAAACAATAATATATATATATTTTAAATATATTTTATTGGTTTTTTACAGAGAGGAAGGGAGAGAGATAGAGAGTTAGAAACATCGATGAGAGAGAAACATCAATCAGCTACCTCCTGCACACCCCACTACTGGGGATGAGCCCGCAACCAAGGTACATGCCCTTGACTGGAATCGAACCTGGGACCCTTGAGTCCGCAGGCCGACGCTCTATCCACTGAGCCAAACCGGTTTCGGCTAAAATATATTTTTTTAAAAAAAGAAAGAAACATCAATGATGAGAGAGAATCATTGATCGGCTGCCTCCTACACGCCCCGTACTGGGGATCAAGCCCACAACCCGGGCATGTGGCCTGACCTGGAATCAAACTGTGACTTCTTGGTTGATAGGTCGATGCTAAACCACTGAGTCACACTGTCCAGGCTCAATTCTAATTTATAAATCCATTCCAAGGACATATACAACTTGAAAAGCTTTAGAAATAGTTTCAAGAAAACTAGCTTTTAAGTAACAAGAAAACGGTTATAGAAGAAAGTTTAAATTAAAAGAAAAAATTGTTTTTATTTATTCGAGAGTGGGAACATCCTCCATGAAAATGTGTACCTTGACGGTGGATGGCTGGGAGGCCTTATCACACCTTAGGAATTCAAATGCTTTTTACAATGAAAAGAAAGAGAGTTTCATCTCATTTCTCTCCCAGGGTAGATGTCTGTCAATAGAAGGTGGACATTAATAAAAGGAGGGGCTTGCACAATCAATCCAGAAAGTCAGCAATCTATGAATAATCCAGAACCGAGTATTTATCTCCTCTGCCACACACCCTCCCTCCCAGCCAGTGAGCAAGATAATTACTCTCAAGTCAAGCTAAGTCACAGTGGCCCAATGCTGACATGCAAAGCATACAAATAATTCTCACTCTGGTATAAAAGTGACAACTTTCTTGGAAGAAAAGCAGATACTGTAAATTTCCCAAAGTCTTCCTGAGACATTTTTTAAAGTAATTTTTACTTCTTTAGAAAAAGTGCCATGGGAAACCATCTGTAATAAAATGCCCATTCTATAAAATAATTCATCTATACTAATAAAAGGGTAATATGCTAATTAGACTGGGAGACCTTTCAGATGTTCTTCTGGACAAAGCCATGGTGGCGGGGCTGAGGTAGAGGCGGTTAGAGGCCAAGAGGGGAGGGAAGTTGTGGGTGATCAGGCTGGAGGGGGGCAGGGCCGTTGGAGGTAAGCAGACCAGCAGGGGGGCCAGTTGGGGACAAGCAGGCCATCAGTGGGGGTCAGTTGGAGGTGATCAGGACAGCAGGGGGGCAGTTTGGAGTGAGCAGGCCAGTGGGGAGGGAAGGTAGGGGCAAGCAGGCCAGCAGGGGGGAGCAGTTTGGGGTGATCAGGCTGGTGGGGGGGCATTTGGGGGCAAGCAGGCCAGCAGTGGGTGGGGGGCAGTTGGAAGCGATCAGACCAGCAGGCAGAGTGGTTAGAGGCAATCAGGCAGTCAGGCAGGCAGGCAGGTGAGTGGTTAGGAGCCAGCAGTCCTGGATTGCGAGAGGGATGTCCAACTGCCGGTTTAGGCCCGATCCCTGTAAACTGGCAGTAGGACATCCTTCGAGGGGTCCCAAATTGGAGAGGGTGCAGGCCAGGCTGAGGAACACACCCTCCCCCGTGCACAAATTTCGTGCACCGGGCCACTAGTCTATATATATAAAAGCTTAATATGCAAATTGTGCCCCTGGGAGTTCAACTGGGAGACAGGGAGTTCAATTGCTTGTTATGACATGCGCTGACCACCAGGGGGTGGTGCAGAACAAAGGAAGGCCCCAGCCAGTAGTCAGAAGGTCCTGATCAGCCCTGATCGCCAGCCAGGCCTAGGGACCCTACCCGTGCACGAACTTCACGCACCGGCCATCTAGTATCCTATCTAATAAAGTGGTAATATGCTAATTGACCCTCATGCTGTCGCAAAGATGGCAAGAGCCAATAAGGAGAGAATATGCTAATTGACTGCCCCGCCCTCAAAGATGGCGGCGCCCACAGCCACAAGATGGTAGCGCCCAGTCCCCTCAGCCCCGCCAGGTCGTCAGGCGTGCGGCAAAGCCAGGCCTGGCCACTCTGCACATCTGCCTCTAGAGCATCCCAGTTCCCTCAGCCCCCCAGCCACTCAGGGCCAGCCCGAGGCACAGACAAACCTCAGATGGTGGCTGCCTGGCTGCCCGAGGCTCAGGTAACCAGGGTCTGCTGAGGCTTCCCCTGCCGGCAGTGGCAGCAACAGAGGTGTGATGAGGTGTTGCATTCCCCTGATCACCAGGTCACCTCCTGCCCCTGAGGGCTCCCGAACTCTGAGAGGGGGCAGGCTGGGCCCCCCTCCAGTGCATGAATTTTCATGCACCGGGCCTCTAATTTTTTAATAAAAGGGGGTCCTTAGTTTTTACAAATGTTTATTGAAGTATTTACAGATAAAATGATATCTGGGATTTGCTTCAAAATCATTCATTGGGAGATAAAGAATGGGTGGAGATATAAATGAAACAAGATTGAACATACTGATAATTGTTGAAGCTGGATGATGGGTATGTGGTCAGTCATTCACTGTAACAGTCTCTCTTCTTTTATGTTTGAACTTTCCCATAATAAAAGATTTTCCAAAATCCATCATGAAATTGGTAGCATGGTTTGGGGAAGGCTCCTTATAATATGAACCTTATCCAGGAATAATAACCTACAAACATCTTAGCCTTCCTTGACCACATTAGCAAGGATAAACTGGCCAAATGTATTATAAGGAGGCAGAGGCCAAAAGGAAAAAGAGATGAGTCAGAACAAGACTAAGAGAGGAAGTTCAGAAAGTCCTGGAACATGGACTCTTGCCAGAATGGACAAGTCACTTCCAGCCACTGAAACTAGCTGCTAAAAGAATGTAGTAGATCAGGAAGGGGGAAGGCACCTTGTGTATGCATGTTTGTGGGGTTACCAGGATGCAGCTTGAATGGCAAAGCTGTAAGACATCAAGGAGAGAAGACATTTATAATTCATTCTTAGTTCAATTCTCAAATCAAACAATAATTCATAAATCATTTTCTGTTTTCCCCCCATATTTTCAAATCTACAAGTTTTGGGTGAGCAGCTCTTTTTCTATATCTGCTTCCATTGTCTTTCTAAAAACAAAAACAAAAATACTATTTGATTGTGAATGTTAGAACTGAAGGGGCCCTTGTAGAGCATGTACTCCTTTTCCACAAGCGAGAAAACTGAAACTAAGAGAAAGAAATGGACTCGCCCAGCATTGTACAGTGCAGGCCCAGGGTAGGCACTTAAGAAATACCTGTTGAATTCTGGATTGATAGATACTAGTATGACCCCCACCAAGAAATTACAGCTAGCCTTAACCGGTTTGGCTCAGTGGATAGAGCGTCAGCCTTGGACTGAAAGGTCCCAGGTTCGATTCCGGTCAAGGGCATGTACCTTGGTTGCAGGCACATCCCCAGTAGGAGGTGTGCAGGAGGCAGCTGATCGATGTTTCTCTCTCATCGATGTTTCTACCTCTCTATCCCTCTCCTTTCCTCTCTGTAAAAATCAATACAATATATTTTTTAAAGAAGAAATTACAGCTAACATCAGATCTGATTGGTTGGTGCCCATGTTGTATAGTTTTAATATCACGCCTGGTTAGAAAAAAAAAGTGAATAGTGCTCACTTTGGCAGCACACATACTGAAATATGAACAAATAGATAAATAGCCTCCTCAGTGGCCCTAGGTACTGCTCAGCCTTATTTTGGGCCACATGGCAGAATGTACATTAATCCTCATACATTAAAGGTGTGCACTGCTCTCCCATCCAGAGAAAATGGTTAGTTTGGGCTTCAAACTAGCTATCTTCCTGAAAAGAGCAGCTTTCCTGCATTATTTTTTCTAGTTTTTATCTACCCCGGCGGGGGGGGGGGGGAGTGAATCTTTTTTCCCTGAGAAATTTTTAAAAATGGAAGGGGAAAACTACTTTTAGTTTTTTTATTTTAAGTTTTTAGACGCATAAATAAAAGTTGAGATTCAAATTCTAACATTCTAATATTGCTAACTAGATTTATACAATAGAATTTTCCCCCTCAAAACAGTGCAATTGGAAAATATCATTTCATTACAAATTCAAGACAAAGAAGGTTAATAGTATAATATTGTAAAAGGTAGATATATTGCTGCCACCAAGATTGTCATTTTCACAAAAGAAAGAAGGAATCGGTGCCAGAATAACAGTGTGCAATCACAGCTACCATTTATTGAAGTTCACTTTACATGGTTTATTTCAATGATATCATGTAATAACCCTATGAGGAAGGTTCTTTTATCACCATTTTACAGATGAGAACTGAGGCTCAAATTAAGGAAAGTTAAGATTAAGATAAGGAAACCTCCCAAAAAGTAGAATCAAAAACGATTAAATGGAACATGAGAGAAAATATATGAAAATTAGAGAATCAGTCCAGGACATTCAATATCCAGCTAATAGGATTTTGAAAAATGAGAAAAAATAGAAAGGCTAATGTTATGTAAGAAATAATATACGATAATGTTTCAAAAATAAAAGATGAGTTTTTAAACTGAAAGGGCTCACATAAGCTCAGCACAGTAAATGAAAGGAGATGCACAAGAAGACATATCATTGTTAGATTTTAAAACACTATAGAACAAAAGAAAACCTTTGAAGCTTGCAGAAAGAAAGAGTTACACACAGAAAACTGGAAATCAATAGGGAATCAGCCTTCTCAAAAAGCAACATTAGAAGCAAGAACATATTGGAATAATGTTTTCAAAATTCTGAAAGGAAATTGTTTCTAATTAGGAATTCTTCACCTAGTGAAAATGTTAACCACATGTGAAAATACATGTAGTCAGAGGGTTTTATTAAAATTACTTCCCATGCAATCTTTCTAAGGAAGTTAGTTCAGGGTGTTGTCCAGCAAAACTAGAACATTAAAACAAGAAAGAGGACAACCTGAGATCTAGGAAAGAGAATCTAACACAGAAGAGAAGCAAGGGGAATTCTCAGGATGACAGCCGAATGGCAAGTCTAGAGGGCAACCATTCCAGAATGGATCAGGAGGGTGAGGTTTGCCTCCAAAATAAAGAAATGGAATTCATAGATTACCTAATACATTTGACCATGCTGAGTGGAGTTTTATGATTCTGCTGGAAAGTTTGGGGCTGAACTCATGACAAGTACATAGAAGAACAAATCAAACCAAAAAAGAGATAATTTGGGAAAAATAAAATAAATATAATTAATGGTCCTCTACATGAATCAACTGTGAGCAATAATTATATGGTATAATGCAAATATTGAATATTTTAACCAAGAGTTTTGTGTTTGTGGAAGAGAAGTGTGAGTTCATGTGGGGTGTGAGTTCATGTGGGGTGTGTGCGTGTGTGTGTGTGTGTGTGTGTGTGTGTGTGTGTGTGTGTGTGTTGGATAAGAAAGCTAGTTCCTCATCTTTCATAGAAGAAATTTATAAATAGATCATTTCTAATCTTAAATAAAAATATCATTAGGCATAAGGATGTTATTGAGAAGTAAAGAGTAATATACTAAAAGAAACAGCTAAAAGGTTAAAAAGTAGTTTAAAATAACACAAATGTATTATCTCACACTTCTGTGCTGTCAGAAGTCTAGCACAATCCAAATTACATTTCTTTCCACACTAATAAAGATGCTTTTGTAAATTATTCATTTCTCATTCTCTCACATTTCTTACCTATCAGGGATGTGGTCAAATCAAATACTATTTTCACTTTATAAAACCACACCAAATACTGCTTATTTGCTAAGATATTAAATATATATAATTGTAACCCAGCCGGTGTTGCTCAGTGGTTGAGTGTATGAACCAGGAGGTCACAGTTCAATACCTGGTCAGGGCATATGCCTGCGTTGCTGGCTTGATCCCCAGAGTTGGATGTGTAGGAGGCAGCCAATCCATGATTCTCTCTCATCATTGATGTTTCTATCTCTCTCTCCCTCTCCCTTCCTCTCTGAAATCAATAAAAGTATATTTAAATATATATACTATTGCAGTCGATGCAAAAAAACATTAAAATATTGAAGAATGTTAGTTTGTGCACATATTATATTTTACATGCTTTTTTTAAAAAAAAAATAGATTTTATCTTCCCAATCTGGCCAATAACAATTCAATTAAGAAAAAAAATCAATGACTGAATTTTCTGCTCAGGTTCTCATGTGGCCAAAACCAGGGGGTTGACAAGCCTGGGCTCCTACCTGGAGGCACTGGGACAAACTCTGCTTCCAGGCTCATTCTGGTTATTGGCAGGATCCGGTTCCTCTTAACACTTTTTTTTAGTTGTTTTTTTAAAAATTATTTATTGTTTAAAGTATTACATATGTCTCCTTTTTTTTTCTACGTGGCCTTTTCAATCCTCAAGGCAGCAACAGCACATTGAGTCCTTTCCGTACTTTAATTCCCCTCCCCCCTTTTATTGAAATTATTGGGTTGTCAGTGGTTAATGAAATTACACAGGTTTCAGGTCCACAAGTCTAAAACACATCATCTGTACTTTGTACTGTATGTTCCCCACCCCAAGGCAAAGTCTCCTCCCATCATCAATGAGTCTTTTTAGTACTTTGAATCTCTCATCCTCTTCTGCTTCCAGTCAGAGAAATTTCTCTACTTTTATGAGCTCAAGTGATTAAATCGGGCTCACCCAAATAACCGAGGATAATCTCTCCATTTTAAGGTCTGCAATCTTAATCACACCTCCAAAGTCCCATTTGTCATTAAAGTAACATTTTCACAGATCCTGGCGATTAGGGTGTGGACATCTTTTCTGGAATCAGAGATCAGGACTAAGGAGGGGTAGGGCAGGGGAATGCTGTTTTTTATTTAATTTAAGTATATTTTTATTGATTTCAGAGAAGAAAGGAGAGAGAAAGAGATAGAAACATCAATGATGACAGAGAATCACTGATCAGCTGCCTCCTGCATGCCCCACACTGGGGATTGAGCCTGCAACCTGGGCAGTGCCCTGACTGGGAATCAAACCATGACCTCCTGGTTCATAGGTTGACTCTCAACCACGGAGCTATGCTAGTCGCGCAGGACTGCTGTTTTGTTTTGGTTTTATAAACCCTGTGGTAATCTGACTTTTTAAATTATGTATGTTTTTGTTTTGATCAAATAAAAACCAGTAAATTAAATTCAATGACCAAATTTACAAGTATTGAAATCATATGGACTGTATTTTAGGTAATGTATCAAAGGTAGCCATTATACAAGCAATCTATATTATACAAAATCAATTTTTGTGTTTCTAGGTGAAATAACCTATGATCCACAAAGCTTGTTAAGAAATATTTGCTAGGCACAACCATGTCTGGGCCCTTGTGGAAATTCTGATTTGGATGGACCACAGCATTCATCCAATGTATCAATTACCTTTATCAAAGGACCTACTCTGCTTATTTTTTGCAGTTACTGCTAATAGATAGCTCTTTCATGCAGCAAGAGTAGGAGATGACTATATATATTTTTTCTTGATATGTAAAACAGAAGTCACCTTAGTTTTTGCTGGATGTCAAAATAGAGCTAACCTAGTCCAACCTCATTTTCGACAGATGCCCCCGAAAGAGGAAGGGACCTGCCCATTGTACAGCAAAGATCCTCACTTCTAAATGAGCTCCACAACTTATGGCCTCTGCATTTTATAGATGGGAAAGCAGATGCAGACAGGAAGAAATACCGTCCAAGGTCATTTGGAACTCCTAAATTCTAATCCCTGAACTAAGTAGCCCCCTCCTGACTAACCACCTGATGCTAAGCTAAATCTTATTCACTAAGTTCCTAGTACCTAGCACATTGCCTGGCTCATAGAAGAATGAATGCACAATCTTTTTTTTCTTTGTAATTTTTTTTTAATTAAGAGGGTTTTGTTTTTATTTGCATAAT
Source organism: Myotis daubentonii (assembly GCF_963259705.1). Lineage (NCBI taxonomy): Eukaryota > Metazoa > Chordata > Mammalia > Chiroptera > Vespertilionidae > Myotis > Myotis daubentonii. The sequence goes on from NC_081861.1 coordinate 41,034,230, forward strand.
TTTTAAAATATATTTTTTTATTTATTTCAGAGAGGAAGGAGAGAGAGAGAGAGAAAGAGAGAGAGAGAGAGAGAGAGAGAGAGAGAGAGAGAGAGAGAGAGATCAATGATGAAAGATAGGGCTGTATTATATAAGCTCAAAATCTGGGCTGACATTTTCCAATTGTTTCAATCAGTTACTAGCTGTGTGATCTTGCACTCATACATCAATCAGTTTATGTCTGCTTCTTCATCTATAAAATGAAGATAATAATGCAATCTATCTCATGGAACTCACATGAGGGTTTAGTAAAATAATACATGTAACTTGGCACACAGCAGCCACTCAATAACTATTAATTTTCTCTTTTTATATAATGGTTTTCCTAGTGTGTAGTAAACTAGGAGTGTAATATGTTCCTATTGCTATTGCTAGTAAATGAAAAGAGTGGCCATTAGGAAAGGGGCCAAAGAACCTTTAGGAAGAAATCATTTTGGGGATTGATATAAAAAATAGCTAGCACATCCAAATGTCAGTAAAACTCCTCCCTTGAAGTGAAACCATGCCAAGATTTAGCTACAGTATTTACAAAAAAAATAGTTATTGCTGATATAATTATTAGGGTTTAAAAGGAAAGAGACTCTGGAAATCAATTTGCTTAGCTCATTCTGGCTCCTTTCCCCCTGAGATAAGGTGATTGTGTTTGTGGCTGGAGGAATTTGTTTCCATAGCTCTCATACATACACGCATCTTTAGTTCAAAGTTTTTGGTCATAGTACTCAGCGTTTTGGTATACTAAGAATTAAAAGGAGGTTTGTTGTTAAAAACAAAGCTACACCAATCTGAAGCTAGATTTCCAGAATCTTCTTGGAGCATTCTAGATAACAGAACTAACTTGACCAAGATCAGCATCCCCTACACACATCCTTGGGTTTGGATTCTATGAAAATTCAGAGTAATTAACATATGTGGTCTGGCTCAAGACCCACCCCTAGAGCTTAACACAAATGAGAAAAAAACCCTTCTGTAACATTCAAACCATTTTGCTGTATGTATAGAAAACATGAAACTACATCACCATTTCTTAAGAACACAGTTATTGAGAACTGATTTTCTTAGTCTCAAATCTAACCTGCTAATGTGATTAATTTGTAACTATGGGATCTCCCTTCATGTGTACCATGACAGCTTCCTTAAGTATACTCCATTTTAAGCTTAATATTAGAAAGGACCAGTTTTCCATTTCCTTTAATTATCACAACCACCATTTGCAAAAGCTGTACTAATATTAAACTAAGTGCATGGCCTTATCAGAAAAATAGCCATACTGAGAACAGCAGGGAAGCTTATCTTATCTAATAAAGAGGGAATATGCAAATTGATCACACAGTAATGGTCAAAATGGCTGCTCCCACAGCAGAGGTGGAGGTTTCCGTAACACAAGATGGCTGCGTCCACAGCAGAGGCCGAGTTCTCATAATGAGCCTTAATAAGCAATCAGCAGGGACCTGAGGCTGTGTGGCCCTGGGCCAGGGCAGGGGACCTGAGGCTGTGCCCCTGCGCCTGGTGGGGCTTGACAGGGAACCTCAGGCCACGCCTCCCTCCCCAGCACCAGGCCAGGGGACCTGACGCTGCACCCCACACCCGGCAGGGCTTGACAAGGGACCTCAGGCCATGCCCCCCACCCAGTGGGGCTTGACGGGGGACCTCAGGCCACACCCCCCACCCTGGTGCCAGGCTGGGGGACCTGAGGCTGCACCCCGCTCCATGTGGGGCTTAATAGGGAACCTCAGGCCATGGCCCCCGCCTGTGGGGCTTGACAGGAAACCTCAAGGCATGCCCCCTGCCCTGGCCTGGGCCAGGGAACCTCAGGCTGCGCACCCTGCCCTGGGCCAGGGGACCTCAAGGCGCATCCCCCTGCCTGGGCCAGGGAACCTCAGGCTGCGCCTCCCACCCCAGTGCAGGGCCAGGCGACCTGAAGCTGCACGCCCCCCCCCCCACACCCACCCAGTGGGGCTTGACAGGGGTGGGACTGTCCAGGTCTGGATCTAACCCAATGGGAGTGGGGCAGGCCAGGTCTGGGTCTCGCACGATTTCGAGGCACACATGGCTGGGTGGGGACTTGACTCTGGTTCCTGTGGCACACCCCAGACTCTGACAGGAGGAAGATTTTCATATACATTTTACTAATTTTCTTTCATCTCTGACACTTCTATTATAGATAAAGGGCAAATAGCAATATTAAAATATTTCCTCTAATGCCGAAACCGGTTTGGCTCAGTGGATAGAGCGTCGGCCTGCGGACTGAAAGGTCCCAGGTTCGATTCCAGTCAAGGGCATACCCCCAGTAGGAGATGTGCAGGAAGCAGCTGATCGATGTTTCTCTCTCATCGATGTTTCTAACTCTCTATCTCTCTCCCTTCCTCTCTGTAAAAAATCAATAAAATATATTAAAAAAAAAATAAAAAAAATAAATAAAATATTTCCTCTAATTAATTCCCTTTTAATGTGCACGAATTTTGTGCACCAGGTCACTAATGATAAATGATTGTAAGATAAAATAGCTGAGAAAATTTCACATTTATTCATTTAACTCCATTCTTTTCTGCCACCCACTATTCATTATACTTTCCCCAAAATAATACCAAAGGAAAACATTTGAGTGACATATAAAAAGACAATATTTATTTTATTCAAGCTTTTCTATAAGAAGTTAAACACAATGACCCCTAGTTGAAGGCATTACAAAAAATGTTAACATTGTTTCACATATCCCTTTAGTGCCCAGATGAAGAAAACACTTATCAGAATGAAAGAATAAGAATGTACATCCTTACAGTAGGTTTACTTAGGTATGCGGGGGGGAAAAATCCATATAGGTCAGACATAAAACAGTAATGAACCTACTAGTTTCCTACAGGTGATGAGAATCCCACTGGTGTACAGGATGGGGCAAAAGTACATTTACAGTTATGAGTACACAAAACACAGTTTATTTTTGTATTATTATTGTATTATTTTTCATATGAACAACTGTAAACCTACTTTTTCCCCACCCTGTATTAAAGTCTCCAAGAGCTCCCAAGTCCTGGGGATCATTCTTCAACAATTAAAAAACAGCCACAGCTAGCTAATCCCATAACTCACTGTCCCCTTTTCCCTCAACTATTTTACTACCCCCCCCCAAATACTATTTTACTGCTAAAAAAGGAGGATGAAAACAAAATACAATTTCCCCACTCCCAGGATGCATGACTATCAGCATCAGTAGCTCCTTGGGTAATAAGAATATCAAAGCACACCCTCACTGCATTGCCATCTAAATAGGGTAAGAGGAAAAATGGCTTTGGGTGAGGCATTTCAGTGTTCTGCTTCCCAGAATTATAAAAGGCCTGGCTAGGAAATAATCTCATTCCTACAAGGGAAAACCAAGTTTTGTTTGTTTGTTTTTTGTTTTTTTGTGTGTGTTTTTTGTGTTTTGTTTTGTTTTTTTTAGAAAACAGTAGAACAAAGTGGAACATCCATGCCTGTCTTCCAGGCTCAATCTGACCTCAAAAATAAAAGCACAGGGAGGCAACAGCTTGGCATCTACCCTTGCTCTGAACCCCAATTTTCTCAGAAAAGCTGGGGACACAGTGCTCCTCTTCTGCAGTGCAAGCAGGTTGCTACTTTTCCCCAAACCTGTGAGGAGCGGGGATCTCTGATCTTCCTTCCCCTAACAGCAGGAATTACAAGTAGCACCATCTGGTTAATACAAATGGTTGAACGTTTGGAGAATTGGTGATACAAATTTCTCAAGTTGCTACTAGTAATCTAAGTCTAGCTTTGTAAGGAGAGAAACACTAGGAAGGCAATATCATTTCCATACTTCTTTAAATTTGGAGGAAGTAGGGATAGGGGGAATATATGTTGTGGGGATGGGTGAGAATGGAACCCTAACATATGCAAAAAATGCATACAAACATTGGAACCTTGATGCTGGCTAGCTATACAAGACAAAACCAAATAACTATTTGTGACAGTAGGGAAAAGAGGGAAACACAACTATTCTTTTTATCAAGCAAATAGCAAAGTTCTAAGTGAAGATAATATCTCCATTCTATTTAGAAACTATGTAGAGAAATAGTAAATGCTGAAAACCTTCAAATAAATGTAGACCCACACAGAACTTACAAAATATGCAAGAACTTGTCATTGTTTCTCAGTCAACTCACACTTTACCTGAGATACAAATCACTCCCTGCTCCTCTAGGTATCTGAGCAGATTTATATTCTAATATCCATTGAAAGGGGAAATCAGGTGTGGGGACTAGGGAATTAAAAGGTCTGAAAAAGGACTGGTGGAGAAAAAGAAAGTGGTAAGAACTGAAGAGTGGCAACCAGGTTGTCAACCCTTAGATGGAGGTGCCTCACACCTGGGAGCCTAGCACAATCTGAACACATAGTAAATACTTGATTTGAGCAGTAGAGGTGAAGAAAAAACAGTATATCATTGGAGAATGCAGTGGTTCAAATACTAATACCCAGCAAGTCATTCTGCCTCTGCTGCCCTTAAAAGCCTGCAATGGCTCTGAAAGGTATTGGTAAAAGAAGCTGCCACTGTTTTTTCTGTGGTTGTCATCATCGTGGTCAACACTAATGTTTGGGCCTTTCAAAGTAGAGGAAAATGCTGCTGAAGGGAAAATGATTCCGGACCCTTACAATTTGATAGTCACAAACATTACTGAATGGGATCCCAAACAACAAATAACAGATTTTTTTTCAATTTTGTTTGCTAAATGGTCTCTGTGACTCAAGTTTGGCATTAGCATTTGCACCCCAAAATGAGTATACCCACAAATAAAATTTGTTGGTATTGTTTGACAAAACGAATACAAAGCAGGCATAGATCCTTAAGAAAGTTGTCACAACTCTTGATAAGATTAATTCTATTGGCATCATTGCTTTTTGCTTTGTCCCCTAGTTTGAAAACTTCACAAAAGATGCCTGCTTTTACAATTCAATGAGAATAACTCCCCTCTCTTCTCCAAGAAGCCCATTATTTTTAGTTTTTCGGTGAGTGACTCAACATAAAAGCCTATGGCTCTTATGAGCTGCCTGTTTTTAAATGGTCCAGTAGTTTCAGTTTCCATTTAACAAGTTCTCAGATTGAATGTTAAATGATCCCCATCACTGAGAGGTTCTCTTCAGGTTTTCTATCAGCACGACAGAATCGGTTTCTTCTTTGATTTGCTTCTCATAGATGTCATACTTCTTCCAGTGCTGGAAGAAAGGAAAAAACACAGACACGATGACTTTTCTAAATAATGTTCTTTCCCTGAGTACTCACAGCCAATGCTTATTTTTAACTTTACGTGCATAGAACCACGAATGTGTGTTTCCTGTTATGTGTTGTTGTTTTCTTTTTTGACCTAAGAATCTTCATATATTTGACCAATTAATGAAACAAAACAATCAGGAATTAACCTTAGAAAGAAAAAAAAAGCATGGGGTTGTTATGTGATATTGAATGGCCATCTTAAAAGAGAAACAAATTTAGACATATCCAAAATTGAAAACAAAGTCTTTTAAAGAAGAATAAAAGGGTGGTATACCTTTATTACTTCAAGTGTTTTAACCTTTGTTTTCTTACCACTCAAATTTGACCATTGCTCCAGAGACATATTGGGTTCAAAAAGTCAACTAGCATTTTAGTAAATGACAATATTAAATGTATCAAAAGTTTCAGTGCAGTTAAAACTTTTGAAAGACCTTGTATTAACAGTTCCACATAACACCATTTGCTAGAGCAGGGAATTATGCATAAGTTAAGCTCATCTTGAACTCAATTTAAGTGTGTCTCCTATGGTGAAAACCAATATCCTGGTCCTTGCCATCTTTACATATAAATCAAGGAAAAGGGTAAAACCTAAGCTCAGTACCCTCATCTGTAAAAGAAAGTTATTAGACTAAACCAAGGCTCAGCAAACTATGGTCTAAGAGCCAAAGCCAGTAGGCCACCTGTTTTATTAAATTTTATTGGAACATAGCCACACCTACTTTTTTCTGTATTATCTATGTCTGCTTTCATGCTACAACAGCAGAGTTGAGTTGCTGTGACAGACACAAAATGGCTTGCTAAGCCCAAAATATTTTACTCAACCCTCTTTATCCACAGGTTTCACATCCACAGATTTAACCAACACAGGATCAAAAACAGTATTTTCAACACAAGGTTGATAATCCATGCATGTGCAGGGCCAATGCAATGTTCTACGCGATCTTATATAAGGGACTTGTGCGTCCCAGAGTTTGGTATCTGTGGGAGGCCCTGGAACCAATCCTCCATGGACAACTGTACTACCTGGTCCTTTAAAGAAATAGTTTGCCACCCATCTTCCTAGATTATTTCTAGGCTCCTTTTCTGGTTTTACGTTTTATGGTTCTACAAGCCTCGGAAAGAAAATAGAAAGAAGAAAAACAGAAACAAGAGTAACAGTGGCCATTTAGCTGCCTCAGGTTGAGCAATTGGGGATGGACTGAGCAAGTAAAAACCATCCAGTCATAGAAAGCCTATGGAGGGATAAGTTGGGAAACAGTGCTTAAAACATCCAAATTAGAATGGAGAGAACCAAGATGGCGGCATAGGTTAACGCCAGAGTTTGCTGCCTTGAACAACTACTTCAAAAGTGAAACTAAAAGACTGAAGGGACATCACCCAGAACCACAGGAACGCTGGCTGAGTGGAAGTCCTACAACTAGGAGGAAAGAGAAACGCATACGGACACTCAGAGGAGGCGCAGTGCTGAAGTCAAATTCTGAGGTGCGGAGTGCGCGGAGCAGGCTGGCGGCAGAGGGCGCGGTTGGCGTTTTCAATCGGGAGGGAGTCGCAGACTCTGAGCTCCAGATACAGGCGAGTCTTTAGGGACCCAGACTCAAACGGGAGAAGCGGGACTGTCTGGCTTCGGTCAGAGCGAGTGCAGCTTTCTCTCCGAGCTTTGCAGCGGGTGCTGGGACTCAGAGAGGCAGAGCCCCTGGGGACAGGACTGAGAGCCGCCATAACTGCTCTCTCCGGCCCACCCTGTTGATCCCGTGCGACCTGCCCTGCCCAAGCCCTGCACAGAGGCATTTGCCGGATAGCCTCAGGCAAAGGCTAGATTAGCACCTCCCTAGAGGACAGAAGTTCTCTCACTGCAGACACAGCTGATTCTCATAGCCACTTGGCCTGGAGGTCAAACCCTCCCTGGTATTAGCTACAACAATCAAGGTTTAACTATAAGACTGCGAACAAAGACCACTAGGGGGTGCACCAAGGAAGCATAACAAAATGCGGAGACAAAGAAACAGGACAAAATTGTCAATGGAAGATATAGAGTTCAGAACCACACTTTTAAGGTCTCTCAAGAACTGTTTAGAATCCGCCGATAAACTTAATGAGATCTACAAGAAAACTAATGAGACCCTCAATGTTATGATGGGGAACCAACTAGAAATTAAGCATACATGGGCTGAAATAACGAATATTATACAGACTTCCGACAGCAGACCAGAGGAGCGCAAGAATCAAGTCAATGATTTGAAATGCGAGGAAGCAAAAAACACCCAACCGGAAAAGCAAAATGAAAAAAGAATCCAAAAATGCGAGGATAGTATAAGGAGCCTCTGGGACAGCTTCAAGCGTACCAACATCAGAATTATAGGGGTGCCAGAAGATGAGAGAGAGCAAGATATTGAAAACCTATTTGAAGAAATAATGACAGAAAACTTCCCCCACCTGGTGAAAGAAATGGACTTACAGGTCCAGGAAGCGCGGAGAACCCCAAACAAAAGGAATCCAAAGAGGACCACACCAAGACACATCATAATTAAAATGCCAAGAGCAAAAGATAAAGAGAGAATCTTAAAAACAGCAAGAGAAAGAAACTCAGTTACCTACAAGGGAATACCCATACGACTGTCAGCTGATTTCTCAACAGAAACTTTGCAGGCCAGAAGGGAGTGGCAAGAAATATTCAAAGTGATGAATACCAAGAACCTACAACCAAGATTACTTTATCCAGCAAAGCTATCATTCAGAATTGAAGGTCAGATAAAGAGCTTCACAGATAAGGAAAAGCTAAAGGAGTTCATCACCACCAAACCAGGATTATATGAAATGCTGAAAGGTATCCTTTAAGAAGAGGAAGAGGAAGAAAAAGCTAAAGATAGAAATTATGAACAACAAATATGCATCTATCAACAAGTGAATCTAAGAATCAAGTGAATAAATAATCTGATGAACAGAATGAACTGTTGATTATAATAGAATCAGGGACATAGAAAGGGAATGGACTGACTATTCTTGGGGGGGAAAGGGGTGTGGGAGATGCGGGAAGAGACTGGACAAAAATCGTGCACCTATGGATGAGGACAGTGGGTGGGGAGTGAGGGCAGAGGGTGGGGCGGGAACTGGGAGGAGGGGAGTTATGGGGGGGAAAAAAGAGGAACAAATGTAATAATCTGAACAATAAAGATTTAATTAAAAAAAAAACATCCAAATTAGTCTAAACAAATTATTTAACCCCGATGCTCCTGAAATAAGAAATATTGACAATTCCAAATGCTGACAAGGATCCAGGATAACTGAATGAATCTTTTATACATTGTTGGTGGAAATGTAAAATAGTACAGCCACTATGGAAAACAGTCTGAATGTTTCTTATAAAGCAAAACACATGCTTACTGCATGACTCAGAAATCCCAACCCCTAGTGTCTAACCACGAGAAATATGTCCACACAAAGACCTCTACACAAATGTTTATAGCAGCTTTATTAATAAAAGCTAAAAATGGAAGACAACCACAAATGTCCCTGAATAAATGAATGGTTAAATAAACTGTGGTACAGCCATATCATGGAATACTGCTCAATAATAGAAATAAACTATTGCTACACACAACAAGGTGGATGTCTCTTAAGTGCATTATGCTAATTAAAAAGGCAGACTCAAGAACTATGTACTGCATGATTTCATTTATATCACATTCTGAAAAGGTAACACTTTGGGGCATAAAACAGATTAGTGATTGCAAGAGTATAGGGTCAGGGACTGAGGATTGACTGTAAAGGGGCAAAAGGGAAGTTCTGGGGGGATGATGGAAATATCCTATATCTTGATTAGAGTTGTGGTTATAAAACTATATATTTCCTAAAACTCTTCCAACTATAAACTTTAAAAAGTAAGTTTTATTGTATGTAAATCAACAAACCTGATTTTTCTAAAATGAGAAATACACAGCTTTCTAATAAAAATCTGAAAAAAATATATATATAACCTTGAAATAATGGCTTATTTAATAAATGGCATGAAGACGACTGGCTAAGCATTTGAAAAATAAAGTTAAATCCTACCTCACAGCCTACATGGATAAATTCCCTATGGATCAAGATTGAAATCTAAAAATCAAGTAAGTAATAGAAAAATATATTGGACAACAATTATATAAATCTGAGTAGGAAAGGGATTTCTACACATAAAAAATAAAGGAAAATTTGATTGCATAAAAAAGAAAGAAATTTGTACATCATTAATGAGAAAAGCGGACACAGATGACAGGCCAAAGGATTAATATCCTATCTAATAAAAGAGAAACATGGTAATTGGCGTACGACCGATACCCTTCCCATTGGCTAATCAGCGAGATATGCAAATTAACTGTCAGCCAAGATGGCGGCCGGCAGCCAGGCAGCTTGAAACTAACATGAGGCTTGGTTGCCTCAGTGACGGAGGAAACCAACGTTCCCCGCCTGCCTGCCGCTGCCTCTGAGCTTGCAGTTTAAGAAACTCTGTAACAAATATGCCCAACTTCAGCCAGCAGATTCGCAACATTGTAAGCAAAGGCCAGAAACCTACTTTCAGCACCGGAGGGAGGCCGAAGAGCTGGAGCCAAGCCTCAAGCTAAAGCTGGCCCAGAATTAAAAAAAAAAAAAAAAAAAAAAAAAGGAAAAAAGGAGCGTTTGGGAGTTCAGTCACCCCCAGCCTGAAAACAGCCCTCAGCCCCTCACCCAGACTGGCCAGGCACCCCAGTGGGGACCCCCACCCTGATCCAGGACACCCTTCAGGGCAAACCAGCCAGCACCCACCCGTGCACCAGGCCTCAATCCTATATAGTAAAAGGGTAATATGCCTCCCAGCACCGGGATCAGCGTGACGGGGGCAGCACCCAAACCCCCTGATCGCCCTGCGGCTCTGTGTGTGACAGGGGGCGGGGCCCCAACCTCCCTATCCACCCTGCTCTGTGCCTGATAGGGGGGAGCTCCCCCCCCCACGGGCCCTGCTCTGTGTGTGACGGGGTAGAGCCATAACCTCCCCATCGGCCCTGCCCTGAGTGTGAGAGTGGCGGCGCCCCAACCCCCTGATCCGCCCTGCTCTGTGGGTGATAGAGGGCAGCACCCCAACCCCCTGATGGGCCCTGCTCTGTGCGTGACAGGGTACAGAGCCCCAACCCCCCTGATGGGCCCTGCTCTGTGTGTGACAGGGGGTTGCTCCACAACCTCCCCATCGACCCTGCCTTGAGTGTGACAGGGGGCGGCGCCCCAACTCCCCAATCAGCCCTGCTCTGAGCCCGACCAGGGGCTGCACCTAGGGATTGGGCCTGCCCTCTGCCACCCGGGAGCAGGCCTAAGCCAGCAGGTCGTTATCTCCTGAGGGGTCCCAGACTGCTAGAGGGCACAGGCCGGGCTGAGGGACCCCCCCTCCCCCCCCCGAGTGCACAAATTTTTGTGCACCGGGCCTCTAGTCTGATATATAAAAAAAGCTTTACAAATCATCAAAGAAAAGATGAATATTTCAGGGGAAATGTACAATGAACAAGAACTGTACAAAAGAATCAATTTAAGCTAAATAACATGAAAAAATATAAAAATTGATATGTAAAATTAAAACAAGATACCCTTTCCTCAGCTATCAAATTGGCAAGACTTTTTAAAAAATTATATTCAGGCAAAAGCATGGCAAAACAATCATTCAGACATACCACTGGTAGGTATATAAATTGGTACAACCTAGTCGTAAACTATAAATTAAGTTTATGAAAAGTTTAAATGACAGTATTCTAGTTCCCCCACTTCTTTACTATGAAGGAATCACTCCCTACATATGTAACCAGAGTGTCTAATAGGATATATTATATATTTTTATACAGCAGTAAAATAGATCCACCTCATCTTCTTTAATCTCTGGATGACAATTTGTCAATATCAATCAAAGGGTTTGAAGGCATATAATCTTCCTTGATCCAGCAATCTTACTTGTAACAATATATTCTAAGAATGTGATAGAATATATATGCTAATATTAGCTGTGGAATGATGCCTATAATAATGAAATTTAGAATTCATCTTAAAGCCCAATAATAGAGACTTGGTTAAGTACATTATAATATATTCACACAATGGAATGCTATTTAGCAATTGAAGAGTATAATATAGGACCAGGGTTGGCAAACTTTTTCTGTAAATGGCCAGATAATAAATATTTTCAGATTTGAAGGCCATAGAGTCTCTGTACCAGTAACTCAACTCTGCTGTCGTAGCATGGACACAGTCATAGATAACATATAAATGAATAGGCGTGACTGTGTTCCAACAAAACTTTATTTATAGACACTGAATTTTTCAATTTTATATCATTTTTAAGTATCATGATAGGATTCTTTTTTAGATTTTTTCTCAAATATTTAAAAGTATAAATAGCATTCTTAGTTTGCAGGCTGTACACAAATAAGTGGCAGGCAGCATTTGGCCTGTGGTGTATCATTTAGAGAGAAATCCTCGAACAAAAGTGGTGGTTGGCAGGGTGTGTGGTTTTTGTAATGTTTTTATTGATTTCAGATACAGGAAGGGAGAAGGAGAGAGAAAGATAGAAACATCAACGATGAGAGAGGATCATTGAACGGCTGCCTCCTGCACGTCCCACACTGGGGAATGTGCCCTGACTGGGAATTGAACCATGACCTCCTGGCTCATGGTTCATTGCTCAATTGCTGAGTCACTCCAGCCAGGCAGCAGGGTTTTTTAATCTCTCTAAATGCCACCATAAAAATCGCAAATAAAAAAGTTAAGTAGGAAAGCAAAACCGAAATCCATGTACATAATCTACAACAAAATCAGATGAAAATTATTCCCCCGTGAACTCCTAAATATGAGTAGATGGGGACAAATTAGAGATAGCTACAAGAGCAAAATGGTATCAGTTATGGAAGAGTTTGCAGCAAGAATCAGCAGGGCATGTGATAGACGTGAGAACTGTGAAATAACTCACTCAAACCTCAGCAAGCTAATTTATGAACAACAACTAAGACTGACAGGGATCTGCACCTTTAGATCCCTGATATTATTTTATCAGGGATCTGATAAAGAGTGACTGAGTGCAAGCAGTCCATGGTACAGCCAGGAGTTGCCTGGGCCCCATGAACTCTCAAAGCCATCTAAAACCCCCTTTCAAGGCAAAGTCCTATTCTGAGAAGAAAATGGTGGGAATAGACTTCACATGGGCCAGGAAAGGGACAAGAGAGATAAAATAGAAAATCCAGATAAAAGTAGAAGAGGCAGAAAGGAATTAGCTATAATTTTGAACAATTCTTAAAAATAACAGAAGATTGCCTGGACAGCATGGCTCAGTGGTTGAGCGTCGACCTATGAACCAAGAGGTCATGGTTTGATTCCTGGTCAGGGAATATGCCTAGATTGCAGGCTCGATCCCCAGTGTGGGGTGTGCAGGAGGCAGCTGATCAATGATTCTCTCTCATCTCTGATGTTTCTATCTCTCTCTCCCTCTCCCTTCCTCTCTGAAATCACTAAAAATATATTTTAAAATAACACAATAAAAGATGGAACTCTATAGCCATACAATTAGAAAAAAAAAAACCCACTATCCTAAATCAAGCCTCCTAAAACTTCAGGGAAATTTATTTCATGTAAAAATAAGCAACAGAATAATATCCTTACAGAATTAAAACGTGTCAGAAAGATATATCCACTAAAAATAATGAAAATTAAAATCTAATGTTTCAAAACTACATAAAACATATTAAGAAAAAGTTATATGATATGAAAGCATACATATAATATGGAAGAATATAAAAATTCAGAGTAAGAACTCAGACATGACATGATAAAATGCAGGAAAGAACAGTAAAATAATATCATTTCAGAAATGAAGACTAAGCTAGAAGAAACACAGGAGCAAATAAACACAACAGATAATATCTTAAAATAAACAGAAGATAAAAAGGTGGACTTTTAAAAATAATAATAAATAAAAAGAAATGAAGGTGCCCTAACCAGGATGGCTCAGATGGTTGGAACATTATCCCACGCACTGGAAGGTTGCACGTTCGATTCCTGGTCAGGGCACATGCCTAGGTGTGGGTTCGGTCCCGGGTTGGGACACCTAGGAAAACCTGGTCAGGGCACATATGAGAGGCAACTGATCAATGTTTCTCTCTCACATTGATGTTTCTCTCTCTCTCTCTAAAATGAAATATATCCTCAGGTAAGGATTTAAAAAAAAAGGAAGGAAGATGATAAAAATTATTCAAAGGATGTGGCAAATATCCAAGATGGGCAAAGAAAACAAGGGAACAGAATAACTAAAGTCTCTAAGTGAAGAAATTTTTACTAAAATTTTTAAAATCTGAAACTACATACTGAAAGGGCACACCATATGCCTTGAAAAATTAACCCAAAATGACCAACAACATCAAGTCATATTTTGGTAAAATTATTGGATTTTGAAGAAAAAAATCTTTTGACAACTAGACAAAAAACACCAAGTGTTTTAATACAGAAAGAAAATTATACTGTCAGCAGACTTTGGCAACATTTTATGCCAGAAGAAAACATATGACACATTTAAGATACCCAAGGCAAGAATGTGTGAGCAATAGATTTTATATCTAGCTAAAATTATTTTCAATTATTAATGCAGCAAACTCCATCAATGTGTAAATATTTTAGGGAAATGTTGGTCCTATGAATCCTTCCTGAGAAAACTTTAGAGCTTTAAACAAGCAAAACGACTGGAGAGACATAAAGACTGGTAGTGAGTATCAAATACATAACCACACAGATGAGGGCTATAAGAGCCACAATCCTATATAATAAAAGCGTAATATGCAAATCAACTGAATGGTGGAATGACCGGTCACTATGATACACACAGACCACCAGGGGGCAGACACTCAAAGGAGCTGCCCTCTGGTGGTCATTGTGCTCCCACAGGGGAAGCACCGCTCAGCCAGAAGCCAGGCTCATGGCTAGCAAGCGCAGCAGCGGTGGTGGGAGCCTCTTGTGCCTCTGTGGTTGCGCTAAGGACCCCTCAGGGGATGTCCGCCTGCCGGCTTAGGCCCACTCCCCAGGAACATCCCCCATGGGATCCCAGACTGCAAGAGGGTGGAGACCAGGCTGTCACCCCCCCCCAGTGCACGAATGTCATGCACCAGGCCTCTAGTATCTATCTCTCTATCTATCCATCTATCCTATATAATAAAAGGGTAATATGTAAATTGACCCTAACAGCAGAACAACTGGGAATGACTGGTCACTACGACACACACTGACCACCAGGGGGCAGATGCTCAATGCAGGAGCTGCCCCGTGGTGGACAGTGCACTCCCACAGGGGGAGCTCTGCTCAGCCACAAGCCAGGCTGATGGCTGCCAGTACAGCAGTGGTGGTGAGAGCCTCTCCCGCCTCCTCAGAAGCACTAAGGATGTCCGACTGCACCTGAGGCCTGCTCCCAGCTGGCAGGGGAGTGGTTAGGGGGTGATCAGGCTGGCAGGGGAGTGGTTAGGGGGTGGCTGGCAGGGGAGTGGTTAGGGGGTGATCAGGCTGGCAGGCAGAAACGGTTAGGGGCAGTCAGGCAGGCAGGCAGGTGAGTGGTTGGGAGCCAGCAGTCCTGGATTGTGAGAGGGATGTCCGACTCCTGAGGTGTCCCAGATTGGAGAGGGTGCAGGCTGGGCTGAGGGACACCCCCCCTCAGTGCATGAATTTCATGCACTAGGCTTCTAGTAGTATGTAGTGGCCTTA
The DNA here is from genome assembly GCF_963259705.1 of Myotis daubentonii. Lineage (NCBI taxonomy): Eukaryota > Metazoa > Chordata > Mammalia > Chiroptera > Vespertilionidae > Myotis > Myotis daubentonii. The sequence goes on from NC_081861.1 coordinate 41,049,258, forward strand.
CACATTGTAAATGTAGATACTGGACAACTTTGAAAATGGGGAGAACATGGAAAAATTGCTCTTTTCAATAATCATTAAAAATTATTGTCAAAAGTTCAGAAATTCCTTTAGCTTCACCTATTTCTTTCCCATCTGTAAATTCAAATAAAATGAAATATGAGCACTTTATTAAAACATATTATATGATTAGTTAAAAGTGTGGAGTGGAATATCAGGATGTCTGGGTTCAAATCAGATACTCATTGGTTAAATTTGGATCCTATCTCTGCTGTGTACTAGCAGTATAACCTTGAGCAAGTTACACATAATACCTCATTTTCGTGCCTCATTTTCGTCACCTGTATAACGGAGATAATAGGTATTGTAGATGAGGATAAATTAATGAGTGAAGTACCTCAAGAAGTGTCTGATACACAGTAAAAGTTCTATAAGTATGAACTATTACTATTGTTGGTATTGCCATTTCTCTATGTTGTTCACATAACATTAAATTCAGTTATGTATGGGTGGTAGGATTAAGAGTGACTTTATTTTTCTCTTTTGATAATCTATATTTCTAATTTCTCTATAATAAATATATATTGTTTTAAAAGAAATCATTTTAATTTTTTTAAATGTACCCTGAACATTATACTTTCATTGGTTTCTGGACACGAGACCCAATGCTTCGCTATATTGGACAGGAATAAAGCAATCTGTTCCAGTGAGGTGAACAATGCAGCAGAAAAGGCTTCTAAGGATCCACTCATTTTTTCAATTGCCTGTTCTCATTTCTGAAACTTGGGTACTCTAATTTTCACTGACCATTAGCATCATGGCCTTTTCCTGAGCAGCGTTTCTATGACTATGGCCATGTACAGTAAAAGGAACAAAGGGACAGGCTCTGACCTATTCTTCAATTTTGTAAATTATGTCAGTCTAATTTTAAAATTAACTGGGGAATTTACATGCATATATACATGGCCCATGGACACAGACAGTGCTATGGTGAAGGTCTGGGAAGGGCGGGTGCGGGGTGTAGGGGGGTCAATGGGGAAAAAAACAAAGTGGATATCTGTAACAATTTCAACAATAAAGGTAAATGCTAAAAATTACCTGTAGAAAAAATAAGTCCACAAAATTACCAGTTCATAATTCAATTCTCACACTGCCGATTTTTTAAAACAAGGTAATCAACAATGACCAAAGGTGGAAAACAGCATACATGAAAAAAAAAAACAGTATTTAGGAGGCTAACACAACTGACTTTTAGTTGTAAGTCATCTAATCCCAGAAAAAATAGTGTTATAGAGGCTTTTATATTTTAAAGTAATAAATACATTTCATAGGATACTGGAACATCAACTCTCAATTTAGGAGTACTTTCAAGATTTGTTTATTTCCCACAGTGAATTTTCCATAGAAATGAAGTGGGTTTCACGCACCTAAGCATCATGCCAAACACAGGTCTTTTGTATACAAGTCAAGCAATTACATGCCCCAGTCTTCTTTGGATCAACATTCACAATAGAAAGTTGTACAATATGAACTGTAGGTTCCCATGCCTTAAAACCATTGCAGCTTCAAAAAGAACTGTGGAACCATTTGAGGTGGCTAATAATCCAACCCCTCACTTTAAAAATTGATAGTTAAAAGGAAGAATTAAACATGTATCATGCCTTTCGAGCAGCAACTAAATTTCAGAACAACCAAAGAGTCCAGTTGATGACTGAAATCAGTGCTTTATAGAAATGTACCATCTTACAAATGTAGATTAAATAACTGATGAGGAAAAGCATTATTTCACAACCCTAATGAAATTAGTGATTCAAGCAAGTATATCAACTGGCATAAAAAGCATTAGCTGAAGAGTTAACGGGTGCAAGCATACCACCACACAGACTATCTTCAGGTGGCATTGGCGGGGGAGGGATAAGTGTAGATGGCAGGAGGGGACATGGTGTTGTCTTAAATGCAGTGGTCAATCTTAGCTTCACTAACAGTGGGAATATTAACTATCTGCTTCTTGACAATTGGGACAGTTGGAAATTTTTAAAATTGGACTGAATATTAGATGATATTGAGAAATAAATAATGCTTAGCCCTAGCTGGTTTGGCTCAGTGGATGGAGCATCGGCCTGCAAACTAAAGGGTCCCAGGTTCGATTCCAATCAAGTGCACATGCCTGGGTTGTGGACTCGATCCCCATTAGGGGGTGTGTAGGAGACAGCCAATCAATGATTTTCTCTCATCATTGATGTTTCTATCTCTCTCTCCCTATCCCTTCCTCTCTGAAATCAATTAAAAAATATATAATAAAAAAGAAAGAATTCTTAAAGTGTGATTATGCTATTTTTCACCATCCTATATAATAAAAGGCTAATATGCAAATTGACCAAACAGCAGAATGACCAGTTGCTATGATGCACACTGACCACCAGGGGGCAGACACTCCATGCAGGAGCTTCCCCCTGGTGGTCAGTGCGCTCCCATAGGGGGAGCGCCGCTCAGCCAGAAGTCAGACTCACAGCTGCCGAGTGTAGCAGCGGATTCCGCAGCAGTGCTAAGGATGTCTGACTGCCTGCCAGCTTAGGCCCACTTCCTACAGGAACATCCCCTGAGGGTTCCCGGACTGCGAGAAGGTGCAGGCTGGGCTGAGGGACCCCACCCACCCTGAGTGCACAAATTTTGTGCATCGGGCCTCTAGTACAGGATAATATTCTTAGTTTTTAAAGATATCTACTGAGGTTAAAAAAAATCAACAATATTTTGAAGTCAATTCCCAAGTTAAAAAGCTGCTTTCCAATTAGGAATGCAAAATTGGCACAATATTGAAAACATCATTGGTTTCCAAGAAGTAGAGGAAGAATAGATAATTTTTGTGGATGAAAAAGACGCAAAGGAGAAGCAATCAATCCCCTGTGTGTATCCCCACAATATGGCCAACAGCCCAATTAGTCACAGAGAAAAGACAAACAGCAATGAACAGGAAGAAATGCTGTTGGCCAAAATGTTACTAAGGTGATGAACAAAACATTATCAAAACACTATAAACCTTAAGGAAAATGACACAAATTTAATTTATTTGTGGCCACACCTAAATGACTTTTTAAAAAATAAACTAACATCAGCAATATTGGTTTTTTAAAAATATATTTTTATTGATTTCAGAGAGAAAGGGAGAGGGAGAGAGATATAGAAACATCAATGGCGACAGAATCATTGATCGGCTGCCTCCTGCACGCCCCCTACTGGGGATCGAGCCTACAACCCAGGCATGTGCCCTTACTGGAATCAAACCTGGGACCCTTCAGTCCGAGGCTGATGCTCTATCCACTGAGCCAAACCAGCTAGGGCCTAAATGACTTTTTAAAAGAACTACTGATGGTGTAGTGTGGAAGAAAAACATATTTAGAAAGGGCATGGAATATTTCTTTGGATTATGAGTCAGTAATTTAGGTTATAATGGCTTCTCATTCAGGCTCTGTAATTATCTATGGACTAATCCTTAGAAATTTATCTGTAGCCCCCAATGTCCCCATCTCTCAAGTGAAGGGCTAGGACTAGAATCTAGAGTTTTAAAATTTTATAATTAAAGAAATATAATTAACCATGTAAACATCCAACTCATTAGGTGACCTCTAGGGCCACATTCATTTTAGAATTTGATGATTCTGGAAATAATAAGATCAGTATTTCTGTTAGATACGCAGTTCATTTTGGGAAGATTACTGCCATGTAAAGAAAGAAAATTGTTCATTTGGTTAAAAAGGAAACATGAAAATTTGTTCTTTACCCTATCCCCAGTCTGGCATTTTTATTAGTTTTAAATATGGATTTTATTTAATGGTCTGCAACCATCACAAATAAAAAAACATCATATGCTTTAAGTAGTCCATCTTGTCTGTGCATCCATTTCACTAAATTATAGCATTATCTGACTCATTGGGACAACATATTATCCTCTAGACAGCAAATTGAAAAAAAACAATTTCCCATTTCTGAGAAAGATAATTGATCTGATTTTGTTGTCAATGTTATCATCATTCACTCTACCACCCAGGCTTGAGATCTTGAAATTATTTTTTACTCTCTCCCGTCTTTCATCACCCACACAGAGTCACCAAGTCTAATGAGTTTCCGTTAATGTCTCTTGCATCAATTTCCTCTGCTGCCACCCTGGCTCTAGTCCCTATTATCTCTCAGACCTGGATGACTACAATACTCTCTGTTGCCTTAATAACTTATACAGGGTTTCTTTTTATCATAAAAGTAATACATGTTCATTACAGACAATTTGGAAATTTCAGAAAGGTAGAGGGAATGATATCCACAGTCCCTTTGCCAGAGTTGATCATTTTGACCCATTTCCCACCACTCATCGCTCTATGTATATATTCATTCATTTTTAAAAATTAGGATTATAATACAGTACACATTTATAATATGTTTCTTACTTTTATATCATAAATATTTTACTATGACATTAAATGCTTTGAAAACCTAACTTCTAAAAAACTAATTTCACTGCTGATGTTTTATTCGTTTCTAATTTTTCATGTTAGAAACAAATGCTGCATTGACACTCCTTGGCCATTGCTGGATTATTTCCTTAAAATGGATTCTTAAAAGTATACTTACAAGATCAAAGATTCTTGTTACAATTTACCAAGTTGTTCTCCAGCAGGAATATATACTATTTTACAGGATCCCCAGCAGTGCATTAAAAGTCCATTTCCCCATCCTCTTGTTAACACTGGCTATTATCACTTTTTAGAAATTTATTAGGCTGTAAATTTATATCTCATCTATGCTTTGGTTGGCATAACTTGTGTGTATTAGTGAGTCCAAACATGTTTTCACAGATATTGGGCATTTGTGTTATGGCACTTTGACTGGTCTTCATTCTGATAACAGGGGTAGCAAACTCAAATGCATTTTAAGGATTTGGCATGTTAGGTCATCGTGTGAAACCACAGTGGGAATTAGGAATGGAGTGTGTGCCCTGCTTACGATTCCAATTTGAAAAAATTTAAATACATCACACTGGCCAAACAAAACATCTATGGGGCAAATTCAGGACTAGGTTCCCATGCTAGTGCCTCCCCTCTTTAATCCATTCTCTCCTGACTATTGTCAGAATGACATTCCTAATACCTTCCCATATAAGGCCAGCCATAATGTAACTCTACATCTTTTTCTCAGTACTCCCCTATCGCAACCTTCTACTTCTATCATAGAGAACTCTTTGAAGAGGGTGATGTTCTTGAGGACAAGCACTCTATCTTACAAGAGGCAATGCAGCACAGTGGAAAGAGAGAACTCTGGAATGAGATAGTCCTGGGTCAAATCCCACCTAACCTTTACCTACTAGCTGTGTAACCTCAGTAAAGTTACTTAACCTTGCTGAGGCTCCATTTCCTCATCTGTAAAATGGTATTAACAGCACCTACACCACAGGGTGGTTATGAGCATTCAATAAGGGAATGAAGGAAAGCACTTAGTACACTACCTGGCACATAATAAATGGCAACAGTGATTTTCAGAGTCTAGCCTAGAGACTATCTTGCCAGGATAGGAATCATCTGTGGGCTCCTATCAAATATACAAACTCCTGGGCCCCATCCCAGACCTGCTGAATCAGAATTTATAGAGCCAGGGCCCAGGATTCTATGTTGTTACTAGTTCTGGTTGATAGGGACCCAACTAAGGTTGAAGAACCACTGGTTGCCATATTCACCTCAATTACAGTGTACAATCTCCTTCTCAGGTAGCTAACTCTGGACCTACCTGCGGTGCTCTACCCTCCAGGGTCTGGCAGAGTTACCCACTATCTATGACCATGACTTGGTGGAAAAGTGATCCAAATGAATTGTCCTCGGCTAGCATGGCAGCCTTCCTGACCTTCCTTCCCTAGCCACATATCTTCACTGCCACTGTGAATCACTCATTATTACAAAAATTGTTTGGGGGCTAAAGATAAATGCAAAGTATTATGAAAATATTATCACTAGTACTTACTAAGCATCTATAATGTGTCAGGCACACTTAGTGGTCTTTATGTATTAAATTAATTTAATCCACATAACGCCATGAGGCAGGTGTTATCATTACCTCCTGTTCATAAATGGAAAAACGGAGGCACAGGGAGGTTAAGGAAGTTATCTAAGGTCAAGTAGACAGTAAATGCCACAACAGAGATTTGAATCCAGACAATCTGACTCCAGAGCCCAGGCTATTATCTACTATGCTGAACTGCTTCCCTAAATTAACTGCTTTATCCCAGATATTACTAATTTAAGATACACATGATAATATAATATTGATATTTATTTCATTTAATGTCTTCATTATTTTATTTGGGTGAATGTATTTATCAGAGAAACTTTAAACCCCTTTGATCCCATAAGGTCTTATGTTTTCTAGCCACAAATGCTAACATGAGAGTTTGCAGCAAACTAACTATAACAGTTGGGGTGGTTTGCTTTATTTCCATGCATTCAGAGGCCAGTTTTCCAGACCACAGCATGAGCAAAATCTATTTCAATTGTTTACCCTATTTTTCTATTTCCACAAATCAAGCTGTAAAAATTATCCAGGAGTCAGAGCCTTGCCTATTAGGCTAGTTTCATAACAGAGGCTCTCCCCCCACCCCCCGCAGGTTTGGATCAAATATGTCCCCTATCCCAGAGAGAGAATGAAGCCAAATGATATGAGACGGACAGAGTATTCTCGGGACTTCTTAAATGCTATGTGTGGACTGAGATACATTTTCAATAAGCTCTTCATTAATATTTTAAACAAAATGTAATTTCAAATAACCAGTTTTGAAATGTAACTCTAGTCCAGCTGGTGTGGCTCACTGGTTGAGCATTGACCCATGAACCAAGAGGTTGCTGGTTTGATTCCCGGTCAGGGCATATGCCCGGGTTTCGAACTTGGTCCCCAGTGGGGGGCGTGCAGGAGGCAGCCAATCAATGATGTTTCTTTCTAATCAATGCTTCTATCTCTCTATCCCTTTCCCTTCCTCTCTAAAAAGCAATAAAAAAATATTTTTAAAAAAGAAATGTAATTCTGAAACATGCTACAACATGGATGCACCTTGAAAACATTATGCTAAGTGGAAGAAGCTAGACATAAAAGGGCACATAATGAAGGATTCCGCTTATATGAGGTACCTAGAATAGGCAAATTCAGAAACACAGAAAGTAGAATAGAGGTTACTAGGACGGGCTGGGGGGAATGGGGAGTTATGGTTTAATGGGCACAGTTTCTGTTTGGGATGATGAAAAGTTCTGGAAATAGTGATGATGGTTGCACAACATTATAAATGTACTTAATGCCATTGAATTGTACACTTAAAAATGGTTAAAATCGTAAATTTTAATATACATATATATATTATATATATTATATATCAAAGTTAAAACAAATCCCACAGCCTCCCCCCAAAAAAACAATTTTGAATCTCATGGAGTCAGAGCTTACCAGGGTGTCATCATTTTGGTCTCCAAACATTTCTTTAAAAATCTTGCCAGGATCAGGAATTGGAGGGAATATAATGATCTTGAGCCTTTAAGAAAACAGAGACATTTTTTACCAAATCTTTCACCCCATAGGTACATCATACTTAAATACAGCATATTAAAAGGCTTGGACAGCCTGGCTAGTGTGGCTCAATGGTTGAGTGTCGACCCATGAATCAGGAGGTCATGGTTCCATCCCCATCAGGGTACATGCCCGGGTTGCATGTTCAGACCCCAGCAGGGGACGTGCAGGAGGCAGCTGATCAATGATTCTCTCTCACCATTGATGTTTCTATCCCTCTCTTCTTCTCCCTTCCTCTCTCTGAAATCAGTAAAAACATATTTTTTTAAAAAAAGAAAGAAGAAGGCTTGGACTGAAGACATGGTATGCAAATGATCTATAGTGATAGAGCAGTTGTGAAGAAATTTCTAAAACAAGCTGAGAAATCAATGTCTAAATAGGATCAAGTATGGGTGGAGAAAGGAGACTTTCAGGATAGGCAGACTTACTTATACCCTACCATTTAAAAATTTTTACAGCTTTATTGAGATATACTTGACAAATAATTGTATATATTTGAGGTGTATATACAATGCGATGCTTTGACATATGTATATATTGTGAAATGAGCACCACAATCAATCTAGCTAACATTCATCACCTCACATAATTATGATTGTGTGTGTGATGTGATACCCTATCATTTAATAATAATGCTTTAGTTTTCATATATCAGATGGAAGCTTGCTATTAATAATTTTGGAAAACATAATATTGTATTCCTAAAACAGGGTAAATTACTCCTTTTCTGTCTTTTTTTTACTTCTCTGCTCTATTTTTACATGGAGATGGTGGATTACCTTATCTCTGAGGTCTCTACACATTGGTGTGCCCCAGGGGTCAGCCTTTTGTCCTCTTTATCTCCCTCACTTTATGAGCACTTTCTTTTCTTTTCTTTTTTTGGTCATTTTTTTATTGTTTAAAGTATTACAAATAGAAGTACTTTAAACAATAAAGTACATATGTCTCCTTTTTTTCCAATTGAACTTCCCCATGCACTCACCCCTTCCCAGTGTCTTGTGTCCATTGGTTATGCTCATATGCATGAGCACTTTCTTTACATCTTAGTGCTTTAAATCCATTCACATGCCAAGGGCTCCCAAAATTCTAACTCCAGCCCAGACCTCTCTTAAACTCCAGATTCATGTATACAGCTACCTATTTAACATCTCTACTGGGATATCTAATAGGCATCTCAAACTTAAGTTCAAAACTGAAGTTCTCACCTTTACATTAAAGCCAGCTCTCCTCACAAATTTCTCTATCATGTACACAGTAAATGGATCCAGCATTCACTTAGTTGGCTGAAGCCAAAAATCTCGAGTTATGCTTGAATTTTCAATTTCCCCCACATCTCCACAGAGAAGCATTCATCAGCTAGTGCTATCAATTCTATCTTCAAAATATATCTCACATCAGACCAGTTCTTACTACTTCCATTGCCAACACCTAGCCTAGGCTACCCTCACCTTTCCCTTCAGACCCTGCAATATCTTCTAATCTGCTGCTTCTATGCTTGCCCATTCTTCACTCAGCAACTATAGTGATCTTTTGTGACAGTAAATCACACTCTCCAATGTTTCCCCCTTATGCTTAAGATAAAATCTAATTTCTTGCCATGGCCTACGTGATCTAGCCCTGCCACCTCTCCAGCCTCATCTCCTGTCACTCTCTCCCTTGCACACTTTACTCCAATAAGACACACAAAGCTCATCCCAGCCTTGGGAGCCTTTGCACTTACTGTTCCCTTGGCCTGGAATACTCTTTCTCTGAATATCTAGCCCAGGGGTCCTCAAACTTTTTAAACAGGGGGCTAGTTCACTGTCCCTCAGACCGTATGAGGGCCGCACTATAGTTTAAAAAAAAACTATGAACAAATTCCTATGCACACTGCACATATCTTATTTTGAAGTAAAAAAACAAAACGGGAACAAATACAATATTTGTATTTGCATGTGGCCCGCGGGCCGTAGTTTGAGGACCCCTGGTCTAGCCTTTCTCCACATCACCCCATAACTTTACTACTCACTATGTGAAGTCATAGTATTTGTGACTTGTTATCTATCTATCTATCTATCTATCTATATCTATATCTAATTTAATTTGTTTTATATATACAGGGTATCCCCCCAAAATGTATACATACTTTACCAGCTGATAGCTCATGTTTGAAAATGAAATGTATTTTAATAAACACTGCCTTTATAATTGTTTAAAGTGTGTGTATACATTTTTGGGACTATATATATATTCATCCCCCTAGAACAGGAGTGGGCAAACTTTTTGACTCGAGGGCCACAATGGGTTCTTAAACTGGACCGGAGGGCCGGAACAAAAGCATGGATGGAGTGTTTGTGTGAACTAATATAAATTCAAAGTAAACATCATTACATAAAAGGGTATGGTCTTTTTTTTTTTTAGTTTTATTCATTTCAAACGGGCCGGATCCGGCCCGCGGGCTGTAGTTTGCCCACGGCTGCCCTAGAATGTAGATAGGGACTTTGTCCTGTTCACTGCTGTAATGCCAGCAATGAGGACAGTGACTGGCACATAAATAGGCACTCAATAAATGTACGTTGAATAACTATTGACATAATGATAAAATATTGGTTTAGACCCAGCTTAATAACCTTATCTGAACCATAGGTATTTACTGAAAGAGCAAATGATGGCACCAGACTAGTCCCTATAGTGAAATAGAGAAGGGAAAACATTCTCAAGGAATGAATACTGCAACATGGTGAAGCTCTTTCCTACAGCATTAAGTAGCAACATGCTTTGCATTCATACCAGACAAGTCATTTAATGAACAATAGTTTCCATTTTTAAAACCTCATTCCAACAGCTACCAACTGTCAATAAATTAGACATCTGAAAGGGTAGAGTGAACATAAGTCCTAGCAACAATTCTAAACACATGCAAAGAAAGTAGTGCCTGAGCAGAGCCTGGAAAGCTCAACTAACACTTCCCTCACCATAAAATGGGCATAATGATACCTCTTTGCCATGCCATACTATCAAAAGTCAGTTATAACCCAAATGCTTTTAATACACTAGGCAAACATCAAACACCCACACAGAGTAATAACCATAGCAACCAGGCTAGCAGAAACTGTCAAGCCTGCCTGGGCAGCTGCCTTACCTTTTTAGATAAAGCAGAAGGACTATGATTGCACCTGCAACAATGATTGGAATGATGAGTAACATGATGGTATAGAGTGTTGGATTGGTCTTCTTACCTGGAAAATGGAAAGCAAACAGAAAGATATGAGAAATAAAATTCTTTTAGAAATAAACCAAGCAACAGCTCTATTAGAGTAGTGAGGTCACAGATATTTCTGCCCTCTGCCCCAAACTATTTTCCAAAACCCTTCAATTAACTTATCCTCTGTTATCTTAAGAGTGGGGGGAGGTCTTGCTCTAGTGCCCAAAATTCCATGAATGAATGAACACCTTAAAAATTATCTGAAACCAAGATATTGCAACAGGTTTCAGACACTATTAACAAAGATGTTATATCAGTTAAACACATCATCTCATTAACAGTGACTATCTTTTCTTATTGGTTACTTAATACTATTAGAACACCTAAAATAATCCTAACAACAACTAGCACTACTACTATTCTTAATTTAGCACCTACTATATGTGTGATACCATACTAGGTGCTTCTACATGTGTATATCTATGCTACAGAAATAGATAATACTGTCTCCCATTTATACAGATGAGAAGGGCAAGGCTCAGAGCAGTTTACTAGCTTGTCCCTAAGGGTTTAGTAAGTGATGGAGTCAAGCCTCAAATTCAGCACTATCCAAATTCAAAGTCTTGAATTTAATGCCTTGTTACACCTAACACGTGAACTATATGTCTATTTATTTGCTTATCTTTTCCACTAGGACATGAACATTTAGAAAGCATCATCAAGGCATAGCATCATTGTTTTAGGCAGCCTCTTAGATGGCCCCAAATGATCCCTGCCTCCTTATATTCACACCCTTATATAACCTCCTCCCCTTGAGGGTGGGCTAGACTGACTCATTTGTAAAGAACTGAACAGCAACAGTGATGGAATATCATTTCCAAGATCAGGTTATAAAAGACTGTGGTTTCCATACTGGATGTTCTTTTTTTTTCTCTCTCAATGTCTCCCCATTCACAATACAGACCAGGCAAAGAGCCTGAGCTGAGGTGTATATGGGGTAGGTTAAGTTTACTCTGCCTCCTATTTCTGTACAGTCAGTGTAAGAACACAGCCTGTGGTAAGCACCAGGAGGCCTGGATGTTCTTTTATATATATTTTCTTCCTTGGATCACTCACTAGGGGAAGCCAGCTGCTGCTGTGTCACTAGGTAGCCCTAGGGGGAGATCCATATGGCGAGGAACTGAGGGATGCCTCTGTATTAATATCCTAGAATTGCTGTAACAAATCACTACACACTGATTGGCTTAAAACAACAGAAACATATTCTCTCACAGTTCTTGAGACTAAAAGTCCAAAATGAAGGTATCAACAAGGACATGCTCCCTCTGAAGGCTCTAGAGAATAATTCCTCATTGCCTGTTCCTAGATTCTGGTGGCTCCCAGAATCCTTGGCATTTCTTGGTTTGTAGCTGCAGCACTCCAATCTCTGCCTCCATGTTCACATGGTCTTTGCTATGTGTGTATCTCTGTGTTTCTATGTATCCTCTCTTCTATTTATAAGAATGGTAGTCATTGGTTTTAGGGCTTAATCTAATCCAGTATGATCTCATTTCAATTTGAATACATCTGCAAATCTCTATTTCCCAATAAGGTCACACTCATAGGTAACAGGAGTTGAAATTGAAACACATCTTTTTTTTGGGGGGGGATATAATTTAATCTGCTATAACCCCCCCTCCAGCAGCCAGAGAGGAATTAAGGCTCTCCAATGACCACATTAGTAGTGATCTTGGAAGTGGACTCTCCAGCCCCAGTCAAGCCTTCAGATGAGGCTCTAGTCCACACTGATAGCTTGACTGTAACCTCATGAGAGAACTAGAGCCAGAGTTACCTAGCTAACCTGTGCCCAGAATCCTGACACACAGAAAGAAACTGAATTAGTAAATATGTGTTTTTTAAGCCACTACATTTTGGCATAATTTTTTACTCAACAATAGATAACTAATACAACCATGTCTGACACATAGCTTGTTCAATTTCTCAATTAATAGGAAATTGACTACCTTAACAACTTGTCTCTCTGTTAGATAGCTGTTAGAAAGTCCTGAAGTTGGTCCTCTTTTGCCCCCAAGGAGCCACAAAAAAGATAGTCTACTCCCTCTTCCACCTGAAAATACCTAAAATGTTAGAATTCATTAATCATGACTCCCCAAAGCTTACTTCATCAAGTGTTTCTCCCTAAATTTTGAGATTCTTCAACACCCTGATTACCCTCTTTCAAGAATAGGTTGCAGTCTGCTGATGCACCTCCTAGAACAGGGGTGGGCAAACTTTTTGACTCGAGGGCCACAATGGGTTCTTAAACGGGACCGGAGGGCCAGAACAAAAGCATGGATGGAGTGTTTGTGTGAACTAATATAAATTCAAAGTAAACCTCATTACATAAAAGGGTATGGTCTTTTTTTTCAATAGTTTTATTCATTTCAAACAGGCCGGATCTGGCCCGCGGGCCGTAGTTTGCCCACGGCTGTCCTAGAATGTAGTGCCCAGAATGAATACAGCACACTTGATGTGCACAGGATACTGTGCCCCACCCTCCCACGTTCCTTTGTTTTAGGTGCTGCACTGTCACTGCTGCCTATGACTGCATGTGCCTTTAGGAATACTTAAGGATCCAATGTTGAGTCACTTTGTTTACAAAGTCAAACAAAACCCTATACGCATCCTACAACATACACATTCATAAAGCACAGGTCTTTTCAATCCTATACTTGAGCCTGGCAAATAGCTTGTTCAGCCTCTCAATTAATAAATGAAACTGATCTTTTCAAACCTAGATACAGGTTTATCTCTATTAAATGCCATCTAGGGTCACTGTTCTATTCTTGATTCTATCACCAACACATAAGCTAAGTCCTCTATCATTGTATAATCTGTAGAATTAATCATGCCTACCTTCTAAAGATGGAGACAGGACAGAAGAGAATACCATTTGCATTATGGATTTTCAAAGTGCTTTGTATTGCAAATTGGGTGATTTGACAGTAATTAAACAGAAAATACATTTCAATTGTAATACTCACTGGCTGACATTAAGAATATAGAATGTCCCTTTTCCCATCCTATTTTCTGCTTCAGCTTAGTTTCCATGCATCAATGGTTTAAATTTGAATGAAATCCTGTTCCCTTACCTATACTCATCGCTGGACTCCAATTACTCCACAGTTTGTCATCTTCATAGCATAACTTATTTGTTTTTACTCGCATTCTGACTGTGTTCAAAGTATCACGAAGAACAACAGGAACCCGGAAACAAATTGTGCCCTTAAAATTAAACACACACACACAAACACACACACACACACGTAATATTAATAGTTTATTCTCTTTCTCTGCTTCTGAATCTTAAATATAATTATCGACCAAATTCTGTATATGTTTAAGACTTGAATTGTACTCCAAATTATCTGACTTTAACTCCTGGATAAAAATGAACAATAATACACAGAACAAAGCAGTTCAAATTTAGGCTATGCTCACCTGGCCCTATCCCCAACTACTCTTATGTGTTTAAGCCCAAATAGCTAAAGTTGAATTTACTGACCTCCAGGTTTTCCTCAAACTCTGAACTATCACATGTGGGCTCTTCAACCTTGAAAATATAAAATAATGAGTCAATTGAAAATATTTTTAAAAATCACATTTTACATGATTTAACCATTTCTAACAAGGTTTCCTTTATTCCATTAAAAGAGTACCAGCCCTTGGCTGGTATCGCTCAGTTGGATGGGTATCATCTCATGTACTGTAGAGTTGATGATTCTCTCTCATTATTGATATTTCTATCTCTCTCTCCCTTTCCCTTCCTCTCTGAAATCAGTAAAAACTATTTTTTTTTAAATTTTCTTAAATAGGATAAAAAATATTAACCATAAAGAAAACATTTTTTATAAAGCCATCTATATTAAAATTAAAAATATATCCTATTAAGGAAATAAAAAGGTAAGGCATAGAGTGAGAGAAGATATTTGCAATTTCTGACAAAGGACTTGCATATATGTATTATATAATATATATTTACATTTATACATAATACACACATATGCACATATATTCCACAAATTAATAAGGAAAAGACAGATAACCCAATGAAAAAACTGGCCAAAGACTTGAACACGCATTTCACAAGAGGATATTCAAATTGCCAGTAAACATGAAAAACTACTCAATTTCATTAATCATCAGGGAAATGCAAATTAAATATACAAGATAACAATACACACACCTACCAGACAATAAATACCAAGTGTTGGTGAGCAGCAGTTGCCAACCGGTGGTCTGAGGACCACTGGTTGTCAGTGAAGTCCGAAAAGTTGGTGACTGCTGTTGGTGAGGATATGAAGGCTCTAGCACTCTCAATTTCTGCTCTTAGTAGTGTAAATTAGCAAAACCACTTGGGAAAACTGATACTATTTATTATAGAGAATCAGATGTAATCCTACGACCTATATATGCCCAACCAAAATGTATGCATGTGTACACCAAGAAATATTGGCATAATGGAATGAATACAATGAGTATGAACCATCTACAACTACAGGCAAGAATATCAGTCAATCTCATAAACATAACACAATGAAAGAAGGCACACACACACAAAAGTAAATTCACTATAATTAATTTATATAAAGTTTAAAAAGAGTCAACAAAACTAATCTCTGAGATTAGAAGTCAGGATAATAGTTGCTCTTTGGGAGGGTAGTGACCAAAAGGGGTCATGATGTGGCTTCTGGGGTGCTGGTTATGTAAGTGAAAAATTATTTGCAAAATCACTTGTGAAAAATCATTGAACTGCATATAATGACTTGTGTAATTTTTCTCCTACATCAATTACAAATTAAAATAAGAAAAAGAAATCATTCTCCCTTGTGGAGAGTATAATATATGAAAAATAACTAGGTTACAGAAAATATAATGTAAAATTTTACTCCACACAATTTAAGTCACTTGCTGTCTGATGTAAAAAAAATAATCAGTTCCTAAAATGCAAATATTTCAAAACTGAGTAAAACACCACACATGAAAATCTGTCTATTTCTGGCCAACAGGTACATGAAAAAAAAATGTTCAATATCACTAATCATTGGGAAATACAAAACAAAACCACAATGAGATACCATCTCATACCTATTAGAAGGGCTATTATTAAAAAATCAACAAATAACAAGTGTTGTCAAGGATGTAGAGAAAAGGGGACCCTTGTACACTATTGGTGAGAATGTAAACTGGTGTAGCCACTATGGAATACAGTATTACATATTCATATGGGGGAGGGGGGAGAATCTTTTTTCTTTTTGAATGGAGGTTCCTCAAAAAAATTAAAAATATGAGGGAAAAATAATCTTTTTTTGTATGGAGGTTACTCAAAAAATTAAAAATAGAACTACCATATGATCCAGCAATCCTATTTCTGTGAATATATCCAAAGGAAATGAAATCAGGACCTCAAAGGAAAACAAATCAGGATCTTGAAGAGATATCTGCACTCCATGTTCAATGCAGCATTATTCACCATAGCCAAGATGTGGAAACAACCTAAGTATCATCAATGGATGGATAAAGAAGTTATTCAGACATGAGAAAGAAAAAAATCCTGCCATTTGTGATAACTTCGAGGAAACTTGAGGGCATTATGCTAAGTGGAATAAGACAGAGAAATACAAATATTATATGCTCTCACTTATATGTGGGATCTAAAAAAGTCAAATTCATAGAAGCAGAGAATAGAGTAGTAGCTGCCAGAGGCTAGGGGATATGAAAAATGGGAAGATGTTCATCAAAGGATATAAAATTTCAGTTATAAGTTCTGAAGATCTAATGGATAGCACGGTGATTATAGTTAATAATACTGTATTGTATACTTGAAATTTGCTGTGAGAGTAGATTTTGTGTTCTCACCACACCAAAAAGAAAAAAGGTAACTGTGTGAGGTGATGGATGTTAATTAGTTTGATTGTGGATATCATTTCACAAAGTGCATGTATATTAAATCATCATGTTGTACACCTTGAAAATAATCACACTCTATACCCTAAATATATATATATTTTTTACATGTTAATTATATCTCAATAAAGCTGGAAAAATGTCTTTTTTTAAAAATATATTTTTTATTTTTCAATTACAGTTGACATACAATATTATATTAGTTTCAGGTGTATAACATAGTGATTAGACATTTATATAAAAAACTAGAGGCCTGGTGCACTACATTTGTGCACAGGGGCCAGGTCCCCTCAGCCCAGCCTGCACCCTCTCCAATCCAGGACCCCTTGGGGGATGTCCGACATCCCTCTCACAATCCTGGACTGCTGGCTCCTAATCACTCACCTGCCTTCCTGCCTGGTCACCCCTAACTGGCCCCCATGCTGGCCTGATTACCCCTCACTGCCTCTGTGTGCCAGCCTGATTGCCCCTAACTGCCCCCCCTGCCGGCCTGGTTGCCCCAACTGTCCCCTGCTGCCAGCCAGGTAGCCCTCAATTGCCCCCCTCTGCTGGCCTGGTTGCCCCCAACTGCCCCCCCGCTGGCCTTGTTGCCCCTTACTGGTCCCCCTGCCAGCCTAATTCCCCCCAACTGCCCCCCGCCAGCCTGGTCATCCCCACTGCACCACCCTGCCTGCCTGATCACCCCTAACTGCCCACCTGCTAGCCTGGTTGCCCCCAACTGCCCCCACTTGCTGGCCTGGTTGCCCCATGCAGCCTGCTTGTTCAGTCATTTGGTCATCCCTCACTAACCTCCCTGTTGGCCTGGTCACCCCATGCAGCCTGCTTGTTCAGTCATTTGGTCATCCCTCACTACCCCCCCTGCCAGCCTGGTTGTAGGCAGCCATCTTGTGAGGGTGTGAGGGTCAATTTGCATATTGCCACTTTATTATATATGATAATTCAACTTTTATGCCCTCACCAGTGTGGCTCAGTTAGTTGGAGCATCATCCTGTGCACCAAAAGTTTGCAGGTTCAATTCCTGGTCAGGACACATACTCAAAGTTGCGGGTTCCATCTGAGCTGGGGTGCATATGGGAGGTAGCCAATTGATGTTTCTCTCTCTTTCCCTCTCCCTCTAAAATCAATAAAAACATATCCTCAGGTGAGGAATGAGTATACACACACACACACACACACACACACACACACACACACACATATACACACACTAGTGGCCTGGTGCACAAAAATTTGTGCACTCGGGTGGGTCCCTCAGCCCGGCCTGTGCCCTCTCGCACTCTGGGGCCCCTCGGGGGCCCCTTCCCCTGGCTGCTGGCACTAGTTTTCCTCCGGCGCCCAGAACCCAGGCCTTCGCACTTCGCCAGGAGGGGCCGGCGCAGCAGGCTTCACTCTTCACTGCTTGGGCCCAGGGGGTGGGGCCGGCATGGCGGGCTTAGCTCTTCGCTTGCCACACCAGCCTTCGCTCGCTGCTCCTCCCGGGGGCCGGCCGGCTTTGCTCCATCGCTTGGTGCCTACATATGCAAATTAGCCGCCATCTCTGTTGGCGGCTAATTTGCATATCATGCTGATTAGCCATTGGGAGGCGTAGTGAAGGTATGGTTAATTACCATGTTTGTCTATTATTAGATAGGATATATATATGTATTCAACTTCTATCAGAGATATTTAAACATGGGACAAAGAACAGAACATATATAGCTATAATTTTTGGCATTCAGTGTCATTCACTAAATGGTTCCTATCAGTATTTGTTAAGAGCTGAAAGGCCAGCTGAATGATGAAGGGTCATCCTTTCAATACCTCATATAGCTGCAGAGAAAAAGCTACTCAGGGACTACTGTACCCCACTGCTGGTCATTTGGAATTAGAGGCCTACTGGGGAATTCCAAGTGTCAACTACCACTTGAGGGATCAGGTTGCAGGCTGATGTCCTCCCTCCCTTGGACCATCTCCCAGATAGATAGATAGATAGATAGATAGATAGATAGATAGATAGATAGATAGATTCCAAAGTCAGTAAATTATTGTGTAAATTAAAGGCCTTGGGCTCTTGTTCAAATGTAAATCCTCTTGTGTTATTTATCAGCTGCTCAGATACCTCTATGAGAAAAGGAAAACAAAGGTACAGAGAACCAAGTAGACAGTTTGCAGGGATGGGGATGGCCAAAAACAAGTCATTCTTACTTTGTGATTTTGTCATGAGCTACCTCTGTCTGACCACAGCCCTCATGTGATGGCACAGTTCATGTTCCAGCCTACTTCCCTCTCTTAACTGGAACACCAGGCAAAATAATTCCTCAAAAAGTCTTGCAAAAAGAAAAAAAAAGGTTTAACCAGCAGAACTCAAGAGAGCACACAAAAGCTGATGACATTCTAGGAGAGGAAGCAGCTGCTGACCATCTGCTAGGAGAGAGTACATTACACTCAAGTGTATAAATAGAATTAACTCCACATAGGCTATAGTTCTGATTTAGATTAATAAGTTCCATATATGTGTGTTCTCTTCCATTCAGAAGTTCATAAAAAATAAAGTAATTTAATTCAACAAAAATGTGTTACGTGATGACTACACAAATGGTGTTATACCAAGTATTCTTTGTCAAGGTTTAATACGTGGAGACCAACTTTTGAAGTCATACTTATTAGCTGTATGGTCTGTAATAAGTTACTTAACCTCTCTGAGCCTTAGTTTCTCTATAAAACGTAAACTACTTCATGAATTATTATAAACCACCGTATGAGAAGTACACAGAAGAGTATATTTGTAGCATATCATAAACACTTAATAATTGATGGCTGTTAGTATTAAGACGAAGTATTGATGTGCTCCACAGTGTTTAAGAACAAAATCGTTGAACTTGGACTTTTGCTGAAATTTTGACTCTACCACTTTCTAGAACTGTGATCTTAGGAGTAACCTCTGAGACTGAGTTTTCTTATCTGTAAAATGGGGAGGGGGCCGAAACCGGTTTGGCTCAGTGGATAGAGCATCGGCCTGCGGACTGAAGGGTCCCAGGTTCGATTCCGGTCGAGGGCATGTACCTGGGTTGCGGGCACATCTCCCGTGGGAGATGTGCAGGAGGCAGCTGATCGATGTTTCTCTCTCATCGATGTTTCTAGCTCTCTATCTCTCTCCCTTCCTCTCTGTAAAAAATCAATAAAATATATATTTTTAAAAAAATGGGGAGGAGGACAGCACCTAGATCAGGGGTGGGCAAACTTTTTGACTCGAGGGCCACAATGGGTTCTTAAACGGGACCGGAGGGCCGGAACAAAAGCATGGATGGAGTGTTTGTGTGAACTAATATAAATTCAAAGTAAACATCATTACATAAAAGGGTACGGTCTTTTTTTTTTTTTAGTTTTATTCATTTCAAACGGGCCGGATCTGGCCCGCAGGCCATAGTTTGCCCACGGCTGACCTAGATCCTTGGGGTTACTGTGAGGACTTAATGAGACAATTCAGATAAAGTGCTTATTAAAATACCTAGTGCATACTAATTTCTCAATACATGTTAGCTGCTATTAATAGCAGGAACAGCACAAAGTAAACACCACCTAACTCCTCCCTACAGCAGCTTATATTTTTAGTGGAGAGAACAGGCCAAAACAGGTGATCAGAGTAACTAGCAGGACATAATTCAGTGCCAAATGAGTAATACAAGCAGCATATGTATTTGGGATTTGATACGAGAGCAATAAAGGCTGGAGAAAGCAAGTATATTTCAGTTTTCTGATAGCTCACTTAGTGGGAAATGCAAGTCGCACCCACTCCCCACTTGGAAGCCCTTTGCCTTTTCCCTTTGCAGTATTGTATGGGGACATCAGTTTCTGTTCTAGATACTGGTTCCTCTATTTCAGAAATAAATTGATCTGCAAATGCCCAGAAGAGCTCTGATCAGCTGTGGACCTGGTCACTTCCTTTGGAGTTATTAAACTGTCAACACTGGCTTATTTTAGTAAGTAGAGATGCTCCTCAACTTATGATGGCGTTACATCCCAATAAACACCTCATATGTTGAAAATATCCAAAGTCGAAAATGCATTTAATACACCTAACCTACTGAACATCATAGCTTAGCCTAGCTTATATTAAACATTCTCAGAACACTTACATGACCTACAGTGGGCCAAAATAATCTAATAAAAGGGTAATATGCAAATTGACCAAATGGCGGAATGACCAGAACGCCCACGGCGCCTCGCCCCGGCTGGCCCCACCCCTGAGCGGGCACCCCGACCCTGATCAGGGGTGGTGGGGGCAGCCAGCAAACCACCCACAGCCCCTAGCCCCGGCCGGCCCTGCTCATGGCCCCTTGCCCCAGCTGCCCACCCCCGATGGCCCCTATCAGGGCAGGCTGGCTGGACCCCACTAGTGCACAAATTCATGCACTGGGCCTCTAGCTTTATAATAAAGTGTTGAATATCGCATATAATTTATTGAATACTGTACAAAAAGTGAAAAACAATGGATAGTCATCACTAATGTACACAGTTAAAAGCACAGTGGGCCTGAAGAATGTTTGAAGCATTGCTAAAATTAATTACACATGAGAGTGTATCATACTGCATAGCACTAGTCCAGGAAAAGATCAAATTTCAAACTTCCAAGTACAGTTTCTAGCAAATGTGTATCGTTTTTTGTGCCATCGTAAGTCAAACCATGATACGTCTGTATTTTGAAACTCCCTTGAGTAGCTAAAGCAATTGAACCAAGGAATTTGCCCACGTGTGTTGGGCTCCTTTAAAAGCCAATACAAAACACTTGGTTTCGAACCTCTAAAACTCAAATGCACAGGGCTGGGGCAGGTGGCACACAACTGAGTGGCACAGTCCCTGTGGTCTTGAGGTGCCACCTTATGGAAACTACACTCTTCGGGTACCACAGTTTTAAATCTAGGCAAAAATTTCAAATTAAAAAGACAAACAAAACTCCAGTTTGTGGCCCAAACAAAAATGTCTGAGGCCCAGTTTGTGACCTCTACTCTAAAGTCTATCAATGAGACTGATGCCCTGAGGTTATGCTGCATGATGTTATGCCCAGTGTCCCACAGGGACCTCTAATTAGCATATTTTGTACTAGATTCGGAATAATAAAACTGTATATAATCCAACCAATACTAACTACTCAAATTTGAATACTTTAGTTGCCACAAACTCTAAGAAAACTAAATGGCCATACCAGAGCCTCCAAGTATCTATCTGATCTGACTCTAGAGTTCATTCTGTTTTTCACACATGCCACACTCATTCCTTCCAAGGCTTTGTACTTGCTGTCCTCTCCAACCCCAGATCTTCACATGGCTAGCTCCTGCTCATCATTCTGGTCTCATCTCTGGTCACCACTTTGGATGATTACCCTACCTACTATTTCCTCAGGCCTTCCCATCACTGTACTATATCACCCCATTTAATTTTCTTCATAGCATCCATTCCCTAAAATTAGCTTATTCATTTATATATTTATCTTCTTATTTATATTTATATAGTGCATGGCACATGGTAGCCACATAATAAAATTTTTTTGAAATATGTTTTTATTGATTTTTTAGAGAGCAAGGAAGGAAGAGGGAAAGAAAAACATTGATGTGAGAGAAATGTTGATCAGCTGCCTCCTGCACACACCCTAACAAGGGTTCAAGCCTACAACCTGGGCATGTGCCCTGGCCAGGAATGGAACCAGTGATGTTTCAATTCACAGGACAATTTTCAACCAACTGAGCCACAAGAACCAGGTCTAATAAAATTTTTTGAGCAAATGAATTAATATATGGCTTAAATCTTGCAGTCAATGCTATCATAAACCCTCAAACCTTCCACCAACCTATTTCAGACAAGGAATTATCATCATCATAATTATGTGACAAATCTAAGAGCTAAATTGCATTGATATTTCAATGTGTTATACTATAAGAAATTCAAGTGAAAGAAAAACGTCCAAATAAAAACAACAATCTAAGAAACACTTACAGATAAAATATAATGCGTCTCAGTTTGGCTGTTATTGACTTCTACTTGATAAGATAAGCAAGTGCTAATAAAATTCTGTGGATTCTTCCCTAGCACGTATAAGTCACCATGTTGAAAGAAGAGCCTTTTAATATGTGGAGGATCAGGTTGCACTGAAAGAGAAATAGAAGAATACAAATTAGCTTCCAGAGTTTATTTTGATGAGATACATATATGGGAACAGATAACAAAAGTCACAAAGTTAAATCAAAATAGGGCTGATACTTTTTAATGGCCTTCCATGATCAGGCATACAGTTCTAGATTTCTGATTAGCCATGGTTAATGAAGGAAGCTTATGTTAAATCGCCTAGTAATGGATTTAAGGAACATCTTTAGGTGTCTGGCAAATGGCATGAACTCTGATATGCATCTGGTTAGAACATGGCCAGGGTATAATCAAGACATCCAGCTGCATCATAAAGAAAAGAAGTGTCTGGTCCAGATGTGCCTCCACCTAATGGGTAACAGGGGCACCAAGTGCAAGGGGTTTCCCCAGCTGTTACCCATTTTGCCAATCAAAGGCCACAATTTAAACATTAGCCTAGTCTCTGACACATGCTACAACGATGATGAACCTCAAGGACATTATGCTAAGTGAAATAAGCCCATCACAAAAGGACAACTACTATATGATTCCATTTATGAAGTTTCCAAAGTAGTCAAAATCATAGCAACAGAAAGTAAGAAGGTGGTTACCAAGAGCAGGGGGGAGGGATGAGAGGTAATTAGTGTTTTGGGCCATCAAGTTTCAGTTTTACAAGATAAAAAGTTCTTGAGATCTGATGCACAACAATGTGAATATATTTAGCTGCTGAACAGTACATTTAGAAATGGTTAAGATGATAAATTTAATGTTATGTGATTATAACCACAATGTAAAATAAAGTAAAAAAAAATTAGTTTAGTCAATTTAGTTTTTTTGGGAGTCAGCTATGTGTAAGACCGCGCAACAGAAGAGAATGAATAATTAACAAAAAATCTGAAGATGTCACCTTCTAGCTGAGAAGTATCTCCCTTTATGTCACCACTAATCTCTAGGAAGAAAATTAGCAAAATGAGCTTCAAAAGGTCCATCGAGGACAACCTGCCAAGCAAGGAAGAGGACAAAGAAGGGCTTTGCTTCAGATTATCCCACTTGGCATGTTACCGCAACTTCACTCCCTGGACCTACAAACTAAGCTCCCTTTGGTTCACTATTAGAATTCACTTCCCTGAGTATCTGAAAGAGCAAATAGTGTTCTGCTCACAGACTTGGGAGCTTTTGTTAATTCATGGTTATTTGCCTATACATTTTCTGTATACCATTTAGCCAGTATCTGAGCTCCTTGTCGGGGTATTGCAACATATAAACAAACACAATGCTTACAGTAGTCTGCCTTAGAGATTTACAAAACACTTTTATACACCTCACATCATTTGAACCTTCTACAGTTGACCCTTGAACAACAGAGGGTTAAGGGAGTCACTGCCACCCCTAGTCAAAAATCTGCATATAACTTTTGACTCCCTAAACACTTAACAACTAATAACTTACTACTAACCAGAAGCCTTCCCGATAATACAAACAGTTGATTGATGCATATGTATTTTTATATGTATTATATACTGTATTCTTATAATAAAGTAAGCTAGAGAAAATGTTAAGAAAATCATATGAAAAATACATTTACAGCACTGTACAGATTGAAAAAAATACATGTATAAGTGGACCCACACAGTTCAAACCCATGCTGTTCAAGGGTTAAATGTACAATCCTTTGAGATCAAGAGGGACCATGCACTCCATTTTATAGATGAGGAAACAAAGAGAATGTATATAGCTTTTCCAAAGTGAAGAAGCTAGCACCTCAAGCAGATATTTTATTTTCAAGTAGGAGGCTCTTCCTAATAGGCTGTTACTCAGCTGCACTGGTTGTTCTCACTGATCAGTGCCTGGACCACTCAGAATGTTAGACAATTTGAATATCACCCCTGATCATTCTACCTCCAGGTTAAGCTTTTTAAAAATAAACTATAACATAGATTGTTCAGGAACTATATTCAATCACAGTTATTCTGCAGCACCATCCTGTCAAGTATTATAAGTAAAAGAGAATAGATCTTAAAAGTCAGAGAGCCTGGGTTCCAATCTTGGTTCTATAACTAACTGCTTGCTGTCTCAATGTACTCATAAGTGAACAAGGAGAAAACATGTGCATAGGTACTAAATAAAATAATTTCTAAACTTGCTTCTTTAAAAAAGATCAAATAAAGATATATAAACATAGTCTTGTTTCTGGTAATATCTTAAAAACAAAATCTGTTTCTATTGTATGTATTGATTTTTCAAAAGACATTAACACTTTTATCCGCGCTGTCATAGAGGACTTTGAAAACTTACCACGAGAAGTTAAAGGCACTATATGAAAGGATGGTCTAATTTTTCCTGCATTATCCTTGACCATCACTTGAACACTCTGTGGGTCGACACTGGAATTATTTACTTTAGTCAGAGTAAAAGAACAAGTAATGCGTTGACCTTCTCTAGAGATGTTTTCACACTGATGAATTTTTCCCAGACTGCTGTGCCTACAAGGTAAAATGAGACAATCTTCTGCATTATTTTTAACAAGAGACTCAAGAAACAAAGGCAGACATTGTTGGGTTGGGTTTTGTTTTATTTTGTTTTGTTTTGAATGACCTAAGATGTCCATGAAAAGCAATATTTGCAAGATAGATTTTTCTAAAACGATACTTTACATGGTTCCATTTTATACTCTAAGAGAAACAAATGTTCCTATAGCCATGGGAACTATGGGAGTACTGGTTCTTTTCCTTCTTCTGAATACGAAGTGTTATGAGGGCAGGGTGAGAAGTTTTATGCTTCTTGAAAATATCCCATCTGCTGAATTCCATGGTTCTCCTCTGGTCCCGCTTTCTGCTCCTTCCTTGTTTTCTTGTCTTGTTCCACTCCCTTCTCCTCTTCTCAGAGGGTTTCCATCCAGTCAATAGCCTTCTGCACATCTCTCTGTATTTCTTAGTCCCACATCTGTTCAGCCCCAGCCTACAATTTCCATCCTTTGATTAGAATTTCTATGCTAGGGATGCCTAGTCCTAACCTCTCACCTTGGATCCAATCCCAGATTTCCAAATGCTCCATTCTAGTGTTCCACTCTTGCCTCAAATTCAATGACCAAAACATATGTCCCCTTTCCCCTAACAAATTGCCTTTCCTTCTAATGTTCCAAATTTCCACCAGTCTGAGCTCATTTCCTCTGGGCTCCTCAATTTCAGTCTTTGAAATTCCATTTTCCCCTTCCTTTCCCTATATTCTATCACTAAATTCTGTTATTTCTTTCTTTGCAAAGCTTCTTGAATTCTCTCCTGTGATATTTCCATTGGTCTCACCCAGTTTCATGTCCTAATCACTTCGGATTTCATGTCTTCTCCAGACTGACCTCTGGGACCTTCAGTATTAGTTCCCGCCAATCACTGCCAGATCTATGTTCCAGAATACACTGGCTTTCTAAGTGTCTTACTTCACCATGTGGTTTTAACTGTCTTCCATAACCAGTACTGCTGGTGTATTACTTCCCATTTTGAAAACCTCTACATATACCTTTCCTCAATGATCATCAGCACCTAGCACAGTGCAAGCACAGAGAATGTGCTCATTACACTTTTTTGTCTATGCTATCAAAGGATTCTGTTTTGTATTAAGTGGCAGAAGAGTTGAGCTTTACATTATCCGCCACAATGGGAGCTGTGCAAAGGGAAACAGTTTAAATAATGGACTAAGAGTAAAGAGTTCAAAACCCTTGACCTGTTATCGCAGAATCATCTATAGTCATTTAAAATGTAGATTCCTCAAACCCTCTCCCAGAGGATCCTATTTAGAAGGCCTAGGGATCAGCATTTTAACAGCAATTCTCCAGCAGATTCTACTGCAAATCAGGATTTATAAAACTTAGATCTACTCCCATAAATACAGTCAACTGATCTTTAACAAAGGAGCAAAGACAATACCAAGGAGCAAAGATAGTCTTTTCAACAAATGGTGCCAGAACAGCTAGACGTCCACATGCAAAAAATAAATCTAGTCACAGACCTTACACCCTTCACAAAACTAAACTCACAATGGGTCACAGACTTAAATGTAAAATGTACAACTATAAATCTTCTATGTAATAACAAAGAATAAAACCTAGATGAACTAAGGCATGATAATGACTTTTTTAGACACAACACCAAAGGTACGATCTATAAAAGAAATAATAAGCTAGACTTCATTAAAATTAAAAACTTCTGCTCTGCAAGACAATATCAAGAAAATAAGAAAACAAGCCACAGAATGCAAGAAAATATTTGCAAAAGACACATCTGCTAAAGGGCTAATATCCAAAAAATACACAAAGAACTCTAAAAACTCAACAAGAAAACAAACAACCCAACTAAAAAATGGGCCAAAGACCCTCACAGACACCTCACCAAAGATATATAGATGGTAAGTAAGCACATGAAAAGATGCTCCACAACAGAGAAATGCAAATTAAAGCAACAATATAACACTAAACACCTATCAAAATGGCCAAAATCCAGAATGTTGATGACACCAAATGCTGGTAAGTATGTGGAACAACAGGAACTTTCATTCATTACTGGTGGGAATGCAAAATGGTCACTGTGGAAGACAATTTGGAAGTTTCTTTAAAATGTGAACATACTCTTACCATACAATCCAGCAATCATACTCTAGTACTTACTTAAAGGAGTTAAAAACTTATGTCCACATAAAATCCTGCATATACCATTCATAGCCAGAGTTGGAAAGCAACCAATATGTCCTTTAGTCCTTCAGATTGCAGGCTCAATCCCTGGTAGGGGCCTGCAGGAGGCAGCGATCGATGTTTCTCTCTCATTGATGTTTCTTTCTTTCTCTTTCTCTCTCTCTCTCTCTCTCTCTCTCTCTCTCTCTCTCTCTCTCTCTCTCTCTCTCCCCCCTCTCCCTTCATCTCTCTGAAATCAATGAAAACTTATGTCCACACAAATCCTGCATATACCATTCATTGTTAGAGTGTGAAAGCAACCAAAATGTCCTTCAGTAGGTAAATGGATAAAATAAACTGTGGTACACCCAGAAAATGGAACATTATTTAGCCCTAAAAAGAAATGAGCTATCAAGCCATGAAAAGACATGGAAGAACCTTAAATTCATATTACTAAGTAAAAGAAGCCAGTTTGAAAAGGCTAGATACTATATGATTCCAACTATATGACATTCTGGGAAAAGGCAAAACTATAGAGACCACCCTTTGTAATACTTTAAGCAATAAAAAAAAACAAAAAAATAATAATAATAAAAAAAACTATAGAGACCGTAAAAGGATCAGTGTTTGTCAGGGGTTGGGGGAAGAGATGAAAAGGCAGAGAATAAAGAATTTTAGGGCAAGGAAAATACTCTGCATGATACTATAATCATGGATACATGTTATTATACACGCATCCAAACACATAAAATATTTAACAGCAAGTGTGACCCCTAAGATAAACTATGGACTTTGGGTGATAATGATGTGTCAAAGTAGGTTCACCATTGGTAACAAATGTACCATTCTGGTGGGGGATGCTGATAATAGGGGAGTCTGTGCATGTGTGGGGATAGGGGTTATGTGGGAAATTTCTGTATCTTCCTCTCAATTTTGTTGTAAACCTAAAACTGCTCCAAGAAAATAAGGTATTAAAAAAAGAAAAGTTCAGATCTAATATATTGAATCCTTCAAAGGCTGTGCAAAAAAATTCTTCAATATAACAAAATACTCTTGTCCCTTAAGAAACAGTACATAAGGCTTTGCTCCTAATTGTAGGCCCCAGTGGTTCATGAAGGAAAACAGTCTTTTAAAAACTCACTTCCTTGGCTAGTTTTTAGAACAGACAGGCCTGGAATGTTTTCCACAGACAGCCAGAAACAGAAACCAAGATACTGATGACATTTCTGTTACATAACTACAGAAAACTACGTAGAAAGTTAAGTTTTTTTTTTGTTTCAAATAATGAAAGGAACTCTTCTAATGGGAATCGAGATTCCTTTTTCAGTTTTGTACCCTGAGTATGTCACATATTTTCATGGGCCCCAGATATAAAATTTATTTTTTGTTGTAATTTAGAAAAAATAAGAAAAAGTGAACTAATGTTTCTTAAAATGTTTTTTGTTGATTTTAGAGAGAGAGGGAGGAGGATAGATAGAAACATCAATGAGAGAGAAACATCAAGAAAAACATCGATTGGCTGCCTCCTGCACTCTTCCTACTGGGAACTGAACCCGAAACCCGGGCATGTGCCCCAACCGGGAAGTGACTCAGTGATCTCTTGATTCATGGGTCAATGCTCAACCACTGAGCCACGCTGGCTGGGAAATATTGGTTTTGAATAGACAATTTGGGGGGGCTTCCTGTGAAAGATTAGATGATAAGCTAAGACAGAAGGCATTTAGCTGCTTCGTGTTAAAAATTCACACACTGGCCCAGCCCGTGTGGCACAGTTGGTTGAACATCATCCCCTGCACCAGGAGGTTGCAGGCCAATCCTCAGTAGGGGGCATGAAGGAGGAAGTGATCAATGTATCTCTCTCACTGATGGTTCTATCTCTCTCTCCCTCTCCCTTCCTCTCTCTGAAATCAATAAAAACATATTTTTAAAAATCTTTAAAATTCACACACTGAAATCCTCCACAGACTCACACTGCAAACATACAGAGGGAATGGACAAATGAAAGACTATTTCCTCAACTCTGAAGATGATTAATGTGGTAAGAAATTCCCTAAAACTCACTGACATGGCTAGTCGGTAGCTACTAAGGTCAGGCTCCTTCAATGCCAGACTGTCCCTCCAGAGCCACAAGTCACAACCCTGGGGCTTCAAAATGACACTACATTTTTGGATTGGGGATTAGGGAAACAGTCTGAGAGCTTTACATGATTTAAACTGATACCTAAATCAATTTCAAATGCTTGGTAAGCCATATGTCTCTCCTTCTTTTGTGATTCTGATTGTAAAGAATCTCTCTAGGGGAGAGCAGAAGAGGAGGAAGTATGGGCTAGGTGCTATTCCTTCAAGATAGGAGAAGAGGCCAACAATGTGTACTGGCTATATCTGCAAGGGAGTGGGATGAATAAAATAAAACAATATAGCTATCATGTATGGAGTGCTTACTCTATACATGTTAGCGGTTAGACATGGCTCTAAACACTTTTCATACAACAGCGGCCCTCACAACAACCTGAAGTAGTACTATTATTACTATTTCCATTTTACAGTTTACAAAACTGAGGCTCAAAGAGAAGGCACTTGCCCCAAATTACACTTGCTAGTAAGAAAGAGAGCCAAGATTTGAACCTAGGGAGTGTGGCTCCAGAAAAGAATAAGTTATGGGATGGTGAGGGCAGAAAATATAGAATCTATATCAGCACAGGCCAACAAAATTTTCTGGGGTTATGGAAATATTCGATATCTGTGCTATCTAATACAGGAGCCACTAGCCACGTGTGAAATTGTCTAGTAAGACTTGAACAATGAAGTTTTAATTCGCTTTAATTTTAATTAACTTAAATTAAAATGTAAATAATCACATGTTGGCTAGTGGCTCCTGTGTTGGACAGTGCAGGTTTTTATTATAACAAGAGTCTATGCTAATGACCAACTCCAGGAATGTGTATGACAAGAAGTGCTACTCCTAATCCCTGCCCCATTGAGTGCAAGGAACCATCACTCTCTTGGGATGACTTCTTGAGCCACATCCAATGATGGTAGATTTTGGTTTGCAGGCTGAAAGGCAATCCAGGCACTCTCTGTTATCAGCTTTGGCAGGACAATGCATCAACCTGGAAGAAGACTGGTTTTTCCAGTCTTTTGTAATTTATTCACCCAGGAGGGCAATCATTTCACAACTTGCTTTAAGACTTGGTTGTGCTAGTATATTGCCCAAGACACTTCCCTATTTTTCTTGTAAGAGATCCAAGGACTACATCACCCCAATTCCTATATCTGGGTTACTTTCCTGGGTAGTCTTGCTATGGAATAACAAAGTTTTGAGGCAGCTCCGTTTCCTTTCCCTGCCCCCTCTATAGACACAGACTCTTTAAAGATCTTCCCTGTGATTATACCAATACTGATTCCAGGGAAAGCAAGAGGAGTTAATAGCGCAATAAACAAAGGATGTTACTAACTCTTAAGAGCTCTTAAAAGCCTGTAATAACAGCTCTCTCCAGACCTCACTGCAACATCAACAGAGCCAGGCTATTCCTTTTAAGACTTAGTTCTATAGCCCTTTCACTAGCAATTCTTTAGGGCAGTGATGGCGAACATATGACACGCATGTCAGAGGTGACACGCAAACTCATTTTTGTGGTTGATTTTTCTTTGTTAAATGGCATTTAAATATATAAAATAAATATCAAAAATATACATCTTTGTTTTACTATGGTTGCAAATATTAAAAAATTTCTATATGTGACACGGCACCAGAGTTAAGTTAGGGTTTTAAAAATGCTGACACGCCGAGCTCAAAAGGTTCGCCATCACTGCTTTAGGGAGTCAAATCTACTCAATCCTCCTCTTTTTATCCCTGAACCATAATGTTCCTGAGTTGTTTATCCCTCCTAAAGTCTCACCCCAGTTCTGAATGTTCTTTCGCTTTAATTCCTACCAAACATTCAAACTCATATATGGAGCCCGCACCTACCATGTGTCAGGCACAGGGGAAAACAAGACACAGTCCCTGCTCTCAAGGGAGACCGCAGTCTGGGGAGGGCTACCACAAAGTAAACAGGAAACAACAACACAATGTGCTGAGTACTATTGCATGGGAAAGTGCAAGGTTCCGTGGGATACAACTATGATGGGGCACACAAAGCTAGACTTCAGAGGTCAAGAAAGGCTTTCTGGAGAGGAAGTAATGTTTGAGTTAAGATAAGAAAAAAGAAGAGGAATCCAAGTGATCAGGCCTACCTCTCTACATTTTAAGCTGTAGGAGCAAAGAGGCATGTATCTTACCTCAGCTGCCCATTCAGTGCTTTACCCGAAATGTGTACTAATTAAAGCTTTATTGAAATGAATTGATTAACCTGGTCCTTTCTTCCTTGTCCTGTTGCTAATAATTCTAGCAGCTAGAATCTAGCCTCTAAAACAGTGGTTCTCAACCTTGGCTGCACATTAGAATCACCTGGGAATCTTTTTAAAATCCTGGGCCTCATCAAGAGTTTAAAAAGATTCCCAGGTGATTCTAATGTGCAGCCAAGGTTGAGAACCACTGCTCTAAAGGAAAGGAAATGATTAAAGATGAATTTAGAAATTTAACAGGTTTTGTAGCTGTAGTCATAAATATCAAATATGTTATTTTGTGGAGAGCTAAATTACTTTGTAAATCTGGGCATGATATAATTTTCCCTTTTAAAGGTAGACACCAAAGATTCATACATTACTGGTAGGAATGGAAAATGGTACAGCCATTCTAGAAAATAGTTTGGCAGTTTGTTATAAATCTAAATATGCAATTACCATAGGACCTAATAACTGTATTCTTGGTCATTTATTCCAGAGAATGGATATATGTTCACAAATATTCACAGCAGCTCACCCATAAGCAAAAAATTAGAAACAACCAAGATATCCTCCAATAAATAAATGCTTAAACCAACTGGTACATCCATATCATGGACTACTACTCAGCAATAAAAAGGAATAAATGAACTATTAATACACACAACACACAACAACTTGGATACTATACAGAGGTGGGGTTTTTTTAGTCAGCCTCTAACAGTTATATGTTGTATGATTCCATTCCAGTAACATTTTTAAAATGACAAAATTATAGAGATGAACAGATTAGTGGTTGTCAGAGTTTAGAAACTTAGGGGAAAGGAGTAGAGGGAGAGGAGGTGCTGAAGGGAGGTGGATATGGCTATAAAAGGGAAACTTAAGGAATCCTTGTGGTAATGGAACCATTCTATATCAATACATGTGATAAAATTGCATAGAACAGGGGTCCTCAAACTTTTTAAACAGGGGGCTAGTTCACTGTCCCTCAGACCATTGGAGGGCCGGATTATAGTTTAAAAAAAAAACTATGAACAAATTCCTATGCACACTGCACATATCTTATTTTGAAGTAAAAAAAACAAAACGTGAACAAATACAATATTTGTACTTGCATGTGGCCCGCGGGCCGTAGTTTGAGGACCCCTGGGATAGAATTACACACACACACACTCATATGAGTGCATTTAATACTGGTAAACATTGGATGAGTTGAGTGGACTGTACCAATGCCAATTTTCTGGTTTTGATTTTGTACTCTAGTTACACAGGATGTTACCATTGGGAGAAGCTGGGTGAAGGGTATGCAGGATCTCCTTGTGCATTTTTGCAACATCCTGTGGATCTATAATTATTTTTGAAAGTTTTTTCAAAGTAGCCACCAAAATCAAATGCATTTTTCACTAAAGCAAACTGCCCATCTCCTGGGGTGTTCCGAAAAGAATTAGCTGTTCTTTAAAAAAAAAAAAAATACTAAGTTAGATCCAAAGGTTCCCAACACCATCACAATCAGTCATTTCTCTCTAAGTCTCTTGTCCATACTTACCAGTAGGAGAGAGTATAGTTAGTGTCAGGACTTGTGTTCCTTCCTGGGAGCCAAGTGCACTTCATGTAGCTCAGGTTGTGCGAAACACATTGTAGCTCAGTCACAGCCGACTCAGGATCACCTAGAATACCGAGCCAAGAGTTTAGGACCTTCCTTTCCTTTTAAGGCAAACTAGCCAATCACTCTGGGGCATGGGAATGGTGGGGTGCTGCATGCTGCTTTACCCAAATCTAAAATGCTCACAACTTTCTCTCTCACCTTCCAATACTAAGAAAATACCTTTATTATCATTTTGGGGGCCCTCTTATATCCCTAACTGGAGAGTTGAAAGGTCAAATAATATTTTCGTAATAAGAAATGACTACAGAATTCCTAAATTAATGAGAAAATATAAACAACCTATCTACATTCTTTACTTTTTGAACAAAATTGCTTAATTTCATTATATAACTTATTTTATCACACTTGAATCCAAAATTAAATGTTTACTTCTTATAAACAGTTTCATTTTTTTTTAAAAAAAATGAGTTTCTCTGAAATTATTCAAAGGAATATATTATCTATTCTGAAGATAAATTCCAAAAAGGAGTATCAAAAATATATTTATCTTGGCAGCATCCATTAGAATATTTTTTATTGTCATGAATTTGTGTGTCATCCTTGTGCAGGAACCATGTTAATCTTCTCTGTATCATTCCAATTTTAGTACACGTGCTGCCAAAGCGAGCACTATCTATCTTTAAAAACAAACAAGTTTAGCTCAGCCGGCATGGTTCAGTGGTTGAACATTGACCTATGAACCAGGAGGTGATGGTTCGATTCCGGGTTGTGGGCTCAAATCAATGATTCTCTCTCATTGATGTTTCTATCTCTCTTTCACTTTCCCTTCCCCTTTGAAATCAATAAAAATATATTAAAAAAAAAAAAGTTTAGCCCTGGCTGGTGTGCCCCTGCTGGTTAGAGTGTTGGCCTATACACCAAAGGGACTCAGATTTGGTTCCTGGTCAAAGGCATACACCTGAGTTGCAGGTTTGATACCCAATCCCAGTTGGGGTGTATGTGGGAGGCAACAAACGATGTGCCTCTCTCACATCAATGTTCCTGTCTCTCTCTCTCCCCTCCCCCGTTCCCTCCCTGCCTTCCACTCTCTTTAAAAATCAATAATTGAAAAATATCCTTGGGTGGGTGAGGATTAACAAAAATAAAGTTTACTAGGTTATAATTTACCTCATCTTTTGATTAATACTGACACATCTTGTTTTAAAAACTAAACATTCTTCTTGAACAAATTCGGGGAAAGGTATGCATAACATAATTCTTAGTAGCTGCCTATTGCATGTTATGACTTTAGGAGCTTTAAAATCTTTATGATCTTAAATTTCTACTCTTAACATATTTTTTAGTTGAAGCATCAAGTCTTTATATTAAACTAGAGGCCCAGTGCATGAAATTCGTGCATGGGGGGTGGGAATCAGCCCAGCCTGCACCCTCTCTAATCTGGGACCCCTCAGGGGATGACTGACTGCCTCTCGCGATCTGGGACCGCTGGCTCCTAAATGCTTGCCTGCCTGCCTGCCTGATCGCCCCTAACCACCTTTGCCTGCCTGACTGATTGCCTCTAACTGCTCTCCTGCTGGCCTAACTGCCCCTAACTGCCCCTAACTGCCTCTGCCTCACCCCGCACCCGGGACTCAGGGCTTCCCTCCCTCCGGCCAGCCGCAGGCACCCAGGACCTGGGCCAGCTTCGCCCAGGCCGGCCACAGCCGCAGGGGACCACGGGCGGGCGGCTTTACCTGGGCCGAAGCCACAGGGGACCGTGGACGGGTGGCTTGTCCCTCTCCCGGGCCACAGCCACAGGCACAGCCACTGGCGCCCATGACCACAAAGCAGACAGCTTGTCCCTCTCCCGGGCTGCAGCCCCAGCCGCTGGAGCCCGGGACCATGGAGTGGGTGGCTTGTCCCTTTCCCGGGCCACAGGTGCAGCTACTGACACCCGGGGCCACAGGGCAGGCAGCTTGTCCCTCTCCCGGGTGGCAGCCTGGCTGGTCTCCATTCCTCTCTATCTAGTGAGCTCATTTGTGCCTGGCTGTTCCCCATTCCTCTCTCCCCAGCTCATTTGTGCCTGTCTGGTCCCCATTCCTCTTTCCACAGTGTTGTGTCTTAGCAGTTCTGGCGTGAGGGCATGATGACCATTTGCATATTAGCTCCTTATTACATAGAGTATCTCTGTTTAAAATGCGAACCTCTTATCCCTCAGATTTCTTGAAGCGGTACTGTACTAAGCCATCATCAACCATTTTACTGCCAAAATACAATTTAAGTTTTCTTCAGATTATTTATTAAACTCCTAAAGAAATGAGAATGTGGGAAGTAAGTTGTTTTAAACCATGCTCCCAGCCTCCTAGCAGTACCAAACTTTAATTTTATAAATATTGTTTCATATATTTTTTGTTAATCCTATCTCGAGGATATTTTTACATTGATTTTTAGAGTGCAAGGGAGGGGGAGAGACAGAAACATTGATGTGAGAGAGACACATCGATTGGCTGCCTCCCACATGCACCTGGATCAGGGCCAGAACCAGAGTCTACAACTGAGGTATGTGCCCTTGACCCAGAATCCAACCCTGGACCCTTCAGTCCACAGGCCAATGCTCTATGCACTGAGCCAATAGCTAGGGCTATTTCATACACTTTTGATCAGTGCAAGGCAGGTAGACAGCATGGTCTGGAGCAGTGGTCACCAACCGGTGGTCCACGGACCACTGGTAGTCCATGAGGTTTGAAAGGTTGGCGACCACTAATCTGGAGAACATGCCATGCAGTGCTAATGTTTGGAGGTAATAGTTGTGCCTTGCACAGGCAAGGGGCAACATAACATTAATAGGTAATATGTACAGAGCATTTACTCTTTGCCAGGTAGTAGTCTATGTGCCTCACATATACTGACTTAGGTAATCCTTTCAACAGTCCTGGTAAGTAGGTACTATCATCATCTCCATTTTACAGATGAGGAAACTTAATGAAGGAAGGGCTAAGTGATCTGCCTATGGTCACACAACCAGAAACGAGCAGAACTAAGTAGTAAACTTAGACATTTTGGCTCTAGCAGCTCTGCTCTTAAGCAGGATATACTAGTATGTACTCCCTGCCTGCAACATAAAGGCCAAAAGGATACTGGGTGATGGGTACGAAGGCAGGTGGGGGACAATCTGACTACTTGACAGCTTTTCCTAGGGCTAATCTTGAATTGGAGCCAGGGCAGCAGTTCGTTTGCCTTTTTAACATCTTTGCCCAAATATATCCTGTATATCAAACTAATCTCTCTATATAATGAGGAAGGTAGTACATATTTTGTGTGTTTTTAAAGCACTGGATCTGGAATCTGAAGACCTACAGCAACTCACTCAGTTCCCTCATAAAATGAAAAGGATAATAATAATAATATGTGCCTACCTTACTTCACAAGACAAGCTTATGAGGCTTGATGAAAAGTGTGTGTGTGGCCCTCACTGGTTTGGCTCAGTGGATAGTGTCGGCCTGCAGACTGAAGGGTACCAGGTTTGATTCTGGTGAGGGCACCTGCCTGGATTATGGGCTCGATCCCCAGTGTTGGGAGTGCAGGAGGCAGCCGATCAATGATTCTCTCTCATCATTGATGTTTTGCTCTCTCTCTCTCTCCCTTTCCCTTCCTCTCTGAAATCAATAAAAATATATTTTAATAAAAGAAAAGTGTGTGTGTAATTTTCCAAATTATTAAGTACTACATAACTCTTGAGCATTGTTATTCAAGGTGTTGGTGAGCACCTCAAAGGCAGGGACATCCTCATACTGATCACTGTGTTGCTAGTACCTAGTAAAAGTGCTTGGAACTTATTACATTCAGCAAATGTTTGTAACTGAATGAATTAATGGACACTGAACATAAGCATATGGATAATTTGGATTATTCTCTATATACCAAGAGAAACTGCTTTCAGTTGTTACCTTCAGGGGGTGAGGTGCACTTTTCCACCAAAATGCTAGGATTGTCACTTTCATTGGTGCTACACTGGGACCCCACTTGCAGACAAATCCTCTCATTCAGGGCCACTTCTTTTGAACGATGAGTTTCTGGAGCAATTTTCTAAGGTTAGGAAATAAAAATAGGCATTGCTACAGCAAACATACAGAAATACACTTACATAATAAAACATTAGCATGCCCAGATGTATAAAAAAATGGAAAGTTATCCAATGGTATAGATAAGTCATCTCGACTTGGGGTGATTTTCTCCAAACCCCTAACCCCGGGGGGCCTTTGGAATTGTCTAAGAACACTTTCAGTTGTCATGACTTGAAAGGACTTGCTACTGGCATTTAGTGGTTAGAGGCCAAGGATGCTGCTAAACATCCCACAATGCACTGGACAGCCTTCCCTTCCCCCTATAACAAGAATTATCCTGGGCCAAATGTTAGTGGTGTTGGCATTAAGAAACCCTGTAATAGATAAAAGACAATTTCCCATGCTTTAAATGTATAAACATTATGACATTTACCTATAAATCCTACCACACTAAAACATCAACTGTCTAAAAACAATTCTATGGAAAATGCAATAATATTATCAAAATTCCATTCCAAGCAGATGCAGTATGCCATCAAGATCAAGGGAAGGGATTACGAAAGATGGCGGTGATATAGGCAGACGCGTCCCAGGTCGTGTCCCAGAGCAAATGGAGTGAGCAGCTGAAACTAATAACACCCACCCCAAATTAGCGAAATTACTCAGCTGGTGAGACGGTTTGCAGCCGGGAAGGGCAGAACTTCCCTGGAAAGCTGATCCAAGCAACAGCAGCCTCCTGAGCACCACACCCTCTGTCTGAGGAACAGCAGCTGTATGTGAAGCCTCCCCCCACCAGCCAGAAGAGCCACCACAGCTGTGAACAGCACCCACCAGAGGAGCTGCTGCCAACTGAGGAGCAGCTGCTACCACAACCGCCCAAGGAGCAACCACAGCCCAAGGAGCCACTGCCACCCAGGGAGCAGCCACTGAACGACTCAACGTCTAGATATGTCAGTGAGATCAAACATGGGTAGACAAAGAAACCCCCAAAGGAAAGAGAAGGAGGACTCTCCAGAAAAGCAGCTAAGTAATACAGAGGCATGCAACATGACAGAAAAAGAATTCAGAATAAGGGTCCTAGAGTGCATAAACCGGATGGAGGAAAAAATCAACAACTTCTGCAAGAAGCTAGAAGAAACAGATGAAAAAGTCAACTACCTATGCAAGAAACAAGAAGAAACAGATGAAAAAATCAATAACATATGGAAGAAGCCAGAAGAAACAGATGAAAAAATCAACAACTTAAGTAAGACCCAAGAAGAAATGAAGAGTGATATAGCTGCAGTAAAAAACACCATTGAAAGTATCAACAGTAGAGTAGGAGAAGCGGAGGACCGAATTAGTGAATTAGAAGACAAGGAAGCAAAACACACCCAAAATGTACTGCAATTGGAGAAAAAAATTAAAAGACAGGAGGAGAGCCTAAGGGAGCTTTGGGACAACATGAAACGAAACAACATATGAATAATAGGGGTGCCAGAACAACAGAAAGATGAACAAGGATTAGAAAACCTATTCGAAGAAATAATATCAGAAAACTTCCCTGAGGTGGGGAAGAAAAAAGTCACACAAGCCCAGAGAGTCCCAAACAAGGTGAACCCGAAAAGACCCACACCAAGACACATCATAATTACCATGGCAAATGTTCAGGACAAAGAGAGAACCTTACAGGCTGCAAGAGAGAGACGGAAAGTTACATACAAGGGATCTCCCATTAGATTATCAAATGATTTCTCAACAGAAACACATCAGGCCAGAAAAGAATGGACGGAAATTTACAAAGTGATGCAAAGCAAAGGACTGAATCCAAGAATACTCTATCCAGCAAGGCTATCATTCAAACTTGAAGGGGAAATAAGAAGCTTCACAGACAAAAAAAGGCTAAGGGAGTTTGTCACCACCAAGCCAGCAATGCAAGGAATGCTAAAGGGACTAGTGTAAAAAGAAGAAATAAAAAGCTCAGAAAGAAAACAGCCACACAAAAAAAGAAATGGCTACAAACAAGTACCTTTCAATAATAACTTTAAACGTAAACGGACTAAATGCTCCAACCAAAAGACATCGAGTGGCTGAATGGATAAAAAAACATGACCCATACATCTGCTGTCTACAAGAGACCCACCTCATTAAAAGGGACTCACACAGACTGAAAGTGAAAGGATGGAAAAATATCTTTCAGGCAGATGGAAAGGAAAAGAAAGCTGGGGTAGCAATACTTATATTGGACAGATCAGACCTCAAAGTGAAGACCATAACAAGAGATAAGGAAGGCCACTTCATAATACTAAAGATCAAGGTAAAAAGGATTTCTTAGTCATCCTGGTCACATCTGAGGAGAGGAAGTAAAGAAAGGGGGCCTCAGGGCCAAAGAGAGATTTTTCATTAAACATCTTTCTATACTGTTTGACCATTTTTACTATCTTACATACCCATAGAAATTTTAACAGTTGATATATGCACTGAGTATACCACACTCTTATTCTAAAAAGTAGATAAGTTTTTTGAAACCACAGAAAGCCAACTTAAAGATAGCATACAGACATAAATCACAAATCTAGTTATTATGATTTAGAATAATGAGATTAAAGGGTTCCTCAGGAAAATATCTCCCAAGGTGACGGAGTTAGAATTATTAAAAATGGAGTTGCTTTGAATCAGAGCTCCAAGGAGTTTCCTGTTTTGCAATAGTTTCTGACTCAAGTTGAAGATAGCATTTCCTTGTATATACG
Source organism: Myotis daubentonii (assembly GCF_963259705.1). Classification (NCBI taxonomy): domain Eukaryota; kingdom Metazoa; phylum Chordata; class Mammalia; order Chiroptera; family Vespertilionidae; genus Myotis; species Myotis daubentonii. The sequence goes on from NC_081861.1 coordinate 41,089,435, forward strand.
TGCTGATGGCCACGAAGGGGAAAACTGGTCACAGCTGACTCTATTTTCCACCCTAAGGCTCTACTCTTCCATTTCACATGCCTGCTGCCAAATGAACATGAGGGCAAATATGAGATACTCCCAAAACCAGGACATAAAGGATGCCATCTGAGAGGTAGCTAGCAAATCAAGAATTCATGAATAGCAAAGACAAAAGAAAATCACTTTATAGAGACTGAACAGCTTTTACGCCCAGGCAAGACAGCCCTCTGAAAAGGGAGTTAGTTGGTCAGCCCTGGAAGAAAATAAAAATAAATGTCTGTTAGCAAAATTCTGGCTCGGAGACAAGAAAGGGTGAGTTAGCTCCATGGACATTGAGTATTTCTGTCCTACCAGCAAAGCTATGCCTACCCTCAGTGGAGCCTCCTGCTATTCTTCGTGAAGTAAATTTTCACAACTAATTCCTAGCCAAGAAGCCCACTTATCGTTTGGCTTTCCATACAGTTGCTGCCAACAGGGATGGAACACACCAGTGAGGCCAACAGAAGGCTTTCTAGAATATTTCACTTTTATAGTTTTCATGGCAAAGTAAGGAAATGGCCCTTGAGAGGTTAATGTGTGCTGAGGAAATGAAGTTTCTCAGCCTGTGAAGCAGAAAGCCAGCCCCAGAATCCTGGTAATGATGGCAGGAAAGGTCCAAATGCAAATTTCACCAAGCTCACAATTTTCATAAGCACAAGTCTTACACACTAAGTCCTCATTAATGCCATCAGTAGGTTCTGCGACTTTAAGTGAAACGACAATGATGTATAATGTAGCTAGTTTTACCACAAGCTAATTGATATAAAAGAGTTGAGTTCCTATGGCATCCTACCAATGTTATAACAAAAAGATGTTGAACGAAACAATATTATTCCAGGACCTCTTGCATAGCCCTGAAGGAGCCACCGTGACCCAAGGATCCTTGATAATTCTTATTTGGAAGCTGCATTTGCCCTTTGAAGACACCAGGGGAAAAATGTGCAGTCAAATGCCATAAATTAGAATCATCATGGGAAAATCTCGGTTCTCTTATTACATTAGATATTGTTTCAGGGAGAGGGCTGAGGAGTTTTATTACACAAATATTTTTATTATAATGAAATTTTTAATTGGAAAAATACTTTAGTACCTAAATTTAAACCTTATGTTTGGGGCATAGGAATAATAAAAGGACTTAGAAAAGAGATGGTGTGTGTGCGGGAGGATAGAATCATTTTTTAAAATATCTTTCAAAGCTCAAGGTAAATAATATTAGATTGGCATAAATAAAGTAGGAACCCACATTGTCAATGATCACCAGATCAAGCACACTTCTTGGCAAGGAACTAAAGCCCTCCCAGCAGATCTGGATGAGGTATGTGAGATGGCTCCCATGTGACTTTCAGCTATGGTGATTCATTCCACTGGTAGCTAGCTGCTGTATGACATTATGCTCCACCCTTCAAATAATCTGGCCTTCTTTGAAATTTTATCAAAAATCAAGGCAAGAGTCCTGAACTGATCCCTCCCGTTAGGACCAATGTCAAAACTTTGGCTGGGTCAAAACTTTCCCAGTTGCAGATTCCTTTCTAAGAACGAAAGGGATATCAGTTTCAGCTCTGCCTCTCTGGATGCCTGGACAGAACAACAATCTTTTAATTTATTCACCTGGTGAGACTTGTCTATCTCTTGGTGGTGAAAGATACTATCTAAAATCTGATGCCAGATCCTTCTTTCACTTGCCAGATTGGGAAACTATTAGATTGTTAAAACAGTGGTGGGGAGAGCCACTTAAGCTAATTTTTAAAAGAATCATTATAAACCCTTGATTCATCCTTTTTAAATATATATACTAGAGACCTGGTGCACAAAAATTTGTGCACTCTGGGGGGGGGTCCCCTCAGCCTGGCCTGCGCCCAGTCACAGTCCAGGACCCCTTGGGAGATGTCCACCTGTCGACTTAGGCCCACTCCCCGGGGGATCAGGCCTAACCTTGCAGTCAGACATCCTTCTGGCAGCCAGGGAGCCCTCAGGGGATGTTCAACTAAAGGCTTAGGCCCCCAAGGGATCAGGTCTAAACCATTACTTGGACATTCTTAGTGCTGCCACGGAGGTGGGAGAGGCTCCTGCCACCACCACTGCGCTGGCCAGCCATGAGCCAGCTTCTGGCTGAGTGGCACTCCCCATATGGGTCTTCTGGGTCCCGCCCTGCCTTGCCTTTTTTTTTCTTCTAAGACATTTCACTTTATTTAAAAGAAGCCAATATACAGGATATAAAGGGTATGATATTTACAACAGTACAGTAAACAGGTTGGTTTCCCGGTAGGATCAGTAGTCTTTCAGTAAGTATAAACCCCCTTTCCCCTTGATGCTCAACCCAGCTGGCAGACAAATAGCAACAGTGGGGTGGGATGGGACTGCAGGATAGAACGTCTCCCTGAAGGGATTAAAAATCAAGTAGATGCTAAAATGTCCACGAAGGGGTCTTGGGGGTGAGGGGTGCCTCTGCCTCATTTCTTTGAGGGCTAGGCAGCAGGAATGCTGAGGGATTTGCCCCAAACTAGCACACAGCCCACTCTGAGCCTGGAAATCTTCCACCCATGGAATATTCCGTTCCCGATAGAATCAGCCCTAATCCCTCAGCCAGGGCCTGGAGGAGCAGCCCAGGCCGTGGGCACAGCCAGGACTGTGGACATTTCATGGCCTTTTCACTCCCACTCCAGCTGCCTAACAACTCTGCACTGCTCCCCTCGCCCATCTCTCCCGTCACTCCATCAGGACACGGTGCATAGGAGGGTACACTGGTTTTCCCATGCCCATTGGGAATTGGCTGTTTCTGTTTTCTGGAGTAAAAAGGTTCCTGTGGGTCAGGTAAGGTCTCTGCTTGGCAAGAAGTTCTGAAACAGAGCCACTGACCACACCCACCTCCTCTGGGCATGGAGCAGCTCTGAGGGCCGGCAGAACTGAAGGCAGAGCTCATCTCTCCGGCAGAACTGAAGGGAAGACCATGCATACCCTTCCGTCCCTCACCCTTCACATGCCCAAAACCATCAGTGTCACACTTCATAATCCCTATCACTGTATTTCATTAGTTCCATGCTGTTTTACTAATCCTGAATCTAAACAGATTGGTTCAAAAGGAGATCCTCCTATTTTTAAAGTAATTAGTGATGTACCTGTGAGCTTTGCATGGATGAACTAAGCACATGACCCTTTCTTGTACATCAGAACCTGCACACACATGTAAAAACAGGACCCATTTTTGACAGATGTGAAACCACCATTTATTTGTAATAAATAATTACACAATCTAAAAAAAAAAAAAAAAAGACCCGGCTTCCCCATGTTCTGGGTCCCTCCCTGCCTCGCTGCCGGGGATGCCATCGGGTCCCGAAGCCAGGCAGGACGGCTTCTGTGTGTTCTGGGTTCCTCCCTGCCTCGTCGCCAGGGACATGATTGGGTCCCCCACAGCCAGGCAGGACGGCTTCCTCGTGTTCTGGGTCCCTCCCTGCCTTGCAGGGTCACGGATCACCACCAGGGTGGGGGGCAGGGAAGAGGCAGATGCTGGCAGCCTCTTCCCTGCCCTGCCCGATCACCAGCTGGGGGGCAGGCCTTTGCCCCGGTTCTAGGATTTAGGGTGGGGGGCAGGGCAAAGGCAGCCCTGGGGGCCGCCTTTACCCTGCCACCTGGCTCTTGCGTGCCACATGGGTTTCTGATCATGGTTTTTCCGTCCTTCCCCTTTCGCCTCCCATCATTGAGCCTACCTATGCAAATTAACCACCATCTTTGTTGGCGGTTAACCTCCATCTTTCTTGGCAGTTAATTTGCATATCGCCCTGATTAGCCAATGGGAAGCATAGCGGAGGTACAGTTAATTACCCTTTTTGTCTTTTATTAGATAGGATTTTATTGATTTTTTTACAGAGAGAAAGGGAGAGGGATAGAGAGTTACAAACATCGATGAGAGAGAAACATTGATCAGCTGCCTCCTGCACACCTCCTACTGGGGATGTGCCCACAACCAAGGTACATGCCCTTGACTGGAATCAAACCCAGGACCCTTCAGTCCATAGGTCAACACTCTATCCACCGAGCCAAACTAGTTAGGGCCCCTTCATTCATCTTAATGGTCCTCCAATCTGAAGACTGAAAATGACCTCAAGGGTTTATCTCATTTAGCAATTTGAGAACTTTGGACAGTCACATCAGCCCCTTAACATGTACAAACTATCATAATACCACTTCTTCATTATGCTTCAAAGGATGTATGTACCCTAGTTTTGTCTGATAATGTTAATGCTGGGACCAAAGGACAGAAAGAGGAAAGGAAAATTACTCCCATCATTCATTCTCAGCCTCAAGACTGTAACCTTCAAAAGATCCAGACAGGAAATCCCCTAGCACTAACTGAAGACATAATCCATTTATCACAAATTTGGGATTGATAGCCACCAACGCTGTCAAATAGCTGAAATACATTACTTTAAGCAGAGGTCACCCTTTATGGTCTCTATTTGGTCTCTTCAGGGGCAAAATGGGAGGAACAAGATCAAATAATAATATTAGGTTGCACCATAAAAGTGATAATTGCTTATGGTTCAACCTAACAATAGTAATAATGATAAAAGCTAACAATTACTGAGCACTAACTCTGTAGCGAGGTGCATTAAAAGCATCATCTTCTTTTCTTTTTTATTTATTTACTAGAGACCTGGTGCATGAATTTGTGCACGGGTGGGGTCCCTTGGCCTGGCTGGCAATTGGGGCCAATTGGGGCCATCTCGCCCAGTCCCTATCGGGGCCATCAGGGCCAGCCAGCTGGGGGAGAGACCGTGGGAGGTTGGCTGTGGAGCGCACTGACCACCAGGGGCAGGTCCTGCATTGAGCATCTGCCCCCTGGTGGTCAGTGTGTGTCATAGCCACTGGTCAACCGGTCGACTGGTCATTAACAGTCGCTTAGGCTTTTATATATATACTAGAGGCCCAATGCACGAAATTCGTGCAAGAGTAGGCCTTTCTTCCCCTGGCTGCCGGCACTGGCTTCCCTCCGGCTGCTGGCAGGCACCTGGGACCTGGGCTTCCCTCGCAGCCCCAGCTTCATCTGGAAGGTTGTCTGGAAGGACGTCCAGAAGGGTGTCTGGTCTAATTAGCATATTATGCTTTTATTATTATAGACTAGGGGCCTGATGCATGAAGACTCGTGCACTGGGGGTGGGTCCCTTAGCCCGACCTGCACCCTCTCCAATCTGGGAGCCCTCAGGGGAGCCCTCTCCAATCCGGGTGTTTCTGTCTGTCTTTGCAACCATATGAGCGAATTGTCTGAGACCCCCAACCCAGTTTGGTTTGTTGCTCACAGAATAATAGAGGCATTTTTTTTCTTTGCTTCATTGGTGGAGATTTCCTGGAAGTTTTAGGATATCTTCCCTTTAATTTTTCCTAGACACTCTGATTTTACTTATGTCTCTCACCTTTGCTTTCCCTCCATCCCCCACCGCAAGAGTAACTTGCTCCAGGCTCACTTTGCTGCAGTGGTTCTCAACCTTCTGGCCCTTTGAATACAGTTCCTCATGTTGTGACCCAACCATAAAATTATTTTCATTGCAACTTCATAACTGTAATGTTGCTACTGTTATGAATCATAATGTAAATATCTGATATGCAGGATGGTCTTAGGTGACCCCTGTGAAAGGGTCATTCGACGGCCAAAGGAGTCGTGACCCACAGGTTGAGAACCATTGGTCTAGGAGATCCGTCTACCATCAGAACTACGATTCCCAGCATTCCTGGTGCTCCCCATGCTCTGGGCTTCTGCTTCTGGTCCTGGGGCTGCTACCAGAAGTACTATTCCCAGAATTCCCGGTGCTCCCTGTGCTCTAGGTTTCCCCTTCCTGCTGTGTCTCTGTCCCATGGCCTCCCACTCTGCCACGTCCTCCCAAGCCTCCGGCTCTCCTGCTCTGCTCTCCGCCCAGCTGCTTGGGGGAGCAACCGAGGGAGCCACATCCCCCCAAGCTGCCAGCTCTCCCACTCTGCTCTCCACCTGGCGCCTGTGTATGCAAATTAACCTGCCATCTTTGTCAGGTTAATTTGCATATTCACTGATTGGCAAAGGGATGATCAATTTACATGTTTCTCTTTTATTATATAGGATAGATTGATTTGAGAGAGACAGGGAAGGGAGAGAGACATTGATCTGCTGCTCCACCCACTCATGCATTCACTGGTTGATTCCTGTATGTGACCTGACTGGGGATCAAACCCACAACCTTGGCACATCAGGACAATGCTCTAACCAACTGAGGTACCTTGCCAAGGCCCACAAATATCATCTCCTTTTAATACACATGCCCTTCATATGAAGTAGGTATAGTTGACCCTTGAACAACTTGGGGTGGTGTACCAACATCCCCTCTAGCAGTCTAAAGTCCTCATAATCCTCACATAAATTTTGGTCTACAGTGGGCCCTTTGAATACGCATATTCAACCAATCACAGGTTGAAACAGTATTTCTGATCTGAGGTTGGGAAACAGCAGCTGGGAAACAGTGGTTGGGAATGCAGAAAAACTGTTTTTGATCCACAGTTGGTTGAACTCACAGATTCAAACCAGGTACATACTAAGTGTTGACTGTATTTATTTTTTAAAAATCTACATATAAGTGAACCTGTACAGTTCAAAATCGTGTTGTTCAAGGGTCAACTGTACAATTATTAGCTCATTCCCCCACCAGCCTTTTACAAACAAGGAACTGGAGGCTCAGAGAGGTTAAGTGACTTGCCCAAGATCACACAGCTTGAAAGAGGAAAAGATAAAATTTCGAATCCAATTCTGATTCCACTGCCTCCTCAAGTTACTTTTAAGTTTAAATTCCTGTAAGTATACTAGGAATTAACCCCACCTGATCAATCTTTGAACATGGTTAACAGGCTAACGAGTAGGGAACAGTTAGAAAAAAAGTGACCTCTCAGGATTTCAATTAGATACTTAGGGGAGGCTTAGGGGTCTTTTCTGGAATTTCTCAAGATTGAACTACCAGAAATTGCTACATAGACTCCCAATGCCTAAAGCCCCTCCTTAGGAACAAGAGGAAGCCAACATTGTGAAAAGCAGAACTCTACTCAAGTTTCACTGCTAGGAATATTACAGGCTTCCGCATTTAGAGGACCTCTTAGAAAATGCAAATACATTTGACTAGCCTCAATTAACACCTAAACCTTAACACCTCAGCAAGAAAAGGTTGAAGGAGGCAGATTAGCACATTTCCCTCAAGAGAAAGAACCTGTTACTTCCTCACTTTCTTAAGCCTTCACATACAATATTTTCCTTGTCCCAGCAAAACCAGGGAAGTGAGTAGAGCCACACTTTATACACAAAGAAACTGAGGCTCAGAGAGGCCTTTTAAATTTAAGTAATTTACCCCCAGGCCACTGAGCTCCTTAAAAGTGGCACATCAGCTAGCACCTAGCCTTGTCCTGCCACCTAACTGCTTGAACTGGTGATTTCACAATTCACAGCTCCAAAGTACTGTCACTAATAACAATTTCTCATTTGGCCTCAAAATCCTGGACAAAGTCAACCCTAAACATCCCCTCACACCCCCACTGAAAGAAGGTATAAAGATATAAAACAGCTTTGAACAGATGATATGACACTTTGAAGAACCTATCCATTAGAAGGGGCTACAAACCAATAAAGCCCAAGAGAAAATTCCGCTGAATAAGATTATCATAAAGAACCAATCTTGTTAACAAAAATTCACTTGAATCAGTCAGCTACACCTGACTGGAAAGGCTGACAGTTCCCGTTTTCTTCAGACATCAGGAAACCTTCTGGTCAACCCTACCTGCCAGGAACATCTTATTTGTTTTCGCTTGCCATACAGCACTTTGCTTTGCATCACATAGTTCTTGTGTAACTATCCATGCATGTGATTAACAAGGTGGTGAATGTGAAAATTCCCTGAGAAATTGAAAGTATTATATAGATACAGACAGTCCTCAGGTTATGTCGGACTCGACGTACGTTATTTTGTGGTTACGTCGGACTCGACGTACGTTATTTTGTGGTTACGTCGCCATCTCCCATTTATTTATTAAAAAAAAAAAAGTTCCGTCATTTCGATGTATGTACATATGTGCTTTATGTTTTTTATTATTTATTTACCACAAGTAAAGGTCAGGAATTATTCTCTTTCTTTTAATTTTTTTTACTGTTTCACTTCATTACTGTTGTGTATGTGCTCCATGTGAGTGACGTAGGTGCTTATGTAGGTGGGTTCCGATTTACGGCGAAAATGAGTTACATCGTGCTGTAGGAACGGATCTCTGACGTAGTCCGAGGACCTACTGTACAAGGCTTTAGGCAGGAACCAATTTTAACGTATTTATTTAGTGAGTGCCTAATAAAGATATCTACTATTTCCTATCAGAGAATCTCAATTGTATTTATCAAATAATTAGCAAATCATTTCATACGTTCAATTTCCTCAACAGTTGTTTCTGTAATGTTATCAGTTAAAATTTAGACATAGCCCAAAATCAAATTCCCACCTTGAAGTAAGATTAGAATTGGGCTTATTCTTGGCTCCAATTCATAGTGTTCATTTTACCTCATTTAATGCCATATGTTCCAGAAAACTTACCTTATCCTGCTTGTTGCCGAAATGACTAAAATACCGCAGACTACAATTCGGGCTGGCTCCCTCCGGAGGATTCCATGTCCATTTTACTGTGCAGAGGTTTTCAATTGAAACACTCAAATTCGTCACTGGTGGCTGAGTTTCTGTTCAAATCAAGCATAATAAATAAATTTATCAGTATCAGCCACTGTTTGGGGTGATTCATTTAATTCATTCCTCCAAGTCCTAGAAGTCAAGAATAAGAAAAATGAGCAGAGCCCAGTGGTTGAGTATCAATCTATGAACCAGGAGTTCAAGGTTCAATTCCTGGTCAGGGCACATGCCCAGGTTGTGGGCTCCATCCTCAGGGTGGGGCATGCAGGAGGCAGCCAATCAATGACTTCTCCTCATCATTGATATTTCTATCTCTCTCTCTCCCTCTCTCTTTGAAATCAATAAAATTGTATTTTAAAAAGCTGAGTAGAAATATCTAACATTTATTGAGACAGGCACTGTTCTAAGTACTCTCCGCATATTCACCCATTGAATCCTCACAACAACCTTATAAGAAAGACGGGGACTAACAGCCTGTTCTTAAATATGAGGCAACTAAGGTGCAGAGAAGTTGAGTCACTTGTCTCATATCCTAAGGCTAGTGAATGACAGACAGAGCTGGGTGCAAACCCAGAAATTCATGTGGCTCCAAGGTCACGTTCTTAACTACTTGCTATACAGAGAAAAATATATTCTTAAATTTCTAAGTTTTCCTCCTGCAGGAATTTGGGGTTCCCCACACTTGGGATCCACGTCTCTCTCAATACAGTCACTTCCATCTCAGCAGTTCTGCCAGTGAGCTTAAGCGTCTAGTCTGCTTGCTAACATGATCTGGCAATTATTTATAACTCTGCCAGAGAAGTACTGAGAGAGATTTAACAGCACTTGTTCTTCCCTTGAGTTCTGACACTAAACAGCTGGAACTGTACCTTTAGCTAATCTGAAGGGGGAATAAAAGAGGAGAAACTGTGAACCAGTACAAGTATCGTAAAAATGTGTTTAATTTGGAGAAAGCCTCCACACCAAATATTTACTATTATTTTGGACGAAGCTCTATGACAGTGATGGCGAGCCTATGACACGCATGTCAGAGGTGACACGCAAACTCATTTTTTTGGTTGATTTTTCTTTGTTAAATGGCATTTAAATATATAAAATGAATATCAAAAATATAAGTCTTTGTTTTACTATGGTTGCAAATATCAAAAAATTTCTATATGTGGCACGGCACCAGAGTTAAGTTAGGGTTTTTCAAAATGCTGACACGCCGAGCTCAAAAGGTTCACCATCACTGCTCTAAGATGAGGGAAAGGAGTTTTACTACTTCTGCCAAATACAGGGAAATACATAGGGGCAGGAGTACATAATTTCAAACTTCCTTGAGAACTTTCCCTGAGGCCAGGACTACCAAAATCATCAGCCCAGATACTGGGTGAGGGGTGTACAGGAATGCTCTGTCGTACCTTCGCAACCTCTCTGTAAATCAAAAATTACTCCAAAATAAAGTTTATTAAACTCATTTTTTAAACAATCCCCCAAATTATCTATAAAGTGGCAAATAATCATTATTAATTACTTAAGAACTACAGTTATATTAATTTATCAATCTATAGAGTTATATTTTATACCCTATGCTGACACTGTGGAGTGCACTGGGCCTCTTACATAATCTGCAATACTTATAGCATTACTTTTCTCTTTAAACTGAACAAAAAAATTCCATGTGTCCCAAAAATATCAACCCGACAGGCACTACGTAGTTGGGATATCCCCCAACAGTCAGTTTTATACATCGCAGCCAAAAAGGCCCTTGACTCTCAATATTTATTCCCTCTTTCCTGACTCTACTACATTAGACTTTCAGCAAGGTAGACCAGAGGCCCAAATGTGGGAAGGAGCAGCCCACAGCAGGCTAGGCCTTGTGGAAACAGGGAATTCCTATTGCACTTCATTCTAACCCAGCTAGTGCCAGAGAGCACCAATGGCTCAAGCAACAGGGTTTTAAGTGACTACAAGAGTGTACAGCTATTCCGTTTTGGCTCTTCTAACATCACATCAATGATGTTTGTTTGTTTTTACTTTTATTTCAGAAAGGGAGAGAATCATTAATCAGCTGCCTCCTGCACGCCCCCTACTGGGGATCATGCCCACAACCTGGGCATGTGTCCTTGACCAGAATCAAACCCGGGACCCTTCAGTCTGCAGGCCAACGCTCTATCCACTGAGCCAAACCAGATAGGGCCAATGATGTTTTTGAAGACAAATCATTTGTCAGATATAGAGCCTCTAATAAAAACTTGCTCCTACTGAAGACTATAATCTACATTAGGATTATCTGTCTTATTTTCCAGGTTCCAGAACTAAACTGAAACAACCTTTCCACCTACCTCCCACTCCTACACAAAAATTGAAGCCCTGGTAATAAAAACATTAGCTATTTATGGTTCAGTTACATTGGACAGCAATTTTCAAGTAATTTAAGACCTTTTAAAGTCTTTCTTTAACCTCAGTGTTTTAACAGAATAATATCCTGCACTATTTCCAATCTCACAAATGGATTTAATTCCTCCTCCACCTCCCCCCCCCCCACACACACACACATCTGTTTTGAAGTGTCCTTTAGTCAGATCTCATTGTTTGTGCATTTTAGGCTATTTGTGAATATCTGCTATTCTTTTTTCCCACTAATGATTCCTTCCATTTTTTCTGAGATTTTTCTACTTCCTATACTTTAAAACACACACACAGAGAGAGACACACACACACACACACACACACACACACACACACACAAATATACACACACCGAAACTTTAAATACAATCTCCAAATGTTTGGATATATATGAATACATGTGTATGTGTGTATAATACATCCAGACATCTACATAAATAAGTGCAGACCGTACTTCTTGTAAAGGTCTCTAACAGCAGCTCACAGGTAATAGGACATAGAATTTCAGTGGAGTGGAGTGACTAAGAACATGGGCTCTGGAGCCAGACTGAGTTCATATGCCTGCTCTGCTACTTACCAACTGCCAAGTCACTTAACCTCTCTATGCCTCAGTTTTCTCATATATAACACGAGGATGATCATAACCTAACAATTATTAGCAGGATCAAATTACTTAATACAGATAAAATGCCCTAACAGTGCCTGGCACAAAGCAAGCGCTCAATAAATGTTAGCTAGCTGCTCTTTTTCTCCTTCAAGAGACAAAGAAGTTCTAAACAACTGTTTTGGTTTCCTCTGGAGGTGATATGTGCCCATGGTTTTTGAGACAGAAGATCTCTCTTCTGCCTAATAAGCTTTCCTTAGGCAGCTAATGCATCCATTTCTTAGAGGCTGATCACTTACTTCAGAAAGCAAAGTGTGAAGGAGAGGAGAGAGGGACTTAATGTGATCAATGCTCTTTCTAATAAGGCATGTTGCTTAGCTAATGGTTTTGCATGCGTATTTGGGGAAAAGTTAAGGAAATCACAAGAATCACATATGAGACATCTATCTCCTTCCCTTACATCTATTCACTCATCAACTCAGTCTGTCCATTTTTTTCTTGCACCAACATCTCTCTGTGTCATTTCAATCACACTGGTTTGCTCTGATGGGCCCATGGTCCTGGACAGAAGGAGTCCACAACACAACTTTCTAGTGGTCACCTACAACCCAGTTAAGTCTCCCTGCTTGCTTCTCCTCCAGTGTAATTCTCCCACTTTGCTCCCCACTTAGGGCCTTCGAGGGCAAATGAAACTCTTCTGTTTGGACTGACTTTGCTGAAGCACCCTCCTGCCAAACCGGGCTCCTCCACTGAGCACAAAAAAACACTCTCACCCTCTCACACCAGGGCATCTGCTCTTGCTATGCACCCCCCCCCACCCCCCGCAACGGGAATAATTTCTCCACTTATTCAAATTCCACCCATCCTGAAGGGCTAGGTCAAGTTTTACCTCTTCCATGAAACTACCAGCCCTCACAGTTTCCCCTCTTCTGAGTGCCTACAGTACTTATTGTTTGGAACACACAGTCTGGCAATTATAAAGCAAGTCTCCAAGCTACGAACATTCACTCTTTAACAAGTGGCCTGTATATACTTTCATGGGTCCCAACTAGACCTGCCCTGCTACTCTGGGAGGCACCCTGCTCCTCTCCCAGCCAAGGACTCCCCTCACCTCTAAACAGAGAGGCACTGATACAGTGGTTAAGGCCTCTGAAATCAGGCTGTCGGGGTTGGAAGCCTGGCTCCTCCACTACCAGCTGTTGTTCAAGCAAGGCTGGTAGGCTCACTGTGCTGCAGTTTCCTCAGATACAAAATGGGACTAATACCAGCACCTACAGTATAAGTTTTGTGTAAAGATTAAATGAAATAATACAAGCGAAAAACTTAAAACACTGCCTGGCATAGAGCAAACACTATATAAATGCTAGTTGGTGTTATTAATTCATGCCACAATGTGGGCTACAATTCTAAACAAAATAAACTAAGCTGGTGACCTAATCATTCTCTAAACTCTCAAGGTTAGAGTTAAGAGAGCCCTTAGAACTATGGAGTTCACACGGCATAAGGAAGAGGAAATGACTAGCCCAGAGTCCAACAGCTGGGAAATGTCAGACCACTAAAAGTCAAGTCCCCTGACTTTTTTTTCTTCTTCACCACTTTGTAATGCAATTCTATCAGTATTTCTAATGGGGAAAAAATCTCTGTATTCTAAGTCATCAAGTTGCCAATGAACCCCTATGACAAAACTGATTAAGTTGGGGGGGGGTATTGTCTAGAAGGCCAGCTGTTGTTTCAGGTGTGTGTGGGAGGGAGTCTGTAGGAGGGAGGGTGCTGGAGTAGCACTGTGAAAATCAGGAGACTAATGAGATGGGTGACCTTAAACAAGTCCCTTCCCTTCAATCGACATCAGTTTCCGCAAATAATTATGGAAATTGGATCTCCCCAAATGAACTAGCCGCACCTTGGGGGCAAGGCTGATGCTGTACACTCAGGTTCTAAGTGAATGTACAGCACCTGGCTGAGTACTAGAAAAGGCAGGCACTTGAATAATTACTGACTGACAAATTTCAAACCTCTCAGGTCTCTACTCAAATGCCACCTTTTCAATGAGGTCTTCTCACTCTGTCCTCTTTACAATGGCAAACGCTTTTGTTTTTCTACATAGCACTTAGCACCATCTGACATACCTTATATGCTCCCCCACCCCGACTCTTCCAATAGCAGATAAGCTCCACAGGGAGGGGACTTGCTCATTGTTGACTGAATCGATTGAGGACTTCGAAGTTTCCTAATCAGCATTTCAACTTGGGTTTCAAAGCACAACACGTAGGTGAAAATACAATAAGCAAATTGTGGTGTTTGTGTCAATGTGATAAAATCTATCAAATCTGGAGCTTCCTCCAAAATATCCAGAAGGCCACTCGTACCAGGAGCTGTCCCTGAGGAAGTCATTGGCCCCCAACTTTTCACAGTGATTCTGAGGGTTAAATAAAAGTTGCCACACAGCGTGAGGGGTATAGGCGAACTCTCTATACTTTCCCTGCAAGTTTTCCGTGAATCAAAAATTATTCCAAAACATAAAGGTTATTAAAGAGAATAAAAAAGCATCGGCCTGGATGCTGCCCCGGGTTTCCCAATGGATTTCTTAGATTCCAGAGGAGGACGTGATCCGCACATCCTTTTTCTAAGAGACTAGGACCTTCAGAGGTTCCATTCACTCCCACCCCTTCACCGGACCGGGCTCGCCCGGATCTCGGACTCTGTTCTCGGACTCCAGGCCCCTCGACCCGTTCTGGACTCCCAGGCGACATTCCGGGTCCCGAACCGCCGCCCCGAGACGCGAGAGTGTTTCGGTTCGGTGCCCAGGCGCCTGTCTCCTTTAGGCTCTTCGGCTCTTGCCGATGGCGCGAGGGAAGAGCGGCGGCGAGTCTTCGTCCTCCCGCTCCGCCGTCGCCGCCCGGGATCCGGAAAGCCCCGCCGCCCCTGGGTTCCCCACCTGGAAGCGGACGCCGGAGACCGCCGTCGCCCATCGCTGGGCGTCGAGTAACAGACCCCGGTGCCCATTCCCGTCGCGGCCCTCGGCCGCGGAGCCCTCGCCCGCCTCTCGGCCGCTCCCCCCTCCGCCCCTCGGTCGCTGTCCCCGGCCCGGGGGGCCACACTCACCCGCGGGCACCGCGTCCCCGCCGCCGCCGGCGCAAAGGAGCAGCGCCCATAGCGCGCAGAGCCGCGCCGGCAGCTCCATGCAGCCCCTCGCCTCGGAGCCCGGCGGGCGGCGGCAGCCTCGCCAGTCTCCGCCTCCTTCGCTCCGGCTCCCACTTCCCGGCTCCGCCGCCCTGGAGGCTGGGGCCGGCGCAGACGGGAAGGGCCGCCCCGCCCACCGGCCGCAGGTAACCCGAGCCGCCAGCGCGGTGGGGGCGGGGCGGGGCGCAGCGGCTACAGGGTCAGGCGCGCAACACCTGGCCCAGCCGCCCTCGGAGCCTCCTGAGTCTCATCGCGGGCCAAACAGAACCTCCTGGACCACATCGTCCCCCGCCCCTGCCAGCGCCTGTCGGTCCCCGACCCCCGGGCCCGGGTCTCCGCTGCGTGCCTACTTGCGGGGCCTTGGCCTTTCCAAGGACTGTGCCCTGCTGGGCACCAGGGCACGGCCATCTAGGGGAAAGAGCATTGGCCTGGGAGGCTAGAGACGTGGCTTCTAATCCTTGGCCTCTGAGCCATTGTTTCCTAAACTGTGAGTCCAGGGCTAGTAATCCCAGCCCCACCTCACTAGGTGGACTTGGAAGACCACAGATTGGATTAGTCATGTGAAAATGACTAAAAGTCTATTTAGAATCTAATACATAATATTGAGGGGGGCGGGGAACCACAGCTCTAAATATAAGGGTCAGTGCCATACTGTGTACTTGGATTTTTTAAAAGCACACAACTAACTTTCCATGTGTTTCTTTTCTGTGGGTATGAATTGAGAGGATGGAAAGTGAGGCAGAAGGATACATATTAAATAGAGGAAAGTGGGTGACCAAGGGCCATTGAAGTTGGGAATGAAGGAAACATGGAGCCCTTTATTTGCTTCCTATTGCTGCTGTAACGAATTACCATAAATTTGCTGACCTAAAACTACAGTTTTATTATATTAGAGTTCTGGAGGTCAGAAGTCTCACTGGGCTAAAATCAAGGTGTGGGCAGAGCTGTCTTCCTTTGGGAGGTTCTAAGGGAAAACCTATTTCCTTGCCTTTTCCAGCTTCTAGAGCAGGGGTGGGCAAACTTTTTGACTCGAGGGCCACAATGGGTTCTTAAACTGGACCGGAGGGCAGGAACAAAAGCATGTATGGAGTGTTTGTGTGAACTAATATAAATTCAAAGTAAACATTGCATAAGAGGGTACGGTCTTTTTTTTTTTTTAGTTTTATTCATTTCAAACGGGCCAGATCTGGCCCGCGGGGCTGTAGTTTGCCCACGGCTGTTATAGAGGCTGCCCACATTCCTTGGCTTGTTGCTATACCACTCAGACCTCTACATTCCTTCTTACATCATCTCTCACTCTGACCCTCCTGCCTCCCTTTTTCATTTCTAAAACCCGTTTGATTAAATTGGACCTACCAGATAATCTACGATAATCTCCCCACCTCAAAACCCCTGATTTAATCACATCTGCAACATTCCTTTTTCCTTTTGCCAGGTAAGGTAACATATTCACAGTTGTCTGGAATTAGGACATGGACATGGTGGGTGGGGAACATTTTATGTTACCATCTCCCAAAAAAGAGTCATGTCTGGATGGATGAGACCCACCAACTGAGGTGTATTTTGTTTGAATTAAGCCAATGTATATACCTGAAATCTGTTGCAAATAATATATCAATAAAAATGCTGATAATACACCTAGTTCAGAACCTCCCCAAAAGCCATGGAATGTTGAACCCATCCAAAACAAAGTCCTCACTCTTGGCCCTCAAATTCAATGAATATTTATTGTCCTTTCAGGAACTGTGGTAGACAGCCATTACAAATACTAGTAGGCCCTACCAACAAAAGCTACATCCAATGCAAGGGGCTATTATAAAGGCAAGAACAAGGAACTGTGGGGAACAAAGAAGAGGCATCTTATGGGAGGGAAAGGACAAGGAGAGCTTCCAGAAGTCAGGCCTGCATGTACTGAATTTTAAGATACGGAGTCTGGTTCAAGGTTCATAATAAATCCTTGCCTGCATATATTATTGAACAAAATAATGTTTATGAAAACATTTTATAAACTACCAAACCCTGTACAACTGCAATATTATTTTTCAGTTATTTCTTATAATGTAATTTCTAAATTAGCCTGCAAATAGGCCAGTCTCTAACCTAAGACCTCCTCTCCCATCACCACACGCATGCATACTTGTTGACATTTGCCATAAACATTATACAATAAGTTTATAATAATGTCTCCAGAATCATTATGTCATCTGCCTTTAAGAAGTCTCCAGTGAGAACAGGAGCCCCTGCGGACTGGCTGAGTGCCATTGGGTACATTGTCTGCATAGACTAAGCAAGCGAGTACTTAATGAAACAACAGTAATGGCAGGAAATGATTAGGAAAATGAGGGTCAGAGCTTGTCATTAGCCTCTAGAAAACACCCTGAGAATTTGGACAGACATTGTGAGCAAAACGACAAAGGGCAGTGGTGTGGCCTGCTGTCTGTGAGTAAGACTGTTGCAGTCATTTCCACATTCTCTGGACCCTAATTATCAAACATTAAAAAAAAAATTAAGGAGGTCGTAAGGGTTAGGAGTGCTGTTTCTTCAACATCAAACTTTGATTTGTAATCTTTATGTCCTTTAACTGAATGAGCATCTTGGATGGAATTAAGCCACTGTCCTGTCTGCAGGAAGATGAAGATAAATGGAAGGCTTTCCAGGAACTGCAATAAACAAGAGCTCTCGTTTTGCCTTGTGTAATCAAAGTCCTGATGAGTCAACATCAAGTTTAGCTGCTTTAACCCTTAATTCATCGAGCCCTGATGACTTGGGTGTGAGACTACCATTTGCCTCTACTTGCACTTTAGCCTGAGGTGGCTGGAGTTCTGGACTGACCTAGTCACCTCAGCCACTCTAGTTGGCTCTCTCCTTTTCTCTAAGGGGAGTTAGAAAAGGGCACAAACAGGAAAACATCTGGGAGGAAAAAATGATGTCCCTCTTTCCAAAGTCAGGCCTTCTTCCAGCCAGTTAGAGATACCCTCCTGAGTTCATAGCTAAGAATTGTGGTTCCTTAGGCAAAAGTCTCACAAAGGGTCTTCTACCTTTTATTAAACAAAAACCAAACAGATCCCCACCACTACTGCAAAGCAAAAAGGGAAGTAGCAAATAGGGAATTTCCCTCTGACACTAGAGCAATGGTTCCCAATGGGGGCAATTTTGCCTCCCCAGGGGACATTGGGCAATGTCTGGAGATATTTTTGGTGGTCATGACTTGGGGTTGTGGGTGTGCTACTGGCGTCTGCTGCATATAGGCCAGGGATGCTGCTAAATATCCTACTAGGCACAGGCCCATCTCCCACAACAAAGACTTATCCAGCTCAAAATGACAATACTGCCAAAGTTGAGAAATCCTGAGCTAATGTCCTCTTTGTTATCTTTTGTACTTCACCCCTACCCACCCATTCTCCTCATGCCCACCAAAAATCCCAGAGAAATTAATGCTAGAAGTAGTTACCTTTGACACCTCTTTTCTTTGTATCTAATGTTCATAGTTTCTCCACCCCATCATCTAGTCATGTAATCACTTGCATCATAAAACACCTCTCAGATCTCTTCTCTACCCTCCTCACCTCCATAGTTATACTCGGGTCCTTATGGCCTTTCCCTTATACAATCAATACAGTCTTCAAGTCCACCTTTCCTGAGATAGATCTTTCCAATGTGCAAATCTGATCCTTTCACTCCCAGCTTATGTTTCTTAAGTGACCACACCTCCCCTCAAATTCGACAAAAGGAAGTCCCAACTCCCTTATTTCTTCATGTCGCATTCCCCACTCTGCCCAGCTTCTTCTCCAGCTAGTCTCCTCAAGTCACTTGGCACTCTTATTCTCCTAGCTAGCTGGCCACCTTTGAGCAATTTTGTTTGGTCTACGTCATGTTTAAGTTTATTTAGATTTTGATGTCTAAAATGAAAAGAAAATCAGGAGATTTTGCATAACACTCCCTATTTCCAGCTTCTCTGGGGAAATCACAAGTTCTGGTAACAGTGGACCTGCAGTCCAGTGTGCCAATAGTCAGCAGGCCTAAGCAGGGGTGATCACTTTAGCAACAGGGCACATGCTCCCTGGCTGACCTTTAGCAACAGGGCACATGCTCCCCAGCTGGCCTGGCACTTATTACCTGCCTGGATCCTGTTTGTCACCTCTGATATTTTCTCACTATAACTCTTTCCTCTTGCTGTTCTCTTTGGCCAGAAAGCGTTTCCATTCCTCAAATGCCATTATTTTTTGGCTTAACCCACAAATGCAAAATTCTTTACTCCCCCCTATATGTGTGCTAATAGCACTTAACAAATTCTCAACCACAGCAAATAATACAGAGGTTTGTGTGCATGTCTATTTCTGCCACTGGACTCAAGCTCCTGAAGGCTAGAGACTCTGTCCAGGCTGACCACAGGAGTTTCACATAAGAGGGGCTTAGGAATAGTAATCTGATTGGAAGACACAACATCAGGGGGCTTGACTTGAAGCCATGTGTGTACAGGAAGGACATTGCCCTTACTTAGATTTTAAATTTATCTGGGACAGCTTGAGGGAAAACACCATCTGGCACCGCAGCGAAGATAGAGATGAAAATAACATGGTAAGTGACATCATGCACTCAATGCGCAGGTTTAATTGACTTGAAGGTTCCGGTTCTTCAGCAAGTGGTTTTCTTCTACTAGTACAAGTTCATTGTGGCTCACTCAAGGGAGTACTGTTTGCACAAGATCCTTTGAGTTTAGTCTGAGGCAGAGTAGCATGGTGCCAGGTGTCTGAGCCAATCTGCTGAGGCCCATCAAACTCTAGATCTCTAAAGTTTACAGCAGTTATTGAACTGATTCTTGGATACAACAAGGAACTCCACTACTCAAAACTCTCCAATGGTCCCCAAGGCCCCACACCATTCTACCGCCTAACTTCCTCTCTTTCTGTTCTCTCCCATGCTGACCTCATGGCCATTGCTCACACTAGCCAAGTACACTCTGCCCAGGCTATTTCCTCTGCTGTTTGTTCCCACCTCAAAGAGAGCCCCAGGTCTCATTCCCTCCCCTCAATCAGAGACCTCTCATAGAGGCCACCCTGGCTGCCACATCCAAAATTGAAAGCCCCATCCACACTCACTTGCTATCCCCCTTCCTGGGTGATTCCAGCTCTCCACACTGGAATATAAGCTTCACCCACCAGGGCAAGGAATTTCTTCTGATTTGCTCCCAGCTATATCCCTAATACTCAGAACCATCTTTGATACATCCTATCTAATAAAAGAGAAACATGGTAATTGGCGTACGACCGCTACCCTTCCCATTGGCTAATCAGCGAGATACGCAAATTAACTGCCAGCCAAGATGGCGGCCGGCAGCCAGGCAGCTTGAAGCTAACATGAGGCTTGCTTGCTTCAGTGACAGAGGACTCCAACGTTCCCTGCCTGCGCTGCCAGCCTCTGAGCCTGCAGTTTAAACATTGTAACAAATATAGAAGCTAAACAAAACTCCAGAAACCTGCTTTCAGCGAGCCTGGGATCTCAGAGCTGGAGTTGATACAGAGTTTCGATTATAGAACGCAAACAAACCAGATACCTTCTTTCAGCAGCAGAGGCCTCAGAGCTGGAGCCAGAGCTAAAGCTGGCCCAGGATAAAAAAAAAAAGAAAAGAAAAAAAGGAGCAATTGGGAGCTTCAGTCAGCCTGAAAACAGCCCTCAGCCCCTCACCCAGACTGGCCAGGCACCCCAGTGGGGACCCCCACCCTGATCCAGGACACCCTTCAGGGCAAACCAGCCGGCCCCCACACGTGCACCAGGCCTCTATCCTATATAGTAAAAGGGTAATATGCCTTCCAGCACCGGGATCAGCGTGACAGGGGGCAGCGCCCAAACCCCCTGATCGCCCTGCGGCTCTGTGTGTGACAGGGGGCAGGGCCACAACCTCCCTATCTGCCCTGCTCTGTTCGTGACAGGGGAAGGTGTCCCAACCCCCTGATCAGCCCTGCTCTGTGCCTGATAGGGGGGAGCTCCCCAACCCCCTGATCGGCCCTGCTCTGTGTGTGACAAGGTGCAGTGCCCCAACACCCCCCCCCCGACGGGCCCTGCTGTGTGTGTGATGGGGTAGAGCCATAACCTGCCCATCAGCCCTGCCCTGAGTGTGAGAGTGGCGGCACCCCAACCACTTGATCGGCCCTGGTCTGTGGGTGATAGAGGGCGGTGCCCCAACCCTCTGATCTGCCCTGCTCTGTGCATGACAGGGGGCAGCGCCCTAACCCCCTGATTGGCCCTGCTCTGTGCATGACAGGGTATGGAGCCCCAACCCCCCTGATGGGCCCTGCTCTGTGCGTGACAGGGGGTGGCGCCACAACCTCTCCATCGACCCTGCCTTGAGTGTGACAGGGGGTGGCGCCCCAACTCCCCAATCGGCCCTGCTCTGAGCCCGACCAGGGGCTGCACCTAGGGATTGGGCCTGCCCTCTGCCACCTGGGAGCAGGCCTAAGCCAGCAGGTGGTTATCTCCCAAGGGGTCCCAGACTGCGAGAGGGCACAGGCCGGGCTGAGGGGACCCCCCTACCCCCCGAGTGCACAAATTTTTGTGCACCGGGCCTCTAGTAGTACATATTCAATAAATATGTTAATGAGTGAAGAAATTACACTTTGCCTGGTGCTGTGAGGGATACCAACCAACCAACCAACCAACCAACCAACCAAGAAAAAGAAGCATTTCTTGTTGTTGTCCTTGAGAAATTTCCAGTCTGTGTTATGGAAAGTTATGTAAAGCAATTAAAGAAAATGCAAAAAAACCACACAAAAAACAAAAAAACAAACAGAAACAGTAAAAAATGCTCATTTGGGGTACAGGCTTCAGAGAAAGGTGAGACAGACCAGTGTGGTTGGAATTGCTTTTAAAGGTTTCTTGCAGTAGATTGGAGTTGAGAGAAGGGAGGGGAGGAGAGGGAAGGGGAGTGGAAGAGGGAAAAGGCAAGGGAGGAAGAGAGTGAGAAGCAGTCAGTTTATAGCTAGATCTTAAGCAATAAGGAGTCACAGCAGACTTTTATAAGCAAGATAGTTTATTTTAACAAATGTTATAACTTAATAAGCTTTCTTGTCATTCTTATGTGTCTGGTATGTTTTCCACATCTTTACTTTCCTGTCTCTACCATTCTGTTTTAGATGTGCTCTTGGAAACAACATGTAGTGCAAATTTGTTTTTTCTATCCAATGGGCAGTCATTGTCTTTTAACTTTAGAGTTTAGTTCTAATATATTTATACTTATTTCTACTATCTGATTTTGTGCCATTTGTCCCATTTTTTTTTTCTGTTTTGTTTTATCCTCTCCCCTCTTGACTTCTTTGAAATGTTGTGGGGGACTTGGATTTTGTTTTTTCATTTCAAGAGCATTTTTATCTTTTGTAAAATAGGCATCACAATAGTGTCTATCACAGTGTTTGTGGTAAGGATTAAATGAGATGAAGAAACTCATATAAAATGTGTATCCAGTGCCCAGCACATAATAAACACTAATAAATGTGAATTATTATTAGAAGTTCTAGTACTCGTTCATCTTTAGGGTTCCCTCATCTCTTGCGGTTCCCCTTCTGATGTTCTCCTTTCTGCTGACAATGTCCCATTTGTTCTCAGTCCTTTTTCTTTCATTTCTCCTTTGCTGCCATTCAATTTCCTGTTTCCTCTTAATCATTCATGCCCAGGCCAGCTACATGTACAGGCTTCCATGATGAAGGCTCTTGGGGAAGAGAGTCAGGGTGGCGAGGTTTGGTGGCACAGCAGAGCAGGAGGAGAGACAGTGGTGCCTTGTCCACTGATTCTCATTCCACAAGACGACAAACACACTGCCCATCACACAGACAGCTCTGCACATCACTCTAGGCTGGCCATGGTAAAATTGGATCAGCTGGAATCATCACTTACTCTGACATGGGTATAAAGACAAAGAACTCACCAGCTAGGATACCATTTGCTTCCTTAGCACCTTCACCTGTAAATGCTCACTGTCCACTCTCAAGAAGGAATCTTGCTGTGGGAGAGTGGGTGTCACCCCACTAGAAATTTGTATATGTACAAACCAGAGCCTGGAAAGAGGAACAAGTTGTGCTCAAACACATTGTGGTCAGAGGAAAATTTTGTCATAATTGTTGTGACATAGCTACAACTAAATTTAGCAACATGTGTATGTGTGTGTGTGTGTGTGTGTGTGTGTGTGTGTGTGTGTGTGTATGATGCTTAGAGAAAGCAACACATTATGGTTCCAAAAAGCAAAAACCCTTCAGATCAAACAAGAAGCCTCCTTCTAATTTGGTATTTGATTGCCATGGCAATTCCTTACTCCAGTTACTTCATATATTTGCTTTTACTGTGTCCTCTGTAGCATGACATTCTTTCAAGATAGATTGTGTCACTGGAGGAACAGGGTTACTTGATGGAGTTTTGGGTGTTTTTCAGTTCTCTGGTGGTTTCCACACTTGGATCATGCTAAGTGAAAAAAGTCAGTCAGAGAAAGACAAATATGTATATGTGGAATCCAAAGAGCAAAATAAACAATCAAACAAAATTGAAAGAGACGCATAGACAGAGACCAAACTGGTGTCTTGCCAGACAGGAGAGGGGTTGGTGGGCTGGGTGAAAAGATGAAGGGATTAAGAAATACAGATTGGTAGTTACAAAATAGTCATGGGGGAACGTAAAGTGCAGCATAGGGAATAAAGTCAATAATATTGTAATAACTATTTATGGTACCCATTGTGTACTGGAAATATCAGGGGAACACTGTGTAAAGTATATGATTAGCTAACCACTATGCTGTACACCTGAGACTAATACAAAATAATATTGAATTTAAACTTCAATTTAAAAATAATGATTCCATGAGAAAAAGGAGGCCTTGTCCCCCTGGATGTAACTCTGTGTGTCCTAAGTCCTTTGAATAATATTCAAATCAGTATGATCTGACTTACATTAGATTAAAGGAACTTAACCTTGAAATCCATTCTACTTTGGGATAATTGATTTTAAAAAAAAATTCTGGATTGTAAAAAAATATTCCGGAGAATGTGGATTCTTCTTTGTCTCTTTATTTTTTCTCTATAAACCGGCCAAAGTCCACAGTTTATGTTGTACACTCTATGAGACGCATGTAGTGACATGTGTCCACCATTATAGTATCGTATAGTTTCACTGCCATAAAAATCAGCTGTGTTCCATCTATTCCTCCCTCCTCCATAACCCCTGGCAAACACTGATCTTTTTACTGTTTCATCTTATCCACGATGTCATATATTTGAAATCATACAGTATGTAGCCTTTTATTATGGGCTTCTTTAAGTGCATTTAATTTCCTTCCAGTCTTTCCATGGAACACCAAGACTGTGCTCCAACAATTGACAAATCTGTCTATCTATAGTACTAATTGAACATTAATATACAAAGACAATCAGTTTCGACAGTTATTGGCAAACTTGCAGAATTTAAGGACCCAAACCAGAGACTGTATATTATTTATTTTCTTGTTAATCCAACATGTAGAGAAAAGTCTTTTTTTAAGTACACTAATTTAATTTAAAATATTAATTCATTACCTTTTTGTACTATAATATCAATATAATACAAATAAAATAAAAATTTTATTTTTCATTAAAATTATACTGGCATCATTATTTAGATAAAGTTTAATAAAATAATATTTTCACTGTCAAAAATAAATAAAAATACAATTTAAAAAAAGAAATAAAAGATGTATTGAACTTACATATTTTGAATGGGCCTCACTTGAATATGAGAGTCTAATCTTTTCTTGTTTATTGAATTTATTGGGGTGATGTTGATTAATAAAATTATGTAGGTTTTTGTTTTGTTTTTATAATATTATTATTTTAAATATGTTTTTATTGGTTTCAGAGAGGAAGGGAGAGGAGGAGAGAGAGAGAAATATCAATGATGAGAGAGAATCATTGATCGGCTGCCCTCTGCACACCCTACACTGGGGATCAAGCCCGCAACCCGGGCATGTGCCCGAACTCCTGGTTCATAGGTCGACGCTCAACCACTGAGCCACACTGGCTGGGCTATATAGGTTTTGAGTATACATTCTACAGTACATCATCTGTACACTGTATTGTGTATTTACCCCCTTGAGTCTCCTTCCATCATCATTTATCCCCCTTTATCCTCTTCTACCTCCCCCCACCCTGCTTCCCTCTGTGAATCACCATACTGGTCCATGAGTCTCTCTCTTTTTTTTTGTCTTTGGCAATTAAGCATATACTTTTATTCTTCACCATAAATTTTAAATAGATGGTGTTGTATTTTTAAATATTTTTATTACAAAAGAACAATTTCAACTTACAATAGAGATGAAATGCACTACATTTCTGACTATATACAATAACAAAATGCCTTGCCATGATTGAAAATTTCTAAAATTACGAGCTATATAATATATTGGATCTGTCTTCATCAAAAAGAATGCTGCTACCAGCATGGAAACAGGAGCAATTTAATTTCCTGCAATGCACAGAAAGTACATGGAGTAGAAGGTGAGATAAACATATGCTGCAGACAGAGGTGCAGAGTGAAACACATCTAGGAGGAGAGAGAGTTTTAGGAAAGAGTGGGAAAAGGAATGGAGAGGGAGAGAGAAAGGGAATGGGGGGAGAGAAGGGCAGAGAAATAGTGGGGGGAATGGGAGAGAGGGTCTTGTTGCAAATTTAGTAGTCAGATAAATATTTGATTTACTAGTAAAATGACTCTGAGGGTCAAAACCGGTTTGGCTCAGTGGATGGAGCGTCGGCCTGTGGACTGAAAGGTCCCAGGTTCGATTCCGGTCAGGGGCATGTACCTGGGTTGCGGGCACATCCCCCGTGGGAGATGTGCAGGAGGCAGCTGATCGATGTTTCTCTCTCATTGATGTTTCTAACTCTCTATCTCTCTCCCTTCCTCTCTGTAAAAAATCAATAAAATATATTTTTAAAAAAATGACTCTGAGGGAGTTTACCTCCCCTAGTGTTCTTTAAACTTTTTAAAATCTTAAGACCCCCTTAAATTCAACCCTACTTTCTTTCCATCTCTCCCACAGGTATTCATTCTAAGGACATGCCTGACTTAGCCTGCATTATAAACTCTGTCTCAGGGTTTACATCCTGGGGAACATAACCCGGGACAAGTGTCTAACGCGGTGCCTACCACATTTATGCTTAAAGTATTGAAGCAGTTCGTTTCCTCAGTTACAGGTAGACTTGACTTTAAACAAACTAAATGTAATAACTTCTAAATACTTGTGAGGATTATACATTTTATAAACATGTTCTTTAAATATCTTAAGGTATTTAGGAGACAATGGGATTTATTTAAAATAAGGTATAATCATTAGGGAAGTACAGATCAAAACCACAATGAGTTACCATTTCATAGCCATTAGGGTG
The DNA here is from genome assembly GCF_963259705.1 of Myotis daubentonii. Classification (NCBI taxonomy): domain Eukaryota; kingdom Metazoa; phylum Chordata; class Mammalia; order Chiroptera; family Vespertilionidae; genus Myotis; species Myotis daubentonii. The sequence goes on from NC_081861.1 coordinate 41,115,735, forward strand.
GCTATTATTTTAAAAAAAAAACAAGACAGGAAATGACAAGTGTTAGTGAGGATGTGGAGAAGTTGAAACTCTTGCATATTGTAACATGGTGCAGCCACTGTGGAAAACAGTTTGGCAGTTCCTCAAAAACTTAGACATAGAATTATCATATTATCCAGCAAATCTACTTCTAGGGCAGTGATGGCGAACCTTTTGGGCTCAGCGTGTCAGCATTTTGAAAAACCCTAACTTAACTCTGGTGCCGTGTCACATATAGAAATTTTTTGATATTTGCAACCATAGTAAAGCAAAGACTTATAATTTTGATATTTAGTTTATATATTTAAATGCCATTTAACAAAGAAAAATCAACCAAAAAAATGAGTTCGCGTGTCACCTCTGACACGCGTGTCAGAGGTTCGCCATCACTGTTCTAGGTATATATCCAAAAGAACTGAAAGCAGTGACTTGAACAGATATTTGCAAACCCATGTTCATAGCAGCATTATTCACAACAGCTAAAACATGAAAGCAACCCAAGTGTCCATTGATGGATAAATGGATAAGCAAAATGTAGAATATACATACCATGCAATATTATTCAGTCTTAAAAAGGAAGAAAATTCTGACACATGCTACAACACTGATGAACATTGATGACATTATGCTAAGTGCAATAAGTGAGTAACCAAAGGATAAACACTGTGTTATTCCTTTTATATGAGGTGTTTAGAATAGTCAGATTCATAGAGACAGCAAGTACAATGGTGGTCGCCAGAGGCTGTGGGGAGTGGGAAATAGGGAGTTATTGCTTAATGCATAAGTGTTTCAGTTTGGGATTATGAAAAACTTCTGGAGATGAATGGTGGTGACAGTTGCACAACAATATGAACATACTTAATGCCACTGAATTGTACACCTAATGGTGAAAATGGAAATTTTTTATGTTATGTATATTTTACCACAGTAAAAAGTAAAATATTTTCAAAAGTATAAATATGACTGAAATCTTGCAGTACATTAGTAAATTGGTTGCATAGAATAGTTAATGAATTATTTCTTTTTATGGCAAAATAATAGCTCATTGTATGGCTATACTACCTTGAAAACATTATGCTAAACGAGAGAAGCCAGTCACAAGAGACCACATATTGGCTGATTCCATTTATATGTGATGTCCAGAAGGGGCAAGTCTATAGAGACAGAAACTAGTTTAATAGTTGCCTACAGCTGGGAGGAGGAGTGGGATGAAAAGAGGAATGACTGCTAACGAGGCTAAGACACACAGGGTTTGGGGACAGGAGGGATGGGGTGATGAAACTGAAAATCATTGAATTCATTTTAAATGAGTGAATTATATGTCAATAAAGCTGTTGTTAACAAATACATTCACGAAAAACAAAACAATAGAAAAGACTCCCTTGAGGAATATCTTTCTTGATTGATCTAGGAAATTAAACTCTTATGCCTCAATGTGAAAAGGTTCATGGGTGTTCTTGTATTTCCTGTCAATCATTCAGTAAGTACTTAGTGAAAACTTTCTGTGGGTAAATAACACTATTAAAGGTACAAAGCAATCTACAAAAAATATTGTCTTAAAATACATGTCTGCCTTTCAGAAGCTTGCACTCTGATTAAGGAGACAAGATATACACACATGAAATGAGATTAAGGGAATGCCATGTTGGAGTTCAATTATCAACTCATGATAATGATTCCATTTGCCACACACAACCAACCAAATTTATTATTATTATAAAATTAGTGATACTGAACATAAGATTTCATAGTGGCTAAGAGCAAGGGCTCTGAAGCCAGACTGCCTGGTTTGAATCCTGACTCTGTCACTTCCTAGCTGCGTGCAATCTTGTGCAAGTTTCTAAACTTCTCTGTGTCTCAGCTTCCTCCTTTTGAAAATGGGGATGATCATGATAATAACATACTTCAGAGGGTTGTTGTGAGGATTAGATATGTTAATTCATGTAAAGTACTTAGAACAGATCCTGGCACATAGCAAATGTTCAATAAAAGTATTAGTTACAAAAAAAGTATTAGTTACTGTTATTTCCAGAAAATAGTGAGAAATCCCTTTGATGAATATTGAATATTTAAACATACATTTTAAATATATTTCTTAACAGAGCTATGACCCTTTTACCGGAGATTTCGGCAATGCATATGCCAGGATATCATTCAGAAATGTCAGTGTTATTGGCTCAGGGTGTCTAAAATGTCTAATATCCTGGCTGGGCACAAAGTAGGGGTTCGATAAGTAATAGAATTCAATGAAAAAATGTAGTTTTTTTTGTTTTTTAATTAAATCTTTATTGTTCAGATTATTACATTTGTTCCTCTTTTTTCCCCCCATAACTCCCCTCCTCCCAGTTCCCGCCCCACCCTCCGCCCTCACTCCCCATCCACTGTCCTCATCCATAGGTGCACGATTTTTGTCCAGTCTCTTCCCGCATCTCCCACACCCCTTTCCCCCCCAAGAATAGTCAGTCCATTCCCTTTCTATGTCCCTGATTCTATTATGATCACCAGATTATTTATTCACTTGATTCTTAGATTCACTTGTTGATAGATGCATGTTTGTTGTTCATAATTTGTATCTTTACCTTTTTCTTCTTCTTCCTCTTCTTAAAGGATACCTTTCAGCATTTCATATAATCCTGGTTTGGTGGTGATGAACTCCTTTAGCTTTTCCTTATCTGTGAAGCTCTTTATCTGACCTTCAATTCTGAATGATAGCTTTGCTGGGTAAAGTAATCTTGGTTGTAGGTTCTTGGTATTCATCACTTTGAATATTTCTTGCCATTCCCTTCTGGCCTGCAAAGTTTCTGTTGAGAAATCAGCTGACAGTCGTATGGGTATTCCCTTGTAGGTAACTGAGTTTCTTTCTCTTGCTGCTTTTAAGATTCTCTCTTTGTCTTTTGCTCTTGGCATTTTAATTATGATGTGTCTTGGTGTGGTCCTCTTTGGATTCCTTTTGTTTGGGGTTCTCTACGCTTCCTGGACCTGTAAGTCTATTTCTCTCACCAGGTGGGGGAAGTTTTCTGTCATTATTTCTTCAAATAGGTTTTCAATATCTTGGTCTCTCTCATCTTCTGGCACCCCTATAATTCTGATGTTGGTACGCTTGAAGCTGTCCTAGAGGCTCCTTACACTATCTTCATATTTTCAGATTCTTTTTTCATTTTGCTTTTCCAGTTGGGTGTTTTTTGCGTCTTTGCATTTCGAATCTTTGACTTGATTCTTGCGCTCCTCTGGTCTGCTGTTGGGTGTCTGTATAATATTCTTTATTTCAGTCAGTGTATGCTTAATTTCTAGTTGGTTCTTTATCACAACATCGAGGGTCTCATTAGATTTCTTGAGGATCTCACTACATTTATCGGTGGCTTCTAGACAGTTCTTGAGAGACCTTAAAAGTGTGGTTCTGAACTCTATATCCTCCATGGACAATTTTGTCCTGTTTCTTTGTCTCCGCATTTTTTATGCTTTCTTGGTGCATCCCCTAGTGGTCTTTGTGCGAAGTCTTGTTGTAGTTAAGCCTTGATTGTTGTCGGCAATAGTGGGGGTGATTTGACCTCCGGGCTAACTGGCTATGAGAGTCCCCTGTGTCTGCAGTGGGAGAGCTTCTGTGCTGAATCTCTAGGGCGGTGCTAATCTAGCATTTGCCTGAGGCTATTCGCAAACGGCTCTGCGCAGGGCTTGGGCAGGGTGGGTCCCTGGGGATCTACAGGGCAGGAGGAGCAAGCAGTTATGGCTGCTCTCAGTTCCGTCCCCAGGGGCTCTGCCTCACAGAGTCCCAGCAACCCTGCAAACCTTGGAGAGAAAGCTGCCCTCGAGTTCTGACCGAAGCCAGACAGTCCCGCTTCTCCCGTTTGAGTCTGGGTCCCTAGAGACTCGCCCGGATCTGGATCTCAGAGTCTGAAACTCCCTCCCGATTGAAAACCACAACCGCGCCCTCCGCCACCAGCCCACTCCGCGCACTCCGCACCTGAGTATTTCACTTCAGCACTGCGCCTCCTCTGAGTCTGGGTATGATATTCTCTTTCCTCCTAGTTGTAGAATTTCCACTCAGCCAGCTTTCCTGTGGTTCTGGATGATGTCCGTTCTGTCTTTAGTTGTTTTTTGAAGTGGTTGTTCGAGGCAGCAATCTCCGGCCTTAACCTATGTCGCCATCTTGGTTTTTTTTTTTTTTTTGAAAAAATGTAGTTTAAAATGTTAAAAATTTTGGTTGATAAGATTATGCCATTTTTTTTGCTCCTTTCCTTTTTCCCAAAATGATTGGATTACTTTTATTTGGTTTTATATTTTTACTAGAGTCCCGATGCATAACATTTGTGCAAGAGTAGGCCTTCCTTCCCCCAGCTGCTGGAACCGGATTCCCTCTGGCACCAGGGACCCAGGCTTCCCTCTGGCTGCTGGCAGGCACCCGGGACCTGGCTTCCCTCGTAGCCCCAGCTTCTTCTGGAAGGTCGTCTGGAAGGATGTCTGGTCTAATTAGCATATTACACTTTTATTATTATAGATTGTTAATATATCAAACCTACAGAAATGTATAGGGACCAACATGATGGACACAGATATACCCATTAAATTCAGTTATAACTTTAATAAGGTTAGCTTTATTAAACTGTGATCCTATACCATATTTGCCTGTGTTTGCTTTCTCTCTTTTTAAGAATTAAGACATTATAGATAGAATTGACACCCATATACACTCTTCCCAGAGTGTCTCCTAAAACCATCTCTCCTTACAAGTCTCATTATATTGAATATTTTTATACTACTACTACTACAATGAGTATATTCATAAATAATGTGGGAATATTTTGCATATTTTAAAACTATGTAAAATGGTAATCTATATACATGTCATTGTAAAACTTGCCTCCTTCATTCAGCATTTTGTTTGTGAGATTCAATGTTAACACATGTAGCTATAGTTCAATTCATTTTCCTTGTAGAATGTTCCAGAGTATGTATGTTTACTTATCCATTCTGATGGAGGACAATTGTATTGTTTCCATTTTTTCACTATTACAAAGAGGACTGCTATGAACATTTTTGGCATCCATGCAAGTTTCTCTAGGTGTCCATCTAGAAATGATATTTGCATCTTCTACTTTACTCCATATTGCCAAATGGCCCTGTAAAGTCGTTATACTCTTACCAGCAGTGCCCGCAAATTTCCATTGCTTCCCCCTTTTGCCAAAATGTATTTGTTGTGCTTTTAAAAGTTTTGCCAATCTGATGGGTGTAAAATGGTCTCTTTGTAAAACATTTGGAATGATGCCTGGTAGATAGTGGGGTCTCAAGAGGGTGAGTTATTATTTTAATTAACATTTCCATAATCAATATGGATGTTGGGTGCCTTTTCCTTTGTTTACTGGTCATTAAAGTTTCTGCTTTTGTGAACTACTAGTACCTTTTCATGTCCTTTCCCCATTGTTTTTTACTAGGTTATTTGTCTTTTTCTTATTGATTTATTGGGTTATATTTTTCTTGCACTAATCCTTTGTTGCTTACGTAGTCTGTCGCATGTTTTTTACTTCATTTATGGCAGGGATGGGCAAACTTTTTTTTAAAATATTTTTTATTTTTTTTATTTTTTATTGCTTAAAGTAATACAAAGGGTATTACATATGTGTCCATTTTTCCCCCCCGCCCTAGACAGTCCCCTAGCCTCCCCTATCCCCCAGTGTCTTATGTCCATTGGTTATGCTTATATGCATGCATACAAGTCCTTGGTTGATCTCTTACCCCCCTACCTCCTGTCCTCCAACCCTCCCCGGCCTTCCCGCTGCAGTTTGACAATCTGTTTGAGGCAGCTCTGCCTCTGTATCTATTATTGTTCAGAAGTTTATAATGGTCTCTATTATCCATGAATGAGTGAGATCATGTGGTATTTTTCCTTCACTGACTGGCTCATTTCACTTAGCATAATGCTCTCCAGTTCCATCCATGACGTTGCAAATGGTAAGAGTTCCTTCCTTTTTAGAGCAGCATAGTATTCCATCGTGTAGATGTACCACAGTTTTCTAATCCATTCATCTACTGATGGGCACTTAGGCTGTTTCCAGATCTTAGCTATGGTGAATTGTGCTGCTATGAACATAGGGGTATATATCCTTTCTGACTGGTGTTTATGGTTTCTTGGGATATATTCCTAGGAGTGGGATCACAGGGTCAAATGGGAGTTCCATTTGTAGTTTTTTGAGGAAACTCCATACTGTCTTCCATAGTGGCTGCACCAGTCTGCATTCGGGTGGGCAAACTTTTTGACTCGAGGGCCACTATGGGTTCTTAAACTGGACTGGAGGGCCGGAACAAAAGCATGGATGGAGTGTTTGTGTGAACTAATATAAATTCAAAGTAAACATCATTACATAAAAGGGTACGGTCTTTTTTTTCAATAGTTTTATTCATTTGAAACGGGCCAGATCCGGCCCGCGGGCCGTAGTTTGCCCACGGCTGATTTATGGTGTCCTTTGTAATTTAGAATTACATTTTTTATTTCAGTGTATTCAGATTTATCATTTCCCCCTTTGGGTTCTGCTTTTTATACTTTGTTTATAAAATCCTTCCTTATTAGTGGTTATGATTTGTCAAAGAGCTCTGTTTTTCTGTCCAGAACACTCGGTAACCAATCTTTCATTTAGTCTCCCCTGCCAATGGACAGGCTTTTTTATAATTTGCCATTTCACTGATGGAATAACTAATTGAGGGTCCAGGACTTATATGACACTCTTGGTTTCAAGACCTTAGCTCCTCTCTATGCATTGTGCTGAAAGCTGAGAGAAACAGAATTTAAAAATAGTAGTGGCATAAACAAGAGAATAATTTGTCTCACATAACAGTCCAGACTGGTATGGAATGTTTGTCCATACCGTGCTCTCAGGGACCCAGGCTCTTTATATTTTGTTCTTCCAATCTATGTAGCCTGTTTTACAGATGCCCTCATGGTCCAAGATGGCTGCTCCTTAAGCAGCCTTCATTTTTACATTGCAGCCATCAGGAAAGAGTAAGAGGTCAAGAAGACAGGACATGACAGCTGTCATTCAAGGAAGATTCTTTGTAGCTTCTATATGACATTTGCTTTTGTATCTCATTGGTAAGAACGTAGTCACAGTAGTCTTTATTCTGGGTGGTCATTTGTCCAACTAAAAACTAGGAATTCTGTTACTATGGATATGGAGGAGAATGGATATCAGGGGATAACAAAAGGTCTTGGCCATAGTGGTCAAATCCCAAGTTACTAGATCATATGTTGCCTGTATACCACTCTAGTTTTTAGTTCTCTTCTCTTTTCTGGCACCTTATTTTCTCGCAATCTCAATTGTGCCTTTCAGCCATTCATTCAATAAATATTTATTGAGCATGTACTATGGGCTAGGAACTGTTTTCAGAGCTGGAGTTACAGCTATAACGAGACAAAGACCCTGCCCTCATGAAGCTTACATTCTAGATGAAAGAGACCATAACAAACAAGAAAATGCAATACTATAATGTCAGAGGGTGTGAATTGGTATGGAGAAAAATATAGCAGCTTATAAGGGGATGGTGCTGGGAGTGGAGTGAACAGTTATTATTCAGGGAAGGACTCTGTGTTAAGGTGACATTTGAATAGAAACCGGAATGAAATGAGGAAGAAAGCTATGACGTTATTTTGGGCAAGAGCATTTCAGACAGAGGTAAGAGCAAGTGTAAATGCCCTGAGATGGAAGTGGACATAATGTGTTCAAGAAACACCTAGGAGGCCTGTGTGACTGCAGCAGAGCGGGGAAGTGGAGAGGGATGGCAGCAGTGCTCCAGAGGTACCAAAGTGCCAGATCAACCAGGGCTTTTGCTTTTATTGGAGAAGAGAAGCCATTGGGAGATTTGAACAGAGGCATGCCATGATCTGCCTTATGTTTTAAAAGAATCACTTCAGCTGCTGAGTTGAGAATGGACTTGAAGGTAGTAAATGTGGGGAAGATGGGGGTCCTAATATATGGCAACAGGAGAAGATTTGGCTTTGGGTGGTGGGCACACAGCTCAATGTACAGATCTTATAACATAGAAACTCATACATGAAACCTATATGTTCATGTTGACCAATGTCACCCCAATCAATTTAATTTTTTAAAAAGGTAGTAAATAGTGGTTTCAAGGAGGTAAGTTAGAAGGCTATTGTTGTTGGCCAGGCAGGAAATGAAAGTTATTTGGACTAGGATTGTAGTGATGAAGATGGTGAGAAAAGGTAAGATTAGAGATATATTTTGAATGTACACCCAAGAATATTTGCTGAAGGATTAGATGCCAGGGGTGAGAGAAAGAGAGATGATGGATTGGCCCCTTAGGTATCTGGCCTGAGCAACTGATTATGTGGTGACACCGTTTACTGAGATGGGGAACTCTGGGAAAAGAGCAAGTTTTGGGGGTGGAAACCAAGAGTCCTGTTTAACCAGGTTAAATTTGAGCTGTACAAGGGGAGAGGTCATTATAGAATTGGGTATAGGATTTTTGAATTTAGAGAAATTTGAGTTGGAGATACAAATTTGGGCACCATCAGCATATCCATGGCCATGAGATTAGATAAAATCACCAGGAAAGGCAGCAGAGAGGCTGGTAGATTTGGCAACCAGGAGGGTGAGGACATTCTCTTCTTATTTCTCCTGATTTTTTCCTTATTGAAATCAGAAGAAAGATAATTTGCTGAAAGTGAGATTGCAGAGAGGAAACAAGGTTAGAGGAGAGGGCAGATGGTATGAAATAACTGTTTGTGAGATTATATTTTATAAAACATTTCTAGGTGTTTGTTGTGATTTTTGCGTTATTCAATGATTAGTTTGCTGTCACAGCTAATTTTTATGAGGATAAAAGGTCATTTTAAACTAAAATACATGTAGATACTTAACAACCATCCTGTCCAAAATAATCCAAAAGATGCTTTATTCAGAAACAGACTCATTAGACAACATAAAAAAGAAACAATAAAAAATGTTTCTTAAATTACATCAAATGAATAAAAGAAAATAGGAACTGGATCGCCTTTCCTCTTTATTTACACAAGAGGGCTGACACCAGAGTGATTTACCTTGTTCCCAGCAACATTTGGTGAAATCCCATGATAGTTTGCCACTAGTCATGTTTCCAGAGAAGAATGCTACCCCTGCCCAATGCCACATTGAGAGTATAGACAGGGCAGAGGACTAAACATTGAGAAGCAAATGCCTCAGATGTCCTTGTCAGATTAGCTGGGTCCTAGCTACATGCAGATGGTGTGGCTCCAAGCTAAAACAGGTCTGAATGTCCAGTCTGGAGAGCATTGGAGGAAAGGGACCAGACCCAGTCCAGTCAGCCTCTGAGGTTAGACAGAGCCAGCATGTGCTCAAGTTGTCTCTCCATTCTTTGCTTTGGAGTCCCTTTCACTGGGACTAGATTACAGAGAACCATTAACTCTCCTTCCAGGCCACCTCAGAAAACAGTGGCACACAACAAACATACTGTTTCTCCAGTGCCAGTTGAAGGAAGAGGCAAACTCATCTGTAGCTTCTACTTCACACTACCAGGAATTTTAAAAACATGAGAAGCATGTGTACTTCTGCATGTCTTGGTTGTAGAAGATCTTTCCCTGTAGTCTTCACTTTTGCTTAACCGTCCATGTCAGAAAACAATATGGACAAGCACCTGAAGTAAAATAGTGTAAGTATGGATGAAGAAGGGGGACAGATTCAAGAACTGTTTAGGAAGTGAGCTCTGTAGGGCTTGTCTGATTAGATGTGGGAAGGAAGGAGAGTGAGGATTCCAGAGCAGTTAGATCCAGCCCGCCTTTCTCTATAGGATGAACCCGGGACCCAAGAATGGATTTTCCATTTTTAAATAGTTGGAGAAAAATCAAATGTCTCTCTATTCTTTGCTTTGGAGTTATTTGTAATCTGGGACTAGATTCAGTGGTTGAGTGTTGACCCATAAACCATGAAGTAGAAGTTTGATTCCCCATCAGAGTTGTGGGCTTGATCCCCAATGGGGGCATAAAGGAAACAGCTGATTGATGATTCTCTCTCATCATTGATGTTTCTATCCCTCTCTCCCTCTTTCTTCCTCTCTGAAATTAATAAAACCATATTTAAAAAACCAAAACAAGAATATTTCATAAGATATGAAAATGTTACGAAATTAACATTTCGGTGCACATAAGCTTTATTGGAACACAGCCCCATCCATTTGCTACATATTGTCTATGGCTGCTTTCTTCCTGTAACAGCAGAGTTGATTAGTTGTGACAGAGACTGTATGGCCTGCAAACCTTCAAATATTTCATATTTGGCCCTTGATGGAAAAAGACCATTACTCTAGATGACTTGTAGGTTTCTGGCCTGGGAAACTGGATGGCAGGTGGTGTCATCACTGAGATGCAGAATACACAGGAAGAGGAGCAGGTTCCCAGGGAAGAGGTGGAACCATGGTGATTGTGAGGTGCCTGTGGGTCCCCAAGGGGAGAAGCCCAGCAAGCAGTGGGGTATAAGGCTCTAGAACTCAGGAGAGAGGCCAGGCTAGAGAATGTGGATGTGAATGTTGGCACTCTTTTCCTCCAGAAGTGAATTTCCACATTTCTATAGTCTCTTCCCACTGTTTTGATAGGGGGTTTGGAGCTCCAATTTTATCTTCAATTTTAGTGTTTGTTTTAAACATAAACTTTTAATTTTTGTATAGAATCCTAAAGGTGTGGTACAACATGGGTGAAGACTGCAGAGTGGGTTCCTAAGAATATATTTGAGAAACTAGAGTTACCTTCAGTTTAGTTTCCAGTCTTCCTAGGATGTAAGGCCTTTTCTTGTTTAAATTATAGCTAAATGGTGGGGGAAATGGCATAAGTGGATCTTTTGGGTTTTTTTTTCTAAGTTGTGCTTAGAGAAAAACAAAACCTAAAAGGCAGCATTTTGTATTCCTGAATGCACATGGATTCCTTCTGAAAACAATGTGTTGACACTCAACCACTGAGCCATGCTGGCCGGGCTGAAAACAATGTTTTTCACAATATAAAGATAGCATTGATTTTTCTAGACACCGTTTATTTCATTCGTTTAAGCCTTTTTGCCAAAAAAGAAAAAAAAAAAGACAATAGCCGAAACCGGTTTGGCTCAGTGGATAGAGTGTCGGCCTGCGGACTGAAAGGTCCCAGGTTCGATTCCGGTCAAGGGCATGTACCTGGGTTGCGGGCACATCCCCAGTGGGGAGTGTGCGGGAGGCAGCTGATTGATTTTCTCTCTCATTGATGTTTCTAACTCTCTATCTCTCTCCCTTCCTCTCTGTGAAAAATCAGTAAAATATATATATTTTTAAAAACACAATAAACCCTTTTGCCAAAATCAAATGACCTTAGGAAGCTTTGATAACAGAAACAGAAGTGGGGGTTGCAAGGGCCTGGGTGTGGCTGGAGGAGGCTGGGTACCATCTAGCAACTGCGGTCTGGTGTCAATGAACTAAATTTTTTCTTCCTTCCTTCCTTCCTCCTCTTTTTATTTTCCTGGATCTCTCTTCTTTTCCTCTTGATTCCATTTAGTGTGGAGGCTAAGAGCATGAATTTTTACATCAGATTCTCTGGGTTCAATCAAGCTCTGCCATTTATTGTGTGAACTCAAACACGTTATCTAGCTTCACCATGCCTCAGTTTCACCATTCATAAAATGGTGGGTAGTATTAGTAATTACCTCACAAAGTTGTAGTGAGCATTAAATGAGTTAATTTGTGCAAAGCATTTATAACAGTCCCAGGCACACATTTAACTACTATATGAGTTATTATTAATATCATCATTCCCTTCCCTAACCTTTGTTCTTCTTTCCCTTGTTATTTGCTGCTCTGCAATTACCCTACAGATATCACTGCCTAAGCATGAGTCTTGTTTTACTAATGTTGAGGTGGTTGTGTTTTGCTTAGATGTGGTTTTGTCTTTGGTAGTTGCTTTTTTCAGCCAACCAGAGCAAAGTGGAACCTCTATGACTCAAGGGTGAGTCCTCACCTGAACAAGTCCAGTCCAGGTGTCAGTCACCTTGGTAAAAGGCCTATGTTCGGGAAAGTCTTCATTGTCATGTCTAATGAAACTGACTTTCCATTTTCACCAAGATGTCAAAATGTCTGGGAGGGGCCTCCTAGGGTGAGAATTTTGCGGGGGTGAGAAGCAGGAAGAAAAAGCAAGGAACTTACATGTCTCTGAAGTGTAGCCAGCCTTTTTTTAAGGCTAGATATCTCAGATGTTCATTTCCCTTTTGTTCCTTTTTAGAGTTCCATAAAGACATCTCCTCCTCCTCCTTTGACTATTATTGTTTTTTAAGTTCCCTTTGATTTATTAAATAAAACATAAAATTAATAATATTTCAGGTGTTTACATTTTGATATGAAAATGTCAAAGTGTAATTTTCCAGTTGATAAATTGAAACCTTGCTATATAATAGTATCCATAAGACAAAACTTTTTATAATAAGGATATAACTAGGAACTCTTCCCAGTAGGATTATATACATAACGTGAGCTAATGCCACACACAGAGCCCTAATCAATTTTCCAAGTGGGTATAGAAAGATGCTTCATATATCTCCACTAAGAAATGGCAGATATTATAGGTGGATAAAAAATGATGGCAGTTAAATGTGACTGCATCCTAAAAAATATTATAATGATTATGTGTTTACTTGTATGCTTCCCAAATCTCTGTTAACCAGAATCATTTGTTTTTATTAGTTGCTATTGTACATAAAACAATTATAGCATTATTAAGGTATTAGACATAATAAGGATGTTTTGCTAATGCTTACCCTATCTACTTCTTATAATGAAGAAATTATAAAGACAGGAGAAAGTTCTCTTTAAACTATTAAAATACAAAAAATGTTAGCAGTCATTTAAAGTTAATTACCAATAAGTACTTAAGTATACAGGAATCTAGTATGAAATTCAATGTATCTCTATTAGATATTCTTAACTCCAAGACGAATTGCTTATATTTCCAACACTGAAGATCAGAAGCAGATTTTCTCCACATAATGTAATAAGGCAAAGACAGAAAAGTTTTTCACCTTTTCACCCTCTGTAGCAATCTGGATAACATTTGGGATGAGTCGAGCAGTTTTCTCCTTGGTCATGAAGGTTATATTCTTTAAAGCAATAGAAATTGCCGTTTTCCATCTGAAGACGTAGCTATGGAAACATAGCCAGTTTTCTGAAAGGTATAGTTGTCCCTGAAGCAAAATGTCTCACAGAAGAGCACAAGCATAATCTGCTATCAGTTTCTCTGTAACAGGTAGATATGTGAACTCTCGTCTGTATTCCTCATTGACTATTATGTATGTATTTATTTTTAATCCTCATCCAAGGATATTTTTCCATTGATTTTTAGAGAGTGGAAGAGAAAGGGAAAGACAGAGAGAAATATTGATGTGAGAGAAACACATCGATTGGTTGCCTCCTGCATGAGCCCCAACCAGGGCCCAGGCCGGGGAGGAGCCTGCAACCAAGTACTTGTCCTTGTCTGGAAACGAACCCAGGGCCCTTTGGTCTGCAGGACAATGCTCTTATCCACTGAGCCAAACTGGCTAGGGCGATTATTATTGTTTTAATTTGCATTTCTTTAATAAGGAAGTTGAACATTTGTTCATGTTTATCAACCATTTATATTTTCATTTCTGCAAATTGCCTATTCATGTCCTTTACCCATTTCCTACTTGGAAATGAATCTTATTGATTTTTCAGTGCTCTTTTTATACTAAGGATACTTATCCTTAATCTATCATATGTACTACAAAGATTGCATTTCAAGAAATAAATCAATAAATGGTGTTGGAATTATTCAATAAATAGTGTTATAATAATTGGCCAAGTATTTGCATGAAATGTAAGGTATCTCTACCTTACTATTTACACAAAAATAAATTTCAAGTTGATCAGAGATTTAAATGTAAAAAACAAAACCCTTAAAGAACCAAATTGAACATGTATAACTATGTGTACAAACTTGAGGTTGGAAGGTCTAAGAAAGACTCAGAATCCAGAAGTCAAAAAAGAAAAGCAATTAATACATTTGATGACATAAAATTTAAATTAAAAACATAAGCAGTCAAAAGAAAAATAAATAAAATACAGGGGTTGGCAAAAGTATGTTTACAGTTGTGAGTATGCAAAACAGAGTTAATAAAGCTATTGTAATCATAATAACCTGCATGTCTTTTTTCATACAAACAACTGTAAATCTATTTTGCCCACCCTGTATTTGTAGTACATGAAGATTTTTATGTACAGCTGGATCTGTTATATTACATTCTTCTGCCTATGTTTCCATATTAACAAATTCCCAATTAAAAAAATTAAGACTTTTTTAAGAGCAGTTTAAGGTTCACAGCAAAATTGAGGGGAAGATACAAAGACTTCCCATACAGCCCTGCCTCCACACATGCACAGCCTCTGCCATTGTCAACATTCTCCACCAGAGTGGTATATCTGTTAAAATTTTATGAACCTACATTGACACATCATAATCACCAAAGTCCAAAGTTTATATTATGGTTTACTCTGGTATTGTACAGTCTATTGGCTTGGATGAATCTATGACGACATGTATCCTTCATTATGGTATCATAATGACTATTTTCACTGCCCTAAAAGTCTTCTGTGCTCCACCTCATCATCCCTTCCCACCCAACAATCCTTGGAAATCACTGTTTTTACTGTCTCCATAGTTTTAGTTTTGCCTTTTCCAGAATCATACAGTATGTGGCCTTTTCAGATTGGCTTTTTCACTCAATAATATGCATCTGAGGCTCTTCCATGTCTGTTCATGACTTGACAGCTCATTTCTTTTTAGCACTGAATAGTACTCCACTATCTGGATGTACCACAGTTTATCTATCCATTCATCCACTAAAGGACATCTTGATTGCTGTCAAGTTTTGGCAATGATGAATAAAACTTGTAAACATCCATGTGCAGGTTTTTGTGTGGACATAAGTTTTCAGTTCCTTTGAGTAAATACCAAGAGCACAATTGCTGGATCACATGGGAAAAGTAGGCCTCATTTGTGAAACTGCCAAACAGTCTTCCAAAATGATTGTATCATTTTGCATTCCCACCAGCAATGAATGTGAGCTTCTGTTGCTTGACATCCCTGCCAGTATTCGGTGTTGTGTTTTCCAGACTTTGTCCATTCTAACAGGTGTGTGGTGGTTTCTCATTGTTTTATGTTTATTTAAATTTCTTCCTTGTTGAAAGTTATTACAGATATCCCCTCTCCCCCACTGATGTCCTCTATCCCATTGCCAAATGTCCCGGGGTAGCAAAATCACTCCTGATTAAGAACCATTGCTCTGAGATCTAAGGGACGATGAAGCAAACAAATAACCAAAGTGAGCATGTGAGGTCAGCTTGCGGGTGCCAGTGGTGAAGGTTGTGGTCTAGGCAATTCAAAGTCTTAGTCAGTTGGTCTCCTGGAAAGGGGAAGTACAAGATAACCCAGCCCAACCCTGCCACATCCTGGTAGAGGAGGTGGGATGGTGGGGTAGCTGGCTTCTTAGGATTGTCCCAGCATCAGCTCAGGCGGTGAAAAAACAGACCAGGGGCAGAGACCCATTTGCTCATGGCCATCTGAATGAGGGAGACTGAGGGCAGAGAGGTATTTAGCTCTGAGAAAAATTCCAGATTTGGGGTGGAGAGAGGAAAATTACAGTTAATTTCACTTCAAGATGTTTACTTAGTGCAGGCTTGTAAGATGCTAACTAAATGTCAGTTTCCCTGAATCTGCAACAGCTGTGGAGGCCTGCTAAAATGCCCTTAGGTGAGATGGGCTGGAGTTATGGGTCATGGTTGTGGAAATTGATTTATCCAGACAGTGGGCATTGTGAACCTGGTGAGAGTGCCCAGCACAGGAGTATGCAGGTGCTCCTGGAACTGAAAGGACTGAGTGGGTTAGTGCACTGGGAGGTAGGGGTGAGCATTTTACTAGAATGCAAGGAGACAGTAGACCTCAACTCCAATCCCCATCACCTAAAGCAGTGGTTCTCAACCTTCTGGCCCTTTAAATACAGTTCCTCGTGTTGTGACCCAACCATAAAATTATTTTCGTTACTACTTCATAACTGTAATGTTGCTACTGTTATGAATCGTAATGTAAATATCTGATATTCAGGATGGTCTTAGGCGACCCCTGTGAAAGGGTCGTTAGACCGCCAAAGGGGTCTCGACCCACAGGTTGAGAACCGCTGACCTAAAGAGAATGAAATGTCTATAAATAGGTTTAGTTGGGCAATATTTCCCCTAAAGGGTTTCTATAGCTACAGAGAAATGGACAGGAGATGGGGCAGGGGAACTCTGAAAAACTTTCTGATCTATTTTAAGAGAGCTGTAAAATAATTATCTGTGAGCGTTGACAGTTGAAATCCAAATGAAAGGTATAAATTAAACTCAATTGAAGGAGGCTGTGTCTTAGATTCTATAAAGGGAATACTGAGGGAGCAAGTCCCATCAGTTCAATCTTAAATAAAAAACCACTCTGGGTAATTCAGATAGTAAGAGGAAGCCAGAGGAGGTGCCAGTAAGCAGAGAAACCTTACAGATGGGGAGCATAAGGGGCCCCTTCTCAATGTTCAGATGTGTATGGAATCTATAAACAACTGGTTTCTGTTCAGGAAGACAGGCACAGGGACCAGACTAATTTTTAGCCAGGATGCACCAGTATGGCAGCACTGGTTGTTAACAGCTAGTATCTCTGTATGTTGGCTGGCACCCATACTGCACAGGAAATACTGTCCCTCCATGGGGGGGGGGGGAGCAAAGATCTCCATCATATAGTGAATCTAGTGAGGCCAGAGGTGATCTGTGGAGTATCAAATGGTAACAAGGCCTGTCCTCTACCTGTCCATTTTCCCTCCTCCCCTTCCACCTGGAATGGAGGAATGGTTCCCATAGATGTGGTGGCTAGCAAAATTCTGCTATGCTTTGGGGTAACAAGTATGCAGATGTTACCAATTATATGTAAGTGCCAGGTAGTGTTCTCTATGCGTTACATACTTGAATTTTTCACAATGTTAATAGGTACAAGTTTGCAGATTCGAAAATGAAGGCACAGAGGTTAAGTAATATGCCCAAGGTCCCACAGCTTGGTAAATGACAGAGCTGGGATTCTCACCCAGCCAGCGGAGCTTCAGAGTCTGTGCGCTTAATGACTAGGTGCTATATAGAAGTAATGCCAAAACTCTCAAAAAGAGAGTCAGCATTAGAGGGCAGCCAAAGTCCCCAGATGAGATATGGGGCCCAACTAGCCTATCCCCAACAAAGAGTCTCATCTAGAAGCACAGAGTTATGAAATCCCTGAGGCCATCACAGTGGTGGCAATTCAAGAGAAATGAAAAAAAAAATCACAAAATGTTTAAACCAATGGGGACAGCTCTGTAATTTTCCTGGCTGAAGATTCTCTTTCCATGGCTAAACTTTGAGTTTTGTTTCCATAACAAAGGAAGTGGTGGTGGTGGGTTACTTTGTTTTCAAAAACAAATATTCTTTGTATATATCCAAAATTATTTCCATGAAAATAATTTCTTTTACATGTGACCTGAAATGTATTCAGATAACCCTGTAACTACTTGGGGTAGTGGTAGAACAGTTTCCTCCTAGAAGTCTCTCATTTTCATTGTACTTATTCTATTAGGGGTAACTTTGTCAACATAGCCCCCCTTTCCTCTCATCCCTTTAGTTTGTGTGCTTACCTTTAGTCTGGGATTAGGAGGGCACAGTACTTTTATCATACTGATACAGTGGCTCTGGAGGCCTCTCAAATCCTGGCTATGCCATGGAAAAATTCTGAAATAATTCACTGCATGAGTACTATAGGAACTGGTAAGCTCTGCATTGAACATAACTTCACATCTACAATGGCTCTGCTTTTACTTCTAAATATTAAATGTTCAGGTATATCAGGGCTAAGCACTATTATTTATATCTTTCAAAGAGACAGAAGATGTTTCTCTTCAAGGATATAGCATTCGGAAGACTCAGTGACTGAAAAAGACTACCCTTGAATTACCTATGAGATTATTAACAGTTTATCTGCATATCTGCCTATTGAATACTGACTGCCTTGATCATTCATATATGCATGGCTCACAGTAACCAATAAATGTGTGATGAATGGTCTGCAATTGCCAGATTGCAGCCATGACCTGCTCACATGATAGCTTCCATTTGTCTTCTATCAAAGGAACATGCGGGCAGCATGCAGGATAAGGAGTCCAGAGCCTTTAAGATTCTCAACTCTATGAGATCTACTGAAGCAGTTATTACAAAATACTATAATACAGAAAGAACAAGACTTATAGCTCAGAAATTGAGGTTGCCTGGGAAATTTTCTACCAGGAAAACAAAGCAAATTGAGTATAGTTTTTCCGGACAAAAAGAAAAGGCTGATTTACTCAGTTTGAGTCTAAGACCAAAGGATAAGAGAGTCTGAAAAAAACAAGACAGAGAATGTTACCTGATTTTATATGCATTCTATTATTATTTTTGCTTTGCATGTCCCGTGCAGTAGTGGTCAGTTCATATAACAAAATGAAGAAGTTAATTTTTAATTTCCTGTTAAAAACTCTGCCTAAGGTGCTTCCTCAACACACACACACACACACACACACACACACACACACACACACACACACGCTAGTTCCTACACATCCTTCAAGGCTCTGTCCATGATTGTCTCCTCTGTGAGCATATTTTTGTTCTACATCTAGAAGGGTTCTGGCTACTTACACACTTGTCATTAATACTGATTTACTATTAGTAGACCTCTTTGTATTCTCTTTTTTGTTAATCCTCACGCAAGGGTATTTTTTCCATTGATTTTAGAGAGAGTGGAATGGAGAGGGGAGAGACAGTAAGAGAAGCATCTATGTGAGAGAGACACATCAATTGGTTACCTCCCACACACACCCTGACCTGGGCCGGGGATCCAGCCTGCAACTGAGGTATGTGCCCTTGATCAGAGTCAAACCCAGGACCTTTCAGTCCACTTAACAAAACTGGCTAGGGCTGTATTCCCTGCCCCTCCCCTCTTCCTCTCTCTTTGTGCTGTTAATCCTCGCTCTAGGATATTTTTCCATTGATTTTTTTTTTAGATAATGGAAGTGAGAGGGAGAGACACAGAGAGAAAAGCATAGATGTGAGAGAAACACACCCACTTGTTGCCTCATGCACGTGGGATCCAGCCTTCAACCCAGATACGTGCTGACACGCTATCCAATGAGCCAAACTGGCTAGGGCCATATTCTCTTTTTATATGACTATATTTTACCTTACACTTTCTTTGAGCACTGTAATACTGTTCACATTACCTTGTACAAAGTGAAGGCTCCAGAAGTATCTGCTTGTCTAAACTGGCTTTATTTCCTTGAGACTGCTTAAGCACTTATTCTGTGCCAAGCACTTTTAGGTTTTGGAGAAAAAGAGGTGAAAATCACAGACTCTACCCTTATGAATCTTACCTTTTTAGTAAAAACATAGAAGAATTGAACCTTTTTTGGTCTCCCTAGAAATTGCAGCAAACCACAGGATAACATATAAAACTAGAGGCCCAGTGCACAAAATGCGTGTGTGTGTGTGTGTGTGTGGGGGGGGGACCCTCAGCCTGGCCTGCGCACTCTTGTAATCCCTAGAATTGGGCCTAAACCGGCAGTCTGACATCCCTCTCACAATTAGGGACTGCTGGCTCCTAACTGCTTGCCTGCCTGCCTGAGTGACCCTAACCACTCACCTGCCTGCCTGCTCAGTATGCGTCATAGCAACCGGTCATTCCACTGTTCGGTCAATCTGCCTATTACCCTTTTATTATATAGGATAGCTGAAAACACTATGGACTGTGAGTCAGAATACTTTGGTCTCATTTCTAATTTGATGTGAATATTGAATACATTTCTTAACCATTGCCATCTATTTCCCTATATGCCATATAGGAATAATATGGTTACTATGAGAGCCGAATCAGAAAACAGATGCCAATCATATTGGAGGGGAACTGTCTCAATCTGATAAAAGGCACCTATGAAAACCCCACCCCTAACAACATACTTAAAGGTGGAAAGACTGAAAGCTTTCTCCCAAAGATCAGTAACAAGACAAGGATGTCTGCTCTCACTACTGCAAGGTTCAAAGTAAGAAAATGAAAGGAAAAGAATGAAGATCGGAAATTAATAAGTAGAAGTCTCTGTATTTTCAGATGACATGATCTTATATAGAAAATGCTCATGAATCCACACAAAAATAACCTTAAAGCTAATAAATGAATTTAGCAAGGTTTCAGGATACAAGGTCAATATACTAAAATCAGCTATATTTCCATAAAATAGCAATGAACAATCCGAAAATGAAATAAAAAACTCCATTTATAAAAGCATTAAAAAGAATAAAATACTAAGGAATAAATTTAACAAAGTACATGACTTGTACACTGAAAACTACAAAACACTGCTGAAAGAAATGAAAGACCTAAATAAATTTTTAAATCCTGCATTCATGGATTGGAAAACTTAATTTGTTAAAAAGGCAATACTCCTCAAATTGAATTATTCACAGCAAAGCCTACCAAAATCCCAGCTACCTTTTTTTTCTGCAAAAATTGACAAGCTGAGTTTAAAATTCATGCAAGGGAAATATGAGGAATCCAGAATATCCAAAACAATTTTGAAAAAAAAAAGAACAAAGTTAGAGGACTCACAATTCCCAATTTAATAACTTACTACAAAGCTACAGTAATCAAGATTATGTTGTACTGGCATAAGGACAGACATATACTAGTAGATCAATGGGAATAGACTGAGAGCCTAAAACAAACCTTTATACTCATGGTCAAGATATTAAGGAATTACAAACTGTCACTGAAATATCTGAGTCCCCTATTAAAATACAAAATTAGCCTTCAATAAATAATTTCATGTGCCCCTGAAAACTTAAAAACGACATGTAAAGAAAAATGGCCAAGGGATTACTGGTTTCTGGTCAAGATGTCAGCGTAGGTAACTGTTGTATTCATATTCTTCCACAAATATATCAAAATTACAGCTAAACGACAAAACCACCATTGTTCAGAACTGCCTGAAATTTAGCTGAACAGATGTCCTACAACTATGGATAGAAAGCAGCAGTCACACTGAGACTGGTAGGAGGGACAGAGATGCAGAATGGGCTGGTCCCACACCCACAGGCAGATAAAAATCAGGAGGTATATCTCAGCTGCAGACATCACCACTGAGAAGTGAGGGGTCCCAGCCTGATACCAGGCCCCCAGACCAGTGTTCCAGTGCTAGGAAGAGAAGTCCCCATAACTTCTGACTGTAGATACCTATGGGGATTGTGGCTGAGTGAGACTAAGCCTGCTGGAGTCCCAGTTGTTCCTCTTAAAGGAACCACAGACAGACTTACTTGGACTCACTCCCTTTGAGCTCCAGCATGGGGGCAGAGCTAGAAAGGCACCAGGAACATATGGGGAATTATCTCTCTTCCTCTCACTCTAAAAAAGCAATAAAAACATATCATCAGGTGAAGATTTAAAAAAACAACAACACACCACTGGTTATAAGGATGCTCAATGAACAAAGAGATAGGAAACACAAAATGGAACTAGAAAACATAGCAAGGAACCAGTCAGAAATGAAGAATATATGAACTGAAATGGAAAGTACATTACAGGGAATCAACAGTGGAATATATGAAGCAGAGAATCAAATCTAAGATTTGGAAGATAAGGAAATGGAAAACACCCAATCAGAATAGCAAAAAGCAAAAAAGAATTAAAATAATGAGGATAGTATAAAGGAGCCTGGAGACAACTTCAAGTATACCAACATTTGCATCATGGGGCTGCCAGAATATTTGAAAACTCTATACAAAGATATAATGATGGAGCCCTACCTGGTTTGGCTCAGTGGATAGAACGTCGGTCTGTGGACCAAAGGGTCCTGGGTTCGATTCCGGTCAAGGGCATGTACCTTGGTTGCAGGCCCTGGTTGGGGTGTGTGCAGGAGGCAACCAATCAATGTGTTTCTCTCACATTGATGTTTCTCTCTGTCTTTCCCTCTCTCTTCCATTCTCTCTGAAAGATCAATGGTAAAATATCCTTGGGTGAAGATTAACAACAACAATATATATATAAAACTTCCTAACCTGGTGAAGGAAATAGTCTAGGAAGCACAGAGAGTCCAAAACAAGATGAACCCAAAATGGTTCACATTGGGACACATTATAATTACAATGCCAAAGATGAAACAAAAAGAGAGAATCTTAAAAGCAACAAGAGGAAAGCAGTCAGTTACCTACAAGGTAGCTCCCATAAAACTGCCAGCTGATTTCTCAAGAGAGACTTTGTAGGCCAGAAGAGATTGGCACAAAATATTCAAAGTGATGAACAGCAATGATCTACAACCAAGATTACTCTACCCAGCAAACCTATCATTTAGAATGGAAGGACAGGTAAAGAACTTCCCAGACAAGGAAAAGCTAAAGGAATTCATCATCACTAAACCAGTATGATATGAAATATTAAAGGGTTTTCTTTAAGAAAAAAAAAGATCAAACATATGAATAATAAAATGGCAATACATATTTATCAACTGAATCTAAAAAAGCCAAATAATCAAACAAACTGAACAGAAACAGACTCATAAATACAGAGAACTTTTTGACATTGCCAGATGGAAGGGGGTTTGGGGGGGATGGTGAAAAAGGTGAAGGTATTAGAAAGTACAAATTGGTAGTTACAGAATAGTCATGGGATGTAAAGTACAGCATAGGAAATACAGTCAATAATATTTTGATAACTATGTATGGTGCCATGTGGGTATAAGATTTATTGAAATGATCACTAAGTTATGTAATGTCTAATCACTGGGATATACACCTGAAACTAAGATAATAGTGTACGTCAACTGTAATTGAAAATAAAAAATAAAAATGGCCAAGTCAGATGCATAATCTCAACGATTTACTTGATCATGAAGTATTTAAAAAGCCAAGGCTCCATACAATCCATTTATATTTCAGTGTCTGTTTTTTGTGTGTGTGTCTGTAAAATAGGCTAAACTACATAAGAAAAATAAGTCTAACACTTAAAATTTACATGAAAGGCAGCCAAAATTATATGGATAATTCAAGCTAAAAAAGTTCTTCACATCTTGGTTTTTCCTGATTTATTTAGGTAGTCTGAGATTTCTTCATTATTAGAAATGTAATCCCTAACTCGCAGTTGCTAAGTCTGCAGTGGTTATGTACATTGACCCAAGAAATGCTGCAACCATCAAGTTCTATCAAAATACTTCCTAATCTTGTAAACTGAAGAAAATAATCATTACAAATTCCTACCTCAGGCTCTGCTGCTAAAGCTTTGAAGTTGCATAGTATGCACTGACTGAAATTTCTCAGAAATGTTTTGTTTAGCTTTATGGATAGCCTCAGATGATAAAGTTCTGGCAACAAATGCCACTTGCTAGGGAAACCCATGCCACATAGGAATCCCTTGTCTTGTGTGTTGGAAGAGACCAACTTGACTACTTGGCATCATCAGATCAAAACTTGAAGGAAGTTCGGCTGGTGTTGCTCAGTGGTTGAGCATCAACCCATGAACCAGGAGGTCACAGTTCGATTCCCCATCAGGGCACATGTCCAGGTTGGCGGCTTGATCCCTAGTAGCGGGTGGAGGGATGCAGGAGGCAGCCAATCAATGCTTCTCTCTCATCAATTTTTTTTAGAGAAAGTGGGAGGGAGAGAGAGAGAAACATTGATGTGAGAGAGACACATCAATTGGTAGCCTACTGTAGGCACCCAGACTGGGGCTGGGGAGGCAACTGAGGTACATGCCCTTGACTGGAATCAAACCCAAGACCCTTCAGTCCACAGGCTGAGGCTCTATTCACTGAGCCAAACTGGCTAGGGAAATTCTCTCTCATCATTGATGTTTCCATCTCTCTCTCCCTTTCCCTTCCTCTCTGAAATCAATAAAGATATATTTCAAAAAGACTCGAAGGAACAGCAATCTTGGTATTTTGTATGTATGTGCTTTCTTTGTGAAATTGTCCTTATTAAATAATGCTTTTGTCTCTTCTAGCCCAGTCTTGACTACCAGTAGGCAAGATTTCAAATTATCTCCCCAATCAGAAATACCCATGTCTTATGGAAATTTGATCATTTTTTCCTCTAAGGATCAGTATAATGAATTGAGCTTCCTGTCAAGAAAAATGCTAAGTTCAAAGTATTATTTTCTTCACTTCGAATTACAAGTAAGTTTTACCTTTTATTGTGTTCTGTTATACAATTTTACATAGTACCATTATTATTTTAAGCAATAATTAAGCAATTTGGATTTATGTTTTTGAGCTCTATTTCTCAGTATATAGATTTACCTAAAAAAAGTACAAACTAAGCACAGGGGTGCAATTTTCCAGGCACTTCCACGTTGCTTAAATATTTACAAATATGTAAGCACCCTGTTTGAAAGCATGAAAATTTTGGTGTCAGAAGGGAACACTCCATGTATATCAAATCGTTAAATTTTAACATTTGCACAGCTCCAAATATTCCTGAGAAAGGTCAGTCTCGTCCTCACTTTACATCTGTGGGTCCTCATATTTCAGCAGTGTATCTTGGGGAACCATAACCTCTGTCACTCGATGTACCACTAATTGCACAAAATACATGTAATGTGTCGTTCATCCAGGGAGAATGCATTGTGTCTTCTTGTATTATCTAAAACAAAGGAAATATGCATGTTTATAATGAAGCAAAACAGCCACTGCCAAAAAAGTATGTGTGTATGAAATTACAGGCATATTTCAATTTATCAATGACACTTAGCTATTTAAAATGACATCAAGCAAAAAGAGCAAAAAATAACATTACCGACTTAAGTCTTCAAAGCTGTATTACAAAGGCAGCATAGCAAAAAAGCAGAAAAGATCTGGTTATTCATTAAGAAAAACAAAAGACTGTAAACTGAAAAATTCAGTAAGAAGTGAGAGGTAATATAATCTCTAAAATATTTTTCTAGCAGAGTCATAATAAGATCTCTAAACAGTGGACTCTTTGACATGAGTTTATGGACCATCTTCTAACACAGTGGTTCTCAGGATCACCTGTGGGGCTTTACAAACATGCTGATACCCATGCACCTTCCCTGGAGATTTGGGAAATAATATTAAATGAAGAGAAGTGTCATGGTGCATATTTCTAAGCACACACTATAATTATATAAGCTAATTGATACATAAGATTTTTATGGAAATGAAGAATGTCATAAAATATATTTCATAGCCCATAAATATATAAACACATATAGTCATATTAGTATACATATTTTTAAATGATCTATTTTGTGTGATCAAAAGCAACAGAAATCTTATGTTTAGATTAGATGAAATAAAAGAATAGCACACATATAACTTCCAACATCTTCATTATACCATCCCAACTTAGGTTTCAAGTTTTCAATACTTGGTTCTCTCAAGTTAGCTCTGAAACTTGAGTATTAATCCTGCAAATTGGTCTATGGTGGCAGTAATGCATCATTATCACTTATGTTGCTATAAATCATGTCTTATATAAAATCTGTAAGAGACAATTCCTCTTTACAACAATCATCATTCATGACACGAATCTGAAAGCATATAGAGTTGTAAGAGATGACTAACTGTCCATACCTTTCAGATGTGACCAGTGAAATGGGCAACTCATTGTAAAGAAAATAAAACATACTGAACAGACACTACAATGGCCACCACAAACTCTAAGAAATCTGTAATTAATAGTTTTAAGACAATATAAGTCCCTTTGAAAAAGTCAACAGCTTCAATAAGTTTTTAAACTTCTTTTTAAAAGGACTGTATATTTTGGTATACTGTGACAGGCTATATTGAAAAGAAAAAGCCAGGCTATATGTTTTTGTTAAGTACTCATTTATCAAACTCAACAAAATAAATCATATTTCAATACACATTTACATTTTTAAATTTTGTATTATATTTTCCTTTGGGAAACAATGTCTCAATGTATATGACTGAAAAGGAGCTCTCTTTTATGTGAGAATCTAATAAAAATATTGATTTACAAAAAAAATCACTATAAAGTCAATGTTTGCCCCAAGTAAGGCACATTTGAATATGATATATTATGACAAGAGAGCTTGCATAAATATAAACCAATAGAAACTAAGATTTTTCTTGGTTAGCTAACAATATATAATATCCAGGGTCTAAAATATTGGTCTCTACAACTAAATAAAATAGTCATGATTTATGGGAATTAAATGAGACAGTTGAAAAATATAAGAGCAGATTTGTAAAATCTATGGTTTAAAGAAAAAAAAACTATAAGATGACTGCTCTAAATATCTTGATCACAGTCATAGCAGTAAATAGAATAATTTGTTTTCAATTTGAATAACAGAGTTCATGCAGCTAGGTCATGCAGCTGCATGCAAATTAAACAATTTTAATATATACACATTGGCTTAAAATAACATGTATAATTATTTTATATCTTCTGTGAAAAAGGAACTTTTGCTGTTTATTTCCCTAAGGATTATAAAGAACAGAAACCCATTGACTGGACAGTTTCTAGGAATAAATTATGTCATCTATTTGATAAAAGTATACCACAGAAAAGTGATGGTAAAGAAAGGCATACCCCCTCTGATGGACTGAGCTTGAGAGAGAGACAATAAAGAAAGTGGAATGGTTCCCTACTTTCCTAGTTTTGATCACCTGGCTGCTTTGAGAAAGACAAAAGAGAGCCTATGAAAACTGAACAGCAAAAGGATGCCTTGGAACAGTATGCACTCATTCCTAAGGGAGCTAACAGAAGTAAAGATAGAAAAAGAAGAAAAATAACACTGATTCTAGATTCCTTAAGCCAATAAGATTCCCAGCTATACAGAAGGGCAATTAGGAGACTGAGACAACCAACTGGTCATTGAAAGATGGGATGATGAAAGTCTGGTTGACTGGATTCTCTATACTGTGATGACAATGGTTAGAAAGTTAGATTTCTGGTCACTCAATGCAGCCTTAGGCTAATAGTAACTAAATTCCCTATTGCTCTTCCTTAGAAAAAGCAGACAAAATAAATTCAGCGAAGTAGAGCTTGATTTAAAGTCAACTAGTTGTTTTCCTAGAAAAATTCTTCTTTTCCCCATCATCCCACAGTTCTTTGGGTGCTAACCACTGTCAGACTGTTTGTAAGAACACCCTTTGTGTGGCAGTCTCCCACGGGTGAGTGCCTTCAAGCAATCACTGAAATACAGGCAGCAGGACAGATGTTGGTCTCCTTTCTGGAACCAGCTTTAAGAATGTGTTATCTAAATGGTTGTAGTTTAATGGCATAATTTGGCTCTAAGTGCTGAATGGATCTTTGCTTCTATACTTTTCAGGTTGGGTTTTACTAAGTTAGCTATAATTGTCATTAACACTCATAGATTAAAATGCTAATAAGTTTTATAAAAATAGGGAGTTTTGCAGGCTGTATGGGTATTAAGACAATTTCCAAATTTTGGAAATCACTCAGGATCTCACCTAAATAACAGTATCTAGTTTCTTACAGCCACAATAGGGATATTCATTTAGGGATTTGGCTATTGAGCCAATCATTAACTTCTTTAGGACCCTTCTATAGAGACTCATCCATGTTCACAGTAGAATGATGCAGACTTGTTCAGCTAGTCACTTCAAATGGCATTGTGACACAGAGAACAATATGGTTTATTTCTGATAATTGCTTTAGCAACTGCCTCAGATAATTGCTTCAAATTTGATTTACATTATGTCATTTAAATGATTAACAATATGAGCAAATTTTAAAATACAGACTGAATAATTTCAAGGTAATGCATTTTGAACAGATTTTATTAAGTAACACTTAAGAATTCAAGATCCTGTCATGTTCAACCACCCTAAAACTTACCTGCTCATGGATTATGTCAGACAATTCTTTCACCATTTCTCTGAAATTTGACTTTAGGCCTTCATGGTACTCAATTTGATCCTCTTTAATTAGCCGCTCATTTAGTTCAAGTGCAATGCTGCATGCTTGTATGAATTTCCTGTGGATGAAGATGAAAGATAAAGGTTTTATTATTTACTCCCAGAAAGTCTCATTGATAATCATTTTGATATTAACTTTAACTATGGCTTTCTTGCCTATAAGATTAGAATCCTATAATTTCTCATTGTGCCTTTGCTAATGCCACATCCTATTTGAAATGCCCTTTCCTTTGTTTTCTATCTTTTCTCTCAAGTTTTAAATGTCCTTTAAAACCTGGTTCAAAACATATAACCCTTAGTAAGTCTACTCGCTCAGTCATTTACTTGATATTATATCAACTACATTTGGGCTAACACTAATTTGCATCTGTAGATAATGAGTCACTCATTCAAAAATACTTTATTTTGGGCTGACTTTGTACCCAGGACAGTGTTGGGTGCTATTGGTATGAAGTATCTGCCCCGAATTCGTAAGAATGGGGGCAAAGTTGATGACTTACCATAAAAGTACTTTTCCATTATTTCGTGTATTTATGTTTAATATCCATAATTAGAGTGTAGGTGTTAGGAGACAAAGTACTTCATTGCTCATTTGTTTTTTATTCCTGTCATAGCAACTAGTAGAATATTTTTGTATATGCCAAGCCCTAACAAATACTGGTGAATGAATGACTACTGGTTACTCTGCAACCCAGGACAGCTGGTGACACACAGGAAAGTAAATGAAATAAGTTGGGAGCAAATGAATGTGTAACTTTAGTCTACTTTACTTAACTGTCTCTCTTATTCTGAATGTAAACTCTTTTCATATATTAAACAGCTTCAAACATTCCTTAGCTGACAGCAGTGGTTCTCAACCTTGGCAGCACATTAGAATCACCTGGGAATCTTTTTAAAATCCTGATTTCTGGGCCTCATCCTCCAGAAATTCTGTTTCTTTGTTATGAGGTGGGGCCACAACATTAGTAACAAAGAAACAGAACTTCCAGAGATTGAGGACCAGAAATCAGGATTTTAAAAAGATTCTCAGGTGATTCTAATGTGCAACCAAGGTTGAGAACCACTGGCTTACAGTGATGCTCACTCAAGACAAGCTAGTACATGTGTGAGACTGGCAGAATTCAAGTGGAACTAAGGACATAGGACAGGAGGCAAGCTTCTCCAATCCTTCCAGTTCCACTTTTATTCCTACCCTAAATGGTCAGAAATGCTGTGGCATGAGGTCAGTGGGGCAAAGGAGAAAACTGCGTAATGAATTTAGGCTTGTGTTTGTGTCACAACATCCAAAGCAATAAAGTAAGTTGGTTTATTTAATCTCTTGCATCACTAGGGCATTAATGTCCTGCAGCAAGAAAGAGATCCCGCATTTACTCTGTAATTACCATTAGGAGGTCACTTAAATATTGTAAAAGATAACAGAGAATGGCTTTTTCTGGACAGATATTATTTGGTGAATATTTTGGTTTCTTTTAAGAAGAAAATGGAGTACAAGAATAGTGAAAACTACAAAGCACTTACCTAAACATGTCTTTCAACTCACTGACTTTCTTAGATGGATACTTGCTAGCTTGACTGTCATTTAAGAAAGCTCTTGCATATGCTAATGGACCAGCATTTACCTAGATTACAGAAGAAGGAAAATGAGAGCTGTCAGAATGTAAATTTTTGCATTTCTCTTAAGAAAACAATACCCAAATACATTAAAAATCTGCATCTGAGAAACGTATTTACTATTCTTACTGTAAGCTTATTTGAAAAATGATTAACTAAAGCAAATAATCTGCAAAGATGATATTCTAATAAATTAGTTAATGATTTCTGATATGTAAATACGGAATTTGGCTATCGTCAGAGGAATTTATGTTAAAGTTCTCTTACATAACACAATATTTATTCAAATTGAACATAATTTCTGTATTGAGTTAATCAAAATTAATGCAAAGGTGTTTGCACTCAATAAGACTATACCACTTAGGAAAGCAAGAAAACACCAAGAAACATCTAATACGTGTTTGACAACCAACATACCTGCACTGAAACACAGCCCTGCAATTTCAGTTGGAGCTGAATCATGTCCACATCAGCAGAAGAGCAAAGTTTTTGCAGCTCTGCAGTTTTATCTTTTATTTCATCAGTAGCAACATCAATTGGCTTTAAATTAATCTGCTGTTCATAGTTTATAGGGATCCTCTTCTTCACATATGGAAACGAGTTTGAAGCTATTAAAATATTAAGATTGATTTACTATCTCAAAAAGTCATTTGTTCAAACAGTCAAATTAATTTTTAAAAATCCACTGTGCTTAATATTCCCCAGGCCTTCTCTAGACAATACTTTAGGGTACCATAGAGAACCTTATTACTTCAGTATTGAGAAAGAAATTATCTTTATGAGACACTTCAGAGCAATCACGATTTACATATAGGAAAACTATGATTTAGCACATCCCTGTTGTGGAAGCCAGTGACTTAACAGCAGAACAATGAATGATTAAAATTTCAGTTACATTTTCTGGCTGGCCAGCTGCTATCTGTGTTTATTTCAAAGGACCAAGTCAAACAAGTCATATGCAAAGTCCTACTTACTAGTCAGGATTGTACGACGTTTGCACTGTTCTTCTATGCAGCCTTGCTTTTTGCCGGATAATGTATAAGGAGCCTCAAAAACAAATTTGTTGATATTATGGTTTCTTTCAAACTCAGTCTTTCTTTCTGTGAGTTCTTTGTCATCAAAGTAGGGCTTCACATAAGTGACTTGGATATGAGCATATTTTGGATCAAGCTCTTTGGCATTTACCTATAAATAAGAAAGTTCTGGTTTTTATTGAATAAAATGGGAAAAGGGGTACAGGTAAGCTACTAACTCTTTTGAGATCAATTGAGGTACATTGCCACTATGACCGTGTTCCCAATTGAACAGATACCTGGAGGAGGTCTTTGTTCTTTTTTAGGGATCATTTCCTTCTATATATAAGTTACAGAAGCCTATTTGTAGATTACAGAAATGTAGGAAGAAGATAAAAACTATAATCCTACCACTCAGTAGTGACTATCATTTACATATTCATACATTTCCTTCCAATCTTTTTCCTATGCACATATATTTACAAAACTGAGATAACTGTTTTATAATCTGAGTCCTTAAAAATATATTAAAATGGTTAATTGTATATTTGAATTCCGCCTCAATAAACATGTATTAGAGCAGTGGTTCTCAACCTGTGGGTCGCGACCCCTTTGGGGGTCGAACGACCCTTTCACAAGGGTCACCTAAGACCATCAGAAAACACATATATAATTACATATTGTTTTTGTGATTAATCACTATGTTTTATGTTCAATTTGTAACAATGAAAATACATCCTGTATATCAGATATTTACATTATGATTCATAACAGTAGCAAAATTACAGTTATGAAGTAGCAACGAAAATAATTTTATGGTTGGGGGTCACCACAACATGAGGAACTGTATTAAAGGGTCGTGGCATTAGGAAGGTTGAGAACCACTGTATTAGAGAGAGGACTCAGATGACAGAGCATCAGAAATCTACCTTCCTACCTAGACAACAGTTATATTGGCAGAATCTGTCTCATGAAACTATTTGGGGACTCTCTAGTCTGTTGAAGATTTGCAACTTCTGGGGAAAGACCTAAACAGAAAATTGCAGGTGATTTTTATTTTGGTCAGTTTCAGCTCTTGGCACAATGGCAGCTACTCATACACCTCACCTCAGCCCCATGTCAGGCAGCTGTGCACATGTTCCCGAACAGCATTATTCACAACAGCAAAAACATGAAAGCAACCCAAGTGCCCACCAACACATGGATAAACAAAATGTGACACACACACACACACACACACACACACACACACACACACACACACACGAATATTATTCAGCCTTAAAAAGGAAGAATATTCCACAAGATGAAAATTGCTTTGACGATGGTGAGTGGTAATGGCTGCACAACAATGTGAAGTAAATTAATATCATTGAACTATACACTTAAAAATGGTTAACACAATATATTTTACTGGAGGCCCGATGCATGAAAATCTGTGCAAGAGTAGGCCTTCCTTTCCCCGACTGGCTTCGCCTGGGCCCCAGCTTCGTCAGGAAGGACGTCCAGAATGACGTCCAGAAGACGTCCAGTCAAAGTAGCATATTACCCTTTTATTATTATAGATGTACTCCATATCAGCAGTCACCAACCTTTCAGACATCACAGACCACCAGTGATCCACGGATTACCAGTTGGCGACCACTGCTCCAGATGGTGCCCAGGACCCTCTTTCCGTGTTTAAGCCAACTAACATTGACTTGTGCCATTGCCAATATCTTACATTTTATGACAGTCAGGCCTTTTTGTGTTTAGTGTAGGAAGCAAAATATCAAACAACAGAAACCTTCTAAGAAATAGTCTCTGTAACTCTTTTTCCCTCCACATATATAAGATGGACAGGGGATAGAAAGTTTCTTACCATCTTTTAACTTCTCCAAATCTATTCTACTTGCTCTTACATAAAAACCTAAAAGCCGATTTCCAGAAACCTTAACCTTCTTTTATCTCCCATTAAAAAGCTAGATCTCTCCAGAGAGCCATCAGGAGATAGTTAATTATCTGGCTAAGACAAAATACAGAAGTAAAATTTAAAAGGCCACGCCTGATTTTAACTTTATAAAGTGAATTATGTGTGATAAATCATTCCAATAGTACACAAGGGAATATATGAAAAGTAAAAAATATCTTTCTTCCCAGGTAAGACTCTAGTTCCTCTCCTCAGGGCTAACCATGGTTAACAATTTTATATGTATTGTTCCTGAAATTTCCTAAGCATAGTTTATACAAGTGAGTATATGTGAATAAGTTTTTACACAAATGTGATCATACTATCTATACAACCTGCACCTCATCTTTTTTCCTCCTAAGCAATATATCTTGGTAGATTTCTAAGTATTGATATGAAACTCTTAACACCTAGGTTACTATATCCATTCTGTGGGTAATACCACCATTTCTTTAGCCATATGGACATTTAGACTGCTTTCAGGTTTTTTCTATATAAACTTTGCAGCAATAAATAACTTTAAACATACATCTTAATGTATGTACATCTACAAAATAAAATTTTAAATGTGCAACTGTTGGGTCCAAGGAAACATACAGTTTAAAATATTGGGATATATTACTGAACTGCTCTTTACACTGTCTGTATTCTTAAGCACATTTTGTTCTTTGGCAAAGTAAAAGAGTGTTTTTTAATTTTTACTCTTACACATTAAGAAATAAGGATGTTAAAAGCAGCAACTTCTTATTATATCTGTTGCCTATGGGGAATGACTAAAATATTGTGCATACAAATAATGTCAGGAGTCCAGGCACCTGATGGTGGTTTGTCATTAGCACATGTTGTCCAGGTTTTCAGAGGCAGAATAAAATAGAAAACTGTATGCTGTTCAGCAAGCCTGGCTTTCCATTAATTCCCCATTTATAGTATCAGTAGTGTGGTGGCAAGCCTAAGACTATCTGGCTACAAGGAGATAAAAATCTTTTGCTCTCATAATGCAATAAAACACAAAATAGTTAAAACTAGTAAGGAAAAAAGCAAGGAGGTCCTGCCAAATATTAATGAATTTTGGACCTACCAGTAAATCTATTTTTATATGTCTAAAGTTAAAGAGATGTAGGTAAATCTACAAAGTGAAGAGATGATTTTCACAGTGGGCAGTGAAGTCTCCACCATTGCCATGGGCTTTGCACTCTGGCAATGCTGCCTACTAGCTGTTAAGTGCTTCGCAAAGCACCATGTCCCTCGGGAAATACTGCTGTGGCCTACAGATCCTAACTATATAGGTCCTTTCTATCTTAAAAATCAGCTCACTGTGGCAAAAAGTATGGAATTTCCTCAAAAAATTAAAAAGGGAATTCCCATTTGACGCAGTAATCCCACTTCTAGGAATAGGAATATATCATAAGAAATCAGAAACACCAATCAGAAATAATATATGTACCCCTATGTTCACAGCAGCACAATTTACAATAGCTAGGGTTTTGAAACAGCCTAAGTGTCCACCAGCAGATAAGTAGATTTAAAAACAGTGGTACTTCTACACAATGGAATTCTACACTGCTGTAAAAAAAAAGAAATTCTTACCATTTGCAACAGCATGGATGGACCTGGAGAGCATTATGCTAAGCGAAATAAGCCAGTCAGAGAAAGATAAATATCACATGATCTCACTCATTTGTGGAATATAATGAACAACATAAACTGATGAACAAAAATAGATCCAGAGACAGAGAAGCATTGAACAGACCATCAAACCTCAGAGGGAAGGAGGGGAGGGGAGAGTAGAGATCAACCAAAGGACTTGTATGCATGTATATGAGCATAACCAATGGACACAGACACTAGGGGGGTGAGGGCATGTGCTGGGGGTGGGAGCGGCCGGGGAGAGGTCAATGGGGGGGGAAAAGGAGATATATGTAATACTTTAAACAATAAAGAATTTAAATTTAAAAAAACCCAGCTCTGTTCCTGGGCACTCCCATGGTAACTAAGGATGGTCAGAAATTCCTGCTATGCTTTCCTGAAATTCTGTCTATAGGGACCTATGCATTTCCCATGAAAGGGCCTCTCATGATGGAACTTTTCTCATCCTGCCTTGGCAGGGCCTGATGAGATGGATAACCTTTAGAATAAGACCCAAGGTATCTCTCCTAAACCCACTTCATTATAAATATAACTACTGAACTAAGGATATCTTTAGAATAAAATGTGTGCCTTGAGATGATTTTAATCATTAAGTATAACATTGAGAATCATGATGAGCAACAGCAATCACAATAATAGCTAACCTTTATTAAGCATGCTGGCTTCTATTATTATTAATGAATGTTTTTTATGTACCAGAAACTCTAACCACTTTCCATATATTTACTCATTTAATCCATATAAAACTCCACGAGGAAGGCACTAATTACTATTATTTTAATCCTCAACAGAGGACATGCTTTTTATTGATATGAGAGAGAGGCAGAAGGGGGAGGAGGGGAGAAAGACACATCGATCAGCTGCCTCCCATAAGCACCCTGACTGGAGATTGAACCCACAACATGTGTATGTGCCCTGACTGGGAATCGAACCCGTGACCTCTCTGTGTATGGGATGACACTCCAACCAACTGAACTACACAAGCCAGAGCAAAGGCACTATTATTATCTTAATTTTACTGAGAAAAATAAGGCACAGAGAGGTTAAGTAACTTCCCCATAGTCACACAGCCAGCAAGTGGCAGAGAATGGAGATTTGGATCCTGCTCTCTCTGACTCCAGAGCCCCTGTCCTTTCTTTCACTATCTGGAAAGATTCTATTTCCATGCTTCTCCTCCATCAGCTAATATAAAAAAAAAGTCAGGAGCAATATACCATGCTTGGAACTACCAAATAATGATTTCACAATGTAGGGTATAGTTACCTTGTCTGAATCCTGAATTATTTTCACATTCTCTGTACCAAATTTTTCACCATAAAGTTTAACAAGTCTCAGGGAAATCTCTGAGAGGCCAGTGAGCTTTGGCTCTTTGTAGATGTACTCCTTTCCATCTTCTTCTTCAAAAAAAGACTGTTGTAAAGTTAAACATATAATCATTTATAAATTGTATGAGCAAACAGCATTTAAAGAAAAGCTACCAAATGGCTACTAATAATGCATTTGAAATACATTTGAAATAAAAGTACTGAAATCCATGTCCATATATTTCCCCTTTTAACTTCAGATAAATGAGAATTTTCAAATTCACAGTCATATGAACATGATTGGCCTAAAAATTTCCACACTAGATTTTTCTAGTTTCCAGTATACTTACCTGTTTTTTATTTGAAAGCTTGAACTACTAGATATTAAAAATATACTTTTGGAAGCTTAACAGAAAATGAAAGTGAGGGAAAAATTCAAATGCTATATGCTGGACTCTGACCTAATGGGTTTAGATATGAGAGCCACAGTGAACTTTGTACTTACAACAGAGGCTTCCTGTGGTTGTGATAGGCACTCTATCTGGACAGAATTCCAGAGCCAGTAACTGCTGCTATGGTTATCTAATAATGTAAAGGTGAATATTTAAAAAGAAAAAGAACTTTATGAACTAATGTGTACTTACTTGGCCATAAAAAGCAACTCTGAAGAAAGTGCCTAAAAGTCTTTTTTTTGTGTGCATAACCTCCAGAATTTTTGTGTAAGCTCCATGAAGAGTTCTATAAACTTGAGTGAGTTTCTGAAAAATGAGAATATACAAATCAGCTTTGTCTATTGGTTAAATATTAAATGTCTTTAAGATAAATGCCCAGGGATAAAAAAAAAAAAAAAGATAAGTGCCCAGGGGATAAAAAACATTTCCTTGTCAAAATGGTTTTGATAGGGTCATTCACACCCCCATCCCTACTATCACAATTAGACAAAATCTTAACTTTAGGTCTAAGGATAGAGCTAAAAACAGTTAAACAACACTGTATTTTGAAGTATCATGCTTTATTTCATTAACATCTGAATGGTAACATGCACTTTAAAAATACTATATTATTACTGACTACTACTATTTTCGATATTTCTGAATTATTTAAACTGAAACAGAAGCAAAATGTTTTGCTTGAATTCTTAGGTGGAGAGATAGAATAAACAATTCATGCAAAAACTTTTGGAGATGAAATACAGATACAAAAATAAGTAATAGTATAAGCCTCAGTGAGGCGTGCTTTTATACATGTACACAGATGTTTTCAAAGACTATGTTCTTCTGCACACCCAGAAAAGGAAAGCACGTGGTGCAAAGAACATTATCAAGAATGTGAAATGACAACCTATAGAGTGGGAGAAGATTTTTGCAAATTAAAATCTGATGAAGGTTTTGGATTCAGAAAATATTAAGAACTCTCATAATTTAAAAAAAAGACAAACAACCCAATTTTAAAATGGGAAAATCAACAGGTACATGAAAAGATGCTCAATATCACTAATTATTAGGGAAAAGCAAATCAAAGAGATACCACTTCACACCTATTAGAATGGCTCTTATCAAAAAGGCAAGAAATAAATGCTGGCGAGGATTTGGAGAAAGGGAACTCCCTGTGCACTGTTGGTAGGAATATAAATTGGTGCAATTACTATGGAAAACAGTATTGAGATTCCTCAAAAAATTGAAAGTAGAACTATCAACTGATATGGCAATTCCATTTCTGGATATTTATCTGAAGAATGAAAAGAAACATGCACCCCCATGTTCACTGCAGCATGGTGATGGATGTTAACTGGACTTATTGTGGTGATTATTTTGCAATTCAAATATTGAATCATTATTTTGTACCCCTGAAACTGATATAATGTTATGTCAATTATATCACAATAAAAAATTATATATAAAAGAAAAAATATGGGCAAAGGACTTGAGTATACATTTCTCCAAAGGAGATATACAAATGCTCAACTAGTACATAGAAAGATGTTCAAAATCATTGGTCATTAAGGAAATACAAATCAAAACCACAATCTGACACCACTTCATACCCACTAGGATGGCTTTTTTCTAAAATATATTTTTATTGATTTCAGAGAGGAAGGGAAAGGGAAGGAGGGTAGGAGGAAGAGAGAGAGAGAGAGAGAGAGAGAGAGAGAGAGAGAGAGAGAGAGAGAGAGAGAAACATCAATGATGTGAGATAGTAATTGATCGGCTGCCTCCTGCACATCCCCTACTGGGAATTGAGCCTGCAACCCAGGCATGTGCCCTTGACTGGTTTCGAACCCAGGACCCTTCAGTCCACAGGTTGACACTCTAGCCCAGGGGTGGGCAAACTTTTTGACTCGAGGGCCACAATGGGTTCTTAAACTGGACCAGAGGGCCAGAACAAAAGCATGGATGGAGTGTTTGTGTGAACTAATATAAATTCAAAGTAAACATCATTACATAAAAGGGTACGGTCTTTTTTTTTTTTTAGTTTTATTCATTTCAAATGGGCAGGATCCGGCCTGCGGGCCGTAGTTTGCCCACGGCTGCTCTAGCCACTGAGCCAAACCAGCTAGGGCTGAACAGTATTTTTAAGGATTGTAACTTTCCAAGTGGACAAATGTTTCAAAGTGATACATTAAGTATTTATATTCTATGATAAGAAAGAAATGTCATAATATAATTAACCCTCTATTCTTCAGAGGTCATATAGTAATAGTAACATAACTATATTACTACTTTTTCCAAGACCAAAATAAAATATTAAATCACAGATTTAATAAAGGTTTAATATCTAGAAAATATAAAGAACTCTCACAATTCAACAAAAATGGGCAATGATGCAAACATGCTTACCTCAAACTCACGGCGTTTCTCATAAATTGGAATGATCAGCTTGGAAATCTCAGAAATTACTTCATAACGTTCTGCTTTCCATAAGCCATCCACACATTGTTCTAGCAACTCCAGCAAAACTTCCTGCATTAAGAGAAAAAATGTAATCAGGAATTAAAAATAGTTTTAGAGTTCTAGGCAAATAAATTATGAACTATTTCAAGTTAACAAAAAATAAACAGAATGTACTAATTAAAATGAAATGCACAGGATTATATTTGTGTAACTATAGTTTGAAATAAAATACTTGAAATATTTGAAATTGAAACCATCCTTAAAAATATGAAACGAATGTTGACAATAGTAAACTACATTCATTTTGTTTATGCATAT
Organism: Myotis daubentonii; assembly: GCF_963259705.1. Taxonomy (NCBI): domain Eukaryota; kingdom Metazoa; phylum Chordata; class Mammalia; order Chiroptera; family Vespertilionidae; genus Myotis; species Myotis daubentonii. The sequence goes on from NC_081861.1 coordinate 41,154,489, forward strand.
AATGAAGACGTTAACTATACTTACAAATGGTAATACACTGAGAAGGATTATCTTTGAAAAGGGGTAAGTTGTTTGTTCCAAACTGAAAAGGTCTAAATTAAATTTCATTATTATTGGTTTAACTCATATATCTTAATACAGGCACTAAATCAGGGGTGGGGAACGTCCAGCCCATGGGCCGTATAAGGCCCATTAAATCATTTGGTCTGGCCCTGCCAAAGTATTAGGGGTGAGTTAATTAAATGTTTGACCAAGTATAGCAGGCTAATTTTTAAGTTGGTAATTTTGTATGGCCCAAGAATGTTATAAATATCCAAATGGCGCTTGGCAGAAAAAAGGTTCCCAACCCCTGCATTAAATGGAAAACCATTTTTATTTTTCATTTAAATAAACTTCGAAATCAATGTCTTTATTTTTCTATAGGCTAGTGTATAAGGAAGAAACCTTATTAAGTAAACTAAAACATTAAACAGCACTTCATAGAACATGATTTTATCTTTATATTTCAAATAAAGTATATGTATAAATTATGACTGCAGATCACAAACGAGTTGTAACAAATGTGTTTACACAGAACATTGAGTATAGTTATTGTCTAATAAGAAACATTACTGCTTTCCTTGAGAGTATAAAAGAGAGTCAGGCTCAAGGACATTTTTATGAAAAAGCTAAAGCTGCTTTTTGGAAAGCAAGGACAAAACTTCAGTTGTGCTGATCCATTTATCTCCCCTGAACTCCCTGAATCTTTCTGCTGCCAGCCATAACAACTGGAATTCTATGGAAACTCATCTAAGATCCAAAAAGTGAATTAATTTACCCAAAGGGTCACAGTCAGATAATGAACTGGAACTAAAATTCCAGTATCTCGATTTTGTTATGATTAATCCAGCAAACGTGTTTTAAATATCTACTCTTCTAGATTCTGGGCATAAAAGGAAACCTCACTCTCAAGTAAGTCAGTGATAAAGCTTGACATTTATGCAGCACTTAATGACCTATAAAGAGCCTTCAGATTTACTGTGAAGTAACCAGGACAGTATTACTATCTTTATTTTACTGACCAGGAGACAGACCCGTACAGAAACAGTAGGTAAAGCTTCCAGGCATATCATTTTAGCTTAAGTAAACTAGAGCTAATTGAGATTTGCTTGTATTATAAAAAACAACTCATAAAGTATGTAGTATTTATGAAGTGTGTCTCTATCACTTTAACCTGACTGCTTCTTGTGTTTCTTAATACAACTTAAAAATGTATTCATATGGGACTACAATTCCTTAAATCTCTCTGCTTTTGATTTTTTCTTCTTTTTTTTTCATGTTCCCATTCTTCAATTGTAAAGTTCTGTATGGTTCAGTCCCTGGTCCTCTGGTCTTCATTTGCTATATTATCTCCCATCCTCACTCTGATTTGATTCTTACACAGATATGACTTCCAAATGCGGATTTCCAATCCTGATCTCTCTGCTTAGGTCCAGTTCTGAATTTCTCATGGCCTAATGTTTATTTCTATTTTGATAACCTTTTACTTCAAATTCAACATACATCAAAAACTGAATTCATAATCTTACCTGTAAAATCATCCATCTATCATTTTTCTCTAATATCCAAACCTGAAATCTCAAAGCTACTTTGACTCTTCCCCTCCTACAGTCAGCAAGTTTTCCTCTTTGTGTCAAAGTTTTGCCTGAATCTGTCACTATCTGGGTTTAGGCCCCAACTCAACTGCATCACATTTGGACCCTTAGAGTAGCCCCCTCTCTAGCCTCTGCCTCTAGCCCCTATCTATCTACTTCCAATACATACTACCACTGAATTAACCTTTCCTCTTCTTTGCTTTGACCTTGTCATGATTCGGCTCAAAAACCTTTAATAGCAATTCAACTGTCTAATGAATAAAGCCCAAATATTCATAGTTTCTCAAAATTAAGACCTCAGCTACTACTTTTCTCTATACAAATCCACTGGTTTAGTCCAAAGGATCCACTTACTTGTGCCTAAAACCTGCCTTATATTTTCCCACCACTTAACTTTTGTCTCTGCTATTCTCCTGTTAGTACGCCTTCAAGATGAACTCATTCTTCAAACCCCTCTCTAATCTAATACCTCCTCTGTTCTACTTCAGCTCAAAGGTATCTCTTTCACCTTTGACTTTGCATGGAACATACTGTTTATATTATTCAAATGGCACTATCTTATTTTCATTTTGTGATGGTGTCTTATCTCTCAGGTAGACATTAGAGGTTAAAGAACAGACATACCTAATTATTTGATAGCTCCTATATCATCAAGTCCAGAACCTTGCTCACAAGTCAGTGCTCAGTAAATATTGGTTGACTGTGTGACAACTGAATCCGTTTGCTACCCATATGAAGTTTAGAGTATAAATTTTCCATTTCAAAAATACTTGTATGGATCCTCTGCTTAACTGTTACCTTAAAAATATTTTAATGGAAGATTCTCCAAACTATGCTGACCCTGATCTGGTTACTGTGATGGTGATTTGAAGATAATAAATGTTGCATTTCTAAAACCAGACATTAGGAAGAGTTCCAGAGACAGGGTTCTCCACATTCCTAACAGGAACATCATTGCTCTGGGAAGTCTTAATGCTTACAGTTCATCAACCCTTAGATACCTTCCAAATTAAGTTAGTTGTAATAATTGTTAAATAAACATATATTTAAGAAGTTAAATTTATATAACTGGCAATGCAGGCCCTGGAATCTTTTTTTTTTTTTTAATATATTTCACTGATCTTCCACAGAGAGGAAGGGAGAGAGATAGAGAGCCAGAAACATCGATGAGAGAGAAACATCAATCAGCTGCCTCCTGCACATCCCCCACTGGGGATATGCCTGCAACCCAGGTACATGCCCCTGACCGGAATCGAACCTGGGACCCTTGAGTCCGCAGGCCGAAGCTCTATCCACTGAGCCAAACCGGTTTCGGCAGGCCCTGGAATCTTACTTCAGTATAATGGACATCCATCATTCCAGCATCTTCTTTCATTGCTCCTTCTTCATCTATATTGGGAGTAATTTTCTTGAAGGCTGAACATCCATTAGGGAATAATTCTGTATGAACAAAAAAACAGTGAAGTAAATTTATATATGAAAGTGCTTTGTAAACAACAGCCTTAGAGTGATTGGTTACCCTTAAAAATAAACATGGATATTCTTTGTGAGGATCAAAGGCATAAGTATAATTTTCAGTTACAAATATTTTAATAAATTATTTTCATTTACTACACATTCTACCAGTCTTTTCCCCAAAAAGTGAGCTCAACTTATTTACAACTAAGTTTCATTCTCTGACTACATATCATTTTCATTGGCTAGTACAGTAAACGTTTCTCTAGTGAGATCTAAAAACTTACAAATAATTTCATCCTATATTCAACTATGGTCTCACCTAAACAAGGAGGGCGTATACTTTTCAGGTAATCACTGAAAGAGTTTCTGTAACCATCTGTAGCTCCTGACTTTACTGGAAATTTTTGGGGAAAAGTCAGTTGTTGTGGGAGGCCTAACCTAGGACTTGTAAGACAGGCAGAAAAATAAAACAGATGGCGCCCACTGGAGCAGCTCAGTAGTTGAGCATCTACCTATGAACCAGGAGCTCTTGGTTTGATTCCCAGTCAGGGCACATGCCCGGGTTGCAGGCTTGTTCCCCAGTGGGGGGCGAGTAGGAGGCAGCTCATTGATGATTCTCTCTCATCATTGATGTTTCTACCCCTGGTTCTCTCTTCCTTCCTCTCTCTGATATCAATATATAATAAAGAGCTAATATTCAGTCTATGCTAATTAGACTGAACAGCAGAACGACCATCTGGATGACATTCCAGATGAAGCTGGGCTGCAAGGGGCTGTGAGGGCCAGCTGGGCCCAGGTGAAGCAGCTGGGGCCAAACCCCTTGCACAAATTTCGTGCATCAGTGCCCTTGCCACTCTAGATGATTCAGCCCTTGCTGACATGCTGGAATTGGCTCCCCAAACCGGAGAAGGGATGATTGCTTGCTGTCAGACAGTTCAGGGCATCTTAATCTACATGTTATTGCCCCCTGTTGGCCAAACACATCGGGCCTCTAGTATTTTAATAAAATAAAATAAAACAGATGGAAAGTATGAAGCATTCTTGGAAAAACAGGACAGGACACAGAAGAACCAGAGACTTGGAGCTAGATAGACCCACTTTTGTCACTAACTGTGTGCTTTTAGACATGTTTATCTCTCTAAGACTTGGTCTCATCATCTGTAAAACAGTGATAATTAACTTATGATGATTAAATGAAAGTAAAGTGTTTAGAACAGAACCTATCATATAAGAAGTATTCAAGCCCTAACCAGTTTGGCTCAATGGATAGAGCATCGGCCTGCAGACCGAAGGGTCCTGGGTTTGATTCCAGTCAAGGGCAGTACTGCAGTTGTAGACTCCTCCCCCACCAGGGCCCTGGTCAGGATACATGCAGGAGGAGGCAACCAATCGATTTGTTTCTCTCACATCAATGAATCTGTATTTCCCTCTCTCTTCTACTCTCTCTAAAAATCAATGGAAAAATATCCTCTGGTGAAGATTAAAAAAAGAAGTAGTATTCAATGAATTGTTATTACCAAACAAAGCTGCCAAAAATATACTAGCTTCTCCAAAACAGAATAAAATAATTGCTGCCAGCTGGTATAGTAAATTGCCAGAGTCCAACCCCAGCAGGTCCAGGGGTCCCCAAAGGTGTGGACGGAGTCAGCAAAGAAGGAATGACATGGAGACAGCGTTCAGTTGATCAGCAGCCTATCCAGGATCTCTAGCCAGGATCTCCAGCCAAGTTCTGGTCTGGATCTCCAGAGAGGTTCTGCTTCAGATCTCCAGCCAGGTTCAGTCACCAGGTTCTAGTCAGGTTCTCTTGCCATGTTCTATAGTCAGGTTCAGTCCAGGATCTATTGCCATGTTCTCTCCAGCGAAGTTCTTCTGTCTCCAGGCTCCGTGTAGGTTCTGTCTTCTGAATTCTGTCTGTTGTTGTCTTGTTGCATCTGTATTTATACCAGTTGATTCCAATCCTATCAATCTCTATTCCAAAGGTTAGGGCGTTTCTTATCTCCATTCCAGGGAGTAAAGATTATGTAGCTTAAGCATGATTGTTCATAGTTAAAGTGATTAATTACCTGCCTGGCACTTAGTTGAGGGGTTTTATTCCCTCCCTAACTTCAGGGGAAAATCCCTACCTGGGGATTCAACCTTTCTTGGAGAGGTGACCTTGGTTAAAACACAGCGCCAAGAAGGTGAGCAAACATATTAAGAACCGTATGCCATATATGCCAGGTCCCTTGAAACAGCAAGGATGGACCGGCTCCCGGCAGTAAATGACTCTGCAGCTGGATCCCTGGGAAGTAGGAAGCGAGTTCAAGCTGAGAACAGGTGCTATAGGATCGTGGACCAAATTGTCACTGTCAGGCAGGAGTTTAGGTACAGAAGACTACATGGTTGCCCTACAGATTCTGGACAGAGGAAGATGTCCAATAACTCCTGTTGTTGCTACGTTTATCCTTATCTAAGTGGGTAATTTTAGAGTTAAGGAAAATTCACCCTCCTTATGACAGAATCTGCTAGTCAGTGAAAAGTGGCTGGTCACAAAGGGAACAAACACCTATTGCAATCTATTCTACAATCTAGAATCAATTGCAATCTAGAAAAAAAAACTATTCTAAAATTTCTCTAATAGTGATGCTTAGAAATAATGACTACTCACAGCTAAATATCTGGTAAGCATCCCAGGTGAGAAGTTGGAGAAGGAAGAAGGAAGGTTTAAGAAAGCCAAACCACATACTGCGATTTCTCAGAATTCTTGTGGGAAAAGATCATGTTACAGGGCTTAGAGTTTGCCAACTCTTCTTGTCTAAATGAAAGCTAACAAGACACACGTGTATCTTCTGATAAGATGCTTGATACAACATGGGTTATCAAGTAAGAACCACACTGTTATTAGAGATATGGAATTCTGGTGAGGGAATATGGAGTTGCTTTAAAGTACTTTGTCAAGAATGGAGAAACACAATAGGGGGTGGTCAGTGGATTTCTGTTAAGGCAGAAGGCCTGTCAGAAATAATGAGATTTACTGGGCTTTAGAACTGTTTCTGTTCAAGCACATTAGCTAATAAAAACCACTGAAGAAAGAGCATGACACACTTCTTTTGAAAGTATGACACTTCATTTCCGAAGATAAGCATGTCTAAAATGGTCTGTTACGGACTTCTCTTCAAAGTACTGACCACAGCAAGATACGGAACCCATACCAGAATGTAAATCAATTCGTTTCCTTCTTCAACAGAGTCTTTCCATGAAAAGAAAAGCAAAAGTCAGCTGAACTAAACATTGTGCTCAGTAACACAGTTGATTTACATTCAGGACAACATTCCTCCCGATCATGGACCAGCAACAAACAGGCCTCAGACTGGCAGCTGGTCTCCAGGGCACTCAGAGTAGTCTTGCAGTAAAACATCTCAAATATAGGAGAAAACCTTCCATTTGATCATCTCTATGAAATTAAGAGCTAGGCAGTAAGGAAGAGGGCCCTAAAACTTGAGTGAAACCACTCCCGTGGAGGGTTGGGCAGTGGAAGAAGGGGCAGCAGCCAGGCAGCCCAGGTTCCAGAAGGTTGTCAGCACTCGCCTGCCCCCGCAGCCATAAGGCCAAGAAAAAGGTCAGTTCCACCAAGGGGACAGTGAAGGAGCCTAAGAGGAGATGGGCAAGCTTGTCAGCTAAATCTGCTCCTGCAAAGTGGAAACAAAAAAAGTACAAACAAAAGAGGGAGGGGAGCAAAGGGAAAACAGGCCAAAGTGGCTAACCAGGAACCTAAAGATCTGCAGAAAGTGGAGAAACTAAAAATGAGGGGAGTCCAGACTTGGATGTAGCAGAAGAGAAAGAAGCCAGGTCTGATTAATATCATGTACCATGTCTCATCAGTGGTCCCTGCCTCCCCTGTATAATCCAGAGGAATATTTATATCAACTATTTTGGAAATGCAATGTTCGTAGTAGCTCTAGAAACATTTTTAAGAAGGAGGGAATTCCACTTCATCCCATTTTTTGTCTAAATTTAGCTTCTTATGCTGGTTGGGTTTTTTTTTGGGGGGGGGACAACCAGAAAATAGTGGGATATTGAATATGGGAGAGGATTTGATTATCTTGGGTGTCAGCTTAATATTCCATAGATGGGGTAGTTTTTATATCCTACAATACAAAAGCATCCTAAATGGCAATATGGAATTAACACTAGATTGCCCAAGGAAGTCATTTTGACTGTTTTTTAATTTCAATTAGAAAAACAATTATGTATATAAGGACACAATGTCTTAGAATTTTGTGACTTTTTGTACAACATATAAATGCGTTTATTAATAATTGTAGTTACCTCCCCCCTCCTTCATTTCCGGTATATATATATATATATATATATATATATATATATATATATATATATTATACCTATATTGCCCAAAAGCAGTCATTTTGACTGCTTGGGGAAATTTTAAATAATCAAATGACTCTTATTATTGAATTGAGTAAATTTCTTATATGACCAGTTCGGCTCTGTATTGAAATAACAGTTTTCATTTTTTTTCAATTACCATCACATGATAACATACAAGTACATGATAAATTGTTGATACTTGATAAGTTGCAGTTGCTCACTAAGCTAAACTAGTACTTGTTATTCGAATCTTTATGCAGTGATACTTGTTCTAATAAGTTGTTTATTTTATTTCTTTTGCACCCTAAATTCATGAAAGAAATGTCGAATAGAAGTGAGTTATTGGAAAAGCTAAGGAACATAAGTGAAGAGTGCTCCAATATTATTCTTTCACGATGCAGTCATTTTGACTGCTTTTGGGCAATATAGGTATATACTAAGTTTCAGTCTTTCTAGTGTTAATCATGCATTTAATGTCTTGAACATATTAAATTACTTCTATTCTCATGTTTTTGGTAGAATTATTTCCTAAAGAAAACCACTCCTTGATCTTGGCCTCTCCCTTTCAGGATTTTGTGCATCTGCAACATCTTTGGTATAGTAGTTCCAGTTTTCCTAGTAACTTTGTTAATGTGCTGTGAAAGATTGAAGATTTGATTATCTAGAGCAGTGGTCGGCAAACTCATTAGTCAACAGGGCCAATTATCAACAGTATGATTGAAATTTCTTTTGAGAGCCAAATTTTTTAAACTTACACTATATAGGTAGGTACACTGTTATTAACTTAATTAGGGTACTCCCAAGGCTTAGGAAGAGCCACACTCAAGGGGCCAAAGAGCCGCATGTGGCTCGCGAGCCGCAGTTTGCCGACCACGGATCTAGAGCATCTGATATTAAATTGTGAACTAGTGGGACTGAGATGTAAAAGCGTATCAACATTTGAAGATATTGGTACTTGATACTCTATTAAGGAAAATTAGCTAACTGCACATTTTAAGCCAGAAAGTCACCAAAATAACTGTTTAGGAAAGAATCACAACTACATGACTTTTTAGATTTTGTGTACGAAAGTTAAGAATTGTGTACAAACTGAAATGTCTGTGTACTTAACCTCAAAACAACTGATAAAATCTCAATTATGAAAGAAAAATCTTGAGTGAAGAGATACAGAATGTAGTCTTTACCAAGGAAAAGGGTCAATCCCTGAACGCCTTAGGCTGCTAGTCCATGGCCGAGGAAAAAATTCCTGTCTGCCCTGAGGAGATTATTACTTTAAGTGATTCCCAAATCTGGGGTTTTTCATCATTTCCTTCTTCAATGATGTATATAATGCTGTGATTTGGGGGAGGACAAAATGCCCAAGATCAGATAAGGCTAAAGCATCTAGGGAGAGTGCCTTTTAGAAGGAGGGTAATTAGGTGTCTTCTAGGAACAGCTCAACATCTACTTTTGAAGGTTGTGTCTACATCACCTGGTATAACGACTTCTAGTGTGATTTTCAACTTCAGAGTCCACTATTTTTGCTTAAGTGTGTTATGTGGTTCCTATGCCTGACGATATCTCTCTACCTAGAGGAGACTATTTCTCCTTTTTGCTTACGTTATCAACACCCAAACAACTATCCAAGGATATGAGGGCCCTTTTGTTTGTTACCATCTTAAAAATACTTGGGGGAAAATTCTGATTCCCCTTAGTTCCAGAAAGATTTTCAGATGAAACAAGTTACTGATTCTAGAAGTGGCCAGTGTATATATATCACAAGAGAAGGAGGCATGTATTAGAGGGCTCTCACAAAGCCCTACGTAGCATTAGATAAAGTGGTCTTGGAGAGTCTATCGATTTTTCTGGTATGTGACCTAGATTCCTGACCTTGCCCTTCATAAACAGCTGTAGTTTCTGTATTCCTGGCTGTAATCCTAAGGAAAACAACATGCAAACTGTCCAACCCTTGATAAAATAAGACTGCTAGTCAGAAGAAGGGTAAGACGTAAAAGTCCTGAAGGGAGGGCCAAAAAGGGGAAAAAAAAATCTGTGATTGGTAAGGCACTGGGGAATAAAAAGCTTTATAGAACCTAAACTACTAGATCCTGAGTACAAAACTTGGGAAAGGGATCAACATTACCCTATAAGGAATGAAAATAACAGACTCTCTGGGAAAGAAAATTCCTTTTCCAGGGTTGATGGGGGAGCCCTACAGGCCTAAAGCTTTGCTGAACCTTGGGTGCTATGTGGTGGTGGAAGAATGCAGAAACTTGACTCTGGAATTCCCTGGGAGAAAACAGTTGTGCCCTCACTCAGCAAGAGATACATAAAGTCTGACCTCCAGAGAATGAGATCTAGAACATTTTGAGGTTCTCAGACAAAACAGAAGTAAAGACATTTAGATCTGTAATTTTATATTTTTGGGGATGGGAATAACACCCAGTATCACCACCTCAAGGTAACTTTGGTAAAAGGAAGAGAATGATAATCCTTAAGGTCTGTCTAGTAGAAAGAACTAAAGCTCTAGCTGTAGGAAAGAAGTTTGAGGCTAGGGGCGTGGCAGGGAGAACTGCACACCCCCCACCCCCCTTTCCCTTTCAGTTCAGTGTCTAAAACAGTGGTTCTCAACCTGTGGGTCATGACCCCTTTGGGGGTTGAACGACCCTTTCACAGAGGTTGCCTAAGACCATTGGAAAACACATATATAATTACATATTGTTTTTGTGATTAATCACTATGCTTTAACTATGTTCAATTTGTAACAATGAAAATACATCCTGCATATCAGATATTTACATTATGATTCATAACAGTAGCAAAATTACAGTTATGAAGTAGCAACGAAAATAATTTTATGGTTGTGGGTCACCACAACATGAGGAACTGTATTAAAGGGTCGTGGCATTAGGAAGGTTGAGAACCACTGGTCTAAAACATGAGAAAAAGGATTTGTAGACACCCCTGGGGAGCAAGGGCTAAAGTCCTTGCTTGTTTAGGCAACCACCCAACAAGACAAACTATTTTTTTTTCTTAAAAACTCTATACAGGAAAACTTGTCTCTAATGTGACAGCTGGTCAGTAATATTTTCATTCCATCTTGATTTAAACCAAGGGTGGGCAAACTTTTTGACTCAAGGGCCACAATGGGTTCTTAAACTGGACCGGAGGGCCGGAACAAAAGCATGGATGGAGTGTTTTGTGAACTAATATAAATTCAAAGTAAACATCATTACATAAAAGGGTACGGTCTTTTTTTTTTTTTAGTTTTATTCATTTCAAACAGGCAGGATCCGGCCGGCAAGCCGTAGTTTGTCCATGGCTGATTTAAACAATGCTTCATGCCCTAGCTGGTTTGGTTCAGTGGATAGAGCCTTGGCCTGCTGACTGAAGGGTCCCGGGTTTGATTCTGGTCAAGGGCACATGCCCGGCTGTGGGCTCGATGCCCAGTAGGGGAGTGCAGGAGGCAGGTGATCAACAATTCTCTCTCATTATTGATGTTTTTATCTCTCTCTCTCTCCATTCCTCTCTGAAATCAATAAAAATATATTAATTTTTAAAAAATAAACTGCTTCGTAATGACTTCAAGAGAAATGGCATAAGACTTTGAGAAAACACAAACTTTTTTGGCAATTAATATGCCAGAGATTTATGATACAGCTAACTCTCCTTCCCTTTTGTGTTAATTATCAAAGGACGCTTAATGATAGAAAATAAAGGGCTCCAGAATTACTCAATTATTTTTGTTAAATAAGTTTGTCTTAAAAGTATAAATGAAACTTTTTTTTTCAGTTTTGCACTCAAATATACTTTCATTTACTCTGTGAATATCCAGGTCTTGCCTAGATCATGGAGTTCTCTGACTGGATGACAGGTTAGATTCAGTTTTTAACTTGTTTTAAATTAGTAGTCTCCTTTAGCATAACTATCATAGTTTGATTAGATAATTAACAAAAGAAGGTGTTTTAAATAATATGAATGATTGAATCTAAGGGAAAAAAAGGCTGAGGATTTTCCCATTGCCACCATTTTAGAATAAGGTTTTCTAGTTCAAGTAAGTAGCATAGTCCAGATTTAAAAATAGACATCACCTATAAATAAACATGTGAATTTTTCCTAAATTTAACATTATTTTTGTTTAAAATGAAAAACATCACCTTTTCCTACTCAGACAGGGCTCTTTGATTTCTATGAAGTATAACTTCTAAAAAAACTTTGAAGGTATTATGAAATAAATATTTAAATCATTAGTTAAAAGCACTATTTACACTTGTTGAAACATGCCATACATAGTGTTTGGTGTTCAGGCAAGCTGCCTCATGCTAACATCCAAAAAACCCACAGCAACATATATCTTTAATAATAAAAGCATAATATGCTAATTAGACCAAAAGTCCTTCCAGACAACCTTCTGGATGAAGCCAAGGCTGCGAGGGAAGCCGGTGCCAGCAAGTGGGGGAAGAAAGGCCTATTCTTGCATGAATTTCATGCATCGGGCCTCTAGTATTCTTTATTAGTTGCTATTTTATCTCCTACTAGAGGCCCAGTGCACGAAATTTGTGCACTGGGGGGGGGGGAGTGGGGGAGTCCCTCAGCCCAGCCTGCTCCCTCTTGAAGTCGGGGACCCCTCAGGGGATGTCCACCTGCCGGCTTAGGCCTGATCCTCCCCCCCTCCCCCACAAATCGGGCCTAATCCAGCAGTTAGACATCCCTCTTGCAGTCCAGTGCTCTCGCAGTCCGGAACCCCTTGCTCCTTACCGCCCACCTGCAGTGGAGGTGGGAGAGGCTCCCGCCACCACTGCTGCGCTCATCAGCTGTGAGCCTGACTTCTGGCTGAGTGGCACTCCCCCCGTGGGAGTGTACTGACCACCAGAGGGCAGCTCCTGCATTGAGCATCTGCCCCCTGGTGGTCGGTGAGCATTATAGCGACCAGTCATTCCACCAGTCGTTCTGCTGTTTGGTTGATTTGCATATTAAAGTTTTATTATATAGGATAGTTATATTTCTAAAGCTTAAGGATTGAGAATGGAAATAAAAAATTCTTGAGTTTTGATTCATTTTGAGGTCTTTGCATTTGCGAAAAATAATTCTAGGAAAATAGCCTATATAATAAAGAGGTGATATGCAAATTGACCATCAAACCCTCATACAAGATGGCTTCCCCATGTGGTCACAAGATGGCCGGCAGGGGAGGGCAGTTGTGGGTGATCAGGCCAGCAGGGGAGGGCAGTTAGGGGTGAACCCCTGCAGGGGAGGGCAGTTGGGGGCAACCAGGCTGGCAGGGGAGGGCATTTGGGGCGAATGGGCCGGCAGGGGAGCAGTTAGGTGTTGATCAGGTTGGCAGGAGAGTTGTTAGAGGGTGGCCAGGCTGGCAGGCAGAAGCGGTTAGGGGCAATCAGGCAGGCAGGCAGGCAGGTAGGCGAGCAGTTGGGAGCCAGCAGTCCTGGATTGTGAGAGGGATGTCCAACTGCTGGTTTAGGCCCGATCCCATCCCACCGGCAGTGGGGCATCCCCTGAGGGGTCCCAGATTGGAGAGGGTGCAGGCTGGGCTGAAGGGCACCCCCCCCCCCCCGTGCACGAATTTCATGCACCGGGCCTCTAGTTTAATATATTTAACTATTTCAATATCTAAAGAATATAGTTTTATACTTAACAGACAAAAACTCTTATTTCACATGTCGACTAATTTAAAAGATGAGATAATATAAACCTAATTTCTCTGAAAGATACACTTAAAATTTATTCAGTACTGCGTTTAGGGTTCTCATATCTGTTAGTTTATTTGGAATTGCAGTGTTCAAGTTCAATATTATTTTTACTGTAATTTCACATGTGCACCAAAAGGAGAAAACTAGAGTATACCAATTGCAAGCAAATACATTGTTCAAACAAATTTCAGTATCAAAGCCCTAGCCAATTTGGCTCAGTGGATAGAGCATCTGCCTGCAGACCGAAGGGTCCTGGGTTCAATTTTGGTCAAGGGCACGTACCTCGGTTGCAGCTTCCTCCTCAGCCCAGGCCCTGGTTCAGGCTCATGTAGGAGGCAACCAGTCAATGTGTTTCTCTCATATCAATATTTCTCTCTGTCTTTCCCTCTCTTCCACTCTCTCTAAAAATCAATGGAAAAAAATCCTCAGGTGAGGAATGAAAAAAATTTCAGTATCAAACAGAAAGTGTTAACTTAAAATATAAGTAAAATGAATCTACATTTTAATCATGATACTAAGTTTGGGAAGACTCTTTTTAGAAAAAATTTCTCCACATGAGTGGTATTACTAGAGGCAATCAGACTCTGAGCCTTAGATGTAAAATGAAAGATACATAGTTACTGGTAGAAATTCTGTAATTAAAAAACAAAACAAAACATGGTTCTATTTTTCATAGCCAAAACCAGAGTGATATCACACCCACAATATGGTTTCATTTTGATCTAAGATTACTCATTCAACTGCCTTAAAAGAAGTAGCTTGGCCATTATGATAGATAGTGAGAGATTTCTTTGCAATGTCCATTGCCAATTATTTTTTTGATATATAACACTGTATAAATTTAAAGTACATGTGTTGATTTGACACACACACACACACACACACACACACACACACACTGAAAATTAACACAATAACGCTAATCAGCACACATAATTACCATTTTTGGGGCAGGGGAACATTTAAGATCTACTCTCTTAGCAACTTTCAAGTATATTTTGTTAATTATAATCATTATGCTATATTAAATCTCCAGAACTTATTCATCTTGTAAGTAGCAAGTCTGTACCCTTTGAACAACATCAATAAAAGCCAAACTTATATAAAAACCATTGTACTCTGTTTTTATGCAAGTTTAGCTTTTTTTGATTCCACATATAAGTGAGATCATATAGTTCTTGTCTTTTGCTGTCTGACTTAATATAATGCCCTTGGGAGTCCATCTTTGTTGTCACAAATGACAGGATTTCTTTCTTTTTTCATGGCTGAATAATATTCTGTTGTATATTCTGTTGCCACATCTTTATCCATTCACACAGATCCTTTTCACATGTTTCCATATTACTAATTAGCATCCTTTTATTTCAGCTTGAAGAACTTTCTTTGGCATTTCCTGTAAGGCAGGTCTGGTGGTGATGAATTCCTTCAGCTTTTGTTTGCCTAAGGAAAGTATTTGTCCTTCAATTCTGGACAGCTTTGCTGGATAGAATATTCTTGGTTGGCAGTTTTTTCTTCTTTTAGCACTTTACATATACCACCCCACTCCTAGCTAAGGTTTCTGCTGAGAAATCCACTGATAGCCTTATGGGGGTTCCCTTTTAAGTTCTGTGGATGAAAAGGGGGCCACATAGTAAACCTGACAAGCTCAGGGGAGGTCTGTGTGGCAGCCTTACAAACCCAGAGACCTCAAGTAACCACAAAAGATGGTCTGAAATTAAAACTTTTTAAACTAAAAGCAGTTTATGGCAGGTACTCATGTCCCAGGCTAGAATCTTCCTTGAAAAAAGTCAATCTTGACCTTAACTGAACCTGAGCCTGTCTACTGTCTTTTGCATCTGTGATAACAGGCCTTTGGAATGTCAAGGTAACTTTCCATTTTCTGGACATCTCCAGACATACCACTACCAGAGCAGAGACCATAAATCCCCTCATTATTATTGTTATCATGTTAATTTTTGACTGTTATTTATCCTGTAACCAACTAGGCAAAATATATGTCTGTCATTTTACTTTTTATTCAAGCCCAGAGGTCCCCCCACACCACTGCTTTGCTTTCTCCAGCCTCCCTAATCTGTCACTAATGGATTTCACTTCCTCCTCCTTCTCTTTTGATTGTAATGTATAATAAGGTACAAAACTGTCATTTTTGGGGAGCATTTTCCCAATCCACTGAGGTTTGGCTTCCTAGCAATTATCATCTGTTTGACTAAAAAAACTCATACAAATTTTTACAGGCTTGGGTGTTTCTTTTTTTAAAATATATTTTATTGATTTTTTTTATATAAAGGGAGAGGGGTACAGTGTTAGAAACACTTATTAGCTGCCTCCTGCACACACCCCATACTGGGGATGTGCCTGCAACCAAGGTACATGCCCTTGACCGGAATCAAACCTGGGACCGCAGACCAATGCTCTATCTACTGAGCCAAACCGGTTAGCAGTGGTCGGCAAACTGCAGCTCGCGAGCCACATGTGGCCCTTTGGCCCCTTGAGTGTGGCTCTTCCACAAAATACCGACTTCTGTGCATGGGCCACGAAGTTTCAATCGCACTGTACATGCGCGCCCGCATGTGGTATTTTGTGAAAGTGCCACACTCAAGGGGCCAAAGAGCCGCATGTGGCTCGCGAACCGCGGTTTGCCGACCACTGGAAGGCTTGGGTGTTTCTTATGTTGAAACTTTCTTCATTCTTTTCTCTCCTCTGACTAGATAATTTGAAAGGTCCTCCCCTTTAATTCACAGATTATTTCTTCTGTTTGATCCTGCTGGTAATGCTATTTCATTTTTCACTTCATTGTATTCTTCAGCTCAAGAGTTTGTTTGGTTCTTTTTAATGATTTCTATCTCTTTGTTTAACCTCATTTTGTTCATGTATTTTTTTCCTGATTTCATTGAATTTTCTTTCTATTTTATTGTAACTCAATGCACTTCCTTAAACAGCTATTTTGAATTCTTTATTAGGTAAATTACAGCTCTCCAAGTGTTTGAGTTTGATTACTGGAAGGTTATTGGTAATGTCATGTTTCCTTCATTTTTTCCCCTTTATTGATTAAGGTATTACAAATGTGTCTTTATCCCCTCATTGCCCCCCCACTCCCCAAATCCTGCCCTCACCCTCACCCCCTGTTGTCTGCGTCCGTTGGTTATGCTTATATGCATGCATACAAGTCCTCTGGTTGATCTCTCCCCCTTACCCCCATCCTCCCTTACCTTCCCTCTGAGGTTTGAGCATCTGATCAATGCTTCTCTGTCTCTGGATCTGTTTTTGTTCATCGGTTTATGTTGTTCATTACAATCCACAAATGAGTGAGATCATGTGATATTTATCTTTTCTGACTGGCTTATTTCATCTAGCATAATGCTCTCCAGCTCCAACCATGCTGTCTGGCATTTCTGTCTTCACATTTGAAATAGCAGTCACTTCCAACTGTCTTCACTGACTGACTTTGGGAGAGAAATGCTTTCCACCTGCCTTGCTAGGGATTCTGAGGGTTGCACAAAATTTTTTAAGGATACATCTTCTCCATACTTCTTGTTCCCTCTTGTGGCAGAATTCGTAAGTTTGTATGCCTTCTCTCCATCATGCAACACACTGGGCCAGATGCAAACAGCCTCCATTTTTGCTTTCCCAAGAGTGGTGATAAAGTTCAAGTTTGTGGTCTCTCCCTGGCCCACAGATTCTGGCCTACTTTTTGCTTGTGCTCACTAGCTGTCTGCTAAAGCTTGCTCTTGCTGCCATCAGGAGTATGCATAAGAAGTTGGCTATAGAATAGGAGAGGTGTGGTTGAAGCACATGGAGCACTGGAGGGTGCTTATGGGCCAGTTGGAGGGCTTCTTGAGCTAGTATATGAACCATGTCTCTTTAATGCCTTCTGAGAGTCCTATTTGCCACTTTTCCAACTTCTTCCTGCCCCCACCCCCAGTCCTGAAGCTCACAACTCAGCACTCTGGATGGGGCAAAAGAGCAATGGGCCTCTTTGGCAGCATCCTGTACAGCTGGGGAAGCCAGGTGTCCATTCTCATGTTCTCTCTTTTCCCGTGAAAGAAATCACAGACAAGATGTCTCTCTTGGCACTGAGCTGTGCCACCTTGGGGAAGGGGTGACATGAGTAAAGTAAAACTTTACCCTCTCCAATGCATTTAAACGTGTGTGTGTGTGTGTGTGTGTGTGTGTGTGTGTGTGTGTGTATACTCTAGTGGCATGCTGGAATTTCTCCACTGGACTCCTACATTTCCACCAAGGCTCTCTTGTCTATGGGTGATTACATAAGATAGTATTCTCCAGGGGCTCCTAGACTAGGAAGGGCTGGAGCCAGTGCATGAGCCATTGCAGGAACCACAACCAGGACTGAGATCTGTCTGCCTAGTACCTAATGCAGAGGTTGGTAACATTCCTCCCAGGTTCCTTTGCATAAGGCACTAGCTCCCAGAGCTCCCACAAAGGCAATTGTGTCTCTGGATGGATGCCAAATTGTTGTTGGGCGGGGGGAGGACAAACAAGGAATGTCTTATTTGGCCATGTTGATGATGTGCTGACTACCCTTTAATACCAAGGTACTGTTGCATTAAAGTGGCTGTGGAGATTAAATCTGTGGGCAGTTGTTGGTGAACTTGAGGCAGATGAGGGGAAAATACGTGAATGGTATTATCCAGAGCTTCTCATGAGCCTTACGAAGAATTTAATCTGTGGCAGACTTCCAGGGAGACAGTGTTGGAAAATAAACACTGAATATCAGGCTATTTAACTCTTAATCAAAGCAGAAGGCAAAATGGACAATCCAGTTTTGTTTTTTTAAAGAACAACTTCTGTTAAACACTGAATGAGGCTAAAGGTGAACATTTTTTCAGAGCTCAATTATATCACATTCACAGCTGCAAGCTACAAGGATAAAAACTATTGCACTAACTGAAATTCTCCCTATCTCTAATAACAGAAATATCTTACTTTTTCGATGAAGAAACTCTGCAACCAAAGCTGCTACATGGACATAACACATTGCTGCCTGAAAAAAGGATGACAAAGAAAGAGCTGTTAGAATGTGCTCCAGGGATTTGGCAAGGCTGTGTTTAAAACAAAGCCTTAAGTAGTTACCTCTGAAAAATCTCCATTTTTTACATGAATCTTGGCCATGCTATCAAGCCAGGTTTTCCTGAGCTCTGGGGTGCTTGCATAGGACTTGGCTAAGCTATACTGGAGATCAATTAGCATTTCAGGGTCTTTTTCATGCTCTTTCATTTGAGCAGTGGCCATAAGAACGGTACGAATTCTCTTGGTCAAATCTTTGACTTCTGTGGGAAAAGCAGTTGCCTAATTTAAAAACAAAAAACACATGTTCATTAATATTACTGATGTGCTCTAAACCTCAGCATTCAATCCTAGGAATAACATATGATTTTTTTAAAAAATTGATTTTAGAGAAAGGAGAAGGGAGAGGGAGGGGGAGGGGGAGGAGAAGAGAGAGAGGGAGGGGGAGAGAGAAACATTGATGTGAGAGTGAAACATCGATCAATTGCCTCCTGCAGGCATCCTGACCAGGGATCAAACACACAACCTGGATATGTGACCTGACTGGGAATTGAACCCACAACATTTTGGTGCACTTCAACCAACTGAACCATACCAGTCAGGGCAACATACAATTTTTTAATCCTTGTTACAGTTCTGGGTATTTGGTTCTTGGCATGGGACGTGTCTAAAGAACTTTAAATTAATTCTTTTTAAAATATCCAATTAGCTCAGGCTTCAAAGGCTCTAAACTTGATGGCAGTATATTCACAATACCTAAAAGCATGGACACTGGAGTCAGGCTACCAAGCCTTGAACCCTAGCTCCTCCACTGAATTCTACAGCCATAAGAGTAATCTACAATCACTGTATTGTGTAGTTTTAGTTACAACAGTAACTAAAAATGTTTTGTTTTCTTCTTCTCCCTTATTTTATTTTTTTCATCACCATTTATCACCTCTATGCCCTCTTCCACCTCCACCAATCCCCTCCCCTGCAATCATCACACTATTATCCAGATCCATGAGTTCTCTCTTTTTTTCTTTTTGTTCAACCCTCCACCACCACCCCTAACACCTCCACACACACCAGAGTTGTCTGCCTGCTCTCTATCTATGAGTCTGTCTCTATTTTGCTTGGTAGGACAATAACTAAAAATTGACAGTATACTTTGTATTGGGCAGTGGTCTAGGCATTCTTACAACAATCCTGTGAGCTAAGGACTATCATAACTCATTTACCAACATAAAACTGAGGCACAAAGCAGTTAAGTAGCTTGGTTAAAATATTATAGTTGGTAAGTGGTAGAGACAAGATTTACACCCAGGTAGTTTGGCTCCAGAGCTAGTGACCTTAGCCCACTCTTCCATACTGATAAGCATACCCATCCCATCCACCAACTACTACATGCATATACTAAGGGGAAAAAATACTACAAAGTGTCCACTTATACAAATTAGAGCTTATGAATCATAGAGAACTCTAAAGAGATTAAAGAGATAATTAACCTCTCTCAAAGTGTTGTTTTGATCCCCCAAAACCAGTAAGTCACAGTTTCCTCTTTATTATGGCCATTAAAATAGTCCTATCACTTTCTCTTAACCCCACTGAAGTAATCACAATTATCTGTATGATTAAAGATATAGGGGTTAGGGAGCTTTCCAGTGTGAATATAACCCAAAGTGGAGGAAATAGTTTTTAAAAGTGCCTTCTTTATCCCTTTAAAGTAATACTTATATACATAAAGTACCTTCTTATTCATTAAGAGAGATTCCATTTACTGGAGCAAGGCACTCCCTGTTCTAACAGGGTTTATTGGTAGTGAATGACCAATAAACTAAGTGACTGACTAATAAAACTAAGTCATTTAAGAAATGAGTTAATGCAAAAGATTTCCTATCAAGGAAAGCCAAAACACACCCCTATGACTGTGAAAAAGTTGCTCTTCTAACTTTTATATAACATGGAATTAAGGATGGTAACAACTCTTAGAGTATGAATAAAAGATCCTAAATGACAGAAGCCATTTCTGTGTTCATATACTTATCTCCTGGGGAACCAGTAGAACTGGCTGGAAAGCAAACTTTCCCAGCCTGACAGTGTTTTGTTTTGTTGGGTTTTTTTTCCTTTTCTTCAATCTAAGCAATGTTCCTGTGGGAATATTTTTTGCTACATAGAGCTACATGTCCCAAACATCAAGGACACTACGACTGTGAGCTTTATTTTTTTTTCAGATTTTAAACAATATTGTCCAATTATGTTGGAAGATGACCTTTCCCAAGAATGGAGATGATTCCTCTGGGAGGAAAATTTCTTTATTGGCAAAGGATTTCTCTTTCCTTGTACACATATAGTACTAAAGATCAGAACCTGCTTTCTGTGCAACTAATGAATTTTGACAATGGTATAGGTTTTAAGCAAATAGGTAAGAAAGAGGAATGGAGTTCAGGGTCTTTGGGAGTGCCAATAAGTATCTATGGCAAACCTGACAAACTAATTTGAAAGAATATATGCACCCTTATGCTCATAGCAGCATTATTTACAACAGCCAAGATTTGGAAGCAGCCCAAGTGGCCATCGGTAGATGAGTGGATAAAAAAGCTGTTGTACTTTTACACAATGGAATACCATTCAGTCATAAAAAAAGAAAGAAAGCTTACCTTTTGCAACAGCATGGATGATCCTGAAGAGTATTATGCTAAGTGAAATAAGCCAGTCAGACAAATACAAGTGCCATATGATTTCCCTTATATGTGAAATCTAATGAATAAAATAAACTAACACAGTAGAGACAGACTCATGGATACAGAGAACAGACTGACAGCTGTCAGAGGGGAGGGGTTTGGGGGCTGGGTGAGAAGGGTGAAGGGATTAAACAAAGAAAAAAAAGGAAAGACTCATGTACATAGAAAACATTACAGTGACTGCCAGGGGGAAGGGGGCTGTGGGAGAGGTAGAAGATGGAAAATGGGAGATAAATGGTGATGAAAAGAGACTTGACTTGGGGTGATAAACACACAATACAATATACAGTTATGTTGTAGAATTATATACCTGAAACTTGTATAATTTTATTAACCAATACCACCCCAATAAATTCAATTTAAAAAAGGAAAAAAATTATCTATGGCAAGCCACAGTTAACAGATGATTCTTAAAACTCATCAGATAATAAATCTCTTCTGTGCCGTTCCTCATCTGTTAACAATGGATCAGGCGGCTGTTAACTGCTCTAAGAAGTGAGATTTTGTGAAATTTAAAACTCAGTGCTTAATTAATCAATATGGGAAATAGTTAACAACTGTTAAGAAAGAAAGGATCCATTTATATTCAGAGCAAGTTTAGAAATCAAACTCAGAAAAAAATTCCAATCCTACTAGCCATAACAACTGTGCATACACAGTATAGTCAATCATCCACTCATTCAACTAACATTGATTATTTGCTATGTACCAGGCAGTTTTCTAAGTGCTAGAGATACAGTGGTGTACAAGGCAAAGCCTGGAATCATGAAGCTTACATTCTCTATACTCTATTTTTTTTAAAATATATTTTTATTGATTTCAGAGAGGAAGGGAGAGGGAGAGAGAGATAGAAGCATCAATGATGAGAGCAAATCATTGATTGGCTGCCTCCTGCATGCCCCCTACTGGGGACTGAGCCTGCAACCTAGGCATGTGCCCTTGACCGGAATTGAACCCGGGACCCTTCAGCCCGCAGGTCAATGCTCTATCCAGTGAGCCAAACTGGCTAGGACTATACACTATTTTACTAAAGTCATGAACCTGCCCTAGCCAGTTTTCTCAGTGGTTAGAGCGTTGGCCCAACTGAAGGGTCACAGGTTCAATTCTGATCAAGGTCACATGCCTCTGTTGCAGGCTCAATCCTAGGCCCCAGTCGGGGCATAGGCAGAAGACAACCAATCTATGTGTCTCTCTCACATTGATGTTTCTCTCTCTCTATATCTCCCCCTCCCTTCCACTCTCTCTGGAAATCAATGAAAAAAATATCCTCAGGTGATGATTAACAACAACAACAACAACAACAAAGTAAGTCATGGACGCAATAACAGTTTAAATCTAGGAGTGTAAATTTTTCTGACAGTGAAGGTGCTTCTAATTTATTACGTGAAGTGAGAACATACCTTCATAGGTCTGTCACTGTTAGCAAAATTATTGATAATGAATAAAGACTCCTGAAATCTTGATCCTCCGCTTAGTGCTACATCAGCTATCAGCTGACTTACAGCAATTATTATCTGTGGGAAAAAGCAAATATTGTTTTTCAATTGTCTTTTTAACAAATGCTATTTATTTTCATCATTGTATAAGCCCATAAGCATTCATATGAAATGTTCTTTTAAAGATTCTACACAGTTCCACCATAATCTACTTTCTTCAGACATGAGAAATTTAAATTCTTTTATGGAAATAGCAACTTCAAAGGCCCCAATTTCAAATATTATTGGGACTTTTCTTGGTTAGATGTGAAATTTTTTTCTAAGCTCATGGTACAGCTAGATCCAAAACTGTTTCATAATAGTGAACTGAAACTACGGTGGGTCAGGTCTCCATTTTGAACATGCTTGCTAGGTAGCAGCTATGGCAAAGTTGGGAATAAATGACATTTTCTTCTATGGTTTCTCATTCCTTTTCACTGGTCTATTTTAGTGTCCTGAACTTCCAATTCCAGCAACTCAGTTCCCTTCTTTGTTTCTTTTCTTTTGTTTCTTTTTTCTTTTTCCCCCCTTCTTTGTTTCTGACTAGCACCAACCTAGTTAAGACAACCCTACATGTAATGCCTTTGATGGTGCTTTATAATCTCTGAGGATCCCTTTGAGGAATGCCTAAATGATTCATGGTAAGGCGTTAATGGCTGGATGCTTTACCTCTGGTCTTGGGAAGCAGGAGCTATGATTGCAGGCTCTATCAAACTGCTTCAGATGCAAATCTTGACTTTATCAATTATTCCCTGTGGGGCTTTAGAAAATCTATTTAACCCTTCCATTCCTCACTTTCCTTAATTGTAATAAGGTTATGAAATGTTCTGAGGATTAAAGAGATCATAATCATAATACTAGGTAACTCTTTTTTGAGCACTTACTATGTGCCAAACATGGTTGCAAGTCTTCATACTTACTAATTAATTTACATTTGAATAATGGACTTGAGAGAAATAATGGTTTGACCCAGAAGAACATACCCTAATGGGGAATTTCAGGCATACTGGCACACTAATTGCAGAAATGTTTTGGGGAAAGATGGTATTCAAATGATACCTCATATAAAGGTGAATTATAAAGGCCCTTATTATATAACCCTGCCCCTAGTATCCAAAAGTAACTACTAGTATTTAGTAGATTTTTACAGAAAGAACACACTTCCATCGGATTTCCACGTTACTGATAACATTTCTAAAAACCTGATAGGCTGTTTCCCCATTTATAACCCATTTCCAAAAAACAACTGCAATGGGACACACCATGGCAGTGAAGATATAAATATAACCAAAGGTTTCCCATACTACAAAGAGGTCTACTAAGCTAAGAAGTCCTAATTGTGTTTTAGTTCAAAGCAGTTTCATTAAATAAGCAGAAAAAATATGGAGATGTTGAATAACAACTACCATGTACCGAGTGTCTATTACATGCCAGTCATTGTGCCTGGCACTACACACACTTTATTTTTATCCCTCATGACAGCCCTGCAAGGTGAAATATATTTGGCCTCACTTTACAGATAAGGCAAATAGTTAAGATAGATTGATACACCTGTCTAGGGTCACATAGTAAGTAGCTGAGCTACAATTAAGCCCAGGTAGGTCTAATTCCAAAGTTCATTCTTTTCACTACACCTTGAGACTTCTCTCATGTTTCACTTACTGGTCATACTGAAAAGTGAAACACACAAACTGTATTATTACCTACTACAGAATATTTAATGAGTGTTTTGTTTGTTATTTAAGCATCTCATTTAATCCTCACAACAATCGTATGAGGCGGGCACAAATATTTACCACTATTTTACATATGAAGAAACTGAGGCACGGACACACTAAGGAAGTTTCTCAAGGTCATACAATGTGTGTTGGTCCTGGAACCTGAACTAGAGTCTAGCTCATAACACCTATGTTCTAGAATAGCACTTTCCAATAGAAATATAATGTGACCCATGCATGTAATTTTAAATTGTCTAGTAGCTGCATTAAAAAGTAAAAAGAGCCTGACTGGTGTGGCTCAGCTGGTTGAGCGTCATTCCATGCACCAAGAGGTCGCAGGTTTGATTCCCCATCAGGGCACATGCCTGGGTTGTGGGCTCATCCCCAGTAGAGGGCATGCAGGAGGCAGACAATCCATGTATCTCTCTCATGGATGTTTTGATCTCTCCCTCCCTCTCCCTGTCTCTCTCTCTCTAAAAAAAAAAAAAAAATCAATTAAAAAAGTAAAAAGACACAGGTGAATTTAAATAGTTTACTTAACCCAATATATCCAAAATACCATTTCGACATATTGTAAATATAAAACAATTGAGACATTTTACTCTTTTTGGTATTTAATCTTCAAAAGCCAAATTTAGGGCACATATCAATTCAGACTAGTTACATTTCAAGTGCTAAATGGTCACATGTGGCTAACAGCTATTGTATTGGACTGGGTAGCTCTAGATCTTGATCTAGGGCAGTGGATCCCAACCTTTTTCTGGCCACACCCCACCTAAGCATCTCTAAAATCCTGATGCCCCCCATGACATATAATTTTTATTATTCAAAAAGTGAATTCCTATTCACATGGAGGAAGCCTAAAAGGCCATTAACTTGGTCTAAACAAGCTGCCAAAGAACATGGCATCCATGAAAGAGAAATAAAAGAAGGAAAGGACAGTTGAAGTACTGAGGAAGAAATCACTAAGAAATTGCTAAAAAATATAAAGTGATATGAAAAATTAGCAGATAAAGTTTCAAAACATATAATAGAGAACTGAAACGTATAAATATGTCACAATATATATTTCTATACTGGATATGAGGCCCCTAGAACCATAAGAAAAGCAAAAAATTCACTGTTAATAACTCATTCTCAAATTGCCCCCCTTAAAAATCAAATTGCTCCCCTGTGGAGTGGTGCCCCACACCGGGAACCACTGATCTAGAGCAGGGGTGGGCAAACTTTTTGACTCGAGGGCCACAATGGGTTCTTAAACTGGACCGGAGGGCCGGAACAAAAGCATGGATGGAGTGTTTGTGTGAACTAATATAAATTCAAAGTAAACATCATTACATAAAAGGGTATGGTCTTTTTCTTTTTCTTTTTTAGTTTTATTCATTTCAAACGGGCCGGATCCGGCCCGCGGGCCGTAGTTTGCCCACGGCTGATCTAGAGGCTAAAGACTGAATTGAAGAAGAGGAGCTTTGATTTTCACTGACCTGCAGATGTGTTCTCAGAAAGGTCTTCCTTTTGGTATATTCAAAGTTGTTTCTCATCAGAAGATACAGAAGTGCAGATGCTTCATTCCTGGTTGAGCTAATCTTCGAGGTGCAGCACTTTAAAACCTCATAGCAAAATGCAGCACACATGTTTACCCTTCCTTTGAAAAAGGCTGAGGGGAACTAAAGAACAAAACATAAATAAGTATCTGAAAACCCAATCATAAAAATCAATCAACTATCAAATACCAACTATATTCCCACTTAAATCTATGCTAGGTGTCTTGAAGATACATAATGAACTTAAGATTAGGGCTCTGCTCTGGAAAACATGAACTAGTTAAACACACAACGGCCAGCATGTGTCAATGACAAAACAACTCAAGTCAGTACACAAGTCACTACAAAAATGTGAGGTGCTAACAATAAATGGTACAGATTGAGAAGAGCTCATTATGATCTGGAAAAAAATGTTATGTAGGTTCTTGATAATATGCATTAAATTAATGAATGACTGAAATGATGAATGATTGATGGGTCTCGATCTGACCCTTAAAAATGGGAAGGACAATCTGCATTACTTACTCTTCTGCTTTATATTTAAACAGTTCTTTAAGTTATGAACTTCCAAATACTGAGAAAATTATAGTGGGAATCTATTGAGCAAGTAAAATTGACCTTTTAACAAAACGGGGTATAGATGAAGTGTAGATGCACAAACATATATGTGTCCTTTACTCATGAACAGTGTTAAGATAAATTTTGTGCCTGGCCAGTGTTGCTCAGGGGTTGAGTGTCAACACATGAACCAAGAGGTCCCCAGTCGGGCACATGCCAGGGTTGCAGGCTCCATCGCCAGTAGGTGGCGTGCAGGCGGCAGCTAATTGGTGATTCTCATTGATGTTTCTCTCTATCCCTCTCCCTTCCCCTCTCTCTAAAATCAATTAAAAAAAACATAAGATATATTTTTGCATAGGGAAATTAGTCAACATTATCATAACAACTTTGGTGACAGATGGTTAAGAGACTTATTGTGGTGATCACATCTGAGGAATGTGTCAAATCACTATGCTGAAAATAATATAATATTGTATGTCAACTATACTTTAAAAAAATATATATTGGCATAGAGAGTACAAAAGTGGCTGTCTAAACCAGTGATGACGAACCCTTTGTGCTCGGCGTGTCGGCATTTTGAAAAACCCTAACTTAACTCTGGTGCCGTGTCACATATAGAATTTTTTTGATATTTGCAACCATAGTAAAACAAAGACTTATATTTTTGATATTTATTTTATATATTTAAATGCCATTTAACAAAGAAAAATCAACCAAAAAAATGAGTTCGCGTGTCACCTCTGACACGCGTGTCATAGGTTCGCCATCACGGGTCTAAACAGTCAAGTGGCTGTTACTTTGAGAATGTAGTCAGTCTGCTTTGTGGAAGATAAAATATACATATAACATAGGCTTGTTATAATCTCTAATGCTTACATGTCTAGGCAAGCAAGGAGTAAGCTGCTGCAGGGTACACGATCGATGTTTTTCAGGGAATATGAAGCTAGAGGGCCAACCTTTTCAAAATAACTTCTTGGGAATCTTGAATTTAAAACCATGTTGTAGGAATCAACCTTCTTTTTATCACATTAAGACCAAGTGTAATGCTATGCAGATATGAATGTTTAATAAATGTTTTCTGATTGGCTGCCCGGAAATCTCATCAACAGGTTCACCAGATGAAAACAAACCTTGCTGGACAAGATATTCTAGTATGAAAATGAAAATAAAGGTGTATGGGAGGGCATAGCTGTAATGTAGTTAATTTACTATATTAACTCTTCTACCCACGTCACTTCTGAGTGGGCAAATGGCCAGAATCAATGGTGACTTCATAACTGTCAATTCCAATGGGCTTCCCTTCCCCCTTATTAGGACACTCTGTATCTCTTAATAATGTTGACACTGTTTTCTCTTTTGGCTTCCACAATAGCCTTCTTTCTTCCTACTTCTGTGACTGCTTCCTTTCATCTCTTCTACACATTTCTCTTCTAACCCCTTCCATGTTGTTTTTCTCCAATGTACTAATTTTGACCTATTTTTTGGTTCTTCCTCTATATACACTCCAGGAGAAATTAAATCATTCCCATGGCTTCAACTACACTCATGCTGATGATCTTCCTAGTTCACTATGCTCCAGCTAAACTGGACCTTTCAGTCTCCAGAATTTCAAGCTCTTTCCCAACTCTGGGCCTTTGCATATGCATGTCCTTCTCCCTAGAGCAGCGGCTCTCAACCTGTGGGTCACCAACCTGTGGGTCACGACCCCTTTGGGGGTCGAACAACCCTTTCACAGGGGTCGCCTAAGACCATCGGAAAACACATATATAATTACATATTGTTTTTGTGATTAATCACTATGCTTTAATTATGTTCAATTTGTAACAATGAAAGTACATCCTGCATATCAGATATTTACATTACAATTCATAACAGTAGCAAAATTACAGTTATGAAGTAGCAACAAAAATAATTTTATGGTTGGGGGTCACCACAACATGAGGAACTGTATTAAAGGGTCGTGGCATTAGGAAGGTTGAGAACCACTGGGTTAGGGCAAATAAACTATTTTTTAATCTCTTTCCCTCAGTTTCTTATAAGATGCTTATAGTGAACGCAGTTTTCCATTTATTTCTTTATTCACAAATTGTATTAAATAGCAATTTTAAAAAAACCTTCAAATCCACCTAATCTCTATATCAATTAAATGCAATAAGTAGTGATGACAAAAAAGCTTTCCATGCTTAGTTATCTTTTTTTTTTTTTTTAGTTATCTTATTATACAAATCAATTAATTGAATTTGTTTATCTTGTTAAAGTTACACATACCAGAGAGGAAGGCCTGAACTGTGCCTTTCCATAATTTTAACTCCATTTTGGTTTATGATGCTTTTTATTACATTTAAAAGCTATCAGAAGCAGACCAGAAATAAATCTTTGCTATCTGTTTCAGTCATATTTATTCCTAAAAGTCTAGCCTGAGGTTTCTTTAAAAATGAGGTAAAGCCTGAAAATTTATAGCCAACAGATGCCATTAGCATTGAAAGGAAGGGCTCATTCATTTGACCCCATACTGAGTCTCTCTCTCCCTCCCTCCTTACTCCCTTCCACCCTCTCTAAAAAGTCAATGGGAAAAATATCCTCAGGTGAGGATTTTTTTAAAAAGGATATTAACACCCTGTTAATTTAAAAATGCTTTTAGCCAAGATTTTCTTATAATTACATTAACAGGCTATTTTTTTTTTGTCATTAATTCACTGTTGTTTTTTGTTTTGTTTTGTTTTTTGTTAAC
This sequence comes from Myotis daubentonii, assembly GCF_963259705.1. Taxonomy (NCBI): domain Eukaryota; kingdom Metazoa; phylum Chordata; class Mammalia; order Chiroptera; family Vespertilionidae; genus Myotis; species Myotis daubentonii. Next base: position 41,183,410 of record NC_081861.1, read on the forward strand.
CCTCACCAGAGGATATTTTTTCCATTGATTTTTAGAGAGAGAGAGAGAGAGAGAGAGAGAGAGAGAGAGAGAAACCATAGATGTGAGAGAGACACATCAATTGATTGCCTCCCATACACACCCAGACCAGGCCAGGGATCAAAATGGCGACCCAGGTACGTGCCCTTGATCAGGAATCAAACCCGCAACCCTTCAGCCCGAGGGCAGATGCGCTAACCACTGAGCACACTGGCCAGGGCAATCCACTGTTATTTTTAACAAATTTTAGTGAGTAGGCCATACATTGGAAAAAAACACTAGTAATTTACCGACATAAATATAACATATTTACAACTATAGTCTGTCAGGGGTCCTCACTACGGCCCGCAGGCCACATGCAAATACAAATATTGTATTTGTTCCCGTTTTGTTTTTTTACTTCAAAATAAGATATGTGCAGTGTGCATAGGAATTTGTTCATAGTTTTTTTTTAAACTATAGTCCGGCCCTCCAACGGTCTGAGGGACAGTGAACTGGCTCCCTGTTTAAAAAGTTTGAGGACCCCTGGTCTATGTATTTAAATCCAGGAGTCACACTGCTCGTAAACAATGTTCAGTAAGTGATCAGCATGTGATCACACCACTTGGCACATGGTAAATGGTTCTGTTGTAGAATGGCGTGGCTTTCTGCAGCAGTATTGCCGGCAGATGTTCCCACTTTCCCTAAGCCATGCCCCAGCCATGTTTACTCAAGGTGACTGGTGAATGCATGCATTTACTAGACCTATTCAGTATAAATTTAAAATTACAGTAATACATATAGAAAACTTTTCTGTGAAATTAAAACTTTTCATACATACTTAATTTTAATTACACAGATGTGTCTACTTAAGTAAAAACAGGTAAACTAATTTATCAAATTTTTAACATATGCATTCAGAAAACCTACTTTATTACATGACAGACTTTCAGCTTTAACAGAAACCCCCTCGCCTGAATTAGTCTGTTATATGGAGGTTTTACTGTACTGACTTAGTGGGTTCCGTGTCTGAGGTTTGTAGATGTCATAACAATAATCCTCTTTCACTTCTTTTTTTCTTGCCATGAAGCAAGCCCACTAGCAGCTAGCCATAAAGCTTTTGTCCTTACCTTACTGATGAAAGCTCGCAATGAAGCAAATACATGTTTCAGCGACACCTCAGATTGTCCATTTTTAAGAAAAGCAAGATGAATATCAAATACTTTTTTCATTAATGGGTTGTGGCCATCATTATTTAAAAGTTGACTCTAAAAAAACATGAAAATAAACATAATTTTGGCAGAAACAGTTTATGTTACCCCTGCTTAGAATGAGAGATCTGACTTACCAATACCTGTTTATCAATCCATGTATGAAAATTCCAGGGAAACAAAATGTTTAAAACATCTGTGCCATCTTTCAACTTGGAAATCTCAAAATACTACATAAACTACATCTATACTTGCTTCCATCATTTTATGCATAAGATGAAAAAATATTTTTCCAATGTAACACACCAAATACAGAACTAGGATGGGAAGAGTAGTTTCTATTAACCTAGCCATATTACTTCTCAAGTAAGAAACCAGTAAATTTAAAATAAATGGATACAAGTGTATTTCTCTGAGGAAGACTAAGTAATGTAAGAATTAAGGAAAATATCAATCATATTTTAAAAGTCTATTATCTAATTTAATTTTTAAGTATGTTTAGTATAAGATATGTTTAGTCGTTGGTGAAAAATTAAACCCTCTATGAGTAGAGGTAATAACAGGTGTCACAATTGAACAGACCATATAAATTGTTTAAATGCTCCATGTAAAGAGACATAAATGAAACAATAAATTGTAGAGAAATAACTATTGGTTTGTGAAACTTTAAAAAAAAAAAAAAAGCATTGGTTAACTTCTCCAGCCCTATTCTCCTATCCCTCAAAAAACTAGCAGGTTACAACTTGGCCAAAAACAACAACAAAAAACCGACAAAATAATATTCAAAGTTTTGACAAATCTAATGGTAACATCAACAGCCAGAATCCATGCAGGGTGTTAGATTTTTCTGGCTCTTTCCTTAGTTTATTTCCAAACATGATATATGGTTAGAAGCTTAGACCTTTGTGATAACTGGCCTAGATCTGAATCCTGAGTCTGCCACTGACCAGCTATATGACATTAAATTCCCTGTGAGCCTCAGTTTGCTCGTTTTTAAATGGGAATAATAATAGTATCTATATCAAAAAGCCATATGAAGACTAAAAGTGAGTTCATATTTGTATTTTTTTAGTTTATTGGGGTATAATTTATATACCATAAAATTTACCATTTTTAAGTATATGGTTCAATTATTTTTAGTAAATTTACAGAGTTGTACAACCATCACAATCCAATTTTAGAACATTTCCATCACCCCAAAACCTCCCTGGTGCCCATTTGCAGTCATCCCCATTTCCCCCAGCCCCACAATAAAAAAACCGATTTAATATTCATAAAGCACTTAGGGTAGTGCCTGACATCTACCAAGAGGTATGTTTGTTAATAAATGAGACACATATGACTAGGAGGAAGGAATACAATGCAAGCCTCGAGACCAAATATCCTTAGTTATTGGCACAATGAATTTGGTTTGCATTTTAATGAGAACTTAATATTTCATAAAGGGATACTGATGCCTATTTCTTATTAGTATCTAATTCGATTTTCCCTTGAGCCTCTTGAAAAGCACAGAGGGGGGAGAAAAGAAAAAAATTATCTGTATAACTCAGGTGAAAGTGAGCACAATTTTTCACTTTTGAGTTCTCCCACTGATATTATATTACAGCTATGTAGTTTTTATTCTTTAAACACATCTATTAGCCCAATTTACTCCTTTAACAACCCTGAAAGTTCATTGCTTTGGCCTTATTCTTTTTAATCATAGTAATAACGATTTGTACTGAGGCAAACATCTGAGAAAAAACACTAAGCGCCTGACCAGGGAAGCCAGCCAGGCTGCCTGGACATCATCTAACCTAAAGAGTCACCTCATGACAACAGGCATTTAAGAAAACCAATTCAGTCATGATTTGGGCTAAAATTACTGAATATTTTAATAAAAGTATGAAAGACATCTATTTTTAACCAGGAAAATAAAACAATTGGGTGTGGCAGGTGAGTCTTGGTGAATTCCCAAGGTCACACAGTAGCCAAACTCAGTCTATCATCAAAGTTTCCTGAGTGCTCATCGGGGCTTTTATTCCTATGACTGGTTATGTTTTGTTATAATGTTTTCTTTGCAATGATGCCAGCTGAATTTTAACTCTTCATTTTTACCTTGAAGCACTGGGTAAAAAACGATATGGTATCTAGCACTGTTAAAGAAACTTCAGTAGCAGTATTGCCTTCTAGAAGGGCCTGATGGAAAATGTCTGCTTCAGTTGTTGTAGAACCTAGGATTAAACAAAAAGTAAATTAAAACTGCTGAACAGAGATTCACATAATAGTTTTGAATGATTTCCCCTCCAAAAAACTTAGAGAGACAAGCAAGAAGAGAGGAGGCTCTCGATACTTGCAGACCTAATGAGTTTCACTGTGTTTGTTCCTAAATCAAATATAGTCTTGGTTAATCAAGTCTACCAATTTTTACTTAGAGCTATGTATCAACAGCTCTGCACACATAATTAGGAGCCCACTCCCTTGGAGACAAGATTTTAGTGATGAACTATGGCAATATAACTAGGAAATAATGTGGGAGGCATTTTAGGCCGTGTAGGCTGTAAGCCGCATTTTTTAAAATGTCGAGTCTGTCGCGTCAGGACCCACCTGCTCAAGACATTCGTTTTATTATTAGTCCTTAATACAGGCCACTTTTGCTGGCTTCCTTCTCTGCATCCTCCAGAGGACTATGGAAATGCAAGTTTTCTCACTCTTTGACTTTTTATTAATATTTGCTTTTCAAGGGATAGCTTCCAAGTATATAACCCTCTAGCTTTCCCAGCTGGGCAAGATTTCTCTCCTTGTCCTACTTGCCTTATCAATACTTCAACCTGTGTGAAACACTTTTGTCAAAAAGTATTTACAGTTCTTTAATCTCTGCATTCAGCTCAGCATGTGTAATCCCTTAAAATCATTGAACAATAACTCTAAATAAATATTGCATACACTATTATGTTATACTATTATGCTAATATTTGCGTTAAAGTTTAACAGTAGAGCCCTGGCCAGTGTGGCTCAGTTGGTTGGATGTCCTGCTTTGCATCAGGAGGTTGCTGGTTTGACTCACAGTCAAGGGCACATGCCTGAATTGTGGGCTCAATCCCCAGTAGGGGCCATGCAGGAGGTGGCTGAACAATGTGCACTCTCTCACATGGATGTTTCTTTCTCTCTCCCTCTCTCCCTTCCTCTCTAAAAATTAATAAACTATTCTTTAAAAAAAGGTTTAACAGTAGTAATGAAGGATATTCAATGTAAATAAAAACACTTCAGTAAGAAAAACTGATTTAATAATGAATTAAGAAAAACAATACCATTACCTAAAATTGCTGAAAAATTTTATGCATATTTTATTATAGTCATATATTATGAAATGATGATATATAAATACACAGATATGCAATTAGATCTATGTCTGTGAAATCATTTTCAATCATATAGGTTATTTAAACCAGGACTTCTTTAAAGTAAAATAGTATTACATATCTGTTTCAAATGGGGACCCCACACACATTTTCACTTACTGTGATTAAGTGTAAATGAACTTTCCAGGCTACTAAGATGCTGAAGCCGGGCCTGCATTACTCCTGATCTGTTTCGAAGAGCTGGCATGGTTTGAGATTTTCGGTCTACTCCAAAATGTTTTGACAGCCAGGCATCCTGTATCCTAAAATAAAATTTAAAGTTAGGAATTGGAGTACTATAATACTATATCTCAATGTTAGATGTTTTTTAACTAAAAAAAAAAATTAGGTTTCCACATAAACACAATACTATGATCAATATTCTTTCAACTATTATTTGGCTTAAATGAGACATCACTGGAAATTGTATGAAGTTTTAATATATATTTAAAAGAGCTGATACTATAAGAATATAATTAAGGAATTTAGAGAGTTATTTACTTCCCTCTTTCTCATCAAAAATATCAGTGTAAAGTGGACAACACTCTAATAAGATTCAGTCTTTTCTCAGGAGATGAGGAAGGGCAAGTCAGCAAAGTCAGTAAGAGGGCTGCTCAAAAGTTGAAATGGAGGAGGGGATTCCTGAATGAAGAAGGAGTGTCAATCAAATGTTTCTAAACTTGAGTTAATCTTGGACCAGAAATTTTTACTCTTTAAACATGTCTATTGCAAGAATTTGTAATTTTCTTCTTTAATATTAAGGTTTTATTAAAAATTACAACTGGGTCATAGAGGAGCAAAATAAGAAAAATAGTGTGTTTATTCTCTAGGAAACATAGGGGGAGAGTCAGCAGAATGTTAGAGGTTAAGGCTCATGGTGGTAGTTACCATGTCAGTTTCAAGTTATGGGGAAAGACAGTGAAAAATGTCACCTGAATTATCTATTATTAGAATGTTCCAGAGACTCAGCAATTATAAACCCTATCCAAACAGCCTCTTCAGTTTTTGGAAGTGCAATGGAATTTAACATTAAAAAAATGAACTCTAGTTGTGTTGCTTTAATGACTACAAACTCTACCCCAACAATTTATCTCATTGAAATAAGCAAGTAATATTTTCCTTAGGGTCTCTGAAATATTTTAAAATTATTTATTTCACTAAGACTTAAACAGCAAAAAGAAAAAAAATGCTCATTAATAATGTTATCCCAATCACTGTTGAGAATTTCTGTTTACCTTAGCAACTTAGGTGAGTACTGATAGTTTGTAAATAAAAATACAAATCTTCCAACTGTCCTCAGTTTATGGTTTCCTGCCTTCTCTTGGATCTAGCCCTTCCTCACACATCCTTTAGAAAACACAACATCTGTTTCAGGATTGGGACAGAAACCCTGCACATAGGGCTAACCATTTTCCTTTGGAAAACTTAAATGTATCAGCTCACATTAGTTTAATTTAAAGTTTGAGTTGAGATATACATAAATCATGGGTTGTCCTTTTAAAAATTTGTATTGAATTTACTGGGGTAACATTGGCTAATAGTAATTATATAGGTTTCAAGAGAATTAAAAATGAATAATGTACTTTTTATATGGCATGATCAAGACTGCCCTCTGTTGGAAGAAACAGAAAAAAGTGGAAATTGCCATGCTATGGGAATTACCTTGCTATGTTTCTTTTTCCCATGTATCTAAAGTGAAACAAACATACTCTAGAAAGAAAAACAGTAGCATGTTAGTAAAGTAATTATCTGCAATTTAACAAGTAATATTTGAAAATTCATGTGCTACAAAGAATGACTACTTAACTCATATTGTAATGTATGTTTTGATAGACAGAAATATACACATAACTAATTGGGGGCTTGCCATATTATATTTCTCTACATTTATTTGCTAAAATTACATTGATATCAAAAAGGCCCATGTCTTCATGTATAATTTTAACAACATAAAAGAACCTATCAATGTTAATCATCCTTTGTTTTCTATAATATATCATAGCAAAAGTCTCTAGTATAGTTAATACCTAAAGAAAGTTTCATAAGCCCTAAAAGTTGGGGTAATTGCTATGCTTTTTTATAATGACATTAAAATACTTTCTATGACTAAAAATCTCTAACACATACAGAATTAGGGAGGATAGCATACTAACCTCCCACATACCCAGTACCTGCCAGCCTCAACAATAATCAATTCATAGCCATTTTTGTTTAATCTCTACCCTGAATAGGTCCTCTGCTGTCCTTCCATCCTTCCTATCTACCTACCTCCCATAGTTTTTTAAAGTAAATCCCCAACATCATATATTTTCATTAGCAAAGATATCAATATAATTAGAGTAGTTTATTTTCTTTTTAATCTTAAGTACTGTTTTGATTGCTGCCATTTTCTGCAAAATTTTGAAGTACTTTAATAAATATTTATGAATTATCCTCTTTGTGTTTTGGTAAACATGAACATATTATATATATATATATATATATATATATATATATATATATATATATCTGTACTATTTATTCAAAAGTTTGCTAGATTTCATTCTAATTTTTATTTTAGTTTTCTTAAATAATATTAAAATACCTCAGCATACTATACAGGGTGGGAAAAAGTAGGTTTACAGTTGTTCATATGGAAAATAATACAATTATTAATAAGTAATGATACAAGAATAAACTGTTTCAAGTAATCACTACTGTAACTACTTTTACCTCACCCTGTATATAACAACTTTCCACTTCTATCTAGAAAAAAAAAGACTAGAATTTCCCAAGTGCCTTGGAATGGAGATATCTATATCAATCTATTAATCTATCATCTATTTATGTATCTGTACATTTCTGAAGTGAGTGAAACTACTCAGCTCTACTTTAGAGTACAAATTATAAATTCCAGTAAGTTAAGCTGCTCTATTAAGCCAGCATCTGCTCTGAATGATTTAGTACAGTTGATGCCACTTCTAGTTTTCCAGAACACAAAAAGACTCCTGCCAGGCTATAAAACTTGTCTATTACTGGCTAGGCTTTTCTATAATATCACAAGTATCACCATGTTTTTCCTCTATATGTGAAGAACTGGAATGTCAGCATCTATATTATCAAAATTTTCTACATTATTAGCAAATAAGATGTTGAAAGCAAGAAAAAAGTTAACATTTTATTATGTATAAAAATTAAGCTCCCCAAATAAGGGGATATATATGAAAATGTTAACTTACTCTAAAAGTATGAGAATGTTTATGAGCTCCTGAGGAGATACTTTATTCCAGTAAGTTAAGAGAGTATCTGAAAATGGAATAAATAAAGCATTAGATCTTGAAATAAAGCAAATAACACAGTGATCCTCAAAGTACCAATAATTTAGCTTAAACAACCATCAACACATGGCTAGTTGTGCACAATACACACACTGTATTCTTTTGAATTAATTCCAAATATGTATTTTAATTTCAACATTTTTATTTTATAAATCTTCTTTTGGATAGCTCATCCCAATCTTCATATCATCCCTGAAAACAAAGGAAGGAAGCAGACCTGGGGTTTTTAATGAACATCCTAAAATTTTATGCAAGATGGTGCATTTATGTGCATTTTGCTGAACGGTGGGGGTGTCTAGTACCTCTGTCTGCTACTTAAAGGGCTCTCTGAACCAAAAAGTCTAACAAATGTAAACTTTAGAGAGAGATAATTTTTTCTCTTCTTTTCCTTTGGGTTATAAACTGTGAAGTCCTGTCAATACACACAAATGTAGTATTTCAGATATAAAAGTCCCTTAAAATCTATTACATGTGCTTATCCTTTTTTACCTATTTCTCTACTTTCAACACACCTACTTATGGATATTTTTTTAATATATTTTATTGAGTTTTTACAGAGAGGAAAGGAGAGAGATAGAGAGTTAGAAACATCGATGAGAGAGAAACATCAACCAGACGCCTCCTGCACACTTCCCACTGGGGATGTGCCCGCAACCCAGATACATGCCCTTGACCGGAATCGAACCCGGGACCCTTCAGTCGGCAGGCCGACGCTCTATCCACTGAGCCAAACTGGTTTTGGCTGGATATTATTTTTAATAAAAGAAAACTGCTGCCACTTAACTTTCCAACCCTTTTCTCATCCGACTCAGATATGTCAACAGATCCTATTCTAAAATGTAAACATCTTGTAGGTTCCGCAAAAGTAGGCAAATGTCCGAATTGCAAGGCCAGCTAGAGCCCCCTGCAGACAACAATGGAGGGCCAGGCAATGTTGGTCATATGGTGGGGGGGGGGTGCTGTGGGGGTTTTGACTTCACTTCCAATTTTTTAAAGACCAAGAGTATTGGTAGTTCCTAATGATTATAAAATACTGATCATCTAGAATAAAAATGCTAGAATTGAATCCAATTAGATTTGTGGTGCCTTTTAAAATTAAGGTATAAGTGACTTCCGGTTCCCGCACCCCCCCTGCCTTTGGATGCGTTTCCCTCAGAGAAGGTGGGCTCCCAGAAGTCACCGGATTTCCGGTTTCCGGTTTCCAGCCGGAAACCGGTTGACTGAAGGCGCCATTTTCCCTTTGCTACGGCGCCATTTTCAGCTCGCCACGCACCGTCTTTTCCTCAAAAAGCTGGTGGGACCTTCTTTCCATCCCTGAGCCACCCAGCATCTGCACCGTGCCCTGAGGCAGCTTCGATTAAGGTCTGTAAAAAAGGGTGAAGGGCGTATCCCTGCTGTGGCCTGTCAGAAACTCTTAAACCATCTTCTAGTCAGCGGCCGAGGCAGCGGCGGCCGCGGCGGCCGCGGCGGCGGCATAAAGCCACAGGCCAGTCTCAGCCGTTTCCAAGTCCCAAATCGGTGAGACATAATGCAGGGCGGGAAATTTGGTGGAGAATACAGGAAAGATAAGAGACTTTCAGAATCTGAGAAATTAGAGTTAAGTGTATGTGACGTGTCGAGTGACGAGTTTAAAAAAGCCTGGCTAACACTAAAAGAGCTCCATGACAAAGAGCTACACCGTTTACAGACCAAATTAACCAATTTGAGGAAAGAGAGATTGGGAGATGGAAGGTGGACAGGCTCCACAGCCAGAATTAAAGAGTTGACTGAGCAACAAAAAGTTCTCAATGGGACCATTCAAGCCTTGCGAGAACAGTTGCGCTCAAAAACATGTGACCGCTGTTCAGTGAGTGAAACATATAAGACTACACTACAGCAAGAATTTTACGATATCCAACAACGAAACCTTAAGTTTATTGCCGAGATCACTGCAGAAAGGAATAAACTAAGAGAAGAAAATAAAATGCTTTCTGAAAAACTTAGAGTGACTCAGCAAAAGCTTAGTTCTTCTGAAAGTAGTGATGACTTAATTCCTTGTGCTCAAAAGGCTGCGTCCGTTTTTACAGTCAGGGATCCTACAGATGATCAGCAGCTTCTGCCTATGAGATTGAAAGAGCGGCCAAATACTGCACAGATTAAATCTAGAGGGAAAAAGGAACAGCAACACAGTCAAGAGTTAGCAATTCTAACTCATAGTCCAGACCTCTTTGACCTGGCAGAGACATCTTATGACAAGGTAGCTTCTAATACCAGTAAGTCTACCACAGAAGGTACTTCCACCCAGAAGACACCTACACTTTTTCCCTTATTATATACACAGAGTAGTCAAAGGGAGCATGAATTTCAAGTTGTCTCTAACCTTTCGGAAGAGAAGCCTGGCCAGTCAAAAAAGCTAGATTTATTTACACAAAAGGCCTCCACACAGAGGGCCTCTACTCAGATGGACTTCCCTTGGACCTTTTCCAATTTGGGTACAGAACAAAGCCCAGTAATTGAAGCAGTATCTGAAACTTCAGAGGAAAACATGCCTGATAATAGACTCACACTTCACTCTTATTCAAAGAAAAAGCAAACAATCTCTGCAAACGTATTTCCTCTTGACTATACTTCAAGTAGGAAAAGATCATTGATTGGTATTCCTCGTTACAACATTGGGTATTCAGAGAGAAGCAGCAGTTACCAGATGCCTTCCATTCAACAATCGACTTCGAAAAAGAATACTAATGAATTTACAGTTGCAACAGGGTATGGTACTGACAGGCTTCAAGGTGATGACCAGAGTTCCATTGTGGGGTCTAGGATAAAGAGAAAAGCCAAGGTGCATACTGAAAGAAGGAAGTAACGCTCCCGCATCCTCTCTCTTAAGGAAACTGTTTTTCTTTCACAAGAGGACAGTCTTCCAGTGAATTCAGACTATGTAACTAACTGATAACCCCTAACTCTGACTCCATTTCTAAGGATGTAGTAAACAAGGCAGTAAGACTTAAAACAATTTGGAAAACGCAATTTGGAAAACGTCTTAGACTTTGAAACATTTACTTGTTGCCAGTTAATAAACTATAGCTCCCTCTACTTTCATATAAAGTATCTTTCTGTTGAAATTTAGTTGCTACTGTTGATGAACTAATAAAAAAGAAAGCCAAGAGAAGACCTGAGTGAGTTCAACATTTAAACACATATAGAGTGACTACAAATATTTACCGGACGAGACAAATAACTAGAATACATCTATTGACAAGGACCCAGAAGCTGATATTTTTCAGAATACAATGAATGTGACTTTATAGATATCCTATAGCATGCTTTACATGTATAAAAGCTAAAAAGGAGCTGTGACACTGACTGTACACTACTTATTAAAAATGTGCTTTTAAAAATCAAAAAGCAAAAGCCAAAGAACAATCTAATGAACAAAGATCAAATGTTTAGCAAGTAAGGTCAACATTTACAAGATAAGAACAACTTATGAATTTCTCAAGAAACAAAGAAGTTATGGTTTTACCCATGACATTAAAAAAGCAGCCAGGACTTTGTCACTGGTATTACAGTTTATGGTATGTGTGTGTGTGTGCGCATCCGTGTGCGATGTACGTATGCCACAGTATATGGTGTGTATGTGTGTGTGCACGCATGCGCCATGTGCGTATGCCACAGTATATGGAGGGGGTGTGTGTGCATGCACGCGCCATGCGCGTATGCCACAGTATATGGAGGGTGTGTGTGTGTGCATGCACGCGCCATGCGCGTATGCCACAGTATATGGAGGGTGTGTGTGTGTGCATGCACGCGCCATGCGCGTATGCCACAGTATATGGAGGGTGTGTGTGTGCATGCACGCGCCATGCGCGTATGCCACAGTATATGGAGGGTATGTGTGAGGGTGTGTGTGTGTGTGTGTGTGCACATGTGCATGCATCATGTGCATATGCACAAGTATTGGAGTGGAAGGAGAACTAGTCAGCAATGCATCTCACGCCTCCTTTCTTCAATCTGCCACCCCCAACCCAATTTTACTTTCCTTGAGCTGTGGTGGTGGTTAACATTTATTTTTCATGTGTTTGTTTTTTGTTGTTGTTTTCTTCATGTATCTGTTGGGTCTTTTTTTTTAAAATCAGATTTATTGAGAAAGTTATTGTGCCTTAAAAATCACCCATTTAAACAGTATACAGTATAACACTTTATAGTATATTTGAAGAGTTGTAAAACCATCGCCATAGCTTTAGAATATCTTCATCACCCGATGAAGAAACCCCGTACACATTAGCAGTTACTATCTACTCTTGCCTACTTTTCATCTTGTGGGAAGAAAAAACAGTGAGTTATAGCTGTAGTTGTCAACTGATCCATCATCTACTGAAACAGAAATCCACCAGCTTGAAAATGATCTCCCTTTATGTATTTGTTTTACAAAACATGGAGGCCCATCACATAGCCTCAATATATTCTTTGTTTTAGTAAAGTACTATGTAAACCAGTGGTTCCCAAACTTATTTGGCCTACCGCCCCCTTTCCAGAAAAAATATTACTCAGCGCCCCCTGGAAATTAATTTTTTAAAATTTTAATAGCAATTAAACAGAAAGATATATGTATTAATGTTTCTACCTTTTTCGTAAAATATAGTAAAGAAATGTGTAAATTAGAAACATTGAAGTTTGAAATTATGAAACTATTTATTGAACTCAGAATAGAAAGGTAATACAAAAAATGTTAAAACAAATGCACCTGTGGCCATCGTCTCCCCCCCCCCCCCCATCGCTGCAGCGCCCACCAGGGGGCGGTAGCTACCACTTTGGGAATCACTGATGTAAAGCCTAAACATACTTTTACTTTTAAAATATTCTTTTCTTGGTAATAGTTTTCTTTTTTAAGTGTTAACAGTATTGCAGATGCCCCCCCCATCTCCCCCACTTTGCCCCCCTCCACCAAGCCCCTGCCGCACCCAAAGACCTCCCCCAACTATTGTCTGTGTCCATGGGCTATGCATATATGCATATGTTTTGACTTTTACTTTAGGTTCTTTAAAGATGCTATTTATCTGTTTTTATCTACTGTTTTATTAATGTACCTTAGCATTTATTATTGATTTAATATCAACTTATTTTGTTTTTATTACTATTTATCCTGCATTGTTAAAATAGATTTAAAGCAAGTTGTATAGATACTGAAAATGACTATGATAATCAGAACCCAGGTGCTCTTAAGTTCTTCATTCCTGCATTTTTTTTTGAGCAAAAATATTCAGAAAAGGAAGAAAACTGTATGAATAAATGTGGTATTTGGAAATAAGATAACCTGATTTTACTTCCACGTCCAGAAGACATGAAGTTTATCAAAATCCTTTGGTTATATTCTATCATATAATGTAGAAAGGAAATGATAATAGTAATAAATAATATAATTATATAGCAAGGAGGAAAAAAAAGTGTGAAAAAGAGCCTGGAAATATACAAAACCATAGAGTTGTACTATGTAACAATGGCATTCCTTACCCTCAAAGAATCCTTCCTATCTTTTTGTTTGCTTTTTGTTTTCCAAATTTTGGGTCAAATAAAAGTTTAAAGCATTAAATATGACTCTGGTTATTATGTTTCTCTGTTTATATCGGTCATTTAATGCATTATATGCTCTGCATGAAAAAAAGTTTAGCTGATCTCTCCCCCTTTCTTCCACCAAAGGACTTGTATGCATGCATATAAGCCTAACCAATGGACACAGACAACAGGGGGGTGAGGGCATGAGTGTGTGAGGGGGGCAATGGGGCAATAACGACACATATGTAATACCTTAATAAAGAAAATAAAAGTTTAGCACTTCCAATATTATTGCCTCATTTTAGAAATTAAAGTTTAAAATAAAAAAATTGTTTCAAAGAATCAAATTATATGACTAAAATGAACCTATTTTAAGTTAAAATACAGGAACATTTAAAAGGTCAGGGTCTTTAAAGATCTGTTTCTAATGAGCATGTGCTCTAGGCGATGGTCAAACACTGTATGAAACTGAGCCTGTGAGGGTAAATGTGTAGTAGAGTCCAGGCTTAGTATGCTGGTAACTTACCTTCAGAAATCATTTTTACTATATACAGATAGCACATCAAGAGGCTTCTGATTTCATACTGATCTAGTCGGTTATACTGGGATGATACGCTGCTCCTCGTAGAATTCTGCCGGGTCTATAATATAAAGACAGCAATTTTGTTAACAATATTGGTACTATAGTTTCCCATATCCTTTAATTCAAAAACTATTTTTATCATTCATCCTATTTGGGAAAATTCTAAGCATAAATCCAAATTTTAAAAAATATGTTTTTATTGATTTTTGAGAAAGAGAGAAAGAGAGAGGGAGAGAGAGACAGAAACATAAATGAGAGAGAAACATCGATCAGCTGCCTCCTGCAATCCCTTACTAGGGATCAAGCCCACAACCCAGGTATGTGCCCTGACCAGGAATCAAAGCAGTGACCTCTTGGTGCATGGGATGAGACCCAAGCAACTGAACCACATTGGCGGGCCATAAATCCAATTTATATCACACTTGGAGGGTAAATGGGCTGACTCTGTTACCACTGTACCTAGTAATATCACTGGAAATTACCTCGGGGTCTTCACCAAGAGATAGCCATGAATACTGTGAATGTTTAATTCCCATAGGTCCCGTGTTTTAGTAGTAAAAATGTTAAATAATTGTATATGGCTATTCCCAGAAAAATAGCTTTTACATTGAGGAGGAACTTAACTAAGGTACATGAAAGTATAAGAAACATTTTACACTTTTTAATTTTAATCTCTCCTTGAAGTCTATTAAAATCCAAACTGCAAATTATAGGTCAGAAAATCTATGTTTAAAAAGGCTAATCATATTATAGATAGTTAAATAAGGAGGATCCAACAATACTTCAAAACTACAGCTTCTACAAAGAAGTGATGTTCCTATTATTTAATTAATTTTGTTGAAGTATCAGTTGTTAAGCATGACAAGATTTGACCTTTCTGAGGATTTATATGGATAACTAAATAATTTACCCTTGTTAAAAATCAATACTTTCAATTGAGTTAAACTGCGCTGGGGATATACATTTCATAAAATAAGATTTACTAAGAAAGAACTTTCAGTTGGAGTAAAACATCTAGGTTCTGAAAGATTGCTAGCTGTGTGACCAATAGCAAGTCATTTAACCTTTGTCCTTTATTTGCCTCACCTATGATAGTGTCTGTTGTCATAATTCTAAATGGTGTGAAACAGAAACCTTTGTACATAAATTACTATTTATCCAAATCCTCAAGGAAGTATCCTCCGGTAGTTCTCAAGGGGTGGTTCCCAACCAGCAGCATCAGCATCGCTTGGGAACTTAGTAGAAATACAAATTAGCAGGCCCCACCCCAAACTGACTAAACGAGAAACTCGGGCTGAGGCCCGGCCATCTATTTTATTAAGCACCCCAGGAGATTCTGATGCACACTAAGAGTGCTGGAATTAGAAAACCTGGTTGCAGGTCTGGCCCTGCCAGAATTGTGTGACTGTCCTAAATCACAATCTTAGTTTTCATTTGTAAACTGAAAGTTGAAATTTATTATTTTCATGGATCTTTCTGTTTTTTATATGATTCTATGATTTTACATAGCAGCATGGCAAGGTTTTACTGGTCTAAATGAAGTTTCTCTAACTCAAGGCAGACATATCTCATAAACTTTAATGTTAGGCTTGAAAATATGAGATGGAAGAGTTGAAGAATATATTCTGATACCAGATGCTGAGATCCTAATTTGGAGATCCATTTTTTCTCTCAAATTAATATAATTACTCTACTATAAAATAATGAAAGGGGAAGAGATCAACCAAAGGACTTGTATGCATGCATATAAGCATAACCAATGCACACAGACACCATGGGGGTGAGGGGGCAAAGTGGGGGGGATTAGGACACATATGTAATACCTTAATCAATAAAGAAAATTTTAAAAAAATAAAGGCTGAATTAACCCTGCTAGGAAGTGATTTGTTTTAAGTGACAGGTACATTAGATATTTTAAACTTGAACCTTTCCTCTCTAGAACAGGTACAGTACAGTGTGCTACAGGTTCAAGGGGGTATTCTGAATTAGAAGTCTAAAGATAAGTGTCTCAGCCCCTATACACAGTTTAAGATATCCAAGTAGCAGCTGCCAGGATAGGAAGCAAGTGCTAAAATATCCAAAAATTATGGGATTTTTTTTTTTTACAAATCCAGGACAGACTACAGGAAAGTAGAGAGCCTCTTATTTACACAAAAAGATTGTTGTAGCCGAAGGTATCATTAAGGTTATCTTACATATTTAGGTTCTTACATTTTCGCCAGTGCTGCCCTGATCTGGAAATCCTGTTGCTCCTTCTGGGATTAGGGAACCTCTTGAGTCTTCTCTCTTAAGTCCATGTCCATTTTGAAAAGACCCATAAGCTAGAAAATAAAAGCCAAGTCCTTATTAGCAACAGGAGGGACTGCCAAAAATATATTATAAATTAAGTACTGGGTTAATTTAAGTAAATATACTTTTAGGGATTAGATCTTCGTCATCTAAAACTGTGAAGTTTATATATTATATCAAAACACATAAGAAGCCAAATAAAGGGTTAGCTTTTTTTTTATTATTTCTTGAAACACTTTACTATGTATAAAATCACAAGAAATTCCTTGAAAATAATCAAAGAAAGCCACACAATTTGAGAGGTGCTTTTATAGATAAAGAAATTTGGGCCCAGAAAGGGGAGGTGTCTTGTCCAAGACTAAAGACAGATAAAAGGATTGGAGGCCAGTGTTTTTCTCATTATCCTCTAATTTCTTAGTATACTAAGATACATTTTTGACAAGCTTAGACGAGGAAATCTAAGCAAAGAAATGTATCTGCAATGGAGGTCAGATTTTAATTAAACTTTAGTAGAGATCACACTATGCATAGATTTTATTATAAAATATTTCAAAAAACACAGAAGGACAGAGTACATTTCTAAACAGCCATGCAATGCATAATCTTTAAAGGACTTAATTACCGGTATCTTTGTCAGTGCTCAGACTCCCTCTATTTGTAGGTGAAGTGAAGCCATATGCAAATTCATCCCTGGATGCCTGTAACACAATGTGATACCTCTATCACTTAAACAAATTTGTACACTAGGGTAAGAAATCAAATTAATAGACTAAAATGATGCCCTGATTTTAAACAAAGCTCACTGGGAAAGTCCAGTATCAATATCGGTATTTAGGAGACAAATCTTTAAAAAATGGGTACTAGCATATTGTAGTAACTATGAACTCTGGCTAAGGTACATAACTCTAGATGGCTGGTAAAAGCTGCAATTGGTGCAGTCTGGTTCAATTCTCCTTGCTTGGAACCAGGAGCAATGCTAGAAGGAGGGGTGTGACCAGAAGCCCTACGTGAACTTGAGCTACAAAAAGAAACACAGGTAAGAAAAATATTTCCAAATATCACTGTCAAATGTGGAGTAAGCAGAAGTATGAGCTACTGTGTCTGTAAAGAAATACCAGCCTGACATTCAGGTGGGTGATATAATCGGGAGCTACAGGTAATCAAGCAATCAGGGAGGCTTAGAAGTAGCTTTCTGGGGAACCTAGTGCTGGCTTGACAAATCGAGATAGGGGAATTTCCAAAGGAAGCTGTAAAGGTCACAGTTTAACCTGCCACTCAGTAATGTGACAGGCCTACCAAAAATGTTAAGGTGACCTTGGGCCATACAGAACATGGAGTGGGGGGTAAAGTAGGAGTTAATAGTCCCACTGGGCAGACTATAGTGGAGATAGCCGATCTGGAGAAAAAATTAGAAGGCACATGTGTAAGAGGTATCATGTAGTTGTAGGAATAGATTGTTCTATGTACTATCTCTAGAAGACAAAACTAAGACAAGTGGACAGAAACCCTTTTAGGTCTAATGTGAGAAGGAAGTTTTTATTATTATAAAGGCAAAAGGTGTTTGGCCATGTGGGAGACTGATCACCCCCAAAGTTCCTTTCAACTATAAGATTCTAAGGGGAGAAAAAGGCAAGACCAATTGTGATGAGCTTAAAAGCAACTCTTCAAGAAGTACTGAAAGGAGGCTGTTAAGGGAGGGGAGAAGCCAACGAAGACAGTTTAGTCCCTGGTGCCTAATATTTTGGAAATGAAAAATCTTTTGTTTCGTTTTCAAATTGAGTAACTATATGAAGGCATAGAACAACAGCAAACACTGGGTACAAGGGATTCTTGGTGTTCTCTTGGACCTTGTTACTTAGTGTGGTCCTTGGACCGGAAGCAGCCAAACGCTTATCAGAAACACATAATCTCAAACTCCATCCAGGCTGCTGAATTAGAATCTGTTTTAACAAATTCCCCGGGTGATTCATATGCACATTAAAGTTGGAGAAACATTGCTCTAGGAAGAAGTATAAATGTAAAAATGGAGTAAAAAGTGAACCATATAGCATATGATCCCAATTCCAAATGTAGTTAATAAAAGAAAATAACACGTCAATAGAAACACATTACTACTTACAGAATTAGGCATGGCTGCACAAGAATACAAGGTATCTCGACCTGCTAATCGCTGTATATTTTCCAAAAGCAGCCCAACAAATGGGAGGTACAATTGTGCTATTTTGGCTTGTTGGTTCTGAAAGATAATTATTGAAAGCTTATAGGTATAATGATTTCACTAATTATGGAATCTAAAAAACAAAATAAATGAACAAACAAAACAGAAACTAATAGATACAGAGTATAGACAGACTGTTGCCAGGTGGAAGGGATTGGGGGTAAGGATTAAAAAGGCGAAGGTATTAAGAGATACAAATTGGTAGTTATAAAATAGTCATGAGGATATAAAGTATATTGTAATAACTATGTATGGTGTCAGGTGGGAACTAAATTTGTCAGGGTGATCACTTCATAAGGTGTATAATTGTGTAATCACTATGTTGTACACCTGAAACTGATATATGTTATGTCAACTGTAATTTAAAATACATTTTTAAAAAGTTTAATAGGTATAAAATATGTATATATTACAAATGAAGTTGGCTTCATCTATCAGTTTGAAGATTAAAGCAGGCTAATATCAATAACAAATTAGTGAAGCATGAGACTATTTATACTTAAAGTCTCAGAATTACTACAGAACATTGTCGGTATTTGGATTTAAACACAATACAGAGTCAAATCACATGCTTCAAACACAACTACATAACATAAAAGGCAAAAGTTTATTTTTTAAATAAGATTGACCTATAAAGCAGATCATATTAGTCCTATTCTTTCACTCCAGTGAGGACTGAGTTTCATGAGAGCAGGGATCATGAGTCCTATTCACTGCTTTATCCACAGTGCCTGGGCACATATACAGTAGCTGAATAGCAGAATGAATTAATGAAGTGAAAAAAGAATAAATTACTGTATTCACTCAAGAAACTTTTTTTGCTTTGATTAAAACAGCAATTAAAATAATGTGATCTTAGCCCCCTAAATCAATTATAAAACTTGGGAGATTAATATATTTGTAAATATGTAAAAAAGCTGGCCATAACAGTCTTATCTAATGTGAAACCTCTTAGACAAATTTATTTATTGCTTTTCTCAGCTATAGACATTCCTCACCAGATATGTGCATACACTCATATCAACAAAAACAGTGGTTTTCATGACACACGAGTTGCCCTCCATATTTGAGGACTTTAGGAGGCTTGTCTAGCGATTTAGATAAGACCTCTAGAGAACACAGATCAAAAGTATCTCATCTGACTTTAATCTGCATATTTGCATTTATTCTTGAACAATTTTTCGTGTTAATTGGCCATCTGCACTTCTTTAGTAAATTTCAGGAACCCATCTTAACAGACTTCTAATTTCTAACCCTATCAATAGTCTCATATCACTAGGAGATTCTGGTTCAATAGGTCTGGGCTGGGTACTGGGAATCTACCCTAGATGATGCTGATGTGCCCAGAGGTGTGAAAACATTGACCTAGTCCAACCTCCTGTTCAAGGCAGGAATGGCCCTCATCCATATCCCTGACAAATGGTTAGTTTTAAACTGCTCCTTAAATACTCCAATTCTTTTTAAAAAAATATATTTTATTGATTTTTTTACAGAGAGGAATGGAGAGGGATAGAGAGTTAGAAACATCGATGAGAGAGAAACATCGATTGGCTGCCCCCTGCACACCCCTCACTGGGGATGTGCCCACAACCAAGGTACATGCCCTTGACCGGAATCGATCCTGGGACCCTTCAGTCCACAGGCCGACGCTCTATCCACTGAGCCAAACCGGCCATGGCTCCAATTCTTTCATGGACTGTTAGAAAGGTCCTTTAGCTGATTTACTCTGTGAAGGTTCTACCTGCTAGGTATAGCTCTGTCCTTTGGAACTACAAAGAATAAGCCTACTTCCACTTTACATGGCAACCCTTTAAATATTTGGAAACAGTTACCATCAATTGTCTTAATTCACTCTTCACAAGGCTAAACAGCCCTTATTTTCCTTTATTCTTCACATTAGTGTCCTGGTGCATGGATTTGTGCACATTGAAAGGAAATTAATTAGTCCTTCTGGTGCAGGGACTAACGCAGGCAGTTCCGGGTGGTGGCTGGCAGGGCGGGACTGGGTGAGAGATGCACGGACACACCCTGGAGCCAACCTCCCAAGGTCCCTCCCTGGCCAGCGGCACCTGGGGTGGCACCGGGGCATCTGTGAGTGAGCGGGGTCCTTCTCACAGGTGAGGTCCCCAGCCTGGTCTGCGGGGATCCGGCCAAAACCGGCAGTATGACATCCCCCTAGGGGTCCCGGAGTGCAAGAGAACATTCTGCAAAGTTGCTGTCACTCAGCAGCTCCTGCGCTGAGTGTCTGCTCCCCCACAACCCCCTGTGGTCAGTATGTATCATACTGGCCGGCCTTTTATATTTATATATAGGTGGCTTTGGTTTCAAAATTACCATCATGACCACCCTTTCTTGGCTATTCTCTAATATTATAGTGTCCCACTTAAGATTTGAGAGGCAATACAATATAGTGGGTAAGAGTATGAATTTTGGGTTTTAGAAACACATGAATTGCAGCTCTCCTGTTACTAGTTATGTGATTGTGATCAAGTCACTTAATCATAGTTTTCTATTTGGTAAGTTGGGGATGATAATAATAATTCATGTGAGTTATTTAATAGAGTGTCTGGCATGAGAGTCCTCAATACATTTTAGCTGCTATTATCAATATGACAGCTTCCGGATCAGAGCCCATTTTAATTCTGATAGTGAGTGATCACTAGGGAAGGAGAGGCTACAGTTCTCTTAAGTGAAAAGGAACACAGGAAAACATATAGTCAGTGAAAACTATATGGAAAATTTTGCCTGCACAAAAGATAGACGATAACCTCAGAATCTATTAATAGAAATGGGTAAATAAATATAATAAGGTATATCCATATTTGCAGTGTACCATCATATAATGGTACACTGCAAATATCTACCTTTAGGGCAGCCGTGGGCAAACTAAGGCCCGCGGGCCGAATCCGGCCCGCTCGGCTGTTCTATCCGGCCCGCGGAGCCGAAAGAGCAGAGGGTTCTGTTGCTCTCCCTTCCGCTCCTTCACCAGCAGCAGTGTTAACATGTCTTAGTTCACACAAACACTCCATCCATGCTTTTGTTCCGGCCCTCCGGTCCAGTTTAAGAAGCCATTGTGGACCTCGAGTCAAAAAGTTTGCCCACCCCTGCTTTAGGGTGTATTGTTAAAGGAAAAAGGAAAAATGCATAATGGTTCCTATTATATAGGATGGGGCAAAAGCAGGTTTACAGTTTTTCATGTGGAAAATAATACAATAATTAATAACACAAGAATAAACTGTGTTTCATGTACTCACAACTTTAAATCTACTTTTGCCCTATCCTGTATATACATTATATATAGGCTTATGCCTGCATAAAGTAGAAGTATATATAAGAAAATGATAACAGTAGCTGCTTTTGGAGAGATAAATTGGAGCATGGAGGTAAGGAATGTGAGAAAGGCCTTTGATTAATTGATTGATTTTTACCCTGTAAACAGATTACTCTTTTTTTAAAAAGGAAAAAAAAAAGGATTTGCTCACAGCCCAAGTAGAAATGGCAATTCTCTTAGGTGTCAACATCACTTGCAGTGATTTACAGGAACTTATATCGACCCCAGAACAAATGTTAGACATTGAACATTCTTGTTCTGAATAGGAAAGATGTCTCCTGGTAATTATAAGAAGTTAGGAGATCTCCCATTGCAGTTATGAGTAACACATAATAGGGACCAGTGACACCTCAATAATTTCATTAGAGGAGGAGCTGAGGAGTGGCAATGTGGTTGGAACTGGGAAGAGGGGCGGGCTAGGAGATCTAGTCTCAAAGCAGCCTTTCTATAGAAAGCATTTTCTTTTCTTGACTGTG
The DNA here is from genome assembly GCF_963259705.1 of Myotis daubentonii. NCBI lineage: Eukaryota > Metazoa > Chordata > Mammalia > Chiroptera > Vespertilionidae > Myotis > Myotis daubentonii. The sequence goes on from NC_081861.1 coordinate 41,205,744, forward strand.
TATTTATTTGGAGTCACTTTGGGGAACATGATTATAAAAATTATAGGTACTTGAAGCTCCTCTCTCTACCCTCACGTTGGCATCATTATTTGTATTTGACAAATGTCCTCTTACTCAGGCCATCTGTGAATTCTCTCGACCAAAGACAGAGAGGAATTGAAGCTTTGGTTAACCAGGCCCATGAAGCAAAGTTCTATTGGAGAGAATCCTATACTCATTCATACCTAAGTTTTTGAACAAAGAGGAAAGGGCTTTAAAAATCAATGGGAGAGAAGGACTTATATGCATGCATATAAGCATAACCAATGGACATAAGACACAGGGGGGTAGGGGAGGCCAGGGGATTGTCAAGGGTGGGGGGGGGGGAAGGAAACATATGTAATACCCTTTGTAATACTTTAAGCAATAAAACTAAAAAAATAAAAAATAAAAAAATAAATTAATTAAAAAAATCAATGGGAGAGTAATGAGCTTGGCATTTTAATCTTTCCCATAGTCTAAAACCTCAAAACATTCAAACAGGCATAATATTTAACTTATTTACAGATAACAATAGATGTGTGTGTGTGTGTGTGTGTGTGTGTGTGTGTACATATACGATTTTCAGAATTTTAAAAAGTATTTTGGACATTTAAAGAATGTCCAGCCCTGGCCAGTTTGGCTTGGTGGATAGAGTGTCAGCCTGCGGACTGAAGAGTCCCAGGTTCGATTCCGGTCATTGGCACATGCCTGGGTTGCAGGCTCGATTCCCAGAGCGGGGGCGTGCAGGAGGCAGCTGATCAATGATTTTCTCTCATCATTGATGCTTCTATCTCTTCCTTCCTCTCTGAGATCAGTGAAAATCCTATCTAATAAAGAGGGAATATGCAAATTGACCCTCACGCCTTAACAAGATGGCTGTGCCCACAGTGAAGACAGGGATTCAGTAACACAAGATGGCTGTGCCCACAGCAGAGGCTGAGTTCGCGTAATGAGCCTTAATGAGCAATCAGCAGGGACCTGAGGCTGCGTGGCGCTGGGTCGGGCAGGAAACCTGCAACCCCTGCCTGGTGGTGTTTGACAGGGAACCTCAGGCCGCACTCCCCATGCTGGCACCAGGCTGGGGGACCTTAGGCTGCACCCCCTGCCTGGTAGGGCTTGATGGGGGACCTCAGGCCACGCCCCCTGCCCCAACGCCAGGCCGGGGGACCTCAGGATGTGCTACCTGAGGTCACACCCCCTAGCCAGCAGGGCTTATAGGGGACCTCAGGCCATGACCCCCACCCTGGCACCTGGCCAGGGAACCTGAGGCTGCACCTCCCGCCCCGGTGCCAGGCCAGGCGACCTGAGATCACGCCCCCCACCCGGCAGGGCTTGACAGGGGTGGGGCCGGCCAGGTCTGGATCTAGCCCAATGGGGGTGGGACCAGTCAGGTCTGGGTCTTGTGCAATTTCAAGGCGCACGTGGGTGGGTGGGGACTTGACTCTGGTTCCCATGGCACGCCTGAGACTCTGACAGGAGGAAGATTTTCATATACATTTTACTAATTTTCTTACATCTCTGACACTTCTTTTATAGAGAAAGGGAAAATAGCAATATTAAAATATTTCCTCTAATTAACTCCCTTTTAATGTGCACAAATTTTGTGCACTGGGTCACTAGTGTGTGTGTGTGTGTGTGTGTGTGTGTATACATATATATATATTATTTTTAAAAAATGAATGTCCAAATATGTGACGTAAAATACAGATTGTCCCCATCTTATGATGGTTCAAGTTATCTTTTTTTTTTACTTTGCAATGGTGTGAAAGCAATATGCATAGTAAATTACATGAGATATTCAACACCTGATTATAAAATAGGCTTTGTGTTAGATTATTTTGCCCAACTGCATGCTCATGTAAGTGTTCTGAGCACATTTAAGGTAGGCTAGGCTAAGCTATGATGTTTGGTAAGGTATGTATTAAATGCATTTTCAACTTCTGATATTTTCAATTTACAGTGGGTTTATCAGTATGTAACACCATCAGAAGTTGAGGAGCATTTGTATTTAAAATTCCACCTCTAGGTAAGACACTAGTGAAATCCCGTTTTCCTTCACTTTCATCTAAAGAGATTGGGTAAGGGGGAGTGCAACTTCCTGCTTCACAGAAGTAAAGTTCATTTTGTACTTTTGCCATGAATCCTTTGAAATCACAGCTAAAAACATATTCTTCTACATTGCATAAGATCCTTTTCCCAACTACTAGGTATAAACAACAGTTAACCAGAATCCTACGGTAACTAGCAGTAACTAGCATTTTTAAAGGAGTGACTAAACTTGGTTGGAATGGATGGCTTTAAGATAGCTTTTCACTTAGATATATTATGCCAGTTAACTGTGTTAAGTCAATATCAACATTCACCAAAAAAAGAGGCACATAGCAGAGCAACCACATAAACTGAAAGAATGTTATTTTATTACAGTTATAATGTGACAAAATGCAATAAGTAATTAATAACATCTTAAAGGTGAAGAGTTTAAATCTACTTTATAATAAAATCACATAAATAAAACTAGCAAATATTGTAAGTAAAAGATTTAATTAGGCCAGCTGGCGTGGCTCAGTGGTTGAGCATCGACTTATGAACCAGGAGGTCATGGTTCAATTCCCAATCAGGGCACATGCCTGGGTTGCTAGCTCGATCTCCAGTGGGTGATGTGCAGGAGGCAGCAGATCAACGATTCTCTCTTATCATTGATGTTTCTATCTCTCTCTCCCTTCCTCTCTGAAACCAATAAAAATATATTTTTTAAAAATTTAATTAAAGAAATATAACTGGATGTACCTGTCAGGCATTTTCAGTTTATTATGGACAAATGGAAATACTGCAGAAAAAGAATAAAATCCATCTCCAAGTCAGCTTTCCAAAGTGATTACAAGAATAAGGTACATAATTTTATTTATGTCCTATATAATAAAAGCCTAATATGCTAAGTGTCCAGTCATCCATTCAACCAATCAACCAATCAAATATAATATGCTAATAATATGGTAAGGCCCCTCAACTGCTCACTCTGATGTGCACTTACCACTAGAGGGCAGATGCTCCAACCCATAGGTTAGCTTGCTGCTGGGGTCCAGCCGATCGGGACTGAGCAAGATGGGCCGGACATGCCCTGGAGCCCTCCTGTAGTCCCGCCCTGGCTGGCCAACCTCCCACATCAACCCCCGGCCTCGACTGTGCACTGATGGGGTCCCTCGGCTTGGCCTGCACCCTCTCGCAATCCAGGACCCCTCAGGGGATGTCGGAAAGCCGGTTTCAGCCTGATCCCACAGGGCAGGCCGAGGGACCCCACTGGTGCACGAATTTGTGCACCAGGCCTCTAGTTTGAATATAAAAACAAAGGAACACATGATTAATTATGAAACAATATGATGCTACCTTAAGCCATTTGATAGCAGGTGAGAGTTAGGTTATTCTAAATCCATATAGTTTGCAGTGTGCTTTTTCAAACCCATAGAATTTAATGTTAATCAAATTTGAATATATATGTTAAAGGTGCAGTAAATAAAAACTATAGCTGTGGCTTTCACACACAGACTCGTGTAATTTATATAAGGTTTACAGCCACATCCACATTTATTTAGTAAGGAAAACTTCCTATTACATATTTTACATTTGACATACTTGTATCTTATTAATCACTTATCAATAATATATTTATTTATGGATATGTATTAAGCTATATTTATAATGGCTATATATTAAGGTATATATTTGAAAGCGTTCACATGGCTATAACAGCATGTGATTTTTTTGGAAAAATCATAAATTGTTTATATAACAAATTAAGAAGTCGTTATGTTGTTCTTATAACATGAGAAAGCAGTGGTTTTATTGGTTTTGGTTTTGTTTTTTTACTAAAATACTTGCAGTTCATTCAGGGAAGGCAAACACGTTTTTTCACATTGTTTTTGTATTATAAAAACAATCCCATTTAGTTGCCAGAGAATGATTACTTTTTTCATTGAGGTGTCCATCTTTTAGATGTGAAATTGTCCTAAGTAGCTATCAAAATTTTCATCTGGGTATAAATAATATAGTAAACGTATAGACTCTATTAAGAAAAAGGAGAGCATCTACCAATGAAGAGGACAGAAGCACTGGGAAGCCATCCATGAAGTTCAGACTCAAAATCACATAATGATACTAAAATAGTGGGTCTATGAACAGAGTGCAGGGGAAGAATTGGTTGATTTGGCTAAAAAACAAAATCACTAAAAACAGTGCCTAAATCCACCAGTCTGTTCAGTCAAAATGGCTGACCCAGTAGCCCTGATAAATATTTTAACAAATGAGGATTTATAAGTGTCATGTCCTTCATCAAGGTAAAACCAATGCCAGGTCCAAGGACTGCCTTATTTCATGGACCATTCCAACATATCAGATCAGCATGCCCAGAATCCCACCTGATAGTCTATAGCATTTTCTATTGGCAGGTTCCAGTGTTGGAATAGCAAGTTTAATTTTTTTGTCTTACAACTCTATGGTAATAAATAGAGGAACTTCAACATATTTCTAGATGTGTTTCATAAAGTTTGGCTTATATAACTTTTGAGGCATGTATACTAGTGAATAGTACTTTATGCAAAATCCCTTATCACTAATTCATAAATAGTAAGTGTTTTGGGGGTGATTTATATTTGGACATGATAGTGGCAGTCGGGGCAATGTGTTGATGTCCTGGAGAGCAAATCAATCCACAGTAGTGCTGCCATTTGTGACAGAAAATGTTTATTTCCTCAGCCCCAGTGACAAAAGAAAAATGATTTTGGGGTGGGGCGGTATAAATAGGACATCTATTAAATGTAGTGAAGAAATTTATCAGGCCTAAAGAAACTATTAAAAGAAAGAATGAAATAAATTTATATCATGAAATAGAATATCCTACTTCTGATAAAACACAAATCAGCTTAAATTTCGTTATCTCAGTAGGATTCTAAGTGGCTATTTTCAATTGCAATTTCATTCTTAGTATTCTCCCAAAATCCTTACTCCTCAGAAAAGCAGGGCAAAATATGGCCAAAGGGAGAAACCAGTGTTTTCTTCAACAGTTAAGGAAACAATATTTTAAAAACTAATCATTTGAAACAGAAATAAAACTTATTTACAAAAATAAGTTCATCAATGCTCATAGTATTTTTCTCACAGAAAACTTCATCTTTAGTGCAATATCTTAGCAGAAATTTACTAACATGATACTGATGAGTTATATAGACATCCTTACCTTGTGCTGGTATCTAGTATCAAATGCATGTTTTATCAAAAGATTCTTTATGACAGAGATAGCTGTATATCTGATCTCATAATTGTCTTGAAGAGCAATGGAGGTTTCCCTCAGAAGCAGACCAACCAAGAAGTGATGCTTGCAATACTCATCTGATAAACTGTATTCAAGATTTGAATCTGCAGTACAATGAAATTTAAAGCCCATTTACAAAAATATTCAAAATTATTTTAATATTAAAATAACAGACTATAATTTATTACTTAGTAATATGTGATCATGCTAGCAGAAGGTTTTATTTTATTAATGAATCTGAACAATTATTTTATCATTTAAATGAGCATGCAAACTTTTACAAGACATGAGCGCTCATAATTAGGGCTAGATGATAGCCTTAATAATAATTTTAGTGGGTAGGATAGTCCCTAGATTCTTTTCCCCATACTTCTTTTTAACTCTGGAAATCTTAGGATAGAACCTAGAATGAAAGAATACCATATTTGGCCATGTCTTAACATATTTCTTGATTATCTGAAGAGATTTAGTTGTAACTACAAATTGGAGTAATTCTATATAATAATACTTGATTTACTTATCTGTTTATACATGCAAATTAGGAAAAGGAAGAGAAACTAGACAACTGAATCATTCTAACAGTACTATTGGCTGTTCTAGTGAATGTTACATATTGACCTGAATACAATGGGACACAAGAACAGTAAGAAAAGCAGCCTCATCCCACTCCAATTCATCATCACGCAAATACCAATCTTTTATCTCATAAAATCAATACTTCAAACTATGTCTTTCACTTCCTTTTGGATCTTCTATCCATTTTCAATCCCAGCTGCGAATATCCTGGTTGGGACTTGCCTTATAACTACTCAGCAGGGACTGTGATCCAGTTTAGTAATTTTTAGAGTGGATTTCTACCATATTTCCTGTATGCTTTAATTTAGTTAGGCCATAAAGCTGAAGGATACATCTTCGATTTTGTTTTTTGGTCTCTTTAGCACTTGATATAATGCTATGCATTCAATTAGGAGTGAATAAGTGTTATGAGTAGTCAGATTTCATCCTAAATCCTGATGATCTGTCCACCCTTTTTCTCTGACTTCCTCCTCACAGTGATAAATACTGGGAGAAGTATGTGGACTATACATGCTCAAAATCTAATAAGGGAGTGGTTGAATATTCTTCCTCCATTTTCACTGGCTGTAATTCAATCAATAAAACCACTGCTCAGCTACTCCCTAGAAACCAAGCCAGATGACTTTCTTCCTGCCACTGGCCATGCTCTTTTGTGAATCCCTATCACTTTCTATGCAAAAGGGCCAGTACTGACTAACCTGGGTGGCCTTATCTGGGTAGATTTTACAATGGTAGTTTTTCACTTCAGTGATTTAAAGAAATCTATTCAGATGGGTTTATCCACACCTTTAAAATTGTGCCCAAGCAGTCATGGCACAGGTCAAAGAAGCAAAGCAAGCATGGAAAATGACGCACACTTAAAGGACAGCTACCCTCTAGCCCCCATGCTGGCTTGAGCGAAAACTTGTTTTCTGACAATAATGTTTTCAAGTTGATTCCTCTAGCAATCAACACTCAAAGCTTGTCTTAAAAGCAAACAAATACATTGCCTCCTACATTTTATGGGTACATTAACTAAAGCCTCATTTTGGCTAGGGAGGATTTGAAAAGCAAACAAAGCCCCCGTCCATGTCAGCCATTCATCAAATCAATTGTTTTTAAAGAAAGCAAACTACTTTAGAGTGAACCGAGTTAAACCTACCTACTGAAGTCAAACGGTCCACCGCAAATGAAAAAAAATCTAATTAATATATGAAAAGAAAAGGGACAAATAAAAAACACAGTAACATAAGAATAGTGCTACACAACAAAGCATTCAATAAAACTAGCAATGGAGATAACTAAAGGCATTTCACAAATTTAATACATACATATTATTATTTTATTCTGCCTTTATACATTTCTTTTGATGCTCCTTTCAGCAGAAATGTATTGATATGGTTTTCTTAATTCAGTCTCATACAAGAGTTCAAACACTACTACAGAGAGCAATTTTTCTAGTATCTAACATCTGTTTAAGCAACAATCTATTTAACACACCAGATTTCTTCATACTACAAATACTAGCATACTGACACTCTGAAGGAAATGCAGAATACTATTAACAAATCTATCTTCAGATAGTAACAATTCTGAGGTTACCTGTAAATTGACTGTTTTAACTAGAAAACATTTTACTACACTAGTGCTAGCAAAAAAAAAGAAAGAAAGAAAGAAAAGAAAGAAAGAAGAAAAAAAAGGAAAACACAATTCTAAATGATGGAAAACACAAATACCCACCTTGAACTCGCTGAAGTTTAGGTTTTGCAAATGCCATTGGCAAATTCAGAGGAATGTAATGTTCATGATTGCAAATTGTTTGCAGGAATTCAAACTTGTATTCAGCCAGAACCTAAATGGAAAGAAATCATACACGAATACATATTTACTATTTTAATAACTAAATACAGAGTATTAATTTTCAAAAGAGAAGTGTTTAGTATTTAAAGCATACCTGGAGAGGTGACCTGTGCAGGAAAGAGTTAACACAACAGGCCTAAGACCGCTCTCCTTAAAAAGACTGGCTGGTCTTTGGCTGGCATTTGAAAAATTGGATTTTGAAACGTTTCCTTTATGATAAGGATGTACGTTCTGTGCCAGTGTGCTCAGGCTGTCTGTACAAACAATGTGATTTATGGTGAACACCTGCTTTCCTTTCCGTTCCAAGACTCTGGAATTTTGACCAGCCTCCAATACATGAATTGCCCCCAGTAATAACCTTAAACCCTGAGTCTCAAATGGGCTTCCCTGAACAGAAACATTGAGTGTGTGACTGCATTTGCACTGCTGGAGAGAAGGTGTGCTGTGTGAGCCTTCACAGGAGGATGGGCGTGCCCAGGAAGCCTGCACACACACTGCCAAGGACTCCATTTGATGTCTTTTCCCTTATGATCCAGCTGAGCATCCTTGCTGTGTCACTGTAATGAATCTTAGCTGTAAGTACGACTACATGTTGAATCCTGTGTGTCTTTTCTACTAAACCACCAAACATGTGGATGGTCTTAGGGGACCCTCCCCCAAAACACTATGCAATATTCCCTTCTTTGAAGTACAGCTATACTCAAAGTACCTAAATGGAAACAGCAGTCCCAAATCCTTCAGAGGACGATAAATGTCACCCTTAGCCTCACACTGTAATGTCTGACATTTACTACAGTTATGTTCTTATACCTTACCTTAGGATCTTTGGGGCTGAATCCAGATATATAGTCATTTATCAAATTGAAAATAAATCCTCTATCCATTAGTGTCAGACAGCGCTATAGAAACCAAATCAAAATGAACAGTTAGTTGAGTAAGTCTGTCAAGTATAAGTTTTTTAATTTTTTTTAATTTGTTTCACATCTACAGGATGATACTCTCTCTTTTACAGGAAATAGAGTAACAGCTTTCAGAGCTTTAGGTGACCCTAAAAAAGAGACAGTTATCGTTGGAATTGGAATGCAACTGTACAATTTTATAAATAAAATTTTATGTATGCACATATACAAATATATACATATATCTATATATCCATACAAATACATATACATACACATTTATGTAATCTATTCAGCTGTACTGCCTCATTTTATTCAACTCTCAAAGTGAAAAGTGAGGTGTAAAGTGGTCATTTAGCTATTGAAAGTGAGGCTTGCCTATGTAAATATTTCAGACCACAAGTTTTTCTTGGTGTCTTGTGAAGTCTTGGCTTTTAAAATATTCTTCCTCTGTGACTGCCCTCCTAGTTGTTACATTTGCCTGCTGTCATTCTCCTAGTTAAGGCTCTCATTACCTTGCCAACTGAACAACTGCAGTGAGCCTCCTAACCAGTTTCCATGCCTCTCTTTCCATCCAAGTGCTTCCAGATTAATCTCTAACTCCAAGCCCTAATCATGTCACCTTCCTTCCTAAAAGCTTTCAAACTCCTTAGCTTAGCATTCAAGGACACCCACAGTCTTGTCCCAACCTACTTTCCAGTTTTATTTCCCAATACAGTTCATCTACTTATTATCCCCTCAAGATGTACTGTACAGTCCTACCTTTGGGTCTTTGCTCATGCCAGGCCTAGCTAGAAATTCTTTTCTAACTTGTACCTAATCCTGCCCATTCTTCAATAGTCTGATAAAGTTCCATCTTCTTTACCACTTTGATCCACAGGTTCTTTAAATCACTTTCTTACTAGTTTTTGTTTTACTTATTATTTCCATGTGTTTTCATCTAGATAGGACAACAGTAACTATTTCTTTTTCTTTATGTTCTCCACAGTGCCTAGAATATTCCTGTGAAATAGAAGAAACTCAATATTTGATTAATCAGCCATTTGCATCTCACTTCTCACCTCTCTTTTCAACTTTCTCTGCCATTACCCTAGGTCAGATCCTCATCACCTCTCACTTCTTAGATTAATGAGGTAGGCTTCTATTTATTCATTCAACCAACAAAGATTTTGAGGATCTTCTGTGTTTGAGACAATGTATTACATTCTAGACAAATACAAATGTGACTAACAAGACATGGTCTTTATTCTTGTCCAATGATAGAGACAAATAAATAATTATAATACAACACAATAAGAAATATATGAAGAATGGGTAAAACCAAAAGGTGATTGACACTGAGAGGGGAGGCTAGGGAAGAGCTGAGCTTCTAAAAGATGAATGGACTCTGACAGGCAGACAAGGGGGAGGGATTTATCTTCTAATTGGTTGTCTTGACTGATCTTTTCCTCACTTCTTCCATCATACCAGCAATAAAATTATCCTCAAAAAATTCTTTGGTATTTCTCCATTGTGTAGGAACCAAAATCTAAATTCCTTAGCTGGATTTGTAAGGCTTTCCATCTTCTGACACCAGATGGCCCTTCCAGCTCCACATACCCTAACCTGTCTGCACAGTGACGTTCTTGCTAACCCCTTAACAATTTCTGAATGTGCACATCACATCTTTGTTCATGGGATCCTCTACCTACAACACCTTCAACTCTTGTCATGGGGAACTATGCTTCTAGTCTCTGTTCACACTCCCTGGTTATAATCCCCCTCTTTCTCGTTTTCCTATTGTATTTTTTTTGTACTCTCATCACACTTTATCTTGTATATGTATTTGCATGTGATTACAAAGACAGCCTCTTGCATCTTTGAACCCTCACAAAGAAGGTGGACAAATGTTTAAACTCCATGGAAGAAAGTGAGATTTTACATTTCAGGTAGTCTCATCCTTAGTTCACTTTAAAAAGATATGTGGCTGTTTGGTTTTTATACACGAACAGTCTTATGTAGTAGTGTTAAGACTATTTTAATTTTGGCAAAGAATGGTCTTATATCAGAAAATCATACTCTGGAGATCTGAAACCTAGCTGTGAATTTTTAATAAGAAAATGTTAGCCATCTAACTGCTTGAATGGATTACTGACCATCAGGTTCTTAATGTAAGGTTGATACATGATAAAGAGCTATGACAAGAGGGGGAGTGGAAAGGAGCAAGTCAAAACCAAGTGCATTACGAAACCATGCCCCTTCTCTACAGCAAATCAAATAGTGTTGTTACCCACTTTATAGCACTGCATTCTAGCATTGCCCTTACATGCTGATAACAAAACATAACAATATAATTCAAAGGCTTCAAGTTCAAAGGGCCAATTAGGAGTCAGAGAAGTGATGTAAATGGCATAGAGGGTCAGGGGTACTCTAAGGAGTATGGGGATTTTGGAACCTAACCGAAGACACTCAATTTAATATATTTGAAAAAAACATTATGTAAAACATGCCTCTAGCTAAGCCACCAGTGTGGGACTGCTAATTTAATTAATTAGCTGTTTCAGTGGGAAGAAAAAATCATTTTGGCTGTTTAATAAAACTGATAAATTAATTCGCTTACTAGTTTCTCCAGCAGGCTTATAAAGACATCGCTGAATCTCTAGAAATTAGCTAATTTTTTTTCCTTTTGGCTTTAAAGAAGATATTGGTGAAGAAGAATTTCTTACCATGTTCTGGCTGCCTTTAACTCACCTTCAGGAAGCTAGCCAAACTATAATTGACATTTCTGGACTCATCAGGAATCTCTGCATAGCGAATAGTCACATGGGGAATTATTGCAAGAAGCAAAGAATGTAAGACATGATGATATGCCTCAGGAAACCTCTGGCCTCTGGGAAGCTTAAATTAAACAGGCATAGAAAAATGTCAGTTGCAAAAGGTCTAAATCAAATGCCATTGTTTATTTTCACATACATTCTACATATACTAGTAAATGTGTATCTTTTTAAAATATATTTATTGATTTTCCACAGAGAGGAAGGGAGAGGGACAGAGAGTCAGAAACATCGATGAGAGAGAAACATCGATCAGCTGCCTCCTGCACAATCCCCACTGGGCATGTGCCCGCAACCAAGGCACATGCCCTTGACTGGAATCGAACCCAGGACCCCCGAGTCCGCAGGCCGATGCTCCATCCACCGAGCCAAACCGGTCAGGGCATAAATGTGTATTTTTTACTAGAGTATAATTTTTCTTCCAACTAAAAAATGACATATTTTACATCATTATAGGAACTATCTGGACCACTAACAATTTAACTGGCTGAAATAAACAACAAGAATAGGTAATCATGACCTAACTTTAGAATCATGTCCCTCAGATGCAGCCGCATCCCAGTTTTTCATCCCAATTTTTTCCTGCACCTCAATTTCCGTAAACTCTTTCTCTGAAAAGAATAATTAAAAATGATACATATGAGGTAAATATTTATTTGTTTACAAGTCTTGGCTTTATAATTTCTATAACTAAGAAAATGTCTTTGTACCTTAAAACAGTTTGAAGACACAACTAAATGTATACACCACATTTCAGGAACACATCTATTGCATAAAGTGTTTTTAACCTTGTCTATGCCTTTGACCTTTCTAAAAGAAAGGTTATTTCTGATTTGGTACTTGTTATTCCAAATGAATGTTTTCAACATGGCCATTTTAAAACCATAAGACAAATGGAAAGATTCAAAGATAATAAATTTTACATGGCAAACAACTAATATGAAAGAATCTAGGTAAAAGAGCCTCTCAAAATTAGAGTTTAAAAAATATGAACTGTCCGTTTGGCTCAGTGGATAGAGTTGGCCTGCAGACTGAAAGGCCCCAGGTTCAATTCCGGTCACGGGCATGTGCCTTGGTTGCGGGCACATCCCCAGTTGGGGGTGTGCAGGAGGCAGCTGATCAGTGTTTCTCTCTCATCGATGTTTCTAGCTCTCTAGCCCTCTCCCTTCCTCTCTATAAAAAATCAATAAAATATATTTTAAAAAAAATATGAACTGTTACCCGGCCAGTGTTGGTCAGTGGTTGAGCATAAACTGATGAACCAGGAGGTCACGGTTCGATTCCCAGTCAGGGCACATGCCTGGGTTGCAGGCTTGATCCCCAGTGCAGGGCATGCAGGAGGCAGCCAATCAATGATTCTCTCTCATCATTGATGTTTCTTTCTCTCTCTCCCTTCCTCTCTGATATCAATAAAAATATATTTAAAAAACATGTCAGTCCTCAGATTTATGCAATACATTACATAATTTTTTTATTTTTCAATTACAGCTTACATTCAATATTATTTTGTATCAGTTTCGGGTATATAGCATAGTGCTTAGACCAGTGATGGCAAACCTTTTGAGCTCGGCGTATCAGCATTTTGAAAAGCCCTAACTTAACTCTGGTGCCGTGTCACATAGAGAAATTTTTTGATATTTGAAACCATAGTAAAACAAAGACTTATACTTTTGATATTTATTTTATATATTTAAATGCCATTTAACAAAGAAAAATCAACCAAAAAAATGAGTTCGCGTGTCACCTCTGACACGCGTGTCATAGGTTCACCATCACTGGCTTAGACAATCATATCCTTTCCAAAGTGTTCCCCCGATATTACTAGTACCTACCTGGCAACATACATGGTTATAACTATATTCCCTATGCTCTACTTTATATCCCCATGACTATTTTGTAACTACCAACTTGTACTGCTTTGTTTGTTTTTAATCCTCACCAGAAGATACTTTTTCCATTGATTTCCAGACAGACTGGGGGGGGGGGGGGCGCTGACAGAGATAGAGAAACATCGACATGAGAGAGACACATCAGTTGGTTGCCTCCCACACACACCCATACCAGGACCTGGGAACCTTCAACCAAGACATGTGCCCTTGACCAGGAATCAAACCCGCGACCCTTGGGTCTGCAGGCCAATGCTCCAACCACATAGCAAAAGTGGCCAGGGCCCAACTTGTACTTCTTAATCCCTTCACCTTTTGTCACCCAGTCCTCCAACACCCCACTCCTCTGACAAGCAACAATATGTCCTGTGTCTATGAGTTTGTTTCTCTTTTGTTTTTTCATTTATATTATTCATTAGATTAGACATATTACTGAAGTCATATGGTATTTTCTTCCTCTGACTGACTTATTTCAATCAGCATAATGCCCTCTAAGTCTATCCATACTGTTGCAAATGTAAGATTTCATTCTTTTTTATGGCTGAGTAATACTCCATTGTACTACTTTTTTACCCACTCGTCTAATTATGGGCACTAGGTTTGCTTCCATAGCATGGCTATTGTAAATAATGTTGCATTGAACACAGGGGTGCATATATTCTTTTGAATTAGTGTTTCAGGATTCTGCAGATATGCCCAGAAGAGTAATCAGTGGATAATAAGGCAGTCCCATTTTTAACTTTTTTAGAAGCCACAATACTATTTTCCTTAGTGGCTATGCAATACATTTTTAAAGAAAAATTTTAAAAGTGAACAGCATGGATGGAACTGGAGAGCATTATGCTAAGCGAAATAAGCCAGTCAGAGAAAGGTAAATATCACATGATCTCACTCATTTGTGGAATATAATGAACAACATAAACTGATGAACAAAAACAGATCCAGAGACAGAGAAGCATCGATCAGACCATCAAACCTCAGAGGGAAGGTAGAGGAGGGAGGGGTAAGGGGGATAGATCAACCAAAGGACTTGTATGCATGCATATAAGCATAACCAATGGACACAGACACCAGGGGCGTGAGGGCATGAGTGGGAGGGTGGGGGTAATGTGGGGATAAGGACACGTATGTAATACCTTAATCAATAAAGAAAAAGAAAGTGAAGGGTTAAGAGCCCTTAAATATAAAAGAGGCTTTGCATGTTATACAGTTAGCCTTCTTCGTCTATGTTAAGTATTACCCTTGAGCCTACTTACCTTAATTTTATTTTCTTCCAACAAATATATGGCCATAGACTTTGCAATGATTTCAAAGAAAAACCATGAGTACTAAAATAAACAAAGAAATAAAATCAATCTTCAAGAGTTACCCAAATTTTTGAGCCTTAGCAAAGTTTAACCAATACATATGGATCTTATCTCTAACAATAACATTTTAAAGAGATCTAAACTCACAAAGTTCCACAGAGTAACTTCAATTGGCAGAAAGATAAAGTACCTCAGAGCCAACTGTGATGTACAAATGGGCTTTTGGTAAGAACGTTTGCCTAATGGAAAATAATGACAATAATAAGAGCCACCATTTGAGTGCCTACTATGTGCCAGAAATGATGTCTTAAATGCTTTCCTTATATTTCAGAAATGAGGGATTAAGGCTCAGAGATGCTAAATAACAGCCCCAGGTCATAGAACTATTAAGTGGTGGATATATGATTCTAACCTATGTCTACATGATCCAAAATTTTTTCTATTATACATTTGACTGAGAGGGGAGTGTGAGGTGGGTGGGGAGGGTGAAGAGAATGAAATTCTGGAGAACTTGAGGGAATAGGATGCATGGGCAAAGTGACAAGGAAAGTGAGGGTCACGTGAAAAAAATGATGAAAGACTAGAACTGAAATGGGAGGGTATCAAACAAATATTTTTCTGGCTGCTTTTTCCCTGTTGCATCCTGACCCCTTACCTTTAACAGTTTGTTTATTGCTAAAAAGTCTGCAGACTGTTTCAAAATTGCTATCATCGTAGTAGCCAGAATTTCATGTGTTAGCTGGGCCTGAGAAGCACTCGGTTTTTCAGGTCGGAAGCTATACTACAAATAAAGAAAATGAACCGTAAGGCAAAATTCTTCCACAAAATCAACTGCTCAGAAAGTAAGTTTTTTCCACAAACCTTTATGAAGGATCTTAAATAATTATCCAAGCCTTGTTCATGACACTGTGAGACGATATGTAAAAGAACCCTGAAACAACATTCACAGAAGCCAGCATGTCAGGCTAAAATTAATTACCACAGTTTGATTGTTAGATAAGACCTAAAAATTCCTATCACTGTCTGAATAATTAAAGGTGAGATGATTGCATAAGATATAATGATAATTTGGGTCTAACTGATTCAAAAGAAAGATATTTCATTTTGGCATTCCAGATGTTTCATCTTTTTAAATCTCTGTCTACATTTGAAGTACGGTCATAGCCACTATATAGTAAAAGACGATGATTAAGGTAAATTCTGAAATTCTCTCTAGTGAGAAGAAATAGAAAAATAAAATGAACAGCATGACAACCGATGGGATAAAAAGGAAGGGAAGAGATAGAACAGGTATAAGGACATGAACTAAAATTGGAAGTAAACATGAAAGTCATAGAAAGTTTTAAAGTTAAGAGATTAGTAGTGGTTCTCAAAATTTAGCATGAATCAGAATCACCCAGAGGGGAGACTCCTCAGCTCCCTCTCCCAGAGTTTCTGATTTTTTAAGGACTGAAGTGAAGTTCAATGATTAGCAGTTTAAATAAGCTCCCAGGTGATACTGATGCTGCTGGTCTGAGAACCACATTTTGAGAAGCCCTGGACTAGAGTAATGCTTCTTAAATTTCCAACCAGACCATCCCCAACAGCAAGCAGAGAAGAGCAAACAGTGTGCAGGTGTGTGTAATCTGAGTCCTGATGGTGCAACAGCAGAAGCAGCAAGGCCAGAAACATCCAGCACTAAGCTCACATTTTTTTTTTGTCTCCTGTTTTAATTTCAAAATCCAGGTACATTTTATGCTCTACTCTACAATATAACCATATCTGTTTCATATAAAAATAACACTCCCTTATCTTTTAAGTAAAAATTGATGGCTTAGGGCCATTCTGTCTAATATATGAGAGCCATTAGCCACAAGTGACTATATAAATTTAAATGGAATACAATTAAAATCCAGCTTGTCAGTTACACTAGTCACATTTCAAGTGCTCAGTAGCAAAATGTGGCTAATGGCTACCATATTGGACAGCACACGTGCATCAGTACGTTTCCATAATTGGAGAAAGTTCTATTGGACAACACTGATCAAGGGCAATGGTTCTCAAACTCTGTTGCATTATGGAATAACCTGAAAAAAATTTTTTTTAAATACTAATAGCACTCTACTGCCAGAGATTCTGGTTTCATTGGTATGAAGTGTGGTCTGGCAGGGGAATTTTTAAAAGCTCCCCAGGTGATTCTCCTGTGCAGCAAAGTGTTAGAACATCCCTGGTCCACGAAAGCACATTAAGTTTACCCTATGGCTTATGGTACCATCGATTCCTGGGGACACAAGTCCCCCCATCTGAGAAGCATGAAACTAAAGAAAACCATTATTAAATTTCTGATTTTGTGGTTCTCATTTGGAAGATCAATTTATATTTAAAATGAAGAAACGCAAAAGGAAACAAAACTTGCTTCTTTGTATTACAACACCAAAACTCACATGGTACAGTTGATAGGAACGTCATCTTCATGGGTCATGTTTGTGAGAACTCGGAAGAGTTGCATAAGAATTACAGGTAGAAACTGTATCATGACTGGGATCTCCATGACATGCAAACACTAAAATAAGTCATTATTAGTTATGAAAACAAACAGAAATATGATATAACTTGCAAATGTGAAACAACAAAAAAATTAAGCAATGAGAAATATATTCACTAGAACATAAGCTCATTTAAATGGGAACTTCATGCAACAGGGGACTTTGTTAATTATTTTACCTGCATCTCTATTTTGGCACTCAGAACTCATTAGTATATTTAATAGTAAATGCTTTACTGAAGTTAACAAGTATAACTGAGATCAACAGGTTTTGGAATAAAGACAACTAACTGACCTTTGGTAAACTAACACTCAATTGAGGAGAGAGCAGATGTGTTTGGAGGTACTGGAGATGCCTACTAGCCCCCAGCACTCAGTGTGTTTTACAAGGGAATGTAGGCCATCAGTTGTGGGATTCAATAAAGTATGTTTGTATATATAGTTGGCTTTCCACTGGCACCCTCTATAAAACCGAGCCAGTTCTGCCTTCTAACACCCTCATAATACACTTCCTAGCACTCTGTCTCTAGTGAAAGGTGTGTAAACAACAACAACAAAAAGGAATGTGTTCATATACACCCAAAAATGATACAAGAAGCAAAATTTATAAAATTTCTTTCTTCTTCCTCCCTTTCTCTTCACATTCACTCATTTAAGCAACCAGCCAACCAAAAAAATGAAAACAAATCTCACTGAGCACCTCCTACTACATCAACTCAATGTTTAGTGCTATGGGAAATACTGAGATAGATGGAGACAAGCCTCTGTGCCTAAGGAACTCAATATTTAGCTTCCAATATCCCTGACTTTTGCTCCATCTTCCCATCCTTACTCTCATCATCCTTTTGCAGGACACTAGCATCTATATCTGAGTCACATCAACAGTGACCTCCTAGATCTCTGTTCAACTTCTGTTCAATCAGATGCATAAGACAAGATATTGAGCTCAAGGAACCCATGGTCTATCCTTCAAGTTTTTCCTTCCTTGCCCCACCTTTCTACCCTTACTACTACCATCGTCCCTTTTCATGACCTTCTTACCTATAACTAAAATAGTCTAGTAATTTCCTGGTAGTTCTCTGTACAATTTCTCTTGAATACATCTAACTCTCATTTCCAAATTAATCTTCCTCAAATACTGATTACATCAGACCACCTTCTGCCAAGATTTTTTTTTGAAGTTTCCCCATTACCAAGGGCAGTGGATCTCAATCAGTGGCCACTCCCCACCCCCCCCCAGGACATCTGATAATGTCTGAAGACATTTTGTATTGTTACAACTGGGGGATGCTACTGACATCTAGTGGGTAGAAGCCAGGGATGCTGCTAAACATCCTACAATGCACAGGGAAGCCCATTACAACAATTATCCTGCCCAAAATGTCAATAGTACCAAGGTTGAGAAATTATGACCTAGGATATTAAGTCCAAGTTCCTTAAGACCCAACCTACATTTTTAGCATTAACACTCATTATTAGTCACAAGACCAAACTAGTATCTTTACTCCTCCATGAATACATGTATCATATGCATTCTTACTTTTGTGCATTTGTCCAGTTTTTAGCCAAATTCTAGCTACCTTTCCAAGTCAAGCTCAAACCTCCACTTCAATGAAGCCATTTGTTCACTCATTCAACAAAGACACACTGAATAAGCTTCTAATTACCAATCACATAAAAAACCTACCATCAAGCCATTCCCAGTCTATGGGGGAAAAAGACAAGAAATGAAATCACTGTGATACAAATAATAAACAGTACAAGAGTGGTACAGTGGGGCCTTGACTTATGAGTGTCCCGACTAACGAGTTTTTGGAGATACCAGCTGTCTCTTGGCTGATTTTTTGCATTGAGTTGAAAGAGTAATTTGAGTTAACGAGCTCCTTAACAAGCTCGGTCTCGAAAGGAATTAAACTTGTAAGTCAAGGCCCCACTGTATATACAAAATGCACGAAGGAAGAAGCAACTGAGTCTGCAGGTGGGTAGGGATTGTCCGAGAGGAGGAAATTTAAAGGATAAGCGGGACACTGTACAAGAGGAACAAGAGATGGGCATTGAACACAGAATTGGATCTCCCTGCACCAGTGTAGCTCCTCTCTCATTTATTCTCAGGACAGCAGCCAGAGTGTTCTTTATGAAAGGCACACTTGATGTCATTTCCCCTTGTGAAAAAACAAAACAAGACACCATGAACAAAAAGCTGTCAAGGGCTTCCCATGCCTAGGTGACCCTGCCTCTCTCTCCAAATTTATCTCATGCCATCTTCTCCCATCGCTGCTCACTATGCTCTAGCTCAGGGGTGGGCAAACTTTCTGACTCGAGGGCCACAATGGGTTCTTAAACTGGACCGGAGGGCCGGAACAAAAGCATGGATGGAGTGTTTGTGTGAACTAATATAAATTCAAAGTAAACATCATTACATAAAAGGGTACGGTCTTTTTTTTTTTTTTTTTTTTTTTTAGTTTTATTCATTTCAAACGGGCCGGATGCGGCCCGCGGGCCGTAGTTTGCCCACGGCTGCCTAGCTACACTGTCTTGTCTTTTCTTTCCTGTCCTTCATACATGCCATCACACCAGGTTTTACACCTGCTGCAATATTCTGTTAACCTTTTACACAGCGTTATCACCTATGTTTGTCTTCCTCTCATCAGTCTCTTTTTAGCTTAACATGTCGTCTCCTCAGAAAGGCCTTCCCTGACAGTTCTATCTAGAATGCACTCCTGGTCATGTGAGATCCCCTTAACCTGGTCTGTTTTCTTCACAGCCATCAACTCTATGTAAAATTACTTATTCAGTTAAAACCTCTCTACCCTAACTCCTGCAGGTATGTTGTCAGAACTGTTCCCCATTATATTCTCAGCATCTAGTACACTATCTGATCCATAGTAGGTGCTCAATATTTGGTGAATGACTAAATCAATTAATAAAATCAGGAACCAAAGGGTAAAATAAAAATAGGAGCCTCTAGCTTCAGTAGTTCTTCAGTTCACTGAACCCTCTGCACTTACACCCAGTATCCCGTGTTTGACATTTCATCACATATTGCTTGGGACTATCATTTGTAGTGCAGACTTATATTGTCATTTAACTTGTGTGTACAGTCTCTCCAAATAGGGAGTAAGATCCCTATGGACAATGACCTTAACTTATTCTTCACAAGCCCCACAGCATCTAGGGAAATGTTAAATACATACTAAGAGCTCAACAAGTAGTTTTTAATTGAATTGATGAAACAATGACATTTACAGGGACAACAAATAGCAAGGTTTCGTAGAAAGAACATGAAACCAGGAGTCAAGAGACATGTCACAGGCTCAGCTCAGCTCCGTTACTAACCAGCTGAATGACCACAGAAAGTCACCTCTACTTGGACTTCAGTTTCCTCATCTGTTAAAAAAAATCTCTAAAATCTTCTTCAGCACTAACATTCCTTAGAGGTGGTGGACTATTCCTGTAATCACATAGCATTTCACTCACTGCCACTAGAGGGAGAGCACAGGTCACAAATGTCAGAAATTTCACACCCTTAAAAATACAAATATGACTACTTTCTTCCTTCCGTTTTAAGAATACCACTATATGAAAATGATGTCCTGTTCCATTTCGCTCTGTAAAAACCTTTACAAAGCTTCCCCACTAGAAAAGAACTCAAAGATCTTAACAGACTAAACATCCATTCATCCATAAAGCTAGAGTTCTACATATTAACTGAGGAAAGGATTTAAAAGTTAGATGACTACTACTTTTTTTTTTACTACTGTACTTCTTAATGGTAATTAAGAGATCAACCAAAGATATTGTGTGCATATATGCATAACCCATGGACGAAGACTATAGGGTGGTGAAGGCCTGGGGCAGGGGGCGGGGAAGGGGACATCTGTAATACCTTCAACAATAAAGATTTTTTTAAAAAGGAATAATGACTGCTATTTGTTGACTAGCTCCCTGCTTCTACCCTTCCGACAGTATATTTCTATATGACAGGCAGAATGATACTTTAAAAACGGAAGTCACAGGATGCCACTCCTCTGTTCAAAGCCCTGTAACACTTCCCATCTCATTCGGGGTACAATTCAAACTCTTCGTCATGGCTTATGAGCCCTTAACCCAACCAGCTCCCCAGCTACCTTTCTAGTGCTGGTGCATTCATGGGACAGCAGGAATGCCACTGTGGCTGCCCATGAATGCACCAAGCAAGCTCCTCAGGGCCTTTGTACGTGCTGTTCCCAGCTCTCCCCCAGAAATCTACTGAGCTGGTGCCCTCATTTCCTTTAGGTCTCTGTCAAATGTCACTTTACCACAGAGATCTTCTCTGACACTTTGTCTTTAAGAGGGACTTCTTATCACCCTTTATTCCCCCTTCACCATGCTTTAGTTTTCTTTACAGCACTTATTACTACCAGACATGACATATATATGTATTTAATTATTTATTTGTTTATTGGCCATCTGCTTCCACAAGAAAGCAAGCTCCTTGACAATAGGGACACTGCTTTCTTCAATTACATTCCCCATGCTTAGAACATGCCTGGCCCATAGGAAGTACTTAAGAAGTAAGTGAGGAATAAATGATTACTCTATAGCGGATACCCTATCTCGCTTCAGCCTCACATGCACCCTACAAGTTGGCGTTATTGTTATCCCTGTGACAGAGGAAGAAACAAAGGTATGGGGAAGTGAAGTAAGTTGGTCAGGGTCAATCACTAAGCTAGTAAGTCACAAGTATGGGACACAAAGTCTGTCTGTGATTCCAGAACCCATCCAGGTCATCTCATGTCATACTCTCTCTCTAAAAGAAATGAACATTTTTGTTTCCTGAGACTATCACTAAGCAACAACATGGGTCCAAAGGGAAATCCTATGGAGGCTTCATTTAAAAATCAAAATTCCTCAGACTAGCCATGGCTGACCTAGTAAAGGAACAAGTAGAGAAAGTGTTGTTGTCAGCTAGGTCTTATTTTTTTAAAATATATTTTATTGATTTTTTACTGAGAGGAAGGGAGAGGGATAGGGAGTCAGAAACATCCATGAGAGAGAAACATCCATCAGCTGCCTCCTGCACACCCCCTACTGGGGATGTGCCTGCAACCAAGGTACATGCCCTTGACCGGAATCGAACCTGGGACCTTTCAGTCCGCAGGCCGACGCTCTAGCCACTGAGCCAAACTGGTCAGGGCTGTCAGCTAGGTCTTATGACATGAATTTCAGTCCTAGCATGTGAAACGACATCTTGGGTTCTCAATACATTTGATAAATAGATATCCTGGCCCTTTTCCCCATAGCATTCTCCACCTTTCCTGGGCAGTCAGCAGGAAAAGACCTAAAAAATTAATTTCTGGAACTGAAATAGACATTGTCATGAGATTTTCCAAAAGATGTCGTCAGATTCTGGCTATAACAGTTTCTTCCTGATGTAGCAACCCTGCTTCTAAACAAGTCATTTGATGGAAAAATACTTAACATAAAGTGTCCTCTTGAGGATACACCTCCAAAAGTATTTTAAAGTGCTACTTTGACCTCCCTCCCCATCAAAATGTGGCAACAGAAAGACATCAATCAAAAACAAACCTTTCACAGAAAGCTGCTGTTCATTTACCTTTAAATATTTAATGAGCTCCCCTGGAACTTCTTTCGAGCCTGACTGAATCAGCTGGCAATGATGGAAGAATTTGTGCACATGTAGATCCTGGAAAACAGATGGACACAGCCGTATGAAATTTGATTCATTACCCTCAAATGCAGGCTCTGCCTTCTCCCTCCTCCTGCATCTTGCAAACCTATTTATCCGGGTATTCTCATGCCCAGACTTGGCAGCTGCAGCCACCAACACGTGTGTCCATGTCCCATAGGCTTATTGACCATCCATCCCACAAAGCAGCAAGACCAGGTCAATTCAGCATGTACCTGAGCACATCATGTAGGCAACAGTTTATGCCCAACTAGCCAACATTCATTTAATTCCTTTTTTGACTGGTGAAGTCTCTGAAGTTGGGCACTTCTACATTTGAATGAAATGGGCAGAAACAGAGGTCTGAACTGACAGGTGACGCAAAGATAGCAGCAGGGGTTCCCAGAACAATAGTCCCAGGCATTCAGTGCCCAAGTTACCATGGCACTTCAACGGCCAGTGAGTCCAGCTGTCCTCTATGGAATTTACATACACTGATTCTGTGGACAGCACTGAGTACATCAGGAATTGGAATAATGACATTTAGATTTTGATCTGCTTCCTCTAATTTTATTACTTGTGTAATGTTGGGTAAATCACCTAACCTGACTAAGCCTGTTTCTTCATGTATAAATGGTGGCGTGGGCAGCGGGAAGTGAGAAGGACCTTGGAGGCCACATGAACGTCTTCTTCTCCAGCCATGATTTTTCAAACTGTACCTGAGGCTTCCCATAGACATTTGATTGTAATTTTATGGATGCTGAGGCTAGGAGTCAATTATACTATCCTCACAAATTTTCTGGAAATCTAAAACTGTTCAAAAAATAAATTTTTTAAATGGTGGTAATAGCCTCCATATTCCTTTCAGAGTTTTATGTGGCTCAAATTTATTAATGGGAATAAAAGGATTTTGTAATTTGAGAAGAATTATAAAATTTGAGCTTTTAGTAATATTATTATTATTAAGAATGATATTATTACTAATGAGAGAGTCTTTGAGGCCACAACTTCTCTAAGGATGCAGGAATCAAATGTAGTCTATTTTAATTATGAAATATATTCAAGTATCAAAATGGACAAAATTCACATAATGACACTTACTTGACTGTAAATGGTAGACTCTAAGTGGCTTTTAATCTTCAACAAAGGCTTTGCACCATCTACCCACTTAATATCCACATTAGATTGCTGGGAACAGAAAATACGCACATGAGTTTCTGTACATAGCAATGGCTAAATGAGCAACATATCACACCTTTATTTATTTCAACTTTTATTTTTTCAGAAATGAATGTGTGAGTTTCACACAAAGGAAATTATTGGAGAAAATAACCTGCCTTTGGTATAAATGTATCCTACATCATTTCAAATTTCCAATCCTTTGCAGGATACTTTTATAAATTACAATAAAAATGAATTACAAAATAAATGAATTTTTTTAAAATGATGCACAAAACCCGAAACCATTTTTAAGATTATTAGAACAAACAGACATGAGGTTACTTTTTCAGACTATTCTAAAAGTTTCTAATTATTCATTTTCCATACATATCTTTGTTGCGAACCAGCAGCAGTCCTAAAACTACACTAGACCAAACTATTAACTAGGCCAACAGAATTCTGCTTTTTCAACATTTCATCATGATTACTTCAACAAATGCAGATGTTTTCCTACCCTTCTTGATTCTGCATCGTTCAGGTTCAAGTAGCCTGGGGGAAGATTGGCGGAAACTGGCAGCTGCTGCTCAAATGTGATGATTCTACCATCCTTCAGCAAAGGTACCCAGGCAAAGCCAACTGCCAAGACAATGATCAGCCATGAGAAATGAAAACACAAATGCAATTAGCTACACAAATGTCTGGCTGCTAGGGAGCAGGACAGGGTGGTGATGTTTCCGGAGGTCTGCATGACGGAGTCCAGGTGTTGGGCATCTGAGTACTGGGGAAGGAACCATGAGTTTGGGTCTCTTCCTAACCCCAGCATGGCCACTAACAAGTTACTTACTTTATTCCCTTGACTATAAAAATGGAAATAACAACTGCAATCTTTCCATCTAACAGAGTTATAGAGAGACCAAAGTGAGATAAAATACTTGAAAGTATGAAAATACTTTAAAACGTGAAAAGTATATCGATATCATTATCTACACTTGGGGATCATTTTGGGTAGACTTACTTTCTAAAGATCCAGATTATCTCTCACCTATTTTTACTAAGAGTGCAGTCCCCTATTTGAGTCTATCTTGGACAGCCATCACCAGGGTCCAAAATTTCTTATAGCAACCCTAGGGCAAGGGACTATGAAAAATTAAGGTTGCAAGTCCAGGTTGCATTCCATATTTTCACAAGGCAGTAACTGGTTGGGCAGCTTCCCTGATTACAGAAGAAAGAGGTATAGTAGGAGAATATAGTTAGGGCATAGTTTTTACAACTTGAATCCACTGAGAGATTTCACCCAGTCTCTAGGTTTCTTAACAGTTCTATCCAGAAGAGCCTCTTGGCTTTGTATTAGAAAACTCATCATGTTCTAGCTAAAAAAGCCAGAACCATCTGTGTCAGTATTTCAATTATAGAGATTACTCTGGGTTTCAAGTGTTTATAACTCAGCCGTAAAAAGCTTGCTCTGGACAGTTTTGGCATTTGAAAGGGGGTGTTGGCTGGAGAGCACTTTTTAAAGCCGTTGCTTTCTGATTCTTTAAATTTCTTTGCGTGAGTGTGTGTGTATGCGTGTTTTTATACTGTGAACACAGAAGTCAACACAAATATGGTTAGAATATTTTCATTCACGTGTTTAATTTGGCAAATGCTTTAATTCTTAAAAGAAGACAAATATGTTGTTTTCTCTAAGTAGACTAAATGGTTTTCTCAGACTCTGAAACACATCTGAAGGGCATCTTTACTAGTACAATTTCAGAAATGGTTTACCCAGAACTCTTCTTTTATAACAGGCACCGGAAAGTAACATGAACAGAAAAACCATTCATAAGGACTCTGTCAAAGTAATTAAACTGAAATTAGACAAATGACAAAAGGTTTCCAGCTCAGAAAATAGGAAACTATATTTCTTGTTCTTAGGCAATATTTCATACTCACAGAAATTTTTATTGAGATATAATTTAGATACCACACAATTCATCTGTTCAAAATACAACTCCATGGTTTTTATATTTACGAAGTTGTGCATCCATTGTCACTATCTAATTCCAGAATTTATTCATCACCCCAAAAGAGACTCCATATCCCTTAGAAGTCTCTCCCCATTTCCCCTTCCCCTAGGCCCTGACAACCATTAATTTACTTTCTGTCTCTATGGAATTGCTTAGGCAACATTTTCCCACTGTGATTTCTTCACAGCACAGCCAGGTGTGTCTCTCAGTTAAAACTCATACAGAGCAACTGGAAGCTGTAACGGTTCAATGTTAAGCACACGCCATCTGGCTCTAAGGTGTGAAGCCACTTAAAGGATGGACAGTTAAAAGCGTTGAGTGGCACATAAAATATCTGTCACATGCTCCACTGAGCCTCTTACCCACTTCTGTCTAGGATTTGGAGAAGGAAATAATAATTTGTCTTGCAGGAGGTATACCGTCATGGATGGGTTCGCATTGTTCTGCCAGATTTCTTCTCAAACCTCAAGGTTCCTGCCCTGAACAAATTGCAATTTCCATGGGGATACAGAACAAGACCACACCATCCACAAAGGAAACTTCCTAATATTCAGTCCTGCCACCTGCCAGACATCACTCAGATGTCAAACTCAACATTGGTCCAAACCATCATTCCCATCTACAATTCTGTTACTTGGCAATTCAGTTGGCACCAACCCCCACACAGTCAAAATCTGCATACAGCTTAAATCAATCCTCCACGCACATAATTCCCAATTGCCTTCCTTTGAACAATGCAGTTTTGAACTGTGTGGGTCAAGTGAAAAAAAAAAATCCAGTATGTACAAGTGGACCCGTGTAATGCAAACCTATGTTATCAACTGTATCTTCTTTCCAGAAACTGCAGTGCTAACTCTGAGTCACCTCTCCAGTAGCCACTCATTTGCTAGGTCCAACATATTCTTATTCTGTAATTCTCATTTTCTCCATCCCTCTGCTACTGCCGCAGTATGCCCTCTTTCTTTCCTGGGCTCTTGAAATACCCTCTAGCTGGTGTTCCTTCTCACCTTGCCCATTATATTGCTACCTGCTGGATTTCTTGCAAAGCAGCCCTCACTGATATTTATAATGCTTTAATATTTTCATATTGGTGACAGAATAAAATCAAATCCACAGCCTGGCATTCAGGGCTTTCCACAATCTGACGCCCCCTTTTCAACTGACATCCAATAATTCCTCTCCCAGTACCCTGTGCTTTGTTTGTATTGAACTCCTTGTGGTTCTCTGTCCATTTTCCTCAATACTCTGCCTCTGTATACGCTGGTGCTTTATTCTGGAATCCTCCACCTTCATGTCATCACTGCATTATCAAAGTCTACCCTGCCCCTAAGGCTTCACCCAAACACCATTGCCTCCTGGAAGCCCTCCCTAACTCCCAGCCATGTGTCCCTCCACTAGCTGAAATAATAACTCACTCTTCTCTGAGATCACACAGAACCACCGGTAACTACTACTTTCTATCTTATATCACAGTTGTCTACATAGATCTAATGTCCCCTACAAGATCATATGCTTGCCCAGCCAGCACGGCTCAGTGGTTGAGTGTCAACCTATGAGCCAGGAGGTCAGGGTTCGATTCCTGGTCAGGGCACATGCCCAGGTTGCGGGCTCAATCCCCAGTGTGGGCTTGCAGGAGGCAGCCAATCAGTGATTCTCTCTCATCACTGATGTTTCTATCTCTCTGTCCCTCTCCCTTCCTCTTTGAAATCAATAAAAATAAATTTTAAAAAGATTATATGCTCACTTTAGATGAGATCTACCTTTGACTCTCCACTGTATTACCCACAGTGCCTACTACAACATCTTACACATAAAAAATACACAGACAGCCGAGACCGGTTTGGCTCAGTGGATGGAGCATTGGCTTGCGGACTGAAGGGTCCCAGGTTCGATTCCGGTCAAGGACATGTACCTGGGTTGCGGGCACATCCCCAGTGGGAGATGTGTAGGAGGCAGCTGATCGATGTTTCTCTTTCATCGATGTTTCTAACTCTCTATCTCTCTCCCTTCCTCTCTGTAAAAAATCGATAAAATATATTTTAAAAAAATACACAGACATATTTGCTGAATGAATGACTAAACGAATGAATTTAAGATTAATCCAGGCTAGTTTGAACCCAAATCATGAGGCATGCTGACATTTATATAGTAGAGACTTCTATGTTCTCCCAAGGATGCTTCCCATTGGTTTATCTAAAGCCTTGCTGAATGGGACCAGGACTGGGGGCTTTACTACTCAAACTTACTCAAATTCACCAAATCTGTTCTATCAATTAGCCCCCAATCTCCCTCAGGCCCCAAAATGCCCAAAACTCTACTTCCCTTTTCCTCAGTGAGCAGAACTGGAAAATTTTGGTTACTCGGCTATTCTACATAAAAGGGATACTACAAATACTACATAGCAATATGTGTTTCTCTCTGAGAAGGGCAATATTACTTACATTGCTTATGGTAGTCCAAGCACGCTGGCAAGCATTTGGACATTTGGTAGAAATCATGATAAAGTGAACATATAATTCATCTTCTACCAATTAAAATTTTAACTCAGAAATGGGACTTTTGGGTGAGGAAAAGAAGTAGTCTGTAGCTTTATGAAAGGAGGTTGTAATCTGGACAATTCCATCTCAAACAGCCTAAGAGACACATTGAAAGTACACACGTACCTGGAGTTTCAACTGTGTCTTGCTTTTTGGTTGTTCCCTTCGTGTTAATTTCACAACTTACATGATAAAAAGTGAAAAGCAAATGATGTTTTTGATGCAGGTGAATAGGAAGCTCGATTTTAATCTGAAATGACAAAATTACATGTAGAATTTTGTTTTAATTGTCAAGCTGGACTCTCAGTCCTTCAGTTGTTCCATCATACTTTTCAAATGTCAAACTTTTCTAAATGACAGGCCAAGTGGTCAAATAGATATCATTTAAGTGTATTCCAAATGATTTTCTGGTCAGTTTCAGTTTGAAGACAATATTCTCCTGGGTTGTGAGGGCTGACATTGAGGGAAGTCCAGTGGATTCTCCTGGATTCCACTTTGCAGCAGGATTTTCTAAAACAATGGATCAAAACCACATCTTCATAGCCCAGGGATGCTATGTTACTCAACCTAAGTCAGCAAATACAATCAATCTAAAATAGGCACTGAATTTGATGCCCTGACCCATGTTTCTCAGTGGTTAGAGCATCAGCCTGCTCACCAAAGGGTCACAGGTTTGATTCCCTGTCAATTGCACATACATGCAGGTTCTATCCCCCTCCCCAGTCAGAGCATGTGCAAGAGGCAACCAATAGATGTATTTCTTCTCACATCGATGTCTCTCTCTCCTTCCGCCAACTCTCTCCACCCTCCTTTCCACTCTCTCTGAAAATCAATAGGAAAAATATCCTTGGATGAGGACTTAAAAATAAATAAATAAATAAATAAATAAATAAATAAATACATGCATAAGTAAATACACAAATGGCACTACATTTGAAAGGCTACCTTATTCTAAGTTGTTGCACACAAAAAAATTAAGCTTTGCTATTAAATGTATAAAAAGTCACTTTGGTATTTTGTATATACAAATTATAGTTCGTATAAATTTCTATAGAAGAAAAATACAACTTGATCCATGAATAAAGAAATAAAATTTGTCATGGCTGACATAAATTTAATCCCATGTTGGTAATTCTCTTGAAAGTATGTGAGACAAACTATAAATTTCATTGACTTAACACACATGCATGTACCTAAACAGAAATGCATGCAAACATTCTTCCTCTCACTCTCTCCCTCTTCCCGCTTCTCTCTCCCTCTCCCCCAATCTCTCTCTCTTTTTCTCTTGGTAAATCTATAGTGAATAATTATAAAGCCTGTTTAGTTCTGGCTAAAGGTAATATGGATTGCTTTCTACATTATCAAGTTTCTTGTAGTGACTGGCATTGACTATAGAGGGGGCATGTTCAACAGCTCGGTGAGGGACATCTGGCCTAATTATCATTCACACAAGGCATGGTTCCGGTGTTATAACTAATTTCTGTTGTAGGTATATTTCTCCACAGAATGTGCCTATTTGCATCATCCCAACCATCTGGTTACCTCATGCTCTGCTGTACATAAATATGGCCATACTCCTTCCCTGAGTTAAAGAATGAAAGGCCACTATCCTTCTCCCCATCCCCCATGAGACTACGGGCACTGGATGGAGAAAGGGATGAGTGGGGTCCAAGACTGGGGCACAAGGCCTCCATGTGACAACAAGCAAACCTGGGGACATCGTGACAGCAGGGGGGATGGTTTCACACAAAGCCAGGAATGGAGATATGAGGCCTGAGAAGCAGAAACAGCAGAGCTTCTGGCCTGGGATTTACATCCAGATGCCATGGAGACAGACATGTAGGAAGGCAGGGAAGGGTGGGTAGAAAGAGATCAACCAATGAACTTGTATGCATATACAAATAACCTGTGGACACAGACAATGGGGTGGTGAGGGCTGGGGGGCGAGAGGGGGCGTTGAGGGCTGGGGGCAAAGCAGGGGGGGGGGTGGTGGTGGTGAGAGCCGGAGCGGGGTCGGGGGGTGGTGAAGGTCAGGGGCGGCATATGGACACAGACAATAGGGTGAGGGGGAGACAAGAGTGGGCTGAAGAGGTTAATGGGAGAAAAAGAAGGACCTATGTAATACTTTCAACAATATAGACTTTTAAAGAAGAAGAAAAAAAGCAGTCTGTAGATTTGGATAAGCCAGATACATACGGACTAGATGAGGCTGTGACAGAGACACGAAGAGAGCCAGTGGGGAATACACAGTCGTAGAGACAGAGACATGGGAAGAAAGAGAGGCAGAGACAGGGTCTGCAGAAGGGAGTGCAGTGACAGGGAGATCATGCCACTCAGCACTGCAAAAGCATGTGGTACAGCCAGTGGGATTCTGGTGGCCCAGCCATACTTCTGTCTCTCAAAGCATTTCATTTACAGAAAGGCTGCACCCTCCTATGCAGAACAGGAAGAGAAAGCTAGAATGGCCTCAAAAGAACCTCTTCTGAATTTCTTATTTTAAGCTAAGGGGAAATGGAGACTCAGAAATGGGAAGTGACTTGCTCAAGTCACAGAGCCAATTGATGTCAAAGCTAGGGCTAGAAACCTAGTCCCAGTCTGGTGTTTGTTTCCTACATTGTTACGTCACGCCAGAGCCCTTCAATTTGTGGGCAAATCTTCCCCTGTTATCAAAGGGCACCAAGCAGGCAGTGGTCCTTTGTTTTGATGTAACATTTTTCATTTTCAAGGGATGAAACATTCAAGGGATTAAAAGTACAGATAACGCCGAAACCGGTTTGGCTCAGTGGATAGAGCGTCGGCCTGCGGACTGAAAGGTCCCAGGTTCAATTCCGGTCAAGGGCATGTACCTGGGTTGCGGGCATATCCCCAGTAGGAGATGTGCAGGAGGCAGCTGATCGATGTTTCTCTCTCATCGATGTTTCTAACTCTCTATCTTTCTCCCTTCCTCTCTGTAAAAAATCAATAAAATATATTTTAAAAAAAAAAGTACAGATAACATGATGAAAACAACTGAAAAAGAAGAGTAACTACTGTGTTTTATAAACATCAAAATAATGAAATTTTACCTCATCATAGAACTCTGGATTTTGGTTGTGATGTGAAACAACAGCATAAGCATTTGTGGTAAAAACAGATCCTGCAGGTTTTCCATAAATACACTGCAAAAGAAGAAACAGAGTCACCACTCTCAATGCAGGTCTTCAAACGTGATGCTATGGAACCACATACAGTTAGAAGCATCTGTGAGCACAAGGCCACGGCCAAGCCCACTGGCTCTCACCATGGGCTTATAAATTCCAAGTCATTTACAGTCACTCCAGACTTCACCCAGGACTTCACCTAACTTGGCTACATAAATGCTTCTGAATTTCTGGCCATCAAAGAAATGCAATTCCAAACTCGTTGCCAGTAAGAAGTTGAACACAGCTACTCATCTGGGAGGAAAACACTCTCAATCCTATCCTGGAAAACTTCTCTCATGCTTTTTGCATTTCTTAACATGAGAAGTTCCCACTCAGCCAGTCACTAACATTTGTTGAATGCTTGTTGTGCAGTGGGCAACGTGAAGAGTTAAAAACAAACAGCCCGGCCCGTGTGACTCGGTGGTTGAGCCTCAGACCATGAACCAGGAAGTCATGGTTCGATTCCCGGTCAGGGCACATGCCCAGGTTGTGGGCTCGATCCCCAATGGGGAGCGTACAGGAGGCAGCCGATAAATGATTCTCTCTCGCTGATGTTTCTATCTCTCTATTTTTCTCCTTTCCTCTCTCTAAAATCATCAAAAATATATTTTTTAAAAAAAACCCAGCAGACACATTCCTAACCTAAAGGAGTTAAAAATTAAGCTACAGACAACTTACTGTTCTATAACTTTACGAGCCACATTTTAAGTCACTGGCTTTCTGTTATACCAGTGGTTGGCAAACTCATTAGTCAACAGAGCCAAATATCAACAGTACAAAGATTGAAATTTCTTTTGAGAGCCAAATTTTTTAAACTTAAACTATATAGGTAGGTACATTGTTATTAACTTAATTAGGGTACTCCTAAGGCTTAGGAAGAGCCACACTCACGGGGCCAAAGAGCCGCATGTGGCTCGTGAGCCGCAGTTTGCCGACCACAGTGTTATACCAATAAAATACATGTAAGGCTTTCGATGGTTCTATGGAAAGATCCGATTTCATTTCTAGTGTGAGTTTTTCACTTCCATAGGCCTAATAAGCTCAAGGATGAATATGGAGTCAGCATGCCAAGGTATTAATTGCCTCTGTTACTTCAGAGCCAGCCTTTAGGCCGGCTAAGAAATGAAATTGAGACTCTATGTGAGTACAGAGCCAGCTCTCCTTAAATACGGTTATGAAGGCATTTGCAGGAACTGCTGAGAGGTAACCTAAGAATCTTTAAGTACACAAAAAGAGATTGCATGGGGGGGGGGGGGGGAAGGAACAGTTTTTCTCATCTCCATTGAAGGAAGAACCAGAATAAACAGGCTTAATTTGAGCCAGCATTAACTTAGGCTTTTCTATGAAAAATAAATCTGTTTTCAAAGGTGGGGGCTATAAAACACTCAACAATTTAGTTAGGGGGCATTCCAGCCTCTTTCCCTAGGTAGTTTGAGTGGACGACTAGCCATCCATCTGTCTGATTGAGGCTCAAGCGAGAGAAATGGAGAGCTAGATTAACACTTTGCGATGAGTAAATGTTCCACCTTCTCTTTCAGGCCTCTGATTAATGGGCTAAAGAGCAAAAAGTGAAAACCAGCTATAAAGAGTGAAAACCTAAGAGCACTGTGAAGTCACAGGTCCTTAAGGATTGCCGTATCAGATAATACTGAGATGCTGCTTTTCATAGATCACTAATCCAAGTTTGGAGGCACCATTTGGCCAGTCACAGAGTGGATGTCTATCTCAGATCAAAGCAGTCATGCTGTGCTTCTGTCAGCTCAAAGCCCGGTCAGGTTTCAAAACCAAAGGAGTTTATATTCCCCTGATAGTACCATTATAACTGTCTGGTCAAAGGAGAAAATGACCTTGTTCTTGGGCATCAGAGAACGCGAAAATCAAAGTGGAGCAAAGGCAAAAATCTGGTATATGAAGCTTACCCATTTTTAAAGCTCCTACCTCATTTTGTTATTTCTTAATGTTTAACTAATGCTTATGGTTCATATGTAACAGTAGAAAAGACAGTATTATATTTATCAATTCAGTACACTTTCTTTTTGACATTGAAACAAATTAAACTTAGCGTATGGAACTACCAAGCATCAAAATCTCTATCTCTACCGAAAGTGCTCGTCAGTATCATAAACAAACCTTTAGAGCTTTGGCATCACTTTCATCTGAATCCCGGAATTCCACGCAGACCGCAATGTTCCTTGCCTAAAATGATTAATCACTCCAAATGAGTCACAGAATGAGAAGATTATAAATAACATTTTATACCCCAAAATGTATAGTTTGCACTGTTTACCTTGGCAAATGTTTTCTGGCTATCGTATTTTAATTGCAAGGGATATACATACAGATGGTTTTTGTAAATGGTAAATGGATAACAATATTTTGTCATTTCTGGAACAAACTCTTCAACCTCCACAGTAATATTTTGACAATTTTTTTCGAAAGGCTTCAGGGGCACATATGAAGAAGTAATACAATCTATAGCCAAAAAGAAATAAACAGGTAAAGACAATACAATTTAAAAATCATTGACACATTCCTCCATTTATAAAAATATACATTGATTGTGTTCACAAAGTGATTTTTTTAACTTTGTAATATTATTTTTTTCATTTTTTAAAAATTTTGTTTTATTGCTTAAAGTATTACAAAGAATTTTTTAATTTATTTTAGAGAGAGAAGGAGGGGGGGGAGAAAGAGAAAGAAACATGGATGTGAGAGAGAAACATCAATTGGTTGCCTCCTCTATGCACCTCAGGGATCAATCCCGAAACCTAGGTATGTGTCCTGACTGGGAATCAAACCAGTGACCTTCGGTACATGGGATAACGTTCAACCAGCTGAGCCACACCGGCCAGGGCTCAAAGAGTGATTTCAAAAACAGATTTCTCAGTGAGTGACAAAAAGTCATACAACCACTTTAAGAATCCCAAAATAAAAGCTGGAGTAGCCTGATGATGGTTTCAGTGGAACCCTTCAAGCTAGACATGGATTGCTATTTCATTCTCAATGTACAGTAGACTGATTTGCCAAATATAACACATCATAATTTTGACAAATTTAATCTCTACAAAGAAATCCATTACACTTTTCCTCCTGGGGCTTCAATTTCGCTTTCACTGCAAATTTTTATTGGTATCAGGGAAATAACAGTAAATTTATGCCTCCAATTAGCTCATGGCCAGGCACTTTTAAAAAGTTAACTTGGTGCAGGTGCAAATTTTCACCTAAGAAATAATGTAAGCCTTTTGAAACTACAGATTTTATGATGTGTTACCAAAAATAAATGCAATACTCCTGAGCATGAAAACTGTAGCAGCAGAGTTTACTAGTATTGAAGTAGCCACTGTACTAAAGGTTATTGATATATTTAAGGGCTCTATGACTGCTTGTCCTTACTGCAAACTCATATTGATGGAGAAGGAAGATCCAGTGAGAGTCAGACCTGGGGACACAGTATTTGGGGGGGGGGGGGAGTGTTGGTTTTCTCTGATTATTATAGCAATACTTATAATGAAATATCTGGAGTAAAGGTACACAGACACAAGTGATCATTCCACTACCCAGAGATAACTACTGTTAATATTTTGGCATATTTTCTTCTAGTCTTCTTTCTATGCATGTTTTATATAATAATAATAATAAAATAATAATAATAATACAGAAACTTTACTATATATGAAGAACTTTATCCTCTTTTGGGGGCATTTTATCTATGTCTTACTTCACAAACTCTTTATAAACATCATTTTTCATGGTTGCATAAAGTTTCATGACATCGTAGTACCAATAATTGCCTTACTCTATCTGACAGTGTTGGACTCTGGTTGTTTCCAATTTTCTCCCAATATAAACAATGCTGCAAAGAAAATCTTTATGCAGAAACTGCCTGCATTTTATATTACTTCTATAGGAAAAATAAGCCACTGTACTCT
The DNA here is from genome assembly GCF_963259705.1 of Myotis daubentonii. NCBI lineage: Eukaryota > Metazoa > Chordata > Mammalia > Chiroptera > Vespertilionidae > Myotis > Myotis daubentonii. Next base: position 41,241,397 of record NC_081861.1, read on the forward strand.
TAGATGTTTTAAAATGTAAACTGCTACTCCCCTACTTACAATCCTTTCGTGACTTTTCATTGCACTTGGAATAAAATCCAATGTTTTTGTGTGTGTTTGTTAATCCTTACCCGAGGACACTTTTCCATTGATTTTTATAGAGAGTGGAAGGGAGGGGGAGAGACAGGGAGAGAGAAACATCGATGTGAAAGAGACACATCAATTGGTTGCTTCCCACATGTGGCCTTGGTTGGGGCACTGGGATCAGCCTGCAATGGAGGCACATGCCCTTGACCGGAATCCAACCTGGGACCCTTCAGTTCGTAGGCTGACACTCTATCCACTGAGCCAAAATGGCTAGGGCTAAAATCCAATCTTTTAAGAAGTTATCATGGTCTATACAATTCCCTGCATGATGTGATGCTTTTCACTCCTCCTATTTCATCTTCTGTCCCCCTTGTTCCCATTACACGCCACACTAGAACCACACTGGCTTCCTTTCTGTTCATATAAACCAAGCTTTTTCCCACTGCAAGGTCTTTTCCTATGCAATGCCCACGATGGGGACTGTCCCACCACTGCATGCTGGTTGGGCCACATGATAGGCCTTCTTTGGCCATCCTTTTTAAAGCAGCCCATCCCAATCACAGACTGAAATTAGTCACTTATTTGTTTTCCTATGAATTGTCTGTCACTCCTTCTAGACTTTAACCTCCATAATTTTAAAGCACCTAGTAGGTATTCAATAAATGTTTACTGAATAAATCCTTATTCAGTGAGTAAATGGATAGATAGAATCTCAGTTAGAATTCCTTAGTTATGGACTTCTATGGGTATCTATTGCCAAATTGTGCTCCTAAATGGATAGATAGAATCTCAGTTAGAATTCCTTAGTTATGAACTTCTATGGGTATCTATTGCCAAATTGTGCTCCTACTCATGATAGGTGATGGTGTTTGGCCTAAACTAAGCCAGCATCAGACGGCTGCACTTTAAACATTTTTTTGTAAGTTTGATAGATGAACAAAAGCTGTTTTAATTTGCATTAGTGGCATTATTATTAAGATGGAACATTTTCAAATATTTACTAGCCACTTAATTTTACTTCCTGCAAAGTGTCTTTTGTGTCTTCTGTTCATTTTCTCCTGAGATTTTAGACTCCTATCTGTAGAGAAGAAAAGAACATCTCCTTTTGATCCCTTAGTTGATGAAAGTTATCCTTGGCAAAAGGCAGCAGAAAGTGACTGGGGCACACTCACAACAGCATATATTATATATGAAATAGCATCTTATACAATCAACTTTCTGTAACTATTCACCACATGTACGGGGTTGAATTAGTGTCCCACCCTCCCCCCAAATTCATGTCCACCAGAACCTCAGAATGCAACCTTCTTTGTAAATAAGGTCTTTGCAAGATGTAATTAATTAAGATGAGGTCGTACTAGATTAGGGTGGGCCCTAAATCTAACGACTGGTGTGCTTAAAAGAGGGAAGATGGCCATATGATTGTAGAGGTAGAGAAAGAAGTGATGCAGCTACAAGCTGAGGCTGCCAACGATTGCCCGGAGCCAGTAGAAGCTAGGAAGAGGCAAGGAATGATTCTTCCTTAGAGCATCAGTGAGAGCATTCAGTGGGAGCATAGACCTGCTGACACCTTGATTTTGACTTCTAGCCTCCAGAACCATGAGAAAAAAAATTTCTGTCATCTTAAGCCACCCAGTTTGTAATACTTTCTTACAGCAGCCCCAGGAAACAAATAAACCATGTAAACCTCAAGAAAAATATAGAAAAGGTAAAAATCTAAGATTCAAACATATTCATTAAGGTTTATTTGCAATACATGAGTTCTTACTTGATAAATCCACAGGAACACATTCTACTGTGATGTTTAGCTGCCCAGGAATAATCTGCAATTTGGTCTTCTCTGGCCTAGGTATAAAATAAGAATATTTTATACTTAAAAATTATGATTACTAAATGGACTGGTTACCATGCATCCAAACTTAAAATTTTGATGCATTCAGTTTCTCCCATAGAGGGTGGGGCAAAAGTAGGTTTATAATTGCTGAGTACACAAAACAGATTATTCTCTTACTATTTATTATTGTATTATTTTCCATGCAAACAACTATAAACCTACTTTTGCCCCATCCTGTATGTGACTCACATTCATCATTTTAAGAAATTAAAATTCTATTATATTGATTTACTGCGGTAATTCCACACACTTACTTCTTGTACTCTGAGAGCAACTTGAGAATGTCTTCATTTGAAAGCTTACTACTGTCTTGTTTATACAAAGGAGAAAATCTCCCATCCAGGTCCAGAGAGCCTTGAGCATCTTTGAAAATAGGTCTAAATAGCAACAAAAAGGGTTTTTAATTTTTTTTACAGGATTGATAAATAACAAAATTAGAGCTAGTAGTATAAAATTGTGAAACTAGTTTGGAAAATAGTTTGGCAGTTTCTCAGGAAGTTAACCATGCACCCTCCCTATGATTCTACAATTCCACCCCTAAGCATATAAGCATATTTATTTCCACATAGTACATGAATGTTCACAGCAGATTTATTTGTTATAGCCCCAAACTGGAAACAATCTAGATATTAATCAGAGAAGCATCGATCAGACCGTCAAACCTCAGAGGGAAGGTAGAGGGGGTGGGGGTAAGGGGGAGAGATCAACTAAAGGCTTGTATGCATGCATATAGGCCTAACCAATGGACACGGACAACAGGGGGTGAGGGCATGAGTGGGGGGGGCAATGCGGGTATAAGGACACATATGTAATAGCTTAATCAATAAAGAGAGACAAAAACGTGACTGGATAAGCAAATTGTGGTATATTCATACAATGAACTATTACTCAAAATGAACAATTGAAACATACAATAATATGGGTGAATTTCAGAAACAGACTGAACAGAAACAACAAAATAAAAGGGTACATATTGCATGATTCCACTTACATGAAGTTCTAGAATAGATCAAAGTCATCTATAGTGATAATCAGATTGGTGGTTGCCTGGGTAGGGGTGGGATGGCTAATTAGACAGAAAGGTGTGGAAACTTTCTGGAGTGACTGACAAGTTCTCTATTTTAGTTGGGGTGGTAGTTACATGACTATATACATTTGTGAAAATTCATCAAGTTGGACATATAAAATGTGTACATTTTCACCAAAGGTAAAGGATATCTCAAAGTTGACAGAACATAAACTAGATCTTTAAGATCAATTTATATAGTTTATAATATATATGTAGAATTTCCAATATGAATTTGATTATTTCCTCTCCTACCCCTATCCCATGTTTAAGCAGATATTTTACTGCAAAAAATGGGAACTGATGTATAAGTATCCAACACACTGGAGTAGCTATAGCCAGAAACATAGTTTCCCAGGCAGAGCCTCTGAAGATGTGGTCATAGGCATTAACCACTGTTCCTACTTCTAAGCATACATCCTTTATTTTCAGTAAACAAAGGCTTATCATACATCTTTCAAATACCCCAGCCAAGCCTGTAGAGTGAGTTCCTGCTACTACTGACAACCAAAATAATTTAGGAAGGAGAAATAGCATAATTCCTCATCAGAACTGGGGATCAAAGCTTCTAACTTTGAAGAGTTTAAAATTAATTTTTCTATTGGCAAAACAGCATGAAGCAGCTACTGCTATGGCCTGAAGGGGGCGCAATGTGCAACAGTGGTCTAGAGTAGGCTTTGAAGTCAGGAGCCATGGGTTCCGATCCCTGCTAACACACATTCTGTGTAAACTTGAGCAGAAACTTTGTTTTACTTTTGTGCCTCAACTTCCTCATCTCTAAGGGGATAACAGTATCCACCTCTTAAGAAAATGTAAACTAATCACTTAGACCACTGCCTTATACAGAGTTAGCACTCAATAAATATAAATAATAACAGCAGCAACAGCAATTGACTTTTCAGGCTGGGGCATCACTAAGGATGCTTATGTTTACAAAGTCATATTTCACCTTACTGCAAAAAATGGGAACTCATAAAAAATGGCTATCATTTTTTAATCATTCTGTAAAACAAGGACAATGTGCCTTTTCACCTACCAACATACAATGCATTTTGGGACCTTCCCAAAAATCTAAATGATTATAAATAGTGACAGAAGAGTTCATTAACTTAGAGTCTCCTACTCTTTTGCTACTCCCAGCACACATGGAACATAATTGATTGAATTATTCAGAACATGGTGCCCTTTCCCCAGTTCTAGTGAGTTGTTGTACAGGCTGTACCACAAACAAGCCAATGAGCCTGCACTTCAAAGGTGGCATAAGCAAGAAACACATTTTAAGTCATCAATGTATGTAGACTTCCAATACTGGGGGGAGGGGGCATGTAAATCTACCATAGGACGTGGTATAGATCAGCAGTCGCCAACCTTTCGGACCTCATGGACCACTGGTTGGCGACTGCTGATATAGATAACACATTTCCAAATAAATACACACACTACCTCTAAAGAGTTTACTGAATTAGTCATTAGAAAGCAAAAAACAAACAAACAAAAAAAACCTATTAATTACAGACTTGCACTTAACAACTGCATTTTTTGCCTTCTCATTTTTGGTATGTTTTCCAGAATTATTTTATGCTAGTTTTTCAAAGCATAAATCCAGTCAACTCTAAAATAGTGCGCATACTGTACTTCATTTACAATAATTTCTGGTTTTCTGGAAAAAATTCCATCACTTAAGCAAATTAGCTCTGCTTTAAAGCACAATATAATTAAGTGGTGTCAGTGAGATCAGTAATCGAAGCCAAAGAAAATTTCCCAAAAGCGAGACATATGAAGAAATTAAAGGGTCTTTGATACACAGCACATTCTAAGACAAAGAATTCTTATATCCTGTTATGGACTGAATGTTTGTATCACACACACACCCCAAGTTCATATGTTGAAATCTAATCCCCAAGATGATTATATTAGGAGGTGGTATCTTTGGGGTGATTAGGTCATGAGAGTGGAACCCTCATGAATGGGATTAGTGCCCCTGTAAGAACAGACCAGAGAGCTTGCCTGCCCCCTTTCTGCACTGTGAGGACACAAAACAGTCAGCTGTCTCTAACCTGGAAGAGAATCTCACCAGAACCTGACCATGCTGGCATTCTGATCTTACGACATCCAGCCTCCAGAATTGTGAGAAATAAATGTTTGTTGTTTAAGGCATAAACCTTTGGCTTAAACATTTGTTGTTTAAGCAGGTAATTTGTTATAGGACCCAAAGGGACTAGGACACATCCCAGGTGCCCCAAAGCCTAAGTGGCAAACTATAACTGGTTTGTCAGAAACAAACTGCTGACTGCTGCTAGCAAAAACAACATCCCCCAAGTTCACATATGAGTGTGATGAGAAGGGTCCGGATTACATATGTACACACCTGGCAGCCCAGGCAAAGGGCATTCTGTATTGTCCAAGGCGGCTGCACACTTGCTTGGCTGTTCTGTGCACCTTCTGGGCCGTCTAAGGTCAGAAATAAGAAGATAGGCTCATATTTGTTCAAACTACCAGGGATTCCCCCCAAAATAATGTCCCCAATTTATCTAATATAAAATACCAAAATTTAGAAAAAAATATATTCAAATAGCCACAAATAAAACACAACATGCATCGGCTACACACTTTCCAAGAACAAAGCAGTATTTCTTAAAGGTTTTGTGTTTTTCCATTGACAGATCTTCATCAAGATATCTGAAGACAGACAAATAAGATGTAGGGCACATTTTGGACCGAACTCCCACAGGGAAATTTTTAAGCAGTTTAAACGTGTATTTCTTTTCACACAAGAGCAGACAGACACTGGACATTCTTGGAAGAAGTGGATATAGTTGACCTTTTTACTCCCAAGCTAAAAGGCAAGTGACCAAGAGTCAATACAATTAGTTTGGCATGGGCAGGAGCTGCTATATGCAGAGGCACTGGGAGATAACAAAGGATATTATCTGCCTATAGAATATCAACGGGCTGTGAAATGCTGGCTACACACTTATCGTCAGGGATAGAGATGCTAGAAGCTGTTATCTATATCGAGACCTTTTTTTCTTCACAAATTAGTCACATGTGTCCTCAGCATCTTCCACTTCATAAACACTGCTCGAATACACAAGTAAATGCCACGTAGAACAGATGGACTCTTCATAAATACTCAGTAGCTGGAGAGCTGCTAATGAACTGTGCCACAAATACATTCCCTCTCTGGGCCTCAGTTTTCTCATTTACAAAATGAGAACAGAGGATTCAATCAATAATTTCCCTAAGTTTAGATGTCAGGGTCCAAAAATTTGGATAATTATATGGGTTGCTGACTTTCAATGTTGCCATTTAAATACAAGAAACAGTAAAAATCCCTACCATTTAATATGCCAACATTTCATGAAGGATAGATAGGAGGAATGATTACAAAATGGCAAGGGCAAAAATCTCAGAATAAAGAACAGCCCTTTGAATTGAATACATTTAGCTTCATGAACCGCTCACTATCTCGTTTTTCTTTTCTCACGTCATTGTCATACAGGAGTAAATTTGAGTACAGACTGGCTTTTGGGAACTATAGAACCGGATCATCTTTACCATCCCACCTCTGATATTCTAGGGCTGGGTTTAAAAAAAAGTGGCTATTGCCAAGGATACAGTGTCAATGAACAGATGTTGCTGAAAAACCTTTAGCTCTTATTTTGATAAGCCAGCAGAAATCAGATTGTCATGTAAACAGAACATAAATGGAAAGGGAAAAAACGTCATGTTCAAGCTTTAGCATGCATAGTCACCTAGCCTAGTATACAATATTTCACAGTAGACTGCATGCTGAGTGTAAGTTTTTGGGGTGTCATTGACAATCCCATTTAGAATATCAGTAAAAGGCAAGTTCTACATTAAGCTGAAATGTTCACAGATGACCTTTATAAATACCTTTGCTGGGTCTGAATTTTTGATGTAGGGTTCTGCACAGTGCGCAATGTTGCCCTGGAGCACCTTTTCAATTCGTGCAACTAGAAGAATTTCAGGATGTGGAATCGTCACTGAGAAAATTCCCTACGGAAAAAATGACACCTATTAGTTTTTATGTAATCTCATACATACAGTTGTTGATTAAGGATTCCATGTAGTGCATTTAGCATAGAATGTTGGTAGTCAACATAAACTCCTGTCTGGCATGATGGAAATAGATAACAGTTCCTTTCAAACCATTTCCCAAGATCCCAATGTTCCTTCCAAATGGATTTTCTATTTTGTCACCAATTTCACATCTAGTAGTCTTGAAAGTGCAGGTGGTCACACTTGCTGCTTAGCTTCTTGTGTTTAGCTGTGTTTGCAAGATGCATTGTTGGATCTCATTAATACAATGTATATTGTTTGGCTTAATCGGCATATGCTAAAATACTGTGCATTTCTCAAATAAAACTGGATAAGTATTTTTATTTTTTGTTAATCTTCACCCAAGGATATTTTTTCCATTGATTTTTAGAGAGAGTGGAAGGGAGGGGGAGAGACAGAAAGAAAAAAACATCAATGTGAGAGAGACACATCAATTGGTTGCCTCCCACACATGCCCCGATCAGGTCACGTGCCCCGACCAGGGCCAGGGATCCAACTTACAACCAAGGTACCTGCTCATGACAGGAATCAAATCTGCGGCCCTTCGGCCCTTGGGCCAATGCTCTATCCACTGAGCCAAACCGGCTAGGGCTGGATAAGCATTTTTAAATGTGGCTGCATGTGACTCCAGAGTAATTCAGTCACAAATAATACTGACTGCAGCTAAGAGGAAGAAAATACGGTATTGGTCTGTGTAACAGTTTTCAAACTGCGTAACGTAAAAACTAAACCATCTTATAGAAAGTATTCCTTTGTGACAGGTAAAGAGCTCTGGGGCTTTCGCTGTAAAGGTAGGGGACACAGGATCCAAACCTCATTTTGTTCCTGTGCGCTTTACTTAAGGGTACTAAGGTAGATGCAACCAAATATACAGAAGTTTTCTCTGAATGCATGTGGAACAACCATATACCCTGTCCAGCTCAGCTCTTTCCAAATATAATGCCTTCCAAACAGCTTGTTAGTTGATTATGTCTGTTGTTTAAAGGAGCATCACACAAAGGAATTCAAGTGGAAAAATCCATCATTGGGACTCTACCAAGTTTTGTTTTTCTACTTGGTGTATTACCAACTGTGTTAAGATAGTGCTTTCCAGTTTTCAAAGCATTTCAGACACATTATCTCATTTGTTCCAGATAGAACCCTCTGAGGTAGACAAAGCAGAAAAGAAAAATGAGTGCAAGGCACTAAGTAATTCCTTCCATACTCCAAAAGCTTGTAAGGATCCCAGGTTAATGGCTGATACAGTTTTGAATTCCCAAGCAGCAAGCATGGAATGAAGTGGTTAAAAACTGCTCGGAAGCACAATTTCCTGGGCTCAAATTTTGGCTCCACCATTTACGGGGTTTAGGCAAGTCAGATCCTCTCTACGTCTCAGGTTTCTCATCTATGAAATAGGGATGATGATAGTACTAGCTACTGAATCAACGACTCGTATGGATTAAATGAAGTCATGCACATTGGTACCTGGTTATTACTAGAGTGGCCCAAAGCCACTCAAGGTCACAGAATTGGATTTCTACTACTGCCAGGAACACGCTGCTCGAACTGTGGGATGCGGCTGGCAGACTGCCTCAAATGTAATTTCATGCATACCAATTGTCATGTAACTATGCTAGATGGTTTTTGTGCATTATCTCAGTCTTCATAAAAACCTTTAAAGCAGGCACTATGATGTACATAGTTTTTAAAATATATTTTATTGACTTAAGAGAGGAAGGGAGAGAGAGAGAAACATCAATGATGAGAGTCATTGATTCGCTGCCTCCTGCACATCTCTTACTGGGGCTAGAGCTTGCAACCTGGGCATGTGCCCTGACCTGGAATCCAACTGTGACTTCCTGGTTCATAGGTCGACACTCAACCACTGAGCCATGCTGGCTGGGCGATAATACATATTTTAAAGATTAAGAAATTGAGGTTTATGCAGCAAGTAAATGGGCAAAAAAGACTGTGGCCAGAGTTTCCAGACTATACAGTCCATGCTATACTGCCTCTCAACCTCGGGGCCCCCGCAGCCAATGTATCATGCAATGAGGCTAGATGAGAACAGTAATACTGATTACTGCTGTAGCTAACATCCACTGAGTACCTTTAGTTCCCCATTCCCTGTACTCTCAGCATTTCCCCACACTGACGATGCCAGTTACGAGTATTATGATCTGAAATGATTTGACAATTGATAAGAAGAGCAAGCTGCTTTTACTCGTTTATCTGTGATCACTATTACTGCTGCCCCTACTAGCAGCCACATGGTACTGAACAAACACAGTGGGCCCGGTCCAGTGCTGAGTGCTCTCCAAGATGGCATGCCTTGCCTGACCCTCTCAGCAGCCCTGGGACGCAGGTACTAATGTTACCTCCAGTTGACAGATGAGGATGCTGAGGTACAAAGATGCTCACTTTTTAACTGACCAGGGATTCCAGTACAGGGGGATACTCTCTGGAGCTGTTCTGCCTTTGGTCCAATTAGCTTCTAGCCTTGCCATTCCCAAAACACAGAAGGATAGCCAGAGAGAGTCCAGGAAGCCCACATAGGCTAGGAGTCTGCCCTTTAGGACAAGGCCTCTGGTCCAGCCCTCCTTTCCCACTAAGGAGGTATAGACTGCGCCCCCCCCCCGCCCCCAGCACAGGGTAACCGTTAGTCATTTCAATGATCTCTCCCTCAAAAGAATAAGGCAGGTCCCCCAATCCCCATCACTTACACAGCCCCCTAAGGCATGGCAAGACATGCAGTACTGGGGGGGTAGCTCTGTACCCTTTCACCAATCCAACAACTGTTACCCTCCAGCAGGGAGCCTAGAGCCACAGGTAGGCAACCCCCAAGAGTCAGCAGCTCCCCCACAACCCCAACTCAACCTTGGGGGACACGGAGCATTGAGCTCTACCAGGGTATCTGGGGAAAAACTGCCAGGAGGCTGAGAGTAAAGTGACTGCTCACAGTAGCTGTTTGGTGTCAGGGAAGCAAAACTACTGGATGGAGCCAACTTCCTCCATTTCCTATGATCACCCTGTGGCTCCTCAGGAAGCCACTGGGGAGAAAGATTCTAAGGAGCAGGTGGGAAGAGCCTAGAATGGTCCCAAAACACCCAACATCCACCAAACCCTGGAAGCCGCCTGTCCCCATAGATAATGCTGCTACTTGAATAGCCTTGCTGGAAGGGAATATTCTACCATTAGCCCTTCCTGGGAGTGCTGGAGAACTGGGCTGCTTTATTCTCTCTAGGGTGACATGAGAGCAGTATAGTATAGGGGTAAAACTATGGGCTTCTTAGGGAGCCTGCTAGACCTAGGTTCACGTCCTATTTCCTCATCTTATTAGCTCTGTGAACTTGGGCAAGCCACTTGACTATTCCGTGCTCAGTTTCCTCATCTACAAAATGGGATAGTAACAGTACCTAGCTACTTTACTGGGGGGTTGTGAGAATTAAATGGCTTCATACAGATAAATACCTAGAGAAATAGATCAGCAATAGTAAGTGCTTGAATTGTTGTTATTGCTGGAAAGTGGTTGAGCTGAGATCGGCTAACACTAAGTCTCTCTTACATAGTACTGTTTCCTCGTCCTAAATGGGAAGAAGTTAAGAAAAAGACTTCTTCCAAATAAAAGGTTCAACTCTTTGAAGTAAATGACCATTTCCTGGTGTCTTCAGCTGATCTGAGAGAGGGTTCAAAATGATAAAGCCCTTTGAGGCCACTGCCCATTATTCTCACCTGCCCAGCTCTCATCTATTCCTTTGAGGTCTCTTTCAAGCCCCACATCTTCTGTGGACTCTTCTAAGTGAACTCCCAAAGACTGACCCCTCCTCACATTCTAAACTCTTCTACTACCATTATTCTGTATACCTCAGCACTTAATTGCATCCTGCCTAACATTGCTGATTGAGGTCTTTCAAACAGGCCTAGGTTCAAATCCTGCTGACACTACTGACTCTGTAATGGTGGACAGCTTACTGAACTGAATTGCAGTTCCCTCATCTGCAAAACAGCAATAATTATACTATTTCAGGAGAGTATGATGATTCCATGAGACACCAGTGGAAAATTCTGGCACACAGGAGATATTCAAAACATGCTGGTTTTATTCCTGACTTAGATTATAAGTGGGATGACACCTGGAAGCACAATTTAAACTTCTTGCATTGAACATAGAACTAAGTACATTGAAGTAATACAGTAAACACACTGTTGGCTTAAAAGGACTTATTTGATATCATGTGGGAAATTTTAAACATACAATTCAATAGCAAGTTCTCAAATACGTATCCCACTGAACCTGTTCAATCTCTCTTTTAGAAGCATAGGCCGTTTTGTGGAATGTACACATATGAGACAACTATAGTCTGAGTAACAAACAAAGGGGCCATGAGGGAACAAGGGGTAATGGACAATGCAGGGAAAAGCTACCAAAGATCTGTAGCCTAAAGAGGGTAGTGACATCACATGTAAAGTCTTCCCCTGACATTTAGCAGTCTGTACCAATGAGCATAATCGCTGACCCTCAAAACTCTAAAGCTGGAAATTTATTCTAAGGAGATAATTCAAAAAATGAGCTAACACGTACACACAAGGATGTTCAATGCAGTGCTATTTATTATATCCAAAAATTATAAATATTCTAATTTGTTAAATCAATGGAATATCATATTAGCCTTTAAGAATGTGACTATCTAAAAATGTTGATAATGATAATCATGTTAAATGAATACAGTAGGTATAAAACAGCATGAATATGATACACATGTATAGTCTTATACAAACTGTATGTGTTTACACATACATACAACAGAGCTATCTAGAAAAATGTTTGCCAAAATGTTAATAATTACCATCTATGGCTGGTGATTTTTACTTTCTTCTTTATACTTTTTGTATTGTTTGAATTTTCTATATGATAATATGTATCTCTTTATAATCAGAAAATAAGATCAGTTTTATTTTGGGAAAAATAAATCTCCTTACAATGAGAGCTGCTTTGTTCTTCCTACTCTAATTCTTTGCCTCACTCTATAGTTTCCTTTCAGTTGCAAAAGTCTAGAAGGCAATCAGTTCTGCTCTGCCTAACCTCTTATAGCTGCCACTCTGATCAGAGGTCAAAATGCCAGGGAATCGTTAGGCTCTTTCTAAAGGAGATGCTTTGCACCACATAGGACAGAAGAGAGTAGCATTACAGTTGTGACACAGCAGTTCCCTCCCATTGCTTTTCAACCAGAACTCTTTGTATAAAGAGCCTTTATGCTCCATTAAAACTATCTACTCATAATGGAAATAGGAATTAGAGATGGGAGGTCAATGTAAGGTCACTGTTTCTTCAAAGAAACAAGCCTAGCAGGCACCTACTGCCTTGCTCAGAAGTATGCACATGGGTATTCATGTGTGCATGCGTGCATGTCTGTCTGTGTGTGTGTGTGTGTGTGTGTCTATGTGATCTGCAGTCCATGTCACAAAACACTTTTGAGACTCACATCATGATCCCAATTAAAATGTTACTTCGCAAGTGTATTACCAGCATATTTATTTTTCTGGTTTCTGGGTTTTTTCTCTCCAATTACAGTCACTAGAAAAACACCAATACACAGACCTTACAAAAGATGAAAGCACGTAATAACATTGGCCTGAAACAATGAAATAACCCGAGGGTGTATCATGGTTTACCTGCTTTACATAGCGTAACTGAGACTCAGCAATTCCATGAATGAAAGACTCCGGTGAAGAGCTTTTTGCATTTCCATCACTGGTTAGTTGAGTTGAAGTGCCCCACAGCATTTCACGAACAGAAGGGGGATTCAGGTCTATATGGAAGTCAGCTGAAATCTTACAATTGTTCTTCACATCAAATAAGGCAAGATTGATAAAAAAGGGTTCAACCTGGGAATGAAGACAATTCCATTTTTAAACTAAGACTGCTTTTTTAGGTGGAGTGTGTGAAGGGACACAAATTACAAAATATTTTTTTTATTCAAGTTTCCGTGATTACACTTTTTTTCTGAGTTCAGCATTTAGCTAAAATTGCATTAAAGCTCATTTGCACATAAGAAAGAACATTCTAACAGGCCTACAAATTTTAACTTTTGTCAGGTATAAATAATTTCACAAGATATAATTTTTTTAATTGATGAGTAGAAATTGGAAGCCAAATTTAAAGCACACCAATTGTCTAACAAATAAAATTTAATTTTCTATAGGTTTATTGAAGTTGCCCCAAAATAATGCCAATATTATAGAATCGAAATAAATCTTCCCTTTTGTTATGTTACAGCTTACTGGATTTACATTTCATAAAAGCTAATAACAGTCAACATCACATTACTTGACAAAAGCTTTGTTGCCCCATCAGCAGTTTTGGAAAACATGATTCCTCTCTACAGATGGCATTTGAGAGCTGGTCACAAAGAGAAATTTCATGCCAGATGGCATAAAGATTAACCCTTTACACACAGAAAGTCTGCTAGTGAGTTTCAGCTACATTGTAAGAGAGAATAAATCATTGTGGATATTTTTCAAAGACAAAACTAGAACCAAAAAAAAAAAAATCAAGATGAACATAAAATTCAGACTCTCTGGCAATTTTACATTTATAGTTTCAAGAATTTCTGAGCAAATCCAATGATCCTTAATAGCTAATACTTAGAATTTTCTGTGCAGAACAAAATTAATTCACTCTGAGAACAGTGAATGAGGCTGACTGCATAGCATCTGGACCCCTGCATGGCTTTCATGTTCATTACTCATGGCTATGAGCCAATTTCACAGAAGTCATATTTTCTAGTAGAATTCACAAATTTGAGGGTTTACCAGGTTCTGGGGATATGTCTCTCTTGAATGTCAGGAGCCTATTCTATCTGCCTTTTGAATAGGTAAAACTTTCACAAATCTTTCAAGATGAAGACATATTCACATTTTGGCAAAAGAAAGACATATATGAAATTCTTCCATGTCAAATGTATCAAAACATGTAGCAATAGAATTTTCACCCAGTAAGTTAGTTCTCAGTTATAAAAAAATTAAGATGTTTTCTTAATGCACTGGTTTAGGGGAAGTAGAAGGAAAAGTCATACATACATTTGTGGGTGGTCCTTTTACATTGTCTCCAACTTGACCCAAGATATTAAAAGTTAAATCATGGCAATTTACCAGGAAACGTTTATTACACTTTTCTTCAAATGGCTTTATATCAGGTTCAATTCCTGAAAAGTCCAATCTCTACAAAACAGATAATATGAATTATTTCCAAAAGAAAATCGGATTCATATTAATATAGATGTATGAGTAAAAATTGCAGTATCCAACAGTTCTCTGTCCATTCTTCATTTGAACCCTTTTTATTTTTTCATTCAACAGCCTCTGTAGAGCTCTTTGACTAAGGTTTAAACACCATTAAAGGAATTTTGGAGGGAAATGAGACTATAGACTCTGATCTAAGGCAAAGAAAAAGTCACAAGTGTACCCCAACCTAAAAAGCCCTATATATTACGACTGCCTACCTTCCCCCCACTCCTCTGACCTGATACCCTACCACTCTTGCCTTTCCCCCTACCCTCTCTTTTCCAGTCACACCGGCATCCTTAGTTGTTTCTCTAGCACAAGTATACTCCTACCTCAGGACCTTTGCACTTGCTGTTCTGTCAGGACCCCTCTTTCCCCAGACGGACACATGGCTTACTCCCTTTATTTCATTCAACTGACATTTCCAGAGTTTCCCTTAACCCTCTATAACAACTGCACATACTCTGAGAGTCTACTCTCCCTTTCCTTGGTTTAGTTTTCCAACAATATTTTTTAAATATTTACTCAGGTGTTCATTGTTTCTCTTCACCACAAAGTATATGTTTGAGAATGGTAGGAGTTTGGGTTCTTTTATGAGCTGTACAGGAAGCAAAACTGACATGAATGGACATGGGAGGAATCAAGAATTACACAATGGTGCCAAAACCGGTTTGGCTCAGTGGATAGAGCGTCGGCCTGCGGACTGAAGGGTCCCTGGTTCGATTCCGGCCGAGGGCATGTACCTGGGTTGCGGGCACATCCCCAGTGGGAGATGTGCAGGAGGCAGCTGATCGATGTTCCTCTCTCATTGATGTTTCTAACTCTCTATCTCTCTCCCTTCCTCTCTGTAAAAAATCAATAAAATATATTTTTTTAAAAAAGAATTACACAATGGTCTCTATCTTGGAAGATTTAATAGATTGTGATGTTATGCACTTAACTGTGAAATAAAGATGGGGGAAGAATGAGTATAGATGAGTTCAGTTTGGGATGTGTTGAGTTTGAGGTGATGTAAGTGGTTGGAAAAACAGGAGAGGTCTGGGTTGGAGATCTGGATTTGGGAGTCAGTGGCAACCAGGTTGAAGAGGAACCCTGGTGACCACCTCTCTTTAAATCAGGGGTGGTGAACATCCCGCAGGGCCATGTAAGGCCCATGAAACCATTTGGTCTGGCCTGCCAAAGCATTAGAGTTGATTTAATTAAATGTTTGATCAAACATAGCAGGCTAATTTTTAAATCAATAATTTTGTATGACCCTACAATGATGTTATAAATATCCAAATGGTCCTTGGCAGGAAAAGGGTTCCCCACCCCTGGTGTAAATGGTGAACAGAGAGAGAGGCATCTGCTCAGGAAACTGATAAACACTGAGCTTAGCTTCTAACAGAGCTGGGGGGGTGTACCCTGGCTGCCACAGAGATATACATATATTTAATTTTTGATATTACAAATATTTTAAGTTTCAAACAAAGATATTGAGAGTCAAGGAATTTCTCTGAGCAGGGGAGGAATCTGTCCCTCCCCAAACATACTCATAGAATCCTCCTTCTCAGCTCACAGAGCTCAGGCAATCTAAGTCCGTCTGTTCATTATGAATGTCTAACCAGACTTACATTCTGTTCACAAGTGGGAGGAAAAGTATAGATTGTGGGACAACTTACTATACTTTCAATTAAGACAAGAGACATGGTAGGCGGGAAATGATTGGGTGAATCTAGGCAGAAAATGCTGCCAATATGGAAAACTCAAGCCAAGAAACACAAGAATTTTTCTCAATTGCTTAAGTAATTCAAGCCAAAACAGGTATTGTGCCTGAAGAATCTTGGATAAATGTAGCCATTCTGACCCAGCTTGCATCAGTGATAAAATCCTCCTTAAAAGAGCCTAAAATATAATATGCATACCTGAAAGCACAATCTCTGCGCACCCCAGCCCCGAGTCTATTTATCTACAAAAGGAATACAAATGCGTGGGCCTAGACAGCTCCCCCTTGAACACTTATCTATCTGTGAAGCCAGAGGAGGCAAGTCATTGCCATGGAGATCAATTCTAATTTCCACCAATTTATCTGCTCTCCTTTCTATCTCAGACAGTGGAATGTGAGGAGAAACTGGACTAAATCACCAAACCCCAGCCCCCAAATCCTTTCCTTTCTCAGGTCTGTGAGTGCAAATAGTGGGACACATGGCCTTCCCCAGTCGTTCAAAGTTGGAGCCATTCACTTCAGTAGGTCAGCGTTGCTTTATTCTGTAAATCCATGATAGAAAGCATATCTGTAAACACTGAAACTGTGGCCAAAAGAGAAGGCTGATGTTATAGGATGGCACTTCGCCTAGTAAAGGTACTCAACACAGACAACATGGATTTCTCTGTAGTGAGCCTGCCTTCCATAATCAACACTAAATGCAATCTTTTGTCCTTAAAGTTTCATCACAACTGTGTATTTTCCTCTCACTTGTAGCTCACTGATAAGCAATTCAAACATAAAATCAGTTTAGTTCCATGACCACAAAAACACTACACCACATTCCTTTTTTACAGATGCTGAATTGAGTCTCAACCACAGTCAATTGGCTTCTTTGTATACAATGAAAGGGGCTGACATGTCCAATTAAAGCCCAATCATGGTGCTTGCAGAGGGGGGAGGGGGATCAAAGCCTCAGATATGTTTGGAACAAGGAAATTTATGAATGAATATCTTAGAACTAAAAATCCTGAGGTCTGATATACTTTTAAAAAATCATATAACTTACACAATGTAATAATGATGGGGGTGGGGGAGATGAAACATTTAAAACAAATTTTCCCCGAATAATAAAAATACCACATAAGAAAATAAAATTACTTGGAAAAAAATTCCGCATTATTTACAGACTATATACTTTTCCCATTTCAAACTAAAAAAATATTGTAATTAGGAAATGGTATGAAGCAAAAAGAAAACACCAAATCAGTCTTCACAAAATTATTTTATATTTTCACTAAGTAAAACTGTAATGCTTACATACCGTATATATTTCTATTTTCAGAACACCCCAAAGATTTGAATTATAAATCATATGTGGAAAAATTAAAAAGAAAAAAATTAGTCTCCCCTCAAATAATTTCATTTTCTCATGAAATGTGTTTTCATTAGGAAAAATACATATAATACATAAATGCTGTAGAAATTTTGTATTTAAACAAATCAGCAATTTAATTAGAAAATATCATGAAATTAGCCCAGACAGCGTGGCTCAGTGATTGAGTGTCAACCTATGAACCAGGAGGTCATGGTTCGAATACCAGTTAGGGCACAAGCCCTGGTAGCTAGCTCAATCCCCAGTGTGGGGCATGCAGGAGGCAGAGAATCAATGATTCTCTCTCATCGTTGATGTTTCTATCTCTCCCCCCATCTTCCTTCCTCTCTGAATTTAATAAAGATATACTTAAAAAAGAAAATATCATGAAATTAAATATTAACTGCATATCTCTTAGTTCAAAAAGTACCTAACTCTCATGGAAAAGGTGAAAATCCACATGCACATAAACTTGCACTTCCTTGCACCACTATCCATTTAGAGTGAGCCAGATGTAAAAATTACCCCAGTTTTCCAGGCCTACGTCAAAACTGGAAAATAAATCACCTGTCTCATATGACCTGGTGTTCTTCATGCTGCAGATACTCACTATTACTAGACCACAATTGTATCTAATAGGTTACAAGAGCACTAATACCATCTTTAAGAATTCTTTAACTTATCCATTTTGAGGCATAAGATGAATTGAAAAGAAAATAGAGAACTGGAAAAGAAAACCATGCATATTCAGTCCCAAACTATTTGCGTATGTGACAGTCCTCTTGAGTGAAGTTAGTTGTTAAGCTACCTGTTCAAAGATAACAAGACAAATATAAAGCAATCAACATTACGCAGGGGTGCAAAAATCAGTGATTTCAACATTTTAAATGCGGTTTTTTTCCAAATAAGCAACAATTGTAGGATTATTTAAAGAAATATATTAATACCTGAACTTCTGAATCAAAAGAAAAGAGGTTCTGTCTTCCATCCCCTCTACTGAGTTTGTTTAGCTGCTCAGTTTCTCTTCCATACTAAAAAATTTAAAACATATATTTACATATATGTACATATACCAAACATTCCTTTAATTCCTTCAAAACAGTATTAAATACCATTTAAATATATAGCTTCCGTGAAACTAGCAATCTGGCACAGCTTCAAAAATATACCATTCTCCATTTCCATGTACTTAGGATGGATAAAGAATACTTGCTTGGAGGAGAGTCGCTGTAACTATGACCCACAATAAGCTATAGATCAGGTTTTTAGACTCTATGTTCCTCTCATAACATCAAGCATAATATTCAGCCCTAGGAAGTTTGGCTCAGTGGATAGAGCGTCAGCCTGCATATTGAAAGGTCCTGGGTTCAATTCCGGTCAAGAACACATGCCCGGGTTGCGGGTTCAATCCCCAGTAGGGGGCGTGCAGGAAGCAGTCGATCAATGATTCTCTCTCATCATTGATATTTCTCTCTCTCTCTCCCTCTCCATTCCTCTCTGAAATCAAAAAATATATTTTAAAAAATATTATTCAACCCATAGTAGTACAAAAACAAATCCAAGAGACTTTGAATGCAGAAGAGAAATAAATAAGACAGAAAACACTTTACATATCCATGGTGTTAGCCATAGACTAATATATACCACTAGAGGCCCGGTGCACAAATTCGTGCACAGGTGGGGTCCCTGGGCCTGGTCAGCAATCAAGGCCTATCAGGGGGCCAGCCGGCTGGGGTGAGGAACTGGGGGAGGGACTGCAGGAGTTTGGCTGGCTGGCGGGGTGGGGGAAGGGTCACATGAGGTTGGCCAGCCAGCTGGGGAGAAGGACTATGGGAGGTTGGCTGGCTGGCCAGCCAGGGGGAGGGGCCACAAGAGGTTGGCCGGCTGGGGGAGGGACCGCGGGATGTTGGCTGTGGGAGCACACTGACCACCAGGGGGCAGCTCCTGTGCTGAGTGCCTGCCCCCTGGTGGTCAGTGCACGTCATAGCGACTGGTCGACTGGTCATTCAGTCATAAGGGCTGCTTAGGCTTTTATATATATAGATTCTGATTCTGTCACCTTAGGAGAAACACAATGGGCTGTACAGTCTGAAATTACAGAGTCAGAG
The DNA here is from genome assembly GCF_963259705.1 of Myotis daubentonii. Taxonomy (NCBI): domain Eukaryota; kingdom Metazoa; phylum Chordata; class Mammalia; order Chiroptera; family Vespertilionidae; genus Myotis; species Myotis daubentonii. The sequence goes on from NC_081861.1 coordinate 41,260,936, forward strand.
GGGATACATTAAAATCTATAAAATCATAGAAAGCCTAGATCAGGGGATCATAAGTATGTTCCTAATTTTTGGAAAATAGCTTTGAAGCTTAAGAGAAGGATAATTGTAAAATATAAAAAAGTTACTTATAAAATTGTGTAACTTATTCCAGGAAGAGGACTAAAGTGAAAATAAATAGGTTTGACAAGGATTTAAATAAATAAATGGGTTATTAAACCTTTTAATCTATTGTAGTATAGACTCTACAGAGTAAAATATCTCACCCTACTAAAATAGGTGTGATAATCACCTCTATGCTTTGAAAATTAGCTCATTTCAAACTCCAAGAAGCAGAGTAATTAACACAAATGATATATGCGCACCAAAATTTTTATCTGATGAAATTATTTATATACATATGTATTTACATATAGAAACTAACATATATAAAATTATGAAATTAACATACATAAATCATTAGATTGACTATCATGTTCAATCTGCATCAACAGCCACTTGAAAAAAGCCACTACATTCACGGATTCAACTAACCACAGATCAAAAATATTTTAAATGTTACACTGTTGCTGAGGTGTAGTATGTAATGAGTCCTAAGATGGTTGTAACAGCTATTTACATAGTATTTACATTGTAATAGGTATTATAATAATATATAGATAACTTAAAGTACACAAGAGGATTTGTATAAACTATATGCAAGTATTATGCCATGTTATATAAAGGACTTGAGCATCTTCAAATTTTGGTATCCCCCAGGATCCTATAACCAGTTCTCTGAGGATACTGAGGGATGGCTGTAATTGAACAGAATATGAAGTAGCAAATAAAATTAATAAAGTCATAACAATCTTAAAGAACTTCTTGGCATCTAGAAAAAAAATAAGATTTTCCAAACTGTTAGTTGGCACTTCATAAGTCCAACTTTAGGAGTATAACTTTCCTTTTAAAATCTCTACCTGTTGTACTAATTTACTGTGGTTTTTAACTTAGAAATGGCATTGCCAAATGGAATCCAGCATTAAAATTTTAACAGCTAACCCTGCATTGCCTCAGCTGAAGGCAAGTTGCCATAAGAAAGATGTACCTTCATCAGTTCCGGATGCATGCTCCTTTCCAAACTGGCCATGATGCTCTCGGCTTTGCCTTGGCTGCTAGTTTCATCATCTGTAAATTCATTAAAAGCAGATGTTCCAAATCATACAAACCATTACTAATCACCTAAGAGGAATATCCTAACTATCTCTTCTCCCACCCCATCCTCACCTACTAGATTTATTGCAAAGAATTTTGATTATGAAAGCATAGGGGAAACTTTAATGGGCTTTTGAAAACCTGCCATGAATTCCCTATCCATTTTAGTCTGGTTATATTTCATGTGTCTGAGTCTATACACTATCAACTCTGAAAAACAAATATATCAACCTTCAGAGTCACTTTTAATGAAGAAGCAGGTCAACCTTTAAGATAAAGAGTTCTATATTCACCCCACACAGCAGACATTTCCATAAATTAAAGACAAGGGCTTTACCTCAATAACGAATCATTTAAAAATTCTGACCTTGTGCTGCTTCTGCTGTCTCCTTTTTCTCTTGCACCAAACTGTCGGTATTGATCTGGATAATCTTTCTCAAAGTTATCAACCATTCTTCCATCTCCTGCTCAGTTTCAGCAGCCAGATAATGGCTGTACTTATCTAACATCTTGAGTTCAAAAGCATGACGGCGCATTTTAGGGCACTAGAAGAAAAAAAAACACCGCATTGATAAGTTAGTTTAGTTGCTCTTTTCCTATTAGATTTCATTAGTTTATTTCTACCTCAGAACAGCACATAGATATATCAATACTTTTATGAAAGAATTGCTTCTTTCAACTAGATGATAAATGAATGACCACGTCAAACATCTTTTTTTTTTTTTTGTTCCCTCAGTACTGAGCTCAGTGTTGTATGCACAAAGTGGGTATAAAATACTACTTGTTGAGTGAGTATTATCGTTTAAGGCCTTTTGACATCCATCACATTTAGATAATTACACTGCCACATGAAAGTAACCAAATATTTTATAATTTCCCCCCTGCTCAAAGTTTTCCTTGCATATTTATAGATTTTCCTGGCTCTTAAAAACAATCGGCCCTTAAATGTGACCTGAAATAAATCTGGCACTTGCTTTATATCATAACATAAAATGCAATATCGATACCTAATTCATTTTACCACACATAATATGCACAAAAGAAAACTTTACTTGGTTCACATTAAATTGTGGCTCTCTAGATCTATTGCAAAGGACAATATGGAAATGGCCAATGCTGAATACTAGCACACAAGGCAAATAAAATCTACCTCCTTTCCTCAAACATGATGACACATTCTTTTATATTACCACCTTCTCTGTCACGACCAAAGAAATGACACACTCCCTCTCCCAAATAACACAGTGTTAGTTTTAAGAAAGGTTCATGAATCAATAATTTTCCACTGCATAGTCATTACTCAAGAAGGAACCAAGAAATTTCCTCTTTCTCATCTTCAAAGTATAGTAAAGGGTGACATCAAACTGCTGTAGCAAGTCACAAAGATTTATATATTTGAAAATATCTGGAAGGGGAGATCATAAATAGATGAGGAAAGCAGAGCCTAGGAACAAATGGTCAATCCAGACTAAAGCTAATAAAGAATTTTTGTAATTTGTGTGTGTCCTCTTTTTTCCAGTAATATATAGATAGATATAGTGTCCCCAAAAAGTATACACACTGAATAATTATGAAGGCAGTTTATTAAAATACATTTCATTTTCAAAATTGAGCTATCAGCTATTAAAGTGTGTATATATTTTTTGGGGACACACTATATATATCACCTTCTAGTCACATAGATTTTCATATTCTTACAAGTTGGTTTGCATTTTATCCTTATAATAATCTCATTTGTTCAGAAAATAGACACTTTAATTTTGAAAATTAAGATTCAGGTCGGTTAGGGGCATTGAACTCACATCTCATGCCTCCTAATCAGCCCTGTGCTACTTCTGATCGACCATGCTACCTTGGCTCTGTAGTAATGGCTCCTATCTTGGTAAATTGACTTCTTATTTAGATCATCTCTGTGTCCTGTTTCCCACCCAGTCTTTGTTCATGCCCCCTCAATAATTCAAATCAGTAAACATTTGTTAAGCCACTGCTGCTGTGTGCAAAACACCGCTAATTATTATAGAGGACACAGACATGATGAATATGACATGGTCCCTTAAAGTCTAAAAATGCTTAATTCCACTTGGTGGGCATGAGGGTAAGGAAGGAAACAGAAAACATTTCATGGCAGAAGTGCTATTTGAGCTGAGTCTTAAAGATAAGGTTCAAACAGGAACAGAAGGGAAAAGTATATGTCGAGCAGAGAAATAAATGTAAGAAAGGCATATATACATGTGAAGCTATGATTAGAGCACAGAATGTATAAGGGAATGCAGGGGGATGAAGTTAGAAAGCAGAGTGAGGGCCAATCACTATGGGTCTGCAATGGTAAGACCTTTAGATCTCACTATGCAAGATAATAAATCAGGAGCCACAAGGTTTTGGGTAGAAAGTAAAGGACCCCATCTATGTCTTAGGAAGATAAATTGGAGCAGGACAACAATTCAGAAGACAGGAAGGTAAGATTCTAGGTAAGAGAAGAGAAAATGGAAAACCAGAGGAAGCACAGTGAGAATGGGAAAATGGTAAGAGATTGAATAGGTCCTTGAAAGCCAGACTTGAAAGGACTGGGTAAACACCTGAATACTTAGCACAGACCAAGAGTGGGCCAATTGCAGGGGATTCTGAGTTGTCTTATATAAACATTTTAGCAGATGAGATGCCATTAACCAACAGAGAAAAATGACCAGATTCTTTTTTTTTTTGGAATTGACTTTTTTTTTTAATTTCTTTATTGATTAAGAAGTTATTACATATGTGTCCTTATCCCCAAGCCAATTTGATCAGCCCAGCTGGCATGGCTCAATGATTGAGCTTCCATTATGAAGGTCACAGTTTGATTCCCGGTCAGGGCATATGCCCAGGTTGTGGGCTCCATCCCCAGTGTGGGATGTGCAGGAGCAGCCCATCAGTGATTCTCTCTCATTGATGTTTTTATCTCTCTCTCCCTCTTCCTTCCTCTCTGAAATCAAGTAAAATCTATATTTTTTATTATTTTTTTAATATATTTTATTGATTTTTTACAGAGAGGAAGGGAGAGGGATAGAGAGTTAGAAACATCGATGAGAGAGAAACATCGATCAGCTGCCTCCTGCACACCCCCTAACTGGGGATGTACCCGCAACCAAGGTACATGCCCTTGACCGGAATCGAACCTGGGACCCTTCAGTCCGCAGGCTGATGCTCTATCCACTGAGCCAAACCATTTAGGGCAGAATCTATATATTTTTTAAAAGAGTTGATCAATAACCGTTTTCGAGAAAGAGAAGAAAGATTACCTCTACAGCCCTACCTGAACAACGTCAATGCAGGCGTCCAAGTAGATGGAAGTTTTAGGTTCTTTTGAATTTTTTTCATCTTTACAGGAATTGAGAATATATGAACCATCAGGAAGTTGAGTTAAGTAAAAATACCGTCTCTTGAATACCTATGGAGGAAGAAACAGCAATGATACATTTGTCACATATACATTGCATTTGAATAGTTTCTTTGAACTAAAACTTTGAAAAACTTGCCACAGGCATTACATGTGGACAACCTTCAGACAACTCTGAAAAGTGTTAGGAATTACAATTATCTTCATTTTTTTAAGATGGAGAATTTGAAGTCAAGTGATTTACTCAGTTAATCAAATATCTAAAGAGGTTTTAACACTTTAAAGTTTATAAAGTAATTTTGTATCTGAATTACTGTCTATTTCATTATAGCATCCATTTCCCATTTAATTGCAAACCATGACTGGATTCTTATCATTTTCACCATATCATCACAAATCCAAGTATAAATATAAAATATATACACAAACACACCCCTCTATCATTTATTTCTCATCTGCACATCTTCCTGCACTCACCTATGCTGTTCCAGTATCCCCACTTGTGAAAGTAAAGCTTATAATGCACTCACTGAGTCATTAGTTCCTTACCATTGTTGTGCGCTCTGAATGCTGAGATTTTAATCAAAAGGCCCAATGGGATTGTGCCATTCGTTTGCAATTAGGGATTCACAACAGTGAAGAAGTAGTCTGTTACTACAACTCATAGCAAAAGCCACAGGAATTGGGGAAAAGGAAAAGTCTGATACATTCATGCTACCTCTCTACTCTCCCCTAAAAAGAGTCTTGGACCCGATGAAGGAAGTGAGAAAAGAGGATTCTGAGCTCTCTGATGAATCTATGCTTCTTTCAATAAGCCACAAACTCCAAGCTGTGTCAAGCATTTCTTATAGTAAAATTCCCCAGGATTGTGGATCTAAAATAATGTCAGAGAATGGGGAGACTAGGAAATAGATTTTTGGTGATTATTGGGGAAATGCATTGCAATGCATCTTATGTTACTCACAGGAGTTCGTTTTTAGATTTAAGGTTGCCATTTGCAATCACCCATCTAATTATCCAGTTATGATCTCTGACTATTTTAAGAACTATAATTATGAAAAGAGTTTTATTTGGCAACATCGTTCTTGAAAACTACTTCACTTCTGGCAAAGTAGCTGAAATATCCACAATTTATTTCTCCATAGCATGAGTAAACAAAAAATAGGAACATGTTAAGGGACATTTCTTTTTAGGAAAAGCAGTAAATAGATGTAATGAGCTTGCAGTTATTTTGGACTTGTTTAAACATCATTGATTTTGCAATGAATGACAAAAATATACCAGTGGGAGGAACACCCTAACAGGTTAGACTGGTAAATGCTACAGCTTCTATTTCAGGGAGTGGCCATGTGGGCTATGTCTTATCAACAGAAAGGAGTCCAAGAAGAAAAATATTGTTTTGTTTTTCAATGCCAATCAAGTAAATGTTGCTGCATTAGTTTACAAGGGTAGAAAGTGTGTGTGTGTGTGTGTGTGTGTGTGTGTGTGTGTGTGTGTGTGTAGCATATACATATATTTTCATATTTGATTCACCCACAGTTAAGTTTACTGGAGCTACAATTAAATAAATCTAGATTCATACACAAGTATACACATGCTAAATACATACAGAAATATACAGAGAAATATATATATGTTTGCTTATTTTCACAACAATGGTACATTCACAACTGTTATTAAAATGATGGAACCAGAAGACCTAAAATTACACACTGAGCTTATTTAAAATGAAAAAACACCACTTTCTAAAGTTATTATAATAACTATTTGAGAAAAATTTTGAAAAAAGATACATTTTCCAGGCAGAAATTAATATGAAAAAATTAACACCAGATTAGAATCTGAACAATGATCAAATCAAGAACTCAGTGATACAATCTGTAGAATCCACTTGCAGAGTCCATAGCCAGCAACAAAGAGGGACAGAGGAAGGGAAAATACAGAGCAAACAGTTGTGGCACAGAGTCAAATTATAGTCTATAAAAATTTTTTCATGCACAGCTGCCTCACCAAGCAAAGACATTTTGTGGCAACCGCCACTTCCAATATTAGCCAAGCACATCATTACAAAAGAGATGGAAAGGGATCTGAAATTACAGTAAATCACTTCCTGTAACATTGTAATTATGTCTAAATGTGACACTGAGGTAGGTAGCTCATGAATCTGGGGAGAGGGCAGATGCCTGCAAGTCATTTGATCTTGATTTGCAACCAGCACTCCTGCTTGTCAGCAGTGAAGCTGTCCTCAAGACTCTGCTTTTCTCAGTTTCCTCACTTATAAAATGATGTAATCAGACTACATAATCTGTATGATCATTTTTTTCATGATCTACAAATAATTTTATTGAAACTCAATGAATAACACAGCAGCCTTCCTAGGCTAGGGGTAACCCTCCCCCAAATGATTTTCTACAGGAAACTGGGGGTGGGATAGAAGAGGGTGGATAAATGGTATAAAAGGAGATTTGGCTTGGGATGGTGAACACACAATACAATATACAGATGAAATGTTATAGAATTGTACGCATAAAACCTGTATAATTTTATTAACCAATGTCACCTCAATAAATTCAATAAAATAAAAATAAGTAAATAGCACAGTTTGTAGAGTAAGGAAGTTTTGAAAAGTCATTTCTGTCAAAATCAGACTCTGCCTCAACAGATCTGTAAAATCTCTCCTCTTTCTAATATTCTATGAGATGTCAGATTTCAACATCTGGGAAGCTTTTAGGGTGACTTTCAAAGAAAAAAAGGAGTAGCCTAAATCTCTCATGTGGAACCAAAAGGAAAATCAGAAAAATGACTTCCCTGACATTTTTTAAATTTCCAAGATGTTGCTATTTCGGGTACAGGTCTACATTGTGTTTTTTTTTTCCATTTCAAAAAGAAGACAGCTGTTAAAATAATGACTATACAGTGGTAATTATTCTATATCATACCTTTCATCTGAAGGCCTCAAGTCCTTTGTAACCAATAACTAATTATTTTAATGTCACTAGGGAATAAGAATCATTATCCACATTTTATCTACTAGCAAACTGAGAGACCGAGAACTCACTCAAATTCACAAAGGCAAGTCAGTTTTGGAACTAGAATCATAATCATGTGACAGAGACAAAGAGAATTTTGCCCACACCCATCTAATGGCTTCCCATCGAGGTTCAAATAAGACTCAAAATACTCACCATAGCCTGGGCTGATGTACATGATCTGGCCTCAAATGATCTCTTGGACTTTATTCCTAATTCTGCTGCTCCAACTACACTGGTTTACCTGCTGTTCCTCAAACACCCCAAGCAAGCTCCTTTGAGCTTTTGCATTTTCTGTTCCCTTAGCCTGGAATCCTCCGCCCACCCCCCCTCCACATTCTTCACTCTCTTTATTTCTTTCAGGTCTTTACTTGAATCTTTCCTCCTCTGAGAGGTCTCATTGTAGCACTGTATTTTATTTTTTTCATAGAAAGATCACTATCCACATATATATTATTCATCTATCTGTTAATTTATTAATTGTCTCTGTTAGACTGATAAGGTCCATGTCTCATCCACTGCTATATTCTCAGGACCTATACCAGTGCCTGGACTCAATAAAATATTGCAAAATGAATGATGAATGAATAATTCATTCTTCAGTGCAAATTCTCTAATGGTTTCATACAACAGAATGGTGTTTCTTAATGCCCATATTCTTCCTTCTCACCTTTATTATTTTTCCTAAATGGTGAAGTCAGCTGAAAACTTCCCACCTTAATCAGTGAGAAGCATAAATTCTGACCAGAGGCCCATTCATACCACCCAGAAAAATAAATAAAACAGAGAGGAAGCCAGAGGAGATCATTCTGAAGGCCCTCAGCTGTGTAGATGAGAACCTTTTGAACATGACCCTTTCTGGAGCAAGAACAAAGGCCTTTTAACACTCATCTGAATCAAAGATGGAAGGCAAGAAATTTTGAATACCTAGTATCCTCTAATTTAGGAGACCCTTTTATCATCTATATAATAAAGAGCCAGGGTCCTAACGACCAATTACCACCTAAGGCTTGACCAGACCTGAAGTCATTGCTGGGTTGCCATGATGACCCAGCACTGACTGGGGCCACTATGGGTGCCTTGACCCAGCACTGACTGCCAAGGGGGCTACAGATCAGGCCCGGAGAGAGGGCTGCAGAAAGAGAGGTAGGGTCTGATCCATAGCCTCTGTAGCAGCTGTTGATCAGAACTTGCCTCTCTTTCTCTCCTGGCCTGGCCAACAGCCCGCCTCCATTTCTCTCCAGGCCTCCACAGGGGCTGCTGATCAGCCCCGCCTTTCTGATCAGGCCCCATTGATAGGCCCAGAGACGCTGACTGGCATAGAAACTGACCAATCAGAACCAAATTGGCTGGCAGAGGAGGGCAGTTGGGAGCAAGATCAGGCCAGCAGGGGAGGGCAGTTAGGGGTGATCAGGCAGGCAGAGGCAGTTAGGGGTGATCAGGCCAGCAGGGGAGAGCAGTTAGGGGTGAGATCAGGCCGGCAGGGGAGGGCCATTGGGGGCGAGATGAGGCCGGCAAGGGAGGGCAATTGGGGGCAACCAGGCTGGCAGAGGAGGGCAGTTGGGAGCAAGATCAGGCCAACGGGGGAGAGCAGTTAGGGGCGAGATCAGGCTGGCAGGGGAGGGCAGTTGGGGGCTCGATCAGGCTGGCAGGGGAGGGCAGTTGGGGGCTCGATCAAGCCGGCAGGGGAGGGCAGTTAGGGGCAATCAGGCAGGCAGAGGCAGTTAGGGGCAATCAGGCAGGAAGGCAGAGAGGTTAGGGGTGATCAGGCAGGCAGGCAGAGGGGTTAGGGGCAATCAGGCAGGCAGGCAGGTGAGTGGTTAGGAGCCAGCGGTCCCAGATTGTGAGAGGGGTGTCCAACTGCCGGTTTAGGCCCAATCCCTAAACCGGCAGTCGGACATCCCCCAAAGGGTCCCTGATTAGAGTGGGTGCAGGCTGGGCTGAGGGAACCCCGCCCCCTCTGTGCACAAATTTCATGCACTGGGCCTCTAGTTTTACATAACAAATCTTGAGTGTTTACCTATGTGTGTTACCTAAAGGGTAATTATTTTCTGCTAAATTACATGAACCAGGACCCCTGAGAAAGGATGCTCTAAAGGCTTTAGAGCAAAGTAGGTGGGACAGGAGCAAAGCAGAAATGGGGCCAGGGAAACTGACTTGACTAATGTTTCAGACAGAACAAAAAAGAGGCAGTGAGGAATGGGACAAAGCAGGACAGCAAGAGACATACTGGATCTCAGAGCTGTTCTACAGAAAGGTAAAAGGAACACTGGGGAAGAAAACCCCACAACTCACCAGAAAACTGAGTTATGCTTAATTGCAACAGAATGCCAAGAATGTCACCCTGCTGCAAAACCCCTACCAGTAAGGTGGCAATCTAATGTATTACTCATCTCTCTGCACCATCTCATTTTACAGTCCTACCAAGTTTTAATATATCACATAGGCCTACCCACTGGGAAACAGGTTAAAAACCAACGAGCTTTTCATAAGTAATTCCACCATAACTGGGCACTGGAAATTTTTTAACTAGTTTGAGGCAAAGTCTAGTAGGAGGGATCCACAATCCATCCTTCTCATTACAGATGAACTGTTTTATCAGCTTGTGTTCAGCATCTCATGGCCCTGCTCAAATTTTCAGTGACCCTCAATTACCCACATGGCAAGGCTCACATGCCTGATCCAGCATTCAAGGCACTCCCACTATTCTACTAATAATATAAAATGATAACAATTGCTGACATCTGTGGAGTGCTTACTCCATTACATTTGCTGGCTAAGTGCTTTCTTCATAATGTATCATTTAATGCTCATAACCACCCTCTGTGGTAATTACTATTATCATCTCCATGTTACAGAGGAGAAACTGAGGCACAAGGAAATATCAAAGGACCAGGCCAACTTTATCTCCCATTACAACTCAACTTCTCCTAACACAACTGCCCTGTACATATTGCCTGCCATACTCACCTCATTTCTCATTCCCTTTCTTTGAGGTCCCACCTCCTTCATGAAACCTTCTCTGACCCCAGGTCACAGTGATCTGGACTCATGTAACAACTGGTCTCTGTACCACCTTTAGACAATTCATTATTTTTATTGTGTCTCATCACCCCAAATAGGTTTTAAGCTCTACATGTTACTTCTTTTCAGCCTCCGCAATGCTAACATGTTTTACTAGCGTTCAACATATATTTGATGATGAATTCATTGATTTCTAATAGTATCAGGCATATAAGAAACCCCTAATAAATGATTTTTGACAGTCACCAATGAATAAGGGGAAATAAAACATAAAAAACAAATTCATATTACCTATAAAATGAGTGCAATCCATTTGTTAGCTGTGAGAGACAGTGTGGTAGACTTGGAAATACAACTCACTAACATATCAAAGATAAAAGATTTTCTTTTTGTTCCAACAAACACAGTAACCTCAGCCTCCCAGCAATTATTTTAATATTGTATGTGCTTTTAAAGGCAAAATCCTCTTTTGATTTGTTGTTCTCCCACTGTAGAAGGGGAAAAAACCCTCCCATAACAATCAAAGAGTTAGTGGGGACTTTTAGACTTCAGATATATAACAAATTACTCTCTTTTGTACAAAAAAGGGGCACCAAAAGTGAGTCATATATCAAGCAGTTGAACTTGCAACCCCGATAACATACCAAAACACTTCAACGTTTAATTGCTGAGCATGGGGAGGAGGAAGCTAGAGGAATGTGATCAAACTGAGCCAAGAAGATGCATAAAGGTGGGTGTCCCAAGGGTTAGCCAAGAATCTGCAGCAGATTTTTTTAATGAAAAACCACCCTTGAGAGCAGATTCTTCCTTATTCCATATATCATTATATCCCTTAGGAAAAACAGTTCTAAATACCACGGGAAGGTCATGTCCAATATCATAGCTATCTAGTTCACATTAAATTCCTTCACTAATACAAAAAGAAGTTAACAAAAGCAGATGTGTCCACCAACTACTTGAGAAAGAGGGAATGAAAATGAATAGGTTTCTGTGGGAATTGGAATCTCTGTCAAAGGGATCATTTCTTTTCTATGATCTTAAACTTCTCTCCAAAACTTTTCCAGGAACTGAAGAGTTGCAATGGGTGTGTTTTCATTAACTAGAAATTACAAATTGAGGATATTAATAACCTATGACAGGATTTGTCTTGTTTTAACATGAACACCAAGAATAAAGCAAATTATAAGCTCTGAGTAAAGTGGTCACTGGCCCCAGGCAACCAAGAGAGCTTCTGTAAGAGCTGTGTGAGGCCAACATCCTCCTAGTGAGAGGAAGTACTCAGGCATTGAGACTGTGACTTGTGGAGTGATCCACATCATTAGCCTCTCTCCAGTAGTCTGAGTTCCTCCGGGCTACTTTCTCAGTCAATAATGGGGATGCTCAAAAAGCACTTCTGGGGAAAAATGACAATTGCAGAAAACGGTGAAGACTATATCTTAACAACAGACCAGATCTGAGGGGAAGGCGTACACTGGGGAAAATGCAAACTTTTATTCCATAAAAAGGGGATGTATAATCTTCACCAGCCCCTTTTTCCCTAGAGCCCATCACCATCAACTTGAATGTTCTTGAAAGCTCTGTGGCAGCTAGCTAGGGAGGTTTAACTTTCTAAAGCAACCCATATATGAATTACTTTAGTTACATTATTCAATCACATTACAAGTCATGTGGCTGCTTTCTTAAAGGACCTTATAGTAGGCATCTTCTGATTTCCTTTTATCTACTGGATTTTGCTGAATCTCTTCTCTTTTTTCTTCTTTCTTTTCTTTCCACCTTCTCTCATAACTTTATTTTTACCTTCATTGTTAATGCATTCCCTTATTTCTGACAGTCAAAATGTCCAGGGCCCAACCAGCATGGCTCAGTGGTTGAGCGTCAACCTATGAACCATGTAGTCATTGTTCGATTCCTGGTCAGGGCACATGCCCGGGTTGCTGATTGCTGGCTCAATCCCCAGTGTGGGGCATGCAGGAAGCAGCCGATCAGTGATTCTCTCATCATTGATGCTTCTATCTCTCTCTCCCTCTCCCTTCCTTTCTGAAATCAATAAAATACATAAAAACAATAAAAATAAAATGTCCAGGGAAAGAACTTGGACTTGTTGATAAAGGCACTTTAAAGTGGTTGCACATTATTTCAAACCTTCCAAAGGATTAATTCTACATAATTTTTCAAATCCAGAAATTTGTACATGAACAAAAACCCTTACATGCACAGCTCACACTAAAAGGCACCAAGTTTCTCTGCTTTAATACATGTCAGCCCCAGAGTGATCTACAGGCTAATGTCAAGCCACAGCGCATCAAGAAGGCACAGATGAAATAGGAGAGAATATGCGTGGCTCCTGCAGGCTGTTATTTGCCAATGAGTCATGATGAATACCCAGATCCTTCTGCTGTAGCTTCCTGGTTCGTCTGCTGTGAGTTTACAGAGCTATCAAAGCTTGAATTTTCCAATAGAAAAGGTTCTCTGCTCTCAACGTGGTGAGCTCTAGCCCTGTGGTGCTCGTTGCTAAAGCTACCAAAGCTTCTCACCAGTGTGGGCTGAAGGTCTCAGCAGGCAGGGGCCTCCAGATGCATCCAGGGTAAAACTGCCACCAACACCAGGAAAATGACTAGATAATAGCACACCGGAATCATCTTCCCGTCTGCTTGTGAGACTCATTAATTTTCTTCACTTTAAAGCCATCGGAGTAGAAACAAATACCAGTATATAGAAATTTCCTTTCAGAGTGTCTCATAGATTCTGTCAGCCCTTTATCTCAGTTCTTTTGCCTCTGCTCTTCCCAGCTCTCCTAGAGCTGTGTCAGCCAGTCACCCCACCTTTAGGTTTAGCCTCTCCCCTAGGCCTGAGCCAATCCAGGCCTGAAGCAGGAGGAAGGTGCATGACCCCCACCTTGGAACAGAACACCTCAGGGTACAAGCCCGAGTCCCCTGGTGCACCTTGGTTGATAGGCCTGGACTTCCACTACTCCAAATTCCAGCCTGGCAACTACAAAATGGCTGCCCATGCCCAATCCACTCCCAGCCTGCTCCATACACTCACGTGCCCTCTACTTATATACAGAGAGGGTACAGAAACATTGCAAGTTTCAACTAATTTCAATGATGGTGAACTAAATAACAGTTAAAACACAATTACTCTAGGAAAAAAATATCTTGGCAAAATCCCTCAGATGCCTTAACTGAATTGGGCTGAACCTTCCTCTCATGTCCATTCTAGCAGTGATTAATCCTGCAATACAACACTACTGCTATGGCTTAGGAGGTGAAACCAGGAGAATACAGGATATATATTCACCTCCCAGAAATCCAAAATGGGGACTCATAATCCATAATGGAAAATAGCTGAGATAAGTGAAATCCATACCCAGAGACAATTCCCAAATCTCATTATAGGCTTTACTGTTTCAAAATAGTCCCTATTCTATTTTTTTTTTCTTTTTAAAGCTGTGTAACACATATGACCAAGTTGGTTTATTCTTCTTTTCCTTCCTTTGCCTACTGGTTGGTAGAGGTTTTCAAAAGAAATGTGTTTTTATGGTCTGTGAATTATACCTCACAGAAAAAAAAACAAGTGTCCAAAATATGAACAGCTGGAGATAAAAAGAGGGAAAGCAAAGAGCCTGTGCTCAGCAGCAGCAGAATAACAATTAGCTGGAGACAAACCGCAGCTGTCCCCTTTAGCCAGGCCATGTGGTCATCAGGTTTCCTCAGACCCTGCACCCTTTCATGAATTTCTGTTTCCTGGCTGGCCCCTGTAAGTGGTGGACTTTGCAACCTTGGAGATAGATAATACACAAGCTAAACAATCGACCTCTGACTGACTGACTTCATCTTCTATTGCTGTTGTAACAAATCACAAACTTAGTGGTTTCAAACAGCACAAATGTATTACCTCACAGTTCTATAGGCTAGAAGTCCGACATGGCTCTCACTGGGCTCAAATCAAAGTTGTAGCAGAGCCCTGCTCCCTTTCAGAAGTTCTAAGGTAGAATCCTGCCTGGCCTCTTCCACCTTCCAGTGGCTACCCACATTTCTTAGCCCATGGTTCCTTCCTCCATTGTCAAAGCCAGCAACATGGCACCTCTCAACATAGCTTATCTCTTTCCCTAACTCTCCTCTTTAGCCTCTCTCTTCCTAGTATAAGCACCCTTGTGATTACGTTGCCCCCCTCCCCGAATAATCCAGGATAATCTCCTGATCTGCTGATTAGCAATTTTAATTCTCCTTTGTTAGGTAAAAGAATATTTACAGCAAGCATGTCAAACTCAAAGTATAGTGGGGATACCTTAGATCAGTGATGGCGAAACTATGACATGCGTGTCAGAGGTGACACGTGAACTCATTTTTTTGGTTGATTTTTCTTTGTTAAATGGCATTTAAATATATAAAATAAATATCAAAAACATGTCTTTGTTTTACTATGGTTGCAAATATCAAAAAATTTCTATATGTGACACGGCACCAGAGTTCAGTTAGGGTTTTTCAAAATGCTGACACACCGAGCTCAAAAGGTTCGCCATCACCGCCTTAGATCAAGCATGTCAAACTCATGGCCCACAGGCCGTATGCAGCCCATAACGAATATTGTTGTGGCCCAGCCATTATAACGGTATGTAAGAAACTTTTTAATAAAATTTCTGGTAACTTAATTTTTACAATATCCTGTTATACATAATTATTAATAACGAACTACAAAGTTTGCTAATGACTGATTACTATAATCGTGTTGCATTCATTTCCCTTATGCCCCTTATGCACAGGCGCACCATTCTTTCCACTAACACTAGCAGTGAATATTTTAGCAGCCGATTGCCATGTCATTAGTCTTGGACTGACTTATTGGTGTGTGCAACAGGAAATATTTCACTTTCAGAGAAAAAGAAAAA
This sequence comes from Myotis daubentonii, assembly GCF_963259705.1. Classification (NCBI taxonomy): domain Eukaryota; kingdom Metazoa; phylum Chordata; class Mammalia; order Chiroptera; family Vespertilionidae; genus Myotis; species Myotis daubentonii. The sequence continues at coordinate 41,276,444 of NC_081861.1, forward strand.
CAGGTTTATTTGTGTTACGCTTATTAATTTGTGCAGTTATTCAGTGTCTGGTTAAGTTAATGTTCAAGAAAAGATATTAATTTTTTATTAAAATGTTCTGCTATTTTATGTTAACAATAACTCATTTATTTCAGCCCTTTGTCTTCAGCATGTTTCTATCAAAATAAACTTACGTTTCTATGAAAATTAAAGCTTTTTTTTTTTTTGCAGCCCACATAAACTTAAACTTTGTTTATTTGGCCCGTGTTAGTCTTTGAGTTTGACCTGCTTGACTTACAGGTTCCAGGGATTAGAACATGGACATTTTGGGGTGTGGGGATATTATTCTGCCTACCACATCAACCAATCCATATTTCAAAAATTAGGAAAAAACTTTAAAGCATGTACTTTTTATAGGCAACTGTATTTTGATTTATAATATAATGGAGACCTTAAGAAAGTTTTATGTAAATCAAATTATAATTTACAGGCATTAGATCAATTCACTATTGAAAGGAACCCTGTGGTGAATTGTTTTATAAAGATATTAGAGGCCCGGTGCACAAAATTCATGCATGGGTATGGTCCCTAGGCCTGGCCAGCGACTGAAGCACAAGCGTCTGGCATGGAAGGGCAGGTCCCAGCTGACCTCTGGGCCCTGGGCAGCACCTGGGCTCCCGCTCACACCCACCTTAGCCTGGCGCCACCTGCTCACCTGCTCCACCATCCTGCTGCGGCCCCGCTCTCATCGGGGCTTATCAGGGCTGGCAGTGCCTCCACTGCCACCCGCTGCCAGTGCTGCATGGCCAACACCAGCCACATTCCACGCCATCCCCTGGTGCTCAGCACACATCATAGCGAGCAATCAAACTCTCAGTCTGACAGTCGAATGACCACCCAAGGGGACAATTTGCATATTACGCTCTTACTATATAGGATTAAGTCCCTAATGTTTTATTTTATGCTTGAGCATGGACAGAACTTTTAATTTTTTTGAGAATGTTAAGGGGAAAGGAGCGGAGTCAAAAACTATAAAACTTCTGTAGCCAGTGTGGCTCAATGGTTGAGCATTGACCTATGAATCAGGAGGTCACAGGTTCGATTCCCAGTCAGGGTATATGCCTGGGCTTCAGGCTCAATCCCCAGTGTGGGGCATGCAGGAGGCAGCCGATCAATGATTCTCTCTCATGATTGATGTTCTATTTCTCCCTCTCCCTTCTTCTCTGAAATCAATAAAAATATATTTTAAAAACAAACAAACCATAAAGCTGTCCTGACCAGTTTGGCTCAGTTGGTTGGAGCATCGTCCCACACACCAAAAGGTTCAATCCCCAGGCAGGGTGTGTATGGGAGGCAGCCAATCAATATTTCTCTTTCTTTCTCTCTCTATCTCTATCTCTCTCTTTTTCTCTCTCTCTCCTTCCTTCCTTCCCTCCTTCTACCTTCCTCTCTCTTAGATATCAATAAAAGCATATTTTTTAAGAACCATAGAACCATTTTCTAATAACCTGCACAGAATTGTAACCTTCACATATGCATTCCTTTACCCAGATAACTCTTACAGTAGATATAATAAAGACTTGCAACTCACCCACTCAGCCAGTGAGCACCAAGAGTGTGCTGGTTAAGAGCAAAGGCTCAGCCCTGACCGGTTTGGCTCAGTGGATAGAGCGTTGGCTTGCGGACTCAAGGGTCCCAGGTTTGATTCCAGTCAAGGGCATGTACCTGGGTTGCGGGCACATCCCCAGTGGGGGGTGTGCAGGAGGCAGCTGATCAATGTTTCTCTCTCACTGATGTTTCTGACTCTCTATCCCTCCCCCTTCCTCTCTGTAAAAAAATCAATAAAATGTGTGTTTAAAAAAAATAAAAATAAATAAAAAAAGGAGCAAAGGCTCAGGCATCAGCCTGTGTAGGTACAAATCCCATCTCTGAAAAGTTGGAGTTCTGTGACCTTGGGTTAATCATTGAATTTATTTGTGCCTCACTTTCCATATCTATAAACTAATAATACAGTGCCTCTAACACAGGGCTTCCATGAGGATTAATTGAGATCCAGAATATAAAACACTTAGTATGGTGCCTGGCACATACTCACTAAATGGAGTCTCATAATCATGTGCAAAGGCCTGTGATTAGGTGCAGGAGACAAATAAGAAGCATCCTACAACTTATTATTCTTTATTTTCAGAGCTTGAAAATGAAAGTGAGAACAGGACTTGACCACTAAATGGAAAGCAGCAAGTGAGATATTAAATCAAGATAAAATTTGAGTCTTTCCTTGGTAGATACCCATGATTTCTGCTTGCAGGCAATGTGCAAGACAGAATGACCTTCAAAACTTAATGGAAGTGTGAATCATCTTCAGCAAACCACATGATCTTATACTGAATATCTGATAGAACGGTTCTATTGGGGTATCAGAGAATAATTTATTTCCCTGCTCAGAATCTCCAAGGAGCTTGTTAGTTTTACCTTTGGATTTTAATGGTTCTTCAGTCTACCAAACAAAGCCAACCTCATGTCTGAGACATTCAAGGTCCTGCACAATGTAATCCCTTTCTCTGTTTCTACCTTGTGTGACAAAGCCCTTACACAGACCCATTATTCTGACCAAACTAGAAAACTCTCTAGTTGTGCTTTAGCTGGTTTGGCTCAGTGGACAGAATGTCAGCCTAGGGACTGAAGGGTCCTGAGTTTGAGTTTGATTCTGGTCAAGGGCTCATGTGAGGGTTGCAGGAGGCAGTCGATCAATGATTCTCTCTAATCATTGATGTTTCTAACTCTCTCTGCCTCTCCCTTCCTCTCTGATATCAATAAAAATATATTTTACACAAAACGAAAAACTCTCTAGTTCTGACAGTACTAATGTACTGCTTTATGTAGTAGTTAATTTGATATGTTTTGTATCTAGCTAGCCTGGAAGTTATCGGAGGCAAGAAACCCCCATCTTACATAACCATGTATTTTCCCTCTACACATTACATTTATTTCCACATAGAAATCTTTGCCAGAAGGTAGGGGGTTTGGGGGGCTGGGTGAAAAAGGTAAAAGTACAAATTGTAGGTACAAAATAGTTACAGGGATATAAGTACAGCACAGGAAATCTATTCAATAACATTGTAGTAACTATGTATGGTGCCAGGTGGGTACTGGAAATATTAGGGGGAATCACTTTGTAATGTATATGATAGGCTAACCCAGGGGTGGGCAAACTTTTTGACTCGAGGGCCACAATGGGTTCTTAAACTGGACCGGAGGGCTGGAACAAAAGCATGGATGGGGTGTTTGTGTGAACTAATATAAATTCAAAGTAAACATCATTACATAAAAGGGTACGGTCTTTTTTTTTTTAGTTTTATTCATTTCAAATGGGCCAGATCCGGCCTGCGGGCCATAGTTTGCCTACGGCTGGGCTAACCACTATGCTGCACACCTGAAACTAATAGGAAATAATATAAAATGTAAACTGTACCTGAGAAATAAAAATCCTATATAATAAAAGCCTAATATGCAAATTGTCCCCTCGAACGGTCGTTCGTTCAACTGGGAATTCAACCAGGAGACTGGGAGTTCGACCGCTCGCTATGACATGTGCTGACCACCAGGGGATGGCGCAAAACATGGCAAGTGTTGGCGACTCACTGTGACTTCTTGCCGGCTACTTGGGGGCAGGGGTGACAGAGACAGAGGTGTGTTGAGAATGTGGTGTGTTCACCCAGCTCACTCTCACTCCCCCTGCTACCCTCCCCTGGGATGCCGGGGCTCTCATGAGGAGCCCGCCCCACACCCATGCTGCCTCTTCTGGATGAGCCTGGCCACAGCCACTGGGACTGCAGGGCCCGGTCGGGCTCCCTATGGGTTTGCGCAGGAGCCGGTCTGCGAGGCCAGCCAGGAGAGAGCGTGCTGCCCACTGGCTTCTGTGCAGCGCTGCTAGAGGCCCACACTGTGCCCCCAACCACAGCGTCCAGCCACGCTCACTGCATCTCCGCATGGGGACTCGGGTGCCTTGATTCAGACAGAGGGGGGCATGCGGGGACCAAGGGGCTGAGGTGCTTTCCAGGGCCCAGAGGTCAGCTGGGACCTGCCCTTCCATGCCAGACACTCATGCTTCAATCGCCAGCCAAGCCTAGGGACTGCACCCATGCACAAATGTCATGCACTGGGCCTCTGATAAGTAAATAAAAGAAACAGAAACTTTGATGCCCTTTTGTTTCAAAGCTACTTTCTTTATTCCTCTGAAAGTCTCCTTTTTCAACTTCTTGATTCAGAAGATAATAACTACTTTTCTTTTAAAGTTACACTTCTTAATTCATCCTAAGACTTCAGATTTTTAAAATTGCATACATCTGTGAGAATCTTCTCATTAAAGTTTTTTTTGTTAGGGTTCATTGTAAAAAATTTTTTAAAGAAATATTCTTTCTAGACAGGCTACTAATGAGAATATCCTTAAAATAATGAAATACTATAAGTACTTCTTACCTTCATGGTAACTGTGATGGTGCTATTTACATTTGCTTTGTACAACCAGCCTTGTTTTATCACACCACCCTTCTGAGAACACAAAGAAGATGAATCCTGAAAAGAGCAAAAACCATCAGTGAAACAACAGCCAGCCATCTAATCAAATAGTATTTGGGGGGCACGAACTAGGCCCTGCTCCAGTTTCTAATCGAAGCCTAACGGTCCCTTCCCTCCAAGAAGATGCCTGATTAAACTTAAAATGAAAGACTCTGTGCTGTGCACACAGTAGGCACTCAATATTTACTTAATTGTATGAGCCGTCATCTGGGAAAATCTTCTGCATTATGTCAACAAGCAAAATGCACCTCAAAATGTCACAGACATCCGGGCCATCTGTCCCCTGAGGTATATATCAGGCAGGAGAGTCCAGGTGAATCATCACATCACATACCCAGTGCAGGAAAATCGACTCCACAAGCATGTCCCACAGGTGGTAAAACATTCTATATAATCAAAGCCTAATATGCTAAGTGTCTGACCATTCGTATACGTGCACTGACCAGCAGGGGGCAGACGCTCCAACCAGTAGGTTAGCTTGCTGCTGGGATCCAGCCGATCAGGACTGGGTGAGGGCCCTGGAGCCCTCTTGCGGCCCCTCCCTGGCCCTGATCATGCACTGGTGAGGTCCCTCAGCCTGGCCTGCACCCTCTCAAAATCCGGGGCCCCTCGGGGGATGTCAGAGAGCCAGTTTCGGCCCAATAACCACAAGTCAGGCCAAGGGACCCCACCAGTGCACAAATCTGTACATTAGTCCTCTAGTGTTTATATAAAATCACAGCCCAGTTCACTTGATTTTTCCCCCCAATTCCATTTGTAAATGCAACTTTTTTAAAAATATCTAATTAGTTTGAAAGTTGGCCACAGGTCATTCAAATATAATTCTCCCCCTCATCTTTTCTTAAGGAAATCCTCAATAGAAGGGACCTTGAAGAAACCAGTGCAGTGGCCCCAATCTTTACCTCATCTTTCTCACAGTCCTCATCAATTTCAAATACATGATTGGGAATCTTTTCTGGTCTCATGGATTTGCTGAAAATGCAAGAGAATTGTCTTAAATGCTGAACAGAATAAAAAACATAACATAATAAGAAAGACTTCTTTCTTTCACAAGAAAATGCCAAGACATGAAGAGGAGAAATTCTTTTCTCCTTCCCAAACTCAGATTCTCTCCTCTGACTAAACTTATATTACCTTATATTACCTTTTAATTGTATGAGCCGTCATCTGGGAAAATCTTCTGCATTATGTCAACAAGCAAAATGCACCTCAAAATGTCACAGACATCGAGCTATCTGTCCCCTAACCCAGTCCTTTTATATAAGGACTCCCACATGTGCAGCCAGCAGCAAAGATATAACTAAGCCCAGATACTTTATCAGGGAAGGACAGAAATTGTCAAAGAATGTGTACCAGAGCTGTTATTGGTGGCAAAACCTTATCTTTCCCCAGGTCAAAAAGCAACATAGTGTCCTGGCCACTGTGGCCCAGTTGGTTGAGTGTCATCCCATGCACAGAAAGGAATTCAGTTTGATTCCCAGGTTGCAGGTTCCATCACTGGTTGGGGTACATGCAGGAGGCAACCAGTTGATATCTCTCTCTCTCTCTCTCTCTCTCTCTCTCTCTCTCTCTCTCTCTCTCTCTCCCTCTTAATTAAAATATATTTTTTAAAAAGCAAGAGTGTAATTACAACTCTATCATCTGTTTGGTGTATGACCTCCAACAGGTCACCTTAGGACTCAGTTTTCTCCTCTGAGAAAGTGCTTTAAAAACTATAAAAGGATATACAAAGTCTTATTTCTCCAAAACTTTATCTGTATGCTACCCTGTGAGGTTGGCAGTATTATGTATGAGAAAAGGGGGAAAAAATGAGGGCTCAAACGGACTGAGTGACTGGCCCAAGGTCATCCAGCAAGTATATGGTAGAAATAAAATTTGAACCTTGACTGTCTGACTCCTGAGCCACTGTACTCATGGTGGTCCTTCAACTCAACTGAAAGAGATACACTTTGTCAAGCGATTATCTGGGGTCATCAAATTGAGCCATATATTTTCTAGCCTTTTCATTGACACCACTGGAAAATACTCAGTATGTTATCCAGAATCAAATAAAGACCATTTTATGGTCAATATAGATAGACCAAAGCCAAAAAGTGAACTCATACATTTTGGAAAGAATTTCAGTGAGCAAAGTGAAGACATACTCAGTTACCCAAAATATTGCATTTACAAAACATGCTGGTTGCTTGAGGTTTTGCTTTACCATAAATTATAACTAAGAAGTTTCACAAGTGGTTAAAAAAAAGATAAAATGCTTAGTAATTCACCTTCTGAAGGCTTCACTTGAATTCTGTACTTACCACGGCAACATTCGAAAGTCTCCAGAGAAGTCTTCATACTTGTAGTTTACCACATGCCAATCTGTGCTGTAGGTTTTAATACACTGAAAGAAAAGAGAAATCTTTAATTTGATATGTACGAAAAGTATACATATAGCCATTTTTTAAAAAACCAGGTAATGAGCTGTAAAACTTAAAAATCACTTGGGAAATTTTGGTACTTGGATCTTCCTTTGGGGATTGACTGTTTCTCTAAACCAGTGATGGCGAACCTATGACACGCGTGTCAGAGGTGATACGCGAACTCATTTTTTTTGGTTGATTTTCCTTTGTTAAATGGCATTTAAATATATAAAATAAATATCAAAAATATAAGTCTTTGTTTTACTATGGTTGCAAATATCAAAAAATTTCTATATGTGACACAGCACCAGAGTTCAGTTGGGGTTTTTCAAAATGCTGACACGCCAAGCTCAAAAGGTTTGCCATCACTGCTCTAAACCAATTGGCAGCAATAAATGCCAATTCTTATGCTCTCTTCAACACTGAGTCCAAGTGCAGACAATATTCAAATCCAAAAGAAAAAGACTAAGAACACATGCTACTTGTGAAAGTATTTAAGCTGTAATCTCTGTATCACATCATATAGACTTATGTAGGTCAATTAAAGTAACAGCAATTTTATTTTCCATTTATAATAAAAGGAAGAATATTTGAAATATATGATGAATGTTCCTCTGTAACCTTTGAGCCTCTTACCTCCTTGACAAACAGACTCTGGGCCCTTTTCTCAGCATCTTCTGGGACAGTGGATTGCACTGTTCTGCGCTGACGACTTATCACCGAGATCTAGAAGACAAGGATCATTCTTGCTGTAAAAACTGGCTTGGCAAATGCAGGGTTTTGTTTCTTTTTAAAAAAAAAAAGTGCTTGTGAACTCACGGATATGTCTTCCATTGGAAACATAAGCAGGTCTCTGAGGGGGTCACTGTAAATCTGGGTTTTTCTTTGCAAGATAACATTCTCATAGTCCAAGGGCTCAACAACTTTGGTCTTCTCCTTAATAAGAAGTAAAGGGAAAATTAATATGGTCAAACTCATAAGGTAAGTTTCTCTCCAGGTGCTAAAGATACATTATTTCACAAGAGAAGAGATTACAGATGATGATAAGCACTTAAAGGAGACACTTTTTAAGAGATATATCCTCCATAACTAGACACACACAACAAATACATACACATAGACCTCTCTGCTACAGACAAGAGTTCTGGTGAGATGACACTGTACTCTGCTTATCCATGTGCCTTCCAAAATTTATTGAATTTAAAGTAACACAGCCCAGCTAGCATGGCTCAGTGGTTGGGCATCAACCTATGAACCAGGAGGTCACAGTTCAATTCTCAGTCAGGGCACATGCCCAGGTTATGGGCTCAATCCCCAGTGTGGGGTGTGCAGGAGGCAGCCAATCAATGAGTCTCTCTCATCACTGATGTTTCTATATCTCTCTCCCTTTTCCTTCCTCTCTGAAATCAATATATTTTAAAAAGTAACACAAAAAGTTGAGATTTATTGAATATGCACTATTCACTGAGTAACTGGGGGAGAAAGTATCAACATTCATGTGTCTACTCTGTACCAGGCACACTGTCCAAAGGGTGTATCAATTTCTGGCATAGTTGGGGCAAGCACAGGTACAAGAGATGCTTGATCCAATGGTCATGGCATAAAAGGGTTAGGTTCCAAGTAGCAAAGTCAGTGGATCCCTGTTGGACTTCCAGGCGACCTGGGCATTGATAGTAGGGCCCCATCCTGAGGCTAAAGTTACAAGGAGCAGGGTCAGTGACTCTGAGTAATCTAGGATATGATTTATTAATAACAGTGCTAAAAGCATTTACTGAGCCTTTCTATATACAAGGCATCATGCCAAGGCTTTCTCTACATTTTCTCATGTAATACTCAAAACAATGCTATAAAATAGGTTTAATCTTTATCCTCATGTTATAGGTGAGGAAGTCCTGAACTGAATTCAGGTTAAGTAACTTGCCCACCTTCAGAGCTGGAATTCAAACCTGGGTCTATGACAGTGGTCGGCAAACTCATTATTCAACAGAGCCAAATATCAACAGTACAACAATTGAAATTTCTTTTGAGAGCCAAATTTTTTAAAGTTAAACTATATAAGTAGGTACATTGTTATTAACTTAATTAGGGTACACCTGCGCCGCGTCTTCCGTCGCCCGACTGACCGACACCCCCCATTTCTTCTAACACCACTTCTTCAAAATAGACTCGCCCAGGCCAGAAACCGACTTCTGCGCATGGGCCACGAAGTTTCAATCGCACTGTATGTGCGCGCCCATACGAGGTATTTTATGGAAGAGCCACGCTCAAGGGGCCAAAGAGCCGCATGTGGCTCGCGAGCCGCGGTTTGCCGACCACTGGTCTATGACTACAAAGGTGCTGTTCTCTACCTCAGGCAGCCTTTCCTCCCCTCAGAAATAACAAACCTACTAATGTTCAAGGTACTGATCTTGGAATAGAGTCCCATCACCTACCTTCCTACCATCTTTTCCTTCACTAAACTTCTATAATCTGACATACCATCTATTTACCTCTCTGCCTATCTAAGAACAGGGATTCTCCTTTCTAGTTCACTGCCAAAATCCCAGAACCTAGAACATTCAGTAATTGTTGAATGAACTTTGACATATTCAGATTCAACCAGAGCCTTGTCTCAATACACTATGCTAAACCAACAGGGGTATATTAGTGATTTCTAATAATATTTTACTTAAAGTATTTTTCTTAAAAATTTTATAATAAATTATTGGGATGATCACTTAGTAAGTCATAAAATGTCTAATCATTGGGGTGTATGCCTGAAATGAATACAACACTGTATGTCAACTGCAAAAATTAAAAATGATTTTAAAAATTTATAATAAAAACTATATAAAGAAAACTTGAATTTAAGATATATTAAAACATCATAACAGATGAATTTAAGATTATATTAAAACTTAACATCATGATGGATTATGGGGTTATATTTATATTTGTGTACAAAGTATCTAAGGCAGTTTCCAGTACAAACTATCAACACAATCCTTTGATAACAGTTTTTAATTGGTTCATAACAGGTCACAGCAATAGCACAGTTCCATATCTGAAAGGCATCTCAGAGCTTCCTCTATAAGATTACTTAGAAAGATAAGTATAAACCACTCTAACCAATAAGAATCAGTGTTCAACAAGTCTAAAAGATCCTAACAATAACAGTACAGAGGTTCTTCCACAAATTAAAAAAAGAACTACCATATAATCCAGCAATCCCACTTCTGGGCATATATCCAAAGGAAATAAAATCACTATCTCAAAGAGATATCTACACTCTCATGTTTATTACAGTATTGTTCACAATAGCCAAGACATGGAAACAACTCAAGTGTCCCTACAGATGAATGGATAAGAAAATGTGACAAACACACACAATGGAATATTGTTCAGTCACAAGAAAAAAGGAAATCCTGCCATTTGTGACAACACTGATAAATCTGGAAGGCATTGTGTTAAGTGAAATAAGCCACACAGAGAAAGACAAATACTGTATGGTAACACTTAATGTGGAATCTTAACAAAGTAAGTAGAGCCCAGTCGGTGTGGCTCAATGGTTGAGCATCCACCTATGAACCAGTAAGTGACTGGTTCGATTCCTGGTCAGGGCACATGCCTGGGTTGTGGACTCAAACCCCAGTGTGGGTCATGCAGGAGGTATCAATGATTTTCTCTCATCATTGATGTTTCTCTCTCTCTCACCCTCTCCCTTTCTCTTTGAAATCAATAAAAAATGTATATTTTTTAAAGTAAGTAGAATGGTGGTTTCTAGGGGCAGAGAGTTAAAGGAAAATGGGGGAGACGTTGGTCAAAGACTTTCAATGTAAGATGAATAAGTTCTGAGGATCTAATGTACAGCATGGTGATTAGAGTTTACTTGTAAGTTGTTGAGAGAGTAGATCTGATAAAGTTTTCACCACACACACAAAAAATGTTAACTATGTGAAGTGACAGATGTGAATTAAGTTGACTGTGGTAATCATTTCCCAATGTATAGATATATTAAATCACCACATTGTATAATTTAAATATGTACATTTTATTTTTCAATTATACCTCAAAAAAGCTAGGGAAAAATTTCCTAACGAAGGTATACTTCAAGTCCTAAATTTGGACTTGTAGAACCGTGAGATCAAATCAAGCAGATCACCCCTATCATGTTTGTGAATACTTATGAAAATTGAGTCAAAATAGAAAAAATCCTATTTGGGGACCTCAGAGATTTTCTAATAGGAAAGTTGGACTCCTTGTCCCTTATGTACCATGTTCGCATGGACCCCAAGAGAAAGGAAACTGTGGCTGCAGCTTCTAGCTCTAACACTCAAAGTCTGTGATCAATTTCTCAGAGAAATTAAATTAATAAAGCCGCATCTAAGAAGGCAAGCTTTAGGCACTGAAAATAATTTCAAAGTCTTGCCTTTGTGCCAAGTATCCTCCTAATAAAGATTGCAAAAAATGGTCCTCAAATTTCAATGTTTAACCTGTTGATTTGCATCTGTTAATCTCTCCATACAATAATTTCACAAGTACCTTCTCCAAGTAACTTTGGAAAAATAAAAAGAAAATGCTCCTTTCAGTACTGCAAGGTAGTTGACAAATTAATATGGAAAAGCATATGTCAAAATGAATCCTTTTTTAAATATGTTTTATTGATTTTTTACAGAGAGGAAGGGAGAGGGATAGAGAGTTAGAAACATCGATGAGAGCCGAAACCGGTTTGGCTCAGTGGATAGAGCGTCGGCCTGCGGACTGAAAGGTCCCAGGTTCGGTTCCAGTCAAGGGCATATCCCCAGTAGGAGATGTGCAGGAGGCAGCTGATCGATGTTTCTCTCTCATCAATGTTTCTAACTCTCTATCTCTCTCCCTTCCTCTCTGTAAAAAATCAGTAAAATATATTAAAAAAAAAAAAAGAAACATCGATGAGAGAGAAACATCGATTAGCTGCCTCCTGCACACCCCCTACTGGGGATGTGCCCGCCACCAAGGTTCATGCTCTTGACTGGAATCAAATCTGGGACCCTTCAGTCCGCAGGCCGACGCTCTATCCACTGAGCCAAACCGGTTAGGGCATGAATCACTTGTTTAAATGCACAGTATATGCCTTCTAAAAATGAAACTCATAGTTCCCTATGTGTTTTGAAAGCCATATATTCACCTTATAGAAAACAAGGTTTAACTTTTTATTGAAAACTGATTAAACTAAGCATCCTGGGTCTTCACTCCTACTTCTTTTGTCAGGGCTAGCTCAATTACAGAAAAAGTTGGAGTGGCTATTCTGGGTCCACAAAGCCTCCCCTAATAAAAGATCTAGGCCTGTGAATCAGACTTCATCTTTTAAAGAAAAGAGGAGGGGCTGAGCCACAACACCCCCTCCCCACCCCTGCCTCCAATCCCCATTCTGAACTCTAACCCTCTCCCAGGCATTAAAAGCACAATTCAAACTAGAAGTGGAAGAGAGAGGCTATAGTAGGAGTCAGTCCCAAAGAATACCCTACATTTCCCTTCCAATTGGATTCTTGTAACTCTGTTGGCATCCAAGATGAGGCACACCTTTGACTTTTCGATTTACGATTTAATGGTGGCTCTGCCTTGCCGTCTACAACATATCCCTTATCTAACCTTATTTATTATTTTATTATTTGACTTATTATTAGGGTTACCCTAAATAAAGCTATCATTCTCTCAGGGTTTTCCTTCCTGCCTGTTTGTGCACAAATTGGCCCTAAAGGTGCTTTTTCACAACAAGGAAACTGTCTGATAATAAACAGTACTTTATAAACACTCAAATAATAGCAAGGTCCCACTGTGCACTACTATACAGTTCTGTAGCAGTTTTAAGTAAAAGGCATACGTGTTTATACAATCTGGAGAGAAGCAAGCATATGTTTCATACTTCTCTCTTCCTAAATAGTGACAGGAAAACCGTCAACCGAAATTTGGAACCTACTCAGTTTCCACCATGAAAGGGAAAAAACAAAACAAAACAGTTTGCCTTTGAAAGTTCTCATTCACTGATGTCCTAATCTCTCTTGTAATAACTTGCTAGTGATATTACAGGTTATTGTTGTTTAACTTGAAGATCACTTTGCAGTCTTAAAAAAACACTTTCATATCATTGTCCAACCACTATGCTGTACACCTAAAACTAATATAAAATAATATTGAAGGTCAACTATAATTGAAAAATAAAAATTTTCAAAAGTGAACCCCACTTTCGATATACATTCTACCTATTTCACACAAAATCCTTTCCACTAGACAAAGAAAATACTATCATTTCAACTTATACATGAAGAAACTGGCTCAGAGGCTTAAGATCAGCTGTCTACATTTAGTAGCAGAACCAGGATTCAAATGCACGTTTGAATCCTGCTCCTCTTTTCTTCTTTATTTTCTTTATTTTTATTATCTTTATTGTTGAGAGTATTACAGATGCCCCCCTTCTCCCCCTTTCTTCCCTCCCTGGTTCCCACCCCACCCCAGGCCTTCACCACCCTATTGTCTGTGTCCATGGATTATGCATATATGCATATAAATTCTTTGGTTAATCTCTTCCTACCCACCCACCCCCTTCTCTCTGAGATTCCTCTTTCTTTTCTTAGCAGTGTTTCCCAAACTTGACTTATGTACAATTGTCAAAAATTTTGGCACATCTTCTGAAATAGCACATCCTATATAATAAAAGTGTGATATGCAAATCGACTGAACAGCAGAACAACTGGTCGGCAGAGGGTGGAGCCGGCAAGCAGGTGTTGCCAGGCCAGCGAGCCAGCGGGCAGAGGGAGGGGATGGCAATTGAGGGGCAGCAGTGACCTCAGTCGGACATCCCCTGAAGGCTCCCGGACTGCGAGAGGGTACAGGCTGGACTGAGGGGCTGTCCCCCCCACACCCCAAATGCACAACTTTTTGTGTACCAGGCTTCTACTATTTCATATTTTTCTTCAAATCAAATCTCTTCTTTATTGAAATACCTTTATTGAAACAGTAATCTTATATCATCTTCATACAAGAAAATAAATCAGTATTTTCCAAACCTCTAACAAAATAAAATTTAAAATGTCATCTTTGTACCATTGTTTGGGACACAGTGCACTCTTCCAGGCTTGCTCAGGCCACTAAGGACCAAATCTAAATGGACTTCCTCCTTGTGTAAGCCCTAAAACTGAAGCAATATATGATTCTACAAATGGAGATAATGTTCTGATTTCTAACGTAGAGTGGAAGGACAGACAGTGAAAAAGGAAACTTATCAGTGCAGACTCAGTTACAGTCTGGTTTCTTGATCCAAGGAGAGGAAACATGGATCCTAACTAGTAGTCATTAACAGCATCAAATACTTAGACTTAATGATTTTGTGGTGATTCCTATGCATCCTGTACAGGATGATTAATCTTTCATTATCTGAACTATATCTGTACAAATATAAAACCCAGCTGGTAATCCTAGAATAAATATGTATGTGCCATGTAGATATTCACTCATCTAAACACACATGCATTTAAAAATACACATGGCCCTAGCTGGTTTGGCTTAATGGACAGAGCATCGGCCTACAGACTGAAGGGTTCTGGGTTCGATTCCAGTCAAGGGCACATGCTCGGGTTGTGGTCTTGATCCCCAGTGTGGGGCATGCAGAAGGCAGCCAATCAATGATTCTCTCTCATCATTGATGTTTCTCTCTCTTCCCTCTCCCTTCCTCTCTGAAATCAATAAAAATATATTTAAAAAATACACATGACTAGCAAGCCTATTTATGCTATCATTAGAAACACAACTATATAATTTCAATTTTATTTAAAAAGCAATAATAATTGCATGACATTTATCAGTCAAGAATGTGAAAAAAGGCTGGGTTACTTCTGCTTAGATATTACACCAAAGGTCATTAGTTTCCTGGGAAATCTTTTACTTTAGAAACAAGTTCTCCTTAAGAATTCTAAGAATGTGTCTTCTGCAAGTCTAAAGTGAACACTCACTGGCTTCACAGAATCCCTCCTATAGCACTGGGAAGGAGACGGAAAGCTTAGCAGTGGGGCACAGGGCCAACTCAAAAATCTCCCTGCACCACCACCATCACCCAATTCACTAAATTAAATTTCAGTGCAAAAAGGAGAACAGCTGGTTTAAGAAAGAGAATTATTTTGCCCAAAAGTTAGCAGCTCATTTTCACAGTATTGCTGTCAGACTACAGTTTCAATGACATCTGAGCCCATTCTCATCCTATCTAATAAAGAGGTAATATGCAAATTGGCCATCACTCCAACACACAAGATGGCCGCCCCCATGTGGTCAAAGATGGCCACCACAAGATGGCCGGGAGGGGAGAGCAGTTGGGGGCGACCAGGCCAGCAGGGGAAGGCAGTTGGGGGGTAACAGGCCTGCAGGGGAGGGCAGTTAGGGGCAATCGGGCCTGCAGGGGAGGGCAGTTGGGGGGACCAGGCCTGCAGGGGAGGGCAGTTAGGGGCAACCAGGCCTGCAGGGGAGGGCAATTGGGGGCAATCGGGCCTGCAGGGGAGGGCAGTTGGGGGGGGACCAGGCTGGCAGGGGAGGGCAGTTGGGGGCAATTGGGCCGGCAGGGGAGCAGTTAGGCATCAATCAGGCTGACAGAGGAGTGGTTAGGGGGTGATCAGGCTGGCAGGCAGAAGCAGTTATGGGCAATCAGGCAGGCAGGCAGGCGAGCGGTTGGGAGCTAGCAGTCCTGGATTGTGAGAGGGCAGTCGGACATCCCTCGAGGGGTCCCAAATTGGAGAGGGTGCAGGCTGAACTGAGGGACACACACACCTCCCCCATGCACGAATTTTGTGCACTGGGCCTCTAGTCCTATATAATAAAAGTCTAAGTGACTGTTGCCGAAACCGGTTTGGCTCAGTGGATAGAGCGTCGGCCTGCGGACTGAAAGGTCCCAGGTTCAATTCCGGTCAAGGGCATGTACCTGGGTTGCGGGCATATCCCCAGTAGGAGATGTGCAGGAGGCAGCTGATCAATGTTTCTCTCTCATCGATGTTTCTAACTCTCTATCTCTCTCCCTTCCTCTCTGTAAAAAATCAATAAAATATATTTAAAAAAAAAAAGTCTAAGTGACTGTTAAGGCAGAACAATCAGAACTGGTCACTATGATGCACACTGACCACCAGGGGGCAGACACTCAATGCAGGAGCTGCCCCCTGGTGGTCAGTGCGCTCAGGGAGCCCCACTCAGTCAGAAGCAGGGCTCATGGCTGATGAGTGCAGCAGCAGTGGTGGTAGCCTCTCCCGCCTCTGTAAGCAGCGCTAAGGAGCAGCAAGCTGATCAGTAAGGAGCGAGGGGTCCCAGACTGCCTGGGGAGTGGGCCTAAGCCAGCAGGTGGACATCCCCTGAGAGGTCCCAGACTGCAAGAGGGCACAGGCCAGGCTGAGGGACCCTCCCCGCAGTGCACAAATTTCATGCACTGAGCCTCTAGTTGAAAATAACAATCTTATGAAAGAAATAACATACTCAAAAAGAGGGCATTACTCAATGAGTCTCTTCTTCCCATCCTTTCTCCTCCTCCTTCTCTTGGGGATTTCTCGAAACCCTCTGGGCATCCAGCTCCCTTTTCGTTTCAGACATTTGTAGCACAGTTTGGAGTGCTTTCTCAAAAGAGAGTATCTTAAAAATAACACCTCATGCTCAAAATGGCCACTGGGGGCATGCGATTACCAACAATGCAGAAAAGAGAGTTGGGTGTAAGGGAAATTAATTAAGTCCCTACTATGCTCTAAGCCCTGTGCTGGCACCTGTTAATGTAGAGATGAAAAAGAACCAGACTCTGCCCTTGAAAAACTCACAGTTTAGTGGGGAGAAAAATAAACCCAAGACAGTCTAGTTAATCACTGAAGCTATGGTAACTTATAGCCCCACTTGGCTTCCATGCATCTGTCATACTCTCTCACTGCCACATCTTGTTCCAGCAAAGCGAATGCACAAGTGTTTTTGCATGCTCGCGTGTACAAGCCCATCTATCCACATCTATATCAATCAGAAAACATCCCTGTATGGGTATTTGTGGTCCCTGACCATCTCCGTACAAGAAAATGAATCAGTATTTTCCAAATTGCATGTTGTCTTCTACTTTTGTTGAAAACTCCGTAAGATCAGAACTAAGTAACTGTCAAGAGTGGGAGAATGAGGAGCAGCAAAAGTTGTGCTGTGACTAACAGAAGAGAGGAATGTCACTACGACACACTAGAGATTTCTAGAGGAGGACCCTACACAGCTTGGCAATAAACCATAACTATATGGAATTTTTTTCATAATGTTCAAAATAAACAGCATTTGACTTTGTTATGACCTTTTCTTGTCTAAATCATAAGATTACCTTCACCAGATCATTTCTTTTCCTCTTTCGAAGTAGGAACTCCAAGTACTGAAGATCCTTTGAATTAAAATAACTTGGTGATGATGCTAGGGGAGGGGAAGCCATCTTTTTAATTAGTACAACTCAACTTGGCAAAACAGATGAACATATTTTAATAGATTGTTTATCAGAGCAAATCTTGGCACAAAATCCCACGTACAAATTGACCTTTCTTAAAGCTAACAAGTAAGGGAAAAATCATACTTCATGAGACCCATTGGGTTATGCTTAATCCTAATCCACACTCTGACTCGTGTTCTTCCTCTGACAGCCCTTATTGCCTTTATGACCACTGTGGCATTTATGATATAGAACACAGAACAGCTTTGTGGGTAGTTTGCTTAATAGTCTCCTTAGGAGGACTGTAATCATCTGGAGGGAGGAATAGAGTGCCTTGTACTTTCTCTACCACTTGCTTAAGCATTTTATAGCTATTATCTCATTTAATTCTTTCAAAAACCCTGCAAGGGAGATTATTATGCCCATTTTACAGATTAGGAAATTGAGACTCAGGCAGGTCTAGTGTTACACATGAGTGGAGATGGGATTCAAACCTATATCTGATGGACTCCAGAATCAGTGCTCTTAACCATGATACAAACTAAATTTAAAAACATTTCTCCACCCTCGCTCCTACCACTTTTCATTTCCTTGAATGGACTTTGCATTTTAGGGTTTGCTAAAGCTTCCTCAAACTTCCCTATCATTTTAACCGAACTGAGATCTTGCCTTCTCATCAACCTGATGATGCTGAGCATGACTGGCTTAGAGAGTGTGTAATGCAATTGGATAAGGAGTTTTGCATTTGTAAACTGTTACTTTCGATTTAGCATTTGCCATCAATGAATAGGGATTAGCACCTTAGGTCTTTTACTTTGGGGGAAGGGGTGAGCTGACTCAACTTCAAGTGGGTAAGAATCAAATTACCAAAAAAAAAAAAAAAGAACCCGTAAGATATTGTCAGGGGACCAGGTCTTAGCAGAGAGCCCTGAGAACTACAAAGCCAGAAGCTTTTGTGGCTCATGAGGGACAACCAGCTGAGTAATACAAAGAGACTGATCTTACATGCATATGCCTTCCAAGCCAAAATGGCAGCACACAATGAGAGGGAAAAGTAATTGCTAAGGCTTTCAGAACTAATTATCATATCCAGCTTTAATTTAGAAACAATTTACTGTTCTAAGAATCAGCAAAATAAGATTTAAATCTAATATAGAAACACTGAGGAAAAAATAAAACACATTTTTTCCTCTTTAGAGTTTTTGCACAGGGAGGAAATCTTTTTAAATGCCAAATTATTTCCCTTTTCCAAGTCTACTTAGCTATTTATACAAACTGAAGAACTATTTTTTAAAACTTAAAACAAAGTTATATATTTTTAAAGTCATGAAATAAGCAAGTCCGAATACATACTATATTAGTTCCAACTCAGCAAGTAGTTTTTATTACAGTCAACTCAAATATTATGCAATAATCTAGATTATCTTCTAATGAATAAATAAAATGTTGATGAACTCTATACCCCAAAACTTCATTTTAACCAATAATTTTAACTTTACTCAATATGCTGGCTGACAGTAGGAAAACTGATTTGCATTCAATCACTTCTGACCTTTTGTGTTCAATTTGTGTTAATAGGCATATAAATGACTCAGAGATAAGACAAAAAGAGGTAAAAATGAAAAGAAAGATTTGAATAAATTGTGAAAATGACAAAGTACCTTTTTAAAAATAGAAGAGCACTCTTTCAATTCTTTAGCAAACCATTATTGACAAAAAGAGAAAATGTGCCTTGGTTATACATAATGGCTTTCTTCCTAACAATCAAAGAATTAACAAGTTCACACAGACATACAAAATTATTGCAATAATTCATTCATGCAAGGAGAAATTAGATCATATTCATTCTGTGCCTGTCAACTAATTTATAACCTGCCTTGTATCTTGGTGACCACTGTAAACTTTTAACAACAACAAAATCTCACTGATTTTTTTCCTGAGTTTTATAAACAGAACCATAACATACCTTGCATTCTAAGCAGAACAAAATGTAAAGGTAAAGTGCACTGATGTCCTATGGGTTTGTGGATTTAGTTAGCTAGATTAACATCCCTTGGACAATCATCCCTTCGCTATTCAGCTTTTTTACACACCTTCCACTTTTAGAAAAATGCCTGCCCTATCTATAATCTTTGTTTCCTTTTTTAAGCCAATTCCCTCTCTATTGACAAATGTCCTGTCACCAGACATACCATTTGAAAGAAGTGTCTCAGGGGTTGACCCTTATGAAAAGTTTTTTGAAAGTCTTAAGTAAAAAACCTTGAAGTGATGAAAATGTTCCAAAATTGGTTGTGGTCATAGTTGCCCATTATTTGTGAATATACTAGAAACCACTGAAATATACACATTAAATGGGTGAGTTGCAAAGCTATTAAGAAAACTAAGAGAGAGAAAAATAACCTTCCCACTAAAAAAGTGAAGGGATTAAGTAGTACAAAATGGCAGGTACAAAAGGGTCACAGGGATGTAAAGTACAGCACAGGGAATATAGTCAACAATATGCATAGTGCCAGGTAGGTACTGGAAATATTGGGGGAACACTTAAGAAGTTATATAAATGTTTAACCACTGTGCTGTATACCTGAAACATAATAATGAATGTCAACTACAATTGAAAATTTTTCTTTAATAATAACCTACTCAGTTTCGCTTCCCCATACCTAAAAAGTCCCTCTAATATTTAGTAAGAGGTAAGTCCCTAGTACAGACAGTACAGAAACCATGGTGCTCCTCACTAGAATGGTTAGGTGTTAATGTCTGAGGATCCTATTCTGTAGCCATAGATCCCACTGCCCAGCCAAGTACAAAAGTGACGTTGCCCCATCGTTCCCTGAGGGCTCTTCTGGAGATCTTATAAACAGAAACCCAAGCACAGGGCTTAGCTCCATAAAGCCACTGAGTATCAACCAGGAAGTGGGCTACAAAACTGTGAAAACAAAGATGGACAAGGTATGGGCCTTATACTTCACGAACTCATCGGCTCAAGGGAGAGATAGACCACTAACGAGAGAATTAAAATATGATGGGGTAAGGGCTAGCATGGGAGACCCAGGGAGTGCCGCAGGTATGCAGGTAAGGGAGACATTAAATCCACTGGTGAAGGAGACTCAGAGAGGAGGCAGCAGGTGTGCTGAACCTTAAAGGACTGAATAAAAATGCTCATGGCAGGCAAGGTGAATAGAGAAAGGCATTCCAGGCAAAGAAGAGAGCATAACAGCATGGAGTAACAGCATGTGCTCAGCGTCTGAAGATGAACAGAATAGGGAGAAAGGACCAACATGAGCTGGAAAGGCATGTTTATGGAGGACCCCGTATGCCCAGGCAATGAGTTTGGACTGTTTCCTAGTGTAGGCGATGGGGAGCCAGCAGAGGTTTTTAAGCAGGGGAATGACATGAACAGATGTTTTACTCATATTTATTATTCACGGAAAGCCAGTAGGTCAGCTCTAATGGAAATTAATCCATAAAATGATACCATAGGCTGAAAATTTGCCCCATTCTCTACATTTTCCAGGAGCAATATGCTGAATTTTGGAAAACTACTTTTTAGAGTTGCATACAAAACTATTGAGGAAAATAAAGTAGGAGCTGTATCTGTGAAGAGCCTTTCTTTGAAAGGAAGAAATACTTGCATCTTCCTTGTGTGACAGAGACTAAATCAGCCTGAATATTTCATTGTAAAAAGATCAGCTATCAATCTGCACTTACCTAATTTGTTTCCACACCTTCTCTTCTTTACCCCCCAAATTTTTAAATATTTTTAAATTGATTTTTAGAGAGGAAGGGAGAGGGAGAGAAACATCAACTGACTGCCTCTTGCACACCCCCTACTGAGAATTGAGCCTGCAACCTGGGCATGTGCCCTGACTGGAATCAAACCAGTAACCTTTCAGTGCACAGGACGCTGCCCAACCAATTGAGGCACATGGGCAGGGCTTTCCAACACCTTTTCAGTGGCTAATTTGATCCCACACAGTTACACTTTTGATAAACATAAGTTGGATCACAGTATTCCTTTGTTTAAACCCCTGTAATGGTTCCCTATAACCTGCAGAAAAAAGCTCAAACTGTTCAAGGCTTCTAAGATCCAACCTCCACCCCCAGCTTCCAGCCCAGACCTTCCAACCACAGTGGGTAATCTCCTAATGGGCCTGTTATGCCATCTTTGTGGATCCTGAAACCTCTGCCTAGTTCCCTCCTAGCCCCACTGCATAAGCTGCCAATCTTTCTAGGTATAAATGGCCACTCTGTCTATCCATCGCTACCCACCTCCTCAAACCCAGAGCTAGTACCTGTACTTCCTTCCCATCCCAGCCCTATCACAAGGTGCTGAAGGTGTACTGCCTGTTCACTTCCTTTTTCTGTCTCCCCGCCCCCACAACCAAAATGAAAGCTCTATAATTGCAGTCTTTGTCTTATTCACTGCTCTGTCCCCAGCTCCCCCAAATTCTATCTTGAATGATTGAATGAGCAAACTACAAATCCATTGTCAATCTTTCTAACCTTCGGCATTAAGATTTTCTGTCTCTCCCAATTTTTCAAGATGAACACAATTTACAAAATATTCACTGAAATACAAACATCTGGGTAGCTGTTCAAAGGAGCCCTGCTACTGAACACTTTCATAACATAAATAATCACCCATTGGCTTCTCTTTCGGTAAATTCACGATGTCATATATAAAACTTTCATAGAACCGGGCACACCTTCAAGAAGAAATGTAAAGTGTCAGGAAGTAGAAAATCGTGTTGGTTGGGCATTCAAATTAAACCAGAAAGAAAGTTGATGACTCAAGCAAAGTTCCATTTGTGCTGATAATAGTTTCCCTCCCCATTGCCAAACTTTCTCCTGAACAGCCTCTCTCCCCCCATCTTTCCCTTCCTCCAGCTCACATTTACTCTGTCTACTGAATGTGCCCACAGGTACATCTTTTTGCTTCTTCCCCTAAAAGTAATCCAAAGTGTATCCCCGTCACACATTCCCAGCAGTAAGAAGCACTCCCCCAAGTCCTGATCTAAGAATTTTGCAATGCTGACCCTCATCCCTTGCTAATGCCACCATGAGACAGACTTAGAACAACCCTGCCTCTACCTACAGCATGTGGCTGAACCACTATCATAACAACAAAATTCTTCTTTTCCCAGAAAAGAATCTCTATACCTCCTCCCCAGTACATTCTCCAGCTAGGCTAACATAAGCCCTTTCTTTCAATATGACAGTACATTCCTGCCTTATTTTCATTCTCATTTCAACCTGGACCCCCCACCATGGCCAATAGTCCTCTTACTAACCCCTTGCCATTTTGAACTACATCTACCACCAATCCCCAGCCCTGGATCAACCCCCATGCACACCACCCCCATCATCCCTCCCCATCCTCACTTATTTTTCATTGCTGCTGCTGGTAAAAATCCTGTCAGGGACTTCATTTACACAGACATAAACCTTAGGCTGAGCTGGGCCCTCAGTCCCACCCTCAAGGGTTTTACTTATACCGGGTTAACTCCCTACCCTATAGAAGAACAGGACATTTGGGCTTTCACAGATGGAAAATCCCCTCTCTCTTAAAAAAAGCCTCCTGATTGAATTACATAGCCTGACCCAAAGGCTGTGCTACTAAATCAAATGTCCCCACACTGATGTTAACAACACACGTATAACTCTACTTCCTTCCACATTTATTTGGCAACCAACCCCTTTTTGGGTGCCACTTTCTCCATTCCGAAAGTGAGTCCTAATCTGGGGTCTTAAGTGATCTCTGGATGGGCAACATGGGATGTGAAAATCTGATATTATATGGAAAATGCTCTGTGTACATCTTTCTAGGAAAAGGCACCAGAGCGTTCCAGAATCTCAAAGGAGTGTGTGACCCAAGAAAGTTTAAGATCTTCTGCCTTACTAACCACATATAAACAGGTTATATTATTTTTATATAAGATGGATTGGTTTTGTATAATTATAAAATACATGTTCATTGAAAAAAATTTTAATCTGGGACTGAGGGTGGGGATAATAGTCACGGTGGGGTACAAATTTGTAATGAGTAGTAAATAACCCATAGAGATCCAATGTACACTGTAATACAGAAAATAATACTGAACTATAATTACATAAGTGTGATAAATATTGCTACACTGGCTATCATACTGCAATATATAAATGCATCAAAGTAAATCCTTGCACACTTAAAAACATACACAACATTACATGTCAAATTTATTCAGTTTTTAAAAAGAAAGAAGAGCCCGGCCTGCGTGGCTCAGTAGTTGTGTGTCAACCTATGAACCGGAGGTCACAGTTCGATTCCCGGTCAGGGCACATGCCCAGATCACGGGCTCAAACCCCAGTGTGGGGCATGCAGGAAGCAGCCAATCAATGATTCTCTCGAGCACCTCCTGTGTGCATGACATACTACCTCTAAAATAACAGAGGGAAATCCTTATCCAAGTTTCTCACACAAGGTGTTTAAAAATTCTAGAGATTTCAATAGGCTATGTGAAGCCCCAGCCTAAAAAAGAGGGAGGGGGCAGACAGCAACAATGATGTCATTGTAGACTTAGAGAAATGTAATTAAACCAATAGAAGTCAGGTTTCTTTGTAAATGATAGTTTTACTTTATTATCAAAATACAGACTTTCATCTAACGATAAAAATAAATACATATGAGAACTAGATCATAAAGGCCCTGGTAACCTCATATGACCCATAAACTCATTCTGGGGGAAATTCCATGTTTTGAGCAATAACATTAGGGAGAAACAGTGGCCTCCTATAGTGGTGACTATTCAAGGGACAGCATATGTTTGCATGAGGAATTCCACTGTGTTTAAGGAGGAAGATCAGTGTAATTACTTCACCATCACTGCTTACATATTTCACAATCAAGATAATTCTGGGAAAACAGGATTACTGGTTCTCTGCTTTAAATATATATAAGGCAGAGGATGGGCCAGCTGAAGGATTTCTTGCCATCTAAATCTACTCTCTACAATGCAATTCTCATCCCACATTTAAATAATATCCTGTTTTCTAGCAGAAAAGCAAATAAATCTCTTTCCAGAATTCAAAGCAGAACGCCGTGAAATGCCTACGAGCTTTCTGTTAGGTTGCCCCATTCCCTGCTAAACCATTGAGCCTTTTCCTCTTTCCTCTGACCATTGGAGGTTTCTCTGAGGGAGCAATCGAGGCCTAGCCTAGTAAGAGTTTCCTGGAATTCAGGAATGTACTAGCATCTTCTGTAGAAGCCTCAGCCTCTGGCCACTTCAAAGGCTTGCCCTGCTTTCTTGTAAACACCACAACCAGAGAGCAGCCGCTTAGCTTTCAGGCTGTAAATGAGGTGCTCATCAGGCAAACAGACAGAGGAGGCCCCTTGTGATGCTGTGGCATCTTTCTCTCCCTCAAGAACCTGTGGCCAGAGCTTCTTTTGGAAGGCCCCATGGTATTCAAGGGACAACATGGCTGAAAGTGGACACAAGAGATAAGAGCCACACCCAGTATAAAGAGGACTTGAATGATGACTAAATGGGATGCTGCTTCAGAGCTCAATGTGTAGCATGAGAATGAGCAGACCTGCAAGCCCTTTTATATACTTCCCATAAAACTGTAGCTAGAAGCCAGGCCCACTGACCCTAGGGCCCTGTGCTCACGCTAGCAGCAGCTCCCACGATGCGGTCACGGCCTGAGAACCACCGCTGAGGAAAGGCTTTGCAACAGGAGGCCTGCAGTGGCTGCCATGGTTTTCACTACTCAGTGGCCTTTTTTACTTCTTTTCTGTTTGTGAGCACCAAAATTTCACCAAGGAATGAGTAGGTGCTATTGTACCACCCATTCAGGAAGTGGTAGAAAGTGACTGTCGTTTCTACTGACAAAAGGAGGGTAGTCAAATGAGTGATGGAATTATGGGTAATTTTTTCCTTTTCTATTTTTTCCCGAAATGTTTCTAGCACAAGTATTATTGTTATAATAAAAAAAAACACATAATCAACTTTGTTTTTTATTATGTTGATATACACAACATAAAATTTACCATTTTAACAATTTTTAAGGGTGCACTTCAGTGACATTAAGTAACTTACATTGTTTTGCAACCATCACCACTATCCATTTCCAAATCTTTTCATCACCCAAACAGAAACTCTGTACCCATTAAATGCTAATCCCTCCATCCCACACACCCCTACCCCTGGTAATCTCTAATTTACTTTCTGCCTCTATTAATTTGCCTATTATAGGTACTTATAATATAAATAGAATCACATAATACTTGTCCTTTGTGTCTGGCTTCTTTCACTTAGTATGATGCTTTCAAGGTTCATCCATGTTGTGGCATGTGTCAGAATTTCATTCCTTTTAAAGACTGAATAATATTCCATTGTACATATATATCATGTTTTGTTTACCTGCTAATGGACATTTGGGTTGTTTGGACCTTTTGGCTTTTATGAATAACGCTGGTATGAACACTGGTGTGCAAGCACCTAGACATGTCCCTGCTTTAAGTTCTTTTGGGTATATACCTAGAACTGGAATTGCTGGGTCATATGGTAATTCTATATTTAACTAATTGAGGAACTTGCCAATCTCTTTTCCTTAATGGCTACGCCATATTACATTCCCACAGCAGTGCACAAGGGTTCCAATTTCTCTACATCTTTCCCAGCACTTACTGTTTTACATCTTTCCTATTTTTTTAAATATATATATTTTTTATTGATTTCAGAGAGGAGTGGATAGGGAGAGAGAGTTAGAAACATCAATAATGAGAGAGAATCATTGATTGGCTGCCTCCTGCATATCCCACACTGGGGATCCAGCCCACAACCTGGGCACATGCCCTGACCGGGAATCCAACTGTGACCTCCTGGTTCATAGGTTGACGCTCAACCACTAAGCCACACCAGTTTTTTAAATAACAGCTACTTGGTGTGAAAATGCATCTCATTGTGGTTTTGATTTGCATTTATCTAATGATTAGTGATGTTGAGTGTCTTATTGGTCATTTGCGTATCTTCTTTGGAGAAATGTCTCTTCAAGTACTTTGCCCAATTTTCAATGAAGTTGTTTGGTTAAGTTGTAGTTCTTCATATATTCTGGATATTAATCTTTTATCAGATATATGCTTTACAAATATTTTCTCCCATTCTGCCTTCTCATTCTCTTGACAGTGACCTCTATTACACAAAAATGTTTAATCAATTCTATTTTTTAAATGAAGATACAGGTAAAATCTTTAGGGAGTAGGCAGACCACCTAAAGTATAGATGTGGAAGAGAATCCTTATGCCTCTTTTTAGACTTCCCTTTATGGCCAAAGGAAGAACTGAGGTCTTCTCAATGAGGTAACAACTCATAACTCCTCCCCTCAACTTGACTTCTCCCTAGACATCTAATGCTGTAGGACACTCGTGTGCTAGTGAGAGTCACAGAAAGGGAACTCATGCTGGGTGTGGTAGGTGAGCCCAGTGGGGGCAGGGATCCTGTAGACTTTTAAGGTTCCTCAGTCCCACCCAGTAGACATATCTTTTTTTGTTTTTTTAAAACAAGCTCTGGACAGTTAAATTAAAGAATTTTTTTTTGCGTGAATTAATTTTCACCAGTCTGTTCTGGCATGCTTCTAATGATATAAGAAATCAGCTGGGTCAGTGAGAGCCAGTGTGCACACTCTATAGTATTTTCCATATGCTGTGCCCAATTCAATATTATTGCCACTGTAGCGATGGACATCAGTCTTGGCCAACATGGTGTTGTACTCTATCTCCACAAGACTGGCAGTTGTTGGTGAGGATGCCCAGTTTCACTTTGCTCGTCTGGTCATTTTTAGACTCTGCCTGTATCCCAGCACGTACTTTCCACCCTTCGTAACAAGTGGAGCCCAGAGTTGATAGACTCCAGCGACTTTTTTGCCTTCTTTGTGGCCACCATCTTTCTGCTTTATATGTGAGATGGCCCCCAACCAAAAGCAGCATCGGAAATGGCCAGGGAATGAGACTGGCCAGGCAGAGGTTTCAAAAGCTAGCCCCCTTCTCTGGCTGGGTCTTGATTACACACCAACTTCCAAAACTTCCAACTTCTCACAGGGAAGATAAACATGCAGGCTTGTTATTACTAAATGGAATGTTTATGTCATTGCCGTGAAAAGTGACACCCAAGGTCAGTACCATACTAAGAATCAAATGCTCCAAAAGTGATTCCCTCCATTTGTAAATTGGAATCAGTGCCTTTTTTGTTTCTCCACTCTTTGATATTTTGCTCTCCTCTTTCCCTCCCTTCCACTCCTAACAGCAAGATGGGGCTACTCAACAACTATCACGTGGGAATTTACTTTCCAATTATTTCTGAAGTATAATCAATTTCAATAAGAAGCAATACATACTCATCTTCTTCTAGGGATGGCCCTGGAACTCTCAGGGGATAGTCAAATCCACAGCAATGACTGTCTCGGGAGCTTATGTGAATAAAACAAGTCTAAATTTCAGAACTACTGTGAGGCTGAACTGTTGAATATCCTTAGACTAAAGGTGAGAAACCCAGTGAAGGTCCTGTAAATTGATATTCCTGCTCTACAAAGTAAGCATTTGTTTTCAAAGTTATTCTCAAGTATACATCACTGATCTACGAGAGTGTTTTTTCATAGGTAGACTAATATCTGAAACTTTTTCCTTAACTAGGAAACATACCTCAAACCCCAGGGCAGAAGGGAGCATGAATTGTGTCCTGCACATGCATACATTTAGCAAAGAATCAAATTAGAAAGATATCTGTACGAAGGCCTTCATCTAGACCAGCTGTTGCCAACCTTTCAGACCTCACAGACCACCAGTGGTCCACAGACCACCGGTTGGCAACCACTACTCCAAAGGTTTTCTTAAACCAGCGGTCGTCAACCTTTCGGACCTCACGGACCACCAGATTCTAGACATGCCAAAGCAACTAGCTTAAAAATGTGTTTTAAATAACCTTTATTCTTAGGAAATCAATTAGGGAAAAAACCTCAACTCCTTTACCATCCGCTCACATGCTGTACCTTCAAAGCCATTTCATTAATGGGGTGGGGTCCGGTGAAAGAAAAGGTAAGAAGAGAAAAAGAAAAATGAGCTCTTCTCTACCATGAGTCTAACATGTATTGAAAGCTAACATTTATTGAAAACATTTATTGCTAAGCACCAGGTGCTGTGTTAAATGTATTACATATGTATCTCATTTAATTCTCAAAATAATCCTACAAAGTAGAAAATACTATCATTACTCAGATTTTATCAAAGAGAAAACAAAGACTAAGAGAGGTTAGGCAACTTGCCCAGGTAAGCAATATAGTCAGTGTGGTAGGCAGTATCCCAAAATGCCTGTTCCCAGTCTACTGGCCCTGTGTAATCCCCTCCACTTCAGTGTAAGACCTATGAATATTATGAGATGTCACTACTCCCCTGATTGTTACTAATAAATTGCCTCTGAGATCATCAAAGGGGAGATTATCCTGAGCCTGGCCTAATCAGGTGTTCCTAGAAGAGGAACTAGCCCTTCTTGGAGAGAGAGATTCACCTGTTGGCTTTAAAGAAGCAGACCAGTTATGAAAGCCCCACATGGCTAGGACCTAAGGGTGTCCTCTAGGAGTTGACAACTATCCCCAGCTCAGAGCCAGCAAGAAAACGGACCTGTCAGCCCTACAACCACAAGGAACTGAATTGTGCCAACCTGAAGGACCTTGGGAAAGGCCCCTGAGTCTCCACATGAGAATACAGTTCTGCCAACACCTGTGAAACCCTGAGTAGACTCCAGCTAAGCGCTGCCCATACTTCTGATCCAGAGAAACTGAAATGAGAAGTGTTATTTTAAGCTGCTGTGTGGCAATTTGCCACAGAAACAGAAAACTAATACAGTCAGGATTCAAACCAGGGCTGTCTAACTCTGGTGTGCATACTTTCAACTACTTCAGTAGTTTCTGTATCAGTTTCACAAATTCCTAACCATTTTTAACTCTTCGAAAAGAATAGAGACATACATTTCTATTGAACAGTAATGGTTATGATCTTTTCCTTTTCTGATGCAGTTTTCAAGTTCTAGAAATGTTTTCATCACATTCTAGTATAGATACACATTTATTGATTCAATAGAAAACTGCTCAAATACAATGTGATAAGAGGTTGTGAAAAAAATCAATAGAATGCAAAACGTAAGATTTTATTTATCAAAAACACCTTGTTAAAGTAGGTGTGGCTTTGGTAAGGGCTCCAGGCTCAGGCTGTGCTACTTTCGAATATTTGAATATTGGGTGATCTGTAAGACCTGTCATCTGATGCCTCCAAGGAGATGACAACACATTACCTCTTTTAACAGGGCCCAATTCGTTGAACAGGAGAAGCCAGTGAATTCTCTGCTGGAATGAAATCGATTTAAAGAGAATCCCCAAAAATTAAACCCTACAGTTGCTTCTTTGAGGTCATCAGTTAACAACCTCCTACTTCATGGTCTCCTTCACACACAAATACAACCACACAAACAAACTACACATGGCGGCAAATTAGATGAATAATAATAACTAACACTAACTGAGCTGATGCCAAGTGTTTACCATAGATTATCTCATCTAGGCCTCACTTACCTTATGAAGTAGGTATTACTATCACCATCACTCCCTCCCATTTTATATGCAAAGAAACTGGGATTTAGAAAAATGAAGTGACTTTCCCAATATTGAACAACCAGGAAGTGCCATTTCAACTCACATGCTGACACCAGAGCAGAGCTCACATTCTCAGTCACTCTGCTGGATTACCCCTACTTCTGCTGCTCTCCAACTAGGAAGTTCAGCCATCCTTCACAGTGCCTAGCAAGGTGCTTTCACATAGGAATGCTCAAGATATGTTTGCTGATGATGATAAAGAATGAGGCCTGGGCTAGTAGTAGGTAAGGCTACCAGGCCATTCATCGCTGTGAGAAGATGGGAGATGTGGAGAGGGCAGAAGTTGATATGGGATAAGGAAGCAGGCTGAAGGCAGCCCCACACACTTATGTGGGTACCAATTTAAAAGTAAGTGAACAAGGATGAGAACTCCAAATATTTGTTGGCTAATCATATACAAGAAGATTCGATTCTGGCACTAAGATCATAAAAAGAAACTAACCCGGTTTTCCAGAGTTTATTTGGAAAAGTTGCTGCTACACATCTGGAAGTGATTTTCTAACACACTAGTTCCAATGAGTCATCTACAATATTAAGCAATGATTCCATAGGGTGAGCCCTGATCATATTTTTCCCTTAAGTGGCATCCACTGAGGTCAATGAAAGGCAAAAGCTGACCCAAACTTGGAGAACCTCATCCTCCACAGCCCTATTTTATATTGTCAAGAACATGAGTTTTAAGAGGTACAGGAATGCAATCTATCTCCCAGCGCTAATGGAAGGCATTCTAATACACTTAATTTCCTCTCACTGGTCATGTGCAGAAGATGGATCCAAAAGCTGCTTGAGGGGATCACTAACCCGAAGTAGAGTTGGCAGAACAAACATTATGGGGCCCTGTGTAAGCATGGGACAGTCAGAAATGCAGAGTGGGAGGCTCCTGAGCAAAGAATAAGACAACCTGTGGTACACAGAGTACAGCCAGAGTTTAAGACCCTTAAATCTGCCAGCAAGATTTTCCCCAAGGATTACTATAGAAAGGTTGCCAATTCATCCTTGCCCTTTCAGCCACATCCTACTATACTCACTCCACCCATCAACTTTCAACCCATATCATAATGGTTTCCTAATATTTCAAACCTCTTATATTTGTGTTTAGAAGTATTAAGTTAAGGCCATTTCCCAGTGTCTTTTGACACTTGGATTTCTTTCAGATTACAAAGGAATGAGTCATGTTCTTTCAGAGACTGTGGAGCCACTTAGAAAGGCTATTTTAAATCTTTCAGGTGACAAGGGTATTATTTAGTTCCCAGAAACAATCATTGACTAAATGGCTTCCTCAGATTTGAAGGAGTTAATGCAACTTCCCCAGGGATTCTCCTCTCCCCGCCCCCACAGCAATTGGATTTTAAATGGCACAGGAGTTGAAAAAAACCTAAAGCATTAACTCCCATCTTACAAAAGATATAAATTAGTGGGTGTCTATTTGCATTATAAAGGATTCTTTGCTTTGCCAAAGGATTCCAATCAAGTTTATTCAAAAATCAGATTCCCCTAATGTATGCTAAATTTGTACATGGGTGTCACTGAGCAAGCACAGCTGTACCAAAGCCTGAGTTTGATTAGCAAGTACCTGTTCACTGTGCTTTGCATTGCTTCCAGAGTCAAACAGTGAGCCAGAGTCAAACAGTGAGGTGTCCACCTTAAAATTTCTGACTCACTCCCCCCATTCTAACAATAAAATTGCTTTGCTTTTACCTAGCACTTTTCATCAAAGTCTTCAAAGTGCTCAATACACATTTGCTAGTCTTCATAATTATGCCAAACAAGTTGGCAAGAGAACTGGAAATGCATCCTTTCCAATCTTTCGCGGGGGGGGGGGGGGGTAATTAGAACCATCGACAGGCAGAAAAATTAAGGTTTCACATAAGTACAAAAGAACTACATTTAAGTTTTGTTTTTTACAAAAAGGAAAACAAAATATTTCATGCTTCTTACTTTTTAAAAATAGGCTTTATTTTTTTAACAGTTCACAGCAAAACTGAGCAGAAATTAGAGTTCAGTTCCCAGGTACCTCCTACCCACAAAGAAGCACAGCCTCTCACATTATCAGCATCTCCCATCAGACTGGTGGTATATTTGTTACAATCAATGAACCCAAGTCCATAGTTCAAATTACAATTCACTCTTGGTGGTGTACATTCGATGGGTTCGGACAAATATATAAGGACATGTATCACCATTAGAGTCTCATACAGAGTATTTTCACTGCCTTAAAAATCTCCTGTGCTCTGCTTCTTCATGCCTCCCTCCCCCTACTTAAGCTATCAAGAAGAAAACTCAATTTAATACAACAAATCCATTTTTATATATGATTTATATTATGATCAGAGTGGGGATTGGAAAAAAAAAAGAGTGAGAATGTAGTGGAGAGAAGACAGATGAATAGAAACAACAAAAAACAAACTCAAAGATGGGCATGCTGATGGGAAAAAAAGGCACAGTAGAGACAGAAAAAGAGATCCAGCTTACCAAGAAGTGCACCAGAATCTAATTATCTTAAATGTCAGCGGCAAGACCTTTCATTTCAAAGCCAATTCATCAGTAATTTTCCCATGCATTTGTTCTTAAATCCACAGAAATCTCAAGATTATTTTTAAATTAAAAAAAAAGCCGAAACCGGTTTGGCTCAGTGGATAGAGCGTCGGCCTGCGGAC
This sequence comes from Myotis daubentonii, assembly GCF_963259705.1. Taxonomy (NCBI): domain Eukaryota; kingdom Metazoa; phylum Chordata; class Mammalia; order Chiroptera; family Vespertilionidae; genus Myotis; species Myotis daubentonii. The sequence goes on from NC_081861.1 coordinate 41,309,164, forward strand.
TGAAGGGTCCCAGGTTCGATTCCGGTCAAGGGCATGTACCTGGGTTGCGGGCACATCCCCGGTAGGAGATGTGCAGGAGGCAGCTGATCGATGTTCCTCTCTCATCGATGTTTCTGACTCTCTATCTCTCTCCCTTCCTCTCTGTGAAAAATCAATAAAATATATTTAAAAAAAAAAAAAAAAGATACAGCATGTTCAAAATCAGGACTATTGCAACCAGAAATCCTTACCATATCAGTGTATATCATCTATTAATTAGCTTTACACTTGAAATTTAAGCTCCTCTAGTGATTAATATTGTTAACGTCAGCAGAGGATGACTATAGTAGCAACAACGTAAGACACATTTCACATGTGAGAAAGATGAGAGCAACTTCACATTTCAGGAAATTCTGGGTAGGCATTTCTGCTTCTCAACAATTATAAAGATAATATGAAATATTAATTACATAGCTATATGGAGACATACAGGCATATACAGCATGTGTGTGAGTGTATATACATATACATGTACTCTCTGAAACTTCAATTTATAAAGAATGCATAGTGATCAAAATTTGGGGAATATTTAAGCAGATAGGAATGAAAAGCAAATGGGAACAAATCAAATTGCTAGAACATCTTAATTTTATTGGTTCAACAGAAAGATAATGGGAGATGTACAAACTGATGGTCAAGGACCTGCAGGATTATAGGAGAAATTATCTTAATTATAATAGCACCATGCTAATTACCACATTGATACTGTATGTCATAGAAATATAGCAAACTGAAAAGTATAAAACTTACCTGAAATGTTCATTTTTGCTTTATAAAAATACATGGTCATTGTTTGACTTTTTACACTCCCCCGCCCACATGCATGTAAGCATAACCAATGGACACAGAAAATAGGGGGATAAAGGCCTGAGCTGGAGGACAGGGGCGGCTGGGAGAGGACAATGGGGGGAAAGGTGGACATCTGTAATACTTTCTTTTTTAAAAAATATATTTTATTGATTTTTTACAGAGAGGAAGGGAGAGAGATAGAGAGTTAGAAACATCGATGAGAGAGAAACATCGATCACCTGCCTCCTGCACATCTCCTACTGGGGATGTGCCCGCAACCCAGGTACATGCCCTTGACCGGAATCGAACCTGGGACCTTTCAGTCCACAGACCGACACTCTATCCACTGAGCCAAACCGGTTTCGGCCATCTGTAATACTTTCAACAATAAAGAATTTAAAAAGCACATGTTCAATGTAAACTAAATGAGTAAACATTTTTATCACATTTATTGGGGTGACATTGGCTAATATGACCATATAGGTTTCTGGTGTAGGTTTCTATGATATGTGTATTGCAGTATGCCTACCACCCAAAGTCAAATCATCTTACATTACCAGATGTTAGGCCCCCTTCACCTAACCTCCACCCCCACCCCAATAAACATTTTAAAAACAGAAAATATAAAGCAAGAATAAAAATTACTCATAGTCTCACTACCCAGAAATATGTGTTAATATTATACACACACACATACAGTGTAGACATAGGCAAACTTTTTGAGAATGTTTTCTTTGACTGTAACAATAAAAATAGCTAATATTTATTCAGTGCTTCCTCGTGTTCTAGGCATTATTTTAAGTGCCTTTCTGTATTATTTTACTCAATCCTTACAGCAACCCTGTGAGATCAGTACTATCATTATCTCCATTTTACAGATGAGGAAACTGAGGCACAGTGTGATTAAGTAACTAAATTCACATATATCACATATGCATTATTTGATCATAAGCAAAATATGATCATACCTCGCATGCTGTGTCATAACCTAAATTTTCTCGTCAATAATATAGATGGCTTTTTAATTTTATTTTTAAAGATTTTTTATTGATTTTTAGAGAGAGATGATGGGAAGAGGGAGAGAGAGAAACCTCAATGTAAGAGCGAAACATTCGCATATGCCCCAACCAGGGATCAAACCCACAACCTGGGTATGTGCCCTGACTGGGAATCAAACCTGCCAGCTTTTTGGTGTATAGGACAATACTCCAACCAATTGCGCCACACTGGCAAGGGCTATAGATGGCATTTTAATGATTGCATGATTTTCTGGTGTTTGGATGTATATTTGCCCAGTCCCTCACTTTTGTACATTTAGGCTGTCTAAGTTTGAGTATATGTTTGTTGTTGGCTTTTACTTGTTCAACTATTATAAATAACTCTATAAAGTTCATTTAGGTCAATACCATTTCCACTGCACAAATGAGCAAAAGGAGGTTCCACAAAGTTAAACAGCTTGTACAAGGTAACAGAGATAGTCACGGGAATCACTGGGTCCTTCTGGCCCTGGGATTAAGCATTAGCTCCTTCCACTCTCCTGCCAGATCCTTAGTTATGAGGCAGAATGAAATCAATCCTCTCTAAAACTTGAAGAACTAGTATAATAGGATGAAAAACGCATCCCAAAGACATGCAGGCTGAAAAATGCTCTCTGGCCGTCCCTCTCCCCACCCCACCCTCCAAGACATACACCCATTGAAGTCCCTGGAACCTGCTAACATTCCCATAAAGGGTCTTTACACAGGTGACTGAGTCAAGGGTCTTCAAATAAGGACATCATCCTGGATGATCTGGGTGAGTCCTAAATGCAATCACAAACGTCTCTATATAAGATAGAGGGAGATTTCACACAACTGAAGAGAAGATGATTTGCAGCTACAAGCCAAGGAATGCTGGCAGCTAAGGGAGCTGGGAGACGCAAAAATGGATCCTTCCCTAAACTCTCCAGAGGAAGTGTGGCCCAGTGATACCGATTTCTGATTTCTAGAAGGGAATAAATGTGTTATTTTAAGCCACCCAGTTTGTGACCATTTGTTACAGCAGCCACAGGAAACCAATACAAACTGGAAAGAGGCTATAATCCTGCAGGAGCAATGTGCTCCAAATTGGGGGGAAGTGGGGGAGGGGGAGAGGTTTCACCTAAGCCCTTCAGGAGGCACAGGATTCCCTTTAGCAGGGAAGGGTTTGGAAGGGCATTCTAGGAAGAGGGGTCAGCATATGCAAAGGCATGGAAGTAAGAAAATGTACAGTACGTTTGGGCAGCAGCAATGGGCAGTATCAATGTAAGAAACATTCAAACCTGTGGAGAATTTTTGTGAGTTTACTTGAACCAAACTGTCAACAATTACTGGGAGACAGAATCTCAACTGAGAATGGCAGTTTTGCACCTTATTTTATACACTAGAGGCCCAATTCACAAAATTCGTGCAAGGGGCTCAGCCCTCGCAAACATGGCAGCTTGCCTTGGCCCTCACAGCCCCAGCTTCGTCTGGAAGGTTGTCCAGAAGGACATCCGGAAGGTCGTTTGGTCGTCAGGTCTAATTACCATATTACACTTTTATTATTATAGATTACAATCAAAAGAGTTACATGAAATTCACTGGTGATAGATTAGCTAAGCAAAAAGGAGAGGGACCTCTGGGATTGGATAAAAATGATAGGCATATACATCTTTTACATAGATGGTACAGGATAATTAACAGTCAACAATTAACACTTGATAACTACAACAATGAGGGGATTTGTGGTGGTCTCTGCTCTGGTGTGGTTGTTGGGGTCGAAAAAGGGAAGTTACCTTGACATTCCAAAGGTATGTTATCTTAGATGCAAAATACAATAGACAGACTGGGTTAACATAAAGATTGACTTCGGTCAGAGAAGATTTTAGCCTAGGACATGACTACCCACCATGACCTGCTTTTAGCTTGAAAGGTTTACTTTCAGACCATCCTATGTGGTTACTTAGGTCTCTGAGTTTGTAAGGCCGCTGCACAGGCCTTCCCTGAGCTTGTCAGGTTTAGCATGTGGCTCCTTTTTATCCACAGCCATGACATAGCTAGAATACAGGTAGGAATGTGATGGAAGAGGATTCAAAGGTGGAAAGGGCCTTCCTGATGGACAGGAAGGGCTGCTAAGAAATCTGGGTGCTCATTCATGGTAATGTAGAGCCAGTGCTGATGGAATTGGTATCTTCATGGGTTTGGGAATGTGGGTATTTTCCCTCATCTTCTCTTGAGAGGCAACAGAATGATGGTCAGTTATTAGCTAGAAAGACAATAACATTTTTGCTTCCTGTTAAAATGGTCCACCCTGATTTGTCAAAAACAAATAGCCAAAACAAAACAAACAAAAAACACCAAACACACCCACGCACGCACACACGCCCACACGCCCACACGCCTGCGCAAAAAGCAAACAAGAAAACAACCCTGGGGATATGAGAACAAAATCCTGCCTAAATTATTTCTCTAGGGAAGGTGGGGGGGGGGATAGCAGTGAAACAGACCTACTCAATTCTACCTGGTGTCAACTGGGAAGATGCTCCTGCCCCCCCACCCAACACACACACACACACACCTCCCCACCCCCTCCCCCCTGCAGAAGACAGACCAACTCTGAAATGTACTTGGTTGCTCTGACCTGGGCATGACTTCCGGCAAAAAATTACCCAAACAAAGCAAAATCCTCCATTCAGTTGGGCCACTGGAACTTCATCTGTCTCTCACTTGGAAGGTTTTACTTTTGAAAGCTCTACTAAGCCAAAGGCCCTTCTTTTCCCCAATTAAATCGACCAGGAAAAAAAAAGTGACATAAACTGGGCTCTGTAGTTGTAATTATATCATTTCTTAAACTCTTCATTCTTACGCCATAATTTCACAGAACAGAACCTCCACTTCTTTTAGTTGGAACTAAATCCAAAGCCAGGACATTTTAGGGAATAACCTTGCCAGATGTGTAGCTCCACAACATTCCCTTACCATCCAGGTCATTGAATTTCCAGAAAAGGCAACCAGCCATCACTTGGTCAGGCCTCTGGAATTTTCCATCTTTGGCTAAAGAAAAATAAACACAGTAAATAGTCCTGTCCCATAGAGAACACTTTTTGAGCAAACACTGAGGAGAAAGAGAAGGAAAAGGTGAGAAAAAGATGAGAAGGGGGGAATGGAAATGTATCCACAATGGAATGAGCATGGCGGAAGGGAAAGCAAAGGGGCTGGCTATGGGAGAGCTTATGGCAGTGGAGTTGGACCAGGGCGCCAGTTTTACAGATTATCTTGGAAGGTGAGTGACAGTGCAGAGAGGTGAACAGTAGGAGCATCAGTTGAGGAAAATCAGAATGAGGGGATAACAGTAGGGGACAGAAGGTGGAAAGGGGAAAAAAGCAACTTGGTAGGGAGAGGATATAGTAAGAGGAAGCCAGTCCCAGTGAGGGCTACTCTCACAGGAAATCGCAAGGGCTCAGAGGGACATCCTTCAGTGCTCCCTTTCCTGTCTAGCAGGGTTTGCTGCCTTGAGAAATATGGGTCTGGTAACAGTTGTGAGCTGTATCCCCCTTCTACCTGAGGATAAAGAAAGTGAGGGTAGGCCAACCTGGCACATGAGTCCCCCCACCCTAGAATCCTCAAAAGAAATCTGGCCTTTACAGGTTTCTGGTGGTCACAAGTCTCTGTCCATCTAAATTGGGTTCCTACTATCATAATCAGTGGGGAAATGCATACAAGTATTCACCATGTTCCTTAACTCATTGTCTTAGGGTCTTGAATTATGCAAGTTTACAGTGTGCAACTTGGGACACTCACTGCTTGGGACACTCTTCAAAACAAGAGGCGGTTGTTGCAAGGCAGTGTTATTTTACTTGCAGCAAGGAAAAGAGACAAGAATTCTTACCTAAAGCTCTGCCTCCCTGAAGGAAAGCTTAGCCATTGCTTATATATGCTATTTGGTCAATTACATGTTGATTTCTTCTTTGCAATTGGCTACTTTCATCCCTTTGTATTCCTGTCAGCTCATCAGTTCACAACTGCATCTACAAAAATATTATGCTATGCTATATTTTAACATTTAGCAAGAAAAACCATTTAGAAATGCCCAGACCTTGAGACCCTTGTCCTATCTAACAGTTCCATTTACCTAGTACAATTTCTAAAGGGTTGATTTCTTCCTGTCTGAATCTAAAAATATACTGCTACCCTCATTAAATATTGTTAATATTTTAATCTCTGGTCTTTTGATCTATTACAATGGGGGGGGGACCTCTTCCTTCCATCTTAACATTTTTTATCTTTTAGTTTCCTCAAATTAAGTCCTTGTCTTGCCTTCCCTTCCCCGACCCCCTCTGCAATCTTACCCTAAGTGGCTTTAATCCATTAAAAAGAAATCAGTGGAAATAGATTCTCTGCTTCTTTTCAATTCAAGCAACAGTTCTAAAAGCATTTCCCTTGGGATTTGAGCATGAACCGAAGAGTATCTTTCTTTTTCTTCAGCTAAGGCTCTCTCCCACAGCTCAGCATGCCTTTCTCTCCCTTTAGCTCCCTCTCTAACAACACACTTGCTTTCTATTTCTAGTTCTTTCTAGTATACACCACAGCCCCAGATGTTCAAGTTCTAAGTCATCAAATCTGTCACAAAGCTCACTGATTGAATGCATTGATTATAGCCCCCGCCCCCATAAGCCATGAAGGTCAGATGAGAGCCAGTAACAAAGCAAAAATCCCTTTGCCCTGACCAGGTAGCTCAGTTGGTTAGAGCATCATCCCTATCCATCAAGGTTGCTGGTTCAATCCCTGGTCAGGGCACATCAACCAATGAATGCAAAAATAGAACAACAAATCCATGTTTCTCTCTCTCTCTCTCTCTCTCTCTCTCTCTCTCTCTCTCTCAAAAATTAAAAAGCAAAAATCTCCAACAGAAAAGCAGTAAATCAGTAAAAGAATATGAAATAAAATATAATAACCAGGTTGAAGGGAAAGAGCCTTAATTTGAAGAAAATGAACACCAATTTCTAAAGAAGATTTAAATAGAACTACAGTTAATAAATACCCTTTCATGTTTTGGAAATAGTAGAGATTAGTAGTATATAAATACATTAGAAAAAAATTTAAGATAATTATAGTGAAAACATCTGAATTTTTTGACTTATAAAGAGAATTGAAACTGTTTTCCTATTGAGGTAGAAAAAAAGGGATAATGGAACAGGCGAAAGTGAGCGGTTAATGTATATTTTATACATATTTTGAAATAAAATCTGGGGGTTTCCTAACTTTTTACATAACAATTTTCAGTCTATCACAGCCAAGTCAGTTATCCAAGGGTCTAAAAAAAAAAAAAAAGGAAAGAAAAGCTAGGCTAGGCCTCTGAGAAATATAGCCATGGCCAATTAGAATTGATGTAAAAATAGAAAATGCAATCCACGTCTGATAGAGTACTTCTTCGAGGCAATAAGGCTCTCTGCCATCAGCTCATCATGGATATTTTACTAACCAGCATAAGGAGGGCTGGTGCTAATGCAATCAGCCAGGAAGCTTTTGTGGTGCCTGTCTCTAAAATGGCAGTGACTGGGTTTGGCGAAGAGAGGAAGTTTCAATTTCTATCTCAGTTGAAATCATGAAGCCGGAAGGAATATGAGATTTTCCAGTCCTCTCTGCTTCTCTAATCATGTGTTTTAGAAACCCATTTCTGAGAAAGGGTCCTGCAGTTACCTTGGGAATGCAAGAGGGCCAAGTATAGTCTAACTTGACCCTCAGGATGGTTGAAGTGCCTCTCACATGGGACATATGAGCGTTGTCTTAGGGCTTATCAGCCAAAGAATTATTCTGTGATGTGAAACCATCCCTTTCTTTTAAACACACACACACACACACACACACACACACACACACACCCCTCTTTACTCTGTTCTTTAACTGAGGCTGGAAAATTCCATAAGCCTAACCTGGCTAAGTGCCTGCTAAGTGTCTGGCCAGCTTGTATCCTGAAACACCTCAAGTCTGAAAGCAGTGCCCACTTACAAGAACTCCAGACTGAGGGAGTTTTGTGTGGGATAAAAATTTTTAATTATGAAGAATTAAAAAAAAAACATCAAAATTGAAACTGCAGATTGCAAACCTATATTGCTTTCTTTCAGCCAAAATTCTCAAAAGTGATTATTCACCCTTGTTATTCTGTGAAGGCTTCTGCACCTGGCTAAGTTTGCCAGTCTATTGGATCCCCATCCCTCTGCCACCATGTCAGTATTCACATTTGGAACCCACCTGATCCCAGGATTCCACCATTCCTCAACCTACAGCAATGCCTGCGGAGTAGGCAGAATAATGGTTTCCCAAAGATAACCACATCTTAATCCCTGGAACCTGTGACTATGTTATATTACATGGCAAAGGGAGCTTGGCAGATATAACTGAGTTAAGAAGTTTGAGATGGGGAGATTATCCAGGATTATCCAGATGGGACCAATGTAATCATAAGGGTCCTTCCAAGTGAGGGAGAGGCAGAAGAGTCAGAACCAGAGAAGGAGATGTGATGGCAGCGGCAGTGTCAGTATGATGCGATGTGAAGAGGACTGGACCAGCCACTGCTGGCTTGAAGGTAGAGGAAGGGACTATGAGCCAGGGAGTGCAGGCAGCCTCTGGAAGCTGGAAAAGGCAAGGGAACAGATTCTCCCCAGAGCTTGTGGAGGGAGTGAGGCCTGCGGACATCTTGGTGTTAGCCCAGTGAAACCCACTTCGGACTTCTGATCTCCAGCACTGTGAGATAATAAAGTTGGGTTGTTTTGAAACACTAAGTTTGTGGCAATTTGTTACAGCAGTCACAGGATACTAATGGGCCATGCACCTAGTCCAGTGGTCGGCAAACTGCGGCTCGCAAGCCATATGCGGCTCTTTGGCCCCTTGAGTGTGGCTCTTCCACAAAATACCGACTTCTGCGCATGGACCACGAAGTTTCAATCGCACTGTACGTGTGCGCCCGCACGTGGTATTTTGTGGAAGAGCCACACTCAAGGGGCCAAAGAGCCGCATGTGGCTTCCGAGCCGCAGTTTGCCGACCACTGACCTACTCCAACCCTCAGCAGTGCCACTGGCTAGAACTCATCAGCTCGGACCCTTTGCCTCCTCTGAGTTCTCTAAGCAGATACCTCTTCAGTCCACCATCCCACCACGCTGACCTCAAGCAATTATAAGGTTATAGGACAGGACAGCTCTCTTCAAGACCAGCAACAAGAACAGACCACACTCCTAGAAGAACTGGGCAACTGGCTGGAAAACCAAAGCACAGGGTTAGATACAGGGTAGGGGCTCAAGATAAGGACACAGTGACTGGGATGGTGACACAAGGGGACAAAGAAGATAAAACCCAGTGAGACTGGAAATGGATTTTTAAAGACAGAGCAGAACCAGCGGCCTATAGGACTTGAGGCCCAGCGGCTGGGCTCTGAATGTGAGAGCCCTCTGATGTCCTCTGCATAGTCCCAGGCTGGTCTCTGGACCTGGTGCAATGCTGAGCCAGCTCTGGACATCAGACTAGCTCCCGCTATGTGCAGAGATAGGAGGGAAGAAGGCAGGGAGACGGAGCTAGGCTTCAATTATAAAACTGAAGCAAGCATCTTATGGAGTTCTCCTCTGGCTCTTCCGGTGAGAATTCTGCCATACCATTTTGTTTGAAAGGGGCAGACAGAGGCCAAGTTCCTCTGAAAGCAGTCATGTTGGTCACTAGTAGTGAAGAAGCAATTATCCCTTGGGGGGGGGGGGGCAGGTTAGCAGAGAGCATTCTTTGCCCCACAAGCAATAGAGCATGATGTAAACACTTTGCTGGGCAGAAGGCGCCCTATTGGCCCCTGTGAGCTTTTAAATAACGATTTTGTTCAATTTTTGCAATAGCCCCAGTGAACTTGTTATTTCTTGGTGGTAAATTAGGCACCTTGGAAGGTGGTATTCCCTCCTGCAGGTCTCTGGGAAACCATTTAATGCCGCAAAGCATCAGGAACTTGGTAACCTATGAAAATAAATTGGTTATGCCAACAGCACTTTTCCCCTTCCACCACGAACACTGACAACAGGTCCTGTAAGGCATAAAGCTGGCAGTTTCTCAAATGGGAAAACTAAACTAACATAAAAGGCATGGAGAGAAATATATATGTTGTTATTTTTGGACAGCACTAACCCACTTGAAAAAAATCATAAAAACAATTCCATGAAAATGATCCCAGGGACCTCTGCAGGGCCAGTGTCTGTAGCCTTTTTTCCATACAGTTATTCAAATAGCAAAGAAAGGAAGAACGCCAATTGCAAACAGTTCTCAAAATCCTTAGGCTTATTTTGGCAAGGAAAAATCTATACTGATCATACCCACATTTCTCACTAACAACCCCACCCCTCCTTTTTTTTTTTTTTTTTTGCCTCACCTCCTACTTTCCCACTAAAAGACGACCTAAGCTTGTTCAGAAATAAACACTATTTCCCAATAGAAAGAGATAATCACAAAAGCCACATAAAAAAAGCTTCCTCCACCTGACTTACTGTGGAATCTGGTCCAGGAGTTAGTACTACTTTACCTAATTACTCCAAAGGAACCAAGACACCTGGAGTACATTACCTGTTCTGGCACTTAGTAAATATGGATGACCTACAGGCTGCCTCACTTGAAACCATGCCTCTGTTTCCCCACTTAGAGAAGAGAGGTGACAATAATGTGGTATGTTTTTAATAATTGTGACCTGTAAGAACATGCAAGACCACAAACATAACAGCATTTTTAACTCTTCCTACGTTGGGGGCTATAAAAATACAAGCTCTTGTCATCATCTTAAAAACATTTCCGCTTGCTGATGTGGCTCAGTAGTTGAGCATAGGCCCATGAACCAGGAGGTCACTGGTTCGATTCCTGGTCAGGACAAATACCTAGGTTTCAGGCTCCATCCCCAGTGGCAGGGCATGCAGGAGGCAGCTGATCGATGATGCTTCTCTCTCAGTGATGTTTCTATCTCTCCCTCTCCTTTGCTCTCTCTCAAAAAATCAATAAAAACATATTTAAAGAAAAAAAAAACATTTCCCCAGTCTCCTGACACATTTCACTGAAACCCTTCAAATAAAGATGCTCTGTTCCAGGGACTTGCAAGAACACTTGACTTCTTAGTTAAATCTCACCCAGTAAAATGTTTCAGTCATTAGGGAAAGCAACATGATGGGAAAGCTCAAGTACCAGAATATCTTCAAACATTACACAGCAGCTTGAAACATATACAATCTGACATAAGCTGTCAGGAAAGACAAAAATACAGCTTCCTGTGAGCAATAAACTCAATGGGTAATAAAAATAAGGTGGAGAAGAATTGCAGGAAATCATTATTAGCAAATTTAGGCATGATCGTGTGAGGTTGTACACAGAGACAATAGGTAAACTACATGTCACTGGAACAGCCGGCGTACTTTCTGCGTTTACTGACTATGCTGGAAACGTGTCCACACTATTCCTAAGAGAACTTATCCTGCTACCACAAAAACAGAATAGCCAAATATAAAAGTACACTGATTTCTTAGGAGACCTTTAAGCTTTAAAATGTTTCCACTAAAAATACATATTTCCAAAATAGAGCTTTAAAAAGGCATTTGAACTTCAATATTCACTTGATTTTTGAAAGTAAAGATGAATGAGTGAAAGAGAAGTTAATAAAGTTTTGAGAGGGAAAGGAAAGAGCATTGAAGTTCCATTTTCCCATACAGAGCCTAACTCTCTTTTAGCCACCCTTTGCTTAAACCACACTGAATAGACTGTCATAAAGGTGACTGCTTCTGCCAGTGGCCACACACAAGTTCCCCAGACTGGAGGACCTTCTCCCTGGGCACAGGACTGAGTGTTTCCCCCTACTAGAGAAGCAGCCTTCCCACATCAGACTAGTCTAAATGCAAGAACTGCCCAAGACTCAGAGCCCTAGTCACATCCCCTGAGTTCTTCAATATGACCGAGTCTGACAGGAAATGGTTATTACCAAGAACATAACGGAGATGGAGGGGTCTGCCAGCTTCTTTTTCCAGGAAAAGTATGATTCCTGGCTCGGCCATGTAGCTCACCCTTTTGGGCATGATTTGGAGCAAGGAAATAAAATTTAAAAGCAAGGATACCTGTTTCCCTTCTGCCAGCTTATTTTTGTCTGTTGGCTTATAACACACAAAATACTTCTCTTGCCCCCAACTAAGCCTGGGAATAATAATGAGAGCCAACAGTCATTCAGTGCTTTCCATGTGTCAAGCCCTGTTCCAAGTGCTTCACATGCAACGACTCCCACAAGAGAGTTACCAAGGTACAGGAATATAACTGGCCCCAGGTCACAAGCCAGTAAGTACATAAGCTGAATTTGAACCTGGGCTGTGTACTTCCAGAGCCCACTCCGAACCACTCTGCTCTGACAAGCACAAGCTTCCAGGCAAATTCCAGCCAAATAAGACTGTCCCTTTGCCCAGCTTACTTCTCTGGGAGTCTCCTGGGTGGGGATCTGCAAGAAACAAGGCATCTGGCTCTAGGTTGATACAAACTGGAGGCCAATGTTACCCAGGAGCCCCTCCCTCTGCACTCCCGACAAATGCTAAAGGAAAACAAGAGATAAATCCCAAAGAAATATGTATCATAAAATTACTGTTAGCATTTACAGAAAAAAAGAACCTGCTCTAGCTACTTTTCCCTCCTGTGGTTTCTGGCCTTTCCTTCTGGTTTTGTTTTGTTTGTTTGTTTTTAACTAAAAATTTTTCAATATGCCTTACTGACAATACTATACCTCAGAAGATAGCAAAAACAGGTACGTGAACAAATGAATCCTCTTAATTCCAACAAACTCCTGGGGATTTGGGAAGGTAGTAAATAAGCACTTTGTACAGTCCACGGAGGTCAAGTAAAGAAATGCCAAGGTGACTTACACGCGTACACTATATGTGAATTTCTCAGAATGTTAGACCTACCATTTACTTCCACCATTCTCATTTTTTATTCTTTTTTAAAATATATGTTTTAATTTATTTCAGAGATGAAGGGAAAGGGAGAGATAGAAACATCAGTGATGAAAGAGAATCATTGGTCAGCTGCCTCCTGCATGCCCCCTACAGGGGATTGAGTCCTCAACCCCAGCATGTGCCCAGACCAGAATCCAACTGTGACCTCCTGGTTCATAGGTCGATGCTCAATCACCAAGTCACACTGGCTGGGCCCATTCCCCTTTTAAAAAGTATATTTTATTGATTTTATAAAGAGGAAGGGAGAGGGCTAGAGTTAGAAACATTGATGAGAGAGAAACATCACCTGCCTCCTGCACACCCCCTACTGTGGGATTGAACCCCCAACCAAGGTACATGCCCTTGACCAGAGTAGAACTTGGTACCTTTCAGTCTAAGGGCAGATGCTCTATCTACTTAGCCAAAGCAGTTAGGGCCCATTCCCATTTTTAAAAAGGCCACTGTAGTTAAATAAATGTGGGAAATGCCATAGAGATTAACACTATTCCTTAGCAAAGGCCTACTGAACACAGAAAAGACCGAAAAACATTAAGGATCACAATAAAAGACCTTGAGGGGCAGTGGCAGAGATGTTGTAACAAAGTAGAAGGCAGAACCACTAGCCTCCTGCTGTGCTTCTATCTTCTCTGTTCTTTGCATGCATCTAATCTCCCTTCTTAGCCTGTGAGTCCCTTGAGCTCAGGAAACATCCTATTCAGCTTTTTCAGGTACCTGGGGGAAGAGACTAGTCAGCCCCTCATCAACATTGCTCAAACCCTGTTAGTGGAGCTGCCCCAGAAGTGTGACCTAATTTACCATCACTGATCTAACTGGAAATATGGGGCTGGCCTCCACACCCTGCCGCCTTCCATTTCCCTAACCACCCGTTTTGGTGCAAACCTCTTCACTCAGCTAATCTAGCAGTCTCATCTCTGTCCTCAGCCCTGGCTCTTCCTCCCCTTCCTGATCCCACTTGGAACACTTCTCTGCCCTCATGAACCTTGGTCTTTGGCCAAACACATCGCTACACTGCTCAGCCTGGAATGTTCTCTCCACCACCTTGCTGAGATGAAACCTGGCTTTGTGCTGACAACACTCTCAAGTTGAGGTGGCTCACTTTCTTTTCCCTTCCCCTAGCACCAAACATGCTTTTCCTCCAGTTCACCAAAGCTGAGAAACCTCAAAGTCATCTTGACTCCACCTCCTCCCTTACCTCTCTCTTCCTCCCACTTCTTCCTCCTCCCTCTTACTCCCCCTTCAAGAGTTACCAAATCCTGTTGATTTTATCACTGAAATACCTCTTATGCTTTTCCCCTTATCTCCATTCTCACTACCTCAGTTAAGGCCTTTGTTATATCTGTCTCTGGAACTACATATTTTAACTAGTTACCTGGCCTCCAGACACCCAACATCCGGTCCATCTTACATATTTTGGCCAGTACATTTTCCACTGAGTACCTACTGCATTCCAGGCAGGGGGTGGAGGGGAGTGAGGCACTGGGAACAGAGATGGATACACAGTTTCTGACTTCATGACTCATATCTAGAATGCGTGGGAAATATTGTCCCCTTCCCCCCTTCCAGAATACATTTCTCCCCCTCCAGATCTCTCTTTTTTTAACCTTTATGCTTTACTTATACATCAGACACTTTCCATACATTAATCCTCACAAGAACTCCATGGGTTTGTACTATATATCCCCATTTCACAGATGAGGAAAATGAGATCTGGTTATTTGCTTCAGTTCACAATGCAAGCAGGTGATAGGTCAGATTCAAGCCCAGGTCTGACTCTTGGGCCTGTGCTCTTTCTCCCACATTTTAAGTTGGAAACTGAGACCTTGGAAAAGAACCCAAACAGGCTGACCAGGATCATGAAGAATCCTGAAACCAAGTAATGTGCAGAATAAAGGAAATAAATGAAGGCTCTTTTTAAAGAGTGAATTTACAAATGACATGAAGGCCTTGGCCAATTTTTCTCAGTGGTTAGAGCGTTGGGTCTTGGGTTCATGTCTCAGCCAAGGGCATGTACCTCGGTTGCAGGTTCAATCCCCGGCCCCGGAAGGCCCCAGGCCCCGGTTGGCCCCAAATGGGACAGCCATTTGATGTGTCTCTCTCTCTCCCCCTCTCTCCCTCCCTCCCACTCTCTCTAAAAAAAAAAAAAAATCAACGGAAAAAAATATCCTCAGGGTGAGGTTTAAAAAATAAATAAATAAATAAATATGACATGGTGGCTGCCTCCAAATATTTAAAGGGTTGTCAAGTAAAAGAGGAAGCAAACATATTCTGCATAGCTGCAAACAGCAGAGCTAGGCCTAGCCCATGATGGAACTTCAGAGTAAGTTTCAGCTCAAGAACCTTTTCTAACATAACCCTCTAAAAGGCAAGAGTATTTAAGGAGAAGCCAAACAATAATTCTGTCAGGGATGCACATAAGGGACATTCCTGCCTTGAGTGGGCAATGGGCCACAACACCATTTCTGTGCACATCAGACTCACCAGTTTTTAAAAACACAGATGCCTGGTCCCACCCCAAACCAAACAGAATCTTGGGGGGTGGAGACCGTTTTTTGCAAGAATGACAAACAAGGAAATAAGTCTGCAAGAAGATTCAAACCCTCAAAATGAGAAACACAAATGGCTAATCAACATACAAAAAACTGTTCAACTTCAAGAGTTCTCAAAGAAATGCAAATTAGAACTGTGATGTACCACTTATCTCCTATCAGATTTCACAGGTTAAAAAATATTGATAACCAGTGTTGGCATGGGAGAGGGGAAATGAACACATATATTCTGTTGGTGAAAAGAGTAAATAGCAACAACTTTCTGCAGAGCAATTTAAGAGTGTGTTTAGAGGAATTTTTAACACTAAAAAAGTGCCTAATGTCTGCACAAGCAATTCCAATGCTAGAAGTTTATTTGAAAGGGACAATCTAACAAGTTTGACAATGCCTGCTCAAAGATGTTCATTCAATTCATGTCTATACCAGTGCTGTCCAAAGGAACTTTCTATAATGATGGGAATGTTCTCTGTCTGTCATCCTATGTAGTGGCCACTAGCCACATGCATGTGGCAACTGAGCACTTGAACGGTGGCAAGTACAATTTAGGAGTGAATTTTTATTTTTTAAGTTAATTTAAATTTAAATGTGGCTAGTAGTTACTGTACTAGACAGCTCAGGTTTATAATCCCACAAAATTAGAAATTATCAAAATATCAAACAGTAAAGGATGATTACCTACTGTACACCCATAGTGGAAGTTTGGCAGTCATTGGTGTGAAGAAATATTCAGAAGATATTGGTAAGTGAAAAAAAAGTATTTTAAAGTTTATATAATATACTTATTCAATCCATTTTTTCCTACACACAGAGGAGACAGACATGTATACATATGTTAGAATATTGAGTTCCCTGAGTGATGAGATTCTTTTTTTTTTTAATTAAATCTTTATTGTTCAGATTATTACATTTGTTCCTCTTTTTTTTTCCCCCCCCATAACTCCCCTCCTCCCAGTTCCCGCCCCACCCTCCGCCCTCACTCCCCACCCACTGTCCTCATCCATAGGTGCACGATTTTTGTCCAGTCTCTTCCCACAAGTGATGAGATTCTGATGGTTATTCTTTTCCAGTTTTCTAACTCTTCTACAACACACATGCATTATGTAATGAAACAATAAACGTTTCAAAAAGAAGGCTTACTGAATATTAGAATAGGAAAAGAATCAATCTGGAGAATTTAACATGTTCATCTTAAAAAACAAATTCTACCATTTGGTGCTTCAAAGAGGGTTGAGTGAGTTTCACAGTAAACTCTGCCCTGGGCTTTTGGAAAGACCCTCCAGGAGAGACTTGCCTCAGGCTCTCCTAACCTGGAAAAGCCCACAAGCGTGGTGAGGAGCCATATTTAGGAGCCAACAGTGAGGTTAACTTTCCTGACTCTCAGTTCATTCAGAACCAGGCTAAGTCTCTGAATTGGAAACGCGTGGCCAAGAAGCCCAATGAAACTGGCTTTATTCCCCAGTGTCAGTTGTTTTGTCCTATATTAAGTACTTTCAGCAAATTCCCCCGGGGATGATGGAGCAGAGGAGCTCCCCAAGTCCTTTTCAGGCCTTCCCTAAATTCCAACTTAACAAACATTCCATGCAAAGGTAGTGTGTGCCTGGTGGGGGGAGTCAGCAGCTGCAGAATCTTTTCAGCCATTCTCAGCTTTGGGGGAGCTTTTCTCTACTGGAGTTATTATATGAAATCGGGCTGATGCTAGCCAGGAGATACTGCACGCATTACCCTTGCCTCAAGGGGCTACAACCGTAATATCTAGCAACTCTTTCCTGATCCTCTGGCACACAAAGAATTGAGGGTAAATTCAGCAGCAGCAAGCAAACAGTATTTAAACACCCAGTAGGTAACTTTCCCAGGCAAAATGACTCCTCTTAAGGAGCCAGAATACAACAGGTTTATCAAATGCCTTTGTTCCCCCAGATACAAATAGCTATATCCTGAATTATAACAAAAACAGCATTAAAAAGTCTGCATTGAAAACATGTATATATGTAAACACTTCTCAGTTAATCACATACATTCTCAAGTTATAATATTCTTCCCAAGCCTCCCTTGAGAAATCTCTGCCAATGTTCAATTCTGTAATTACCCATTTCCCTGGGTTAAAACTGGCCTTCATAAAAATGCTAAACTTACAGGAAAATGCAGCAACGAAACAGTGTCTCTCTGTGTATTTCATTATACAGCTAACAGATTCGTGAAAGTACTACTAACTGAATGAAGGTCTGAATACACGACTACATGCTATATATAGCCCATGCCTTCTGAATTTTTCAAACAGTGAGCAAAACGGAATGATGTTAGCAATATACCTACAAGGGTATGATTGTAAAAAAAATAAAATAAAAAACAAAACAAAAAAACCCACCACCTAAACAGGAAGCACTGTATATTTGTTCAGCTTGGTGGGTTTTCAAAGTTCTAGTGAGAGATACACCAGAGGAAAGCTTCAACTGCTGTGAGAATGACTCCATACTGAAGTCCTAATAACAGGAGTGCCATGGGTTTACAGCAGCAAGTGTATGTCCAACTTCAGATATCCCTAATAAACACTTTAGGGCTTATATCGGAAAGGAATCAGAAGTTATGGAGACAGCTGTACCGTGGTGCACTGGCTCTCTGGCCACCGTGACTTTGCTAACTTTAGTTATCAGCTCTTTGTGTCAAAAAAGCAGGGGCCAAGAAAGAGAGCCATTTAGGAGAGTACACTCCATTTAAGACCGTTTCCTTATTTCTTAACTGATTGAACTGCTTGAAAACAGCATTCACTAAGTTACTATGAATAATCAAAAAGTGACTTGTATACATATTCTGGATGTTCTTTTGACAAACACAGACAGATCCAACCCCGGTTGGAACTAATAAAAATAAATGGAGAAAAATTCATCCACATTCACTTATAATTATAGGGCATCAGGCATTATGTCTTGCACAATGATAGAGGTTCCTAGAATCTGTTCTCCCCCGCCGCCCAAATCTCAATGTGGGTCACACACCAGAGTAGTAATAAATATCACTCCTGTGCCTTGCCTGGTAAAAATCTATGGCCTCTGTTCCAATAAGCTACACAGGCACTGTCTCCCAGATGACTCTCCTCCCACTAACAGTTTTTCCAGCTTTGCCACAGAGTCAATGGTTAAGAAGGGGCAACTGCACCTGTGCTACACAAAATTCTTTTAAAAACCTGAGCAAGAATGCTAAGGTTAACTTTTTGCTGCTGAGGGTGGCAGGTCAAATGCTGGTCAAATCCCAGTGGAGATTTGCTGAGTCCCATTTATTATCTTGAGACCATGTGTCCACTTCACAGACTCCCTTCACGTGATGTGCTAAGCCGGCCACCCCTGCTCAAGCAAGGTTTTCTTTTCTTCCTGAATTTAGGAAAGCATTTCTTGTGCTAGACTGATTGAATCACTTGTTAACAATTACGGAAGAGAAAGCCCTGGTATAAATGCCCTACACACAGCTTGCCTTCCTCTCTTAACTGGCTGATGACAATCTAGGTTCTAATCTGACCCAACAGGACCTCATTCTAAAATCAGTGAGATATACAATAAGCCAAGTCCATTTAAAAAAACATTAAAGGTCTGGGTTTTGCTCTGCTAAACAGCAGGATTACACTTCCAAGGGTTCAGCCAGATAGAGAGATTTCTTTAAAGTCACTTGGCTTTGCACAGTTGTAGCTATTAGGGATCAGATCATTATCTCAAAGGTACATATTTTACCTTTGATCCTCCTCCAGAACTCCCACTAATGTCAACTTTCTCCACTGTTGGGATCAGGCCCCTGGCCTCCCTTTAATGTTGGTTTTATCACTGATTCTACAAGATCAACAGAAAAATTACAAGGAAAAGCTGTGAAGTTCCCTTTCGATGATAAGTTGTTTTAACAAAAAGAGCCCACTCTATGAAATTTAAACACAGCAGATGATACGCTGCAAGGTAGAGAGGATGGCGAGGAAATAGAACAGCAAACAAACAAACAAACAAACAAAGCCAAAGTAACAAAAACGCTCGTTAACCAGTCCGATTGCTTATTTAGGGCTTGCACCCTAGTCCAGGAAATTAGCAACCAGTGTCTAGAAAACTGGAGGAGCAGCAAGTGCCCGTTAGCACCCATGATCTTTCTCCAGAGTCAGACAATCCGGATGAGGCTGAGGATGTGATGGGAGGTTCCCAGGGGGTCAGCGCGATTTCAAATCCCCATCCCCCCAGGCCTAAGCAGTGGGGCTCTCACCCCAGCTTCTACACACCTGAACTGAAAAATTACAAGGAAAAGCTGTGAAGTTCCCCATCTTCCCCCAAACCCTCACAGCCCCCCATCTCCTGGGCCCCAGGGGACACCTCGCCCTGAAGCGGCCGACCCCACGCCCACCAGCTCTGGAACCCCGTTGTTCCCAATCCCCACCCTCCACGGCTGCAGCGGCAGAAGCACCCCTTCAACACCCATCACCACCCTTTCTCCCCAGTAGCAGGAGGAAGTCGCTCTGCTTCCTCTGTTCTCATCGCCCGCCAGAGCTCGGACGCTCGGGGCGTTTTGGGTGGGGTTCTTTTTTTTTTTTTTGTATTCATGGTGTGTGTGCGTGTGTGTGTGCGTCCGCGCGCGAGCGCTAGTATGTAAGTGCAAAACATTCAACGCATCCCTCTGCCTAGGCTGCCTCAGGTGACGGCAGGCGGGAATCGGGATCTCTTAGCGCCTGATTCCCGGTTCTTTGTGGCGGGGCTAGGACAGCGAGGGGTCCGCTCCCCGGCTCACACCCCGGGCCCGGACCCCGATTCCGAGCCCCCGATAGCCCGCCAGAGTGCAAACGGGCGCACGCCCTCGCCGCGCACGGCAGCCGCGGAGCTGTCAGCGGGCTCCCAGGACTCCGACCCTGGCCAGAGGCGGCCGGTGCGCAAACTTACAGAACCAGAGACGGGGAGCGCGGGAGCAGGAGGAGCCGCCCGGAGCGCCTTCTCGGTCCCAGCCCCCGCACGCGGGCAGCCACGCCGTCGCTCCGGCCCGAAGCGCGTCCCCCCAGACGCCCCGTGCCCCGGCCACTCACCAGCACCACGGAGCCGCGTACGGCCTCCGACACGCTCTGCCGAAGCTCAGCCGCCGTGCCGGGCTTGCTGAGCCGCTTGGTGAATTTGCGCACTTCGGCCATGGCCACGGGCGCAGGTCTCGGCGGGTGTGCTCAGTGCCCCGGGCCGGGCCGGCCGCAGCCGCTGCTGCTCCCTGTTTACCCGCGGGCCGGCCGGCCACATCGCAGCGCGGCGCCCGCCGCCCCTCCCTCCCTCCCCCGGCTCCTCCCCCGTCCCCTCCTTCCCTCCCGCGCTCGCTCGCCGTCCAGCCCCAAGGCAGCGGCGGCCACTCCCTCCCCTAGAGAAATCAAGCCCTGCGCGCGACCTGCTCAAGGAGGAGGGCGTGTCTGGGAGAAAGGGTGTGTGGATGGAGGGGGGGGAGACCTGGGGAGGGGCGAGGTCACGAGGGAAGAGGGGGGAAGTGGCAACCGCTCGGGCTCCGCCCGCAGACGCTGTTGCTGGTGCAGCCGCATCCGGGAGGGAAGGTCTGGCTGCTGCTTTTTTTGCGTGTGTGCTGGTGGTATTGGGGCGGGGGGAGGGTGGAGAAGGGGGTTAATAAAATGTCTCCTAGTGTGGGGCGTGCGCTACCCCAGAGTTCCTTTGCCGCCCCAGAGGCTGCAGTGCCCGAGAAGGGCTGTGGACCTTTGCGTCCTCCCCACCCGGCAAGCTCCCGGGTGCAGGCGGCCTCGATTTCGAAAACAACGTGGAGCTGCCGCCTATTGTGTGCTCCGCCAGGGAGGGGTCGCACCCCTGTGGAAGAAGGGAGAGTGGTTTTCTGGCCCGAGTGGCTAGCCTGGATCCTCACCCCTCCCACGACGTATTTCTTACTCAATTGATCCTCCTTCACGGAGGCCACCTCCTTAGAGAGCGGTGAGAATTGGAAACTTGCTGTGGCAGACCCCACCAACACCACCACTAGGGCCAGAGAGGTGGTGGTGAAGACTGAGCCTAAGGCAGGTTGTCTAGTTCAGCAGTGACTGCTCACCAGGGATGTGGTGAGGGTGGCATTGGGAAGGCCATTGCCTGGGCTCTGGAGGACTACCAGTCTTCTAGAAGTTTCCCATGTGCCCTGCCATCACCTCTCCATTTCCTATTCCTTTCCTTATCGTCTTCACCTTCCAAAAATTGTTTTCCAAGAATCAAAGGACATTTTCTAACTGGTTGTAAGACAAACATGCTTAAGGCAAAAATAAGAATGGGAACCTTGAGGTACTAGTGACCCTGTAAAACCTCCCCAAGCGCAAAGAGAGAGAGGCTCCACTGATCTAGCAGTTTCTGTCTGGTTACTTCATTTGTGGAGTTTCAAACTGGCCCATAGTCTCTGGGGAACCATGCAGACCTTCTAAGAGAATTCTTACAACTGCCAGAGGGCATTTTTCCCCAACTTCAAAGAACAAGCAGTCACACCTTCATAAGGAACTTTGTTGTGAAAAAAGGACATGGTTAATGGTTTCTGGGAACCTAGCAAAGAACAAGTCTCTTAGCAGCAAGTCTATTTCAGCAGTCTTCATATTAGTCTCTCTCTCTCTCTCTCTCTCTCTCTCTCTCTCTCTCTATATATATATATATATATATATATATATATATATATATATATATATATATATATATATATTTCAGAGAGAAAGGGAGAGCGAGAGAAACATCAATGATGAGAGAGAATCATTGATTGGCTGCCTCCTGCATGCCCCCCACCGGGGATCAGGCCAGCAACCCAGGCATGTGCCCTTGACCAGTATCGAACCCTAACCCTTCAGTCCAAAGGCCGACACTCTATCCACTGATTCAAACCAGCTAGGGCTTCATATTAGTCTTGATAAAGCATAGATGGAGGGTCTTGGAGGCCCTGTGACTCTAAAGGCAGAAGCCTTGTATCAGCAGTCTTTGCTTTGCACACTGTGTGTGTGTGTGTGTGTGTGTGTGTAATTTGTTAATTGTTGAATGTAGGTGTATCAGCATGAATTCATACCCTCCATTCCTTGAATGCCTGCATGGCCCACACTGTTGATTACCTCCACGATAGCCATAACAATTTTTTCTTGCTTCAGGTATAGGACAGAGCCACAGGGCTTAAGGAAGGTTGGCCCAGGTCCAGGTGATGAATTATGACTGGTTAAAAAAATCATAAATCTCCCTCTGTTTACTAGTGGGATAGTCTTGACACTGACTCAATTTGAGCCAAATGGAATATAAAAAGGAAGTGTGGGAGGAGTGCTCTTGAGAAAGTCCTTCCACCTTGACAAAAAGGCATGGGCAAGGAGACATCTACTCCTCCTTTTTGAGAGAGATATTTTCTTGTGATGCATCTACCCTTGGTGGCCATTTTGCAACCACAAGGGAAGGCCAAGATCATTGCAGAGACGCCAATCCAGAATCTGGATAGCACTGAACTGTTGAATCTATCTTAGCACTGCCTACCACCGAGTTCCTTTCTATGGGATACAAGTAAAGCCTTTTGGTTATGCAACTTTTCAGTGAATATTTTCTTACTTTCAGCCAAAAGCATCCTTACTACTACAGACTCTATTGTAGCCATTGAAAGGACAAAAGGTTGAACAAGACAGACAAGGTCCCTCTCCTGGTGGAGCTTACATTCTAGTGCAAGCAAATGAACATGTTAATTTCAGACAGATAAATTCTATGTGGAGAATTAAGGTGACATAATAGAGAGTAATTGGAGTTGGGGACCAAATTCAGAATAGATGGTCAAGGAAGGCCTCTTTGAAGAGGTAAAAGTCGAGCTGAATATTGAAGGGAAAGAAGCCAGCAGAAATCAGGAGGTAGAGCACTCCAGGCAGAAGGATGACAGTTGGGGATGAGAGCAGACTTAGTGTGTTCAAAGCCAGAAAAAAGGGCCATTGTGGCTGGAGCACTGAAGGAAGGGGAGTGGTATAGAGTTGAAGAAGATGACAATTTCTGCAGAGCCTTGTGAGCCATAGGAAGCATATGTCACACTGATGGTGTGCAAACACCATCTGGTCATTGTGCAGGCTCCATTCTCATTCCTGAGACTGTAGGTTGCACTTTTTTGCTTTAGAGCTTCTGTTTAATTACATTGTGCTATACACTGAGTGAGAATGCAGGATGAATTAAAGACACTGTCCATTCAGTGGACTGACTATTCTTTGGGGGGAAAGGGGTGTGGGAGATGTGGGAAGAGACTGGACAAAAATCGTGCACCTATGGATGAGGACAGTGGGTGGGGAGTGAGGGCGGAGGGTAGGGCGGGAACTGGGAGGAGGGGAGTTATGGGGGGGAAAAAAAGGAACAAATGTAATAATCTGAACAATAAAGATTTAATTAAAAAAAAAAAAAAAAAGACACTGTCCATTCAGGAAAATGAAAGTCTAGTAGAGGATTTATTTCTGACTCAAGGTAGTCTGTGATAAGGGCCATATTTGAGGTAAAGAGGCACATGAGAGATCACATCCAATTAGGGTCTATGGAGGCCTCTTGAAAGGAGAGGGCATTTAAGCTGGACCTTGAGGATGAGTAGAAGAATTTGGACATAACTATGTACACATATAAAGGGAAATTGTAGGGGCAATTGTGCAGCTTCCAATAGGGCATTTTATTGGGTGGTTTATTTTACACATTTGTTAAATAAATATCTGATCCTAACACAAATTTACCTGTCATGTGAACAGTATCCTAATTGAACATGAGATTCAAGTATTAGAAATGCCATTGAGCTCTTTGAATCAATGCCAAATAAAAACTCTCACATATGAACTGAGAAGCTTACAAAGATATGCTCATTGTATCAACATAATAGCAAAGTATTAAAAACACCCTAAATTATGCCCATCGATAAGGGACTGCTTTACCCTTAATCCCTAGACATAGTGGGTGCTCAAAAATATTTGTGGAGTGAATTAATGAATAAATGAACATACATGATTTAACATACAGCTATTAAAAAAGAATGAGGTATATATGTATGTACTTACATGAGAAAAGCTCCAATAGAAATATAATGTGAGCCACATATGTAATTTTTTTAAAATTTATTAGTAGCCATGTAAAAATTCAGTAAAAAGAAACCAGTGAAATTAAATTTTTTAATATGTTTTTTATTGATTTTAGAGAGAAAGGAAGGGAGATGGAGAGATAGAGAAAAACATTGAGGCAAGAGAGAAACATAGATCAGCTGTCTCCTGCATGTGCTCTACCTGGGATCGCTCTCAAAATCCAGGTGTGTGCTCTGACTAGGACCTTTTGGTACATCAGATGACACTCAACCAACTGAGCCACACCGGTCAAGGCTAATTTTAATAGTATATATTCTTTCACCCAATAGACCAAAAATACTATCATTTCAACATGAAATCAATATAAAAATTATTAATGTCAATTTTAAAAATTTTTCTGTAGTAAGTCTTTCATCAGAAATCCATGATCTGTATTTAGATTTCCTTTTGGTTGAAAGAGTAGATGCATATGTCCAACTTGTTTAAAAGTTTGCCAGTAACTGTATTGCAAATCAGTTTTTAAACTTAAATCTAAATTAATTAAAATTACAATTTCAATTCCTCAGTTGCACAAGCCACATTTTTTTAAATTAAATCTTTATTGTTCGGATTATTACATTTGTTCCTCTTTTTTTTCCCCCCCCATAACTCCCCTCCTCCCAGCTCCCGCCCCACCCTCCGCCTTCACTCCCCCCCCCACTGTCCTCATCCATAGGTGCACGATTTTTGTCCAGTCTCTTCCCGCATCTCCCACACCCCTTTCCCCCCCAAGAATAGTCAGTCCATTCCCTTTCTATGTTCCTGATTCTATTATGATCACCAGATTATTTATTCACTTGATTCTTAGATTCACTTGTTGATAGATGCATGTTTGTTGTTCATTACCTTTTTCTTCCTCTTCCTCTTCTTAAAGGATACCTTTCAGCATTTCATATAATACTGGTTTGGTGGTGATGAACTCCTTTAGCTTTTCCTTATCTGTGAAGCTCTTTATCTGACCTTCCGTTCTGAATGATAGCTTTGCTGGATAAAGTAATCTTGGTTGTAGGTTCTTGGTATTCATCACTTTGAATATTTTTTGCCATTCCCTTCTGGCCTGCAAAGTTTCTGTTGAGAAATTAGCTGACAGTCGTATGGGAATTCCCTTGTAGGTAACTGGGTTTCTTTCTCTTGCTGCTTTTAAGATTCTCTCTTTGTCTTTTGCTCTTGCCATTTTAATTATGATGTGTCTTGGTGTGGTCCTCTTTGGATTCCTTTTGTTTGGGGTTCTCTGCGCTTCCTGGACCTGTAAGTCTATTTCTTTCACCAGGTGGGGGAAGTTTTCTGTCATTATTTCTTTAAATAGGTTTTCAATATCTTGCTTTCTCTCATCTTCTGGCACCCCTATAATTCTGATGTTGGTGCGCTTGAAGCTGTCCCAGAGGCTCCTTACACTATCTTCGTATTTTCGGATTCTTTTTTCATTTTGCTTTTCCAGTTGGGTGTTTTTTGCTTCTTCGCATTTTGAATCTTTGACTTGATTCTTGCGCTCCTCTGGTCTGCTGTTGGGTGTCTGTATAATATTCTTTATTTCAGTCAGTGTATGCTTAATTTCTAGTTGGTTCTTTATCACAACATCGAGGGTCTCATTAGATTTCTTGAGGATCTTACTACATTTTTTTTAAAATATATTTTATTGATTTTTTACAGAGAGGAAGGGAGAGAGATAGAGAGTTAGAAACATCGATGATGAGAGAAACATCGATCAGCTGCCTCCTGCACATCTCCTACTGGGGATGTGCCCGCAACCCAGGTACATGCCCTTGACCGGAATCGAACCCGGGACCCTTCAGTCCGCAGGCCGACGCTCTATCCACTGAGCCAAACCGGTTTTGGCGATCTTACTACATTTATCGGCGGTCTCACCAGTCTTTTTGAGGGCCTTACTAAGTTTATCGGCAGCTTCTAGACAGTTCTTAAGAGACCTTAAAAGTGTGGTTCTGAACTCAATATCCTCCATTGACAGTTTTGTCCTGTTTCTTTGTCTCCGCATTTTTTATGCTTTCTTGGTACACCCCCTAGTGGTCTTTGTGCGCAGTCTTGTTGCCTTTAAGCCTTGATTGATGTCGGCAATACCGGGGGTGATTTGATCTCCACAAGCCACATTTTATGTGCTCAATGGTCATATGTGGCTAGTAGTGATTGGACAGGACAGACCCAGAACAAAAGGCCCAGCACCTATGAGTCACTCAATAATTAATTAAAATATACAAATTTATCATGTGAGGCTTTTCCAAAGAGAACCTATTTATAGTTACTTGGATAAGATAAGTTTATAAGGAGCAAACTGTAATTTTGGATAGCTGTATAGTCTCCAAGCACATTGATTTTCATTATCTCTTTCAATCCTCAAAACAATCTTCTTTTTTTTAATATATTTTATTGATTTTTTACAGAGAGGAAGGGAGAGAGATAGAGAGTTAGAAACATCAATGAGAGAGAAACGTTGATCAGCTGCCTCCTGCACATCTCCTACTGGGGATGTGCCCGCAACCCAGGTACATGCCCTTGACCGGAATCGAACCTGGGACCTTTCAGTCCGCAGGCCGACATTCTATCCACTGAGCCAAACCGGTTTTGGCGAATCCTCAAAACAATCTTGAGAGATAGGTAGAGCCAAGACTATTTTTCCCATTTTACAGATGAAGAAACTGAGAAAGTTAAGTCACATCGTAGTTGGCAGAGCCAGAAATAGAAAGCAGGTTTTCTAGTTCTCTTTCCAATACACCATATAGTGTCGGGTAGCATGACTGGCCCTGAGAGAAACTCCATCTCACTTTATCTCATTGCTAGAGGCCTGGTGCATGAAATTCATGCACTTGGGGTGGGGGGGCCCTCAGCATGGCCTGTGCCCTCTCGCAGTCTGGGAGCCCTGGGGGAATGTCCGACTGACGGCTTAGTGGGCCTAAGCCATCAGTTGGACATCCTTAGCATTGCCACGGAGGCGGGAGAGGCTCCCACCACTGCCGCTGTGCTAGCCAGCCGTGAGCCTGGCTTCTGGCTGAGCAGCGCTCCCCCTGTGGTAGCGCACTGACCACCAGGGGGCAGCTCCTGCATTGAGTGTCTGCCTCCTGGTGGTCAGTGTGCATCATAGTGACCAGTCATTCCACCATTCGGTCATTTGCATATTAGCCTTTTACTATATAGGATACGCTGTAGATGAGGCCCTCTAGAACAGTGATGGCAAACCTTTTGAGCTCGGCGTGTCAGCATTTTGAAAAACCCTAACTTAACTCTGGTGCTGTGTCACATATAGAAATTTTTTGATATTTGCAACCATAGTAAAACAAAGATTTATATTTTTGATATTTATTTTTATATATTTAAATGCCATTTAACAAAGAAAAATCAACCAAAAAATGAGTTCATAGGTTCACCATCACTGCCCTAGAACCATAAGAAATGCAAAAAATTCACTGTTAACTCATTCTTGAATTGCCCCCACTTAAAATCAAATTGCCCCCCCCCCCCGTGGGGCGTGTGCTGCACCTTGGGAACCACTGGACTTGACACTTTTCCTCTCTGAGCTTCATTTCTGAATGCATATGCATATACCATGGGAATTGTAATCTAATCTCTTCTCCGCCTACCTCACTGGGCAGTCATGAGGAGGTTCTGAGCTAATAAACCTAGAAATGTTTCATCAAGTAAGTGATGTCTAAATGGGAAGGGATTGTTATTTTTAAGCCCATGGGTACCCTCACAGGTAGCAGGTGCTGATTAGGGGAGGGCATGATTGTTTCCTGGGACTGTAGCTATGGAAGCTTTGCAGAGGGTTCTGCAGGCCTCCGAGGGGCGGGCTCTGGCCAGCAGCCCTATAGCAGTGGTCTTCCCTGGAGGCGGTGGTGGGGGGGTTGGAGGGGGGCGGTAGGGGGGCAGCGAGGCCAAAGGGGGAGTAACTGCCAAACCTCCCCACTTGGCACCATTCTTTAAAGTGTACATAGCTGTTTCGCAGCTGTATGTGCTCAGGGCAGGGCTCCAATCTCCTGGAGTGAGGTGGGGGCTGGGCCAGGGCAGAGCCAGACTGGCTAGGAGGGCAGGTTTGGCCGCCCCCCAGAGAGGTTCAGCATGCTTTCTCTGCGTAAACTGTGCTACTGCTGTGTGTGTGTGGGGGGGGGGGGGGTGGGGGTGGTGGTGGAAGGGTCTGACACTGGGGGGCCTCTCAGGCCTGCCTCCACCCGGGTCTGGAGTTGTAGGGAGGAGAGGCATGCTTGGCCCCAGCAGAGGGGCCCGGCAGAGGTGGGCCACGGGCCCTGGGTGCCTCGGGGGTGCTGACGGGTTGTCCTGGCGTGTTATTGTTGTGGGCTCCCATGGCGGGGGTGGTGGTGGGGGGAAGAGATTGGGAGTCGGAGGTGAGGGCTGCAGCTACCCCCCAGGTTGGGTCTTCTCCGCATCCTATCAGCCTCCCCGTCACTCCAGTGCTGTGGGAGCTGGGGTACCTGGTCTGTCTGTCCCCCCCGGGGGTGCGGGGGCTGGGGCAGGGTGTCTGTGCAGGGGGATTGGAAGAGCTCCCCATGGTCGCTTCCTCTTCCTTCTTTGCAGTCCGGGCTCCTGTCAGGCGCTCTCCTCAGACCCCTGGGAACTTGGCTCCAGCCGTCCTGCCCCTCCATGTCTCCCTGCAGCCCCACCTCACTCGGCTCTCCCCAGCTGCCCGCCTGTCAGGAGGCTGCCGGGGCGCCCTGCTGTGGGCAGCGTGGTCCTGGGGCAGGGGGTGGGGGTGTGGGGAGCAGCTCCAGTAAAGTTTAGTAAACCCTGGGTGGGCGTCGGGATTGGGCTGTAGGGCGCAGGGGAGCCTGCCTGGGCAGGAGGAAATGGTGCTATACCTGGAGTCCCACCCTGCGGCCCTGCAGCCCCACCCACCCTGTGAACGGTCGTGATGTGATGTGATGCGTCCTGGATAATTTGCATATCCCTCTATTTTAGATATATAGGTGGACCCATCATCCATGAATTTATAGTAATGGTGTCAGATTGGATACAATACATGAGTATTTCTAAAAGTTATTTTTTTAAAAAAAAAGCCAAAGCCGGTTTGGCTCAGTGGATAGAGCATCGGCCTGCGGACTGAAGGGTCCCAGGTTCGATTCCGGTCAAGGGCATGTGCCTTGGTTGCGGGCACATCCCCAGTGGGGGGTGTGCAGGAGGCGGCTGATCAATGTTTCTCTCTCATTGATGTTTCTGACTCTCTATCTCTCTCCCTTCCTCTCTGTAAAAAATCAATAAAATATATTTTTAAAAAAAGTTAAAAGCCCTATTGCAATGATAAGACATTTAAAATAATATAAACCTTATGGAATATATATTAACAGCCAATTGCACCATTTGGAATGTTGAGAATTTTCTTATTTCCCAGACAAAGCTGAAATTTTCACCCTCTTTTTTTAAACTTTTTCCAAATTCACCTCCTTCCAAGAGTGTAATAAAAATTCTGTACCCAGCCCTTGCTGGTTTGTCTCAGTGGATAGAGCGTCAGCCTGCGGACTGAAAGGTCCCAGGTTCCATTCCAGTCAAGGGCACATGCCCGGGTTGCAGGCTCGACCCCCAGTAGGGGGCGTGCAGGAGGCAGCCTATCAATGATTCTCTCTCATCACTGATGTTTCTATTTTTCTCTAATTCTCCCTTCATCTCTGAAATCAATAAAGATATATTTGAAAAAAATTAAAGCCACACACACACACACACACACACACACAAATTCTGTACCCATAAAGTGTTTGTGGATTTACGGTTGACCCTTTCCCCTGCAGGAGGCTAAGGATATGTCTCTGATAAAATCTAATAAAATTAACAATGTGGGTGTCTTTAGTATTTCAAATACTGTAGGAAGCACAAGGTGTTACTTGTAACTGTATATTCCCCAGTGGGAAACTCATAAAAACACCAAACGGTCTAGGCTGGGGAAAGAAAATGAGGACTTGGTGCTGAGCAAGTTGACTGGAAGCTATCTTTGGAACAGAGTTGAAAAGAGCAAAGGCAGACTTTCAGGAGCCTTGCGAACAGATAGGTTGCATCCAGGAAATTTCAGGGACTAGGATCAGAGGGCAAGGATAAGGAGCGCATACACTTAGAGTTGCAGCAAACTTTACAAATTACCTAGTGACTAGATTCCAGTTCAAACTGCTTCATTGTACAACAGGGAAGACTAGGTTTAATTCAGACATGGAAAAAGAAACCACCTAAAAGATGGGGCCATGTCACAGGCCAGAGAAAGCACCTAGTCTGACACCTAGTAGTTGTGCAATAAACATTTATTGAATAAAAAGGACATTGCATCTACTGATGCCAAACTTAGGGCCTAATGGTAATAAATGCAATGAAAATTGGATGGCATACTAAGGGGAAAGGAGGAGAGTGAAAGTTTTTTGAGTTCCTATTATGTGCCAGGTACTATGATAACTTCTGCTATCTGACCACCCTTGGAAAACTAACAGTAGTGTAACAACCTACATGATTAGGGCCTATGAGAAGGTTTACAGTTAACATGAGAGAAATTTGAAACAATAAGGATATTTGGATATAGATTAGATATTAAATGATATTAAGGAATAATTGTTAATTTTATTAGATTTGATCATAGTATGAAGGTTATGTTAAAAAGGTCTTTATAGGTTTGAGATGCAAATTGAAGGTTTTTGTTTGTTTGTTTATATATATTTGTATTGATTTTAGAAAAGAAGGGAGAGGGAGAGAGAGATAGAAACATCAATAATGAGAGAGAATCATTGATTGGCTGCCTCCTGCATGTCCCCTAATGGGGATCAAGCCTGCAACCCGGGCATGTGCCCTTGACCGGAATCAAACCTTGGACCCTTCAGTCTGCAGGTCGACGCTCTATCCACTGAGCCAAACCAGCTAGGGCAACATCATGTCATTTCATTTGTAAAAACTTCAGTTTGGCAATTGAGAAGTTTTGACAGTGGATTCTTAGATTTGACACCAGGATCCTCCAAAGAAAAAATAGATAAATAAGACTTCATCAAAATTCTAAAAACTTTTATGCATCAAAGTGCATTATCAAGAGATAACCCACAGAATGGGGAAATATTTGCAAATTATATATCCAATAAAAATTTAGTATCCAGAATATATAAAGAAGTCTTGTAACAACCCAACTTAAAAATGGGCAAAGGACTTGAATAGACATTTCTGCAAAGACATACAAATGGCCAACTAGAACATGAAAAGATGCTCAACATTATTGGTCTTTAAAGAAATGCAAATCAAAACCACAATGAGATACTACTTCCCACCCACTAGGATGGCTATAATCAAAAGCAGAGAAGGAGAGAGAGAGAGAGAGAGAGAGAGAGAGAGAGAGAGAGAGAGAGAGAGAGAGAAGGAAGAAGGGAATGTGCAGAATTTGGAATCTTCATACATTGCTGATGGGAATGAAAAATGGTGCAGCTGCTATGGAGAAAAAACATTTTGGAGATTCCTCAAAAAGTTAAAAATAGCCCTGGCTGGGAAGAGAGGGGGGATAGAGGAGAGAGAGAGAGAGAGAGAGAGAGAGAGAGAGAGAGCAGAAATTGGAATCTTCATAAATTGCTGATGGGAATGAAAAATGGTGTGGAAAAAACATTTTGGTGATTTCTCAAAAAATTAAAAATAGCCCTGGCTGGTGTGGCTCAGTTGGTTGAGCGTCGTTGGTGCACTGATATGTCACTGGTTTCAATCCTGGTCAGTGTACATGCCAGGTTATGCCTCAATCCCCAGTCGGGGTGCATGCAGGAGGCAATGGATTGATGTTTTTCTCTCACATCAATGTTTCTATTTCTTCCTCTCCCTCGCTCTCTAAAACCAATAAAAATACATTTTTTTAAAAGTTACCCCTAACTGGTTTGGCTCAGTGGATAGAGCATTGGCCTGTGGACTGAAGGGTCCCAGGTTTGATTCCGGTCAAGGGCATGTACCTTGGTTGCAGGCTTAATCCCCTGTAGGGGTTGTGCAGGAGGCAGCTGATCGATGTTTCTCTCTCATTGATGTTTCTAACTCTCTATCCCTCTCCCTTTCTCTCTGTAAAAATCAATAAAATATATTTTTTAAAAGTTAAACATCGAATTATCATATGATCAAGTAATTCTAATCCTAGGTATATATCTAAGAGAAGTAAAAGTATGTGTCCATATAGACACTTGTACATGAATGCTTATAGCAGCATTATTCCTAACTAGAAGCCCGGTGCATGAAATTTGTGTGTGTGTGTGGGGGGGGAGGTGTAGTGCCCTCAGCCCAGCCTGCACCCGCTCCAATCCAGGACCCCTCTGGGATCAGGCCTAAACTGGCAGTCAGACATCTCTCACAATCTGGGACCACTGGTTCCTAACTGCTCACCTGCCTGCCTTCCTGATCGCCCCTAACTGCCCCCCTGCCAGCTTGATCACCCCTAACCACCTCTGTCTGCTGACCTGATCACCTCTAACTACCCCCTACCCCCGCCGGCCTGGTAACCCCTTACTGCCCCGCCTGCCAGCCTGGTCGCCCCATGGAGCCTGCTCTTCAGTCATTTGGTCATCCCTCACTAACCCCCCTGCCGGCCTGGTCACCCCACACAGACTGCTGTTTGGTCATCCGTCTGGTTGTTTTGGTCGTGATGGCCCTGGCTTTTTATATAGTAGGATAGCCAAAAGGTGAAAACAACCCAAGTGTCCATCAGTAGATGAATAGATAAATAAATTGTAGTATAGCCATATGATGAAATATTTTCAGCCATAAAAAGGAGTGAATTGCTGATACATGTTACAGCTTGGATGATTCTTGAAAACATTATATTAAGTGAAAGAAGCCAAACACAAAAGGTCACATTTTGTATGATTCATTTATATGAAGTACCCAGAAAAGGCAAATCCATAGAGACAGAAAGCAGGTTACTGGTTGCCAGGAGTTGGCAGAAGGGAAAATAGAGTAATTAGTTAATGGGTATAGGTTGTTCTTCTGGGATGATGAAAAATGTTTGAGCCCAGCTGGTATTGCTCAGTGGTTGAGTGTCAGCCCATGAACCGGGAGGTCATGGTTTGATTCCTGGTCAGGGCACATGCCCAGGTTGCGGGCTCAGTTCCCAGTAGGGGGCATGCAAGAGGCAGCTGATCAATGTTTCTCTTTCATTGATGTTTTCATCTCTCTACCCCTCTTCTTTCTTCTTTCTAAAAATCAATAACATATATTTTAAAAACATGTTTGAAACTAGAGAGAGGTAATGGTTGCACAGCATTTTGAAAGCACTAAATTGTACATTTAAAATTATTAACTGTATAATACTATTCAAACTTTTATTTTAAAAATATTTTTATTGATTTTATTTTTAGAGAGAGAGGGAGTGGGTGGAAGAAACATCAATGTGACAGTGCAACATTGATCAGCTGCCTCCTGCATGCCCCCTACAGGGGATTGCGCCCACAGAACAGTGCCCAATCAACTGAGCCACACCAGCCAGGGCATATTATTCAACCTTTCAAAGGAAGGAAATCCTAACACTGCTACAACATCTATGAACCTTGAGGACATCATGCTGAGTGAAATAAGCCAATGACAAGGACAACTACAATATGATTCCACATATATGAGATATATAGAGTTGTCAAAATTATGGGAACAAAAAACATAAATTTTTGCCAGGGGGAGGAGGGGTAGGAGGAAATGGGTAGTTGTTCTATGAGTATAGAATTTCAATTTTGCTAGATGAAAATGTTCTAGAAATCTGTTATCTGACAATGTAAATATCGTGAACTCTACTGAACAGTACACTTAAAAATGGTTAAGAGGGCCTAGCCGGTTTGGCTCATTGGATAGAGCATCAGCCTGCGAATTGAAAGGTCCCAGGTTCAATTCCGGTCAGGGCACATGCCCAGGTTGTGGGCACAATCCCCAGTGGTGGACTTGCAAGAGGCAGCCGATCCATGATTCTCTCTCATCATGGATGTTTCTATCTCTCTCTCCCTCCTCCTTCCTCTCTGAAATCAATAAAAATATATTTTTAAAAAATGGTTAAGAGATACCTGGCTAGTGTGGCTCAGTGATTGAGCATTAACCCATGAACCAAGAGGTCACTGGTTCGATTCCCAGTCAGGACACATGCCTGGGTTGTGGGCTCCATCCCTGGTAGGGGGCCTTTGGAAGGCAGACCATCAGTGTTTCTCTCATTGGTGTTTCTCTCTCCCTCTCCCTCACTCTTCTTCTTTCTCTAAAAATCAGTGAAAACATTAAAAAATGAAACCATGAAAAAAATGGTTAAAAGGGAAAATTGTATGTGTTTTTAGCACAATTAATTTTTAAAATTTAAAAATAATTAACTATAGCCCTAGCCTGTTTGTCTCAGTAGTTAGAGCATCAGCCCATGGACTGAAGGGTCCTGGGTTTGATTCCGGTCAATGGCACATAACTGGGTTGTAGGCTCTATCCCCCGCCCTGGTTGGGGCTCAGGCGGGAGACAACCAATCGATGTGTCTCTTTCACATTGATGTTTCTCTCTGTCTCTCCCCCTCCTTGCCATTCTCTCTAAAAAAAAAAAAAAATCAATGGGAAAATATCCTCGGGTGAGGAATAACACACACACACACACACACACAAAAGGATTAACTGTATGTTATAGAATTTTAGCTCAATAGAAAAAAAGAAAAACTACAGGAAAAAAAACACCACCACCATAGGGATGGGGGTGGTAGATGAAACAAGTTTTAACACTAGAAAGACTGAAATTTAGTATATACCTATATTGCCCAAAAGCAGTCAAATTGACTGCATCGTGAAAGAATAATATCAGAGCACTCTTCACTTATGTTCCTTAGCTTTTCCAATAACTCACTTCTATTCAACATTTCTTTCATGAATTTAGGGTGCAAAAGAAATAAAATAAACAACTTATTAGAACAAGTATCACTGCATAAAGATTCGAATAACAAGTACTAGTTTAGCTTATTGAGCAACTGCAACTTATCAAGTATCGACAATTTATCATGTACTTGTATGTTATCATGTGACAGTAATCGAAAAAAAAAAAGGAAAACTGTTATTTCAATACAGAGCCGACCTGGTCATATAAGAAATTTACTCAGTTCAATAATAAGAGTCTAAAATTTCCCCAAGCAGTCAAAATGACTGCTTTTGGGCAATATAGGTATAACATATATATATATATATATATATATATATATATATATATATATATACCGGAAATGAAGGAGGGGGAGGTAACTACAATTATTAATAAATGCATTTATATGTTGTACAAAAAGTCACAAAATTCTAAGACATTGTGTCCTTATATACATAATTGTTTTTCTAATTGAAATTAAAAAGCAGTCAAAATGACTTCCTTGGGCAATCTAGTGTTAAAAAAGCCTATAACGGCCCTCCTTTTCTTGGCGGGGTTTGGGCGTGCGGTCCCGGTCCCCGTAATGTACGGAGGCAGAGGGAGAGGGCTCTGGCCGCCTGGGCGACATGTCTTCGGTGCCAACGGTTGCCCGTCCGTAGGTTCTATCCTCAAGCGCCGGGACACAGAAAAAGAAAAAAAAAAGCCTATAACTGTTGAAGCTGGGGGATGGGTACATGAGGATCCT
The DNA here is from genome assembly GCF_963259705.1 of Myotis daubentonii. Lineage (NCBI taxonomy): Eukaryota > Metazoa > Chordata > Mammalia > Chiroptera > Vespertilionidae > Myotis > Myotis daubentonii. The sequence goes on from NC_081861.1 coordinate 41,345,153, forward strand.
TTCTGCTTTTGTTTGGGATGTACAGTATATACAATTTCCATAGTGAAAAATAGAGAAATTGTGCTTGTAAAACAGTAGCAATATAATACGTATTATCTGTTTTCAGAACTGTCCTTACTTTAACAGTCTGAAGTTAATCATGCCCTAATACATTGCTTGTGTATGCTGGTTTAATGACCAAAAAAAAAAAAAAAAGACTGCAAGGAAACCAGAAAGTGTTGGGAATGATAATGTCTACCGGGACACATTCATATAGTTGTTGTTATTTTTACGTCCCTTCAAAATCTTCCTTTTTTGAAACTGATTTGAGAGAGAGGAAGGGAGAGGGAGGGAGGGAGGGAGGGAGGGAGGGAGGAAGAGAGAGAGAGAGAGAGAGAGAGAGAGAGAGAGAGAGAGAGAGAGAGAAAGAAAGAGAAAGAAAGAAAGAAAGAAAGAAAGAAAGAAAGAAAGAAAGAAAGGCACCACCCGGATCGTGGATCAAACCAACAACCTGAGTATCTGAACTGAGACTCATCAGTGCACAGGACTATGCCCCAATCAACTTAGTCACACTGGCCAGGGCTGTGATAGTCTGCTTTTTAAAATGGTGTGCCATGTCCAATAATTACTGAAAGTCCATAAAAGATTATCAGGAGAATAAAACCTTAATAAGGAATGAATGAATAGGCAATATTTATCAATTAAACATCACTGAAATATATTGTCCCCCCAGTGATTGCAGTTTCTGTGACACTCAGAACTATGCATTAAGCATATGCACCACCACCAGGACTGCCACACTGAACAATTCTAGAGAACTCCGATCACATCCTAGATTACTAGCATGGCAGCCACCTGGAGATGTGTAGGGACAGTCTGTTCAGCTGTCAGCAAATGGCCATGTGCTATATAAACTCATTCTCCTCACTTCCTGGGGATATTTTGGTTGAAAGAAAAGTTATAAATAAACAAACAAATAAATAAAAAACCAGAGTCTTACAGTACTCAAATAAGTCTGAATCTAACAAAGATAGAGTTAGAATAGTTGCAAGTGAATGCAAATAATTAGAGCTTTTGATTTCTAAAAACTCAGGAGCTAAGTAATCTGGAGTGAAATAGTGATTTCTGAAACAGCTGAATTAAAGAGAACCTACATATTATAAAACAGGGTATTTTTGTTCCTCCCTTTGCTCCAATAATATATTGTCCAATGGCTTCTTCATATTAAGTTGCAATTAAAACAAAATATAGTGGGGTAGTGATTACATGGATATGCATATGTATTCATATATATACAGGATGTTCCCCCCAAAATGTATATACATGTTGAATAATTATTAATTCCAATGGGTTAGATCTGAAAAGAAAGAAACATCAATTGAGCTATCAGCTGTTAAAATGTGTATAAATTTTGGGGGACACACACATCCTGTATAATAAAAGGCTAATATGCAAATTGACTGAATAGTGGAATGACTGATCACTATGACATGCACTGACCACCAGGGGGCAGACACTCAATGCAGGAGCTGTCCCCTGGTGGTCAGTGCTCCAGAAGCCAGGCTCATGGCTGGCGAGCACAGCAGTGGTGGCAGGAGCCTCTCCCGCCTCCGTGGCAGTGCTAATGATGTCCAAGGGTTCCCGGACTGCGAGAGGGCACAGATATGAGAGACCTCCCCACCAATGCACAAATTTCGTGCACCGGGCCTCTAGTATATATATACATACATACACACACACAGACAGTCCTCAGGTTACATTGGACTCAACATATGTCGTTTCGTGGTTACATCGCCATCTCCCATTTATTTATAAAAAAAAAAGTTCTGTCATTTTGACGTATGTACATATGTGCTTTTTATTTTTTATTTACCACAAGTAAAGGTCAGGAATTATATTTTTTAAAATTTTTTTACTGCTTCACTTCATTACTGCTGTGTATGTGCTCCATGTGAGTGATGTAGGTGCTTATGTAGGTGGGTTCCAACTTTCGGCGAAAATTGCATTATGTTGCACCATAGGAATGGATCTCTGACAAAACCCGAGGACCTACTGTATATATATATGAGTGTGCTTGTGCTTTATTATTTAAAATTCTAGCTCAATAAAATTGTGTATACATACACACACACACACACACACACACACACACTTGTCTATTTAGTCACTGTTGGCATGCCTGATGGCTCAATCTTTGGACCTCTTTGATAGCTACTACTTTCACTCCCTTGATGACCTTATGCAGTGCTCCTGGCTTTATATGCTATCTGTATCAACACTATTCAATAGAAATATAATGTGAGCCACATATATTATTTTAAATCTTTCAGTAGCCATACTAAAAGTCAAACGAAACAGGTCAAATCAATTTTAATATATTTTCTTTAAGCCAATATATCCAAAATATTATAATTTCATCATGTGACCAATATAAAATAATTATGTAGCCAGTGGCTACTGTACTAGACAGCACAAATCTATATGCTGACAATTTCCAAATTTATTTATCCAGCTCATATCTCACTCCTGAACTGCAGATTTGTACATCTAAGCATCTATTCAACTGCCCTACTCGGGTTTAGTATCTCAAACCTATTATGTCCAAAACAAAGTTTGTCATCTTTCCCAAAAATAATTTCAAAGGTTTACACATTCAGTTAATGGCAGCTCTATTTTTTCCAGTTGTTCAGTCCCAAAACCTTGGAGCCATCCTAGGCTCCTTCTTTCTCTCACCCCATAACCAGTTCATCAACAAATCCTGGTGGCTCAACTTTCCAAATATAAGACCATTTCTCACCACCTTCAATGTCAATACTCTGGTCCAAAGCACAGTCATCTCCTAACTAGGTAATGAATCAGCCTCCCAGTGGACTTCTTGCCTGCAGCCTTTGCTCCTTTCAGTTTGTTCACAACAAAGTAACCAAAGTGATCCTGTTAAAATGAAAATCAGTTCACAACCGTCGGCTTGGAACCCTCCACTGGCTCCTCATTTCACTTAGCAAAAGCCAAGGTCCTTACAAAAGTTTCAACTTTCTAGTGCCCTCTCAGCCCTCCTCTCTATTCTCCTCCTGGTTCACTTCACCAGGTCCAATGGCTTCCTTGCTGTTTCTCAAATATGCCAGGAAAGCACAGTCTTTAGGCATTTACACTTGTCCCCTCTTTCTGGAATGGTGTTACCACAGACATCCATGTGGCTCCCTCTCTGCCCTCCTTCCAGCCTTTGCTTCAATGTTACCTTCTCAGTGGGGCCTACCCTGAACTCCCTATTTAAAACTGCAACCCTTGCTGCCTGGCCGGCATGGCTCAGTGGTTGAGTGTCCACCTACAAACCAGGAGGTCTCGGTTCATATTCCCAGTCAGTGCACATACCTGGGTTGTGGGCTAGATCCCCAGTGGGGTGTGCAGGAGGCAGCCAATCAATGATCCTCTCTCATCATTGATGCTTCTCTCTCTCTCTCCCTCTCCTTTCCTCTCTGAAATCAATAAAAATATACTATACTAAAAAAAAATAAAACTGCAACTCATGCTCACCCCAGACTCCCTATTCATTTTCTCTTCCCTGTTTTATTTTCTACCCAAAGCACTTATTACCTATCAATTTTGTTTAGTGTTTGTCTCTCCCTAGTAGAATATAAGTTCTGTGTAGGCTGAGGGGGTTTTTTTGTCTGTTTTATTCATCACTATATCCACAGCACCCAGAACAGTGCTTGGCACATAGTAGGCACTCAATAAATATTAGTTGTGTGATTGAATTATATAAAATTCCCATTCAGCACCATTGTTCATAATATGAAGAAAGTATGCAATAAAAAGACACAAAGCACTTTTCTCATTTTTAAACACTGCTTTTCATGTCATATTTTATAATCAAACTTGAAAATACAATATATCTAAGCTTAATATATTTTATTCTTTTTTATTGATTTGAGAGAGAGCGAGAAAGAGAGAGAGAAACATCGATTTGTTGTTCCACTTCTTTATGCATTAATTGGCTGCTTCTTGTATGTACCCTGACAAGGGATCAAACCCACAACCTTTGCATATCAGGACAACATTCTAACCAACTGAACTACCCGGCCAGGGCAATATATTTTATTCTTAATAAAATAAAAAATAATTTAATCTTCTATATGTGTTGTCATAGTTATTTTGGTAGCTTGTAAAGTTTCTAAAGCATGTGAATCAAATTGTACTAATTTCTTAGAGCAAGCAATTTGCCAGTAAAACGTTTTTGTTCTTTGGTTGTCTACTTTAATTCAAATAAGCATTATCCCTTGAGTTCCTAGTAGAGTTCCAGCCACGTGTGATAATTTTCAGAGTGTCCCTTGGTCAAACACACATGGTAAATGCCACTGAGTCTATTACAAGCATGTCAAACTCAAAGGCTAACACGGGCCAAATAAACAAGTTTTAAGTTTATGTGGGCCACAAAAATACAAAAGCTCCAATTTTCATAGAAACATAGGTTTATTTCGATAGAGACATGCTGAAGACAAAGGGCTAAAATAAATGAGTAATCATTAACATAAAATAACAGAACATTTTAATAAAAATTAATATGTTTTCTTGAACATTAACTTACCAGACACTGAATAACTGCACAAATTAATAAGTGTAACGCAAATAAACCTATTTTCCTTGTTATCTGAAAGTGAAATATTTCCTGTTGCGCACACCAAACAAGTCAGTCCAAGACTAATGACATGGCAATCAGCTGCTAAAATATTCACTGCTAGTATTAGTGGAGAGAAACGGTGCGCCCTGCGCGTAAGGCACATAAGGGAAATGAATGCAACACGATTATAGTAATTAGTCATTAGCAAACGTTGTTGTTCATTTTTAATAATTATGTACAACAGGATATTGCAAAAATTAAGTTACCAGGAATGTTTATTAAAACGTTTCTTACATACCGTTATATTGGCTGGGCCACAAAAATATTCATTGTAGGCCCCATGTGGCCCACAGGCTGGGAGTTTGACATGCTTGGTCTATTATCCTCTGGAAACTATTCCATCTCCTTGGTCCTTTACTTAATTTTCCGGACTTCTTCCTGTTTAGTGAATTCAGGTGGTTACTTGCTCTTCTTTTCTCCTGATTTGTGAATACAAGAGAGCTCAAATCTATCCACATCAACTCCTGCTTGGCCATTGTATTGCTTTGCCTCTAGTAGCCAGAGAGCAATTTTTCCCTCTTAGCGGAATTTTTTTTGGTATCTAATCCTTTATGATTATTGATTTTGGTTTCATTTTTCTCTTGAAATGGCTAAAAATGTCAATGTATTTTTGACTTCCTCTCCTCACAGTACTCTTTCTGAGATTCTCTTTTTCTGCTATGGTGACTGGTAGTCCATTCTGGAAAATTCTTTCTTCATATCCTCTTTGCACAAGCTAAAAATTTTGGACAGATATAATATATATACATAGAATTATACATATTATGTTTGTGCATGTTTACATTTTTGTTCACAGTGACAATTTTTGAATAGTCTGTTAATTAGTATTGTGAATGACTAAAATATATCCCATTATATATACCTATTGCTATGGTCTGAATAGCTGCATTCCCCTAAAATTCATATTTTGAAATTTAACCCCCAATGTGATGATATCAGAAAGTGGGTTTTAAGAGGTGATTAGGTCATGGGGGCAGAACTCGCATGAATGGGTATAGTGCTCTTATCAAAGAGACTGCACAGAGCTCCCCCTCTACCATGTGAGGATGCAAAGAGAAGTCTGTGACCTGGAAGTGGTCTCTCACCCAACCATGCTGGCACATTAATCTCATACTTCTAGCACCTAGAACTGTAAGAAATAAATTTATATTCTTTATTAGTGATCCCATTTGTCGTATTTCATTATAGCAGCCTGAATGGATTAAGATATATATATATATATATATATATATATATATATATATATATATATATTCGTATATACATATGTATGTACACACATACATGTATATACATACATAAAGTCTGTGATGTACTTCCCATGTAAGTTTTTCTACTTTTGCTATATATATATTTATCTTTAAACAATAGTGTCTTCCCCTCCTTTTCATGGTTCATCTTCTAAAATGAATGGGCTACTACTGCTTCCTCTTCCTTTAATGCTCACTTGTTCCTTAGGTGTCTGCTACCTGGACTCTCATCTTCTCACCTGAAAGTCATCACCATATTCAATAACGTTTCCTCAGTACTCCTGACCTGACTACACATTATTCCTCATCCCCTCCCTCTGCCATCTCTTCTCCAATGAACACTCTTTAAGGCTTGGTCCCTGTGACGTGATGAAGGACAGGGACTTAGAGCCAATTTCTTGCTTTGCCACTCCCTCTTGGCAGGCTAGTTTCCTCTCCCAACTTCTGGCTTCACACGTCCTAATGTACATTTCAAGCTGGATGTTCTGCGGTTTCCCTAAGATGAACGTGTCAGAAATAAAGCTCCTTATCTTCTACAAAGCCAGCTTCCCTAGCTTCTCTCTTCCTGTCAATAACATCATCACCAGACAACTGAGTCATCTTTGACTCCTTTCTTGACTGACTTCACACCCACTCTATCAATCACCTAGTCCTTTTTTTTTTTAAGTCCCACCAGTTTAATCACAATAAAAACACCACAAATGGAAAACAGTGGGTAGGGAAGAGGCCCCTAAGCCAGGGACACAGGGAGCCCTGTTCATGGCACGAGGCCAGGCTGCTGGGTCTCCTGGTATTGCTGTTGCTATGAGGTCAGGGGGTAGCGATTGTCCTGTGGGAACCACCATTCACCTGGGTTGAGGACCCTTGCTTCTGGGGTGTGCTCAGCTTCTGCATGCCTCTGATCTTGTAACTCAACCTTGACTTTGGCAGCCCTGTTTCATCAACTCTCCAGCTCAGGGATCTCAGCTTCCAGGCAGTCATAGAGTAAGCTGCTTCAGGATCCACTCCTCCAGGTTCAAGGCGTTTCTTTACTTCCTTAACACAGTGGTTCTTAACCTTGGCTGCACATTAGAATCACCTGGGAATCTTTTTAAAATCCTGATTTCTGGGCCTCAACCTCCGGAAATTCTGTTTCTTTGTTATGGGGTGGGGCCACAACATTAGTAACAAAGAAACAGAATTTCTGGAGGATGAGGCCCAGAAATCAGGATTTTTAAAAGATTCCCAGGTGATTCTAATGTGCAGCCAAGCTTGAGAACCACCGCTAACACCTCATTGGGCCCTCGCCTGCAGCCCCAGGGGGACTCTGAAAGTAGACCCGGGGCCCTGGCTGTCACTGCCTGGCCTGTGGCCACCAACACTGCTCCCTGCACTGAGCTACTGTCTGCCAAAGCAGCTGCTGGGGCCACGTGCGGCCTTCCAGGTATTCCCAGCGCTGCTGACTCCAGGACGCCCACCGGCCTGCTGCGGCCCGCTGGCTCTGGTTAGCTGGTGGGCTCTGCTTCCCGCAGCTCCGTGCTGAGGGCGGTGGCAGGGACACTCGGGGACAACTGCAGGATGCGGAGCCTCACCTAGTCTTATTGATTCTTTTTTTTAATGTTTGAATTTATGAAATATTTCAAACACATAGGAAGCAGCAGAGAATAAATACCTGCTTAACTACTCAGACATGACAAATCTTAATATGTTGTCATATAGGCTTCAGAGTTGTTGTTTTTTAATGTCCTACTTTTATTGAGATATACTTGACATAAATCAATTATAAGTTTAGTTTAAGGTATACCGCACAATGACTTCACATACACATATTGCAAAATGATTACTACAATGCGTTTATTAACATCTATCTCCTGTGTAGTTCAAAAGATTTTCAGGGGCCCTAGCTAGTTTGGCTCAGTGGACAGAGAGCCGGACTGAGGATTGAAGGGTCCCGGGTTCAGTTCCAGTCAAGGGCACATGCAGGCTCCATCCCCAGTAGGGGGCGTGCAAGAGGCAGTTGATTAATGATTCTCTCTCATCATTGATATTTCTATCTCTCCCTCTCCCTTCCTTTCAGAAATATTTTTTTAAAAATAGGGAAAGGGTGAATAAAATTATGTTTAAAAAGATTTTCAATAAATAAAACTTTAATACATTTGAAATCTCTACCTCCCCTCAATCCTATTCCCCACTCCCATAGAGGTAATCCACTATCTAAATTCTGTGTATAACTTCCCATGCAAGGTTTTATACTTTTTCTACAAATCCAAATATCCATAAATAATATACTGTATAGTATTGTTTTGTGTATTTTAAATTTTTACATAAATGGTATATTGTACATATCATCCTACAACTTGTGTTTATAATTCAACGTAATGATTTTGAGTCTTATCCATATTAATACATTCTGGTTCATTCCTTTGAATTGCTATATAGTATTCCATTATATGAATATACTACAGTTTATTTCCCCATTCTCTTATTCACTTATAGGTTATTTCCTATTTTTCACCATCACAAATGATATTGGAATCAATATTATTTTTGTTGTTGTTAATCCTCACCCGAGGATATTTTTCCATTGATTTTTAGAGAGAGTGGAAGGGAGGGGAGAGACACACAGAGAGAAACATTGATGTGAGAGAGACACATCGATTGGTTGCCTCCTACACGAGTCCTAACCAGGTCCAGGGATTGAGCCCTCAACAGTACCTGTCCTTGACCTGAATCAAACCCAGGACTGTTCTTCGGTCCTTGGGCCAACGCTCTGTCCACTGAGCCAAACCGGCTAGGGCAGAATGAATATTCTTGTATATGCTTCCTTGTGCACCTATGTAAGAGTTTTGCTGCAGTTTGTATAGGCAAGCCCACCCTTACCTTTCCCATAAACTAGCAAATTGTTCTTCAAAGTGGTGGGACAGTGCTGAACAGCAATTTATGAAAATTCCCCTTTCTCCTCATCGTCATGATTATTTGCTGTTATCAAACTTTCTTTTAAAACCATTGACATTGTTTTCATATTTAAGTATTTAGCGTTGGATTCATTTTTGTGCATGGTGTGTAGTAGTGAGCTAATATTATCAATCTCTTTCAATTTGAACAACCTGCTTTCTAACACCATTTAGAACTAGTCCATACTCTCTCCTCTTATTTGTCAAGTCATCTCTATCATATTCCAGGTTTCTGTATGTGGATGAGTCTGTTCTGGCTTCTCTGTTGCATTCCACTGAACCTCTTTTCTATCCCTGCACCATAGGGTCTGCATTGTTAAGATCTTTCCAATGAGTCATCATATCTGGTAAGGAAAATCCTCTCATATTGTTCTTCATCAAAATGTGTTGGTTATTGGTACATTTCCACATGAATTGGAGAATCATCTTATCAAATTTGACCAAAAAAACTATAGAGGTTTTTTATTGGAATTGTATTGAATTTATGAATCAACTGGGGGAGAAATTATCTCTTTATGATATTAAGTTTTGCCATTACTGAACATGATGTATCCTCTCTTTAGTAATGTCATATTATAATTTTCACCAGAAAGGCTTCACATATCTTCTGTTAAATTTACTTAACAGAAAGCTGATTATTTAGCAGCTTCGGTCCTGTAGTGAGTATGATCTTTTTTTCCTTTTATTTTTTTATTAGTCATTCTTATTATATAGAACCTATTTTTAACAGCAATCTTGCTGAATTCTTTTATGTGTTCTCATAGTTTGTGGATTATCTTGCATTTTCTAAATAGTCAATAATATAATCTACAAGTGACAACAATGTTGTTTCTTCCTTTCCAATTCTTACACTTTTATTTCTCTCTTATTGCATTGGCTAGACACTCGAGTGCAATGTTGTATAGAAGGCACAATTTCCATATTAATGAGAATGCTTCTAAAGTACTGGTAACATCAAGGATGATTCTGCTATAAGGTTTTAGTAGACACTCTTTATCAACCTAAGGATGTTCCCTTCTATTCCAAGCTTGCCATAGTTTTATCATTAATGAGTAGTGAATTTTATCAGACACTTTCCCCCCCTGGATATATTGATGTGATTACATATTTTTCACCTAGAGGAGACATTGTAGATTTTTAAGTTCAATCCCTTAATTTTTCTAAAGACAATGAGAAACCATTGAAGAGTTTTAAGCCAAGGAATAATATCATCCAACTTAATGTTTACTAAGTTTATTATCACTGCTTTGTGAAGAATGGATTGTAGGGGCCACAAATGGAAGCAAGAAGGCCAGTTAAAAGGGAATTACAGTAGCTCAGACTAGAGTAGTAGGAGTAAGAATGAAAATATACAGACAGTATATATATATATATATATATATATATATATATATATATATATATATATGAATTTTTTAAAATATAGCACTTTACAGGACCTGTTGAAGAATGGATGTATGGATGATATCAGGGCTAGATAGGAAGGAAGAACCAAGGATGACTCCCAGATTTAGGGCTTTACAAATTGGGTGGATGGTTGCACCATTTATTTATATGGGAAAGCTTAGTGGGGATTACAGGGGACTTTAGGGAAGGGATCAAGCGTGGAATTTTGGACTTATTGAGTTTGAGATGTTTGTGATAAAGGCGAGTGAAATTCTCTAAGCCTGCCTGTGGAGTGCTTGTATTGGCCTTTCTACATGGATGTACTGTAGAGTACCCAATGATGGAGAAAGGAAGCTTCTCTTCCCTTCTATTAGACATATAAATCTCAGTACTGGCCAGGCCTATTATTCTCGTCTGTTTCCACAATTCCCTGCTGAAGCAAGTTGCCTTAGGCTGCTCCTTAATGGTTGCCAATGATTTGTACCACAGATGGACATTTATGGTATCAATCCATAGACTGGCTGGCAACATCAGAGTTGGCCTGTTGCAATAGTCTCTGTCCATTATGGGTATTTGTAATTAACTTGGTCAGAGTCTCTTCTTCTGGAATCAAATACATAGTGTCAGAAGAAGAAAAAAAGACATAGAAAGAGGAGACAGCCTCAGAGTCTTATTGACAGAGTGCTAACTGTAGATCCACAATTCTTTTAGCTGAAAGAGTAACAACAGTCCCCAAATCTTCCATCAGGAAAGAAAATAACATAGAACAGAAACTACCTTATAGTAAGAAATATTTTTAAGGCTGCTATAAATATTTAAGCAGTAGCTACAAATGTGTTTGGAAAAAAATTTATTTGATTTTTAAAAATCAATATCACATATATTAATTTTGCAAAAAGCACCTTTGTTTAAGAATTTAAACATTGTTTCTTCACAAGAACTTAACATACAAACTAGAGGCCTGGTGCAGAGATTTGTGCACCAGTGGAGTCCCTTGGGGATTGGGTTGAAACCGGGAGTCCGACATCCCCCTAGGGGTCTCGGAGTGCGAGAAGGCACTCTGCAAAGTTGCTGTTGCTTGGCAGCTCCTGCATTGAGCACCTGCCCCCTGGTGGTCAGTGCACATCATAGCAACCAGTTGGATGGTCGGATGGTCGGATGGTCGGATGATTGGCTAGTCACTTGGCTTTTATATATATACTAGGGGCCCGATACATGAAGATTCGTGCACTGGGGGTGGGTCCCTCAGCCTGACCTGCACCCTCTCCAATCTGGGAGCCCTCAAGGGAGCCCTTTCCAATCCGGGAGTTTCTGTCTGTCTTTGCAATCATATGACTGATTGTCTGAGACCCCAACCAGTTTGGTTTGTTGCTCATAGAATAATAGAGGCATTTTTTTTTCTTTGCTTCATTGGTGGAGATTTCCTGGAAGTTTTAGGATATCTTCCCTTTAATTTTTCTTAGACACTCTGATTTTACGTATGTCTCTCACCTTTGCTTTACCTCTGTCCCCCACTGCAACAGTAACTTGCTCCAGGCTCACTTTGCTCTAATGTTTGGGACAGTGATGGCAAACCTTTTGAGCTCAGCGTGTCAGCATTTTGAAAAACCCTAACTTAAATCTGGTGCCATGTCACATAGAGAAATTTTTTGATATTTGCAACCATAGTAAAACAAAGACTTATATTTTTGATATTTATTTTATATATTTAAATGCCATTTAACAAAGAAAAATCAACCAAAAAAATGAGTTCGTGTGTCACCTCTGACACGCGTGTCATAGGTTCGCCATCACTGGTCTAGTAGATCTGTCTGCCACCAGAACTACAATTCCCAGCATTCCTGGTGCTCATCACACTCTAGGCTTCCGCTTCAGGTCCTGGGTTTGCCACCAGAACTACTATTCCCGGAATTCCTGGTGCTCCCTGTGCTCTTAGTTTTCCCTTCCTGCTCTGTCTCCATCCCACGGCCTCCCACTCTGCCAGGTCCTCCAAGCAGCCAGCTCTCCCTCTCTGCTCTCCATCTAGCAGCTTGGGGAGCCAAGTTCCCCAAACCACTCCACTCTCTGCCAGTTCTCCCACTCTGCTCTCCGCCCAGCGGCTTGGGGGAGTGACTGAGGGAGCCATGTCCCCCCAAGCTGCTGGCTCTCCTGCTCTGCTCGCCACCTGGTGCCTGTGTATGCAAATTAACCCACCATCTTTGTCGTGTTAATTTGCATACTCACTCCTGATTGGCTGGTGAGTGTAGTGGAGGGATGGTCAATTTACCTGTTTCTATTTTATTATATAGGATAGATATCTCAATCACAACATTTTTTTAAAAAATTGTAGAATAATATTATCCTGAAAAATTAGAAATAAACCTATGTTGAATATAGCTATTAAATCCATTATAGTATATCCATTTAAAAATCATATTTTCTGCAATTATTTGAAAAATGGTAATATTAAATTTCTTAAAATGAGATTTTTTTAATGAAAAAAGAGTGAGTTTATTGATGTATAATTTATGTACAGTGGAAATCACTTTCTTTTTTATTTTTTTTTTAGCTTTTTTCCTTTATTGATTAAGATATTACAAATGTGTCCTTATCTCCCCCAATGTCCTCTCATCCCCAAATCCTGCCCTCACCCTCATCCCTGTTGTCCACATCCATCACTTATGCTTATATGTATGCATACAAGTCCTTTGATTGATCTCTCTCCATCACCCCCATCCTCCCCTACCTTCCCTCTGGGTTTTGAGCATCTGATCAATGCTTCTCTGTCTCTATATCTGTTTTTGTTCATTGGTTTATGTTGTTCATTATAATCCACAAATGAGTGAGAGCATGTGATATTTATCTTTCTCTGGCTGACTTATTTCACTTAGCATAATGCTCTCAAGCTCCATCCATGCTGTTGCAAATGCTAGGAGTTCCTTCCTTTTTACCGCAGCATAATATTCCATTGTGTAGATGTGCCAAAGTTTTTTAATCCACTCATCTGCTGATGGGCACTTAGGCTGTTTACAAATCTTAGCTATGGTGAATTGTGCTGCTATGAACATAGGGATGTATATATCCTTTCTGATTGGTGTTTCTGGTTTCTTGAGATATATTCCTAGAAGTGGGATCACTGCATCAAATGGAAGTTCCATTTTTAGTTTTTTGAGGAAACTCCATACTGTTCTCCACAGTGGCTGCACCAGTTTGCATTCCCACCAGCAGTGCACGAGGGTTCCTTTTTCTCCCATCCTTGCCAGCATTTGTCATTATAGTATATCCGTTTTAAAATCATGTTTTCTGCAATTATTTGAAAAATGGTAATATTAAATTTCTTAAAGTGAGATTTAAAAAAAATGTAGATAAAGTATTACTCTAAGCCCTGCAGAGGTAGTTCAATTGGTTAGAGCCGTGGTTGGCAAACTGCGGCTCACGAGCCACATGCGGCTCTTTGGCCCTTAAGTGTGGCTCTTCCTAAGCCTTAGGAGTACCCTAATTAAGTTAATAACAATGTACCTACCTATATAGTTAAGTTTAAAAAATTTGGCTTTCAAAAGAAATTTCAATCGTTGTACTGTTGATATTTGTCTCTGTTGACTAATGAGTTTGCCGACCACTGGGTTAGAGCGTTGGCCTATTATGCCAATGTTGTGGGTTTGATCCCCAGTCAGGGCACATGCAAGAATCAATCAATGAATATATAAATAAGTGGAGCAACCAACTTATCGATGTTTTCTCTCTCTGTGTGTCTCTCTCTCCCCCTTCCTCTTTCTAAAATCATTCAATAAAAAATGAAAATTAAAAAATTATTGTAGCCCTGGCCTGTTTGGCTTAGTTGGTTGGAGAACTGTCCAGTACACCAAAAAGCTGTGGGTTGAATCCCAGTCAGGGCATGTACCCAAGTTGTTGGTTCAAAGCCCTGGTCGGGGCACTTGTGGGAGGCAGCCAATTTATGTTTCTCACATCAATGTTACCCCTCTCTCCCTTCCTCTCTCTAAAAAAATCATATTAAAAAATCACCCTAATTTTGTATGTGTGAGTATATACTTCTTTTGTCCACAGCCCCTAGAAGATGCTAGTAAAATATCAGGCTTTGTTGCTCTATCCTTCATGGCATGTCTTTCCTGTTTTCTAAGCACAAGGCTCTTTTTGACTAGAACAGTGGTTCTCAACCTGTGGGTCGTGACCCCTTTGGGGGTTGAACGACCCTTTCACAGGGGTCGCCTAAGACCATCGGAAAACACATATATAATTACATATTGTTTTTGTGATTAATCACTATGCATTAATTATGTTCAGATTGTAACAATGAGATTGGGGGTCACCACAACATGAGGAACTGTATTAAAGGGTCACGGCATTAGGAAGGTTGAGAACCACTGGACTAGAACCTCTGAAAATGCAACACTTATTTCTACCTCAGGGCTTTCCAACTGCTTCTTCTTGCTTCCTGAAATCCTCTCTCATTTCATTTATTTTTATTCTTAATTTACCTCTTCAAAAATTAATTTACTTTTATTGAAATACTAGAGGCCCAGTGCACAAAATTCATGCGCTTGGGGGGTGTCCCTCAGCCCAGCCTGCACCCTCTCCAATCTGGAACCCCTTGGGGGATGTCCAACTGCCGGTTTAGGCCCGATCTTCCAACTGCCTGTCAGACATCCCTCTCACAATCCAGGACTGCTGGCTCCCAACAGCTCGCCTGCCTGCCTGCCTGCCTGCCTGATTGCCCCTAACTGCATCTGCTTGCCAGCCTGAACACCCCCTAACCCCTCCCCTGACAGCCTGATTGCCCCTAACTGCCCCCCCCCGCCGGCCTGGTTGCCCCTAACTGCCATCCCCTACAGGCTTGGTCCCCCCCAACTGCCCTCCCCTGCGGGCCTGGTAGCCCCCATCTGCCATCCCCTGCTGGCCTGGATCCCCCCAACTGCCCTCCCCTGCCAGCCTGGTCACCCCTAACTGCCCTCCTCTGCTGGCCTGGTTGCCCCTAACTGCCCTCCCCTGCCAGCCTGGTCGCCCCTAACTGCCCTTCCATGTAGACCTGGTCGCCCCTAATTGCCATTCCCTGCAGGCCTGGTTGCCCCCAACTGATCTCCCCTGCAGGCCTGAT
This sequence comes from Myotis daubentonii, assembly GCF_963259705.1. NCBI lineage: Eukaryota > Metazoa > Chordata > Mammalia > Chiroptera > Vespertilionidae > Myotis > Myotis daubentonii. Next base: position 41,360,468 of record NC_081861.1, read on the forward strand.
CACTCACAACTGCCCTCCCCTGCTGGCCATCTTGTGGCGGCTATCTTGTGACCACATGGGGGCAGCCATCTTGTGCGAGGGTATGATGGTCAATTTGCATATTACCTCTTTATTATATAGGATAATTGACATTGGGTAAGGTTAAAGTGTACAATGCACTGATTTGATACATTGATATATTGCAATATCATTACCACCCGTAGAAACACATCACATAATTATTATTTTTTTTGTGTGGTGAGAACAGTAAAGATCTAGTCTCTTAGCAACTTTTGAAGTTTATAATACAGTATTGTTGTCTGTAATCACTAGGCTGTGCATTAGATCTTCAGGGCTTATTTATCTAGTAGTTGCAAGTTTGTACCCATAAACAACATCTTCTCAATTCCCCTAACCTCAGCCTCTGGTAACCACCATTCTACTCTCTGGTTTTACAAGTTAGGCTTTTAATTTTATTTTTAATTTTTCCTTTTTATTGAATTTATTGGAGATGACACTGGTTAACAAAATTATATAGGATTCAGGTACACAATTTTACAACACATCATTTATATACTTCATTGTGTTTTCACCACCCCAAGTCTCCATCCATCACCATTTATCCCCCTAAACCTTCCTTCATTTCCCTGCACCCCGACCCACCACCCCAGCAATCACAACGCTGTTGTCTGTGTCCATGAGTTCTCTCTTTTTTTGTGGTGGGGGGCAAGTTAGGCTTTTTTTGGTTCCACACCTATGTGATATAGTTTTTGTCTGCCTCATCTCATTGAGCATAGTACGTACTATCCTCAAGGTCTATTTTGCAAATAGCAGAATGACCTTCTTTTTTGTGAATGAATAATGTTCCATTGTATATGCATGCCACATGTTCTTTATTCATTTATCTGTTGACAGACACTTAGGTTGTTTGCATATCTTGGTTATTGTGAATAATGCTAGAGTGAACATGGGGGTGCAATTATCTCTTCAATATCCTGTTTCCATTTTATTTTGTTATACAACTAGAAGTAGGATTGCTGGATCATATGGTAGTTTTATAATTTTTCGAGGAACCTCCATACTGTTTTCCATAGTGGCTGCACAATTTGCATTCCTACCAACAGTACACAAGAATTCCCTTTTCTTCACATCCTCCTAGCTTGCTATCCATTACCTTTTTTAAAATAGCAATTCTAACATGTGTGAGATAATATCTCACTGTGGTTTTGATTGGCATTTCCCTGATGATTAGTGATGTTGAGCATCTTTTCATGTTTATTGTCATCTGTATGTCTTCCATGGAGAAATGTCTATTTAATTCCTCTGCCTATTTTTTAATCAGATAATTTGTGTGTTTTTTTCCTGTTGAGTTGTATAAGTTCTTTAAATAAATAAATAAATATATATATATATATATATATATATATATATATATATATATATAATTGATTTTAACAGAGAGGAAGAGAGAAGGATAGAGAGCCAGAAATATCGATGAGAGAGAAACACCAATCAGCTGCCTCCTGCACACCCCCCACTGGGGATGTGCCCGCAACCAAGGTACATGCCCTTGACTGGAATCGAACCTGTGACCCTTAAGTCTGCAGGCTGACGCTCTATCCACTAAGCCAAACTGGTCAGGGCTGTATAAGTTCTTTATATATTTTAGTATTAATCCCTTATCAGATATGTGGTTTGAATATATTTTCTCCTATTTTGTAGGTTGCCTATGAATTTTGTTGGTTGTTCTTTTGCTGTGAAACAATAATTTAAATTATTTTCTGAAACTGGTAAAAAGTATTAGAGATGAGGTTCTTTGGTGAGCAACACCCTAAGCATTGTGAGCAAAAAGAAGAGGAAAGAGAAATGTTAACTTGTGCTTGATGATATTTCAGGTTTAATAAAGATGTCGAATTGTGTTATCATCAATAAGGGTTTAATCTGCAACATTTACAGAGAACTCATACAACTTAACAAAAGAAAGATAAACAACCAAATCAAAAAATGGGCAACTGACCTAAATAGACACTTTTCAAAATAAGACAGAAAGAAGGACAAGAGACATATGAAAACATGCTCAAAGTCACTAATCATCCGAGAGATGCAAATCAAAACAACAATGCAGTACCATCTCACACCTGTCAGAATGGCTATCATCAACAAATCAACAAACAACAAGTAATGGTGAGGATGTGGAGAAAAAGAAACCCTTGTGCACTGCTGGCGGGAATGCAGACTGGTGCAGCCACTGTGGAGAACAGTATGGAGTTTCCTCAAAAAACTAAAAATGGAACTTCCATTTGATGCAGTGATCCCACTTCTAGGAATATATCTCAAGAAACCAGAAACACCAATCAGAAAGGATATATACATCCCTATGTTCATAGCAGCACAATTCACCATAGCTAAGATTTGTAAACAGCCTAAGTGCCCATCAGCAGATGAGTGGATTAAAAAACTGTGGTACACCTACACAATGGAATACTATGCTACAGTAAAAGGGAAGGAATTCTCACCATTTGCAACAGCATGGATGGAACTGGAGAACATTATGCTAAGTGAAATAAACCAGTCAGAGAAATATGAAAATCACATGATCTCACTCATTTATGGAATACTAGAGGCCCGGTGCATGAAAATTTTTTGCACTCAGGGGGTCCCTCAGCCTGGCTTGTGCCCTCTCGCAGTCCGGGACCCCTCGGGGGATGTCCACCTGCCGGCTTAGGCCTGCTCCCTGGGAGATTGGGCCTAAGCTGGCAGTCAGATATCACTCTGGCTGCTTGGGAGCCCTCGGGGGGTGTGCAACGCATGCAGAGAGTGGACCTAAGTTGTACTTGGATATCCTTAGCGCTGCAGAGGAGGCGGGAGAGGCTCTTGCCAATGCCGCTGTGCTTGTAGCCATGAGCCTGGCTTGTGGCTGAGCAGAGCTCCCCCTGTGGGAGCGCACTGACCACCAGGGGGCAGCTTCTGCATTGAGCGTCTGCCCCCTGGTGGTCAGTGCACATCATAGCGACCAGTTGTTCTGGTTGTTCCACCCTTAGGGTCAATTTGCATATTATCCTTTTATTATATAGGACTAGAGGCCCAGTGCACAAAAATTTGTGCACTCTGGTGGGTCCCTCAGCCCGCCCTGTGCCCTCTCGCAATCTGGGGCCCCTTGGGGGCCCCTTCCCCTGGCTGCTGGCACCAGTTTTCCTCCGGTGTCCAGAACTCAGGCCTTCACTCTTCGCTGGGAGGGGCCGGCACGGTGGGCGAGGGGCTTAGCTCTTTTAAAAATACTTCTGAATGTTTGGTAAATAACCCTGTAGGAATCTACTTTCTGAAACATGTTGGTTGTTAAGGGCTGATTTGGGTAATCAACAAAATGTATGTTAAAATCCTGGAAAACCAAGATGGCGGCATAGGTTAACGCCGGATTGCCGCCTCGAACAACCAATTCAAGGGTACACCTAAAAGATGGAATGAACATCATCCAGAACCACAGGAAGGCTGGCTGAGTGGAAATTCTACAACTAGGAGGAAAGAGAATATCATACCCAGACTCAGAGGAGGCGCAGTGCTGAAGTGAAATACTCAGGTGCGGAGTGCGCGCGTGGAGCGGACTGGCGGCAGAGGGCACAGTTGTTGTTTTCAATCGGGAGGAAGTTTCAGACTCTGAGCTCCAGATCCGGGCGAGTCTCTAGGGACCCAGACTCAAACGGGAGAAGCGGGACTATCTGGCTTTGGTCGGAACTCGAAGGCAGCTTTCTCTTCGAGGTTTGCAGCAGTTGCTGGGACTCTGTGAGGCAGAGCACCTAGGGATGCAACTGAGAGCAGCCATAACTGCTCGCTCTGCCCGCCCTGTTTGATCCAGTGCGAACCGCCCTGCCCAAGCCCTGCACAGAGCCATTTGCCAGATAGCCTCAGGAAAAGGCTAGATTAGCACCTCCCCAGAGGACAGAAGTTTTCCCACTGCAGACACAGCTGACTCTCATAGCCAGTTGGCCTGGAGGTCAAATCCCCCCAGTATTAACTACAACAATCAAGGCTTAACTACAACAAGACTGCACACAAAGACCAATAGGGGGTGCACCAAGAAAGCATAAAAAAAAATGCGGAGACAAAGAAACAGGACAAAATTGTCCATGGAGGATATAGAGTTCAGAACCACACTTTTAAGGTCTCTCAAGAACTGTCTAGAAGCTGCCGATAAACTTAATGAGATCTACAAGAAATCTAATGAGACCCTCGATCTTATGATAAAGAACCAACTAGAAATTAAGCATACACAGACTGAAATAATGAATACTATACAGACTCCCAACAGCAGACCAGAGGAGCGCAAGAATCAAGTCAAAGATTTGAAATGCGAAGAAGAAAAAAACACCCAACTGGAAAAACAAAATGAAAAAAGAATCCGAAAATACGAAGATAGTGTAAGGAGCCTCTGGGACAGCTTCAAGGGTACCAACATCAGAATTATAGGGGTGCCAGAAGATGAGAGAGAGCAAGATATTGAAAACCTATTTGAAGAAATAATGACAGAAAACTTCCCCCACCTGGTGAAAGAAATAGACCTACAGGTCCAGGAAGCGCAGAGAACCCCAAACAAAAGAAATCCAAAGAGGACCACACCAAGACACATCATAATTAAAATGCCAAGAGCAAAAGACAAAGAGAAAATCCTAAAAGCAGCAAGAGAAAGAAACTCAGTTACCTAAAAGGGAATACCCATACGACTGTCAGCTGATTTCTCAACAGAAACTTTTCAGGCCAGAAGGGAATGGCAAGAAATATTCAAAGTGATGAATACCAAGAACCTACAACCAAGATTACTTTATCCAGCAAAGCTATCATTCAGAACTGAAGGTCAGATAAAGAGCTTCACAGATAAGGAAAAGCTAAAGGAGTTCATCACCACCAAACCAGTATTATATGAAATGCTGAAAGGTATCCTTTAAGAAGAGGAAGAAGAAGAAAAAGGTAAAGATACAAATTATGAACAACAAACATGCATCTATCAACAAGTGAATCTAAGAATCAAGTGAATAAATAATCTGGTGATCATAATAGAATCAGGGACATAGAAAGGGAATGGACTGACTATTCTTGGGGGGGAAAGGGGTGTGGGAGATGCGGGAAGAGACTGGACAAAAATCGTGCACCTATGGATGAGGACAGTGGGTGGGGAGTGAGGGCGGAGGGTGGGGCGGGAACTGGGAGGAGGGGAGTTATGGGGGGAAAAAAGAGGAACAAATGTAATAATCTGAACAATAAAGATTTAATTTAAAAAAATGTATGTTAAAATCCTAATCCCCAGAACCTCAGAATGTACCTGTATATGGATATAAGATCTTAAAGAGGGGATTACATTAAATTGTGGCAGTTCCAGTGGGACCCTTAGCCCATCTCACTGAAGTCCTTAAAAGAAGAGGAATGTTGGGGTCCTGCCCCAGCAGGTCCAGGGGTTCCCAAAGGTGTGGACAGAGTCGGCGAAGAAGGAATGACACAGAGGCAGCATTCAGGTTATCATCATAGCCAGGTTCTCTTTTTATTGTCCTGTTACATCTATATTTATACTATTTGATCCTATAAACATGGCTCTATAAGCTTTTTTTTTTTTTTGCATCGGGTCCGTTTATTGGGGGGTCAGTCAAAGGGGGAGCTGGCTAGGGTGGGGTAGGGCAGCAGCTTGTCTGGCCCCCGAGAAACCCAACTTAAGTCCAGAGCCTCGACCGCTTAGAAGCCACAGTCTTCCTCCACCTTTATCTGCATGGGGGCCAGCTCCGGAGTCAGCGGGACTCCCGCCCGGCCCCTTTCCGGTGGCACTTGCCACCTCTTCCACCCGCTTGGCCCCTCGCCAGGGGCCGGGCTGCTGGCTTCTGTGGGCACTGGTGTCCTCCTGGTCGGGGACAGCCCCTCTTTCTCTGGAGGCTCGTTCTCAGCGTTGCCTGGGGTGGGGGCGTCTGTGCCCTGGCTGCCCTCGTCCTCCAGTAAGATGGTGAACTGGCTGGCCCGGTAGTTGTTGCTGTAGGAGTCCAGCACCTTCATGAGGAACCTCCGCTCCTGCTGGAGTCTCTGTGTTATCCTCTGTATCTGATGGAGCCTGCTCAATCTCCCTGCAGTGCCAATCCAGCGCCTGGTACTTCCTGCGATTGAGTTCCTGTTGGCGCCACCGCTGCCGGCCTCAGGCTGCCTCCTCCTCTTCGTCTCGCTCCTGGAGGCTGGAGCTGCCCAGACCCCCAGACACGAACTCCACTTCGGTCTCAAGCTCGCTCTCCAGGATGTGACCACCTTCAGCGGAGGCAGCGCCAGCTCCCAGCCGGGAGGTGCTGAGAACTCCTCAAAGCCCACGGCTGCCATGGACCCCTCTCTTTGCTCCAGCTCCATTTCTCCCTGGCTCCCGACGCAGAACCTCCAACCTTGCAAGCCTCTAGTTTAAAGTGGCTTGCAAAACTACAGCCCATCCGATTTCACAGCCAGGCACCCAGGCCCGGCTGCTAAGCCTCCTGGGAGTTGTAGTTCTCTATTTCCGGCTTGCCTCCCTGCCCCACCCCCACCCCAGTCCCACCTGAAAGGCCCTGCTGGCTGGTCTAACCCTGTGGCCAGGCATCTGAGTCACCTCGGGTCTTTATTCCTGTCCCGACACCACGCCATCTGACCATGGAGACTCTCCTCTTGGGAGGCCCCTGGGTCTCCTTCTGGGTCTCCTCAGCCCAGGCACTGGATCGCGTGCCCCAGCAGCGATACAGCCCTGGCACCTGGGTCTCCTTCTGGGGCCTGGCTGCATCACCCCCGGACCAGATGGCGTGCGACGCAGCCCCGGGCCCTGGGTCTCCTCAGCCTGGGCACCAGATCGAGTGCCCCACGGCGACGCAGCCCTGGCCCCTGGGTCTACTTCTGGGTCTCCTGCTGGGGCCTGGCTGTGTCGCCCCTGGGGTCCAGATGGTGTCCCCAGGCAGCTATGCAGCCTGGCCTCTGGCCCCGCCTCTGGGTGTTCTCCCATCACTGGTGATCAGTGATCTGAGAAGCCAGGCGGGGCAGGGAAGAGGCAGACATCCGCCTCTTCCCTGCCTCACCCAGCTTCTCCGATTACTGGCCCAGGGCCAGCAAAGGCGGCCAGGTTCTCCTATCACAGAAGCCGGCAAAGGAAGCCTGGCTGCTCCGAGCAAAGGCAGCTCAGTTCTCTGGCTCTTGGCTGCCGCCTGGGTTTCCGATTGCAGTCTGCGGCAGGTGGCTTCTTCCCTCCTTCCCCTTTCGCCTCCCAGCATTGGCCTATGTATGCAAATTAACTGCCATCTTGGCTGGCAGTTAATTTGCATATCACCCTGATTAGCCAATGGGAAGGGTAGCGGTTGTACACCAATTACCATGTTTCTCTTTTATTAGCTAGGATAATGAACAACATAAACTGAATGACAAAAACTGATCCAGAGACAGAGAAGCATCGATCAGACTGTCAAACCTCAGAGGGAAGGTAGAGGAGGGTGGAGGTAAGGGAGAGAGATCAACCAAAAGACTTATATACATGCATATAAACCTAACCAATGAACACAGCCAACAGGGGGGTGAGGTCATGAGTGGGGGAGGGCGGGGGGGGGGGAAGGGAATGGGGAGATAAGGACACATATGTAATACCTTAATCAATAAAGAAATTTTTTAAAAAAAGATGAAATATCAATGATGAGAGATAATCATTGAGTGGTAGCCTCCTGTATGACCCCACTGGGGATCAAGCCTGAAACCTGGGCATGTACCCTGACTAGGAATCAAACCCTGACCTCCTGGTTCATGGGTTGATGCTCAACCACTGGGTCATATCAGCTGGGCAAAAATGTGCATATACTTTAAGTCTCCATCCTCAGACACTTCCATAAGAAGACAGACAAAAATTTGTGCACAAAGATATTCATCTAAGTGTTATTTAGAAAGGTGAAAAATTGGAAACAATCTAAACCTCTAACATTAAGAGTAAATTATGGCACACCTGGATACCAGGATAATGTACTATCATTAGACAATATTATTAGAGGAATATTTAAGGACATGGGAAAATGTTAGATTAAAGAGATGAAGTCAAGATAAAAGTGTACATATATGGTATGATCTCTATTATGTTTTTTTAAAAGGCTGGAAGAAAAGCTGAAATAAAACATGCCAAAAGTGGCCGAAACCGGTTTGGCTCAGTGGATAGAGCATCGGCCTGCGGACTCAAGGGTCCCAGGTTCGATTCCGGTCAAGGGCATGTACCTTGGTTGCGGGCACATCCCCAGTAGGAGATGTGCAGAAGGTGGCTGATTGATGTTTCTCTCTCATCGATGTTTCTAACTCTCTATTCCTCTCCCTTCCTCTCTATAAAAATATCAATAAAATATATTTTTTTTAAAAAAACATGCCAAAAGTGGCCCGGCCAGTGTGGTTCAGTAGTTGAGCATCAACCCATGAACCAAGAGGTCACAGGTTTGATTCCGGGTTTCAGGTTTGATCCTCAGTAGGGGGATTGCAGGAGGCAGCCAATCAATGTTTCTCTCTCCCTCTCCCTTTCTCTCTCTCTCAAATCAGTAAGAACATATTTTTAAAAAAATATGCTAAAATGGGGTTGCTCTGGGTCATTAGCTTTTTTCCTCCCTGTCATTTTTACCCTTTCTAGTTTGTTACACAATGAATATGAATTACTCTTGTAATCACAAAAAGACACCTCTTCTCTAATATTGTGGATAGCCTATACCCCACCAGGCAGACACATTTCCATTGTGCAAACAAGATTGGGTGATTTCTGTCGGAGTGGGGATTTGAGGCATGGAATTTTAGAGTGACATCCCAAATTAGGTCATAGGGGAAGACTAGCCAATTACTTCATTTCATACCAATCACAACAGAGATCCTGGAGAAATTCCCCCAAGACCCTTGAAGTAATATTTCCCTTTTGTTGATTCTGATTGTTTGGTTTTCACTTGCTTAGGAGACCCTCCACTTCCTTCTGGCATCCCCTTTAAGAATTCCCTCCTGTATGAAGTGGCAAAGTCTCACGAAGCAGATCTAAACATTATAATCTGGTAAACAGCTTTAGCACAAGGATCAAAAGGTTTGTTTCTCAAAGATAAGTGAGCCTAGGGTAGGATGGATGAAGGGGCCATATGTAAAGCAACAAGGAGCATCTTCCTGGAGTGTCCATTTTACTAGATGATGTGTACTTTTAAATGATATTTTTATATTACAACCAATTTGGACATATTATGGTATAAAAAGCAATATTTGCATGGATTTTTGAAGGAAAATCTAAGGATTCAGCTTCACTGGTGTGGCTCAGGGTTGGGCATAGACTTACAAACCAGGAGGTCAAGATTTGATTCCCCATCAGGGCATGTGCCCCCATTGTGGGCTCAATCCCCAGTCGGGGGTGTGCAGGAGGCAGTGGATCAATGATTCTCATTATTGATGTCTCTATCTCTCTCTCCCTCTCCCTTCCTCTCTGAAATCAATAAATATATATATTTTTAAAATTTAAGGCTTCAATGGAATGTTATGCTTATAACATTCATTCGCTTCTGCTTTAGGATATTTCTGTGGAAAAATGTGCTAAGTATAGAAAGGTATATTTTTGCTCCACTGTAAGGTAGGCAATTGATTTCTCCCTGTATCTGAACAATTAGGTTCGTCACAGAACATCTAAATCAGACTACACAAGGAGCCCTCAAGGGGTTAACTGAGAATAAGAATAAGGCCCATTTTATTTAACAACTCAAGATTTATTGAACATGATTAAGTAAATGAGCAGTAATGATTTCTCTTTTCCCCTCAAAGCTTGTGAAAGGAGTTTTTCTCATTTGCTTACTTGGTTTACATCCTGGAGATTTTGTGAAAGACTGGATAATGTGTTATCTCTACACAGCTTTGCTAGATAAACGCCAGAAATCAAGTGTCATCACAGAGCCCTCTCATCAAGGCTTTCCAGATGCATTCTGTAATTGCAGAGTCAGACCTAATTCCAGCTTGTAGATTCCTCTTCTAGAATCTCTTGAATAAACTTTGTCCTTTTGTAATATTTGTTTTTTCAAATACTAAAGTGATTTCTGTTCTCTGAAATGATTACAAGGTGACTTCTCTGACTTAACTGTGAAACACTCTGAGATTCTACAAAGAAAGGTGGGGCATGCACAAACTCTAATGGAACATAGAGATCCTTATTTATTTATTTATTATTTATTTATTTATTTATTTATTATACATGGATTTTGTGTTTTTTTAAAATCCTCACCCGAGGATATTTTTCCCATTGATTTTTAGAGAGAGTGGAAGAGAGAGGGAAAGGCAGAAATATCGATGTGAGAGAAACACATCGATTGGTTACCTCCTGCACGTGCCCCAACCAGGGCCCAGGCCTGGGAGGAGCCTGCAACCGAGGAGGTACATGCCCTTGACTGGAATCGAACCCAGGACCCTTTGGTCCGCAGGCCAACACTCTATCCACTGAGTCAAACCGGTTGGGGCCAGAGATGCTCATTTATTCATCCATTATTTCAGTGATATTTGTTAAGCATCTACTACTGTTCTAGGCACTGTTCTACCCGCTGGGGGCTCAATTATGAGCCAAACCTGACACCATTTCAGCCCTCAAGGACTCTTACCCAGAGCAAGAGATATGTTTTAGTTAAATAAGCCACAAGTGAATCCAACATTACTAAGTACCTACTAGGTGCCAGATATTATTCCAGATGCCTGGGAATCTATCATTAAACAAACGAAACAAAGACCTCTGCCCCTGTGGGCAGTCGGGGAAAGACAGAAATTATTAACAATGTTAAATAAATTAGCTAAATAATATTTTAGAATATAATGATTGCTTTGTAAAAAGAGAAAAAGTATGCTTATTATCTTCTTTGGAAATAGGGTATTAGTATCAGGCCTGGGTTCAAATTTCAACACTGCCACATAATAACTAGATGATGTTGGGCAAGTTACCGAACCCCCCTGAACCTGTTTCATCTATACGACTAGGATAAAATCTCTCTTCAAGTATTGTGTTGAAGACTGTGATGATGCAGGTAAAATGCTTTCCACAGTGCCTGATCCATGGTAAGTGCTCTGTGATTGTTAACTGCCTCGGCTGTGAAGTCATATATGGTGCCTGTGGTTGTAGAGATCTTAGTGGCCTGGTCAGGATTTGCAACCACATATATTTTTTAAAGCTTTTACATTTAGAAATAATTTTTTAAAAGTTGGAATAAGAATGGTACAGAGACTACCTATTATTACCCTTATAACTCACTTGTCCACGTGTTCTCTCTCAGCATACATATTCATATTTTTTGGAACCATTTGAGAATAAGTTACATAATTTATGATCCAATACTTCAGTGTATATTTCATAAGAATAGGGGTATTCCTCTCTACATGATTGCAGCACAGTTATCAACTTGAGTAAATTTAATGTTTACATAATTTTATGTAATCTACCATTGTATGCTAATTTTGTCAATTGACCCAATGATGTCCTTTATCACATTATCCCCCTTCCTGTACAGGATCCAGTCTAGGATCAGGTATGCATTTAGTTGTCATGTCTCTTTAATTTCCTTTAATCTGCGAACATTTCCACAGTTTTCCTTTGTCTTTTATGACACTGATATTTTTGAAGAATACAGTTTGCAGCCCCTTTTTTTCATTCAACAGATGGTGTCTTAGTTGGGGTTTGTTTGATGTTTCCTCATGATTAGATTCAAGTGATACATTCTCAGCTGAAATATTACAAAGGTGATGCTGGGTTCTTCTTAGGGTCTCACATTTAGATACTCACTTTGTCTACCTGCATCTCACTGGTTATGTTAATTTGATCACTTCATCAAGGTGTTGTCCAATGTTTTCACTGTACAGTTGTTTTACTATGCAATTAATAAGCAATGCAAGACCATGCAAATACCTTACTCCTAATCAAAAGTCAATGATTCTTATCTGACCAATATTTAACACGATGGTTGCAAAATGCTGATTTTCCAACTGAAGCACTTCCTTCACCTTCAGCAGTTGCACTCTACTCTCTACTGTAAACAAGATCCCCTCCCATTGCCTCCATTTTATTTATTTAGTTATTTATCTGTTTATTATTGGTTTGGACTCATGGCTTTTGCTGTACTTCGGTTCTCAATTTGTCACTGATTTGGCCTACTGCCCTTTCAAGCTGGTTCCTGTCCTTGTGACAACCCCTATCCTTATGACATAACCCATCATTTACTTTGAGTGCTTGCTTAATTTCTGGCATAATATGTTGTAGGCTCATGTTGTGCCTACCTTGCCTAGCCCTGAAATCAGCCATTTCTCCAAAGAGTTCTGTGCAATAGGATCTTTTGACTCCAGCTTGTGGCTCTTTCTAATAAACCACAGCTGGATCAGCCTGGCAAACAAACACCAAGGCTATGTCTGTGGGATTTTTATGGAAAGGTGCATCTCTGGGGTACAGGATAACTCATGGGGAGTAATGGGAAACGAACTCGATTAGAAAGTTGTCCAGAGAGCGGGAATATTTTGTAGTAAGTAAATGGATATCAGTGAAGTCTCCTGATCAAAATTCTCGATACTATTAGAAATGCCAGTAAAAAGAATGGGAAAGGGGTGGGTTGAAGATTGATTTAGTAAAGATTAAATTTCTTAGCTGGGAATAGACAGTCTGTATATACTTGATCTCCTTATATTGAATAAAAAGAGAATTATGTAAAACACCTCTCATATTTTTTTTTGTAATATAGGAGCACAATAGCTAAGACAAATGAAACTAACAGAAATCTAAATTTTATTTTTGCCATGTAATATCAATTCCTTCCAGCATTTTTTTTTTTTTTTGTGTGTGGTCAGGACTGGCTACAAAAATTACAACTATACAAGTAACTGTTTTGAGGCTCATCTCCTTTCTCTAGCTACCCTCTAGTGGAGAGAACTGAAATTACTAGGTGTACCAGTTAATAAACCTATTTTTTTTCAATAGGTGGAGTTACACATGTTGATATATATACGATTTTATATGTATGCTATTTTGTTGTATTGACAACAAGCTTCAAAACTTCATATGTCAAATTTTCTGAAGGTATTAGCATCATAGGTATTTTTACGCTTAAAAATGTCGAATTTCGTGCCACAAAAAGAGCATTTGCAGGAAGTTTTAATTCATTACTTTATCTTGAAGACAAATGCTTCTGAAAGTTATCGTATATGTCCAGAAGCTTATGGTGAACATCCTCCATCTCAAGATACTTGTGAACACTGGTTTAAACGCTTTAAAAGTGATGATTTCGATGTGAAAGACAAAGAGCGTCCAGGTCAACCGAAAAAGTTTGAAGACCAACAATTACAAGCATTATTGGATGAAGATGTGTGTCAAACTCAAAAACAACTTGCAAAGGATTAAACATTGCTCAGCAAACAATTTCCGATCATTTACAAGCAAACGGGAAAGATTTTAAAGGAAGGAAAATGGGTGCCACATCAACTGAACGAAAGACAAATGGAAAACTGAAAAGTCATCAGTAAAATGTTGCTTCAACGGCACAAAAGAAAGTTTTTTTGCATCGAATTGTGACTGGCGATGAAAAGTGGATTTATTTTGAGAATCCCAAACGCATAAAATCATGGGTTGATCCAGGTCAACCATCAACATCGACTGCAAGGCCAAATCGCTTCAGAAAGAAGACAATGCTCTGCTTTTGGTGGGGTCAGGAAGGTGTGGTGTATTATGAGCTTCTAAAACCAGGTGAAACTGTTAATACTGATCGCTACCGACAACAAATAATCAATTTGAACCACTCTTTGATCATGAAATAACCAGAATGGGCCAGAAGACACAGCAAAGTAATTTTGCTTCATGATGACGCACCATCACACACTTCAAAACCAGTTAAAGACACGTTGAAAGGTCTTGCCTGGTTAGTATTAACCCACCCGCTGTATTCACCAGACCTTGCTTCTTCAGATGACCACTTGTTTCGATCGATGGCACACGCACTTTCTGAGCAGCACTTCAAAACGTACGAAGAAGTGGAAAATTGGGTCTCTGAATGGTTTGCCTCAAAACAAGAAAAGTTCCATTGGGACAGTATCCACAAATTACCTGAAAGATGGGGAAAATGTGCAACTAGCGATGGACATTACTTTGAATAAAGCACTTTTGGTGTTTCTCTTGAAATTATCGTGTTTTCTTTGGACTACAAAATCCGCATTATTAACCGGTCAATAATTAATCCGCACTATTAACTGGTTAATAGTTAATCTGCACCGTTAACCGGTTAATGGTTAATCCGCACTATTAACTGGTTAATGATTAATCTGCACTAGTAACTGGTTAGTGATTAATCCGCATCATTAACCAGTTAATGATTAATCTGCATTATTAAACAGTTGATTAATTCTCATTATTAACCAGTTAATCCCGCATTATTAATCAGTTAATGATTAATCCACATTATTAACCAGTTATTAGTTAATCTGCATTATTAATTGGTTAATGATTAAACCACATTCTTAACTGGTTAATAGTTAATCTGCATTACTAACCAGTTAATAATTAATCCACATTATTAACTAGTTAATGATTAATCCACATTTTTACCAGGTTAAAAATTAATCCATATTATTAACCAGTTAGCGATTAATCTGCATTATTAACCGTAATAATGCGGATTTTGTAATAAAATAAAACACGATAATTTCAAGAGAAACATCAAAAGTGCCTTATTCAAAGTAATGTCCATCACTAGCTACACTTTCCCCATCTTTCAGGTAATTTGTGGATACCATCCCAATTGAACTTTTCTTGTTTTGAGGCAGACCATTCAGAGACCCAATTTCCTACTTCTTAATACATTTTGAAGTGCTGCTCAGAAAGTGCCTGTGCCATAGAACAGAACAAGTGGTAATCTGAAGGAGCAATACAATAAAATAGCATACATTTCAAATCGCATATATATCAACACTACAGACCTGGTGCACAGATATTTGTGCACTCGGGGGGGGAGGGGTCCCTCAGCCCAGCCTGTGCCCTCTCGCAGTCTGGGACCCCTCGGGGGATGACCACCTGCTGGCTTAGGCCCGCTCCCTGGGGGATTGGGCCTAAGCTGGCAGTCAGACATCCCTCTGGCAGCTTGGGAGCCCTCGGGGGATGTCCACTTGCCAGCAGGGAGCAGGCCTCAGCTGCAGTTGGACATCCTTAGCGCTGCTGAGGAGGTGGGAGAGGCTCCCTCCACCACTGCTGTACTGGCAGCCATCAGTCTGGCTTGTGGCTGAGCAGAGCTCCCCCTGTGGGAGCGCACTGACCACCAGGGGGCAGCTCCTGCATTGAATATCTGCCCCCTGGTGGTCAGTGACCAGTCATTCCCAGTCTTTCTGCTGATAGGGTCAGTTTGCATATTACCTTTTTACTACATAGGATAGAGGCCTGATGCATGGGTGGGGGCCAGCTGGTTTGCCCTGAAGGGTGTCCCAGATCAGGGTGGGGGTCCCACTAGAGTGCCTGGCCAGCCTGGATGAGGGGCTGATGTCTGTTTGCAGGCTGGCCACAGCCCCTTCAGGATAGGGGTCACCCCTGGGGTGCCTGGTCATCCTGGGTGATGGGCTGAGGGCCGTTTTCAGGCTGGCTAAGCCCCTCAACGGGGACCCTCACCCCATGAGGGTGTGGCCAGCCTGGGTGAGGGGCTGATGGCTGTTTGCAGGCTGGCCACACCCCCTAGACACTCAAGCTCAAACTGGAGGCTGGCTGGAAGCAGGTATCTGGGATTTATTAATCTTCTAAAATAGAAAATTTATTGCCTTGAGTGGAGGTCACAGCTGGCTCAGGGCAGGCGGGAAGCTTGGCTCCCTCCATCGCCAGGGCAACCAAGCCTCCTGCTTGCTTGAGCTCTGTGGCTGCTGGCCGCCATTTTGGTTGGGTTAATTTGCATATAGTCGCTCTGATTGGCTGGTGGGTGTGGCTTGAGGCATAGCAGAGGTGCAGTCAATTTGCATCTTTCTTTTTTTAAATTGTTTTATTGCTTAAAGTATTACAAAGAGTATTATATTTGTCTCCTTTATTTCTCTCTGCTTGACCCGCCCCTAACCTCCCATGCTGCCCAGTGTCTTGTGTCCATTGGTTATGCTCGTATGCATGCATACAAGTCCTTTGGTTGATCTCTTACCCCCCTCCCATCCCCCAACCCTCCCCAGGCTTCCTGTTGCAGTTTGACAGTCTGTTCAATGTTGCTCTGCCTCTGTATCTATTTTGCTCATCAGTTTATAATAGTCTTAATTATCCATAAAAGAATGAGATCATGTGGTATTTTTCCTTCATTGACTGGCTTATTTCACTTAGCATAATGTTCTCCAGTTCCATCCATGCGAATGGTAAGAGTTCCTTCTTTTTTTTTTTTAATTAAATCTTTATTGTTCAGATTATTACATTTGTTCCTCTTTTTTTCCCCCCCATAACTCCCCTCCTCCCAGTTCCCGCCCCACCCTCCGCCCTCACTCCCCACCCACTGTCCTCATCCATAGGTGCACGATTTTTGTCCAGTCTCTTCCCACATCTCCCACACCCCTTTCCCCCCCAAGAATAGTCAGTCCATTCCCTTTCTATGTCCCTGATTCTATTATAATCAACAGTTCATTCTGTTCATCAGATTATTTATTCACTTGATTCTTAGATTCACTTGTTGATAGATGCATATTTGTTGTTCATAATTTGTATCTTTACCTTTTTCTTCCTCTTCCTCTTCTTAAAGGATACCTTTCAGCATTTCATATAATACTGGTTTGGTGGTGATGAACTCCTTTAGCTTTTCCTTATCTGTGAAGCTCTTTATCTGACCTTCAATTCTGAATGATAGCTTTGCTGGATAAAGTAATCTTGGTTGTAGGTTCTTGGTATTCATCACTTTGAATATTTCTTGCCACTCCCTTCTGGCCTGCAAAGTTTCTGTTGAGAAATCAGCTGACAGTCGTATGGGTATGCCCTTGTAGGTAACTGAGTTACTTTCTCTTGCTGTTTTTAAGATTCTCTCTTTATCTTTTGCTCTTGGCATTTTAATTATGATGTGTCTTGGTGTGGTCCTCTTTGGATTTCTTTTGTTTGGGGTTCTCCGCGCTTCTTGGACCTGTAGGTCCATATCTTTCACCAGGTGGGGGAAGTTTTCTGTCATTATTTCTTCAAATAGGTTTTCAATATCTTGCTCTCTCTCATCTTCTGGCACCCCTATAATTCTGATGTTGGTACGCTTGAAGCTGTCCCAGAGGCTCCTTACACTATCCTCGCATTTTTGGATTCTTTTTTCATTTTCCTTTTCCGGTTGGATGTTTTTTGCTTCCTCGCATTTCAAATCATTGACTTGATTCTTGCGCTCCTCTGGTCTGCTGTGGGGCGTCTGTATAATATTCATTATTTCAGTCCGTGTGTGCTTACTTTCTAGTTGGTTCCCCAATATAAGATCGAGGGTCTTATTAGTTTTCGTATAGATCTCATTAAGTTTATCGGCAGCTTCTAAACAGTTCTTGAGAGACCTTAAAAGTGTGGTTCTGAACTCTATTTCTTCCATTGACAATTTTGTCTTGTTTCTTTGTCTCCGCATTTTGTTATGCTTCCTTGGTGCACCCCCTAGTGGTCTTTGTTCGCAGTCTTATAGATAAATCTTGATTGTTGTAGCTAATTCCAGGGAGGGTTTGACCTCCAGGCCAAGTGGCTATGAGAATCAGCTGTGTCAGCAGTGAGAGAACTTCTGTCCTCTAGGGAGGTGCTAATCTAGCCTTTGCCTGAGGCTATTCGGCAAATGCCTCTGTGCAGGGCTTGGGTAAGGCGGGTCGCACAGGATCAACAGGGTGGGCCGGAGAGAGCAGTTATGGCGGCTCTCAGTCCTGTCCCCAGGAGCTCTGCCTCTCTGAGTCCCAGCACCCGCTGCAAAGCTCGGAGAGAAAGCTGCCCTCGCTCTGACCGAAGCCAGACAGTCCCGCTTCTCCCGTTTGAGTCTGGGTCCCTAGAGACTCGCCCGGATCAGGAGCTCAGAGTCTGCGACTCCCTCCCGATTGAAAACAACAACCTCACCCTCCACCGCCAGCCCGCTCCGCGCACTCCGCACCTCAGAATTTGACTTCAGCACTGCGCCTCCTCTGAGTGTCCGTATGCATTTCTCTTTCCTCCTAGTTGTAGGACTTCCACTCAGCCAGCGTTCCTGTGGTTCTGGGTGATGTCCCTTCCGTTTTTTGGTTTCACTTTTGAAGTAGTTGTTCAAAGCAGCAAACTCCGGCGTTAACCTATGCCGCCATCTTGGTTCTCCTCAAAACAATTTCTCGTGAAAATTATAGTTAAATCTTGATTGCTGTAGCTAATTCCAGGGAGGGTTTGACCTCCAGGCCAAGTGGCTATGAGAATCAGCTGTGTCAGCAGTGAGAGAACTTCTGTCCTCTAGGGAGGTGCTAATCTAGCCTTTGCCTGAGGCTATCCGGCAAATGCCTCTGCGCTGGGCTTGGGCGGGGTGGGTCGCACAGGATCAACAGGGTGGGCCGGAGAGAGCAGTTATGGCGGCTCTCAGTCCTGTCCCCAGGAGCTCTGCCTCTCTGAGTCCCAGCACCCGCTGCAAAGCTAGGAGAGAAAGCTGCACTCGCTCTGACCGAAGCCAGACAGTCCCGCTTCTCCCGTTTGAGTCTGGGTCCCTAAAGACTCGCCCGGATCTGGAGCTCAGAGTCTGCGACTCCCTCCCGATTGAAAACGCCAACCGCGCCTTCCGCCGCCAGCCCGCTCCGCACCTCAGAATTTGACTTCAGCACTGCGCCTCCTCTGAGTGTCCGTGTGCGTTTCTCTTTCCTCCTAGTTGTAGGACTTCCACTCAGCCAGCGTTCCTGTGGTTCTGGGTGATGTCCCTTCCGTTTTTTGGTTTCACTTTTGAAGTAGTTGTTCAAAGCAGCAAACTCCGGCGTTAACCTATGCCGCCATCTTGGTTCTCCGAGTTCCTTCTTTTTTAAAACAGCGTAGTATTCCATCGTGTAGATGTACCACAGTTTTCTAATCCATTTATCTGCTGATGGGCACTTAGGCTGTTTACAAATCTTAGCTATGGTGAATTGTGCTGCTATGAACATAGGGATGCATATATCCTTTCTGATTGGTGTTTCTGGCTTCTTGGGATATATTCCTAGAAGTGGGATCACTGGGTCAAATGGGAGTTCCATTTTTAATTTTTTGAGAAAACTCCACACTGTCTTCCATAGTGGCTGCACCAGTCTGCACCCAGCACCTGTTAGGCAGCTACTTTAGCCTCATTTAGAGGCCTGCCCTCCAGCCTGGGTTGCAGGCACTTCCCCAGTGGGGGATGTGCAGGAGGCAGCTGATCTATGTTTCTATTTCATCGATGTTTCTAACTATCTCTCTCCCTTCCTCTCTGTAAAAAAGCCACAGGTGGTTGGGCATGTGTGTATACCTGCGGGCCAGAGGCAAACTGTCCTCACAGTGGTCAGCAAACTCATTAGTCAACAGAGCCAAATAGCACACCCATCTCTGGTTGCTGGGCTTTAGCAAATCCATGGCCTTACTTGTCCGCTTTTGCCCAAATGAGTTAGCTGCTTGAACTTCCATCCCTAGCTCAGGGATTTTAAAACTTTAGGATCCAAAACAATCTACTAGAAAGTTTTAAAAAATCAATTATTGGCTCCTCCCCCCTCCCAGAGATTCTGGTTCAGTGGAACCTGGGAGTCTGTATGTTTAACAAGCTCCCAGGTGCTTCTGAAGAAGGTGGAACAATCAGACCACAAATAGAGAAGTGCTGTTCCATCAGACTGAAGGGAGAGGACCTTGAAAAGGGAGAAACAAAATGTCCTGTTCTTGACATTAATGTATGAGAGCAGAATGCTTTCATGTAATTGTTTATATTTATAAGCTTAAAATAAATATGTTCCCTAATGGAGATGCATGAAAGCCTGGCTGAGTGAACCCAGCCTCTACATGGTTTATTCCTTTGATTTACTGAATGTCCATGTGAGAGTAAAAATCAAACAAAGGAAGCCACACAATTTCCAATTTCTCTTCTATTACTCCAACCTTTTTCACATCGTACTGTGCACTGCAGCAGACTCAGATTGAGCATTTGTTGAGCACCTTATACTTGCAAGGCCCTGTGATCAGCTGTCATACACATTCTATGGGTCAATCCATAATAATCAACAATGAAGTGAAATGAATCTCTTCTGCCTTCTGTATCTATTTCACTTTCACTCTCCGGGGGGTGGGGGTGGGGGCGGATTTGAAGGCTTTCCACCACCTTCCACTATTGCCACCTGTGTCAATCCCACTGCTACTGTCTCTGCAGTTTGTCAGCACTCCTCCTTCCTTACACTTTGGGGTTTGTTCTTGCCACACACACCTTCATTAAGAGCAAGTGTGCCTTTATTTTTTGCTTCCCCTCAGACTCACCTTTTAGAAGACTCCTGATTATGGACTCTGACTTACCAAAGCGAGATTCAATTTAAGTTCTCATTGGCCATTATTTTAATAAATTTTACTCATATTCAACATTTTTAGAAAATAATTCTGATTTGCACTGCTTTAGTAAACACTTGTTTTGTAAATAATTTAGGTTAGTTTCATGGCTCACTAAAATATGTGAAATTTGCCCTAACCGGTTTGGCTCAGTGGATAGAGCATCGGCCTGGAGACTGAAAGGTCCCAGGTTCGATTCCGGTCAAGGGCATGGACCTTGGTTGCGGGCACATCCCCAGTAGAAGGTGTGCAGGAGGCAGCTGATCGATGTTTCTCTCTCATCGATGTTTCTAACTCTCTATCCCTCTCCCTTCTTCTCTGAAAAAAATCAATAAAATTTATTAAAAAAATAAAATGTGAAATTTGTTTGGGGGTTCAGCAGATTAATACAGTTCATTCTTGCTTTTTGGTTCCCTCTCTGGTCTGGTCCCAGGAGAAGCAAAGTACTACCATCTGCTGCAATATTCCTCCCTACTCTCCACAACTAGGGATGGTGAAAATCTAAGGTCTTTGTTCTCCTAGCAATTTTAAGTTAAGCTTTTGCTCTTCTTATCCAGGTAATGAATAAAAGCACTGTAATGATTTAAATGTTGAGTACCACCTAGAGGAGACAATATTTACTGATCCAGCAGATGAATGTATTTGGGGAAAAAACATTAGGGAAAATGCTTCTCAATATTCTGATTTGGGGAAAGGTCAGTTGAAATTAGAAATTCTAAGGGTGGAACTCAGTCACTGACTGTGCCATTCTGATGCCACCGATCAGAAGTTATAATGTCAGCATGAACATAAAGATATTATCAGGACAAAGCCTGATCTGTCCTGGCAGTTGGGTGAGACAAGTGATAGGCCTGGCCCTATTGGGGTTCCTAATTGCCATGGGCCCAATATAGTCAGCTTCAGGAGTAGGTGACGTTTCTGAAATGTAGCTTAGGGATGCTCTGACTTGGGACCACTAGTGCCTGCCTCTGGTAGTTTTGGTTATTGTTGGAGTTGGCCTGTGAGTTACCAGTTTATTATCATCAACCTTGAACATACTACAGGTAAATAACCATGGCATAACCTTTAACAGTGATATAGCTAGGGATACCCTACACATAAAAGTGAGGTCTGGCCGAAACCGGTTTGGCTCAGTGGATAGAGCGTCGGCCTGCGGACTCAAGGGTCCCAGGTTTGATTCCGGTCAAGGGCATGTACCTGGGTTGCGGGCACATCCCCAGTGGGAGATGTGCAGGAGGCAGCTGATCGATGTTTCTCTCTCATCGATGTTTCTAACTCTCTATCTCTCTCACTTCCTCTCTGTAAAAAATCAATAAAATATATTTTAAAAAAAAGTGAGGTCTGTGGAGTTTGTTTTGGGGTCTTCCTAGCTCCCATATCTGCTTCTCTTTCTTCCTTAATGGCACCTTCCAACATCTTTCCAGTGCCATATTTTTAAAAAATATACATTTTTATTGATTTCAGGGAGGAAGGGAGAGGGAGAGGGAGAAACATCAATGATGAGAGAGAATCATTGATCGGCTGCCTCCTGCCCCCCACATTGGGGACTGAGCCTGCAACCTGGGCATGTGCCCTTGACTGAAATTGAACCTGGGACCATTCCGTTCACAGGCTGATGCTCTATCCACTGAGCCAAACCAGCGAGTTTTCTTTATACTCAACTATTAAAATACTAGAGGCCTGGTGTATGAATTTGTGCATGGATTGGATCCAGCCAGCCTGCCCCAATGGGGGCCCATCAGGCCAGGCTGACAGGGGAGAGGGTCCACGGGTAGTTGGTCGGCTGGCCCTGCCCCTAATCAGGGTGGGGGGGCCAATTGGGGACTGGGATGGCTAAGGGGAGGGGCTGTGGCAGGTTGAGGGGGGGGAATCAGGGCCCCAATCAGGCCGGTTGGCCGCTGTAGTGCATGTCATAGCAACCAGTTGTTCCGGTCACTTGGCTTTTATATATATACTAGAGGCCCAGTGAACAAAAATTTGTGCACTCGGTGGGGGGGGGGGGGGGTCCCTTAGCCCAGCCTGTACCCTCTCGCAGTCTGGGACCCCTCAGGGGATGACCACCTGCTGGCTTAGGCCCACTCCCCAGGGGATTGGGCCTAAGCTGGCAGTCAGACATCCCTCTGGCAGCCCGGGAGCTCTCGGGGGATGTCCACTTGCCAGCAGGGAGCAGGCCTCAGCTGCAGTCGGACATCCTTAGCGCTGCTGAGGAGGTGGGAGAGGCTCCCACCACCACCGCTGTACTAGCAGCTGACAGCCTGGCTTGTGGCTGAGCAGAGATCCCCCCTTGGGAATGCACTGACCACCAAGGGGCAGCTCCTGCATTGAGCATCTGCCTCTGGTGGTCAGTGTGTGTCATAGTGACCAGTCATTCCCAGTTGTTCTGCTGTTAGGATCAATTTGCATAGTACCCTTTTATAATATAGGAGTGCCTGGCCAGCCTGGGTGAGGGGCTGATAGCTGTTTTCAGGCTGGCCACAGCCCCTTCAGGGTGGGGGTCCCCCCTGGTGTGCCTGGCCAGCCTGGGTGAGGGGCTGATGGCTGTTTGCAGGCTGGCTACAGCCACTTCAGGGTGTAGGGTCCTGCTGGAGTGCCTGAACAGTCTGGATGAGGGGCTGAAGGCCATTTTCAGGCTGGCTAAGCCGCCCAGCGGGGACCCTCACCCAATGAGGGTGTGGCCAGCTTGGGTGAGGGGCTGATGGCTGTTTGCAGGCTGGCCACGGGCCCCAGCCATCCAAGCTCCCAGTGGAGGCTGGCTGGAAGCAGGTATCTGGGATTTATTTCTCTTCTATAATTGAAACTTTGTTGCCATGAGCAGAGGCCACAGCCGGCTCAGGGCAGGCGGAAAGCTTGGCTTCCTCCATCGCCAGGGCAACCAAGCCTCCTGCTTGCTCCAGCTCCGTGGCTGCCAGTTGCCATCTTGGTTGGATTAATTTGCATATAGTCGCTCTGATTGGCTGGTGGGCATGGCTTGGGTTGTAGCGAAGGTACGGTCAATTAGCATCTCTTTTATTAGTGTAGATACTAGAGGCCTGGTGCACAAAATTCGTGCATGGTGTGGGGGGGTAGGTCCTTCAGCCTTGCTTGCACCCTCTCACAGTTTGGGATGCTTGCCTGCCAGCCTTCCTGATTGCCCATCACCACTCTGCCTGATCGCCCCAACTGCTCACCTGCCTGCCTGATTGCCCCTAACTGCTCGCCTACCTGCCTGATCGTCCCTGCCTTGACCCCGCCACCACAGCTTCGTCCGGAAGGATGTCTGGAATCATGTACAGAAGGTTGTTTGGCTATCTGGTCAAATTAGCATATTACACTTTTATTATAGTTGCCTTGCTCCAAGCTGTAAGGACCTGCTTGTCATAGAGTTAGAAAAATTTTAATTTTTACTCTTGATTATGGCAATTAACTAACACAAATGGCCACCAAAAAGGTGACTTACCAAAGGGTGTATAGCAAACGGTGCTGTTAAGTCCTCTTCCGCGAAAACATGCATGTTGTGCATTGTATCTGCCTGACTACACAAAAGAGTGAAGTTTCTGTCTGTCTTTGCAATCATATGAGCAAATTGTCTGAGACCCCAGCCCAGTCTGGTTTGGTGCTCACAGGATAATAGAGGTCTTTTTTTTTTCCTTTGCTTCATTGGTGGAGATTTCCTAGAGGTTGCAGGATATCTTCCTTTTAATTTTTCCTCAACACTCTGACTTTATGTCTCTCACCTTTGCTTTCCCTCCATCCCCCACCCGCAATAGTAACTTGCTCCAGGCTCACTTTGCTCCAGTGTCTCTAGGAGATCACACAATATGTCTGCCACCAGAACTATGATTCCTGGTGCTCCCTGTGCTCTAGGCTTCTGCTTCTGGTCCTGGGGCTGCAGAAACCAAAAGGGCTCTCCCACTCTGCTCTATGGCCAGGCTTGGCATCCTGTGCTCTCTGGCCAGCTCTGTGGCTCCAGCCAGTATGGCCATCTTTGTCATGTTAATTTGCATATTCTCTCCTTATTGGCTGTGGGCGCCACTATCTTTATCATGGAGTGATGGTTAATTTGCATATTATTCTTTTATTAGATAGGATAGATGCCAAGTGATAAGGAAAATGAACCAATACCAGTTTAATTAGTCTTTCCCAAGGTGAAAAACTTTCAAGATTCAAACAAATGAAGCTATGGAAGTAATAAAAAGGAAGAGTTGATACATCTGGGTGTGGTGGTTGGCCTTATAGACATGTGGGGAAAGGTGAGTGATCCAACTCTGTTACTCAAACCCTTTCTCCTGGGAGTCAATTCTATTGCCAGGAATCTCATCTCTGGAAGTGAGCTCCCAGGGTTGACTTCAACAGAGTTCACATGACTATGACTTTGCAAGAGACATAAACTACGAGTGTTTTGCAAATCACAAGTCCTCTCTTATATTTGTTGAGTGAATAAATGAACAAGAAATTGAGTAAATCCTTAGCTACAATGCCTCTGAAGAAATGCTGACAAGCATATGGACCATTAGAATTAGAAGGAATCTTAATCTAAATTAAACACTTGATGTTTGCAAAGTGAGTGAAACCTCAGTGCAGCAACAGGACAGAACTGTAAAACTGCTGCAGGATAGTGGTAAGCATCTGAAAGCAAGACAGAAAGCTGCCTACTGAAGAATGTCATTGCTTATTTACTAAATAAGTATGGCTATGTACATTATCAAATTCCAGTAGATTTTATTAGAAAGATAAGTTAAGTAAATATAATATTAAAAAGGTAATGTGAGTGGGGGAAAAGGCACTGATTTAAGTAATTATGGGAAAGGATTTTGACTGGAAACTATGACACCAAAGACAAAGAACATAAACACTGTACTCTAGTTGGCAAAGTTGTTTCTCAGGTAGGTACCAGTTCAATTCTGAAACTGCTGAATATGTTATGCTGGGATTGAACAAATAAATGGAGTATAAGTGGTGGGAATCAGGTTTCTACTATTGGACGTTACTGATAAGCAAGAGGAAGCTAGCATGAACCATGTGTTAATGGCTAGAGTTAGTAGCATTAGTACCTCTAATTTAATATATAATTACATAGAAATATTTACAGGTATGTATATACAGAGATTAATATACAGCCCCGGCTGGTGTTTCTAAGTGGCTAGAGCAGCCATGGGCAAACTACGGCCCGCAGGCCGAATCCGGCCCGTTTGAAATGAATAAAACTAAAAAAAAAAAAGACTGTACCCTTTTATGTAATGATGTTTACTTTGAATTTATATTAGTTCACACAAACACTCCATCCATGCTTTTGTTCCGGCCCTCTGGTCCAGTTTAAGAACCCATTGTGGCCCTCGAGTCAAAAAGTTTGCCCACCCCTGGGCTAGAGCATCAGCCTGTGAACCGAAGGGTAGAGGGTACGATTCCTGGTCAAGGGCATGTGCAGAGGCAACCAATCAAAGTATCTCTCACATCAATGTTTCTCTCTCTCTCCTCCTTCTTGCTCTATCAGCTAAGAGAGCTAAGGAGAAATGACACCTCAGTAGCAACAAGTACACCTGGTTTCTAGTACCATTCTCCAATAAAGGAACCAGGGCTAAATGGCAGATTCTAGGGCTGGGGCAGTTGAAGTGACAGAGTAAGAAAGTGCTCAAAAAAAAAAAAATGAGGGCATGTCAGAGGGATATAAAAGAACTCCCAATGGCTATGGCTGGGACAAGTTGAATAACAAAATAAATGCAGTTTTGGATTTATAACTCCAAGTATAAAATTAATACCCTTAAGTCCATGCTGACATAAATGGTTGAATTTATAAATGAGGGAGAAGAGACTTGTCTTCTGTATAAAACAATCCCAAATAATTTATATAGATACTTACCCTTAAGGGGGTGGGCCTTAACTCTTCCCCACCTCTTGAGTTTTAGTTAGTGATTCACTTCCAAAGAGGAGATTTATGTGAAAGGATAAAAAAAGTTATTTTATAGTGGAGAAACTTGACAAACACTACCTCAGCCAGGTGATGTCAAGTTGATTATGTATCTTTGATGTGATGTAATGAAAAGTGCAATTCGCCTCTGTGGTCTTCCTCCCAAAAGTCCAGAATCCTGGTCTAATGATGAGAAAAATATCAAACTCAAATTGAGGGACATTCAACAAAATACCTGAGCAGTAATCCTCGAAACTGTCTAGGTCAGTGGTCGGCAAACTGCAGCTCGTGAGCCACATGCGGCTCTTTTGGCCCCTTGAGTGTGGCTCTTCCACAAAATACCGACTTCTGCGCATGGGCCACGAAGTTTCAATCGCACTGTACATGCGCGCCCGCACATGGTATTTTGTGGAAGAGCCACACTCAAGGGGCCAAAGAGCAGCATGTGGCTCGCGAGCCACAGTTTGCTGACCACTGGTCTAGGTCATCAAAAGCATGGAAAATCCGAGAAACCGTCATAGCTGAGAGGAGACATGATGAGCACATGTAATGTCATATCCTGGATGGGATCCCAGAACAGAAAAGACATTAGGTACAAACTAGTGAAATCTGAATAAAGTACGGCATTAGGTAATAGTAATGTACCAATGTTAGTTTCTTTTTTTTAAAATATATTTTATTGATTTTTTACAGAGAGGAAGGTAGAGGGATAGAGAGTTAGAAACATTGATGAGAGAGAAACATCGATCAGCTGCCTCCTGCACACCCCCTGCTGGAGATATGCCCACAACCAAGGTCCATGCCCTTGACCGGAATCGAACCTGGGACCTTTTAGTCCGCAGGCCAACGCTCTATCCACTGAGCCAAACCAGTTAGGGCCAATGTTAGTTTCTTGATGTGAAAAAGGTACCACATTAATGTTAAAGGTACCACAATAGGGGGAAGTGGTGCTGGTGATGTGAACACTTTGAAAACTTTTGTGAAAATCTAAAATGATTCTAAAATAAAAAATTTATTTAAATTAAGAAGGCATAATCTGTAATACTTTCAACAATAAAGATACATTTAAAAAAAGAAAGCATAATGTGCTTACATGCAATATGGGATCCTGGATTGGATCTTAGAACTGAAAAAGGACACTAGTGGAAAAACTGGTGCAATCTGAATAAAGTCTGGAGTTTACTTAATACTAATGTACTAGTGTTGGTTTCTTAGTTTGACGAATGTACCATGGTAATGTAAGATATTAACATTAGTGAAAACTGGGTAAAGAGTATGTGGTAATTCTGTATTGTCTTCGCAATTTTCCTGTAAATCTAGTTATTTCAAAATTAAGAAATTTATCTTTATTGTTGAAAGTATTACAAAGGCCTCCCTTTCCTCCCATTGACCCCTTATATCCCGCCCCTACCACCCACCACCCACCCCAGCCTTTCCTCTGAGATTCCTCAGTCTGTTCCATGTTTCAATGTCTCCGGATCTATTTTGTTCATCAGTTTATTTTGTTCTTTAGATTCCACATAAGTGAGATCATGTGATACTTGTCTTTCTTTGACTGGCTTATTTCACTTAGCATAATGCTCTCCAGGTTTATTTTTAAACATGTAATGGAAGGTAGCTGGATGTACAAGCTGCTTGGACCACCCTAGATAACCTTCATGATGGCATTTGATTTGTTTGGGACTCTGCGGTGGCTCTCTCCCCTCATCTTAATCCAACCCCCCATACCTGTTGTATTGATCTGAATGTATTTCATGTGCATGAATCTACACAAGAACAGTGGCTGTGGTTAACAGGGGTTGTCTGGGTTCCCCAGGAGACTAGATTACTCAAATTTAGAGGACAAAATAAAATTTTTCAAGCTTCAGAAATGAAAGGAACAGAGTGCAGTTGGGGAGAAAGAGTCTGTTAAACAAGAGCTCAAAACAGAAGACAGTAAGGATTTTGGAGGAAATAAGACAATGGTTTTAGGCTGGGAGGAGGGCAGGAGATAAGGGGAAATGTTGACAGGGTGGGTGCTCCATTTTCTCTGCCTTACTTATGGCTTACTCATGAGCTTTTACCCATATTACCCTTGCTACTTGTAATATTAGATGAACAAAGATTGGATTTAGACTCAAGTGGCTGCCATGAGTTACTAGGAAGGGTAGAGCAGATAGGGGTTAGGGGCAAGAAGGGGCATTTCTAAAGGCCATAGCCACAAGACAGTTCCAAGCTCTCTTATTTCTGTGGCCATCTTCTCCACCAGACTGTAAGCCACTTCTGGGATAAGGATGTGGCCTTATTCTTCTCTAGTCCCAGCAGTGCTCTGTACATAGTAGGTGTTCAATAAACATCTGCTTAATAAATAAGGCAGGATGCTAGAAACCAGTGAAGTTGGAAATGTTTTTCCTTTGAAAACTTACGGGGAAATAGTAAATCCCCAAAATGTCTTTAACTTGAATCCCCACAATAATGAAGGTACTTAAAAATATTCTGGTAATTTGATTTTTTCACATCAGTGGGAGAGATCTGGCCTCAAAAATGGAATTTTGGGGATGGATATATTAATGTTTAACATATATTTCAAAGAATAAAAAAGTCACTGCCCAGCTGTATAATTTGAGGACCAGAGAAAATGGTATGCTAAATTATGCTGAGTCATTCATACTTCATTTCCAATTGAGGTAAATAAGACAAGAAAAAAACACACCATGATTCTTCAAAGAAATTTTAATGAAAATTGGTTTTAAACTTTTTCATCTAGCACAGTGGTTCTCAGTTTTTTACACAAGTCAACGATAAAATTTTAACCAAAGGAGAAATTGGAAAATAAGGTAATATGGTTATTTTTTTCAAAAGCTAGGTTTATTCACTTTAATAAATGATTTTCTTGCTCTAAGATGGTAAGATTGTACTTGACTTTTTATTAGTACTAAAATGTTCTCTCTTTTTTGAAGAAGTGAAAGTAGATGGTGGCCGTTTAAAAACTGTTGAGCTGGCAAAAAATTCAGTGCCCTGTGTCAATCCCTAAAATGCTATTTGTTCATGAAATCCCAATATCTAGAAAGTGCTTACACACACAGACACACAGACACACACCATCTAGTAGGGGACTCAGGGATTCAGAAGAGGCAGTTAAAAATGTATGTTTGTTGAGTACTACAGCCATTGTGTAGGCACTAAACTTTATACATACATAATTTCTCAGTAAATCTTTACAATTTCAGTTAGGTATTCTCATATTACAGTTAAGGAAATGGAAATTAATATAGGATAAATAGCTTGCCCAAGGAATGTGCTAATAGAGGGAACCAAATCAAGTTTATCTGAT
The DNA here is from genome assembly GCF_963259705.1 of Myotis daubentonii. Classification (NCBI taxonomy): domain Eukaryota; kingdom Metazoa; phylum Chordata; class Mammalia; order Chiroptera; family Vespertilionidae; genus Myotis; species Myotis daubentonii. The sequence continues at coordinate 41,390,102 of NC_081861.1, forward strand.
TCTAGAATCTGCACTCCTTTCTAGAATACCACATCATTTATTAGAGTGAGTCTCTAATATTCATTTTTGGGAAGAATATTGTTCAGTTTTTCTTTGTATACATCTTAATGCTACCTTTCAACTTCACTTTCTGACTTGTAACTTTGTAGTGTATTTATATAGTGATGACAAATACTTTATGACTCAACTTAAAAGTGTCAGTATTATTCTCTTAAGCTGGCATCCCAATTATTTTTTGCCTTTTTGTTTAAGAAACCACATAAAACCTATCTGGAAATAGTCATCTGGCAACACCCCAGTTATCTGCAGTTGAAATGACCAGCACCACAGCAGACTACAAGTCCTCCTCAAGAAGAAGTCAGTGAAAGCTGAGCTGCCTCAAAGACCTATGGACATCAAGTTCTTTGAAACTCTAGACCAGTGGTTCTCAACCTTCCTAATGCCGCGACCCTTTAATACAGTTCCTCATGTTGTGGTGACCCCCAACCATAAAATTATTTTCATTGGTACTTCATAACTGTAATTTTGCTACTGTTATGAATTGTAATGTAAATATCTGATATGCAGGATGTATTTTCATTGTTACAAATTGAACATTATTAAAGCATAGTGATTAATCACAAAAACAACATGTAATTATATATGTATTTTCTGATGGTCTTAGGCGACCCCTGTGAAAGAGTTGTTCGACCCCCAAAGGGGTCGCGACCCACAGGTTGAGAACCGCTGCTCTAGACCAATCCAGACCATGAGACCAAAAAGAAAAAAAAAAAAAAAGGACTGGTCAGAAAGCCAATGGCATTACTACTCTATCTGTTGGGTAAAATACAGAAGAGTGAGCAGACAGAGATGAGAACAGGGGAGTAAGGAGAGCAGAGAGGAGGGGGAAAGAGAGTACAGCATTGATAAGAGGAAGAAATCAGCACAGGGGTAAAACCTAGGCAAACAATATTCAATTTGTAACTAGAAAATCCAGACCACTCCAAGACCATGCTGATTAACAAGGATATGATCATGGCTCTCCAGCTTCTTGCTTACATACTGAAAACAAATGTAGTAAAAACATTTAAGCATACAGATAAACTCAGCAATGTTCATTTTAGAACCAGAATTAAATTTTCCTTTTTTCTCAGAGGTATGTAGCTAATGCACTATAATTTAGGGGTTTAAAATCTGGCCTTCTGCTTGTTAAAAATAAAATTATAAAACAAGACTTTGTCTTGCATTTCTCAAATTATCAATGTCATCTGAAAATAAAGTCACATTTTTAGCAGGTGTTGGTGACCAACTTTTAATAAACTATTTAATTTTCAGAAACATATGCTAATCATCAATGACATGATCAGGGTACCATTGCCCCAGATGTTATTTCACTGGTACATTATATCAATATTTACAAAGGCTTTCAAGTTCAATAACACAAAACAAAACAGCTTAGTTTTTAAAACTACAATGTTTTAAAAAAATGTAAACAGTTCAATTTTACATTATTGTAAAAAAGAAGACTCACTCCTTAATGCGGCTTAATTTTTTTTTAAGTGAGCAAAGCCTGGTGCTCATGGATAAAGAATGAAAAAAAATCTTTACATAGAAACATTGTGCTCCAGTGTGGCAAAAAAATTATATATATATACATACAAAGAAAAGAATCGTTAAGTCCACAATTTAGACCACAAACAAAATCTTGTCTCCAAATTGAGAAATTTATAAAAACCATTTACACATGGTTGTTGACCTACTGAAAACCTATATAACATTTTTAAAACAATAACTCAGTCAAAAGATACCACTTTTCTTAAAAATGAAATTTTGTGCAAAAGAAATTGTTTAAGCTAGAAATAAGACTCCTTTCCCAGTAAGAGGCCAAAAGAGTCATTGAAATAATTTAACTTTGTTAAGATTTAGTGCATGTAACCAAAAGGCACACACATGGGATTAATATATTAATATATTTTCATGCAAAAACCTGTGCATGTTCACAATTATATAACAAAAACACAAATATAACAAATGTAAAGCCTAATATTTGGCAATGTTATTCTAGCCACATTCCTTTCTAGTCTATCAGTCCAGGGTTTACTAGATCATTAACACTGCCTCTCAAAAAATATATTATATTTGAACATCTTCCCACAAAAATTAAAAAAAGGATGTTAGCCTAAAACACTATAATTTTTTTCAATTCTGATACATATAGAAAGTTACTGATCTATTTATTTAAATGGCATTTCAAATTAAGATACGTTTTTCCTTTTGTTAATAAATACTTTGATTGCTCCAGTGAAGTCAGCAGAGAGAAGAACTTCTGTATTATCTGTCTTCATAATACCTTAAAAACATAAAAAAATATTTTTAGTTGATTTAAAAGGATTATTAAGTCTGCTGTTAACAATTGTCACATGCCCATGACCTTTGGGGTAGAAGATCCTCTCTCTGCCTCTTCTATCTCTTTCCTGGCTCAATCCTGTAATCCTTTCTTCCTCCTGTGCCTCTCCTCTCTGAGGTTCACTTCCACTTACCTGGTCTTTCCCTGACTTGTAGATTACAGTCCCTTGGGACCTGGAGGCCTGTATTTACTCCCAGGTAGCCTAGGCCTCTAAGTTGTCTAATGTGTCATTTTGTGGCAGGAGACTAGAGTGCTGGCTGGGCAAGTCTATTGCTAACAGGGTTCTCTAATGAGGCCGATGGCAAGGTTTATTACACAGCAGAACACACTGCCATGAAATGAAGTACATATGATCGATTTGTGAATGCTGACAGTGCCTTTTCCCTTTACAGTCCACATTGAAGAGCTATGTAACTAGCAATGGTGAATGGGAAAAATGCTTACCTCTTGTACTACCTGTTATATTTAACAAAATATATTTAACAAAATATAATTAGTGTAAACTAATTCTATTATGCATAGACAACATTTGTGGATTTAAGGACTGAATAGTAAGGAAGAAAATAATACAAACTTTAACTGGAAAGCTGTGTACAGGATGAGTTATACAAAATGATTTCACTTAGATTTGCTAAGAACATATCCTAAGCCTTTGAACATTCTTTCCTATCCTCGAGGCATATCTCAAAGTAGTGCTATGCAGCAGGAGCAGCAGCAAAGGAGTTAGGGATATGAGAAAGGCTAGAGAAAAAAATAATTCATCATATACGATAATAATGAAGACGATAATGGTAATGCTGACTACATGCCAGGCTTTTGGTAGGCACTTTATATATGTTATTTTCAACTCTTATCACAACTTTGTAAACTGGGTATTTTCACCATTTTACACATGAGGAAAATTCAAGCTTACATTGCCAATTATATCGGGAATAAAGAGAGAGCAATCTACACTAATAAAAGAGAAACATGGTAATTGGCGTACGACGCTACCCTTTTCATTGGCTAATCAGGGCTATTTGCAAATTAACTGCCAACTAAGATTGGCAGTTAACTGCCAACAAAATGGCGGGTAATTTGCATATGTAGGCACAATGCAGGGAGGCGAAAGGGAAAGCAGGAAGAAGCCCCCTGCCACTGACAGTGATCGGAAACCCAGGGGGGAGCTAAGAGCTGGGGGGCAGGGCAAAGGCGGCCCTTGGGCCGCCTTTGCCCTGCCCCCCAGCCATGATGGGAGAATCAGGTGCCTTTTCCGCCCTGGCCAGTGATAGCAGGAAGTAGGGGTGGAGCCAGCGATGGGAGATGGGCACGGTTGAAGCTGGCAGTCCCAGGAGCTAGGGATCCCTTGCCTGGGCCTAAAGCGAAGCCCACAATCGCGGGGCCGCTGCAGCTGCAGGTCCCCGCTGCCTGGGCCGGACGCCTCAGCCAGAGGCGTCCTGTAGGGGCAGGGGCGGAGCCCACGTGATCGCGGCGCCCCCCGCTGCCACTGCAGGTCCCCGCTGCCCGGGCCAGACGCCTAGGCCAGAGGCGTTAGGCCTGGGCAGGGGCGGAGCCTGCAACTTCAGGGAGCTGGGGGTCCCCTGCCCAGGCCTGACACCTCTGCCAGAGGCCTCAGGCCTGGTCAAGGGGCCGATCCGGTGATTGGTGATCGGAGGGTGATGAGGGTCAACTCCTCTGGCCGAGGCATCAGGCCTGGGTGGGGGGCGGAGCCGGGGATTGGGGGGATATGATGGTCCCCTTGCCCAGGCCTGAAGCCTGGGTCAGAGGCGTCAGGCTTGGGCGGGGGGTGGAGCAAGCGATCAGAGGGAGATGGGGGTCCCCTGCCCAGGCATGATTCCTGGGCCAGAGCCCTCAGGCCTGGGCGGGGGCCAGAGCCAGTGATCGGGGGGAGATGGGGGTCCCCTGTCCAAGCCTGACACCTCTGGCGGAGGCGTCAGGCCTGGGCAAGGGGCCGATCAGGTGATCGGAGGGTGATGGGGGTCTACGCCTCTGGCCGAGGCATCAGGCCTGGGCAAGGGGCAGAGCCAGCAATTGGAGGGGTCTGGGGGTCCCCTGCCCAGGCCTGACGCCTGGGCCAGAACCAGTGATGGGGGGAAATGAGGGTCCCCTGCCCAGGCCTGACCTCTCTGTCAGAGGCGCCAGGCCTGGGCAAGGGGCCGATCCTGCGATTGGAGGGTGATGGGGGTCAATGCCTGAGGGCTCCCAGTATGTGAGAGGGGGCAGGCTGGGCTGAGGGACACTCCCCCCCCCCACACACCCAGTGCACGAATTTCGTGCACCGGGCCCCTAGTCAGATATAACTTATCATATCATATCCTGGGTTTAAGAATTTATTCTTAGAATATACATTTATAGGTAAAAAACCAAACACAAATCTAACCATGGCCCATTAAAAGTTGTGTCTCTTTATAAAGAAGTTCAAAGAATAGTACTTTTCATTTTTCTTCAAATTGTTTTAAAAGCTAGAATTCTCTGGGAAATGTGTAGGGGACATGTATAGATTGTTAAAAGATAACTGGGGGAAAAGAAAAGGAAAAAAAACCCCAAATGACTTGTTAGATTTAGAAAAAAATAAAATGAAAAGAAGTATTTCCAAACAGGCACTTAGTAAAGGTTTAATAATTCTGGCATTTTATTTTTAGATCCTGTAATTTAAAAAAGTGCTAAACTGAAGTTCAGCTTTGCTATCAAAATTTTTCTTAACAGACAGAAAAAATAGTATATTTAGTATAGTGTGCAGGGCAAATAACACCATAGGGGAAATAACTTTTAAGCATTCCAATACTTTCAGAAGCACCTTTTGTACACTGTATTGCTGTGGCTTTACAACTTTCTAAAAGGCCTGGTTGTAGTCTCTAAAGTGAGAAAACACATTTACTGAACTCTTCTGCAAGTGATTTTAATCATACAAACTTGTTTTCATTAACAACTGGTCCAAATTTACATGGTTTTATACTCTTAAGGACCATTTTTTACATAATTGGCACTCAGTATTACATGGTGGCTTCTTTTCACTTCCTAATCTGAGCATTTTATAGAGCTAGAATTAGTACTTGTTCTGAAAGCATATGCTACAAATGGCAAGAAATTACAGGCTTGTAAATAGCTACCTAAAAGAAACTATAAATTTGTGGCAAGTAGAAAAAAACACTGCTTTCATTTTGGTTTAATTCATTTATTCAGCAAATGTTTATTAAGCAGCTACTATATATAGGCAAGCACTGTGTTAGGCACTGGCACTACAACAAATAAGACATATAAACTCTCTGTCCTCACAGAAATTAGTCTAGTAGAAGAAAACATAATAAAATTTGTATTTATATGTTTTTGTTTACGTTTCTCCAAGGAAAATAGCTGCCCACAGAAGAAATTAAGAACTTTCAAATTTTTCATTTTTAATTCCCAAGTGAATTTAAAAGGAAGTAAAACTTGCAAGAACTATGTTACTGAAATGTTCAGAAATCGGTATCTTACAATCATGTTGTAAACAAAAATATTCTTCACAGTTATGAAAACCTCACAATACCCAATATTAGGTCAATTAGGTTACAAAATGCTGACTAGATAAAAAGTAGAACATATACAATATGAGTACCTACCAGAGGGTATAGTATCTAAAACTTCAGCATCTTCACTTTCTGACTTTTCAGATTGCACATCCAAAGACAACATCAAACTTGGGTTAGGGGCAAAGATGGCTGATGTAACAACTGCATTATGTGCTGGGGAGAAAAATTTACTTCAGGATAACTAATAAATCCAATTCTAAACATCAAGACAGAGAGTAAAATATGCAAAAGTACAATAGTGTATGTTACATGCAAATATCTTTTAAAACTAACATATAAGTAACTATGAACTATTTAAAACCCAAATATATTTTCTAAAGAAAATACCATATACAAGTTCTGAGATCCCATGGCTTCTCAAATTTTACACAAGTATAAGTTCTTCCTTGGCATGGAAATATCCAACAAAGCCAAACACAAAGCAGAAGCACATATATCAGCCCCTTTGAAATAATGTCTATACAAATTTGCTTCTAGTACATTGCACTTTAAATTTATTCATTTTAACTTTATTCACTTATAAAAGACACATAAGAATAGGCGTTTACTTACCTTTAATACCTTCCCAAAAGTCATTACGATCTCTCCTGACTGAAGTAAACTTGCTTAGGTCATGGTAAGTACTCCAGATATAAACATATTTATCTTCTGAGCCACTAACGAGGTAACTAAAATCATGGCTAAAATTTGGAGAAGAAAAACAAACACCTCAGTAATTTTTTTAGGTCTCCCTCTATCAGAACTTCCTACTTTAAAACACATAAGAAAACACCCAGAAGAATTTTGTTGAACTATAGACTCCTATTCTCACTCTAGAGGTGATGACAGTGTAGGTTTGATATGGGGGCCAGAAGCATTAGTATTTTCATCAAAGCTCTAGGTTACTGTGCTACTGGCTAACCCACACTAGGAGGAAAGCCTCAAGAGATGAAAGAGAGAACCAGAGTATTTTACCAATTAACTTACTGGGTAATTACAATAGTCCCCCTTTTCCACAGAGGATATATTCCAAGACTGTCTGTGGTTGCCTGAAACAACACATAGTACCAAACCCTATATATCCTATGTTTTTCCTATAGATATGGTCATGCACCAAATAACAATGCTTTGGTCAATGATGGGCCTCATATACCATGGTGGCCCTTTAGATTATAATGGAGTGAAAGATTTCCTATCACCTAGTGACATCATAGCTATTGCAGTGCCTTCATGCAATACATTACTCATGTGTTTGTGATGTTAGTATAAAGAAACCAACTGTCCTGCCAGACATATAAAAGTATAGCACATACAACTATGTAGAGTTCCTAATACTTGATAGTGATGATAAACAACATCACTGAGTAGTTATTTACTATACTATACTATACATTATAACATAATTTTAGAGTGTACTCTTTCTACTTAAAATAAAAAGTTTGCTGTGAAACAGTATGCCATTTTACACTGGTAGCAGCTTCTTATATCTTGAGTTTATGGAGTTTCTTGATTGCATCATTTTCTTGTGGGCTTGATTTAATATCAAGTTTTATAAATTTAGTGTAGCCTAAGTGTGCAGTGTTTGTAAAGTCTAATGTCCTAGGCCTTCACATTCACTTACCACTCACTCACTGACTTACCCAGAGCAACTTTCAGTCCTGCAAGCTCCATTCATGGTAAGTGCCTATATAGGTATAGCATTTTTTAATCTTTTACACCATATTTTTACTGTACCATTTCTATGTTTAGATACACAAATACTTACCACTGTGTTATAATTGCTTACAGTCCAGTATAGTAACATGCTGTACAGGTTTGTGACCCAGGGGCAATAGGTTATACCATATAGCCTAGTTGTGTAGTGGCTGTATCATCTAGGTTTGCGTAAGTGAACTCAACGATGTTCCACAAGAAAATTGCCTAACAACGCATTTCTTAGAATGTGTCCCTATTGTTAAGCAGTGCATGACTACAGATACCTATGATAAAGTTTAGTTTATAAATTAGGCATAGTAAAAGATAAACAACAATAGTAAAACAGAACAATAATAACAACGTACTGTAATGTTATGTGAATGTGATCTGTCTCTCTCTCTCTCTCTCTCTGTCTCTCTCTCTCTCTCTCTCTCTCGCTCGCAATGTTATTGTGTATACACAGCATGGATATGCTGAGCAAAGAAATGATTCATGTTTTTGGTGGGAAGGCACACGATTTTATCATGTTACCCTGAATGATTCACTATTTAAAACTTATTGTTTATTTCTGAGAAGCTCTCCCACTGCAGACACAGCGGACTCTCATAGCCAGTTAGCCTGGAGGTCAAACCACCCCCCCCCCCCCGGTATTGCCAACAACAATCAAGCCTTAACTACAACAAGACTGCGCACAAAGACCACTAGGGCGTGCACCAAGAAAGCATAAAAAATGCGGAGACAAAGAAACAGGACAAAACTGTCAATGGAGGATATTGAGTTCAGAACCACACTTTTAAGGTCTCTTAAGAACTGTCTAGAAGCTGCCGATAAACTTAGTAAGGTCCTCGAAAAGACTGGTGAGACCGCCGATAAATGTAGTGAGATCCTCAAGAAATCTAATGAGACCCTCGATGTTGTGATAAAGAACCAACTAGAAATTAAGCATACACTGACTGAAATAAAGAATATTATACAGACACCCAACAGCAGACCAGAGGAGCGCAAGAATCAAGTCAAAGAGTTGAAATGTGAAGAAGCAAAAAACACCCAACTGGAAAAGCAAAATGAAAAAAGAATCCGAAAATACGAAGATAGTGTAAGGAGCCTCTGGGACAGCTTCAAGCGCACCAATATCAGAATTATAGGGGTGCCAGAAGATGAGAGAGAGCAAGATATTGAAAACCTATTTAAAGAAATAATGACAGAAAACTTCCCCCACCTGGTGAAAGAAATAGACCTACAGGTCCAGGAAGCGCAGAGAACCCCAAACAAAAGGAATCCAAAGAGGACCACACCAAGACACATCATAATTAAAATGGCAAGAGCAAAAGACAAAGAGAGAATCTTAAAAGCAGCAAGAGAAAGAAACCCAGTTACCTACAAGGGAATACCCATACGACTGTCAGCTGATTTCTCAACAGAAACTTTGCAGGCCAGAAGGGAATGGCAAGAAATATTCAAAGTGATGAATACCAAGAACCTACAACCAAGATTACTTTATCCAGCAAAGCTATCATTCAGAACGGAAGGTCAGATAAAGAGCTTCACAGATAAGGAAAAGCTAAAGGAGTTCATCACCACCAAACCAGTATTATATGAAATGCTGAAAGGTATCCTTTAAGAAGAGGAAGAAGAAAAAAAAGGTAAAGATACAAATTATGAACAACAAACATGCATCTATCAACAAGTGAATCTAAGAATCAAGTGAATAAATAATCTGGTGATCATAATAGAATCAGGGACATAGAAAGGGAATGGACTGACTATTCTTGGGGGGGAAAGGGGTGTGGGAGATGCGGGAAGAGACTGGACAAAAATCGTGCACCTATGGATGAGGACAGTGGGTGGGGAGTGAGGGCGGAGGGTGGGGCGGGAGCTGGGAGGAGGGGAGTTATGGGGGGAAAAAAGAGGAACAAATGTAATAATCTGAACAATAAAGATTTAATTAAAAAAAAAGAAAAAAAAACTTCTTGTTTATTTCTGTAACTTTTTTTTTATGTATTTTATTGATTTTTTACAGAGAGGAAGGGAGAGAGATAGAGAGCTAGAAACATCGATGAGAGAGAAACATCGATCAGCTGCCTCCTGCACATCTCCCACTGGGGATGTGCCCGCAACCGAGGCACATGCCCCTGACCAGAATCGAACCTGGGACCCTTCAGTCCACAGACCGACGCTCTATCCACTGAGCCAAACCGGTTTCGGCTATTTCTGTAACTTTTAATATTTTTGGATCATGGTTCACCATGGGTACCTGAAACTGCGGAAAGCAAAACCATGGATAAAGGGGGGACTACTGTAGCTGGTAATTACAGAAGAAATAAGAACTTCTAAGAAAAGGAATAAAGGAAAGAGGGTTAAAAAGAGGCAGGTAATTCAAGAGAGCTTCCAGAGCCCTAAGAGTTCAAATGATAATGATATGTAAAGGTATAAATATAGAACACTGTATTTCAGGCTGTTAAAAGCTTTATTAGCTTCTGTACCTAAAAGGATCAAGATCATGAGTGGCGTGGGTGGTAAACTACCTCTAAAAAAACCCTGACATAAAAGTACAAAAGCACAAATTCTAGAGCTGGTAGTCTTCTAATTCTGGCTCTGCACTGACTAGTGCCGACTTTAGGCAAATTACTTAATTTACTGGGTTTTGGTTTCTTCGTCTGCAGATTAGGGGCAATTCTAACTCTAATTACCATACAGGTAGATTGTAAGTATTGTATGAGGATAGCATGAGATACCAGTTATAAAAGTGCAAAGAAACTAAAAACATAATATAGACATAAGGCCTAGTAGATCAATGGAAAACGGGAATGCGGGAGAAATATTCTGATCTCTTTTGGGAATTTCTCATTGCCAATTTACCTGAAACTTGCTTTGATCTGGCTGCTGCTGTTGACATAACCCTTATACTTCATGGAAAGTGACAAATCTCTAAGATCATATAGTCTGATTCTGGAGTCATTTGAGGTTACCAGTATCTAAAAATAAATCAAGGGAAAAGTTAAATATATAATCTTTTAATCTAAATTAAGCTATAATTTATAAAAAGGGTGTATACACATACACAACTAGAAAAAGCAGTATCCCACAAGAAAGGGAATATATTCTTAGCTAAGATATTAAGAACTAACTTTCAGGAACCTATACATAGTATGGAGAGAGATGGTTTTGAATACTTAGTACCTTATTTTCTCCTGGCAAAGGCTCAATGCCGGTAATTTTTCTTCCAACCTTGTTGCGTCCTCTAGTAGATCGTACGTGTATTTGTGTGTGGTATTTCAAATGCTAAAAAGAAATCACATATTTAAAAGATCAGAAATAGAAGGAACCTCAAAGGTCATCTGAAAACTCACAGACATGGTAATATGTGCCCCAATCCTATATAATAAAACCCTAATATGCAAATCGAGTGAATGGTCACTATGATGCACACTGACCACCAGGGGGCTGATGGTCAACGCAGGAGCTGCCCCCTGGTGGTCAGTGCGCTCCCACAGAAGCCAGGCTCACAGCTGGCGAGCACAGTGGTGGTGGCAGGAGCCTCTCCTGCCTCCATGGCAGTGCTAAGGACCCCTGGGGGGATGTCTGCCTGCTGGCTTAGGCCCAGGGAGAAGTCCCAGACTGTGAGAGGGCAAGGGCTGGGCTGAAAGACTCCCCTCACCTCCACCCCCAATGCACAAATGTTGTGTACCAGGCCTCTAGTTTACAGATAAGGCAGTTAAAGTACAGAGGGGATACAACAACTTATTCAAAACCACAAAAGTGTTTTACTAATTATTCAATTACATAATTTATACAAGATAGTCTTTTACCTCTGTATCATAGAAAATGCACCTGCCATCATATGTCCCAATCACTGCATATTTGCCATTCTGACAGAAATTTGCAGCTGTGATCAATTTTGTTTGACCATCTACTTCATTCCACAAAGCCACTTTTTTGTCAGGTATGTTCCAAAGGCGGAGCTTTCCATCCAATGAACCACTCAGAAAATACCTGTCATCCTAAAAATGTGACAAAATTTTAGAAAGCTTCATTCTACCACATCAAGAAAACTCATTAAATCAATTCATTAACTCTATTAGAAATGTTTAAAATATGTAGATCTCATTTTAAAAGTATTATTTAAGTACACATTACTTTATTCACTAAAAATCACAATAATTAGGCCCGGCTGGCATGGCTCAGTGATTGAGCATCAACCTATGGACCAGGAGGTTGTGGTTTGATTCCTAGTTGGGGCACATGCCTAGGTTGTGGGCTTGACCTCCACTGTGGGACATGCAGGAGGCAGTTAATCAATGATTCTCTCTCATCATTGATGTTTCTCTCTCTCTCTCCCTTTTCCTTCCTCTCTGAAATCAATAAAAATATATTAAAAAAAAAAAAACAATGAGAAAACACAGTATTTTCCTAGACAGTGTGGCTCAGTTGGTTGGAGCAACACCAAAAGGTTGCAGGTTTGATTCCTTGTTGAGGTGTGTAGGGGAGATAACCGATTAATGTTTCTCTCTCACACTGATGTTTCTCTCTCTCTCTCTCAAGAAAAAAAAGGAAGAAAAAAGAAAACACAGTATTTCATTTTAGAGCAGTGGTTCTCAACCTTGGCTGCACATTAGAATCACCTGGGAATCTTTTTAAAATCCTGATTTCTGGGCCTCATCCTCCGGAAATTCTGTTTCTTTGTTACTAATGTTGTGGCCCCACCCCATAACAAAGAAACAGAATTTCCGGATGAGGCCCAAACATCAGGATTTTAAAAAGATTCCCAGGTGATTCTAATGTGCAGCCAAGGTTGAGAACCACTGTTTTAGAGAAATGACATTGCGATCACTTTATCATATCCTTAAACTGCTTTTCTCAAAGTATGGATATTCATAGATAATATGTTGAAATGTATAGTGTGTAGGAGAAGGGTTCTATGATGAAATTTGAAAAACTCCGGGTTACAGAAAATTAAACAAGATTCTCAGTTCCAAAAAGGGGATATAGTAGATAGCATTTTCCAGCTTATTTAACCGTGGACTTTTTTGTGGAGAGTTGGTATAGGGTCAGGATAGGAACATTTAGCAGGGCTATTACCTTCAAGAAACATGCTTTGGGAAAAACCATCCTATAATGATACATTTGTCCATAGCCTTCTCTGGGACACATGTTAACACTGGACAAAAGAGTAATGCCAGTTAGCCCACAGAACCAGCCAATTTTTGGTACTCTGACACCATGTCACCAGCAAATCACTTCACTAATCAAATATTCAATCAAATTCTCAGTTTTAAACCAGGGGTTCTCAATTGGGGGCAATATGGCCCCATAGGGAACATATAGCAGTGTCTTAAAACATTCTTTAAAAATATTTTTTTATTGATTCCAGAGAGAGAGAGAGAGGAAGGGGGAGGAAGAGGGGAAGGGACATTGAGAAACATCAATCAGTGCCTCCTTCACGCACCCTGATAGGGGATTAAGTCCACAAACGGTGCACGTGCCCTAACTGGGAATTGAGCCAGCGACCCTTCAGTGCATGGGATGACACTCAACCCACTGAGCCATACCGACCAGGGTTGAAGACACTTTTGATGGTCACAACTTAGGGGTGGGTGGGTGGGGTGCTACTGACATCTAGTTGGTAGAGGCCAGCAATGCTGCTAAACATCCTAGAATGCACAAAATAGCCTTCCCTCCATCTAAAACAAAGAATTATCCAGTTCAAAATGTAAACAGTGCCAAGGTTGAAAAATCCTGCTCTAAAATAAAACCAGGCATATTATTAAGCTGGCCTAATTTTTGGTAACATAAGAATTAAAGATAGCCCTAGCCTATGTGTGGTTCAGTTGGTTGGAGAGTCATCATGTACACCAAAAGGTGGCAGGTTCAGGTCCTGGTCAGGGCACCGGGTGGGAGGCAACCAATCAATCTTTCTCTCTCACATCCATGTCTCTCTCTCTCTCTCTCTCTCTCTCTCTCTCTCTCTCTCTCTCTCTCTCCCTCCCTCCCTCCTTCCTCCTTCCCTCCCTCTCTCTAAAATCAGATAAAACAATTGGGATGCCAAAACAAAAAAAACAGATTCTCTTCTCCCCTCAAGATGATTCTTCTTACCCAACTCTGAAGCCTGTCAAGGATAATCTACACAGGTTGGTTATTTTATGGCTATGGTATAGTAGGCTTGACTCAATGTCTACCAGTAGAAAAGCTTGGCCTTACAATTCAGAACTTTATTTACATCCATCCATCCATCCATCCATCCATCCATACGTGTATATGTGCATATGTACCTCCATTTTGCTATTTCTTTTACAACTCCACTATCTTCCTTCCAGATAACATTTAATAGAGTTATACTTCCTAAGAAAATGTCAATATCACCCCATTCTTCCTTAGAGTCTCCTAAAAACTCTTTAGGTCAGTAGACTTTTTAGAAATAGGGCTTTTCAGTTTCTAAAATAAAAGAAATAAAAGTATAGAAAAATTACTGATTAAAGAGAAACCTTAATAATAATGTACTACATAGATAAGTTCTCTCTTTCTGCTGATATACTATAGTTAGAGGTACAGGAAAGGATTTTGCTCACAGTTGCTGAGAGGGGTAAATCCATCCTTTTATTGTATTATTGGGTGACAGGTGGGGGTGTTTTTCGAAAGAAGCCTCAACATGCTTGATGATTATAACTGATAAGGTATTTACATAGATTTAACATTTTTAATTTTCAAAAGTTCTTAACTAAGTCTTTTAAAGGTTCAGAATTACTACTGCCTATGTTATAAGCTTGCCCAGGGAGGGAAATTATATTGAGGGAAACAAAAATAGTCACTCTTCTCTCTTAATCTGGGGAAAAAGAGGGAGAAATGTGAATATAATTGAAACATTGCATTAAAAAGACAACAGTGTGAACCTGGAAGGTGTGTCTCAGTTGGTTAGAGCGTGGTCCTGAGCACCAAAGGGTTGTGGGTTTGATTCTTGGTCAGGGCACATAGATGGGTTGTGGGTTTGATCCATGGTGGGGGTGTGTATGAAATGCAACAGACTGATGTTTCTTTCTCTCCCTCTCCCTTCCTCTCTCTCTAGAATCAATGAAAAACATATCCTTAGGTGAGGATTAGAAAAAAGAAAGACAACAGAGTGGTGATGGCCAGAGGGAGGGAGGGCTGGTTGGGCAAAAGGGGGGGAATGAGGGACATCTGTAATAATGTCAACAATAAAAATACAGTAAAAAACGACAAAGGATGCTTAACATCCTATATAATAAAAGCCTAATATGCTAAATGTCCAGTTGTCCGTTCAACCAATCAAAGCATAATATGCTAATGATATGCTAAGGCCACTCAACTACTTGCTATGATGTGCACTGACCACTAGGGGGGAGATGCTCCCACTGGTAGGTTAGCTTGCTGCTGGGGTCGGGCCGATAGGGACTGAGTGAGACTGGCTGGACAAGCCCTGGAGCCCTCCCGTGGTCTCTCCCCGGCTGGCCAACTTCCCGTCCCTCCCTGGCCCCGATTGTGCACTGGTGGGGTCCCTTGGCCTCACCTGCGCCCTCTCACAATCTGGGACCCCTTGGGGGATGTCAGAGAGCCGGTTTCGGCCCAATCCCACAGGCCAGGCTGAGGGACCCCACGGGTGCACAAATTCATGCCCCGGACGTCTGGTATAGAGATAAGGACATGATTGGAAATTTAATCATACATCAACAAAGGAGAGGGAAAGTAATCATACATCAACTAGGGTCAGCTTAAGGACTCCATCTTTTTCACCTAGCTAGTGAAGCAGAATCAACATGTGACTTCCTTATGCTTATAGAATACAAAGAACTAAAACTAATTTAGTTTTATGTATGTGATGGCTCTATCCTATATGGGTAATCTGCAATTCCAAGTTAGTAGACTTTTCTCCTTTAGTTGAAATCATATGAATTACTTTCTTTCCAGAGGAAAGATAGTAAAGGATTTTCTACATTGAAAATGATGCCAATTAAACTACTACTACAACCCCACAAGACTGGCTAATACATTATTTGATTGATCAGTCAAGCAGATTGACTAATACACTAATTACCCTCCAGAGAAGCCTGGTTCCCTCACCTTCCTTATAGTATAACAAAACATGTATAAACAATTACTTACTCTTGGATGAAAAGCTATGGCAGTAACAAAATCTATATGCTGAAAACAGCAAAGGCATTCTCTTCTGGAAATGTGCCATAACCTGACTGTTTTATCCATCGAAGAAGAGAGCAGAAAGTAGTTCTATGGAAAAATTGCCATTGATTATTTTATCACCATATGAGAAAAACTACGTATACAATAAAAATGAACTTTTAGTTTTTATGTACCACAATAGTTTTATTAGTACTGTTATACACAGCATCAGAAATAACAAAAGATTATCTAATTCATTTGGAAGATCCCATTTTTTGGAAATAGGTAAATATCATATTTCTTAGATTCTAAGACTTTTTCACATTACGTATTCTGGAATTATATTGGAACTTAGCTATGAATATAAGGCATCTACTCATTTAATTGTCACTTCAGTTCAGTTACTTTCACATTGACAAAACAGATGAATTTTAACTCACATGGATTCCCTGTCATTTAAAATGCCTTAAAAATATTACCCTATAATGCAGCATGAAATGAAAAGTTATTGTGTACCTGTCACACTGTAGGCAAGAAAATTAGAGAACAGAAATTTTCAAATGTTTCAGAATAGATCACAGAATTTTCAAAGCTAGAAGAGGCTAACATAATTGATTTAGGCATTGTGAAGGCCCATCATCCAGGAACCAAACATCTATCTGTCAAAGCCTTCCAGCTATCAGAGCTCATTAATTTCTAAACACAATCTATTTAAGAGGAGATCAACAAGTCACACTGAATGTGAAAACCCCATGGAGATCCTAATATTCTTTGGTATGCATAAATGTGCTAAACAAATTGAAATAATGATGACAGTTAATAAGTACTTACAATGTGCTAAACATTGTTCTTAGCACTATAATGCAACCCTACAAAGTAGTTGTATTATTATTCTCTTTTACAAATGAGAACACTGAGGCAAAGAGGTTAAATAATTTGTATACACAACATGTCAGTGGCAGAGTGGGTAGTCTGGCTCTAGGTCCGGGCTCTGACCACTACACTATTCTGTAGAGTGCTTGAGTAGAACACATGTTACGGAAAACAACCAGATGCTTTGTCACTTATTTAAAGCAATGAAATAATCTTACATCTTTAAATGTAGAAAGACTAAGCATAAATATTGATTTGGATATGTAAATGTATTGATACATATATGCTATTTGGGCTAGTTTATAAGGTATACATTTTATGTGGTTTACCTAGTTTCACATAGATGGTGTATATTGACATTAAAAAACAGAATTTTGCAAAAGAAAAAAAACCTTTAAAAATATATATAAAAAACAGAAAACAATAGAAAAAAACCCAGAATTTTGAAAGATTTATAATAATTTTAAAACATATAATAACAGTCCCAGCTGGTGTGGTTCAGTTGGCTGGGCATTGTCCCATGCACTGAAAGGTTGCTGGTACCATTCCTAGTCAGGGCACATGCCTGGGTTGTGGGCTCCATCCCTGGTGGAGGGCAGGCAGGAGGCAGTGGATTGATGTTTTGTTCTCACATCCATTTCTTTCTCTCTTTCTTTCTCTCTCTCTCTCTCAAATCAACTTAAAAAGTCTTAAAAAATCTAATAACAATTATTTTTATTTTCAATATCTACTTAGTTCCAGGAAAGTTTTGAAGAGTATGTGCAGTTTAAATTATATTTCCTGTTAATAACAACTATATAAAAACTGAACTTACTAGCCTTAGCTGGTTTTCTCAGTGGTTAGTGTCAGCCCGAGGACTGAAGGATCTTGGGTTCGATTCTGGTCAAGGGCACATACTGAGGTTGCAGGCTTGATTCCCGGCTCTGTTTGGGGCATGTGCAGGAGGCAACCCAACTGATGTCTCTTTCTCACATTGATGTTTCTCTCTGTCTCTCTCCTCCCTTCTACTCTCTCTAAAAATCAATGGGAAAAATATCCCAGGGCGAAGATCAACAACAACAAAACAATAAAAGCAAAAACAAAACAACAAAAAAACTATGGTCTGTTGTTCACTAAAACTAACTTTATTCGTCCTAGCTGGTTTGACTTAGTGGTTAGAGCATCAGCCTGGGGACTGAAGAGTCCCAGGTTCGATTCTAGTCAAGGGCATATGATTGGGTTTCGAGCTTGATCCCCAGCAGGGGGTATGCAGGAGGCAGCTGATCAATGATTCTCTCTCATCATTGATGTTTCTCTCTCTCCCTCCCCCTTCCTCTCTGAAATCAATAAAAATGTATTTTTTTAAAAGATTGACCGTTTAAAAAAAAAACTAACTTTAGTCAATGCTTGCAATAGTCCATTGCTTGAAGTATATGAAAACATGAAGATAACCCTAGAAGTGAAGATGCTGAAGACATGTTAAGATTAGCTCTAATATGCCAAGAGATTTCTGTTCAATAAATACTTACTGAATAAGTTAAATAATTTTATTAAACTAAGTATAGTTTTGGGAGTAAATGAATTAGATTCAAATCTAAGTTCTAACCACAACTAATTTTGTGATCTTGGATAGGCCAGAGGGCCAGTCTTCTAATCTACAAAATGAACTATTGTCTACCTCACAGTTACATTTTAAGAATTAATAAGGTAATTCTTGTTACCTAGTACAAAATAAGTCTTCAAAAAAAGAAAACTCACTGTAAACACCAATTATGCTAGATACTGAAGAAAAACAATAGTAAAATAAGATCTGGTTCTACTCTTGAGGGGCTTAGAATCTAGTTAAGTAAAAAAGAAAGTTTACTTGCCTCCCCCAACAATTATGTGAGCCAGTTCCTTAAAATAAACCTCCTTATGTATGCACGTGCTCTTGGTTGTATTACTCTGGGGAACCCTGACTGATACAGTGGTCAGTGCAGAACTAATATCTTCCAGTTAGTGTGACATTTCAGAAAAAAAAATATTTGTCTGCTTTAACGAAGTAAAATGAGTGCAAGATTCCCAGCTATGTGCTTTGTATTTTTTACTCCAGATGAATACGATTATCAGATTAAGAACATTTTAAATTTCCATCTTCTGACAACTCGGTCAGATTTCACACAGGGTCGGAAAGGAGTACAAAGACACAATTAGGGCCCAGTTTAAAACCAGACGACAAGGTGAGGCTCAACCTTGTTCCAGGAGGTTAGAGAAAGACATTACAACTGATGGGTTATGAAAAGCATCCAGACATCTAAACAAGTATGACAGGGACAGCAATTCATAAATAGTGTGTTTCAAAGCTGGAGCTCAGAGAAAACCTGACTAGCCAATATATATTACCAATATCTTTGTGGGACATGAGGTTCTCTTGACATATTTAAAATACATAGGCATCAATGGTATCCCTCGTAGCATTTTGTTAACTCAGTTGACTTTTCTTAATTTAAGGCTTTTAAATATTTTAAATATCCCCCTGAATTCTTAATGTATTTTCGATTCTGATTACTGACAAATTCAATACAGATTAAATCAAAGGTACCATGCAAAATTCAAAGACTGTTTCCTGCTTCAAAGAACTTAAATCAAATTTAAAATCTCTCTTTAAATTTTCACAAAACTGCAAAAATATTTGATAAGTGGCAAAACAGAACTTCTACTTCTGGAATAATTTTGTTCTAAGGGGGAAAATCACATAATTAAAATGTATCATTGATTCATAGAATATAATTGTTAAGCCTAAATTAATAATTTCACAAATGTAGTATATTAGCCCCAAAGCAGGCTTGATTAGATAGATCAGACTTCACCTTTATAATTGAAGTCATCCATTTTGCTGAGGATACTTTGCAAAATTATAAGAGGAAAAAGATACAGTATATAAACAGATCCAAACAGAAGTTGTCAAGTAATATAAACATTTTCTTATGAGCCTAATGTGACATTTTTTTTAACTTTAATTAATTTGTACATAGAGCCCACAAAATATATATGAACATTTAAATACTTGATAGTGTGACAATCATAGAAATAAAGCATTTGTTTTTATCCTATAGTCATAGTTACACAGAATTAACATACAATCCAAATAAAAATTTCCTACTTTAGACCATGAAAGATCAAGGAGATCAGCAGTATGTCCTTTATATTTGCAAAATGGCCGTTGTCGAAATGGTGCATTTTTATCATCAGTGTCTTCATCAGTTCCACTGCATACCTATTTAGACAAAGACAAATGTTAAAACTAGCAAAAGGAAAGCTTCCCACTCTTCCCACTCTGTCTGTTCTCTCATCATTTTGTATGATGCTTGATTGAAATCTTGATCCAGCAAAAGCAAACCACCATTTATGCTGAATCTGTTATTTATCACCTCTTTACCTCCTTGACCTAACAAATAACAAACCAGGATCATTAACTGAAGAACATCATGCTATCATAATCTTTTCCCTCCCTAACAGAGTCCGTACTTTGTCCTTTTCTGAGCATCTGTTACTACATGGGAGGTAGGAGCCAGCACCAGAGGGTGATCATGATCAGTCTAAGGTAATCAAGACAAACTCATTCCCTTTCCCAGTGATGACTGGTTTAGGAATGGGCACATGCTACAATTTTCATCCTTAGACATAAGGGAAAGTTTTTTGTGAGAGGGAGTAGGAGGGGGCTCTAAAATGATTTCCTCATTCTTAAAAAGGGCATATTAAGAGAGACCTTCCTTTTCCCTGCCTCCAAACATTGTTGTTTGCATAGGACACCTGAGAGTGTAGTAACCATTAGAGGACTATGAGGGAAACCAATCAGAGAGAACAGATAAAGAATAGCAAAGCAGGAAAATGGTAGGGCCCTGTGACCCTGATGATACTACTGAGCTGCTGAATTAGCCACCCCTGGAACTGCCTTACCTCCAGACTTGCTTCCTCATTGTTTAAGCCATTTTCAGTTGGATTTCTGTTATTTGAAGCCAAAAGCATCCTGACAGAGGTAGGTGAATAATAATGCCATTCTTTTGTGCAGTGAATTTAGTTTACAACATGCTTTTGTATTCATTATCTGATGAATCCTAACAACTCTAAGAGTTGGGTATTAAAATTTTGAAGATAGAGAGATTGAGATTAAAAAAAACTATCAAGGCTCAAAGAGGTTAAAATAACATATTAAAGGTAACATGGCCACCTGCAAACAGCAGAACCAAAGCAGAAATATAAGTGATTTAACATCAAGTTCAGAGGTTGTTCCTTAAATGTTTTAAAGCAGCAGTTGCCAACCGGGTGGTCCGCAGACCACTGGTGGTCCGCGAGGTCTGAAAGGCTGGCGACCACTGTTTTAGAGGATGTTAGCATGAGCAAAAAATATGGAGTGTTAGCTAAGTCTTGAATATTTAGGAAAGGATAGGTAGGATGATGAGGATAGAGAAAAAAAAATATGGAGATATAGTAGGGGATTAGGGTAGAAAGGTACTTTGAGACCAGATCATAAAGGGCCTTAAATTTGTGGCTTAGAAGGTCAGGCATTCTTTTTTTTAATTTTTAAAAATTAATTAGAGAGGGGGGGAGGGAGGGAGGAAGGGAGAGGGAGAGAGGGAGAGGGGGAGAGGGGGGAGAGAGAGAGAGAGAGATCTATTTGTTATTCCACCCATTCAACATTCATTGGTGTATTCTTGCATGTGCCTTGACTGGGGATTGAACCTACAACCTTGGCATATCAGGATGATGCTCTAACCAACTGAGCTACCTGGCTAGGGTAAAAGTTTAGACATTCTAATGCAGTGATGTTCTAATTCAGTGATGGCGAACCTTTGAGCTCGGTGTGTCAGCATTTTGAAAAACCCTAACTTAACTCTGGTGCCGTGTCACATATAGAAATTTTTTGATATTTGCAACCATAGTAAAACAAAGACTTATATTTTTTATATTTATTTTATATATTTAAATGCCATTTAACAAAGAAAAATCAACCAAAAAAATGAGTTTGCGTGTCACCTCTGACACGCATGTCATAGGTTCGCCATCACTGTTCTAATGCAATGGAGAAAAAACACAAGGTTCTGGAAATAAAAACTAACATGTTCTGACTGGTGCTATCAAAAGAGAATGCTATTGTGTAAAAGATCATTTGAAGAAAGAAAATGGAGGCAAGAAGAGCAGTCAGTAAATTTAAGTAAGAATAATGAGGGCTTGAACTAGGACAGTGGGCATGGGGATAGATTAAAAACTACCGGTATTATTTGTCTAGAACTTTACAGTTAATAAAAAATCTTTAGCACTAGCTGGTTTCGCTCAGTTGCTAGAGCATCAGGCTGTGGACTGAAGGGTCCCGGGTTCGATTCCAGTCAAGGGCACATGCCCGGGTTGCAGGCTCGATCCCCAGTAGGGGGGATGCAGGAGGCAGCCAATCAATGATTCTCTCTCACCATTGATGTTTCTCTCTCTCTCTCCCTTCCTCTCTGAAATCAATAAAAATATATTTTTAAAAATCTTCACATCCACTGTGGAGATAGACCAGCAACAAAAATGTCTGACCTTTTGCCAAATACTACTAATCCTAGATAACTATAGCTACTTTCCCTAATTTTGCTGCTAGCCCAGGGAGCACTGCTGGAAGACATAAAACTAAACAGGCTTGCTTAATTACATCAAATTCAGCCTTTGCTTTAATAATAATTTACATTTCATTAACTCCTTAACATATTTCCTCTAGCAGTGATTCCAGATACCTTTTTTTCCTCCTTAAATATCCATTTTTTCTCCCAATAGCAGTGGTTCTCAACCTGTGGGTCACTACCCCTTTGGGGGTCGAACGACCCTTTCACAGGGGTCGCCTAAGACCATCGGAAAACACATATATAATTACATATTGTTTTTGTGACTAATCACTATGTTTTAATTATGTTCAATTTGTAACAATGAAAATACATCCTGCATATCAGATATTTACATTATGATTCATAACAGTAGTAAAATTATAGTTATGAAGTACCAATGAAAATAATTTTATGGTTGGGGGTCACCACAATATGAGGAACTGTATTAAAGGGTCGCGGCATTAGGAAGGTTGAGAACCACTGCCCTATACTCTACCTTTTTTTCAAGATACTTAATGTTTTTCAGATTATAAATACATGCTCAGTATAGACAATTCAGAAAAAAAGCCAGAAAGTAGGAAAATTAAAACCACCTATGATCTGCTAACATTTTGATATTTTCAGTCTTCCTTTTTACTATACATGAGTGTTTTCTGTATTCCACTCTTTCAAAACATGTATTAGCTGCATATGAATGCACCATAACTTAATCGTTCTCCAATATGTTGGTCATTCAGATATTTCCTTTTTTTTTTTACTAATATAAACAGCAATTCACTGAATAATCTGGAACATGAATCTTTATCTCTCTTTGATTAAAAAAAACCCCTAATATACATGGTCAAAAGGTTTAAACTATAGACTTTTATTTATAGTATCTTCTGTTGTTTTAATAAAAGCAGGTAAGCTTAAAATTTTTAGAAATATAGAAGTATAAAGTATCAAATAAAAGTGACTGAAAACTCTACCACGTAGAGATAACTGCGAGTAATAACTTAGTGAGTTTCCTTTAAGCTTTTTAATCTATACTCATAGATATTTTAGCCAAAATTGGGATATTATTGTATCCAATTTTTCATTCTGCTTTTTTCATTTTACATTTTAACTAGAATGTTTTTAATATCATTATATAGTCGGACAACCAAGATGGCGGCCCTGGTAAACACCTGAACTTGCTGCTGTGCACAACCACATTAAAACTACAACTTAAAAGACAAAATGAATATCATCCAGAACCATGGGAAGGCTGGCTGAGTGGAAATTCTATAACTAGAAGGAAAGAGAAAAGCGCATTCAGTCTGGTAGGAGGTGCAGAGGTGTGGAAGTGCGGAGGTACAGAGGCACGCGAAAGGGGCTGGCAGCTGGGTACACTGTTGTCTTTTTCAATCGGGAGGGAGAGGCGAGAATTTGGGGACCCAGACTCATACGGGAAGAAACTGGACTGTCTGGCATCGGGCCGGAACGTGAGGGCAGCTTTCTCGCAGAGGTGCTTGCAGCGGTCATTGTTCCTGCATGGGGCCGCGGGACACAGAGACCTGAGGTCTTCTCCAGGGCAGGGCTGACTGGCAGCCATTGCTGTTTGCTTTGGTGATTCCCTGAGACCCCGCCCCCCCAAATTACAACTCCACCTAAGCTATGTGCAGAGGCTTTTGCATACGAATGGCCTGGCCTGGCCTTTCTCCGCCTAAAAACCTGTCAAACTGCAGCTGGGTCAGAGAACCCCAGAGTGTCCAAAAGAAGGCCTAAGGCTCTCGCAGCAGCAGCCGGCCTTGCTTCACAGCTGTGCCTCATCTGGACACCTCCAAACCCCAAACAAAGAGGAGGAATCTGCAGATCTCTCTGTAGCTCCTGCTGGGTGGCCTCAGGCAGTGGCTGACCTTGCACCTCCTTGGAGAACCAAGAGCCAGTGTACCCAGTGGTCAGAGTGAGACCATCCAGATTACATCTCTTCAGATCCGTAAGAGACACACTCAAGGGACAGACTCAGTGAGTGACAAAGCCCCACTGAAGCCAAGTCCTGCTCCATAAGGGTGTCTCCAGCACAGAAGTTCTCCCATTGTAGACACAACTGGTACTCACAGCCAACTGGTCTGGAGGTCAATTCCTCTCAGTGATACCAACAGCAATCAAGGCTTAACTACAACAAGACTGTGCACACAACCCACAAAAGGGTGCACCAAGAGTGTCCACCTCAGGTAATCAGGGAGGCTGAATCACTGGGCCCTATAGGACACCTAGCACACAAAGCCACTCTATCAACACAGTGAAGCAGCTAAAGTGTAGAGACAAAGAAACAGGTCACAAATGAAAGAAATGGAGGAAAGCAAACTATTGGACATAGAGTTCAAAACCACAGTTATAAGGTTACTCAAGAATCTTCTAGAAACCCCCGAGAAATTCAGTGAGACCCTCAAGGATATGAAAAAGGACCAATTATAAATTAAGCATACACTGACTGAAATAAAGAATAATATACAGAGATCCAACAGCAGACTAGAGAATCGCAAGAATCAAGTCAAAGATTTGAAATACGAAGAAGCAAAAAACATCCAACTGAAAAAGCAAAAGGAAAATAGAACACAAAAATATGAAGATAGTGCAAGGAGCCTCTGGGACAAGTTCAAGCGTACCAACATCCGAATTATAGGGGTACCAGAAGAAGAGAGAGGGCAAGATATTGAAAACCTAATTGAAGAAATAATGACAAAAAACTTCCCCTACCTGGTGAAAGAAATAGACTTATAAGTCCAGGAAGCACAGAGAACCCCAAACAAAAGGAATCCAAAGAGGACCACACCAAGACACATCATAATTAAAATGCCAAGCGCAAAAGACAAAGAGAGAATCTTAAAAGCAGCAAGAGAAAGACAGTCAGTTACCTATAAGGGAATACCCATATGACTGTCAGCTGATTTCTCAACAGAAACTATGCAGGCCAGAAGGGAGTGGCAAGAAATATTCAAAGTGATGAATAGCAAGAACCTATAACCAAGATTAGTCTACCCAGCAAAGCTATCATTTATAATTGAAGGTCAGATAAAGAGCTTCACAGACAAGAAAAGGCTAAAGGAGTTCATCACCACCAAACCAGTATTATACAAAATGCTGAAGTGTATTCTTTAAGAAGAGGAAGAAGAAGAAAAAGGTAAAGATAAAAATTATGAACAAATATATATCTATCAACAAGTGAATCTAAAAATCAAGCGAATAAATAATCTGATGAGGAGAATAAACTTGTGAATATAATAGAATCAGGGGCATAGAAAGGGAGTGGACTGACAATTCTCGGGGGGAAGGGAGTGCGGGGGGTGCGGGAAGAGAATGGACAAAAATTGTACACCTATGGACAAGGACAGTGGCGGGGGGGGGGGGGTAAGGGCCTGGGATGGGGTGGGAACCAGGTGGAGGGGAGCTATGGGGGGAAAAAGAGGAACAATTGTAATCATCTGAACAATAAAGATTTATTTAATAAAATATCATTACATAGTCTTTGAAAACAATTTAAGGACAGAATAATATTCTACTTGTGGGCTATCACATAGCTTTAATTTTCCAACTGTTAAAAATTTAGCTTGTTCATATTTTAGCTTTTGTGAGAACACTAAGATGAAAATCATTTTACTTACATCTTTGGACATATTTGATTCTTTCTTTTTTTTAAAAAAAAAATATTTTTATTGATTTCAGAGAGGAAGGGAGAGGGAGAGAGAGATAGAAACATCAATGATCATAGAGAATCATCGATCAGCTGACTCCTGCATGCCCCACACTGGAGATCAAGCCTGCATCCCAGGCATGTGTCCTGACTGGGAATCGAACCGTGACCTCCTGTTTCATAGGTTGATGCTCAACTACTGAGCCATGCCAGCTGGGCTGGTTATTTCTTTATGATAGATTTTTAAAGGTAGAATTATTAAAGATAGAGTGTGTGTGTGTGTGTATATATATGTGTGTGTGTGTATGTATATATGTGTGTGTGTGTGTGTGTGTATGTATGTATATATATATAATGCAAATTAGGCCAGGACGCCATATCGGGTCACGGCCCGACAGGAGGAGATTGCGCTTGCAGATGAGGCCCGGAGCGGAGATGGAGACAGAGATGAGGGCCTGCCTGAGCTGGCGTGGTAGCTTGGGTGGCCCTGGAGCAGACACAGGCAGGGAGGCCGGAGGACGCTGCGAGTCAGGCGTGGGTCCCGGCCCCCCTGCGGCACCTGTCTGGCCCACCGCGGCGCTGGTCCGGCCTGACTCCCACAGCGGCTGGCGCTGTGCGAGTCAGGTGCCGGTCCTGGCCCCCCGCGGGGTGTGTCCTCACACAGCGGGAGGCGGGGCACCTTCTTGCGCTATTTAAATCGCGTGCTGGGCCTCTAGTTACTAAATAAAATATATTTAATCTAATCTATATATCTCTCTAAATAGATATCTATATCTAGGAAGATATTTATATCTCTACATACATATATAGTTACACACATAAATATATATATGTAAAACTGTTATGTACATTTCAAATTTACATAGAAGAGAGAATATAGTAAAAAGTATAATGAAGGGCGGGGGAAAAAAAGGACACATATGTAATACCCTTTGTAATACTTTAAGCAATAAAACAATAAAAAAAGAGTTTTTTAAAAAAAGTATAATGAACCCCTAACATCTATTACCTTCTTGAACAATCATCAACATTTTGTTTTTATCAACCTTCCTATCTTTATGTATTTGCTTACTTTTGCTGGAACATCTAAAGCAAAGCTTAATACCATTTACCTGAATACAGTAAATACTCTATAAGTATTTCTAACTAATAAGCCCTCTTTTATTCATAACTACAATGCCATTATCACACCTAAAAATACAATTTGTATCATCTAATATATTATCCATATTCAAATATCCTGATTATCTAAAAATGTCATTTTAAAGTTGGACTGCTATGAAAACTTGTAAGCCTTTTGATATTTATTAGCGCCTACCAGATAACTGTATTAGTTTCTTGAGATACCAAAATAAATGACATTTATCTTATAACCTATTCTCAGTATTTAAAATGTAGAACGAACCTTTTATCATGTCAGATTATGTCATTCTCTGTTGAAAAATCTATTAGCTTCCATCGTTCTCAACACAATAGCCAAAGTCCTTGGAATGGCCAACATTTTATGACTGCCCCATCTACATCTCTGTGGCTTCATTTTCTATGACTCTTCCCCTGACTCATTGACTCCAGCTACCCAGTCCTTAATGCAGTTTCACTTGCTGTTCACTCTACATGGAATGCTCCCTCATCTCCTTCAGATTTTGCTCAAATGACAACCTCTTGGTGAAACTCTGCTTGTCCACCTTCTTTACCTTCTGTCATCTCTACTTTATCTGCTTTATTTTCTCCATGAAATTTATCATCTTCCAATATATTACAAAATTTGCTTATTTCTCTATCTGCCACCACTAGAATTTAAACTTCATATGAACAGCTATTTGTGTCATTTTTGTTCACTACTATATCCTTAATTCTGAGAGTAGTGATTAATAGATAGTATGCACTCAATAAATATTTGTGGACTAAATGAAGACACAGTGTCAGACTTTAAAATGCCAATTAGTGCACCATAATGGTTAAGAACATAAGCTCCAGAGTAGGGGTTCTCAACCTTCCTAATGCCACAACCCTTTAATACAGTTCCTCATGTTGTGGTGACCCCCATTTCATTGTTACAAATTGAACATAATTAAAGCATAGTGATTAATCACAAAAAATATGTAATTATATATGTGTTTTCCAATGGTCTTAGGCGACCCCTGTGAAAGGGTCGTTCAACCCCCAAAGGGGTCGCGACCCACAGATTGAGAACCGCTGCTCCAGAGACTGATCAGGGCTGGGTTCTAATTCTGATGCTATATCTATCATCTGTGTGAAATTGGTGAGTTACTTAAAATCTCCTCAGTCTTTTCTTCATCTAAAAACAGAGTTCTTAATAGTATCTCACAACAGTATCAGGACTGTTGTGAGGTTACAAAAGATAAGACATAAAATGCACTTAGCAAAGTACATGGCACATAGTAAGGACACATAAAATGTTAGCTGTTGTTATATAAATTGATATAGTATTATAAGTGCCTTTAACAGAAATATGGGCAAAATATAATGGGCACAATGAAGGAGCATATAAGTAATTATTCATTAAGTGAAGCAAGGAACACTTCAGCAAGGAGACCTGAGACTGAAATAAATTTACCAGGCAAAGTGGAATAGCATATGTAAATGCATGGAATCCACAAAGGGTCTGACATTTTTGTTGGGGCAACAATGAACAATTGAGTAGCTCAGAACATAAGGTTTGTGAGAGGGGAGGGTGGGAAATAACAATGAGAGCTGAGGTCAGGTTGATTTCTGAAAGGCTGAGTCAAGCTAAGGAATTTGGCCTTGATTCTCGAGAGAAAAAAAGAGCCAAAAAGAGTGCTCAAACAGGACAGTAACATGATCAGATTTGTTTTACAGGAAAGTAATTCTGCTGGCATTGTGGATGAAAGACTGGAATCTGGGAAAAAGCTCTAATGGTCCAGGTAAGAGATAAAGCCTGGATTATAGCAGTGGAAATGAAAGGAATGGCCAGATTCCAAAGACATTTCTGAGATCAAGCAGGCAGGATGTGGTAAATGAGCAGACACTGAAGGGAGGGAAAGAGTAAAAAGTGATCACAAAGTCTAACTCAGGAGATGGTATGGGTATTACACAATGAACTGGCATCAAGTACACTGTCAAAGGAGTGGTTTTCCTGGGAAAATGTTACGTACCTAATTCTGATTTGGACATATTATTAATGCCTGTCTTCCCTGTGTATATAGATCCTTGGCATGCACTGTCCACTGCATCTTTATATTTTCAGTGCCTAACACACTGTTGACTAAACCAATGCACATTTTAAATAAAATGCTGCATATGTAGAATTTCACAAAAATTATCTCTCATCCCTTTACAGCTAACTCTGTTCTTCAAGCTTTTGATTCTATTGATCTTGAAGGGGATTAGAATATGTCACCCCTCAAAATACCGCTCTTCGCATAAGAATTACTTTGAGCAGAAGGCAACAAGAAAGTCTTTACTCTTACCTTTTCTACCTGAAAACAGGGCATAAAATTCCCTCTATGAAGGTGTTTTGTCCTCACCTCTCCTTTACCAGGAAGGGGAGAATGAATCTTATCTCTGGAAATAGCTCGAGTCTTCATAAACAGGACTTTACTAAATAACTCTTATCTTCCATTAGTTTCCTCTAATATATTAACCTCCCACAATTTACCACCCCTAAAAGCCTAACCCCCCTTTTCTTCGTCTATTCCTTCTTCACAGACTTTTATTGCCCTTTTAAAAATGAATGATATATAAGCCACTGGGTTTAACTGGTGTTTTTTTTTTTTTTGGGGGGGGGAAGGTCTGTCCTGTTTTTCTATGAAGGCCACACTATGCATACTATTTCTCCTGTTAATCTGTCCTTTGTCAGGATATTTTGTAGATCTCAGCTGCAGAACCAAAGAGGGTAGAGGAATTTTTTTTCCTTCCCTACTACCTACTTTCAAAAATTTTAAGCAGAAGTTAAATGCTATAACACCCACACTGATGTTCCACTAATCAAACCCAGCAAACATAGATTTACCCAAGAAAGGTATTAATTTTAGGTAAACAGCATACTTAACACTTCTATTGTCAAGAAGAAATTTTAAGTCACTAGCATAATGGAGCAAATTATGCATGCCACTCTTCCTTTCTGCCTTACTGAGCTACTTTTGCAAATCAACAAAAATAGAGAGTGCCCTAGCCAGTTTGATTCCGGTCAAGGACACATACTTTGGTTGCAGGTTCCTTCCCAGCCCAGGCCCTGGTTGTGGCTTGTGCCAGAGGCAACCAATTGACATGTTTCTCTCACATCAATGTTTCTCTGTCTTTCCCTCTCTCTTCTACTCTCCCTAAAAATCAATGGAAAAAGATATCCTTGGGTGAGGATTAACAAAAAAACAAGATAAAACAACAATAAAAAAACAAAACAAAACAGAGAGCATAACACCCAGAATCCTAGCCTTGACATGACCAATGAGGAGGTGAGTGATTTTGTGTGTGTCACTTTCAGGTATTCTATTTTACGGGGATTCTAAGAAGATAAGAGTGAGAATGTAGTGCAAAAGAGAACGTTATCACTATCACAAGAAAAAAGAACACACACATCAGGAAAATAAACTCCATTGTGCTTACTGTGCCTCACGGCAGCTAGCGCTAGATCAAAGACAACAAGTGATACCAAACTCCAAAGGTATATGAACTAGAATAGAGGCTTTTTAAAACTGTCCCAATAGAATGATAGAAGTGAAAGAAGCCACAAACAAACTTTTCCTGAAAACAACGGATAGAAATGATACTCGACTATGCCAGGAAAACAACCCTTAGTACTCCAGGGGGTCATTATATTTTGTGTTAAAGAACTACCATGTTCCTCATTTAAAAGGCCTTATGTTCAAACAAAGTTGGGGGTTACATAGGAATTTTTTGGGGGGCCTGGATGGAAGTAGTTAAAAACCTTTAAGTAGGATTGTTGGAATAAGCATAACACAAGATGGTACAAATAGTCCCTGTTTTTTAATAGTAACCAATAACTGGAAACTTTACGGTGAATTAAATTAATAAAAGCAAACCCTTTTCCCTAAAGCAAAGCAGTTAAAAATTTCTCCACTACATTAGTCAATGAAGGTTTTCTGGAGGAAGTAGGCCTTGAAGAATGGGCAAGCTTGGAAAAGAAAGAAAAGAGATTGCAGGCATTCAGATAAGGGGAATAGGAATAAAGGCACAGAAGCAGGAATTCAACACTGATTAAGGCCTACCACAGTTAGGCATGGGGTTAG
The DNA here is from genome assembly GCF_963259705.1 of Myotis daubentonii. Classification (NCBI taxonomy): domain Eukaryota; kingdom Metazoa; phylum Chordata; class Mammalia; order Chiroptera; family Vespertilionidae; genus Myotis; species Myotis daubentonii. The sequence goes on from NC_081861.1 coordinate 41,421,217, forward strand.
GGTCCAAGGATACTAAGATCTGTGAAGTACAGTTCTTTGCTTTAAATCAGCCCAGAGCCTAGCCAGTGATACAAACTGCCAAGAAAGACATGATGATATTAATGTCAAAGTACTTATGATGCACTGTTAGAACACAAATGAGAAACAATTCTGCCTGCTTGAATCAGGGAAAACAAAAAGAGGTAATATATTTGAGCTGAATCTTGAAGGATAAGTAGGGCTTTGCCCTATGACTAAAGGGGATAGGAAGGGCATTCCCGGCAAATCAAACAGCATGGACAAAGGTGTAAAAGTGAGTGGTTAAGGGACAGACTTAGATCCAGCAAGGCAAACAGGATACATAAGCACTAGGGAATTAGAACTGAGTTAAAAAGGTAAGATGAGGCAAAATCAGGAAGGACCTTATTCTGTAGGTTACAAGGAGCCATCAGAAGATTTTATACCACACAGTAGCATAGTTAGATCTGTATTTTGAAAAAATAAAATAAAAAAACTCGAGCTTCACAGGGGAGTTTTACCAAACATTCAAGGAAGAACTAAAACCTATCCTCCTCAGACTACTACAAAAAATTCAAGAGGAAGGAATACTTCCAAGCTCATTCTATGAAGCCAGCATCACCCTAATACCAAAACCAGGTAAAGACAACACAATGAAAGAGAATTACAGGCCAATATCCCTCATGAACATAGATGCCAAAATCCTCAACAAAATCTTAGCAAATCGGATCCAGCAGTACATCAGAAAGATCATACACCATGACCAAGTAGGATTTATCCCAGGGATGCAAGGATGGTACAATATCCGCAAATCAATAAACGTGATACATCACATAAACAAATTGAAAGAAAAAAACCACATGGTCATATCAATTGATGCAGAAAAAGCATTTGACAAAATTCAACACCCATTTTTGATAAAAACTCTCAGCAAGGTGGGAGTAGAAGGATCATACCTCAACATAATAAAAGCCATATATGACAGGCCCACAGCCAACATCATACTCAACGGACAAAAACTAACACCATTTCCCCTAAGAACAGGAACAAGACAGGGATGCCCCCTCTCACCACTCCTGTTCAACATAGTACTGGAAGTGTTAGCCATTGCAATTCGGCAAGAAGAAGAAATAAAAGGCCTCCAAATTGGAAAAGAGGAAGTAAAACTGTCCTTATTTGCAGACGACATGATATTATACATACAAAACCCTAGAGATTCCATCAAAAAGCTACTAGACTTAATACATGAATTTGGCAATGTAGCAGGATACAAAATTAACCCCAAGAAATCTGAGGCATTTCTATACACCAATAGTGAACTTTCAGAAAGAGAGATTATAAAAACAATCCCGTTTACCATTGCACCGAAAAAACTAAGCTACCTAGGAATAAACTTAACTAAAGAGGTAAAAGACCTCTACTCAGAAAACTACAGGACGTTGAAAAAAGACATAGAGGAAGACATAAACAGATGGAAGAACATACCGTGTTCATGGATTGGTAGAATCAACATCATCAAAATGTCCATACTACCCAAAGCAATCTATAAATTCAACGCACTTCCCATTAAAGTACCAACAGCATACTTCAGAGATCTAGAACGAACTTTCCAAAAATTCATCTGGAATAAAAAAAGACCCCGAATAGCTACAGCAATCCTGAAAAAGAACAAAGTAGGTGGGATCTCAATACCAGATATCAAGTTGTATTACAAAGCCACTGTTCTCAAAACTGCCTGGTACTGGCACAAGAATAGGCATATAGATCAATGGAATAGAATAGAGAGCCCAGAAATCGGCCCGAACCAATATGCTCAATTAATATTTGACAAAGGAGGCAAGAACATACAATGGAGCCAAGATAGTCTCTTCAATAAATGGTGTTGGGAAAATTGGACAGATATATGCAAGAAAATGAAACTAGACCACCAACTTACACCATACACAAAAATAAACTCAAAATGGATAAAGGACTTAAATGTACGACAGGATACCATAAAAATTCTAGAAGAATCCAAAGGCAAGAAAATCTCAGACATATGCCGAAGCAATTTCTTCACTGATACAGCTCCTAGGGCACTTGAAACTAAAGAAAAAATGAACAAATGGGACTACATCAAAATAAAAAGCTTCTGCACAGCAAAAGAAACCATCAACAAAACAACGAGAAAACCCACTGTGTGGGAAAACATATTTGCCAATGACATATCTGATAAGGGCCTAATCTCCAAAATTTATAGGGAACTCATACAACTTAACAAAAGAAAGATAAACAATCCAATCAAAAAATGGGCAAAGGACCTAAATAGACACCTTTCAAAAGAGGACATTCAGAAAGCCAAGAGACATATGAAAACATGCTCAAAGTCACTAATCATCCGAGAGATGCAAATCAAAACAGCAATGAGGTACCATCTCACACCTGTCAGACTGGCTATCATCAACAAATCAACAAACGACAAGTGCTGGAGAGGATGTGGAGAAAAAGGAACACTTGTGCACTGCTGGTGGGAATGCAGACTGGTGCAGCCACTATGGAAGACAGTATGGAGTTTCCTTAAAAAACTGAAAATGGAACTCCCATTTGACCCTGTGATCCCACTTCTAGGCATATATCCCAAGAAACCAGAAACACCAATCAGAAAGGATATATGCACCCCTATGTTCATAGCAGCACAATTCACCATAGCTAAGATCTGGAAACAGCCTAAGTGCCCATCAGTAGATGAATGGATTAGAAAACTGTGGTACATCTACACGATGGAATACTATGCTGCTGTAAAAAGGAAGGAACTCTTACCATTTGCAACGTCATGGATGGAACTGGAGAGCATTATGCTAAGTGAAATAAGCCAGTCAATAAAGGAAAAATACCACATGATCTCACTCATTCGTGGACAATAGAGACCATTATAAACTTTTGAACAATAATAGATACAGAGGCAGAGCTGCCTCAAACAGATTGTCGAGCTGCAGCGGGAAGGCTGGGGAGGGTTGGGGGGCAGGAGGTAGGGGGGTAAGAGATCAACTAAAGGACTTGTATGCATGCATATAAGCATAACCAATGGACATAAGACACTGGGTGATAGGGGAGGCTAGGGGACTGTCTAGGGCGGGGGGATAAAATGGATACATATGTAATACCCTTTGTAATACTTTAAGCAATAAAAAATAAATAATAAAAAAAAAAAATAAAAAAAAATAAAAAAACTCGAGGCAATGTAGAAAATGAATTGGGTAGAGACCAGAGGCTACAGCAAACATTTAAATGAGTGTCATGGTCCTAGATGATGTGAATGGCAATGGGAAATGAGGGGACAGATTCCATGGGCATTTGTAGATGAGGGAGAGTGGATGGGAATTTGTAGCTACTTTGATATGTAGAGTGTTTCTGACTGAGTTAAAAAGATAACTTATGAATGTTGATGCCATTAAAGAAGGTTCAAAAGAGAGGAGCAGAGTTGTGTGTAGATAATCTTTCTATATAAAAGGTTAATATGCAGTGTCCCCTCGGGAGTTTGACCTGGAGACCAGGAGTTCGATTGCTCACTATGACGTGCGCAGACCACCAAGGGGTGGCACGGAATGAAGGAAGGCTGTGGCCGGCAGCTGGCAGCCAGGAAAGGAAGGCCCCAGCCAGCAGCTGGAAGGCCCTGATTGGCCCTGACTGCTGGCCAGGCCTAGGGACCCTACCCATGTGCAAATTTTGTGCACCAGGCCACTAGTTAAAATATATTGGTGAATGACTATTAACATTTATCCAGTTACACAAGCCTGACACCTGGGAATCATCCTAGGCTACTCACTTATTAGGTAGTCGTCACCACGTCCTAGAGATCCCACTTCTTTCACATCTCTTAAATTCAGCTCATCTTTATGGTTTCTAGGTCCACTGCTATCATAATCTATCATAACTGAAGTTCCCATTTCTCTCTTGGGTTAATAGCCTCTTAAGTGGTCTCCCTATACTGCAACCTCCATCTAATCTATCCTTTATAGTGCTACCACAATTTTCTTTCTAAAACAAAAATCTGAACATTTTAATTAAACTCCTAATTGAAACCCCTCAAAGTGTTTTTCTCCCCCAGTAGCTTGCAGGACACAGCTGAAATGTCTTGGTTTAACATAAAAGGCCATTTAAAATTCCAATCCCGCCTACTTCTCCTACAACTCTCACCATGTACCCTTTGCTTCTGCCACATGGAATTTCTTGAAGTACTTTTAACATGCCCTGCTGTTTCAGCCTCCATGCCTTTACACTTGCTATCTGCTCTGAAATGCTCCTTCCTTCCTTCACTCATAGTTAACACCTAGTTCAAACATCAAAGCCTCCAGGAAGCTTGTCCTGACACCCTGATTCACAGGCTAAATTCCTATACTTGGGTAGTACCTTCTATAGCATATTACCATCCAATACTGTAACTGTGGCTATATCTATTTCACTGATCACCAAGGTCCTTTCGGCCACAGAATATGTCTCATTTGATTTTGCAGAATCTTTTTTCCCCCTGTTTGTTAATTCTCATCTGAGGATATTTTTTCATTGATTTTTAGAAAGAGTGGAAGGGAGGGGGAGAGAAAGAGAGAGAAATGTTGATGTGAGAGACACATCGATTGGTTGCTTCCCAGCACGTGCCTGACCAGGGCTGGGGATTGAGCCTGCAACCCAATTATGTGCCTTTGACTGAAATCAAACCTGGGACTCTTCAGTCCACAGGCTGACGTTCTATTCACTGAGCCAAACTGGCTGGGGTGATTTTGCAGAATCTATTAGTGGTGTCTGGCACAGGGACCAAGCACTCAGAAAACATTTGTTGAGGGAGTTGTTTTAGACCTATTAATTGATGTGCTTGAAGAATATATATATATGTTGTTATGTGAAAGGGGCAGCATGCACAATAAGATTTAATTCTTTTGTTGTTGTTTTTAATCCTCACCTGAGGGTACTTTTCCGTTGATTTTTTGAGAGAGTAGAAGGGGGGTGGGGGGGGAGAGAGAGAGAGAGAGAGAGAGAGAGAGAGAGAGATATGAGAGAGATACATCAATTGCTTCCCCCATGCACCCCAACCAGGGCTGGGGACTAAGTCTGCAACCAAGGTATGTGCCTTTTACTGGAATCGAACCCAGGACCCTTAAGTCTGTAGGCTGACACTCTATCCAGTGAGCCAAACCCACTAGAGCAAGATCTAATTCTTGTTTTAAAAACATAAAGCTATTAAAAGGAAATGAGAATTATGGAGCTAAAGCCAGTTCAGGATTGGAGGCAGTGAGTGAGTAAGTCAATTGAGAATGGCCAAGGACAGAACCCTGAGAAACAGCAGGGGTTGAAGAGGAAGAGACAGCAGGGATATAGGAAGAGAACAAGGAAAAATAGAACCACTGAAAGCTGAGAACTATATGTTTAAAGTAGGAAAAAATTCATGTCAAATGCTACACAGCCAGTGAAACCCCAGGAGAATACGGTTGAGAAGGTGAACATTTTAGGTTCTCTTTGTTTATATCACATTTGCCTAGATCAATACACAAGAAGCACAGGGGACAGCTTAGAATAATAATTTATGTTTTAGGTTTAAAATTGGTTATATTTAATCTTACAGCTGAGACAAAATAAAAATCTTTTAGATATTTTACACTACCTAAAACTATGATAAAGCATTTATTAAGCCAAGAAGATGGAAAAATTAAAATATTTTAGTATCTTTTTTCTTTCCTTAATTACCTCTTATTCAAGTATCCATTATTATTTCTTAAAACACCTAACATGGACTAGAGGGGATGGGATTTTGTTTTTTTTCAAGTTTACATTAGTAGTTTGGTAGCTTGAGTTAATATTCACTGTCTGACAATCTTTAAACATCACACTTTTTCATTTACCAATTCTAACAGGAGAAACTCTGCTAACACATCTAAATTTTAATTAAGTGCTTTCATGCAATTGTAATTTCTGATAAATAAGAAGGTACTTAAAAAACAAAAAAGGCGAAAGAAAACAATAAGGTACTTTATGGAAAACAAATCAAACAATAGTATTTAACAATAGTAAGTATAAAATAACAAGCATACCCCTGTATCTGTATCAGATTTTGATGAATTTAGACTTTCCTGAGAAGGTGATGGGGACACACGTCCTGAAAAACAACATAATTGTAAAAAGGCATGTACATACACACGTACACATGCATGTACGCACGCGTGCGCGCACACACACACACAATCAGAAATAATGACACAGAAACACCTAATTAATGGTCATAGAATGTAACATTCTAGAAAACTACATGCCAAGCATTAACTCTGGGCACCACAATATTTGTTTTGATTATTTTTCCATAAAATCTTTATGAAATAGATGAACCATTTCCCCAATTTAATAAAGTACTGTTAAATTCTCATTATTCATAGTGAATACATTCTTGTCAATCATAACAAGCAATAAAATGAACAATTAAGGGGCAGAAAGGGTCTAGGCTGGGGTAAGTTTGAAGGGCCACTGAAAATAGTCATTTTGTTCCAGGCAGGGCAATAAAAGAAATATATAGGAAACATTATTTACTATATTGTCAACTCATTATCATCTTCAATTATGTTTTATGTATTATAACATAAATTCATAATTGAGAGAATAGAAAGGAGGGCATATACACAGGGCTCCTAAAGTATACAGGGCCTTGCTTGCCAGTTTAGTGCATCTTCCTAGATTTCAATGTTCTTCAAATTGCTGCTTCCACTATATTTTCCTATCTCCCATCCCTTAACTTCTTGTTTTCCAGCTTTGGGATGGGAAGGTGGTGTAGGGAGCGAGGGGTTTGTGGAGAAAATTTATTGCAGTTAAATAATTATAAGAAAAGAATCCCCAAAATTCAAAGCTCTTATTTATATCAACTTTATATACTTTCCTGATAACGTACCATGATATATAAATATTGTAATCATTGTGTACATATGCCATGTTCTGAGGTTTTTTTTACCATTTAACTTTTTTTCACATACCCTTTGATGAACTGACAAGTCACATTTACTTTCTATGTTTCCTTAATCATTCTTTATTTACTGGATGTATATATTATTCTAATTCTCCTAGATAAATCAGAATTTCACTTTAACCTTGGATAAAAATGAAGATTGCTAAGGGAAACCAAATGACTTTGTTCTCATTAGTTGATGAAGTTACACCTGAAAGTCAAATGTTTCGTGGTAGCTTTTTTCACTGAGTTTAGATGTTTTTTTGTTTGTTTCTTTTCTTTTCTTTTCTTTTTTCTTTTTTTTTTTTTTGCTGTTGACTTCTGTTTTAGGTTTGTGGCTGAAAGTAGTGGTTGCTGAAAATGATTACCAGATAATCAGGCATTATTATGCCTAAAATGTGAAAATGCCAGGTGTCTTTGGATTTTTTAAAGCCCACAAATAAGTGAAAAATACCTTCAGTATTGTATTTCATTCGCATATTGTTGAAATAGTCAAAAGCATTTTTTAAAGCCCATATTCTCACTACATTGTCTTGTCCAGCTGAGGCAAGTAATCGGCCACAGTGAGAAAATTTCATGGTCCAAACAGCTCCCTATGAAAACAATGGAAGGTTTAAAGTTATTTTAAAAACTGAAACATTAAAAAATCATGCCAAATTATATATAATACATTACTAACACCACTTAAATCAAACAGTCCAATGATGCTAGAATACCACAAAGAGGGACTTTTCAAAGAAAGGCAAGATAACATAGTTATAGTTTGCCATAATGTAAACTAACAATTTCAAGATCCCAAATCATGTCTATATATTAATGGAAATGGGAGTTCTGCAGTGGCTGGAAATCTTCAATGTTAAGCATGAATCTTAGCTTTGGATCTCAGTTTCCTAGCTGACCATAAGGGGGAGTAGGTTAGGAGGAGGCAGGGCCTTTAGCATAGCACCAACTCCTAACTAAGGCTGAGGGAAGAATATGCCCACCTTAGCAGTGACCCTCATTGTATTGGGCATTTGAAGAAATGTTGGAATGGTGTGGTTTCCTCCTGTTTTTCTCCCAAGAAATAAGGTTTTGCAGTATATGGCTAGAATTTCCCAGCAGATAATGAAAACAGTGTGTGTGTGGGGGGGGGGGGAGAGAGGGAGAGGGAGAGGGAGAGGGAGAGGGAGAGGGAGAGAGAGAGAGAGAGAGAGAGAGAGAGAGAGAGAGAGAGAGTGAGTGTGTTGGGGGAGGGTTAAAGAATGTAAGCCCTTAAATTGGAAAGGCTAAAACCTACAACAAATACTGTTATAACTACTACTAGAGGCCCGGTGCATAGATTCATGCACCGGAGGTGTCCTTTGGCCTGGCCTGGGGGGTTCAGGTCAAAACTGGCTCTCCATCATCCCCCAAGGGGTCCCTCCCATATTGCGAGAGGATGCAGGCCAGGCTGAGGGACCCCACCAGTGAACGATCAGGGCTGGGGAGGGACTGTGGGAGGGCTCCAGAGCATGTCTGGCCCAACTCGCCCAGTCACGATAAGCCAGACCCCAGCAGCAAGCTAACCTACCAGTTAGAGCATCTGCCCTCTGGTGGTCAGTGTGCATCATAGCCACTGATGAAATGGTCAAATGGTCAGAGGGTCACTTAGCATATTAGGCTTTTATATATATATATATATATAGATTACAACACACATCTATGCAGATCTAAAAGATTATCCAAGTTAGAGGCAACAGCTCATTTACTGGAATAATAGTCATTTCCACAAAATTCAAGTATGTTAAGAAATTTGTTATTTGGAGCTTACTCCTATGAGATTTTACTTAAAACTATAAATACAGTACAAGGAAATTCATCAGATGCCTTAAGGAAGTTTCTATAATCAACTTTCAAATATTTTATAACTAGATTATAAACACCAAAGTTTAAATTCCAATCTGGCTGCCATCTGATATATGTTTGTGGTTGCTTCCTTCCAGTTAGGCCAACTTTTATATTTAAAATCTAAATAGATCTGGAGATTATTATGTTAAGTGAAATGAGCCAGTTGGTGAAAGACAAATATATGATCTCATTTATACGTGGAATCTAATGAACCAAATAAACCGATGAACAAATCAGAAACAGAGGCATGGATACATGGAACAGACTGAGAGCTGTCAGAGGGGAGGAGGGAGGAGCCTTGATGAAAGAAGGTGAAGGGATTAGTCAAAGAACATAAATGCATAATCCATTGACACAGACAACATTGTGGTGATAGTCAGAGGGAAGGGTCAAGGTGGGCAAAGGGGTGGATGGAGACATCTGTAACAGTGTAAACAATAAAAACGAAGTAAAAAAAATCTAAATAGATAAATGCATTCCCTGATCAAGGACCCACAGTATCATTTACCTAGTTTTGAGTTCATTACTTCCTTCTCTATATTCCTAGCATTTTCAGAGGCAATATAATTTGTATACTTTATATCTACTTTGGCACAGTTTAACTCTGATAGAGAATTTGTATCGCTACCTCCGTGTTTTAGCTGTCGCACTACAAAATATATTGAGATTTAGAAATAGTTGTGTAAGTTATTCAAATATAATGGGGAACATTTTAAACATTTTTCAAAGTGATAGACTATCCTCTAATTTAACTGTTTTAAAGTTTGGTACTTTTATATAGCTTTCTTAGTAATATAGGTCTAGTGTCTATTTAATTCAATAACTCACTTCTTGAAAAATAATTCAGAGACAGACTCTATTAAATTGTATTAATATCATTTCACTCTTCTTGAGTAAAGATAGCAAATTACATACATAAAAATAGATCTGCTTTATAGATGCTCAAGTATTTCCATGAAAACAGAATCAATAATGAAAAATAAAAAAGTTGCTTACCATATGTTCACCACTAAGATCTTGTACCACTTTTATCTGATCAAAATCATAAGGTCCTTTGAAACCATGTGCTGCTTTGAATTTGACTGGTCTTGTGTATGGCATTCCTTCATCATCACTTGATGAAGGATCATCTTGATCAGTATGAAACACTAAATAGAAAAGTAACAGAAATCATCACTAGCTATGTAGATATAACTATTATATTTCATATCCACTGCTTACTGAGAAAATTCATTAAATGGAGAAGCTAAATCTGTCTATTACTAAATAGCATATTGCTTAAGAGTCTAGTGCCAGATTGCCGGGGTCCAAATCCAACTCTGTCAATTATTATCTGTGTGACCTTAGGCAAGGTACCCAACTTTTCTGTGCTTCAGTATTCTCATCTATAAAATGGGGATGCTAGTGGTACTTACCTCAAAGGGTTTTGATGAGGATTAAATGTGCTAATACAGGTAAAAGTGCTCAGAACAGTGTCTGGCACAGAATAAGTGTTTATTATACAAAACAAATGAGTACAATTATGAGAAGGGCATAAGAAATTAAGATCTGCACAAAATTAGAAAATTTACGTAAATTTGAGAATGTTTATAAAAACTAAATGCTCTTACATAACTAATTTACAACTGATTCCTGAAATGTTGAAATGTTCTATTTCACTTACCTTCATCTCTAACACTTTTAACTTTATTTACAGCACGTTCACCATATTCCTCAGCAAGGTGCTTTGCTCTCTTCACTGATTTTCCTAGGAACTTCTTCAGTTGAGTCCTTACCAAAACAATAGCAAAAAACAAAAACAAAAACAAAAAAACCCCACCAAAATTATTTTTTATAAATTCGGCCAATTATAAAAATTCAATAATTCACTGATAATCTCATTAGCTGTGACTAGTAAAGCATATTATTTTGAAGGAACTCTTTTTTTTACATAAATAGGTCTTTGAGTTCCTAAATCCTTTGTTGTATAGAATACAGGGTGGGGCAAAAGTAGGTTTAAAGTTGTTCTTATGGAAAGCAATATAATAATCTACATACAATAACAATGGAGATCCATCCGTTCCTACAGCGGAAGCAATGTGGTTTTTCACCATAAGTCAGAACCTACCTATATAAGCACCTATGTCACTCACATGGAGTACATACACAACAGTAATGAAGTGAAACCGTAAAAAAAATTTAAAGGAAAGATAACAATTCCTGACCTTTACTTGTGGTAAATAAATAATAAAAAACATAAAGCACAGAGGATCCAAAATGGCGGAGGCATAAGCAGACGTGTCCTGTGCCTTGTCCTGGAGCAGATAAGGGTGAGCAGCTGAAACGGGTAACATTCAGCCCGAATAGGCAGAGGATTTTCAGCTGAGAGACTGTCTGCAGCTAGGAAAGACCGAGAACCCCCAGGAAAAAAAAAAAAAGGACGGTTGGAGACTGCGGCTGAAGCCTCTCGTGGTGCGCCGGCTGAGCGGCGGAGACTGCGCCATCTTGGGTAGCTGTTGCCAGCATCCAGAGACCAGCTACTAACCTGGAAACAAGGGATCTCAAGCAGCGTGACTGTGTGAACTCAGACGAGCACTGCTTCTTCTCACGGAAAGCAGAGAGAGAACTACATAACCAAACACCTTGAGAAGAGAAATCATGGTGAAACAAAGAACCAACCCAAATATGAAAGAAAAACAGGCATCATCAGAAAAGGAAGTAAACGAAATCGAGGCAATGGAGGCAAGCAACCTGTCAGAGAAAGAATTCAGAGTAATGGCCATAAGGTGGATGAAAAGAATGGAAGACCAATTCAACAATATGTGTAGGAACCAAGAGGAAATGAAGAAGAACCAAGAGGAAATGAAGAGAAACCAAGAAGAAATGAAAAACGACATCACTGCCATAAAGAACTCAATAGAAAGCATCAACAGTAGACTAGAAGAAGCAGAGGACCGCATCAGCGAGCTAGAAGACAAGGTAGAAAAAAATACCCAAACAGAACAGCTTCTAGAAAAAAAAATTAAAAAGCAGGAAGAGAGCCTAAGAGAACTCTGGGACAATGCTAAACGAAACAACATCCGAATAATAGGGGTGCCAGAAGGAGAGGAAACTGAGCAAGGACTAGAAAACCTGTTTGAAAAAATAGTAACAGAAAATTTCCCTGATATAGGGAGGAAAAAACTCACACAAATCCAAGAAGCTCACAGAGTCCCAAACAAAATTAACCCGAAAAGACCGACACCAAGGCACATAATAATTAAATTGGCAAACACCAACGACAAAGCAAGAATCTTAAAAGCAGCCAGAGAGAGACAGAAAGTTACCTACAAAGGATCCCCCATCAGACTAGCGACCGATTTCTCAACAGAAACACATCAGGCAAGAAGGGAATGGAATGAAATATACAAAGTCATGCAAAGGAAGGGTCTGAATCCAAGAATACTATACCCAGCGAGGCTATCAATCAAAATTGAGGGTCAAATCAGGAGCTTCTCAGACAAAAACGGTCTACGGGAGTTTATTACAACCAAACCAGCAATGCAAGAAATGCTAAAGGGTCTGCTGTAAATAGAAAAAAACAGGAAACAAAGAAGGAACGCAGCGGTAAAGAACAAAAATGGCGACTAACAAGTTTCTATCAATAATAACTTTAAATGTAAATGGATTAAATTCCCCAGTCAAAAGGCATAGGGTAAATGAGTGGATAAGAAAACATGACCCATATATCTGCTGTCTACAGGAAACCCACCTCAGAAAAAAAGATGCACACAGACTGATGGTGAAGGGATGGAAAAAGGTTTTTCAGGCCAATGGAAGTGAAAAAAAAGCTGGGGTAGCAATACTTATATCTGACAAATTAGATCTCAAAGTGAAGGACATAAAAAGAGATCAAGAAGGCCACTTCATAATACTAAAGGGAGCAGTCCAACAAGAAGAAATAACTCTGGTAAATATATATGCACCCAATATAGGAGCACCCAAATACGTAAGAAATCTTCTGGAGAAGATCAAGGGAGAGATTGACAGCAATACAATCATAGTAGGGGACCTTAACACCCCATTATCTCCACTGGACAAATCCTCTAAACAGAAACTCAGCAAAGAAACATCAATCCTAAATGACTCACTAGATCAGATGGAATTAATTGACATCTTCAGAACATTTCACCCCAAAGCCACAGAATATACATTCTCCTCAGGTGCACATTTGTCATCTTCAAAGATAGACCATATATTGGGTCACAGACAAAGTCTCTTCAAATTCAAGAAAATTGCAATCATATCAAGTATCTTTTCAGACCACAAAGGCATAAAACTGGAAATCAACTACAACAAAAACAATCCAAAAAAATCAAACACATGGAGACTAAATAGCATGCTATTAAACAACGACTGGGTCACCAGTGAGATCAAAGAAGAAATAAAAAACATCATGGCAACAAATGACAATGAAAACACAACAATCCAAAACCTATGGGACACAGCAAAAGCAGTCTTGAGAGGGAAGTTCATAGCTCTACAAGCCTACTGCAAGAAACAAGAAACAATGAGAATAAATGACCTAACTCTACAACTCGAAGAATTAGAAAGAGAGCAACAAAAAAAGCCCACTGTAAGCAGAAGGAAGGAAATAACAAAGATCAGAGTGGAGATAAACGACATAGAGACCAAAAATACAATACAAAAGATCAACAAAACCAAGAGCTGGTTCTTTGAAAGGATAAACAAGATTGATACACCTCTAGCCAGGCTCACCAAGAAACAAAGAGAGAGGACCCAAATAAACAAAATCAGAAATGAAAGAGGAGAAATAACAACAGACCCCATAGAAATACAAAGGATTGTTAGAAAATACTATGAACAACTCTACTCCAACACACTAGACAACCTGGAGGAAATGGACATATTCCTAGATAAATACAACCTTCCAGAACTTAACCAGGAAGAATCTAAAAATCTCAATAGGCCAATAACTATGGAGGAAATCGAAGCAGTAATCAAAAAGCTTCCAGCAAACAAAAGCCCGGGGCCAGATAGCTTCACAGGGGAGTTTTACCAAACATTCAAGGAAGACCTAAAACCTATCCTCCTCAGACTATGTCAAAAGATCCAAGAGGAAGGAGCACTTCCCAGCTCATTCTATGAAGCCAACATCACCCTAATCCCAAAACCAGATAAAGACAATACAATGAAAGAGAATTATAGGCCAATATCCCTCATGAACATAGATGCCAAAATCCTCAACAAAATCCTAGCAAATCGGATCCAGCAGCACATCAAAAAGATCATACACCATGACCAAGTAGGATTTATCCCAGGGATGCAAGGATGGTACAATATCCGCAAATCAGTAAACGTGATACATCACATAAACAAATTGAGAGAAAAAAACCACATAGTCATATCAATTGATGCGGAAAAAGCATTTGACAAAATCCAACACCCTTTCTTGATAAAAACTCTCAGCAAGATAGGAATTGAGGGATCATACCTCAACATAATAAAAGCCATATATGACAAACCCACAGCCAACATCATAATCAATGGGCAAAAACTAAAACCATTCCCCCTAAAAACAGGAACAAGACAGGGATGCCCCCTCTCACCACTCCTGTTCAACATAGTACTGGAAGTACTAGCCATTGCGATCAGACACGAAGAAGAAATAAAAGGCATCCAGATTGGAAAAGAAAAAGTAAAACTGTCCTTATTTGCAGATGACATGATACTGTACATACAGAACCCTAAAGACTCCATCAAAAAATTATTAGACTTAATAAATGAATTCGGCAATGTAGCAGGATACAAAATTAATGCTAAGAAATCCATGGCATTTCTTTACACCAATAGTGAACTTACAAAAAGTGAAACTACAGAAGCAATCCCATTTACCATTGCACCAAAAAAATTAAAATACCTAGGAATAAACTTAACTAAGGAGGTAAAAGACTTATACGCTGAAAACTACAGGACACTGAAAAAAGAGATAGAGGAAGACATAAACAGATGGAAGAATATACCGTGTTCATGGATTGGTAGAATCAACATCATCAAAATGTCCATACTACCCAAAGCAATTTATAGATTCAATGCAATCCCCATTAAATTACCAACGGCATATTTCACAAATCTAGAACGAACGTTCCAAAAATTCATCTGGAATAAAAAAAGACCCCGAATAGCTGCAGCAATCCTGAGAAAGAACAAAGTAGGTGGGATCTCAATACCAGATATCAAACTGTATTACAAAGCCACTGTTCTTAAAACAGCTTGGTACTGGCACAAGAACAGACATATAGATCAATGGAATAGAATAGAGACCCCAGAAATCGACCCAAACCACTATGCCCAATTAATATTCGACAAAGGAGGCAAGAGCATACAATGGAGTCAAGACAGTCTTTTCAATAAATGGTGTTGGGAAAATTGGACAGATACATGCAAAAGGATGAAACTAGATCACCAACTCACACCATACACAAAAATAAACTCAAAATGGATAAAAGACTTAAACGTAAGACGGGAAACCATAAAAATACTAGAGGAATCCATAGGCAGCGAAATCGCAAACATATGCCGAAGAAATTTCTTCTCTGATAATGCTCCTAGGGCAATGGAAACTAAAGAGAAAATAAACAAATGGGACTACATCAAAATAAAAAGCTTTTGCACAGCAAAGGAAACCATCAAAAAAACAACAAGAAGACCCACTACATGGGAGAACATATTTACCAATGATACCACCGATAAGGGTTTAATTTCCAACATTTACAGGGATCTCATGAAACTTAACAAAAGGAAGATAAACAATCCAATAAAAAAATGGGCAACGGACCTAGATAGACACTTTTCGAAAGAGGACATACAGAAGGCCGAAAGACATATGAAAACCTGCTCAAAGTCACTAATTATACGAGAGATGCAAATCAAAACGACAATGCGTTATCATCTCACACCTGTCAGAATGGCTATCATCAACAAATCAACAAACAACAAGTGTTGGAGAGGATGTGGAGAAAAAGGAACCCTTTTGCACTGCTGGTGGGAATGCAGACTGGTGCAGCCACTGTGGAGAACAGTATGGAGCTACCTCAGAAGACTAAAAATGGAACTCCCATTTGACCCAGTGATCCCACTACTAGGACTATATCCCAAGAAACCAGAAACGCCAATTAGAAAGGATATATGCACCCCTATGTTCATAGCAGCACAATTCACCATAGCTAAGATTTGGAAACAGCCTAGGTGCCCATCAGCAGATGAGTGGATTAGAAAACTGTGGTACATATACACAATGGAATACTATGCTGCGGTAAAAAAAAAAGGAACTCTTGCCTTTTGCAACAGCATGGATGGCACTGGAGAGCATTATGCTAAGTGAAATAAGCCAGTCAGAGAAAGATAAATACCACATGATCTCACTCATTTGTGGATTATAGAGAACAACATAGACTGATGAACAGGGACAGACCCAAAGACTGAGAAACAGCGATCAGGCTATCAATCCCCAGAAGGAAAGTAGGGGAGGGCGGGGGTAAGGGGAAGAGATCAACAGAAGGACTTGTATACATGTATATAAGCCAAACCAATGGACATGGACAACGGGGGGATGGGAGCATGAGTTTGTGTGTGTGTGGGGAGGTTGGGGGTTAATGGGGGGGATGAGGACACATTTGTAATAGCTTAACTAATAATAAAAAAAACAAACATAAAGCACATATGTACATACGTCAAAATGACAGAACTTTAAAAAAAAATACTGTAAATGGGAAATGGTGATGTAACCACGAAACGGAAACGACCTACGAGTCTGATGTAACCTGAGGACTGCCTGTATAT
The DNA here is from genome assembly GCF_963259705.1 of Myotis daubentonii. Lineage (NCBI taxonomy): Eukaryota > Metazoa > Chordata > Mammalia > Chiroptera > Vespertilionidae > Myotis > Myotis daubentonii. The sequence goes on from NC_081861.1 coordinate 41,437,862, forward strand.
AAAAGCCTAAGCGACCAAATGACCAAACAACCAGTTGACCGGTCGCTATGACGTGCACTGACCACCAGGGGGCAGATGCTCAATGCAGGAGTTGCCTCCTGGTGGTCAGTGCACTCCCAAAGCCAACCTCCCACAGTTGGCCAACCTCCCGCAGCCCCTCCCCACCATGGCCCCTCACCCCACCACCCTATTGTGGCCCTGATCGGCCCCCATCGCCAGCCAGGCTGAGGGATCCCACCTGTGCACGAATTCATGCACCAGGCCTCTAGTAAATAAATAATACAAGAATAAACTTTGTGTTTCCTGTACTCACAAGTGTAAAACTACTTTTGCCCCACCCTGTTTATTCAAGTCAATATAGCTACAAAGGAAATATAGGCACTTCTCCCAATATACAATACTAGTGGCCCGTTGCACAAAATTTGTGTAGGGGGAGGGGGATGTCCCTCAACTTGGTCTGCACCCTCTCACAATCTGGGACTGCTGGCTCCTAACTGCTCACCTACCTGCCTGCCTGATCTCCCCTAAAAACTCTGCCTGTTGGCCTGCTCACCCCCAACTGCCCCCCCCAACAGGCCTCATGGCCCCCAACTGCCCTCCCCGGCCAGCCTCATGGCCCCCAACTACCCCCCCTGCCGGTCTACTAGCCCCCAACTTCCCCTAGCCGATTTGATCATCCCCAACTGCCCCCCTACTGGCCTGCTCATCCCCAACTGACCCTCCTGCCAGCCTGCTTGCCCAAAACTGCCCTCCCCCAGCCTGCTCATCCCCAACTGCCCCTGCTGCCAGGCTGATCGCCCTCAACTGCCCCCCCAGCCTGTCGCCCACAACTGCTTCCCTCGCCGGCCTGATCCCTCCCAACTGCCCCCCACTGCTGGCCTGCTTGCCCCCAACTGCCCCATCCACTGCTCTGTTCACCCCCAACTGGACCCCCTGCCGGCCTGTTCTCCCCCAACTTTCCTGCCGGATCCCCAGCCTGATCACCCCCAACTGCCCTACCCGCCTGGCTTAATCACCCCTAACTGCCTCTGCCTTGGCTCTGCTACCATGGATTTGTCCGGAAGGATGTCCGGAAGGTCACCCGGTCTAATTAGCATATTAGCCTTTTATTAGTATAGATTGTATACTCTAAAGCAGGGGTGAGGAACCTTTTTTCTGCCAAGGACTACTTGGATATTTATGACATCATAGAGGGCCATACAAAATTATCAACTTAAAAATTAGCTTGCTATATTTGATCAAACATTTAATTAACTCACCCTTAATGCCTCAGCAGGGCCAGACCAAATGATTTTGGGGGCCTTGTATGGCCCTTGGGCTGGGGTTCCCCACCTCTGCTCTAAAGCAGAGGTTTTCAATGGTGAATTATAATAAGTTGGTGAATATGGGGGTGTTTAAAGCACAGACACATGTTCCCCATCTCCAGATAATCTGATCTGGAGGGTACAGGGTGAGGCCATGAATCTGCAATGAGAATTGCTCTGAGAAGATTGCCTTAGAGAGCCATCTTGAAAAACACACTTTACCCGAAAAAGAAACTAAAGATATATTTACTTACAAAACAGAATGCTTTGGTAGCTTAAGATGGCCTCTTGTCCCTTCTCTTTCATTTTGGGTATTTGCATACAATACAGTTAGGCAGAGCTTCCCAGTAAGGTATTCCCAAACAGTGTAATATAAGTATGCATTTCAAGCTTTCATAAATAGGACTTACTTATTGTTTTTTAATTATCTACATCTCAAATTTCATATCTACACTAATAAAAGAGAAAAATGGTAATTGGCGTACGACGATACCCTTTTCATTGGCTAATCAGGGCTATATGCAAATTAACTGCCAACTATGATTGGCAGTTAACTGCCAACAAGATGGCGGTTAATTTGCATATGTAGGCACAATGCAGGGAGGCGAAAGGGAAAGCAGGAAGAAGCCCCCTGCCACTGACAGTGATCAGAAACCCAGGGGGGAGCTAAGAGCTGGGGGGCAGGGCAAAGGCGGCCCCGGGGCCGCCTTTGTCCTGTCCCCCAGCCATGATCAGAGAATCAGGCGCCTTTGCCGCCCTGGCCAGTGATAGCAGGAAGTAGGGGTGGAGCCAGCGATGGGAGCTGGGCACGGTCGAAGCTGGCAGTCCCAGGAGCTAGGGGTCCCTTACCTGGGCCTAAAGCGAAGCCCACGATCGCGGGGCCACTGCAGCTGCGGGTCCCCGCTGCCCGGGCCAGACGCCTAGGCCAGAGGCGTTGGGCTGGGCAGGGGCGGAGCCTGCAACCGCGGGGAGCTGGGGGTCCCCTGCCCAGGCCTGACACCTCTGCCGGAGGCCTCAGGCCTGGTCAAGGGGCCGATCCGGTGATTGGTGATCGGAGGGTGATGAGGGTCAACTCTTCTGGCCGAGGCATCAGGCCTGGGTGGGGGGCGGAGCCGGGGATTGGGGGGATATGATGGTCCCCTTGCCCAGGCCTGAAGCCTGGGTCAGAGGCGTCAGGCTTGGGTAGGGGGTGGAGCAAGCGATCAGAGGGAGATGGGGGTCCCCTGCCCAGGCATGATTCCTGGGCCAGAGGCCTCAGGCCTGGGCGGGGGCCAGAGCCAGTGATCGGGGGGAGATGGGGGTCTCCTTTCCAAGCCTGACACCTCTGGCGGAGGCGTCAGGCCTGGGCAAGGGGCCAATCAGGCGATCAGAGGGTGATGGGAGTCTACGCCTCTGGCTGAGGCATCAGGCCCGGGCAAGGGGCAGAGCCAGCAATCAGAGGGGGCTGGGGGCAGAACCAGTGATGGGGGGAAATGAGGGTCCCCTTCCCAGGCCTGACTCCTCTGTCAGAGGCGTCAGACCTGGGCAAGGGGCCGATCCTGCGATTGGAGGGTGATGGGGGTCAACGCCTGAGGGCTCCCAGTATGTGAGAAGGGGCAGGCTGGGCTGAGGGACACTCCCACACACACACACACACACACACACACACACACACACACACACACACAGTGCACGAATTTCGTGCACCGGGCCCCTAGTATTAAGATTATAAAAAACAACAAAATAAAGGCCATAGTTACAACCAAACCACAATTTATAAATCTGGGGTTAATTTTTACCAATTCATGGGAGCTCATGATACTAAGGATAGAATTTTAAAAACTTACTAAGCTATATATACAAAGATGTTCACTACAGCATTGTTTAGAATAGGTGAAAAAGAGTTAAACTGAATTCTCAACAGAGGAATGAATAAATAAGTGATTGTATATCCTTACAATGGAATGCAATAAAATAAATGAGGCAATCCTCAGTTCTTTAAATGTACTGAGCTTAGTCACCTCAGAGCCTTTGCATGTGTGGTTATTTCTGCCTAGAACACTCCTCCCCTAGCTAATTTTTACTCTTCTTTAAGTTTCAGACCAAATAGCTCTCTCTCAAAGAAGCTCTCCCTGATGCTTTAGAACAGGCTTTCCTATTATATAATCCTACAGTACCCCTTACATTTCTTTTATAGCAATTACTATAGATTTATCTGTGTAATTACATATTCACTGTCTGTTTCTCCTATTGAACCTGGAAGCCATATGAGGGCAGTGATTAAGATGGTCTTCTTTTTAAAAAAAAATATATATATTTTGATTGTTTTACAGAGAGGAAGGGAAAGGTTTAGAGAGTTAGAAACATAGATGAGAGAGAAACATTAATCAGCTGCCTCCTGCACACTCCCTACTGGGCATGCGCCCGCAACCAAGGTATATGCCCTTGACCTGAATCGGACCTGGGACCCTTGAATCCGCAGGCTGACGCTCTATCCACTGAGCCAAACCGGTTAGGGCAAGATTGTCTTCTTAACTGTGATATCTGCAGCACCAAACCCCCATATCTGGCTGATAGAAAGATTATAATATTATTTACTATTGGTATTTATATGAAAAGATGTCCATTATATACTATATTTTTAAAAAACAAAAAGCAAGTTCTTTTGACCCAGCCATCCCACTTCTGGGAATATATTCAAAGAATCCTGAAACACCAATCAAAAAAGAGTATATGTGCCCCTATGTTTACAGCAGCATTATTTAGAATAGCCAAGTGTGGAAATAGCCCAAGTGCCCATCAGTAGATGAGTGGATAAAAAAAGCTATGGTACATTTACACAATGGAATACTACCCAGCTTAAAAAAAAAGGAACTTTTACCTTTTACAACAGCATGAATGGACCTGGAGAGTATTATGCTAAGTGAAATAAGCCAGTCAGAAAAAGACAAATACCATATGATTTAATTAATATGTAGAATTTAATGAACAAAATAAACTAATGAACAAAATGGGGAAAAAAGCAGGTTGACAAACTATAGGGACAATATTATCCCATTTTTGTGAGAAAAATAATTCTTTGGAGAATACACCTAATTATTAATACTGAGAATTTCAGGGGTGAGCATGAGATACTTTAATTTTCTATATTACAGATTTTTGTATTACTTTTGATAATCAGAAAACACACATAATAAATATTTTTATTGCTTTTAATACTCATCCAAGGATATATTTCCTTTGATTTTTTTAGAGAAAGTAGAAGGAAGGGAAGGAAGGAAAGAGGGAGGGGGGAGACACACACACACACACACACACCCCAATTGGTTGCCTCCTGTACATGCCCCAACTGGAGCAGGGATCAAATCTGCAACCTACGTATGCGCCCTGACAGGGAATTGAATCCAAGACCCTTTGGTGCCCGTGCTGATGCTCTAACCATTTAGTAACACCGACCAGGGTGATGATAAATCATTTTTAAAATCATTATAGGGTCTATGGTCCTATAATTCTGAAGTCATATTTTCTGCATAATTATAGGTTTATTACTCCTTTAAGCAAGCAAACAGATAATTTAAACATTTTGGTGAGAACATCTCTAAAATATATACTTTTGTACCTTCTTCAATGGAATTTAATGTTCCATACGTTTCTTTCCTTAATAAATAGACTCAGTTACCATCATTACTGTTCTTTAATATGTTGAGGGCTTTTTAAATGGTTTGCAAGTGGGCCATAATATTAGTTTCAAACCTTGAAGACAACAGGGCAGAGCACAGGGAAGCCAGACTCTGGACCAATCTCTTCTGAACATCAGTTTACTCTAGCATTCATTGCAAATATTACCATGTTGTATGAGTACAATAACATGAGAAAAAGTTGAAACACTGTCATACGAAATGTTTGTGTTATGTAAGAGTGCTTTTATTATTTTTCTGATTCCTCTCTTGTAACCAGAATATTATCTGACATCCTTATGTATTGAATTAAGGTTGTCATAATTTGGTGCTTCTATTTTGTTGTAAACTCAGATACCAGATTTTTAGAAATTATGTAAGAAGTATAATGGCTTTAAAAATGAGAGGTTTTTCTTTTAGAAAAATGATGAGCTTTAATGCATGGAATAAAAAATACCTTTCCTAGATATTTATTTATCTCCTGAATAATTCCTAATTCTCCGGTTCCTCATAGTTGTCATTGCTAGATAGCCATGGTCCAGATATCTGAAGGTGCATTGTGGGTACAAACTTTTTCCAAAAAGCCTCAAAGCTTTCTTTGCTACACTTTCCACATTAGGAAAAGATGAGATTCGAGTGGAGAATTTGCTTTGGGACTGAATTATTTTATATTTACATTTATTTTATATTTTAGACTGAATTTCTGCCAATTATGTGACTTATGGATAATCAAGCAAAATCTATATGCCCACAATTGTGTTAGGTTTCTGTAGGGGAAACAAGAATGGCATGATGACAACACTTTTGTAACATATGGTTTAGCTGTGTAATATCTATTTACCTTGTTGTTTTTTAAATCAGAAAACGGTTTAAGGTAATATAAAATAAAGGGCAAACATAAGTTATAGAGACTATAGTATCACTGAAATTGAGAAAAGCAATTTTCTACAAACTGAAGGAAGTTGGGAAAAATCTCATGTAGTTGGGTTTAGAAAGACAAAGAGGATTTGTACAGATAAAGAGAAAGGGAAAAGACAATTTCAAGGACAATCAAGTTCTATTAACACTTCTGGTATCTACTGTCAGAAAAATTAATATAGGCATGATGCAAAATTTATTGATCATTTACTACATATTGGATATTCTATGACCAACACAACCTCATATACCTCATAATCCATTGGCTGGCAGCAGGGAGTGGTGTGGTAGATGGACTTATAAATTAGATAGAGCACAGATTTAAAATAGTATAGTAGTTCTCATATTTTTTTAAAAAAATAAAGCTTGAAATGAGAAAAGGGATGTGCTGTAACTCACGTTTTCTGCTTTAACCTTCCACCATCAGTATCTGTTGGATGAGACTGTAGTTTATCTTCATCATCTGACTGTGCGGCATCATTACTACGAGGGGAAGAAGTAATTTTAAAAGAAGCCATTTCCCTAACATGTCTCAAAAATCTATATATACTTACTGTAGAATTAGCTAATCAGAGTAAAAATAAACTTTGTTAAAATGCTTTATATAAACTTAATTTAAATGATGACTGTGAGAATTTAAAGACTTGAAAGATCAAAGAAGAATCTTTAAGCAAGGTGCAATGTACAAAATGCAAATGAATGCAATTTAGGAACTTAAGAAAAACCCATGGCAAATAAGGCTTTCTGCTGGGCAAAACATGCTACCCAGAAATGACAAATTAACTTGTAAATATCTTCCTCCTCACTCACCAGGCACATCATGTATTGTACTTTAAAAGGCTTTGCTTTCACTGAAATGATTCTTTAGATCAGTAGCAGGGAACCTTTTTTCTGTGAAGGGCCATTTGGATATTTATAACATTATTAGCAGGCCATGTAAAATTATCCATTTAAAAATTAGCCTGCTATATATGGTCAAACATTTAATTAACTTACCTTAATGCCTTCGCAGGCCAGATCAAATGATTCTGCAGGCCTTATATGGCCAGTAGGCCGTAAGTTCCCAACCCCCACCTTAGATCTACATATAACCCACAGTAAAGTCAATCACCATACTCTAAAGCCATTTTCTGACCCTCTAAAATCCTATCTAATAATAGACAAACAGGGCAATTGACCATACCTTCGCTACGCCTCCCATTGGTTAATCAGCACAATATGCAAATTAATCACCAACAAAGATGGCAGTTAATTTGCATATGTAGGCTCCAAGCGGCTCAGTGAAGACTGAAGGTGAGCCAGAACTGCGAAGATGGAAGGCGGCTCCAGCTGGAGCTAACGCCTGGGTCCCGGGTGCCGGAGGAAAACCGGTGCCGGCAGCCAGGAGAAGGGAAGGCCTATTACATGAATCTCTTCGTGCAACAGGCCTCTAGTTGTATATATAAAATCTCTGATCCTTAAGCAAGGTTTCAGAAGAACAGCATGACTGTTTAGACTCAATATGTTTTAATACTATCTTTAGTATAATATAATTTTAAAAGAAATCAAATATCACGGAATTGAAGATATATAATATTTTCTCCTAATAATTGTGCAGTCCTAAGAGAGAACAAAATTTAAGAATATATACATTAAGTATTTAATTCCAAATTAAAAAAAAGGCTGAATGAAACCAAATTAGGGACTATCATAGTTCATAAACAGAGAAATCTTCACCACTCTGAATGAAATACTATAAATAATAAATAACTTTAGATCATACCTTACATATTCCTTAGTCCTTCTCATGATGTGTAGAGTGAGAGGATTAATACCTGTTGGCAGTTTCTCTTCTGCAAGACTCAAAGGTATTTCTTCTCCAGTATCCAGGTTTTTAATCATTACACTGGCTAAAATTTCCTGAGGTAAAATATAACACCAAGAGAACTTATAATTTATGTATCTTTTTGAGTCTACAAAGTCCTCAAAATTTTAAGCTAAGAACTTTCTAAATACATTCAGTACTGTGTACAATAATTTTTAACATTTTTAGTGAGATACAATTCATACATTGTAAAATGCACTTATTTAAACCATACATTATTAAATGATTTTGAGTATATTCAAAGAGTTGTGCAACCATCACCATTATCTAAGTTCAGAACATTTCTACTACCCCCAAAAGAAATCCCATATCCATTTGCTGTCATATCTTATTCCCCCTCTCTTTCCAATCCCTGGCAATCACTAATCTACTTTTTGTGTCTATGGATTTGCTTATGCTGGACATTTCAAATAAATTTAATCATACAGTATGTGGTCTTTTGTGACTGGCTTCTTTCACCTTAACACTATGGTTTCAAGGTTCATCCATGCTGTAACCATGTATCAGAACATAATTCCTTTTAACTGCTGAAAAATAGTCCATGTGAATAGATATATCACATTTTATTTACCCATTCATCAGTGACGGGCGTTTATGAACTTTGGCTATTATGAACACTTGTGCATATTTTTTATGCAGACATGTGTTTTCATTTCTCTTTGGTGTATATATAGGAGTAAAATTTCTACATCGTGGTAACTTGATATTTCATTTTTTTGAAAAACTGCCAAACTATTTTCCAAAGTACAATAATTTTTTAAAATGTTGTTTACAAGAAACAAAAAACTAAGATTTTGCTTTAAAACTTCATTCTGAATAAATTGGCCAATAGATATATAGTAAATTTTAGTGGTAAAAAGTATTGTGACTATCTACACTACATCATCTAACAAGCATGAAAACATATACATATCTATAATGTCAAGTTTTTTTAAGCCCACTTTCTATAAAATATAGGCCTTGCTTTCAATATATTTATTCCACCATAGACTGTATGAAAGGGCAAGTTTAAGTCAGAGTTGCAAACTTCAACATATTAAAAAAAACAAAACTCAAAGTGATCTTCATTTTCATTTTTTTCTTTTACATTATGACTTTTGGTCTAATAACAATAAATAAAAACTTTTAATCATAGTAAAATATACATAATATACAATTTATCACATACAATTGTTCACATTGTGGTGCAACTATCATCACCATCCATCTCCAGAACTTTTTCACCTTCCCATTATGGTTTTTATATTTTATGTTTTTAAGAACAAAAAATATATATATAATTATACCTCATCAGTAAGCTCTCTCCCAGAGTTGGATCTAGGTCTCTGAGGGCCCATCACTTCACCTGCTATTGTCTGCCCATCAGGTGCTTTTCCATTTTCCTGAAATTATAATTTCATAAACAGAAAGTAGACTGAACCAATTTTTATAAATATTCAATTACTCATTACCACACACATTTCTAAAAAAATTCCGTAATTCAGATAATGGAAATTTAAATGGAATACTCCATTTCAGCCCTTTATTACTCCCAGAATTCTGAAAAACATTAGGTACCCAAACTATTGCTGTCCATGCAATAATGTGTTAGTCTTGAAGCCAAGAAATGTTGTATTTGAACCTGACCCCAAAGTAGTTCTCTACTAGTAGAATGCTAGCACAAAGATTGCCATTGTTCAGGGCTGGATTTATAGATATCTTAATGCTTTCTGTAAAAAGCCAGTTAATAAATATTTTAGGTTTTTTTGCTTCACACATAGTACCTGTCACATATTCTTTTTCATAAACATCCTTGAAAAAGTAAAGACCATTCTTAACTTGGGGACCCTACAAAACAGGCCACTGCCAATCAATGCTCTAAGGCTATGAAAGGCTATATATTGTCTTATCTCCCAGTTTGCTAAACTGCCCCAATCACAGCTACCACATAAGTAAGCCTTGAGTGCCAGAATTTGGCTGTGGTAAAATTCATGTTATCAAGTCCCTTCCATTGCTTCATGTTACCAAGTCCTTTCCATTGCTTCCTATGTATGTATGAATATGTGTGTGTGTATATATATATTGTATGAAGTTTGTTTTCATGATTAGGAAAAAGAAATTATAAAAAATAAAAGTCCTCAATTTTATCCACTACAGTTCAGGTAAATGAAGATTGTAGTTGGTGTTTATTAATATCAATAATATTACAAATAGCAGCATGTGTCATTTTTTGAATGCCTGCTATATGGCCAGGTACTTGGTATACTTTATTCATGTCATCCTTGCAAGAAACCTTCAAGGAAGGTTTCCCTTCATTTTATCAATGGGGCATCTGAGACTCAGATGTTAAATAGCTTCCTGGAGTTACCCAACTACTTAGTAGCAGAGCTGGACAAGGGATGTAAGGAGTCCAGGTTTTGGGATAAGAAAATATCTGGCCTGGAGAAGAAAGTTTGATAATCCACAAACCAGCAAGTTGAGGAAATCTGACAAAGCCTATATAAAATATAACATGAATTTACCAACCTGGGCAGTAACTATTTTATCTCCACTGGTAGCACTTGCCAAATCAAGAGAAGGCTGAGAATCCTTGACTGTACTCTCTGAAGCCATGCTCGTAGTTAGCGTATCAGATGTAATATTGTCTTTGGGAACTGCAACAACAACAACACAAATAATAATAAGTACTTATATAGGACTTTATACATTAATTGAAAAGTGCTTTAACCTTTATTTGTCTGATTCTTATAACAATCCTGTGACAAAAGTGATTTTATTACTCTCATTTTATATATGGGGAAACTAGGATTCAAACAATTATTTAAATTCCTCAAGGCTATACAACTTATACATTAAGAGATCCAGTGCTCAATAAATTTAATTTAGAGATTAAAAAGTAAAAAAAAAAGAGTGATCTAGGACTTGAATTCAAATCTTAACTCTCAAATACCATATTCTTTTCACCATATCACACTGGCTCTCCAATGATAACAGATGTGAAAGTTTGAAGTCTGTTGAAATGTTCAATTATAATAATGTAACTAATCACCAATATAAATATTTTCACTTTTTATTACTAAAATAATTTTTACAACTTGGTCATCCATGTAGTTTACATAACATAAACTAAAACAAAATAATAAATTTAAACAAGTTCAACTCAAAAATATCCTCACAAAAGTACTTATCTCTCAATAATACTTGCCATCCAGATCGGGTGTTTTAAGAGCCTCAAACTCCAATTCACTTTTCTTTTTTCTTGGTGGTGGAGCAGGTCGAGATGGAGGTGGTGGTCTAGGAGGTGGGAAATTTGTTGGAGGGGGTGGGCGTGCTGGAACAGGCTTTTTTGTACTAGCCACTATGTCAGGTTCTGGAGTAAGCTGTCTTGGGGGTTTGGCAGGAGCCAATTCTTCCACAGTAGCAAAATCTTTAGCAGATGAGGAGCTTGAGGATGCAGATTCTAGAACATCACTTGCTTTGATTTCCACTGCTTCCTTGTTCAATACTTCTGTTTCAGTTTCAGTCACATTAAGCTGCTTAGTTAAACTTATTTCAGTTAACTTAGTGGTTTCATCTACTGGCTTCTCACAGGTGTCATTGGAAGAAAAACATTTTTTGGATTCTAATTCAGTTTCTTCAGATGTATTCTGACTCTCTGCCCTTTTGGGATATTCCTGTAGAACATGACCTGTGGCTAACAGTCCAGGTATATTGTTAAGATTTGTTCCAGCCACGAGAGGACTGGCAGTATCCTGATCAGACTGTCCTTTTCCTTTGGAATCCAAAGAGTCATCGTCAAGCTGAAGTACTTTCTGAGTCTCCTCAATAATACTTTCAATAATCTGATGAAAGGTTAAAAGAGCAATTTTTAAAAATGAAGCCATTTACAAGAACACAGTAACAGCTACTCATTTATATAGTACTTACTATGTGTCAGACAATGCTTACTATCATCATATACAAATGAGGGAGCTAAGGTAGAGAAAAACCAAATGTTTTGTCCTAGGTCACAAAGCTTGTAAGTAATGAAGCTGGCACAAAACTAGGGAGTTTGGTTCAAGAATCTGCACTCTTAACCATTATAATAGGGAATCTGGGCTAGTACATGTAATCACAAAAGCTTAATCAACACTGTATAATAAAGTTCAAACATAAATTTACATTTAGACTCTTCATGTCATAGTTCATTTGCATATTTATGCCAAGTTAGTTGTAGTAACAGCCTGCTGATTTGAGCCTAGTTAACAAAATCAAGAGAAGCAAAACCACCTAGTACAAGAATTCAAATTGTTTAAGCTCAAGCCTATGACAGGAAAAGCCAGTAGATACAAGGATATTAATGTTCTTAAACAGAATACACCTAATACCCTAATATTTAGAGGGATGCCAGGACCATGAAATAAATTCAAACAGCCTTGGCTGATATGGTTCAGTTTGGTTTAGCATCATCCCATGCATTGAGAGGTCACCGGTTCTATTCCCAGTCAGGCCACATACCAGGTCAGGGTGCATACAGGAGGCAACCAATTGATATTTCTCCCTCACATTAATGTCTCACTCTCTCCCTCACTCTCTCTCTCTCCCTCTCCCTCCCTCCCTCTCTCTAAAATCAATAAAAATATTTTAAAAAAGAGTTCAAACAGCCAACTCACTATGCCTTTTCCCCACTTTGTTTCTTTTTTAAAAAATATACTTTTATTGATTTCAGAGAGGAAGGGAGAAAAACATCAGTGATGAGAGAAAATCATTGATCGGCTGCCTACTGCATACCCCTACTGGGGATTGAGCCCTGGCATGTGCCCTGACCAGGAATTGAACCATGACCTCCTGGTTCACAGGTCGACTCTCAACCACTGAGCCACACCAGCTGGGCATCCCCCTTTATTTCTTTTCTATAGCTAAAAAGTACAGATAGTCTTTCTATGCATTCTACTAACATTTGGAAGAAAATATATTTTCTACCCAGTCCTGTAATTATTGACATTAAATCTCCCAGCCCACTTATCTATCCACCATGCCCAATCATGGATGGCTATGGCTTTCTCAATTCCTCGGCTCCAGAAAGCTAACAGAACATGGAACATGCTAACCTGAACTGTATGCTATTGCTATTGAACAATATTCCTGATTTCTCAGCATCTCCTTTTTTTTCTCAACCTTCAAATGTTTAATACTAGACATCAATCACTTTTACCAGAGAACTATTAACTAGAGTCCATCTAATTTGACAATTAGGTGGTTACTGAGCACTGAGTGACTCAATCTTAACAGAATCTGGATTTCTGTGGGTTTAAGAATGAATAAGAAGTGAAGACATAGAGACAGGCCTGCATAGGCTACAGTTTCAAAAACTTGGCTATAAATGGAAGAGGATGCAAGAAAGTGATCCAGCATTTTTATAAACTGACGGGAAGGATCCAAGGGAAAGAATGGAAACAAAGTTCTGGAGAAGAAAAGAAAGAAGGTCTACTGTGCATTAGATCTAGCACACACATTCTCTATTTAATCATCAAATAAGCTTTGTGAGGTATAGTATCTCGTTTCTACAAAAGCAGGTATCTGAGGTGCCGGGGTCCAACCCCAGCAGGTCCAGGGGTCCCCAAAGGTGTAGACGGAGTCGGCGAAGAAGGAAGGACACGGAGACAGTGTTCAGTTGATCAGCAGCCTAGCCAGGATCTCTAGCCAGGATCTCCAGCCAAGTTCTGGTCTGGATCTCCAGAGAGGTTCTGCTTCAGATCTCCAGCCAGGTTCAGTCACCAGGTTCTAGTCAGGTTCTCTTGCCATGTTCTATAGTTAGGTTCAGTCCAGGATCTATTGCCATGTTCTCTCCAGCGAAGTTCTTCTGTCTCCAGGCTCCGTGTAGGTTCTGTCTTCTGAATTCTGTGTTCTGAGTTCTGTCTCTCTTGGTCCTGTCTTCCAAGCCCTGTGTTCTCAGTTCTGTGTTCTAAATTCTGTCTCTTTCTGTCTTGTTACATCTGTATTTATACCAGTTGATTCAATCCTATCAATCTCTATTCCAAAGGTTAGGGTGTTTCTTATCTCCATTCCAGGGAGTAAAGATTATATAGCTTAAGCATGATTGTTCGTAGTTAAAGTGATTAATTACCCGCCTGGCACTTAGTTGAGGGGTTTTATTCCCTCCCTAACTTCAGGGGAAAATCCCTACCTGGGGATTCAACCTTTCTCGGAGAGGTGACCTTGGTTAAAACACACAGCGCTAAGGGGAGCAAACATATTAAGAACAGTATGCCATATATGCCAGGTCCCTTGAAACAGCAAGGATGGACCGGCTCCCGGCACTGAGGTAAAGGCATTAAGGCCCTGGGCGGTTTGGCTCAGTAGATAGAGCATCAGCCTGCGGACTGAAAAGTCCCAGGTTCGATTCCAGTCAAGGGCATGTACCTTGGTTGCAGGCACATCCCAGTAGGAGGTGTGCAGGAGGCAGCTGATTGATGTTTCTAACTCTCTGTTCTCCCTTCCTCTATGTAAAAAATCAATAAAATATATTTTTTTAAAAAAGAATTTTGCTCAAGGTTCTACAGCTAGTAAGCTACAAAGTCAAAACTGAAATCCAGGTTTTTCACAAAAAATCCATGATTCTTTATATCATACTACTATGGACAGGAAAATAAACTAAAATCTCAACAATGACATGAAAAAGAGGTTAAAGATGAAAACAAGCTGACAGGTAAGGGAAGTATGGGATGATGAAAAGGAGTGAATTCAGGTTTCTTAGTCTCTAAAGCAGGGGTCCTCAAACTTTTTAAACAGGGGGCCAGTTCACTGTCCCTCAGACCCTGCTCTAAAGTCTACATGCAGTAAGAAACAAGGTCATCTGCTGAAAGTGAGTGGGATATTACTGGGCACAGTGAGAATGAGGTGAATGTAAATATTTGAAATAATCACTATGCATAATGGAAAGACCCATGCTATTAGAGGGGTCCAAATGAGGTTGAAAATCATAAGACATTCCTAATCTGTTATCTGAGAACAATCTCTCCCTTCTCTGAACTCCCATCATTCTGTTTATTACAGTATGAGCTATAATATAAATACAAGGTAGTATATGGGCTAGCTCTGTACAAATACTCCACACTGGATAATTAGTTTTTGGGAAGCAAGGCCCATGTTTTCTAACTCTCCATATGCCCCCATAATACCATTTTATAGTGTCAACCTTGTATTTTTCCTCTGTGTTTTAGAAGGTAGCAAACAGGAAAAGAGTAAGAGAATGGTGAGAATCAAAACTAAGATGGAGATCATGATGCTAAAGCAACTGCTTCTTCACATTACCTCTCTGCTTCAAAGAACTAATTGCTTTCCCAGTAATTATAAAATAAAACCCAGATGTTTCAGTATGACATAAGGCATTCCCATAATCTGGCCTTAACTGTGGTCTCCAGACTTGTCCTCAAACATTTTGCATATTCATCATCTCTGTGCCTTTCTTTGGTTATTCCTTTCCTCTCCTATCTCTGCCTGCCCAAATCTTACTCATTCATCAACATATTTCCCAGTGTTATCTCCGATAAGGGTTTAATCTCCAACATTTACAGGGAACTCATACAGCTTAACAAAAGGAAGATAAACAACCCAATTAAAAAATGGGCAATGGACCTAAATAGATACTTTTCAAAAGAGGACATAAGGAAGGCCAAGAGACATATGAAAACATGCTCAAAGTCACTAATCAACCCGAGAGATACAAATCAAAACGACAATGAAACAGCCTAAGTGACCATCAATAGATGAGTGGATTAAAAAACTGTGGTACATCTATACAATGGAATACTACGCTGCGGTAAAAAAAGAAGGAATTCTCACCATTTGCAACAGCATGGATGGAACTGGAAAGCATTATGCTAAGTGAAATAAGCCAGTCAGAGAAAGATAAATATCACATGATCTCACTCATTTATGGAATATAATAAACAACATAAACTGATGAACAAAAACAGATCCAGAGACAGAGAAGCATAGATCAGATGCTCAAAACTTAGAGGGAAGGTAGGGGAGGGTGAGGGGAAGGGGGAGAGATCAACCAAAGGACTTATATGCAAGCATATAGGCCTAACCAATGGACTCAGACAACAGGGGGGTGAGGGCATGAGTGGGGAGGATGGGGGGTAATGTGGGGAATAAAGACACATATGTAATAACTTAATCAATAAAAAATTTAAAAAAAGAAACAAGCCCTAACTGGTTTGGGTCAGTGGATAGAGCGTCAGCCTGCAGACTCAAGGGTCCCAGGTTCGATTCCGGTCAAGGGCATGTACCTTGGTTGCAGGCACATCCCCAGTGAGGAGGTGTGCGGGGGGCGGCTGATCAGTGTTTCTCTCTCATCGATGTTTCTAACTCTCTATACCTTTCCCTTCCTCTCTGTAAAAAATCAATAAAATGTATTTTTTTAAAAAAAGAAAGAAACAAAAAACCCCCAAAAATGAGGTACCATCTCACACCTGTCAGAATTACTATCATCAACAAATCAACAAATGACAAGTGCTGGAGAGGATGTGGAGAAAAAGGAACCCTCATGCACTGCTGGTGGGAATGCAGACTGGTGCAGCTACTGTGGAGAACAGTATGGAGTTTCCTCAAAAAACTAAAAATGGAGCTCCCATTTGACCCAGTGATTTTACTTCTAGGAATACATCCCAAGACACTAGAAACACCAGTCAGAAAGGATATATACACTCTTATGTTCATAGCAGCACAATTTACAATAGGTAAGATTTGGAAACAGCCTAAGTGCCCATCAGCAGACGAGTAGATTAAAAAACTGTGGTATATCTACACAATGGAATACAATGCTGCTGTAAAAAGGAAGGGACTCCTACCATTTGCAATAGGATGGAGCTGGAGAGCATTATGCTAAATGAAATAAGTCAGTCAGAGAAAGATAAATATCACATGATCTCACTCACTTGTGGAATATAATGAACAACATAAACTGGTGAACAAAAACAGATCCAGAGACAGAGAAGCATCGATCAGACCGTCAAACCTCAGAGGGAAGGTAGGTGAGGGAGGGGTAAGGGGGAGAGATCAACCGAAGGACTTGTATGCATGCATATAAGCATAACACATGGACACAGTCACCAGGGGGGTAAGGGCATTAGTGGGGTGGAGGGGTCGGGGAGCAAAGGGGGGCATAAGGACACATATGTAATACCTTAATCAATAAAGAAAAAAAGAACCCAGCTCAGATGCTACTTCCTCCCTGAAGTCTTCCTCATTCCTATCCCCAAGCAGTCTCCTTTTGTGTTCTTATAATAGTTTCTAAGTTTACTTGAACACTTATTATATTACATTCAGTTTTGTGTTTATTCAGTTTCCTCTACTAAAATGTAAGCTACTGAGAGCATGGATTGTGTTCTGGTCTAGGGCAGTGATGGCGAACCTATGACACGCGTGTCAGAGGTGACACGCAAACTCATTTTTTTTGGTTGATTTTTCTTTGTAAAATGGCATTTAAATATATAAAATAAATATAAAAAATATAAGTCTTTGTTTTACTATGGTTGCAAATATCAAAAAATTTCTATATGTGACACGGCACCAGAGTTAAGTTAGGGTTTTTCAAAATGTTGACACGCTGAGCTCAAAAGGTTCGCCATCACTGATCTAGGGTATATCCCACAGCCTTTATTATTAATGTATGATACTTAATTCAACTGAAAAAGCTGGAACTTAAAAAGTGATACCTAGTCTTAAGCCTCACTCTCTGTCCCATGGTGTTTACTCACTTTTTCAGCTTCTATAATCTACTTAAAAAATCACTATTTTTCTTCTACTAACTATAGTTACCCATCTGTAATTTTCCCTAAGAAAAAAATTCTCTTTTAAAGGTGATCTCCTGGTTCGTGGGGTGCCACACTGGCCAGGCAAGAAAAAAATTATTAAAAGGGGGAAAGAAAAGCTCTAGTGGAAAAAGTAGAAACATTTCAAGCTTTCAACAATAAAAACAGGCTAGACACATGTAAAAGACATTGGCCTGATGGAAACTGATAATATGTCAAATGAAAACTGAGTATTGAAATATGATGAAAATCTAAAAAATGGTGAAAGACAAAGGTAGAACACAAAATTCTATCTGTACTACAATTAGGAAAAAGAATATGCAAATAGGTGAGAACCAGAAGGAAATGCTGAAAATCAAGATTGCTGTTTGTTACAGTGAATAATTTCAGATTTTTTAAAAAAGGTACCACTCAAGGATATGTTATTATTGATTTGAGAGAGAGGGAGGAATGGAGAGAGAAACAACAACGTGAGAGAGAAACATTGATAGGTTGCCTCCTGTATGTGCCCCAACTGGGAAGCAAACTCACATTCTAGGTACATGCCCAAATTGAACCCACAAACTTTTGGTGTATAGGACGATCCTCCAACCACTGAACAACCTGGCCAGGGGGGTGGCACCATTCATTTTTTATGTTGATACATAGTACCACAATTTCTCCCCAAAAGAAAAAAAGTCCTTTTAAAAGAAATAGTATGATCAATATTTAAATATGCAGTCCATTAGATTTTTAAATTCCATAAAGGTAGAACAATGGTTCTCCATTGGGGGTGAGTTTGCTTGACACCCTCCCTAGACATTTGGTGATGTCCGGAGATATTTTTGGTTGTCATGATGGGGTGGGGGAATCTACTGGTATATAATGGTGGGAGCCAGGGAGGCTGCTAAATATCCTACAATGCACAGAACAGTCTCCCCTTCCTTCTACAAAAGAATCAGCCAGCCCCAAATGTCAATAATGTCATTGCTGAAAAACTATAGGGTAGAGAATCTGTCATCTTATTGGTTTCTGGAAACCTACTGGCTAGAACAGTGCGTAGGGTGCAGAAAACAGTCAACATATATGAATGAACACACACCATCCTTTCTCCTTGGACTTTATCCTGATACTGTGAACTACCCCACTGTCAAGCTTTTTATTTTGTGCTCAGTCTCATCTAATAAACCAAATTCTGAAGCTTAATAGGATCAATTCTTTATAATGTATCAAAGGCACTATGAGTAATGACTTCTTATAACTTCCAACTTCTAAAGACATCAAAATTTGCTACACTTAGTTTTTAATATCTTTAACACTTGGTAGTAACCCGAAGAGTAGTTATAACTCATTTTAATAAAAATACAAGCATAAAAATAAAGACACATTATAAAATATTTTTCTAAGTACTGTTTCAAAACAAAGGGGAAGGAGGCTGGGGGGACGTTGAAGAAGGTAAAGGCAGTCAAATATATGGTGATTGAAGGAGACTAAACTTTGGGTGATGAACACAGTGTATTATAGAATTATACACTTGAAATTTATATATCTTATTAACCATGTCATTCCAATAAATTTAGTAACACAAATATGGTTTCAAGAATAAATTACCAATTATGAAATGACTTCTAAAAAGCCTGATGATCTTCAATCACAAATTCAACAGATTCAAGGAACATTTCTGAACATCCACTATGTACAGACCACTATACTATACTTAATATAGAAAATTTTCTATTTTAAATATACCATGTAAAAAAATAAAAATAAAATAGTCTGGCTGTTGTGGCTCAGTGGTTGAGCATCAACCTATGAATCAGGAGGTATGGTTAGATTCCTGGTCAGGGCACTGCTTGAGTTGTGGGCTCCAACCCCAGTAGGGGGTGTACAGGAGGCAGCAGATCAATTATTCTCATCATTGATGTTTCTATCTCTCTCTCCCTCTCCCTTTATCTCTGAAATAAAAAAAATATTAAAAAAAACAAAATCAATAAATACACCATGTAAACAACTACTAAACTAATATTGACATAATATCTTACCACATCTTGTTTCAATTCTTGTACAGGGGACTCATTTCCAACTTCGTGTGCAGTGTTCTCTGTTTCCTATTTTAAAACAAGAGAAACAGAGACCAAATGATAACATCCTTTCTTTAAAACTCTGTTTAAAATGGGTACAAATTAGAAAATACAGCATTAATAAATCAACACCCAGTCCAGCTGGTGTGGCAAAGTGGATGATCATCGACCTATGAATCAGGAGATCAGGGTTCGATTCCTGGTCAGGGCACATGCCTGGGTTATGGACTTGATTCCCCAGTAGGAGGCTTGCAGGAGGCAGCCAATCATTGATGTTTCTATCTCTTTTTCCTTCTCCCTCTCCCTTCTTCTCTAAAATCAATAAAAGTATATTTAAAAAACAAATAAATAAAAGGCCCATAAAGGGCTCAAATGTTTGTATACTGATAGATGCTCAGAGGTTTTATGCCAACCGGGACAATATGGTTTGTATAAGAAGGTTATCAATCAGCAATTTTTAATTTTTCGACTGCAATAGAATATTTTCCTTTAAAAGTGCCTTTTTAACCTTAATAAACTGTGCAGCAGGGATGGGAAACGTCCGGCCCACATACCATATAAGGCTGGCAAAATCATTTGGTCTGGCCCTGCCAAGCCATTGGGGGTGAGTTAATTAAATGTCTGACCAAATATAGTAGGCTAACTTTTAAGTTAATAATTTTGTATGGCCTGCAAATGATGTTATAAATATCCAAATGGCCCTTGGAAGAAAATAGGTTCCCCATCCCTGCTATACAGGAAGATAAGAACTACTAAGTACCTTCATAGCCTAAAAAGATTAAGGATTTAAGCAAAAATAACAAAGTATTGCTGCATAAATATGCATAAATATAAAAGTATATAATGCAGAAAACCACATATTGTTTTCTTAAAAACTCTATATTCTTTAGAAAAAAAGGAAGCAAAACTTAACCAGAAATTAAATGAAGTCCCAGAACAATAGATGAACAAAATTA
This sequence comes from Myotis daubentonii, assembly GCF_963259705.1. Classification (NCBI taxonomy): domain Eukaryota; kingdom Metazoa; phylum Chordata; class Mammalia; order Chiroptera; family Vespertilionidae; genus Myotis; species Myotis daubentonii. The sequence goes on from NC_081861.1 coordinate 41,458,399, forward strand.
AACCCACCAAAAATACATATATATCTACGTATATATTCATATACACATACGTACATATATATATATATTTGGGAGGTTAGAGAAGGTAGAAGTAGATACTGCATTTTTCTAGAAAAAATTTTGGGTGAAATAAGATAATCGTGCATTTGTAAAACATAACACCATATTTTTCTCTATCTTAAGTTATCTTTACATTTATAGAATACAGCAATTTGAACACTACTACTAATACTGAGAGGGAAAAAAAAAAACCTCTTCATAATTCTTGGTGCACACCACAGACTTGTTAAAGGAGGCATTTTTTTTTTGTCAGATAAGTGACTTAAGACACACAAGAATGTATGTAAGTATTAAGGGAGCACTTCTACAAAGTATCCAGATGTTATCACAATAGGCTCCATGGTATAGTTACTCCAGAGATTATTAGATTCTACTAATTTTAAGTGTTAGATAAAATTCAAAGTCTACCACAGCCCAAGAGGTCCTAACATGATATTGCCCCTGCCTTCATCTTTGACATCTTCTACATTTTCACCCTCCCTCTCCCACCAATACCCCACGATTACACTTGATGGCTCTCTACCATCCTTAGAGTCATAGCTCCAGTGTTATTACATCAGAACAGCCTTTCCTTACTACCCTAAAATAGCCTCACCCTCTCAACTTTCAATCACATTATCCTATTTTCTTTTTCTTCTTTGAACTATCATCATCTGAAACTACCTTGTTTACTTATTTTTTTTCTCTTTCCTACCCCACTAGAATGTCAGCTCCTTGTTTGTTCTGTCTACCACTACTTAACCAGCACCCTAAAACAATGCCTGGCAAAAGTAATCACTTGTTGAATGAATGTTGAATAATGCATGTTCTGACTTTTCTTCAATTAATACACATATCTTAAGTTTATATATCCTTTAATCAAATACTGGCATTAAACTTATTACAAACACCTATAATCAAAAGCAATTAAAGGTGGGGGAAGAGTTAACTGGAAAAAGGTGGTCAAAAGGTACAAACTTCTAGTTAGAACAGTGGTTCTCAACCTTTGCTGCCTATTAGAATCACCTGGGAATCTTTTTAAAATCCTGATTTCTGGGCCTCATCCTCCGGAAATTCTGTTTCTTTGCAGCCAAGGTTGAGAACCACTGAGCTAGAAGATATATAGGTACTAGGGATGTAACGTACAACACAATGGCTATAGCTAACACTACAGTTTAATATACAGGAAAGTTGTTGAGAGTAAAGAGTTCTCATTGCAAGGAAATTTTTCCCCATTTCTTCTTTCTTTTTATTGTATCTATGTGAGAAGGTAGATGTTAGCTAAACCTATTGTGATAATCATTTCCTAATATATGTAAATCAAACCATCATGCTGTACTATTTAAACTTATACAGTGATGTGTGTCAGTTATATCACAATAAAACTTGGAAAAAAGAAACAAAAGCATAGTTAATGCATGTTAGAGAAACACCTTCAACTGCATTGCAAATTAAGTATAAGTATCCAATTCTCCTCCAATAACTGTTCATGAGTAAGAAAATCAGAGGCATTGTACAACCTATATCCATGGATAGTTTCCCTAAATTAACCTAAGCAAAATTACACACTAAAAACTCTTGTACCTCATTTTAATTTGTTTGAATTAATTATAAAGATCACAGATTACTATTGTTACACTGACCAAAACTGCCAAGCAGTGATTAGACTTCTATTTTATTTGGCTTTAATAAAACTCTCTTGGACTTTGAACTTTTGAAAGCTATCAACTCCTATAAGTTAAACTGCTATTAAGTCATAAGTTTTTAAGTTTATAGGGGTGATATGGCACCTACTAGAAGATACAATCTCTAGAGAAGTAAAATTGAAAGATTTCTTAGTAAAACCTCATTTAGTATATCTACATTTAGTATAGCTATCCTATATAATAAGAGGCTAATATGCAAATAGACTGAACTACAGAATGACTGGTTGCTATGATGAGCACTGACCACCAGGGGGCAGACACTCAAGGCAGGAGCTGCCCCCTGGTGTTCAGTGCGCTCCCACAGGGGGAGCGCTGCTCAGCCAGAAGCAGGGCTCACAGCTGGCGAGCACAGTGGCGGTGGCGGCAGAGCTAAGGAACAGGGAGCCTGGCTTCTGGCTGGTGAGCTAATTGGCAGTGGTGGGAGCCACTCCCGCCTCTGCAGCAGCACAAAGGACCCCTTGGGGGATGTCCGACTGCTGGCTTAGGGGAGTGGGCCTAAGCCAGCAGTCGGACATCCCCCAAGGGGTCCCGGACTGAGAGAGGGCACAGGCCAGGCTGAGGCCCCCCTGCCCCCAGTACACAAATGTTGTGCAGCGGGCCTCTAGTATCTATATAGATATGCATAGATACATATATATCTAACATACACAGTGGGGCCTTGACTTACGAGTGTCCTGACTAACGAGTTTTTCAAGATATGAGCCGTCTCTCGGCTGATTTTTTGCTTTGAGTTGCGAGCTAAAATTTGGGTTACCAGCCAGCTTCAGATACCCCACTGCTAGTTGGCGCAGCGAACGTCACAGTGAACACCACAACATCAGCCCAGCATCACGTGTCTCACTCGTTCACAATTGATTTGACATACGAGTAATTTGAGTTACGAGCTTCGTCACAGAGAGAATTAAACTCGTAAGTCAAGGCCCCACTGTATTTCATATATAATTCTCTCCCAGTGCTAAGATCCAGGTCCTTTCCCTAGCACCTCAATTAGGCTTTGGGGATAAAGCAATGGAAGCCAAGCATATGCTTGCAGACAACTAATACCAACTTTGCTAGACTTAAGACAGTCTTCATATATTACCCCTTCTGGATTTGGACTGCCCCATTACTGAAGCACAGTACCTACTAAATCCCAGCTTCCCACCATCAAGCCATTTCTCTAACCCCTATCTATCACAACCTCAGAAACACACTTCCTTTAAAAAGTGTGGTAGATCATTCAATTGCTAGCAATTCACACCGCCTCTCTTTGTGTGGGATATCAGAGCTCTGCTTGTATGCTCCTTACATTATTGAGTTATAACACTTGAGCTTTTAAATTTTAACAAGCATATCTAATAAAAGACTAACTCAGTTTCACAAATCGTTTGTACAAAAGTGATCTACACTAAAACAAACAAACAACAGGAAACAAACAAACAACAGGAAACAATTCTTAAATAGCTGTCATAGTCATCCATCCAATACTATCAACACTGTCTCTTTGTTGCTCTTATGTGTTGACATTCTAACTGCCTCTTAACAACTCTCTCTCTGCACTTAGTCTCTTTCCTCCAAACATTCTTCCACCCTTCTACCATGAATCTTTTGTTAATTCCTCAGCAAAAAACATTGGCGAGCCCTGGCTGGTGTGTTCAGTGGTTAGGGCATCTGCCCATGCACCGCAGGCTCGTGGGTTCGATTCCAAGTCAAAGGCACCTACCTGAGTTGCAGGTTCAACCCCCGGGCCCTGGTCAGGGTGGGTGTGAGAGGCAACCAATCGATGGATGTCTCTCTCCTCCCACCTCCCTTCTAATCTCTCTAAAAATCAATAGAAAAATATCCTTGGGTGAGGATTAACAACAACAAAACAAAGAAACAAAATAACAAACAAGAAAACCTTGGAGAGCACAACTGTAAGACATGTAAAAATTGATGTCTTAAATGTCTTTTGAAAGATCACATTTAAGGCTCATTAAGTCTGGCCCCAATTTTCTTTTTCAGCATTCTATAACTGAAATATTTACATGGGTCACACAGTCTTTTAATGCTCCCAGCAAATTCTGTCTTTGCACATTCATTAGTTCATACTATTGGCTAACATACAACGCTTTCTCAAATTTTCTCTATCATCTATGCAAATCTCTCTCAATTTTCAAAGCCCAGCACAAGTTTTACCTCCTTCCTAAAACTCTTCTCTGCTATTCCAGGTAACAGTGCTGTCACGGTCACTCTGTCTCTCCCTTCCTCCTCCAAACTCCATGTAGCACTTTGGGTCTATTCTATTCTACAAACATCAATACTTCATATGTCATCTCTTCACATACATGTTCTTCTGTAAGATTATAAAATAATAAAATATCGATACTACATCAAATTTTTCTTGGTTTGCTTAAGCCAGTGATGGCGAACCTTTTGAGCTCGGTGTGTCAGCATTTTGAAAAACCCTAACTTAACTCTGGTGCCGTGTCACATATAGAAATTTTTTGATATTTGCAACCATAGTAAAACAAAGACTTATATTTTTGATATTTATTTTATATATTTAAATGCCATTTAACAAAGAAAAATCAACCAAAAAAAAATGAGTTTGCGTGTCACCTCTCACACGTGTGTCATAGGTTCGCCATCACTGGCTTAAGCTATCAATCAATATGCCATGTATACATAATATGTACTCAATAGTCTTGAGTACATCCATGCCATAGAATATTACTTTACAGTAAAAGAGAACAAACCATTGATACATGCAACAACTTGGATAGATCTCAATCCTTTCAGCCAATCTCAAAAGGTCACACATGCTGGGCCATGTGGATCAGTCAGTGATTGAGCATTAACCCAGGAACCAGGAAGTTACTGGTTTGATTCCCAGTTAGGGCATATGTCTGGGTTGCAGGCTTGATCCTGGATGGGGGGGCATGCAGGAAGCAGGTGATTGATGATGTTTCTCTCATCAATGTTTCTCTCTCTCTCCCCTCTTCCTTCCCCTCTCAAAAAAAATCAATACAAACATAGACATATATTTTAAAAAGTCACACACTATATGATTCCATTTACAGGACATTCTCAAATGACAAAATTATAGAGATGGAAAACAGATTAGTGGCTGCCTAGTATCATGGATGATGTGGGGGAGGTGACAGGTGTGACTTTATAAAGGGATAGCACAGGGAGATCTTTGTGGTGATGAAGCTGATCTACATCTGAAGTATGGTGGCGGTTACACACATATACACATGTAATAAACTGACATAGAACTATATACTCACACTGTCCAATTCCTGGCTTTGATATTGAGCTCTAAATAAAATATAAGCACTGGGGAAATGGGTTAAGGATACACAGGATTTTCTCTGTACTGTCTTTGCAGCTTCCTGCAACTCTACAATTATTTCAAAATGAAAAGTAAAAAATAACAATATCCAACTTTATATTTAGCTATTAAATATGTACATTATCTATCTAATTTTACTGAAGTTAAAGACAATCTATAATTACTGAGATAAAGTAAATTCCCAAAACCTATTTCACCTAAAAATATCTCAGAGCTAAGTGGCTTTTAAAACCTAACTATAATAATAAAAGCATAATATGCTAATTAGATTGGACAGCCTTCCAGACAAAGCTGGGGCTGTGAGGGTCGAGCCCCTTGCACAAATTTTCTGCATCGGGCCTCTAGTAAGCATAATAAAGAGCAATGATCTCTGGATATGGGGGGATTGAGAACATGAGTGATGGGAGGTGAGTTATATTTTCAATTATCTACTTTTGCACCAAGCAAATTTTAACCATGTCTGTATACTACTTTATTATTTTTATTAAATAGAATATAAAAGGATTTTTATAAAATATAAGGAATAAAGAATTATGATATAACCTTTTTTAAGAACTCAATTTAAGAAAAAGAACATTGTTACTATTAGTTTTCAAGTCTCTTGTATATCCTTTTTCATTTCCATTACATTTGTTGCCTCTTAGAGATGACCAATATCCTAAACTTTGTGTTTATCATTCTCCTGCTATTCTTTATAGTTTTACTATGCTTGCAATTCTAAATAATATATTATTTAATTTTGCATGCTTTTAAACTGAATATAAATGGACTCTTACTGCATATATTTTTCTGTGAATTGTTTCCACCCCACCCCCCAGTTAACACTATGGTACTGAAATTCATCCATGTTATTGTATATAACTAATTCATATCCATTGCTATAGAATATTCTTTATAAATATACCACAATTTATCAAAGAGACCAATATCCAATGTGTATAAAAAGAAGAAAAGAAGGTAGGGATACTGGAAGTGGAAAAAATAAAGCATGTCTGAGATTATAGATACTTATGTCTAGACATACACAACACACACAAACATATACAAACAAACACATAAAGTATATATTCCATTTGATATAAAATATCAAAATCAAAGAATATCTATTTGGTAATATTCCTGTACTTAAATGGCTCTAAGTGATATAATGTCTTTATACCAAACTTTTTGCTTACATATAAGGCTGGGATTAATTTTTATGTATGGTAATGATGATAATATAGGTGCCCATAAGAAGTATACAAGTGTTTTGGTTACTCCACATTTTTGCCATGCAAGTATTACTTTTGCAGTTAAAACACACACACACACACACACACATAAATACAAGTATTTTATAGTGTTTTATTCTAATAAGTATAAACCAAATAAAATTAGAACTCTAAAAAAATTATAGTCCTTCCATATAGTACAATATACAATTAGTTATTTTACTATCTAATCACAAATACAATATTACTTAGCAAAAAATATAAACAGAAAGCAAAAGCAAGAAAATGAAGAATTACATAAAAGAGAAAAATGAATGGAAAGTGTACATTATTTGTAGAAACATAACTTTCAGAAAGCACAACTTACCTCTAATGTTGAAATTCCAACCTTTTCTGAAGACCTGTTCAGAAATAAAAGCAAGGTGGCATTGAATAGTGCAGGTGAGAAGGAAAATACTTCTATACACAAAAAAGTCTACATTTTAAAAAACATGTATTTATTCTGTGACTGAAAAAGTCCCTGTGCATATAGAAAAATGTAGTAAACACATAAAGAGAAGAAAATTAAACTGACCCATAATCTTACCACATAGAGATGTATTTTTTTGTCTTCCCAGATATATACAGGGCGGGGGCAAATGTAGGTTTACAGTTGTTCATATGGAAAATAATACAATCCATAGTAATAAGAGCATAATATGCTAATTAGACCAGAGAGCCAAACGATCTTCCGGATGTCCTTCTAGATGTCGCCGCGGCAGCAGGGGCCAAGGCAGAGGCAGTTAGGGGTGATCAGGCAGGCAAAGTGGTTAGGGACGATCAGGCAAGCAGGCAGAGTGGTTAGGGGCGATGAGGCAGGCAGCCAAGCAGTTAGGGGTGATCAAGCAGGCAGAGTGGTTATGAGCGATGAGGCAGGCAGGTGAGCAGTTAGGGGCATCAGGCAGGCAGGCAGAGTGGTTAGGGGCAATCAGGCAGCCAGACAGAGGCAGTTAGGGGTGATTAGGCAGACAGGCGAGAAGTTAGGGGCAATCAGGCAGGCAGAGGGGTTAGGGGTGGTCAGGCAGGCAGGTAGCGTGGTTAGGGGCAATCAGGTAGGCAGGCAGGTGAGTGGTTAGGAGCCAGCAGTCCCAGATTGTGAGAGAAATGTCCGACTGCCGGGGGATCGGGCCTAAACCGGCAGTTGGACATCCCCAGAAGGGTCCTGGATTGCGAGAGGGTGCAGGCTGGGCTGAGGGACTCCCCCTGCTCTGTGCACGAATTTCGTGCACTGGGCCTCTAGTAATTAATAAATACTAATGCAAGAATAAACTCTGTTTCATGTACGCACAATTGTAAACCTACTTTCGCTCCACCATATATCTATGATAATAAAAGAGTACTATGCTAATTAGACCGGATGTCATTCTGGATGTCCTTCTGGACTAAGTTGGGGCTGGAGGGAAGTCCAGGTCCCGGGTGCCAGAGGGAAGCTGGTGCCAGCAGCCAGGGGAAGGAAGGCCTACTCTTGCACAAATTTCATGCATCGGGCCTCTAGTATGACAATAATAAGCATTTCTGTAAACAAAATTTTGTACTCTTCCATGATAAATTTCTTTAAGATAAATTTCACTTGAGGTAGAACTGCAGGCCAAAGGTTCAGCATTTTGAGACTTTCAGATTACCCTCTGAACAGTTGTACCAATTTACACTCCTACGTTTCTGAGTGCATGTTTCTTAGTATCCCTGCTAAAAGTGAGTTTTTTAAAATTTCACAAATTTGATAGACAAAAGTATATCTCATTGTTGTCTTGATTTGTAGTGTGTATGAAGTTTTTTACACATTAGACCTGTACAATGCTTCTGAAGAGAGTAGACCAGTTTTGTTCCCAGCTCATTTTACTACTGTATCAATACTCTATTCTTAAACAGATTATTCCAGGAATAAAAATTTTTAAAAGTAAATTTTCACACACCCCTGCCACATTTTTCTTCAAATAGAAACAGTTTTATATCCACTACAAAGCATACCCCTATAGCTATTTAGTATATTTTAGGGTTATGCAGTAAGGAACACTTTTAAATGAGTAATATTACTATGCCATTCTTAATTTTCTTTTGTTAAAATGCAATGATCACAAATGATACAACTTTATGTTGAATGGCACCTTCAAGATCATCTAACCATACAGCTTCTGTTTACAGTTAAAAACTGAGGTGCTAAGAGATTAAGTGACTAGCCCCAAAGTCACATATTTAGGGACAGAACAAAGAAAAGCATTGAGTCCTACTACCATGCTCTTCACATGCCACACTGAGTAATCCATGTTTAGCAGAGGAATCCTTGACCTTTAATCAAAACATAAGTGTGATAAAAATTACTTTTGCCATTTAACAGAAAATCAACCCCTATATTCAACGAACATTTATGGAATACCTACTGTGTACCAGGGACTGGAGATATGAAAGTGAATAAGACACAATTCTAGTTTAGGGGGGTTTAAGGCTTGTTTTACAAGGGTAGCTGTATAAAATGGTGCCTGCCCATTTAATTGCTGTGCCTGGACAATATAATTTAATATCAACAAAGGACAATTTCCAGAAATGATAATTATTATATCCCTAGTTATTTGGCTTCTCTGGAAAACCTATACTACTATGTAACAAAATCATGTTTATCCAGATGATTAGGACCAAGTACTCAGATTTTTAAAAAAAATCCACACAAAGGATAGCTACAATAATACAAGTACAATGAAAACCACAAAAATAAGAAAAACAGAAGTCTTGAAGGGGGCTCACATTTCCACGTGACACATATTCTAAATGCTAATCAGGGGGGAAAAATCACCTGCTAAGATTTTTAAAAACTTAAGCCCCATGTGAAGTAGAGAAGGGAAGAAAAAAATTCTGCTTTATCCATATCCCTTATTTTGAAAAATCTGACCAGATTTTTAGATGCCTGTCTAAAGAAACAAAAACAAATAAACAGAATAGGGAGCCACATTTATCTTCTGTATGTAACTGGTTCCATAAAGAGCACTTTCTGGCTGTTGATTCATAGGATCTAAGTTATGGGCCAATTGTTGACACACATAGAAATATTCTAGATTGCTTCTGGTGGGGCTTTACATATGGCAGTGTACAAACTACAAAGAGTAATTTATTACAGTCAAACCTCAGTTCTCAAACATCCCCCATATCGAACAATTCGCCTCTCAACCTGACAACCCTTTTATGCTGATACTTGTATGATCATTCCCATGTCTCTTGGGCGACCAAGGAGAGTCTGAGTCAGTTTAGCACTAAATCTCATGCTGTTAACATCCCAGGAAAGTATGCTGTGAATATTTTCGTGTTTTTATGCTTCTGTTGCTGCTTATTATTAAATTTTAATTTTTTACTGTATATTTTTTATTGAACTTTCATTTACATTTCATGTCCTTTTTGTTTTTAAAGTGTTTATTTATAGATTAAACAGTATATTAGACATGTACTGTATATAAGAAAGGCTAGCCCTAGCTGTATTGGCTCAGTGGATAGAGTGTTGGCTTATGGACCGAAGGGTCCTGGGTTCGATTCTGGTCAAGGGCACATGCCTGGGTTATGGGCTTGAGCCCCAGGAGGGGGTATGCAGGAGGAAGATGATCAATGATTCTCTCTCATCATTGATGTTTCTATCTCTTTCTCCCTCTCACTTCCTCTCTGAAATAAATTAAATATTTTTTAAAAGGCTAAAACAAAGAAACATTTGGAGGGGGGGGTCTAGAACAGATTAATTCAATTCAGATTACTTCTAATGGTAAATAATGATTTGGTTCTTGAACAGCCTTCCAGAATGAATTAAGTTTGAGAACCGAGGTTCCACTGTACTTCCTTTTGAGAGACAAGGGGACATAGTGAAAAGAGTATGGATTTTTGAGCAGATGAACCTGTTGAATATTGTTTCTACCATTTACCCTATGTGAGATCTTGACCAAATTAATTTCTCCAGGCCTCAGCCTCCTCCTCTGTAAAAGGGAGTAAAACCACCTACTTCACAGGAATACTACAAGGATTGAGAGAATACATGGGGCACACATAATAGTAGTTTCTTCAGCAGCTTTGAATTGCTCCATTGAAAATCAAATGATGAACTTCACTAAGTTTCTCCAAGGCACTTTGGCAGTCTGTCAGTAGTGGGGAGCCTGAGGTCAATTTCTGGAACACAGAAAAGATACCCGAAAGCCTGTCAAGCTCCAGCCCACTTAACAGAGAAAACGAAAAACAAAACAAAACACAAAAACCAAACAAACAAAACAGATTATATTGAGCTGATGATTAATATGGGATCCTGCTTGCATTTGATGAGGTCATTAAACAAAAAACTAATTACAAAAGACACTCATGTTCAAAATAGATTTTAAATGTTACTGAATGGTTAAGCACTTGTTAGGTAGGTAAAACACTTCAGACTATTATACTTTTTCCAGTCTAAATAGGCCTAAAATTGTATCTAACACGGTAGTCTGTAAGAGCAAAATTATGTTATGAGGTATTTTTGATCCATTTATAGAGCATTAGCATCTAGTAAAAAGTAAAAGCATGTTTATAACATTAAAGGTTGGCTAAAATGATTTGTATCATGTGCAAAGATGAGAAAAGAACAATTCACTTCACAGTAAGAAACAGTAAATCGTTATTTAGTATTCCCACAGGAAGCATTCTTAATAGGGCCCTTGTATAAAGCAAGGTTTCAAAAACTGTGCTAAGACTTGACTTGCTTTAGCTTTAGTCCTCATAACTTTCCTATGAGATAGTTATATTACCTTCACTATTCTACACAATGAAAAACCGAGGCATAGGTCAGATTAAGTAATTTAAATTGTACTGCTAGTAAATATTAGGACCAGAATTTGACCATAGGCAGCCTGACTCTAGGGCCCACTCTCTCAAATACCTTGCAATATTGCTTCCTTTCTAGGTATTAAAAGATGGTGGTTATAAAAATATTCTAAGTGCTGCTATGAATGAGCACCAAAGTAAAGGCAATTAGTGCTGCTTGGGTTGGACTAAACTAATTAACTCAAAGGCTCTGAATCTTGATCTGCCTTTAACAACTACAATTAATGCCTACTTGATTTGGCACTACTAGGGAATAGAACACTAAAATGTTCCATAAATAAAATTACCAGAAATGAAACTTCTCTTTGAGTGCCAAACTTCTTACAGTATTTTAAATTCCAAATTTCAGTAACAGCTAAGCGTTGCTGTTCAGTAATTTTTTCCTTGAAATCATTTTCTTAAACAAAGGATATACAATTGCCCCTTTCTTATTGACCCAGAGTAGTTATCATGCTCAAATACAACACTATATTTTAATATTCTAATGACCTCCAGGGACCCTAAGGTGTAGAGGACTTAATTGTCTTCACACTACAAGACCCTAGGCTACTAAGCTTGGAATGTCTGTGTTTTGCATCTTCTTCCTCTATTTGTGCTCACTTCTTACAACTGGCCATGCGCCCACTTTTAAGCTTTACACGCCCCTCCATTTCTAATTTTTGCTTCTGATCTGCACTGAGCTAGGAAACCAGGTTTTTAAAAATGGAATTGCGAAGGAGACTAGACTGTGGGTGGTGAACACACAATAGAACATATAGATAACGTACTATAGAAGTGTATACTTGAAACCTATTTAATTAACCAATGTAACCCCGATAAAGTCAATAAAATATTTTAAAATAAAGAAATAATATATTTCCTTTTTAAGAAAACAAAAAAAAAATGGAATTGCATGGTAAAGAATCCAGAGATTCTGAGTGAGGGTTTCCCCATGAGAAATTTTGTACATTATTTTATTGTGTACTTCATGGCACTTTTTATTTTTTATTTTTCAGAGGATGGTTTAAGTGATTACTTCTTCCCCCCCCCCCCAATTTTAAAGGACTCAGTTTATTAACCGACCAGATTACAAAAATAACCATGGTAGATACCTTAGTTCATTCTTCTAATAAGCCTATTGATCTGGTCCCCCTGTTACCAGCGTCTCCACCTTCTAGAAAACGGGTGGTCTTTTTCTTCATCCTACCTCGTGGAGAAGACAACTTGAAGGGCCACAGGAAGTTGTTTACTTCGTTGAAGCGCTTTCCAACAGTATAGATCTCATGAATCAGATCTTCCATGCAGATGATTCCATATTTACCAAGAGATTGAGCAATCAGAGTTATCTGTCAGGGCAATTTTTTTTGTTGACTTTGCCATAGCCACACTTGTAGATCAATTCATTTACTGACTTCAGGTTTGGGTAACCCCATGCAATGTGTGCCTCCACAATCCTCAGCTTGTTAGCTGAAGCCTTGTTGAGCTTAACAAAGGTGCCTCTGAAGATCTGGAGAAGGCAAAGAAGCTGCAGCACCTTCTGGATCTTTGGGCTCACACCACTGATACTTCTAATCCTGATGACAAATGCTAATTTGGGTTCAGCAGGTACAAAGAAGTTGCCAGCTTCTCTTGCCACCCGAGCCATTCGAATCTCCTTTCTGTACATCTGCTTGTATTCCTTGTGAGTGCTTAGCTTTCTCATAGATGAGCTTCCTTCTTGCCTTTTAAAGCATCTTTTGGGCAAACTTCTTTCTCAGGTGCTTGATCTTCAGCTCTGTGAAATTCATTCACTTTTTCTTGAGGGTTTCTGGCATAGCAGGAACTTTCTTCTTCTCTTCTGCACCCTCCATGGTTCCAGCCAGAAAACAGCTTAAGTGATTATTTATTTCCAATTGTATCAGAGGATCATTATTACCAAAGAAGTAGCTGCCAAATAAGTTGAGCTGCCATAAATCTTAAGTATCCCTACACAATCATTCAACTCCTCTTTGTAACTCAGTTTCTAACTTCAAAGTAGTGATAATAACATTCAGACTGCTGCCTAAAGAAAACTACATTTATATACTGCATAACTATGTTTCCATCAATGTTCTTAATATAGGATGATGGTCCCATCTATAAAGAGCCAGGGGCTGACACATCCGAAACAACCGAATGGATGACCGAACTGGCTAAGTGGGGCAACAAGGCTGCAGGGGGGTTAGTGAGGGATGACCAAACGACTGAACACCAGGCTGCATGGGGCGACCAGGCTTGCAGAGAGGTTAGTGAGGAAGGACCAAATGACTGAAGAGCAGGCTGTGTGGGGAGACCAGGCTGGCGGGGGGGGGGGGGGGGCAGTGAGGGGCAACCAAACAGCAGGCTGTGTGGGGTGACCAGGCCAGCAGAGGGGGGCACTGAGGGGTGACCAGGCTGGTGGGGGGGGGCAGATGGGGGCAACCAGGTTGGCAGGGGGGCAGTTAAGAGCAACCAGGCTGGCAGAGGAGGGCAGTTGGGGGCAACCAGGCTGTCAGGGGGCAGTTGGGGGCGACTATGCTGGCAGGGGGGACAGTGAGGGGCAACCAGGCTGGTGGGGGGGGGCAGTTGGGGGCAACCAGGCCGGCAAGGGGGGCCGTTAGGGGCAATCAGGTTGGCAGGCAGTGACAGTAAGGGGTGATCAGGCTGGCAGGGGGTCCAGTTAGGGGCGATCAGGCAGGCAGGCAGGTGAGCAGTTAGGAGCCAGTGGTCCTGGATTGTGAGAGGGAGCAGGCTGGGCTGAGGGGATCCGCCCTCCTCCCCCATGCACAAATTTCATGCACCGGGCCACTAGTAAGATTATAACAGAGCTGAAAATTTCCTATCATAAAGACCTACCTAGCACAGTGCATTACTCACATTTGTGGTGATGCTAGTGTAAACAAACCTACTACACTGCCAGTCATATAAAAGCAGAGCAGATACAATTATGTACAGTACATAATCCTTGATAATGAGAATGACTACATTACTGATTTATGTTAGTTACTATACTATAATTTTATCATTGTTTTAGAGTGTACTCTTTTTACTTGCAAAAAACCGTTTGCTGCAAAACAGTATGCCTTATTATGCTGGCATCAGCCTCTTACATCTTGTGTTTATTACTGCATCTCTTGATTGCATCATTTTCTCTTCTGTTTGATTTAGTCTCACGTTGTTTTGTACAATGACATGCTGCATAGGCTTGTAGCCTAGGAGCAATAGGCTATACCACCTAGATTTGTATAAGTGTATTCTATGATGTTCCCACAATGATACAGTTGCCTGACAATGCATTTCTCAGAACATATCCTTTAGGTAAGTGGGGCATGACTATATTCATGTTCAAGTTTGGGGACAGAAGATATAGGAGACCAGAGGTCAAGAAAATTAAGTTCTATTTGTGGCTTTCCCAACCAACTAGCTAGCTACAAGACCTGTAGGCAAGGCTCTTTACAGTTCCTGTAATTTTAGAAAATTTAAGACCCTTGATTAGTTTGGGAGTAAAGATGTAATTTATACCATAATTAATGACCTAAATTTTATACCCTCTGATTTCCCCTAAAAATATGGACATAATCTAACACACACACACACACACACTCATAAATGTCCAGTGATGCTTTGATACATCTAGTTAACTAGAAGAATATTCCTTCAAAATATTCTGTAGATACTAAATTGAGCAAATTAAACTCTTCCTTTTTACATGTTAAGGTGAGTAATTTTCCCATGAAAAAGTCCAAATGCCTACTTAAAATAACTTTTAGTACATGCCACATAAGTGAGAAATCTAAGTATTGGTGGTATTCCTTACTATAAATTAGGGGTGGGGAACCTTTTTTCTGCCAAGGGCCATTTGGATATTTATAACATCATTCGCAGTCCATACAAAGTTATTAACTTAAAAATTAGCTTGCTATATATTTGGTCAAACATTTAATTAACTCTCCCCTAATGGCTTGGCAGCCAGACCAAATGATTTCATGGGTCTTATATGGCCCAGGGGCTGGATGTACTCCACTGTGCTTTAAATAAAACCTAACAAACCAAAATAACTTCAAATGTTCATTTTTCCATTTCAAAATTTTCAACATATAGAATATTTTCAGAACTAATATTTTGACACATTTGAATATCTGAGAAACATAAAGTTTAATTTAAACAATAAATGTGCTTCTTAGAAAGTTTAACGTTTACTTATTTATCTATTTAAATCTTTGTTGAAAGTATTACATAGGTTCCCCCTCCTCAGGCCCTCACCACCCCATTGTTTGTGTCCATGGGTTATGCATATATGCATATAAGTTCATTGGTTGATCTCTTCCTACCCACCCTCCCCTCCCTTCCCTTGGAGGTTCAACAGTCTATTCATGCTTCTGTGATTCTGGGTCTATTTTTGATCATCAGTTTATTTGGCTCATTAGATTCCACATATGAGTGATATCATTTGATACTTACCTTTCTCTGACTGGCTTATTTTGCTCAGCATAATACTCTCCAGGTCCATCCATGCTATTGAAAAAGGTAAGAGTTCCTTAAAGGGCTAATCCTCCACCCTGGCAGGTGTGGCTCAGTTGGTTGGAGCATCATCCAGTACACTGAAAGGTTATGGCTTCTATTCCCAGTCAGGACACATGCTCGGGTTGGGGTTTGATCCCCGGTCTGGGCCATATTGGGAGCAATCAATTGATGTTTCTCTCTCTCCCTTTCTTGCTCCCTTCTTTAAAAAAAATCCTTATTGTTGAGATTATTACAGATGTCCCTTTTTTTCCTCCCATAGCTCCCCTCCACCTGGTTCCCGCCCCACCCCAGGCCCTTGCCACCCTACTGTCTGTGTCCATAGGTACTGCATACGTACATGTAAGATCTTTGTCTAATCTCTTCCCGCACCCCTACACCCCCTTCCCTCTGAGAATTGTCAGTCTGTTCCATTTCCATGCCCCCGATTCTACTCCATTTACCAGTTTATTCTGTTCATCAGATTATTTATTCATTTGATTTTTAGATTCACTTGATAGATATGTATTTGCTGTTACTTTGTTGTTCATAATTTTTATCTATACCTTTTTCTTCTTCTTCCTCTTCTTAAAGAATATCCTTCAGCATTTCATATAATACTGGTTTGGTGGTAATGAACTCCTTTAGCTTTTTCTTGTCTGTGAAGCTCTTTATCTGACCTTCACTTCTAAATGATAGCTTTGCTGAGTAGAGTAATCTTGGTTATAGGTTCTTGCTATTCATCACTTCAAATATTTCTTGCCACTCCCTTCTGGCCTGCATAGTTTCTGTTGAGAAACCAGCTGACAGTCGTATGGTACTCCTTTGTAGGTAACTTTTTTTCTTGCTGCTTTTAAGATTCTCTGTCTTTTGCGCTCGGCATTTTAATTATGATGTGTCTTGGTGTGGTCCTCTTTGGATTCCTCTTGTTTGGGGTTCTCTGCACTAACTGGACTGGTAAGTCTATTTCTTTCACCAGATAGGGGAAGTTTTCTGCCATTATTTCTTCAAATAGGATTTCAATATCTTGCTCTCTCTCTTCTTTTGGCACCCACATAATTCAGATGTTGGTATGCTTGAAGTTGTCCCAGAGGCTCCTTACACTATCTTCATACTTTTGGATTCTTTTTGCTCTTCTGGTTGGGTGTTTTTTGCTTCCTCGTATTTCAAATCATTGACTTGATTCTTGGGATCCTCTAGTCTACTGTTGAATCCCTGTATATTATTATTCATTTCAGTCAGTGTATGCTTAATTTCTGACTGGTCCTTTTCCATTTTTTTTTTTTTTGGCTTTCCCACTAAGATCCTTGAAGGTCTCTCACTAAGTTCCTCAGAGGTTTCTAAAAGATTCTTGAGTAACCTTATAACTGTGATTTTGAACTCTATATCCAGTAGTTTGCTTTCTTCCATTTCTGTCATTTGTGACTTGTTTCTTTGTCTCCGCATATTGACTGCTTCCCTGTGTTTGTTTCTATGTATTGGGTAGCTGCAAAGTCTCATTGAGTTGAAAGAGTGGCCTTGTGTAATAGGTGTCCAATAGGGCCCAGTGGCTCAGCCTCCCCAATTACCTGAGGTGGACACTCTTAGTGCACCCCTTTGTGGGCTAGTGCACAGTCTTGTTGTAGTTAAGCCTTGATTACTGTTGGTGTCACTGGGAGGAATTGACCTCCAGGCCAATTGCCTGTGGGGACCAGCTGCAACTCCAGTGGGAGAGCTGATGTGCAGGAGACACCCTTATGGGGCAGGACTTGCTTCAGTGGGGCTTTGGTGCTCATTGAGTTTGCCCCTTGAGTGTATTGCTTATGGATGTGAAGAGTTGTACTCTGTTATGGTCTCACACTGACCACTGGGTACACTGGCTCTTGGGTCTCCAGGAAGGTGCAAAGTCAGCCACTGCCTGGGGCCACCCACCAGGAACTACAGAAAGATCTGCAGATTCCTCCTCTTTGTACTGGGTTTGGAAGTACCCAGAGGAGGCCCGCTGTGAAGCAAGGTAGGCTGGTGATGGTGCCGGCCTTGGGCCTTTTATTGATAGCTTTGGGGCTCCCTGACCCAGCTATGGCTTGTTTGACTGGTTTTAGGCTGAGAAAGGACAGGCCATTCATATGCAAAAGCCATTGTGCACAGCTTGGGTGGGGTTGTAAATTGGGTGGGGCAGGGTCTCAGGGAATCTCCAGGGCGGAGCGAACAGAAATGTCTGCCAGTCAGCCCTGCACCGGTAAGGTCCCAGCATGGGAACAATGATAGCTGGAAGCACTTCCGTCTGGAAGAAAGCCACCCCTGCA
Source organism: Myotis daubentonii (assembly GCF_963259705.1). Classification (NCBI taxonomy): domain Eukaryota; kingdom Metazoa; phylum Chordata; class Mammalia; order Chiroptera; family Vespertilionidae; genus Myotis; species Myotis daubentonii. Next base: position 41,476,292 of record NC_081861.1, read on the forward strand.
TTCCTTCCCCGATGCCAGACAGTCCAGTTTCTCCCTGTATCTGTCTGGGTCCCCCAGAGCCTCGCCTGGCACTAGACCTCAGAGCAAGCGGGAACCTGTAAATTTAGTTCATGGTGCCGGCCTTTTAAGAGGAGCAGCTAGGTCTCTAGCAGCCTGTGTGTCACTCAGTCCCAATCCGCAATTGCTTTTACAGTTTGTAGTTCTTACTGCCAGTAGGGACTTCTTTCCCCAGCTCTGGAACCCTGGGCTGGGGGTCTGGAGTGGGGCTGAGACTCCTTGCTCCTCCAGGTGGCCTCTGCAGAGGTGATCTCCCTTTTTGCACACCCGGGTGTCAGACCAGCCCATTCAGCGCCTCTGCACCTCCTACCAGTCTCAATGAGCTTTCTTCTTTACTTCCCTAGTTGTAGTACCTCCACTCAACCAGCTTTCTCGTGGTTCTGGATGATAGTTGTTCTGTATTTTAGTTGTAATTTTGATGTGGTTGTGAGAGGCAGCAAGTACAAGTGTTTACTTATGCTGCCATCTTGGTTGCTCTCATTCCCTTCTTCTCTCTCTCAAATCAATGAAAGTATGCCCTCAGGTAAGGATTAAAAAAATGGCAAGGCTTCCTTGATTACCTAATAGTATATAAGTTTTTTTCTACATATCAATACTGATTAAAAACGCAGTAAATCTTTGATATTTCAGCATAGTCTAAAAAATTGAAGACAATGTATATCAATGGTACTATTAAATTTAAACATGAAAAACAAGAGATTTCTGAAACAGTTTCAAAATAAAGTCTGCTTTAAGCCCTGGCCAGGTAGTTCAGTTGGTTAGAGTGTAGTCCTGATATGCCAAGGTTGTGGATTCCATCTCCGGTCAGGGCACATACAAAAATCAATCATGAATGCATAAAGAAATGTAATAACAAACCAATGCTTTTCTCTCTCTCTTTCTCTCTAATCAATAAATAAAAATTTATAAAGTGTGTTTTAAACAAATATTGTTTTTTTTTAAAAAACAAACCACTGCCCTAACTGGTTTGGCTCAGTGGATAGAGCATTGGCCTGTGGACTGAAAGGTTCCAGGTTCGATTCTGGTCAAGGGCATGTACCTTGGTTGTGGGCACATCCCTGGTGGGAGGTGTGCAGGAGGCAGCTGATAGATGTTTCTCTCTCATCGATGTTTCTAATTCTCTATCCCTCTCCCCTCCTCTCTGTGGAAAATCAATAAAATATATTAAAAAAACAAAACAAAACAAAAAAACAAACCACCACATGGCTTATAAATAAATACTAAAATAATTTTTAGTGTTGTTTCCACACAGGTTTTGAATATAAAAGCAATTTTCAGATTAGTACTTCAGCAGCTTTCAATACAGATAGAATATTTCAATTCATTATATCCTGTTTTTATAAGAAAATTATTTTCACACACCCACTATGTTAAGTTTATAGTAAGAAAACTCATGTTTGAATATAAAATAATGTGACAGAGGCTTTCTCCGGTCCCTATTTATTTAGCATTTTAAATTATACTTTTCCTTCTGCGGCTAGGGTATTTGTGTTCCATACCAAGGCATTTTAATATTTGCACAATATTCATTATTTTAAAATTTCTACATAACTTCAAAACGTTGCTTTGGTGATTTTGAAGGATGGTATAGGGATTAATTTTCTTCTATAAACTCTGACCTGATCCAGTGATGACCTTCAGATACCTGAGGCAAAATTTCATCAGAATAATAAGGGCATTACTCACAAAAGCAGGGGCTTAGTCACTGGGATTTGGATATGATGACAATAACTGCAACTTACCCAAAAGTTGCCCACCAAGGTTCCATAGGAAGCAAAATGTCAAATCTTTTATAAACTTACATAATACTACAATCGATACAGTTTCAGTGAAAAGTACAAATATGCCAGGTACACAACATTTTATTAACACTCTTAGATAGTTTGACTTTTGAATTTCCTAATCTTGACACTCTAATAAGGTAATATTGAGAACAGTATTCATTTATTTTTTGGAAACAAAACCAATCCAACAGAAATTGCAAAGCAGTAGGCTATTTTTAAGGGATTTGGATGCAGCATAACTGTGGGTTTTTTGTCACAGGTGTTAGATGTGCGCATGCTACCTATTGATGTTACCTAGCATTAAAGATATCCAGTAATTCTTTTCAAAATCCTAAATGGATTTAAAAAAAATCAGTCAGCAGGAAAGAATATTTTTAGTGTGGAAGGAAACATAAGAATCATTTAGATCAACTATCTCATTTCACATGTGAAGAAAATGAGGCCAAGAAAGGCTAAATTAATCCATTCATTTAACATTTACCTATTGCTTACCATGTACCAGCACAGTGGTTGTAGGCTGTATGTAAAGTAGTGAACAAAGCAGACATGATCTCTGACCTCCTAGATCTTATGTTAACATCAAAGGCAGAGATAGGACTAGGACCCAAGTCTCTTGATGATTCAATAACCCATGTAGCCTGTTGATTTACCCTAATAATTCTAATATCTCTTTATGGTTTCACATAGATAGGTAACCAGTCAAGTGAAACTGGCCATTTATTAAAGCCCTGAATATCTAAGCGTACCACCACAAATTTCCCAGGGAAGGCTTTAAGGTTCTAGAGACTGAAAGGGCAACTTGACATCCATCTGGAAGCAGAAGGGTTATAAATTTAGCTACATTGTAAAACAACATGAATTGGAATCAGGAAATTGGATTTTTAGTCTTGAATCTGCCCATAACAATATATATGACCATAAAAATATTTTGGGGTGGTTTTCCCAACTTTTAATTATGGCTATTCCAAACATATACAAAAATAGTAGAATAATATTATGAACCCACATGTACAACATACTGACCATGCTCAATAATAGTCAATATCAATACCTCTCCCTTCACTTCTCTGCCAGATTATTTTGAAACAAATCCCAAGAAATTATTTTATTTTTACCCATAAAATTTCAGTGTGTATCTAAAAATATTTCCCTTTAAGATTTAATCACAGTACATTATCAAATTTAACAAGTCCTTATTATACACAGTCAACATTTTCCCGATTGTTTAACTTTTTTTTTTTTTTTTACAGTTGGTTCATCTCAATCAATATCCAAATAAGGTCCACACCAGTTGATATGTCTCTTTCAGTCCACAGGTTCCCCTTGATCTTTTATTTCTTATAGTTCATGTGTTGAGGAACTAGGATGTTTATCCTGAAAAAGATTTTTAGGGTAGTGAAACTATTCTGTATGATACTATAATGATGGCTTCATGTCATTATATATTTGTCCGAACCCATGCACACCACCAAGAGTGAACCCTATGGTAAACTATGGACTTTGGGTGACTCTGATATATCAGCATAGGTTCATCACATGTAACAAATGTACAATTCTGGTGGGGGATGTCAATAATGGGGGAGGCTATGTATGTGTGAGGGGGAGGGGGTGTACAAGAAATCTCTGTACATTCCTTTCAATTTTTTTGTGAACCTAAAACTCTAAAAATAGTCTTAAACAAACAAACAAACACATTAGGTTGTTCATCCTTTAGAATTTCTCATGGTCTGAAATTTGTTGACTGCATCTCCATGGTGACATGCCATAAGAAATATTTTAAATGAAAACATACAGAAGAAATTAGAGGGATGAAATAGACACATATCCAAGAAAAATGGCAAAAAACCTATCAGAGACGAGAAACCAAGATGGCGGCATAGGTTAACACCGGAGATTGCTGCCTCGAACAACCACTTCAAAAAACAACTAAACGACAGAATGGACATCATCCAGAACCACAGGAAGGCTGGCTGAGTGGAAATTCTACAACTAGGAGGAAAGAGAATATCATACCCAGACTCAGAGGAGGCGCAGTGATGAAGTGAAATACTCAGGTGCGAAGTGCGCGCGGAGCGGGCTGGTGGAGCGGGCTGGTGGCAGAGGGCGCGGTTGTTGTTTTCAATCGGGAGGGAGTTTCAAACTCTGAGCTCCAGATCCGGGCGAGTCTCTAGGGACCCAGACTCAAACGGGAGAAGGGGGACTGTTTGGCTTTGGTCGGAACTCGAAGGCAGCTTTCTCTCCAAGGTTTGCAGCGGTTGCTGGGACTCTGAGAGGCAGAGCCTCTGGGGACAGGACTGAGAGCAGCCATAACTGCTCCCTCCACCTGCTCTGTTGATCCCTTGCGACCCGCCCCGCCCAAGCCCTGCACAGAGCCATTTGCCGGATAGCCTCATGCAAACGCTAGATTAGCACCGCCCTAGAGATCCAGCACAGAAGCTCTCCCACTGCAGACACAGCAGACTCTCATAGCCGGTTAGCCTGGAGGTCAAATCACCCCCAGTATTGCCGACAACAATCAAGGCTTAACTACAACAAGACTGCGCACAAAGACCACAAGGGGGTGCACCAAGAAAGCATAAAAAATGCGGAGACAAAGAAACAGGACAAAACTGTCAATGGAGGATATTGAGTTCAGAACCACACTTTTAAGGTCTCTCAAGAACTGTCTAGAAGCCGCCGATAAATGTAGTGAGATCCTCAAGAAATCTAATGAGACCCTCGATCTTATGATAAAGAACCAACTAGAAATTAAGCATACACGGACTGAAATAACGAATACTATACAGACTCCCAACAGCAGACCAGAGGAGCGCAAGAATCAAGGCAAAGATTTGAAATGCGAAGAAGCAAAAAACACCCAACCAGAAAAGCAAAATGAAAAAAGAATCCGAAAATACGAAGATAGTGTAAGGAGCCTCTGGGACAGCTTCAAGGGTACCAACATCAGAATTATAGGGGTGCCAGAAGATGAGAGAGAGCAAGATATTGAAAACCTATTTGAAGAAATAATGACAGAAAACTTCCCCCACCTGGTGAAAGAAATAGACTTACAGGTCCAGGAAGCGCAGAGAACCCCAAACAAAAGGAATCCAAAGAGGACCACACCAAGACACATCATAATTAAAATGCCAAGAGCAAAAGACAAAGAGAGAATCTTAAAAGCAGCAAGAGAAAGAAACTCAGTTACCTACAAGGGAATACCCATACGACTGTCAGCTGATTTCTCAACAGAAACTTTGCAGGCCAGAAGGGAGTGGCAAGAAATATTCAAAGTGATGAATACCAAGAACCTACAACCAAGATTACTTTATCCAGCAAAGCTATCATTCAGATCTGAAGGTCAGATAAAGAGCTTCACAGATAAGGAAAAGCTAAAGGAGTTCATCACCACCAAACCAGTATTATATGAAATGCTGAAAGGTATCCTTTAAGAAGATGAAGAAGAAGAAAAAGGTAAAGATACAAATTATGAACAACAAACATGCATCTATCAACAAGTGAATCTAAGAATCAAGTGAACAAATAATCTGGTGATCATAATGGAATCAGGGACATAGAAAGGGAATGGACTGACTATTCTTGGGGGGGGGGGGGGGGAAAGGGGTGTGGGAGATTCGGGAAGAGACTGGACAAAAATCGTGCACCTATGGATGAGGACAGTGGGTGGGGAGTGAGGGCGGAGGGTGGGGTGGGAACTGGTAGGAGGGAAGTTATGGGGGGAAAAAAGAGGAACAAATGTAATAATCTGAACAATAAAGATTTAATTAAAAAAAAACCTATCAGAACAGTATCAGGAAGACTGGTCTCAGAATGTGCTAGGATTTTTAAAAATGACTAGAGAAAATCTTTAATTTATATTCAGAACAAGAAAAAGAAAGTGTAGATCTGCTTATATGTGAATAAATAGTATAATGTAAAATGTTGCTTCACTTCTTTTTCTTCCAATTAAAGATTACTGATAGTCAAACCATACAGGAAAAATCAAAGTGTAAGAATGAGGAAACTGAATCCCAAAGCATTCAAGGAGATAAAAGTACCTCCCTAATCTACATGAGTTCAGTTCTCCTGTGCCAGACAAATTATATCCCAGCATACTCTGGGAATTTACAGAGTTCAATCCCTATGTAAAACCTTTGAAGAATCAGAGAGAATGGAAGAGGACAATAAGTAAAACACTCTAATAATCAACACTGGAAAGCAGATAGATGCTACAAACTATAAACAGATTTCCTTGATGTCAATTCTAAGCAAAATTATTTTTTAAAAAACACGTTTTTATTGATTTTCTTAGAGAGAGAGGGAGAGGGAGAGAAAGAAACATGGATATGAGAGAGAAACATTGATCAGCTGCCTCCTGTATGCACCCCAACTGGTTCATAGGGTGACACTCAACCACCCAGCACACTGGCCAGGCAACCCTTTCCAATTTTAAACTCAAATCTTCATCACTTAAGTGCTATAGCTTTAGGGTAATCAGGACTAAAAATTATGGTGCAAGTGCTTATGTCTATTTTTATAAAGACCACTGAATTTCTGGGGTTTTAAAGAGCCAGATCCTATCTCTAGTTTCTCACCTTTAAGCTATAGATAGATACTCTGCCCTTTTGGGCTTGGTGTTTCTTTACCTCAAACCTGAGGTTATCTGAAAACAAACAAACAAACACACATACACACACACACACACACACACACACACACACACACACACTCTCTCTCTCTCTCTCTGTAAGCCTCCTGAGAATAGGGAGGAAGGAGTGGGAGACTAAACCTAACATTTAACATCTGGTTCATAGTCAACAACTAGGAACTCAAAGACCTACCTCCTAAAGTATACAAATAAAATTGAGTGATCTCACACTTAACATTTCCATCTCCTGACTTCTCATTATACTGGTTGAAAAGAATATAACAAAACAATTGGACAACACACAGAAAAATGAACTAACAAGGTCTTCTTTATTTTTCTGTTAGTAAGAAGAGTAATTTTTTTTAAGGCTCTGAGGAAGAAAGGTGGCTGGCTCTGAAGAAGCTTCTTGTCAGGCTGCAAAATTCTTGACAGACTCCAAAAGCGGTAAAAAGGGGGGAATATGGAAGGAGGGAATACAGAGTGAGTCAGCTAGAATAAATCTGGTGACTTGGGAAACATTTTTCTTATAGGAAGGTGACTACAAAGAGCTTAACAGAGAATTACCCTGTTGCCTGATTTTGTTTGTAACCCCTTCTTTTTACCTTTGTCATCAGGAAAATATAAAAGTAACATGAGCTTAAGCAGCACCTCAAGGAACTGAATTAAGCACAGCAAAGAAAAGCTTGCCTATACAAAGAAGCTGCTGAGATTCTAAGGCTCTTGAGGTGAAAAGGATATGAGCAGATAAGGCCTTAGCCAGTCATTAAAGTAAGCAGATAATTAAAGGGTTTTGCTTTCTAAAGACCAGCAAGCTAAAATAGCAAGATCTAGTGTCAAACTAAAACCAACACAAAAATGTTAAATCTAAATTCGGAATCAGAAGGGTTCTGGTGCTCAGAAAACACTGACATGAAGATTTTCCCCTTACTTAGGCCAGGCAGATAAACAAAACAAAACAAAACCCCACGTAGAACAAAAAATAAAAACAGTTCAAGTTTGGACAACAAGATACTACTTTATTTTATTTTTCCATTGATTTTTAGAGAAAGTAGAATGGATAGGGATAGACAGAGAGAAATATCGATGCGAGAGTCACATTGATTGGTTGCCTCCTGCACGCCAGGGCTGGGGAACCTGCAACCAAGGTACGTGTCCTTGATGAGAATCGAACCTGGGACCCTTCAGTCTGCGGGAGGACACTCTATCCAAACCACCTAGGGCAGTGGTCGGCAAACTCATTAGTCAACAGAGCCAAATATCAACAGTACAACGATTGAAATTTCTTTTGAGAGCCAAAATTTTTAAACTTAAACTATATAGGTAGGTACACTGTTATTAACTTAATTAGGGTACTCCTAAGGCTCAGGAAGAGCCACACTCAAGGGGCCAAAGAGCTGCATGTGGCTCGCGAGCCACAGTTTGCCGGTCACGGGCTAGGGTGACACTATTTTATTTTAAAAACCTTGCTCTAAGTACATAGTTCTTAAAATTGGAAAGGAAATGCATATACTAATTTTATTAATTAGTTAGAATCTCAAGTTTTCTAGACTATATGCTAAGTGAAGAACTCCCCCCCCCCATAGAACGTGGGGAGTCAAGCAGCACCTACAATCTAATAACAGTACGCAAAGAAATTAGATCTAAGAGAAAATCATCTGCTGGCCTTTCAAACTCCAATCATTTGTGACAGTACAGCACCCATTCTCATAGCCATATTTAAGCTGGGATTCTACCAACAGTGACAATCTCAACTGAACCTGAAAAGTATAGGAAGAGCAGGAAAAATAAGTGCTAGGAAGTCATAAATGAGTCTTATTGTCATAGAACAACCTAAAATGGCATGTTTTAACTGGGCAATCAAAAAAATAGGAATCATGCCCTGGCTAGGTTGCTCAGTTGGTTGGAGTGTCGTCCCAATGTGTCAGGGTTGTGTATTTGATTCTGGGTCAGGGCACATACAGGAAACAACCAATGAATGCATAGATAGGTGGAACAATAAATTGATGTTTCTTGGGTGGCGAGGGAGAGGTCAATGGGGGAAAAAGGAGACTCATGTAATACTTTAAACAATAAATAATTTAAATTAAAAAATCGATGTTTCTCTCCCTCAAAAAATCATTAAAAATAAATAAATAAATACAAATATATATAAATAAATAAAAGGAATCTGCCTGGCCGGTGTGCTCAGTGGTGGAGCATTTCCCTATGAACCAGGCACATGCCCGGGTTTCGTTCTCGGTGGGGGTGTGCAGGAGGCAGCCAATCAATGATTCTCTCTCATCATGTTTCTAGTTCTCTCTCCTTCTCCTTTCCGCTCTAAAATCAATAAAAAAAAATAACTAAAAAATTTAGGAATCACTCAAATTTCCCTAAATATAGGGCAATACTGGTTTATTAACAAGATTAACATAAAGCCAAGAATACAGTTATGACAATCACCTTAATAGGGAATTAGGTCAAGATGTCACATACCTTTATCATCATTTGAGATGATTTTAAGTTTTAAATACTATGAAAGCCAAGAAGTAGAATGTACCTAAAACACCTAGTAACTATTTTATAGATGATATTAATAGAAATAGATGGTGAGGAAATTTGGCATAATAGCTCTATGTTTTTTGTAAGTAGATATTGTGGCAATATTTTTAAACAATCTTAAATGAAATCAAAGGAAATTTTATGATGAAATATAAATCTAGTCACATATAAAGTAATTACAAACTTAAAGTGGACCTTTAAGCAACTATATCTTATCTAAAATGACAACCCAATTTTTCAAAACTAATTTTCGTAATTCATGCAGTTTTATGCCAAATTCTGAGAAAACAGCTTGATAATCTATTTACTGAAAAAATAACAGAAAAATATATCACCTCCCTGGGCCTACTCAAGAATTCTAAACTAAAAACATTCTACTATGTACGTTTACAACCATTAGAAAAGCACCTCTGTTAAAATGGTTACTCCAGCCCTGGCTAATGGGGCTGTTGCTTGAGTGGCACCAAGAGGTTGCTGGTTCCATTCCTGGTCAGGGCACATGCCAGAACTGTGGGCTTGATCTCCAGTAGGGGGTGTGCAGGAGGCAGCCAATAGATGTCTCCTCTCTCCCTCTCCCTCTCCCTCCCTTCCTCTCTCTCTCAAATTTATAAAAACATATTTTTAAAAAACAGTAACTCCAAGGTGGGGCACCTATATCACAATGTCCCAATTTGCCAACATGGGGTAGAAAAGATTCACATCTATACTAATAATCTAAACTAATAAAAGGGTAATATGCAAATTGGTCACGACACCCTCACAGTCACAACCAATATGCAAACTGACCATCACTCCAATACACAAGATGGCCACCACAAGATGGACGGCAGGGGAGGGCAGTTGTGGGCGATCAGGCCTGCAGGGGAGAGCAGTTGGGGGCGATCAGGACAGCAGGGGAGGGCAGTTGGGGGGGACCAGGCCCACAGGGGAGGGCAGTTGGGGGCAACCGGGCCCGCAGGAGAGGGCAGTTGGGGGCAACCGGGCTGGCAGGGGAGGGCAGTTGGGGACGATTGGGTCGGCAAGGGAGCAGTTAGGTGTCGATCAGGCTGGCAGGGGAGTGGTTAGGGCAGCCATGGGCAAACTACGGCCTGTTTGAAATGAATAAAACTATTGAAATAAAAGACCGTACCCTTTTATGTAATGATGTTTACTTTGAATTTATATTAGTTCACACAAACACTCCATCCATGCTTTTGTTCTGGTCCTCCGGTCCAGTTTAAGAACCCATTGTGGCCCTCAAGTCAAAAAGTTTGCCCACCCCTGGGTTAAGGGGCGATCAGGCTGGCAGGCAGAAGCGGTTAGGGGCAATCAGGCAGGCAGGCAGGCAGGCGAGTGGTTGGGAGATAGCAGTCCCGGATTGTGAGAGGGATGTCCGACTGCCCATTTAGGCCCAATCCCAGATTGGAGAGGGTGCAGGCTGGGCTGAAGGACCCCCCCCCCCAGTGTATGCATTTTGTGCACCGAGCCTCTAGTCCAGGGGTCCTCAAACTTTTTAAACAGGGGGCCAGTTCACTGTCCCTCAGACCGTTGGAGGGCTGGACTATAGTCTAAAAAAAAACTATGAACAAATTCCTATGCACACTGCACAGATCTTATTTTGAAGTAAAAAAACAAAACGGGAACAAATACAATATTTGTATTTGCATGTGTCCCGCGGGCCGTAGTTTGAGGACCCCTGCTCTAGTCTATTAATAATTTAAAGTAATTCTAACAGCCCTAGCTCGTTTGGCTCAGTGGATAGAGTGTAGGCCTGTGGACTGAAGGGTCCCAAGTTGGATTCTGGTCCAGGACACATGCCTGGGTTGCTGGCTCGATCCCCAGTGGGGTGTGTGTGGGAGGCAGCTGATCAATGATTCTCTCTCATCATTGATGTTTCTATCCCTCCCTCTCCCTTCCTCTCTGAGGCCAGTAAAAATATGTTTAAAAATAAAAATAACAATAAATAAAATTTAAAAATTCTAATAAAAATTGCAACAGAAACAGACAACTCAATATATGATTGTCTTTAAAAGTCAGTACTAATACAATCATACTAAATCACACTGTCATTTACTTTTAAAAGTAAACAATCAAGTTGTTGAGTTAAAAGCCAATATTACAAAAGCTAATGTGCCAATATGACTTTGTAAGTTATGTAAAACATCCAATGCTGTACTAATTTTTAAAAGTAAATGCTAATAACTTTATATAGGCTACCCTATGTAGAATTTAGAGCTCTAAAGAACCTGTCAAACCCATTTCTTAAAACATTTAAATAAGTCAATTCTTTACTTTTCTTATTCCAAATTTACTGCTCAGCATGAAAGATGGGCAGAGAAATAAAAATCAAACCAAATCATTTATTTTGTTTCTTAAATTAAAAATATTTTACTGTTATCTGGTGCAAGGTTTGATGGGAAAGGTAGTTTTAAACTAATGACTGAATTGAGGTTTTGGTATAATTGGTTGCTTTTAATTATTTATGTTTTTCATCAATATCATGAATAATAGAAAATTGGAATATTTCAGTGAGATTTAATATTAAGCACTTTACTGTATAAATTCTATTTACGTGCTTTATGTATTTGAATTTCTACTTCTGCATTCTTTAATAAAATATGTATTAAATATTTGATGATATATTTTTAAATGTTTTTATTTCAGAGAGAGAAACACTGATGAGAGAGAAGCATTGATCAGCTGCGTCTTGCACACCCCCCCTCACTGAGGATTGAGACTACAACCTGGGCATGGGCCTTGATGGGGAATCGAACCAGAGACCTCCTGATATATGGGAAGACACTCAACTGAGCCACACTGGCCAGGCAGATTTGATAAATAATTTAGAAAAATCTCAAATTACCTAGAATGCTTATATACATAAAACATTCTGTAGGCCAAATTTATTGTTTATTATAAAAAGATTATTTAATCTTATTTACATGTTAAAGAGTAATTACTGATATAATTTTTCTAATTGCCTACCTAGTAAAAATGCATCTTCCCTATTAATCTGACAGCCAATAGAGGTTTGATTAGGTGGAAAATATTAATAACTACCACATGCATTCATTGTGACTGTTAGAAAATACTTTTGAGGGGAAGAAAAAAGAAAAACATTGTATTTCCAATTAGTGGCTTGTAGCCAAAACATGATTCAGAATTATACCAAAAAAACCAAAAAACTTCCCCCAAAAATTGAAACACCAAATACTGTGGCCTAAGTAAACAACTGACAACAATCTATAAAACAAGTACAGAAAAAAATCTATGATCAAGGCTTTTTGATGAGGCACAGAAGCCCAAATCAGCAGTGGCTTACCTCTTGATGGGTTTTCCCCTAGGGACAAAGAACATACCTTTAAATTGCAGTTAGCAGTGTCTGGGATTCCAGCTCTTTCAGTAGCAAGGTTATTTTCTGACCTACCTACCATAACATAATGAATTCTATCAAAGCTTAGAAAGAAGAGTGTAAGAATATTGCTTTCATTATTTTAAACAGTAAATTATATATTCCTAAATGGCAGAACAGTTAGCCTCATCATTCCAATAATTCATATGTAAAATACAGCATCATAAATGTTTAGTTTACAAAAGGAAAGTAAGAAAGAACCTAATGTTTATATCTCCATTTAAAACCATAATTAGTTAAGTTCTACTTTTGCTGGCTATTCCTTATCCATCTTGAGCTAACTTTTCTTATTTGTAAAATTAGGATAATTGTTCTACCTATGTCACAAAAATTGTCCTTCAGAACAGAACTACAGGATGATCAGAAGAGGTAATGTGAGTAAAAGTACTTGGGAAACTAAACACCAACTTTAGTTGACAGTATGGCATTATCATTCTTTCTTTACATGTAACAACATGTAGAACTATAATTATCTTTCTTACTGTGAACACATTTATCACTGGGGAAAAAAGTTGGTAACAAGGAATTGATATGACTGCAGGATAACTGGCAACACCTCCCAAGGTTTCACTGTTTTTGTTTTTTTTTTTTTTAAATTAAATTTATTGGGTGAAATTGGTTAATGCAAGGCTTAACTGTTAACATTTAATATTTGCTGAGTACAGGATGTCTCCAAGTTACAAAGGTCCCATAAATATAAATCCAAACTACTGTCCTTGCCTCAGCCCCTCCACATTTCTTCTCTCTTCACTTTGATAGGAACTGCTGTGTGTGTGTAAGAGAGAGAACCAGGAAGTTCCAAAGTAGAAGCATGAAGAGTAGTGAACGCCACAGAGCAGGGATGGGAATGTTTGGCCTGTGAGCCGTATAAGGCCCATGAAATCATTTGCCCCTGCCAAGCTATTAGGGGTGAGTTAATTAAATGTTTGACCAAATATAGCAGGCTAATTTTAAGTTGGTAATTTTGTATGGCCTAAGAATGATGTTATAAATATTCAAATGGCCCTTGCCAGAAAAAGGGTTCCCCACCCCTGCCATAGAGTCTGCTTGCCTATGCACCATTCCTATCACCACAAATCTTTTTTCTGCCACTGAAACCCTTTATCACTATTACACATCAACTGTGGACATCTTTATGCTGGGAAATAAGGAAAAGGTTAAAAGTCAACAGTTAAGAGCTATGTCCTGGGAGAAACAGGGATAGTAAAGTTCACTTATAGAAAAAAAGACTGATCTCAGTCATTAGCCTTAATCTCTAAAGCCAATCCAATAAAGATAAAACACCAATTCCAAATATTGACAAACCTACTCACTTTCACTCAACAAAGGTGCTAGTTTTATCAATTCATTCTGCTTACCTATCTTCCACTAACTCAGGGGTCCTCAAACTACGGCCCGCGGGCCACATGCAAATACAAATATTGTATTTGTTCCCGTTTTGTTTTTTTACTTCAAAATAAGATATGTGCAGTGTGCATAGGAATTTGTTCATAGTTTTTTTTTAGACTATAGTCCAGCCCTCCAATGGTCTGAGGGACAGTGAACTGGCCCCCTGTTTAAAAAGTTTGAGGACCCCTGCACTAACCCAATAACCTACCCCTTCCTGTGATGCTAACCAATCCCACTTACTAATGCATGCACTATATCCAATTTAATGGATCTTTCCCTTACTCTCCCAAAGATCCACACATTATATTTATTTATTGATTGGTTGATTTAAAAAAAAATGTTTTTATTGATTTCAGAGAGAGGAAGGGCGAGAGATAGAAACATCAATGATGAGAGAGAATCATTGATCAGCTGCCTCCTACACGCCCCCTACTGGAGATGGAGCTTGCAATCTAGCATGTGTCCTAACCAGGAATTGAACTGTGACCTCTGGGTTCATAGATTGACTTTCAACCATTGGGCAACACTGGCTGGGCCTACCCATTATATTCAACTGAGGGGTGGGGAACATCCAGACCACAGGCAGTATTAGGCTTGTGAAATCATTTAGTCTGGCCCTCCCAAGGCATTAGGAATGAGTTCATTAAATGTTTGATCAAATATAGCAGGCTAATTTTTAAGTTGATAATTTTGTATGGCCTGTGAATGATGTTATAAATATCCAAATGGCCTTGGCAGAAAAAAGGTTCCCTGCTCCTGATTTAAACCATCACTGTTACTTCTCAGATGTAAGGGACAATAAGTTATGTTAGAAAAAATCTCTGTACTAATGACATTGATTAAATAGGAAGGAGAAAGCTGGAGGTGAATGGGGTGGAAATGGGGCTGGGGAAAATGTTCAAACCATCTGCCATATCAATTTGATATGGGTAGATAAGCATATTTTAAAATAGAGTTTTTTAAAACACATCCAAATTGTTAATGCTACTGCTAATAACCAGAAAGATGATTCCTTCAGTCTTTCAATTTAAATAAAAATCTTTCAGGAACAAATTTAAAAGAGGATTATGGATATTAAGTCATCCATGGCTAGTCTTTCCAATTCAAAAGCAATGACAGAAAGAGCACTCCCACCCCTTCTCTCTGCCTACTTAGTAAACAGGATGTCTACTTCTGAGAAAGTGAGTTTGAATAAAGCTCTACATTCTATTTATTGGTTCTTGAGAAAGCTTGACCTGTGGTTCATAAAAATGTCCGTGGTTCAATGTGTTGGTACTGGAATAATCTATTATGATTAGTAGTGGTCAAGTAGGTCTTATACAGGAATGGCTTGCACTGTTACAAGATGCCTATTGGAAAATATTGTTAAAGTTTTCTGTTAGAAGGTACCAAAAATTTTATGCTTCACTCTTGGCCTTTCTTTTCTTAAAACAGTTTATCGCCTCCTTCCCCCCCCCCTTCCTCTTTAAAATTTTAAGGATTAGGGCCCTGTGGAAAAAGTAAAACTTTTTCTGCTTTTAAGACTATTTGTGCAATTAAAATAAAGTTCTCATTGGGGCATTATCAGAATTTAACCACTGTCTTGAATTGGATACACTGGTCTTACAATGAAACCATTCAAATCACAATTTCAATACAAATCCAAGGCAGAAATTTAATTTAATCATTTATGAAGTTACAAGCTTACCACATACTCTTCTAATTCAGAAATATAAACACTTTTTGAAAAGCACACACAATGTCTTAAGACTAAAATTCTGATTAAAAAAAACATTACTTATTGTTATGTAAGAATATGGATAATGAAATCTACTAAATTATTAACAGATTAACCACCTCCAATTCAGTTGAACCAAGAGATTAACTGTGCATATTTACAAGTTATTGCTACAACATATAATATTAGCAAGCATGAGCACCCAAAACAAACGCTAACACAAACACTGATATATAAACTAATATATCTTATTTCTTCAATAGCCTTAGTTTTAGGAAGACAACTAAATACTTATAATTTAAAACTAATTTAATTATATGAATTCTGAAGTTTTGATAAAATATGTATTTGTTAATTAAATAGAAAGACTTATAATAAAGACCTATATAACTATTCAGTCTTTTTCTTTTCCTGTTTATTCAAAGGCTACAAAAGAAAGATAACCTTTCCTCTTCAATTTCTAAACAGTTTTCCCAAATTCGAATGAATAAATCTAAAGGCCAAACATTCTTTCTATAACCTACAGAAATAATTTTTGTTAGAAACCATATTACTTATTAGGTGGTTGTTGATGAATCAAGGTGCTTTTAAGTCACTTCAGGTAATTAGTGATGATCTGGAGTCTAAATCACATCTGCACATGTATTTCTTAAATGGTCTCTCTTTGATCTTTAAATTTATTCTTGTTGATATTACAAAGGGGCAGCCATTGAATCCGAGTGATGCAATGCATTCAATCTTCAAGACAACGACTAACAATGGAACTGAGAAAATTAGTATGAGGAAATTGTTGCCTAAATGTGTCCTTGTTAAATTCTGTATGTTTAAAATGTTTGGAGACAAAAAGGGTTTGTGGACCTAAAACCAACTGACCCTGATGGAATGCCAAACTGTAAATTGCCAGACAGCTGTAGCTGGTAATAAAATGCTAAGACCTGAAGAGCTGTAGCAGAACCTGATTATATGGTAATCCTAATATCTGAGAGAAGGCAAAAGAGCTAGAAGAATAACTGATAGGCTGGTAGCTATAGTAACCAAGATAAATTTGTATACTGACTGGGGAAAAACATTAGGGTTGCCATCAGGTATGAGGCCCACATTATGTCTTACGTGCTTTTTCCTCAAATTTGAATCATGAAATGACAGACTAACACAAAGACTGTTCAATTTGAAATAAGAAAATGAATAGGGCTCTGCTCTGAAGAGTAAGGAAAGCACCCAATTAAAGGTTTAGCTGGTTAACAGAATAACATCCAACATCTAGAGGGGAACAGACCTTATGAAAGTTGGTAGAAATTAGCTTATCTCTGGGTAGAAAATAGAAATGTAAGTTAATTATCAATTCCAGTTAAACATCAGAAAGACATCATAAAGTACCTGCAGCTTTTATTACTTTAAATTTTGTTTGAAGTATTTCATTGGGCTATTAATTATTAATCTCTTACAGAAAGGTTTATTTAATTCACTGTGTAGTTACATATCTAAAATAGTACTAAATGGTGTTATTTGCCATATTTCAGTTATCAATGCCCCAGGGAGCAGCCTTATAATCTGCTCTCTACACAGTCTGTAGGGCTACCTTCACCACCTTCACCTCCTTCCATCACCACCACCCTTAAGATCACCCACTTCCTCCACCCATACTACCCCAGGAAGCAATTAGTAGAATTGCAGGCAGAGTATGAGGAAACAGCCTCATCAAGGGGCTTCCCTGGCAAATTCACCTGACTTTGTCAAAGTTAAAACAATGGACTGAAGAGAACACACAGTTTTGTGTAATGTATATGTTACAAAATAAGTCTCAAATACCAACAACTGGAAATTATTTTCTGTTCTGTAGAATCACTACTGAACTGTAGATAGCCTAAATCTATCTAGGTTTTTAACATTTTAAATATCAAATTTTATCTACCCCACTTTATGCAGTAGATTATCACAAGAACAGAATAAAGTTTTCAGTTTATAGAAGTCTGTACAGATTCAAAGTTAGCCCCCAAACTACAATACTACTACCATTGTCCTACCTCTATCAGTGGCCAATTGACAATTGGAGACCACTAAATTAGAACTTGAATTTACTAATTAACATGTAGGTTTTCTCACTTCAATATGTTACCTGGGTGTGATAAAACAGCATTTACAAATATATTCCTATCAATCCACATAGCCAACAGCAATAAAATATAATCTATGATTAAATATCAACTCATGAACAGCCATTTTTTTAGGAATCTTTCCACAAATAACCCTTATCCACAAATATTTTTAATTAAAACTTGTATCAATTTTCAACTCAGAGAGAAATGTTTATGATGCCCAAGTAAAGTGAGAAGCTGTTTTCATCAAAGGAAGCTGTGCAAATTTTTGTTTTTTAGGATAAATTCTTCAGGACAGTTTGATCTCAGTTCTTATGGTTTGAAAATCAAGATTTCACTATTACTCTAATCTACAAAGATAGACTGCAGTTGACACTAACTAGATTGCTAAAAATAAAACGAAATAAGTAACCACCACTGTTCCTAGATCAGCTATTCTGTAATCTTTGTTCATCCTGGAGAAAATTAGTGGGCAAAATTCAAGATCCTAGAACAATGTCTTCTGACAGCAAGATATGAAAAAACATAATCTCAGTAGATGAGAGTAAACCATCTCAAGAGCCCTGCTAATAGGGTAAATGCCAAAAACCTACAGCAGGGATACTCAGCAAGCAATACTTTCCCTCCTTCCACAGACAAGGCAACATGGAATAAATGAGCAACCAGGAGACTGGAGTTCTAGTTCCCAGTCCGCCACTATTCAGCAATGTGTCACTTCCCTTCTCTGAGCCTAGATTTCTTCCAGTTAAATGGGAGGCCTGGATTAAATGATCTCCCAGTCTCCCTACTCTAAAAATGTTACCATTCTATCATTCCTTCCAACACCTCAAAATATTTTGGTTGCCATGAAAAAAGAATTTTAAATAAAGAATGCTCAAAATGTCATATTTATTTTTATAACATGTTCTCAGTGCCAGCCTTTAGTATGCATATGTATAATCCACAAATTAGCAGGAACATTCATCTCATACAGAATTTACCCAGTAAATCTTTAATTTGAAATCTACAGGTTTTGCATCATATCCCAATAGCATCAAGTTTGTTCACTTAAAAACTAAAATAAAATCATAGAAAGATTTCCTAAGAACAAAAGTTTATCAATAAAAGCACACTATTAAACCTCAATATGACAGACTTTTACAGTTGGGAGGGTTCTCAGAATCTCCTCAATTTAAAGATGAGGAAATGAAATGACTCATAGTCCAGGGCTTTTTTTCTACTATACCACACTTCCTCCTCCCCTTCCTGCTTTATCAAAAGACAGCACAGTAGCAGAAAAAACAATACTAGACTGAAACTAATCGAAACTAATCTGGATTACAGTCCTAACTCTGTTACTGATTTGCTGTGGCACCTTGGACAAGTCACTTTCCCTCTCTGGGCTTTGGTTTTCATAACATTTTATATGGGGTTTAACTAGATGTCCCTTCTAGCTGTAACACACCATGATCTTATAAAATTCCTATCTGAAAAAACAACAACAAAATACACATTCCTGAAAGAGAAAGTGGGAACTGCTAGTCAAGAGAACTGAAAAGTTTGGGATGCTGGTTTTAAATAGATGCATCAGTTCAATTCAGCAAGTAGGTCCTAAAGCATTTTACTTCAGACACACACACACACAGTGAGGCTGCTATGATGCATTGGAAAAAATATACTAAAGTAGGAGTCTGGAGAATTGGTTTTAAATTCCAGCTCTGTCACAAGTGTTGCCTCCTAGGCCAATTCATTAACTTCTTTGAACCTAAGGTTCCTCATATATAAAAATGGAGATAAGAATAAGAAAACCTGACCTAAAGCATCAACCAAAATAAAGCATTATAAATGTGGTATATATTGCAAAGCTGATCAAGTGGAGATGATCTGCCACTGTGGAAAAGTAGGCTGCATTGGAATAAAAAGTCTCCCTATAAAAAACTGGACTGATTTATAACTTATTAAATTTGCTTTCAAAGTGTAGAATAAAGCTGAAAATACCACTGGAGGGGAATAGAAAAAAAACAGTATTAGGAAATGGATTATGTATTTGGATTCCACTAATTAACAAAAATGAAATAACTCTCAACTGCCCACTCAGTTTACTACAAATTTGGTGAAATGGTCTGTGTACTCTAGAACATACAATAGCAAGAAGCATATATTTTTTATTTTTTAAAATCCTCACCTGAGGATATGTTTTCTTGAATTAGAGAGGAAGGGAGAGGTAGAAATGTCAATGTGAGAGAGAAACATTGATAGATTGCCTTGCATATGCACACCAGGACAGGGGATTGAACCCCCAACCTGGTATGTGCCCTGACCAGGAATCGAACCCCTGACCTTTCGGTGTACAGGGCAATGCTCAAACAACAAACCACACTGGCCAGGGTGCAAGAAACATTTTTTCAAGTGCCCAAACTCAGTCTGTTAACCTCTTAGTTTGTATGTTGTGCTACTTTGGTTCACATCAAAGGACAGAAGATATTCTGATGACCAGGTATCTAGTGACCTCATCTGTTTTCACAGATCAAGATTTCTCACTGCATTTCTAGGTCTCCTCACAGTACCTTATGCAAATGACAAAAC
Organism: Myotis daubentonii; assembly: GCF_963259705.1. Classification (NCBI taxonomy): domain Eukaryota; kingdom Metazoa; phylum Chordata; class Mammalia; order Chiroptera; family Vespertilionidae; genus Myotis; species Myotis daubentonii. The sequence continues at coordinate 41,496,456 of NC_081861.1, forward strand.
TTGTCACAAAGGATAGAGGATATGTTAATTATGCCAACCTTTGCTATCCTGGCAGTACTGTTAGCTCTTTTCAGATGCAGTTCTCCAGGTGAGTCTAATTCTCTTCCAAATCCCCTGACTATTACAGGATGAAGCCATGAAATTGAGACTGACATAGTAGTTTTATCCATAGGGCTCAACAGGCTAAACATTTGGGCAGGTTAGAGTTAAAATTAGAACACTGGGTCCCAAGAGAGAAGTTTTTACTTTTCACCTAGTATCAAAGGATCAAAGAGCTTGAGAAGCTATATTGTCCCATGAGGGAAGAAATGACTCTATCAATTCTATCAAAATGACTCATCAGTTTAGACAAGTTAAATAGCTCCAAGTTTTGCATACTTCCTCCCAAAGTAAGCACTGTATGATGTTAATTTTGCTAATTCCAAGAAAGGAAGGAGAAGGGAATAAACATTTGAGTTCTTTCTCTGTGCCAGGTGCTAGACTTGGCAGTTTACACAGCTGCTGATATGACTGTCCTTTGAAATTAAATGTCTTATTCATTAGAAAAGAACCACTATTCACACAGTTCTAAATTTATTACAATCCTATACATCAATTGTTATTTCCCTCCCCACTCCACACATACATAAGTACTAAAGAATTAGGTTTCATTTAAACTGAACTGAAAGTTCATTACTTTGAGGGGGAAACCACAAAAATAAAATTTAATTTCAAGGGGGACCCAATGTATTTGGAAATCCAAATGTATTTTCTATCCTCTATCATTTAGCTATGAACTTGTTTCAGATACTGAATTTGAAGGAGATTCAGTGAAATCTCAAGATTGGCCATTCCTACCCCCCAAATCCCCTCGTAGTGATATGAAGAAGGTATGAAGAAGGTTGTTGGAAACACACACATCAGGATTTATCTATGTACATTCTTTGACTTTATTGCTGTAATTTTTTTGGTAATACATTATATATTAGGTTTTAAAACGACTTCTAGAATGTAAAGATAACTTTGCTTGCATCAAACAAGGTCTTTCTTCCAAGGAGTAAGCTTGAAAATTGATGGCAGTTGACTATATTAGTGCCTTACATTAACATACCAATTTTACTAATTCTCAAGTTCTTACACCATGAACATATATATTTTACTGCCTCTAGTCCCACACGAGTCCATAGAAGAGTTTGGCAAAATCTCTATAAATATTATTCCAACTTTGAATAGTGGAGGAGTGGGTAAATAAAAGTCCTAGTCAAGGGAAGCATTCCAACTACTGTACTTCCTACTCAGAATCTCCCATATTAATCACCACTAAAATATCTTGCAGAATTAGATAAAAAGCACAAAGCTGTGGGTCTCATTTCAACCACCAGATTACTCAGCACTTGTTTGTATCTCTGTAGTCGGTTGTATACATTTATGTGCGGCTACCTTTTAAGACTGCATTCTCCCTAATGGTAAAGGACCTTCAATTTCCTTTGCCTCACGGTAAGGTGGCATTTTAATAAAACACTGTTGATCTAGAGTACATCAGCTAGAGGACTTTCCTAAGTAAACACCCAACCCTTTTCGCCACTCCTTTTCTTTCTGTGCAAGGAAAAGAGGATGGTAAATCAGGCGAGTTACGGCTACCTCTAAAATAGGTAAGTTAGCAGCAAAAGAAAGAAAAAAAAAGGGAAATGTAATTTCTTCTGTTATTGATCCTTTAATCTATGGAAATCCAAGGCCAGACGGATGTTTCAAAGGTAAGCTCTGAACCTCACAAACACAAATCGCCGGCTTTCCGGCTTTCAGGCACGTGAGCTGTCCCACCTCGCAGAAAGCTGGGCAAGACGAAAAAGGGGTTCTCTTGGAGCCCCAGAGGCCTCTCACCAGGGAAAGGGGTTTGCCCGAGGTGGGCGATCCCCCAATCCTAGACTCACTGAAGTGCTGGAGACAGGAGCAGCGGTGGCGGACACACCGGGACCAGCGAGGGGTGAAGGGGGACGGCACAGGGGAAGCCGGGTGACCGTGACGCCCGGCTCCTGGGCCATAGCTACTTACCCTACAGGGTAGCCACCCCCTAGGTGCACATCTTCTGGGGCATCAAAGAATTCTTCGGTGTCGCTTTCCGACGCCATTTATAGGACACACCCGCGGGTGAGGGGGCCGACGCCGCCTAGGAGGGTGACTCTCGTCTCCTCGTCTTCCTCCACCTCGGCAAGACCGTGGGAGGTGAGTCCCGCGCGAGGATGAGGAGTGAAAGGACGTTCTTAAGTAAGGAACCGGTTAGGAGCAGGGGGGCGCCGTCAGAAGCGGGGCTGCGGGAATGACCGGCAAAGCGGCCGTCTGAAGAGATGAGACGGCGTTGGGTCCAAGGACTGTTGCAGCCGCCGCTCCCCGCAATAGGTGTATAACCAGAGCAAGAGGCGGTGTCTCTCGTCAAAGGGGGAGGGCGGGCGCGCGGACTACAGCCGCTCCGGTTTCTCCCGCAGCAGCAATTACAGCAGCTGTGAGAGCTAGTTGTCCGCAAAATACGGACGCGCACCTACCCTCGCGAGATTTCGGGCGGGGGCCGGTAAAGCGTGGGCGGGGCGAAGAGGGGGCGGGGGCGGTTCCAGAGGGGCAGTGCTCGGATTTCTCCGGCCCCAGAAGCCTATCAAAACGGCGCAAGCGCGTTGAGGGCGTTCAGTGAGGGCCGGAAGTAGCCTAGAAGGGTGGGGCAGAGCTCCAAAGGGAGGAGTCTAGAACCTGCGCAGGAGCGGCGTGGTACCCCGGCTTTGAGGGAGCGCTCCCCGACGTAGGTGGTGGTTCGGAGAACCTTTTACCCACTAACTCTACAGTTCCTGAGTGAGGCATTTTCAGAGGGGTGATTTTTTTTTTCTTAAGAGGAAATAGGAAACGTTGGCATTGTGGTTTGCATTTGCATTTACATCGTCTTAATTTATCCAAACCCTGAATAGCCCACCCTAGGGCATAGGCAGGTCCAAAGCCTATAGCGTTACTAGAATGGCGTGCCCTATTTACTTACAATATCTCTAATTGAGATCCCTAGATATGGTCCTGTGGGCCACAGGGTGGGGTCCATTAGAAATGTGGGGAGTGTACCAGTTTCATGGAGTAATGATAGATTTGTTGTTGGAGCTGAGCCAGTTATGGCCTCCGGTTATTTTTTTCTCCATAAATATCTGTTGCTGCCCACACCTAATGTGAAGGAAATTCTTATATACTGTCCAAGATGTGCATCAGTCAAATGGTAAATGCTATATACTGAGCAGATATCCTTGCAAGGCTAAGAGCAAGTAACTATATTCTGATTCTCGACTGCCCAATATCAAGTGATGAAAATAAGTACTTTATAAAAGACTAATATGTTCTTTCTTAAACAACAGATCATTGACAATCAGAGTGATTACATTAACTTTCTATATGATCGTGAAGTACATTTATTTTTATTTTTCCCATTGGCATGGCAGGAGAGCTCTCTGAGCTGTTTGGGCAGCCTCAAGTATTGCTAAGGATGGCTGCAGAAAAGATTGGCTTAGGACAGGGGCATGGCCACAGAACGGCCCAAATAGGACTGTAGATTCCTCCTTGTAAAGCAACCAGGAAAAGATCTGGCATTGTCTGGCAGACTTGTGTAAAACCAAATGCCAGGTATTGTGTACTGTAAGACGCCAGGGAGTTCAGGGAAAACACTGCATATTTAAATATGGTAATATTTCTTGCAGCAAACCATACAATTATTCATACTGGGTAAATAAATACCAGTAAATAGCCTCATTCAGTTTAGGTCAGATACTGCCAAATAAGTGTAGGTTAGATCAATTTGACTGTCAAATAAGTTACTAAAAAAATACAAAATAAAAATTTTTGGTTTTCAGAGCTTTTTGTATTTCAGAATTGTAGGAAAGGGATTTCTAAACCATTGTAAGGAAATGACTTTGGTCACACTCCAGTAATTGTTAGTTTTTAAACAGGTTAATTTCCCAGGTACAAGAATGTATCTTAAAGTGCTAACTTATTATTTTGTTGCTCACTAGAAAAGATGATTTTTTCTTATGAATTATGGAGAGAGATAAATAAATAACCTACCTGAATTTATTATCTTCCTAGTTATCTAGTATGAAATTTATATTTGCTTTAAACTTTAAAGTTTGTTATCATGTACTGTTCTAGGTGCTGAGGACAATTCAACAATGAAGAAGACAACTTAATTCTTGTCTCCAGGAGCTCACAATCTAGAAATGAAGACAAACCTGGAGTCCTAATCTGGTGCTTTTTTCACTATACCATAACACCTCTCTTGGACCTCTTAAGGTACCTTAAACATTGTACTTAGAAAAAAGTCAAAACAGAATAGAAATAATAAGCTGATAATATTTTTAGAGCTATTAAAGTTGTTTATTAAATTTTTTTTAGCGGTATGAGAAAGTGGATTTTTCTGGGAACGTTAAAACCTATACGTACCACCTATCATTCTTTTTCTTAAAAAAATAAATTTATTGGGATAACAGTGGTTAATAACATGATTATCATCTTTTTTAAAGGTCTGAAAAGATGTGTTTGTTTTGCTTGCGAAATCTGTTCTTGAGTGTTTAAAGCAGCAGGTATTAGGTTTAGTCCAAGGCAGTGGTTCTGAAACTTTTCTCCGTTTTAGAAATGAAACCCTTTAGTCAAACCTATTTCATGCAAAAGTCCGTATGTCATAAAAATAAAAACTTCTCTAGTTGAAGCAGTGATAGTTCAGATCACTGCCTGCTTGGCCATCTCTAAGCCTCCATAGACTACTCCCAAGGCTTTATTAATAAAAAAGAAAGTGAAAACTATTGGTCCAAAGAAGGGGTTGGCAAATTATGGAACGCTGGACAAATCTTTAGTGCTGTCTGTTTTTATAAAGTTTTATTGGAACACAGCAAGGCCTATTTGTTTATGTGTGCCCCACAAAGCCTAAAGTAATTTCTCTCTAGCTCTTTACAAAAGAATGTTGCCAACCCTTGATCCGTAGGATAGTATTTTCTAGGGTACCCCAGAACTGAAAGTACTCATTATTTGAATCAGTTTCAAAACAGAATCATACTTACAGATAATAATGAGGATAATGCCTTTTCCTACCTGGCTTGTTCACAATGATTTAAAAAACTACACAGGTCTAAGATTAAGGTGGGTTTGAGGAAACTTTATATACTTCCTTATCTGCATAGCATAAACTCTCCTTAGGAGCTCCAAAAGCTGGAGTATGGAACAACTTTGTGGTGTGTTTGCTCTCTCCTATTGGAAAGAATACAAACTGGCAGTATCCTTGCGGCCAGTTTTGTTCCAGCGCATGGGTAATCACTCAGAACATCACTGAAAACGCTGTAATGCATGTGGGCTTTTAATGTATGGGGTTAGGTGATCTGAGATACAATATTGGCATGAAAAGATTTAATATTGAAATCTCTGTGAGAGTTTTTATGGATTTTGAAGTATCATAATTAATGAAAAAATCATTTTGAAACTGGCCAAAATTTGCCAGAGCCCAGAAAAATGTCTACAATCATCAACCATCAAAACGATTTGAAAGGTCAGCTATGTTGCGGATTATGATAGTAAATCATTTCTGTTTGGCTTTGGAATCTTCACATCTTTTTCAAATGAACCTCACCTTCTTAATGATGGTTTGTTTATGTTAATATTAAAATGAAATTTTAATTTCTGAGCACACAAGAACTGAAAGTTAGAGAAAGATAGTCTACATATGTGTTAAGAGACACAGAAAGGCCACCCTGGAATTTTAAATGTGTTACTGTTGTGTGATGGAATATTAAGTAGCCATATATTACTGTTCAGGACTCTGGAAGAAAGCCAACTGGAATTATCTTAAACAATTAAAAAGGGAATTTATTCACTTGCATAATCAAATACACACTGATATAACATTTGCCTGTTCCTTTTGTGATTAAAATCTTAGAGAACAATTTGAGAATGAGGTAAATTTTACATTTGTTTATGTGCAATTTTGTTAGTCAGGAACACTAAGTGAAAGCAGAAAATTACACCCAGCTGAATTAAGTCATTTAGGAATACACAAAATACGCACGCCCCTCCCCATGTCTATATATCAAACATCTAGCTACCTCAGTTCTTTCCCTCTGATTTCAGATAACCTTTCTTCCATCGCTTTGCAATAACTCACAAGCATAACCCACTCTGATACCCATTTCTACAAGCAACTTTCAGGGTTTTTTTTCAAAATAGAGTGCTGTATCTATTGTAGTCTTTATATATTGCTTAACCATTTAACATGCATAAGACTCTGCTACCATTTTTATTAGGTTTATATCTTTGTGTGTGTGTGTGTCACAAAGTTTTTAGATGTACTATTAGTCCCATTTCTCCATAAACCCAGTGAGTTTTTATTTTATTTTATTTTTTAATCCTGACCTGAGGATATTTTTCCATTGGTTTTTAGAGAGATTGGAAGAGAGAGGGAAAGACAGGGAGAATCATTGATGTAAGAGAAACACATTGATTGGTTGCCTCCGGCATGAGGCCCATGAGGGCCCAGGCCGATGCTCTATCTACTGAGCCAAACTGGCTAGGGCCCAGTGGGTTTTATTGAGCAAATCAGTGCAGTGATATTTTTTTGTTTTTGTTTTTTAATTAAATCTTTATTGTTCAGATTATTACAGTTGTTCCCCTTTTTTCCCCCCATAGCTCCCCTCCACCTGGTTCCCACCCCACCCTCTGCCCTTAACCCCCACTGTCCTCATCCATAGGTGTACGATCTTTTTCCAGTCTCTTCCCGCACCCCCCATACCCCTTTTCCCCCAAGAATTGTCAGTCTACTCCCTTTCTATGCCACTGATTCTATTATATTCACCAGTTTATTCTGTTCATTAGATTATTTATTCACTTGACTTTTAGATTCACTTGTTGATATGTATTTGTTGTTCATAATTTTTATCTTTACCTTTTTCTTCTTCCTCTTCTTAAAGGATACCTTTCAGCATTTCATATAATGCTGGTTTGGTGGTGATAAACTCCTTTAGCTTTTTCTTATCTGTGAAGCTCCTTATCTGACCTTCATTTCTGAATGATAGCTTTGCTGGGTAAAGTAATCTTGGTTGTAGGTTCTTGCTACTCATCACTTTGAATATTTCTTGCCACTCCCTTCTGGCCTGCATATTTTCTGTTGAGAAATCAGCTGACAGTCATATCGGTATTCCCTTGTAGGTAACTAACTGTTTTTCTCTTGCTGCTTTTAAGATTCTCTCTTTGTCTTTTGGCCTTGGCATATTAATTATGATGTGTCTTGGTGTGGTCCTCTTTGGATTTCTTTTGTTTGAGGTTCTCTGCGCTTCCTGGACTTGTAAGTCTATTTCTTTGACCAGGTCGGGAAAGTATTCTGTCATTATTTCTTCAAATAGATTTTCAATATCTTGTGCTCTCTCTTCTTCTGGCACCCCCATAATTCAGATGTTGGTACACTTGAAGTTGTCCCAGAGGCTCCTTACACTATCTTCATATTTTTGGATTCTTTTTTCTTTTTGTTTTCCCGGTTGGGTGTTTTTTGCTTCTTCGTATTTCAAATCTTTGACTTGATTCATGCGATCCTCTGGTCTGCTGTTGGGTCGCTATATATTATTCTTTTTTTAAAAATATATTTTATTATTTTTTTTTGTTTTTTACAGAGAGGAAGGGAGAGGGATAGAGAGTTAGAAACATTGATGAGAGAGAAACATCAATCAGCTGCCTCGTGCACACCCCCTACTGGGGATGTGCCCACAACCAAGGTACATGCCCTTGACCAGAATCAAACCTGGGACCTTTCAGTCCGCAGGCCAATGCTCTATCCACTGAGCCAAACTGGTTACGACTATATTATTCTTTATTTCAGTCAGTGTATGCTTAATTTCTAGTTGGTCCTTTTTCATATCCTCAAGGGTCTCACTAGATTTATCAAGGGTCTCATTAAATTTATCGGTGGTTTCTAGAAAATTCTTGAAAAACCTTATAACCGTGGTTTTGAACTCTATATCCAGTAGTTTGCTTTCCTCCATTTCTGTCATTTGTGACCTCTTTCTTTGTCTCTGCATTTTTTATGCTTCCCTGTGTTGATAGAGTGGCTTTCTGTGCTAGGTGTCCTATAGGGCCCAGTGACTCAGCCTCCCCAGTTACCTGAGGTGGACACTCTTGGTGCACCCCTTTGTGGGCAGTGTGCACAGTCTTGTTGTCGTTAAGCCTCGATTGTTGTAGGTATCACTGGGAGGAATTGATCTCCAGGCCAATAGGCTGTGAGAATCAGCTGTGTCTATGGTGGGAGAACGTCTGTGCTGGAGATACCTTATGGGGCAAGACTTGCCGGTTGGGAGCTTCAGTCACCTGCCAGCCTGAAAACAGTCCTCAGCCCCTCACTCAGACTGGCCAGGCACCCCAGTGGGGACCCCCACCCTGATCCAGGACACCCTTCAGGGCAAACCAACCAGCCCCCACCCGTGCACCAGGCCTCTATCCTATATAGTAAAAGGGTAATATGCCACCCATACCTGGATCAGCAGAGCCGAGAGGCCTCCCGGCACCGGGATCATTGTGACAGGGGGCAGCGCCCAAACCCCCTGATCGCCCTGCGGCTCTGTGTGTGACAGGGGCTCGGGCCACAACCTCCCTATCTGCCCTCCTCTGTTCGTGACAGGGGAAGGCACCCCAACCCCCTGATCAGCCCTGCTGTGTGCCTGATAGGGGGGAGCTCCCCAACCCCCTGATCGCCCTGCGGCTCTGTGTGACAGGGTGCGGCGCTCCAACCCCTTGATCGGCCCTGCTCTGTGTGTGACAGGGTGCGGCGCCCCAACCCCCCCCCCCCAACGGGCCCTGCTCTGTGTGTGACGGGGTAGAGCCATAACCTCCCCATTGGCCCTGCCCTGAGTGTGACAGGGTATGGTGCCCCAACCCCCTGATCCGCCCTGCTCTGTGTATGACAGGGCGCGGTGCCCCAACTCCCCTATTGGCCCTACTCTGTGAGTGACAGGGGGGAGCTCCTCAACCCCCTGATCGGCCCTGCCCTGTGCGTGACAGGAGGGAGCTCCCCACCCCTCTGATTGGCCCTGCTCTGTGCGTGACAGGGGGGAGCTCCCCAACCCCCTGATCGACCCTGCTCTGTGCATGACAGGGTACAGTGTCCCAACCCCCCTGATGGGCCCTGCTCTGTGAGTGACAGGGTGCAGTGCCCCAACCCCCTGATTGGCCCTGCTCTGTGCAGAATAGGGGGTGGTGCAGCAACCTCCCCATCGACCCTGCCTTGAGTGTGACTGGGGGTGGTGCCCCAACCCCTGAATCGGCCCTACCCTGAGCGTGACTGAGGGTGGCATCGCAACCTCCTGATCCACCCTGCTCTGTGCATGACAGGGGGTGGCGCCCCAACTCCCCAATCGGCCCTGCTCTGAGCCCGACCAGGGTCTGCACCTAGGGATTGGGCCTGCCCTCTGCCACCCGGGAGCAGGCCTAAGCCAGCAGGGCGTTATCTCCCAAGGGGTCCCAGACTGCGAGAGGGCACAGGCCGGGCTGAGGGACCCCCCCTCCTCCCCGAGTGCACAAATTTTTGTGCACCGTGCCTCTAGTCTATATATAAAAGCCTAAGTGACTGGCCAGTCCGCTGGTAGCTATGATGCACACTGACCACCATTGGGCAGACACTCAATGCAAGAGCGGAAACCACAGGCATGGAAACATGGAACAGACTGATGAATCTTAGAGGGAAGAGGGGAGGGAGAAGGGTGGGAAGAGATTAACCAAAGATCTTGTATGCAAACTAGAGTCCTGGTGCACAGTGCTCGGCCTGGGCTGTGGGGAATCGGGTGGAAACTGGCTTTCCGACATCCCCTGAGGCGTCCTGGATTGCTGGATTGCGAGAGGACACAGGCCAGGCCGAGGGACCCCACTGGTGCACGGGGACCTCTAGTGGTAATAATAATTTCCAAAGCATCTGTGAAATTATGAATTGGTATGGAGCTTCTAGAAAGAATGTAATATTAGAGGTTCACTTCTAACAATATGGACCAAGCATAATTTTGTTTTTCAAAACAATAAGCAGTAATATATATGGCCTGATCTAAAGAGAGAAAAACTAAGACATATGAACTTTATGATTCAAAAAATCACTCCAGTTCAAAAACTGAAATAGAGATTGCTTAAACTTAATCTAATGGCAAAAAATTAAATAGAAATGTCAATCATCAGACTAAAGTGCACGTGCACACACACTCAACAGCAACAACGAGAATTTCATAGACTCTTACAATTGAAAGGATCTTTAAACTGTTTGAAGCTTTGGATACTTAAGGCTTTGGAGCAGCGGTTCTCAACCTGTGGGTCGCGATCCCTTTGGGTGTCAAATGACCCTTTCACAGGGGTCGCCTAATACCATTGGAGAACACATATATAATTACATATTGTCTTTGTGATTAATCACTATGCTTTAATTATGTTCAATTTGTAACAATGAAATTGGGGGTCACCACAACATGAGGAACGGTATTAAAGGATCGCGGCATTAGGAAGGTTGAGAACCACTGCTTTAGAGGGAGAACTCATTTTTCAATTAGCTTTTTATAAAGCCCAAGTGATGTAAGATTTCAATAAAAGTTTGCTGCTAAGATGATTGCTTTATTGAACGGATCACTAGTAATTCCTTTAAATATTGATATCTGCTGTTTGTGGAAACAGTATAAATTCTACTTAAGTGTAAAAGAAGGCAACCTCAGATCAGCAGTAAATTATTCAATTTAGATAACATTATTTTGTTCTAGTAATCAAATTTGCCAAAGTTATTGCATCTACCCATTTAACAAGTTAAATTTAAAAAAATAAATATTTTGTAGTAAAAAAAATGGTCACTAGTCCCAGCCTTTATTTGATGTGTGAATTTCTTTTACATACTTTCCTAAGTGGTCACTCAGAGATATGGAGCTTACTATTTACCCAGTCCATTTTTTTATAATTGTTAAATTTATTCATTGTATTTAGCCCAAATCTTAATTTCTATCCACTGGTTATAATTCTGGCTACTAAGACCATACAAAACCTTTAATCTATTTCAAGGGTTTTTATCAGTCCTCTTTTTGTTTTTGTTTTTTATTTAGGGAATATACACTGATGTGTTTATATTGAATGTGTTCAGAGACAAAGATAAATGATAATTTCAAGTGCACAATTAAGGTGGTACATTAAATATGTATGTGTCAAGCACCAAGATGGGGGCATAGGTAAATGCCTGTACTCACCTCCCACAACCACATCAAAATTACGACTGAAATACAGAGCAGCCATCATTCAGAACCGACTGAAAGCTGGCTGAAGGAAAGTCCTACAACTAGAGAAGTAAAGAAGAAAGCATGAGACTGGTAGGAGGGGAGCCCAAGCTGAACGGGCTGGTACAACACCCACGTGTGCCAGTTTTTTAATGGGGAGGGATATCGTCTTTGTGGAGGCCACCAGAGAAGAGAAAGGGGTCTCAGCCCCACCAGACTCCCATCCCAGGCTCCCAGAGCTGGGAAGAGAAGTCCCTATTACTACGTGAGCTGTACAAACCAGCAGGGATTGTGCTGAGACACAGAGGCTGCTGGAGACCCAGCTATTCCTTTAAAAGGTCTGGTGCATGAACTTACTCAGACTCGATACCTCTGAGCTCCAGCACCAGGTGGCTCTGGGGGACCCAGACATATATGGGGAGGACCTGGACTGTCTGGCATTGAGGCAGGAACCAAGGGGTGGCTTTCTCCCAAACAGGGGTGCTCACAAGGGTCATTGTTCCTGTGCCGGGACCTCCTCTGTTGCAGGGCTGACTGGTAGCCATATCAGAGTGGCCCACAGAATTTGTTATGTCCTGGTGATTCCCTGAGACCCTGCCCCATCCAATTTGCAGCCCCACACAAGTGGTATGCAGCAGCTTTTCCAAATGAATGGCCTGTCCTAGCTCAGGCTTTGCTAAAGTCTCTCAAATAAGCTGTAACTGGTGGCAGCATGCCCCAAACCTAGCAATAAAAGGTCCAAAACCTGGCACTAGCACCAGTCTGCCTTGCTTCACAACTGGGCCTCGAATCCTGCACAGCAGCTCTCTCACTATAGTCATAGCTGGTCCTCCCAGCCAATTGACCTGGAGGTCAACTCCAAGAGACAACAATAGCAATCAAGGCTCAACTACAAAACTGTGCACACAGCCCACACAGGGGTACATCTAGAGTGCTAAGCTCAGGTGACTGGGGAGGCTGAGCCACTGGGCCCTACAGGACACTTACTACACAAGGCCACTCTACCAATTCCAGGAGACATAGTAGCTCTACCTAATACATAAAGCTAAACACAGGGAAACAGCCAAAATGAGAAGACAAAGAAACATCACAAATGAAAGAAATGGAAGCAAGCAAACTATTAGATACAAAGTTCAAAACCATGGTTATAAGGTTACTCAAGGATCTTCATGAGACTTCCAAGGATCTTAGTGAGAAAGTCAAGGACATGAAAAAGAACCAGTTAGAAATAAAGGATACACTAACTGAAATAAAGAACAATTTACAGGGATTCAGCAGTAGAGTAGAGGATTCCAAGAATCAAATCAACGATTTAGAATATGAGGAAGCAAAAACACCCAATCAGAAGAGAAAAATAAGAATAAAAAATATGAAGAAAGTATAAGGAGCATCTGGGAGAACTTCAAGTGTACCAACATTTGCATTATGGGGATGCCAGAAGGAGAAGGGAGAGAGCAAGATATTGAAATCCTATTTGAAGAAATAATGACAGAAAACTTCCCCTACCTGGTGAAAGTCCAGGAAGCGCAGAGTCCCAAATAAGAGGAACCCAAAGAGGCCCAAACCAAGACACATCATAATTAAAATGCTAAGGGTTAAAAACAAAGATACAATCTTAAAAGCAGGAAGGGAAAAGCAGTTAGTAACCTACAAGGGAGCGCCCATATGACTGTCAGCTAATTTTTAAACAGAAACTTTGCAGGCCAGAAGGGAGTGGCAAGAAATATTCAAAGTGATGACTAGTAAGGACCTACAACCAAGATTACTCTACCCAGCAAAGGTCTCATTTAGCATTGAGGGTCAGATAAATAGCTTCACAAACAAGAAAAAGCTAAAGGACTTCATCACTAACAAACCAATATTATATGAAACTAGAGGCCTGGTGCACGAAATTTGTGCATGGGGGGGCAGGGGAGGGAGGAGGTCCCTCAGCCTGACCTGCACCCTCTCCAATCCGGGACCACTCAGGGGATGTCCGACTGCCAGTTCAGGGATCAGGCCTAAACCAGCAGTCAGACCTCCCTCTCGCAATCCGGGACCTCTGGCTCCTAACCACTCACCTACCTGCCTGCTTAATGCTCCTAACTGCTCCCCTGCCTACCTGATTGCACCTAATTGCCTCTGCCAGCCTGCCAGATTGCCCCTAACTGCTCCCCTGCTGGCTGATCCCTCCTAACTGCTCTTCCCTACCGACCTGATCCCCCCTAACTGCTCTCCCCTGGTGGCCTGATCGCACCCTAACTACTCTCCCCTGCCGGCCTGATCACCCCTAACCACCTCTGCCTCGGCCCTGCCACCATGGCTTTGTTTGGAAGGATGTCCAGAAGGTCGTCTGGAAGATGTCTGATCTAATTAGCATATTACCCTTTTATTAGTATAGATGTTGGAGGGTATTATTTAAGAAGAGGAAGAGGAAGAAGAAGAGGAAAAGAGGAGGAGGAGGAGGAGGAGGAGGAGAAGAAGAAGGAGAAGAAGAAGAAGAAATATGAACAATAAAATGGCAACAAATAAATATCAACAATTGAATCTAAAAATCAAAATAAAATGAACAAGAAATGTAATGAACAAAATAAACTAAACAGGTGAATAAAATGGAATCAGAGGCATGGAAGCATGGAACAGACTGATGAATCTCAGAGGGAAGTGGGGAGGGTGGGGTGGGAAGAGATTAACCAAAGATCTTACCTATGGACACAGACAATAGAGTGGTGAAGGCCTGGGGTGGGGTAGGAACTGGGTAAAGGGGGGTAATGGGAGAAAAAAAGGGCAATATCTGTAATACTCTCAACAATAAAGATGAAAAGAAAACATATATATGTATGTATATGACAAATGCATACATACTAAACATGTGCACCTATGTATAGGGAATCTGTCTAATGGTATGTTCTCTATGTGTACCTAGTGACATGTTACATTATATAACTACTAGAGGCCCGGTGCACAAAAATTTGTGCACTAGGTGGGGAGGGGGGGGGGTTCCTCAGCCTGGCCTGTGCCCTATCGCAGTCTGGGACCCCTTGGGAGATAACGCCCTGCTGGCTTAGGCCTGCTCCCGGGTGGCAGAGGGCAGGCCTAATCCCTAGGTGCAGCACCTGGTCGGGCTCAGAGCAGGGCCGATTGGGGAGTTGGGGCACCACCCCCTGTCATGCACAGAGCAGGGCGGATCAGGAGGTTGCGATGCCACCCTCAGTCACGCTCAGGGTAGGGCCGATTCGGGGGTTGGGGCACCACCCCCAGTCACACTCAAGGCAGGGTCGATGGGGAGGTTGCTGCGCCACCCCCTGTCACGCACAGAGCAGGGCCAATCAGGTGGTTGGGGCGCTGCCCTCTGTCACGCACAGAGCAGGGTCGATCAGGGGGTTGGGGAGCTCCCCCCTGTCACGCACAGAGCAGGGCCAATCAGGAGGTTGGTAAGCTCCCCCCTGTCACACACAGAGCAGGGCCCATCAGGGGGTTGGGGAGCTCCCCCGTGTCATGCATAGAGCAGGGCCGATCAGGGGGTTGAGGAGCTCCCCCCTGACACGCACAGAGCAGGGCCCATCAGGGGGTTTAGGTGCTCCCCCCGTCACAGAGTAGGGCCGATAGGGAGGTTGTGGCCCCGCCCCCTGTCACACACAGAGCCGCAGGGCAATCAGGGGGTTTGGGCGCTGCCCCCTGTCACAATGATCCCGGTGCCGGGAGGCCTCTCGGCTCCGCTGATCCAGGTTCTGGGAGGCATATTACCCTTTTACTATATAGAATGGAGGCCTGGTGCATGGATGGGGGCTGGCTGGTTTGCCCTGAAGGGTGTCCTGGATCAGGGTGGGGGTCCCCACTGGGGTGCCCGGTCAGCCTGGATGAGGGGATGATGGCTGTTTGCAGCTGGTCACACACCCTTCAGGGTGGGGGTCTCCACTGGGGTGCCTGGCCAGTCTGGGTGAAGGGCTGAGGGCTGTTTTCAGGCTGGGACTGAAGCTCCCAACTGCTCCTTTTTTTCTTTTTTCTTTTTATTCTGGGCCAGCTTTAGCTCTGGCTCCAGCTCTGAGGCTTCAGCTGCTGAAAGCAGGTATTTGGTTTGTTTGGGTTCTATAATCAAAACTCTGTATCAACTCCAGCTCTGAGATCCCGGCCGTCTGAAAGCTGGTTTCTGGGGTTTTGTTTAGCTTCTATATTTGTTACAATGTTTCTTAAACTGCAAGTTCAGAGGCCAGCAAGGCAGGCGGGGAACGTTGCAGTCCTCTGTCACTGAAGCAAGCAAGCCTCATGTTCAGTTTAAGCTGCCTGGCTGCTGGCCACCATCTTGGCTGGCAGTTAATTTGCATATCACCCTGATTAGCCAATGGGAAGGGTAGTGGAGGTATGGCTAATTACCATGTTTCTCTTTTATTAGATAGGATACTTTCTGAGATAGTTTCACATTTCTTTTTTTTTTATTGCTTAAAGTATTACAAAGGGTATTACATATGTATCCATTTTATCCCCCCGCCCTAGACAGTCCCCTAGCCTCCCCTATCACCCAGTGTCTTATGTCCATTGGTTATGCTTATATGCATGCATACAAGTCCTTTAGTTGATCTCTTACCCCCCTACCTCCTGCCCCCCAACCCACCCCGGCCTTCCCGCTGCAGTTTGACAATCTGTTTGAGGCAGCTCTGCCTCTGTATCTATTATTGTTCAAAAGTTTATAATGGTCTCTATTGTCCATGAATGAGTGAGATCATGTGGTGTTTTTCCTTTATTGACTGGCTTATTTCACTTAGCATAATGCTCTCCAGTTCCATCCATGACGTTGCAAATGGTAAGAGTTCCTTCCTTTTTACAGCAGCATAGTATTCCATTGTGTAGATGTACCACAGTTTTCTAATCCATTCATCTACTGATGGGCACTTAGGCTGTTTCCAGATCTTAGCTATGGTGAATTGTGCTGCTATGAACATAGGGGTGCATATATCCTTTCTGATTGGTGTTTCTGGTTTCTTGGGATATATTCCTAGAAGTGGGATCACAGGGTCAAATGGGAGTTCCATTTCCAGTTTTTTAAGGAAACTCCATACTGTCTTCCATAGTGGCTGCACCAGTCTGCATTCCCACCAGCAGTGCACGAGTGTTCCTTTTTCTCCACATCCTCTCCAGCACTTGTCGTTTGTTGATTTGTTGATGATAGCCAGTCTGACCGGTGTGAGATGGTACCTCACTGTTGTTTTGATTTGCATCTCTCGGATGATTAGTGACTTTGAGCATGTTTTCATATGTCTCTTGGCTTTCTGAATGTCCTCTTTTGAAAGGTGTCTATTTAGGTCCTTTGCCCATTTTTTGATTGGATTGTTTATCTTCCTTTTGTTAAGTTGTATGAGTTCCCTATAAATTTTGGAGATTAGGCCCTTATCAGATATGTCATTGGCAAATATGTTTTCCCACACAGTGGGTTTTCTCGTTGTTTTGTTGATGGTTTCTTTTGCTGTGCAGAAGCTTTTTATTTTGATGTAGTCCCATTTGTTCATTTTTTCTTTAGTTTCAAGTGCCCTAGGAGCTGTATCAGTGAAGAAATTGCTTCGGCATATGTCTGAGATTTTCTTGCCTTTGGATTCTTCTAGAATTTTTATGGTTTCCTGTCGTACATTTAAGTCCTTTATCCATTTTGAGTTTATTTTTGTGTATGGTGTAAGTTGGTGGTCTAGTTTCATTTTCTTGCATATATCTGTCCAATTTTCCCAACACCATTTATTGAAGAGACTATCTTGGCTCCATTGTATGTTCTTGCCTCCTTTGTCAAATATTAATTGAGCATATTGGTTCGGGCCGATTTCTGGGCTCTCTATTCTATTCCATTGATCTATATGCCTATTCTTGTGCCAGTACCAGGCAGTTTTGAGAACAGTGGCTTTGTAATACAACTTGATATCTGGTATTGAGATCCCACCTACTTTGTTCTTTTTCAGGATTGCTGCAGCTATTTGGGGTCTTTTTTTATTCCAGATGAATTTTTGGAAAGTTCGTTCTAGATCTCTGAAGTATGTCATTGGTATTTTAATGGGAAGTGCGTTGAATTTATAGATTGCTTTGGGTAGTATGGACATTTTGATGATGTTGATTCTACCAATCCATGAACACGGTATGTTCTTCCATCTGTTTATGTCTTCCTCTATGTCTTTTTTCAACGTCCTGTAGTTTTCTGAGTAGAGGTCTTTTACCTCTTTAGTTAAGTTTATTCCTAGGTAGCTTAATTTTTTTGGTGCAATGGTAAACGGGATTGTTTTTATAATCTCTCTTTCTGAAAGTTCACTATTGGTGTATAGAAATGCCTCAGATTTCTTGGGATTAATTTTGTATCCTGCTACATTGCCAAATTCATGTATTAAGTCTAGTAGCTTTTTGATGGAATCTCTAGGGTTTTGTATGTATAATATCATGTCGTCTGCAAATAAGGACAGTTTTACTTCCTCTTTTCCAATTTGGATGCCTTTTATTTCTTCTTCTTGCCGAATTGCAATGGCTAACACTTCCAGTACTATGTTGAACAGGAGTGGTGAGAGGGGGCATCCCTGTCTTGTTCCTGTTCTTAGGGGAAATGGTGTTAGTTTTTGTCCGTTGAGTATGATGTTGGCTGTGGGCCTGTCATATATGGCTTTTATTATGTTGAGGTATGATCCTTCTACTCCCACCTTGCTGAGAGTTTTTATCAAAAATGGGTGTTGAATTTTGTCAAATGCTTTTTCTGCATCAATTGATATGACCATGTGGTTTTTTTCTTTCAATTTGTTTATGTGATGTATCACGTTTATTGATTTGCGGATATTGTACCATCCTTGCATCCCTGGGATAAATCCTACTTGGTCATGGTGTATGATCTTTCTGATGTACTGCTGGATCCGATTTGCTAAGATTTTGTTGAGGATTTTGGCATCTATGTTCATGAGGGATATTGGCCTGTAATTCTCTTTCATTGTGTTGTCTTTACCTGATTTTGGTATTAGGGTGATGCTGGCTTCATAGAATGAGCTTGGAAGTGTTCCTTCCTCTTGAATTTTTTGTAGTAGTCTGAGGAGGATAGGTTTTAGTTCTTCCTTGAATGTTTGGTAAAACTCCCCTGTGAAGCCATCTGGTCCTGGGCTTTTGTTTGATGGAAGCTTTTTGATGACTGCTTCAATTTCTTCCATAGTTATTGGCCTGTTGAGATTTTTAGATTCTTCCTGATTGAGTTTTGGAATGTTGTATTTTTCTAGGAATTTGTCCATTTCCTCCAGGTTGTCTAGTTTGTTGGAGTAAAGCTGTCCATAGTATTTTTTAACAATCATTTGTATTTCTGTGGGGTCTGTTGTTATTTCGCCTCTATCGTTTCTGATTTTATTTATTTGGGTCCTCTCTCTCTGCTTCTTGGTGAGTCTGGCTAGAGGTTTATCAATCTTGTTAATCCTTTCAAAGAACCAGCTCTTGGTTTCATTAATTTTATGTATTGTTTTTTTGGTCTCTATGTCATTTATTTCTGCTCTAATCTTTATTATCTCCTTCCTTCTGCTCACTCTGGGGTTTTCTTGTTGCTCTCTTTCTAATTCTTTGAGTTGTAGAGTTAGATGATTTACTACCATTTTTTCTTGTTTTTTTGAGATAGGCCTGTAGAGCTATAAACTTCCCTCTCAGGACTGCTTTCAATGTGTCCCATAGGTTTTGGATTGTTGTGTTTTCATTGTCATTAGTTTCCAGGATTTTTTAAATTTCTTCTTTGATCTCATTGGTAACCCAATCAATATTTAATAGCATGCTATTCAGCTTCCAGGTGTTTGAGTATTTTGGGTTGTTTTTATTGTAGTTTATTTCTAATATTATGCCATCATGGTCTGTGAAGACGCTTTTTATGATTTCAATCTTCTTGAATTTGGGGATACTTTGCTTGTGACCCAATATGTGGTCTATTTTTGAAGATGTCCCATGAGCACCTGAGAAGTACGTATATTCTCTGGCTTTGGGGTGAAGTGTTCTGAAGATGTCTATTAAGTCCATCTGATCTAGTGAGTCATTTAGGATTGCTGTATCTTTGCTGGTTGTTTGTCTATAGGACTTATCCTGTGCTGTCAATGGTGTATTAAAGTCCCCTACTATGATTGTATTGTTGTCGATCTCTCCTTTGATATTTTCCAGGAGTTTTTTTTATGAATTTGGGTACTCCTACATTGGGTGCATATATGTTTACCAGGGTTATATCTTCTTGTTGTATTGATCCCTTTAGTATTATGAAGTGGCCTTCCTTATCTCTTGTTAAGGCCTTCACTTTGAGGTCTATTTTGTCCGATATAAGTATTGCTACCCCAGCTTTCTTTTCCTTTCCATTTGCCTGAAAGATATTTTTCCATCCTTTCACTTTCAGTCTGTGTGAGTCCCTTCTAATGAGGTGGGTCTCTTGTAGACAGCAGATGTATGGGTCATGTTTTTTTTATCCATTCAGCCACTCGATGTCTTTTGGTTGGAGCATTTAGTCCGTTTACGTTGAAAGTTATTATTGAAAGGTACTTGTTTGTAGCCATTTCTTTTTTTGTGTGGCTGTTTTCTTTCTGAGCTTTTTATTTCTTCTTTTTATACCAGTCCCTTTAGCATTCCTTGCATTGCTGGCTTGGTGGTGACAAACTCCCTTAGCCTTTTTTTGTCTGTGAAGCTTCTTATTTCCCCTTCAAGTTTGAATGATAGCCTTGCTGGATAGAGTATTCTTGGATTCATTCCTTTGCTTTGCATCACTTTGTAAATTTCAGTCCATTCTTTTCTGGCCTGATGTGTTTCTGTTGAGAAGTCATTTGACAATCTAATGGGAGATCCCTTGTATGTAACTTTCCGTCTCTCTCTTGCAGCCTGTAAGATTCTCTCTTTGTCCTGAACATTTGCCATGGTGATTATGATGTGTCTTGGTGTGGGTCTTTTCGGGTTCACCTTGTTTGGGACTCTCTGGGCTTGTGTGACTTTTTTCTTCCCCACCTCAGGAAAGTTTTCTGATATTATTTCTTCGAGTAGGTTTTCTAATCCTTGTTCATCCTTCTGTTGTTCTGGTACTCCTATTATTCGTATGTTGTTTCGTTTCATGTTGTCCCAAAGCTCCCTTTGGCTCTCCTCCTGTCTTTTAATTTTTTTCTCCAATTGCAGTACATTTTGGGTGTGTTTTGCTTCCTTGTCTTCTAATTCACTAATTCGGTCCTCCGCTTCTCCTAGTCTACTGTTGATACTTTCAATGGAGTTTTTCATTGCAGCTATATCACTCTTCATTTCTTCTTGGGTCTTACTTAGGTTGTTGATTTTTTCATCTGTTTCTTCTAGCTTCTTCCATATGTTATCGATTTTTTCATCTGTTTCTTCTTGCTTCTTGCAGAGGTTGTCGATTTTTTCCCCCATCCGGTTTATGCACTCTAGGATCCTTATTCTGAATTCTTTATCTGTCATGTTGCATGCCTCTGTATTACTTAGCTGCTTTTCTGGAGAGTCCTCCTTCTCTTTCCTTTGGGGGTTTCTTTGTCTACCCATGTTTGATCTCACTGAAATATCTAGACGTTGAGTTGTTCAGTGGTTGCTCCCTTGGTGGCAGTGACTCCTTGGTCTGTGGTTGCTCTTCGGGCGGTTGCGGTAGCAGCTGCTCTTCAGTTGTCAGCAGCTCCTCTGGTGGGTGCTGTTCACAGCTGTGGTGGCTCTTCTGGCTGGTGGGGCGAGGTTTCACGTACAGCTGCTGTTCCTCAGCAGAGAATGTGGTGCTCAGGAGGTTGCTGTTGCTTGGATCTGCTGCGTTGATTTAAAGGCACAAAATACAACACAACAAGGCACCACGTACCAGGCACTATACACAAATATATTCACGATATTAATAACCCCAATTAAAGGTGACCACCTGAATTAAGAGAATTAGGGGATAAGGAAGAAGGAAGAGAAAAAGATAAAAGAGAAAAAGGAAAAGAAAAGTAGGGACCAAAAAAAGGGAGTGCAAAAATGAAATTGGGAGAAAGGAAGGGGGAAAATAAAAGCGAGAAAAGAAAAGAAAAAAAAAAAGAGCGAAAAGAGAGAATGAAGTGGAAGAGGGGAAGAGACTTTTTATATGAGGAGAATACTCCTATGGGACAGTCATTAATCCCAACAAATTCCAGCAACAGCTCCCTGGATATGAATGCAAACTAGAAACAACCAATAATATAACGATGAAAATAGAATGGTGAACACTAATCCCAAAATAAAATAAAGAAAAAATAAAATGGCACTTTAAAAAATGGTAAAATGGTAGCAGTAATAATACTGGTTAAAAATAAGAAGGTAGTAATTAAAAGGGTAAAATCAGGTGATGGAAAAAGAAGAAAAGAGAAAAAAAAAGAACTGAAAAAAAAGAGTGAAAAAAAAATTGGTTTCTTAGTTAAAAAGTGAAAAAAGAAAAAAATTGCAGTAGTGAAGGTCCTTCGTTTCTTCTATTCTTCAGTGTGGCTCGCCTTAGACCTTCCAGGTATTCAGGAGAGTGTTGAGTTTCCCTGCGATATACTGTTCCTCTGTGTTGTAAACCACAGTCCTTATTTTAAAGCGTGCCGCATTTATTTCCCAGACTGCCTTATTTTGTGTTTAGCAAAGAGTCAGTTTGTGGGTCAGCCTCTGGGTGGCAGTGTTCTGGGGTTGGCCTCTGAGGCTATAGGGCCTCTCTGTCCAGTGGAAGTTCACTGCCCAGAGCTGACTGCGTAATAGTTAGTTACCGGCGCTATGTTGTTGCTGGGATTGAAAATCCCCCTATAGGCCAGACCCTGTTAACTCCCAGGGACTGATCAGGTTATCTTAATCCTTGATCTCGTACAGGGTGGAATCTGGGTGTGGCTGTGCTCCTTGCCTGGGGGCTGGGGGGAGGAGTCTCACTCTCCGGAGAGGGTGGCTGCCCCAGTCCTGGGCTCAGGGGTGTCTCAGCACTCAATTCACTACCACCTCTCCCGGCTCCCCCTCTTTCCCCAGTCTCTCCCCAGATTCCACTCCTCAGCACACTCTCCCTCTCTTCAGCACAGGTGAGTGTCTGTATCCGAAATGTCCCATGAACAGGATTCAGTGAAAACAAACAAACAAATGCCGGCCTCGGAAATGGGGAAGGCTTGGTTTCTGTAAGCTTCTTCTCTTACCGGGACTGCATGGTCAGGTCAGCTCTTCAGGCTGCCCCCTTTAGGCTCAGTCCTCCGTGATCACAGAACCCAGCTCTCAATTTCCCTAGCGGCGCCAGGAATCCCGCGGTTCTCCTTTCCCCCGTCAGGGGCTGTGCCTGTCCCAAGGGACGCGGCTGTCTGCCACGCGGTCTTCCTCCTACTCTCTGGGCTCAGAGGTCTGGCAAACTTTCCTGCCCAAATCCCTGGTTTTTTTTTTTTTACCTTTCCAGGGGCGTTCTGCTCTTCCCGGCTGCAAACCCTCTCACCAGCTGAGCATTTTCACCAATTCGGTGTGAGTGTTACTAGCTTCAGCTGCTCGCTCCATTTGCTCCGGGACACGACCTGGGACACGTCTGCCTATATCGCCGCCATCTTCTTAAATCCCCAGTTTCACATTTCTTATGTCACTTAATATTAATAAAATAATTGCTATCATTAAATTAGAGCTCGGCACTGTATTAAGTACTTTTCATATATTATTTCACTTACTCCATACACTATATGAGGAAAATAATATTATTATCCCCATTTTATAGGTAGCGAAACTGAGGTTTAGAAGAGTTAGGTTACTTGCCCAAAGTTTCGCAGGTGGCATTTATTGGTCAGTATTTGAGCCTGTAGGGGGCTAAAATAAAAAAAAGAATACTCTTCCTCTCACCTTCTAAGTTCTTCTAGCTGGGCTAATAATCAAATTAACAGAGACAGATTAACAGGAGAAAATAAAATTTTAATACATGAGCATGTGAATTCACATATGCATGAAAATTCCAAAGGCAGTGAGGCAACACTGGGTATATATGACATTTGGCACAAAGAAGAAAAGGGGAGAGGATGGGGACTGAGGTTTCAACAGTGAGAATGGGTGATTTACAGGTAGTTGAGGAAGAACTAAACAAACAAAGCAGGCAAATTCTTGCTTGGCAACTCTGAAACAAAGGGACACAGTGGGTATCTAGCTAACAGGCCCTGCCTGGAGCCTTCCTATAATACCATACTTAATTCAAATTAGGCTAAGGCAGCATCCTAAAATTCCCTTCCTGAAGCAGATTTTGCTATCTGAACCTCTTGGGCAAGAAAGGGGTAGGGCCAAAGTTTCATTCTGAGTCTTTTGTTTCTCAGTAACAGGCTTAAAATCAATATCCCATAAGGCAGCTTCAGGATGGCAAACTTTGGTTCCCTTCAAGCCTAAAGTCACAGTTTATTTTATGTTATTTTTCTGCTATCTCCCTAGAGTTTGCTCTAGTTTTACTAGCTTGTAGCAAATGAGCCATGTTAATGGGTGAAGTATATAAATATTACAACAAGAAAGCTAAAGCAATTGGTTATTTCTCTTTTTTCTTCATTTTTTATAGTATTTTTTAAATGGGTATATCTCAACATTGGGGGTTGTTGGAGGCAGAACTTTCAGATGGACCCCAAGATATCCTAGCTCACTTTCTCCTAGTTATTCAACAGCTAATCTAGGTGCTGCTGTGAAGGGATTTTGCAGTTGTAATTAGAGTCCCAACTCAGTTGACTTTAAGATAGAGAGATTATCTGGTGGATCTGACCTAATCACCTTTAAAAGCACAGTTTTCTCTGGGTGCTGGGGAAGAGGAATGCACTCTGGCTTGCCTAAAAGAAAACTAACATCTATCAGGTGTGGAATATAGCCTCTAAGAACTGAAAATAGCTCCTTGCTGATAGTATGGAAATAGAACCCTCTGTCCTATCCCTGCAGGGAACTGAATTCTGCCCAAAACCCAAATGAACTGGAAAAAGGACCCTTAGCTCCACATGAGAATGCAGCCTGGCCAGCACCTTCATTTCAGCCTTGTGAAACCCTGAGCAGAGCCCAGCTCTGTATTCAGACTTCTAATTTACAGAACTGTGAGCTAAGAAATCAGTATTTTTTAAAGCCACTAACTTTGTGGCGATATGTTATAAAGCAATAAAAACTACTACAGGGGTAAATATCGCTATCCTCCCTCTGCCAGTTAAGAGCCATGGATCTAGGTAGGTCATGGTCAAACAAATGTACATATATCAACAGGTGATGTTTGCTTTCTGAAGTCCTTGAATGCACTTGGGAATGTAGCACTGGAGTGAACATTAAGGTGTAATGTAAAAGAAGAGAAAAGCAGTGAATTCAGAAAAAATAACAACATGCATTTAAAATATGAAAGAAGTATCTTGCTTCACATACATTATACATACACTACACTCAAAATTCAACCCCATTTGCAAAATAATCCTCCAGAATCATTCGATGTTAGGGATTGTTTGATCCTCTGCTTCTGTAGTCTTTTACCATTGAGTGAACCTGCTTGCCTTTAGAATTAGGGATTAGTTTCAGTGTTAATCTTGCTACTGACCTTCCAGTATTATTACCTGGCTTCACTGTGATTGCTCTATCTATCTATCTATCTATCTATCTATCTATCTATTTATCTATCTATCATTCATTCATTCAATATATGTTTATTAAGGACTTACTATGTTCCAGGCATTGTGCTATGTAATGGGTTAACAATGATATGGCTTATTTCTTCTGGGTTGAGCTTTTCATCCCTGTCATTTAGACTCTTGATTTGAGCTTTGACTTGTAGCTGTAGTATTCTACACCTGACACGAGTGACCAGATCATTTAGGGATTGGGCCCCCAATAGTCATTGCCCAGCTTCTCAATAACTAAATCACTAGTTTCTTGTTTATGACTTTTGCCTATGTATCTTATCTTTGAAGGCTAAACTTCTGAAAACCAGCTTTCTTCAGCCTGCCTTGACCACAGTCTTCCTATATTCCCTGGCTAGTGCTGAATTAGAGACTTGAAATCTAGCTAGCCATGCCAGATCTTTTTACCTACTTCAGTTGCTCTGTCCACCTTGGCTGGCTGTTCTAGTTGGTCAATATCTAATTCTTATATCCAATTCTGGTTTGACCATATACATCTTGAAGTTGAGAAATAGTAGACGTAATTTTAATTTTTCAAAATTTCTAACAAAGTTTGACAACCAAAATGACCATTTTGCCAAGAGTAGACAACATTTAAAAACAAGTTGGATCTGGCCTCAAGTCTTGGCAAAAGTCTAAAAGTCATGACCTAAAAAGAGGGATGGGGAATGAAACGGGAATAATTATTTTATTCTCTATGATAATCTGGCTGGTATTTTATGTTATCTCAATCATTCAATTCTCAGACCTTCCCCCACTATTTTATAGGTAGGTGCTGAGGCATAGTAGCAGGGTCAGAATTTGAACTTAGGTGAATCTGGCCCATAAATGCGTGCTTTTATTAGTATACTGAACCAAAATGCATATTTTTATCTCTGGTTTTGCTTTTGGAGTTTGCAGAATGTCCAAGCTAAGAGCCAGAATTAACAAAGCTCATCTACCAGATATACCTTCAGACTGAAGGAATGGTCTAGGCCCATGGTCGGCAAACTGTGGCTGGTGAGCCACATGCAGCTCTTTGGCCCCTTGAGTGTGGCTCTTCCTAAGCCTTAGGAGTACCCTAATTAAGTTAATAACAATGTACCTACCTATATAGTTTAAGTTTAAAAAATTTGGCTCTCAAAAGAAATTTCAATCATTGTACTGTTGATATTTGGCTTTGTTGACTAATGAGTGTGCCGACCACTGGCTAGGCTGACTATACATAATTTCAGATCTGGTATTCTGAAAACAAACCCCGAAGTGTATTCAAGCAATTGCACCCTTAATTTTTTGTTCCTCTTGAGGATTACATGACTTAGTACCCTGATTGTGGTCAATCCAGGATTCTGATGAGGGGAAATGAAGGGTTGGCATTAGCCTACTAAGTTTAGTAGACAGATGCTAACTAACTGTGGCCTGAATCTGAGGATTTATATATTTCACTAATTTTAGAAGATTCACCATTATCTATTAGATATTGTTTCTCTCTTATTCCCATTAGATGCACGTTGGTCTTTCTCATTATATCCTCCAAATGTCTTAACCTGTCTTTCATATTTTCCCTTGTGTGTGTTAGGAGATTTATTTGTGAACACACATTCATAGAAACTTATTCTCTGGAGATTTTTTGAGACCTGGGTTTAAAGTGAATTCTTCCAGGGGACAGTTGCACTTACTTCTACTAATCACCAGGGACTATTGTCAAGCTAAAACTATTTTAAGCTACATTTATGGTATGAGGTGTTTTGGTTATACAGATGACATGAATTGTGACCGCAGACCTGTCTGAGTAGAGATTTAGTGTTATGACATTTAAAAGGGAATTTCCCTCCTCTTTTTTTTCTACTCTACCCAGAGGCAAACTCAACAAGCCCCCATCTCTACCATCTGCCTCTCGGTGGTGGTTCCCCCCCCCCCCCCGCCCAACTGTTTATCCATTAAGAGCATCACCCTTTGAGGAACTGACTTTCAGCAGAGAAGGAGAGGGATGGTGTGTTTCTGATACAACTTTTAACCTTGCCCCAGGATTTGTCTCTTTTGTCCCTTGTATTTGATTGATTCATTAAAACCACTTTATAGGCTTACCATAAACCAGCAGCTATCCTAAGGTAAATACCACTTTCACAGCTTCCCTTTTTTTCTGGATTAGTGCTGATATTTTGCCATCATCTCACCATCAGTCTTGCATTTAAAATGACATATTCTATCATATTTAACTATCATTTTAAGATGTGCTATACTGAAGATTTCTTCAGCTATCTCTTCTGCCATATTACCTAAATTAAATTCTATTCTACAGAAATATAGGGATTTGGATAGGTGGATTAAGTTATGGTAGAATTGTCACAGAAGCAGTCTTTCAGGCAAAAATGTAAAACTGACTATACAGAAGCTCTGCCTTTGGGTTTATATTGATTAAGCCATTACATAGTTGTAGCAGTGGATATGTTGTTACCAGATTTATAGTATCTTTGAAAAAAAATAAGGATGTTTGAGGTCCTGGATTAGGTAGTGTGCCATAACTATGTCCTGAAGAGGATACTTTCTGGACTAGAGATTTGCAGAAAATGGATCAAGCATTGTTTGAGTGGAAGGTGAGACTTTTATTTTAGAAGTGTACAAGGGTATCTAGTCTACCTAGGAAGTGTGGAGATTCAATCTGCTTGAAACAGAACTACTTTATTACTGAGGAGCCATACCTTTATCTAAGAAGGAGTCATTGATTTCTTTGAGTGGAACCTGAGCCTTCCTCCTTTGGGTATATGTTGGTTAGTGGACAGCTATTCAACATCCATCATTTTGGTTGAGGAATGAAAATCAATGAGGCTAGTGACAGAAACCCATTTCTCCTGGACATACACAATATGTGGGAAATTCAAAGTTCAAGCCATATTTCACACCAGCCCTGGGAAAGACTGAACACTATCAATTTCCGAGAATGCCCATTGTAAATCCAAAAGTCATTCTGTAGATCAAAGGTTAGAAGGCAAGAAGTGATTAAGTAGTAACATTCTGAGTTGATGCTTCCCCAGTGTTGAGGAATGGGATGGTAGTGGACGATGTTTATGATGTTAGAGAGGAAGAGTTGTGTTATGGACCTGTGTACTGAGAGAAATAGAATAATTTGTTTTCAGCTTACACTCAAAACCTCAAAACCATGAATGGCTTTCCCGAACAAAATGTAATTAAAATGCACCTCCCATGGTCACACCTTGAAGAATGCTGATTTAAAAAATAAGAGAATCCAACTGTTCCAGAGAACACAGATGCAGCATGCTGGTTAGGCCAGTATTTCTCATCCTGAACTCCCCATTCCATCCACAAACTTGGGTCTTGCCAAAATTTCAAGTATTCTGGGCCCATATCAATTGAAAAAAGCTCCCCAGTTAATCTTCATATAGCTACTTCCCTCCCTACTGGCTCTTCTTTTGGAACCACCAGATTAGACATTTACAGACAGTATTGCCAATTCCAATTAACCAGTACAGTAGGCAGTCATCTCTTTGCAGAACATATTGGAAGGAAATACAGCTTAATATAGAAATTAATTAATTCTTGACACTTAGAGCAAGTGCACTTTTGAAGATGTGTATTAAACTAGAAGGAGGTAAGAAATGCAGCCGAGAGAGAGAGAGAGAGAGAGAGAGAGAGAGAGAGAGAGAGAGAGAGAGACTCAGACTCCTGGCCAGTGTGGCTCAGTTGGTTGAGCGCCATCCCTTGCACTGAAAGGTTGCTGGGTTCTGTCCCCAGTCCGGGTGTGGGTTGCATATAGGAGGCAACCTATAGATGTTTCTCTCTCACATTGATGCTTCTCTCTCCTCTTTCTCCCTTCCTCTCTCTCTAAAATCTATAAAATATATTTTAAAAAGAGAGAAGAGAAGAGACAGAAGGCATATGGGATGATCAGAGTCAGGGATAGAAAGAAGCTTAATAGAGCTGGTACAGGAAGACCTTATTTAAGGTCATCAATAACTTCTGTGACTTTAAGCAAAACAACTTCAAAACATAATTCTTTACTGTTGAAAGTATTACATATGTCCCCTTTTTATCCCCATTGACCTCCTCTAGCCCCCCATAACCCCCAGGCCTTCAGCACCCTATTGTCTGTGTCCATGGGTTATGCATATATGCATACAAGGTCTTTGGTTGATTACCTCCCACCCACCCACACTCCCCTGCCTTCCTTCTGAGATTCTGCACTCTGTTCCATGCTTCCATGTCTCCGGATCCACTCATTCATCAGTTTATTTTGTTACTTAGATTCCATATATGAATGCTTGTCTTTCTCTGACTGACTTATTTCACTTAGTATGATATTCTCCAGGTCCCTCCATGCTGTCTCAAAGGGTAAGAGATTCTTTTTTACTGCTGCATAGTATTCCATGGTATAAATGTACCACAGCTTTTTTATCCACTCATCTACTGATGGGCACTTGGGTTGTTTCCAGATCTTAGCTATTGTAAATTGTGCTGCTATGAACATAGGGGTGCATGCATTCTTTTTGATTGGTGCTTCGGGGTTCTTAGGATATATTACTAGAAGTGGGATCACTGGTCAAATGGCACTTCCATATTTAATTTTTTGAGGAAACTCCATACTGTTTTCCATAATGGTTGCACCAGTCTGCATTCCCACCAGCAGTGTACTAGGGTTCCTTTTTCTCCAGCACTAGTCATTTGTTGATTAAGCAAAAAAGCTTAATGAAACCAGTTTTCCCATAGGCTAATTGATGTAAACAAGAGTTAAGTTGTTAAGGCATCTCGTCAGTATTATAATGAAATTATGTTGAACTAAATGACATTATTTGATGACCTCCTGCATATGATAAAAGCTGGAAAGTACTGCAGCCAGGGAGAGTCTGGAGAGAGGCAATAGAGAGAAACTGAAGACCATTCAGGATGCTATAATCTTGGGGGCAGGGACCAGAAACAATGTGGGAGCAAGGCATCTGTCACAAGCTAGGAGGAGATAGAAACAGGACATCCTGGGAGCAGCCAGAGGAAGCCAGCCAAATGGGTGATGAGAGGTGGTCAGGAAGTTAGTGCTGTTTCAATCTGCAGCCAAAAACCATGTTTGTTGAAGGCCAGATAACAAAGGACTTTGCCCCTTGAAAGACCAAAAAGGAAGTTAAAGCTTATATTGTAATCTAGGGCTAGAATGTGGAAGGTTGGAAATTAATTAGAAAAACTAGACTTCAAGGTCAGGGTCTAGTGACTGTTGTTGCTCCTCTGTATTATGGGGAGTGTTAGTGAATACTGGAAGGACCTGTTAGTAGTTTAATCTGTGCAAAAATGAATAATATTTTGCCATCACTACAAATGTAAATAGTTGTTTCCCAAATTTTCCTCTCAGTGTTTTAAGTTTACTTGTGTCTGGAATAGACCAGGGAAGCTGGTCAGTAGAGAAAAAATGAGAAGCCCAGCTATGGGGTATTCATCCCATCTACAATCCCAATAGAGCTTTAAGTTAGAGAACAAGATGCTCACCCTTTAAGACCTGAAAATAGAAAGAATGTTAGAAAGAACTTCCTTCTAGTTCTAGTTGTCTGTGAGAACTCTTATCTCCCAAAGCCCTCCTTAGACTAGGGCTGAGGCAACAACTAGCCTTATTGCTGTCATAGCTTTATACTATGCTCCTACATAAGCATTTGTTGATATATATTTGAACTACTTTTGAACCCTGACTTTCTTGATCTGATTACACTTGCACCAAGGCACTTTCTAACTGCCAGTCCATCGTTTATCAAATATTCAGGTCCCTGCTCGTTTAGAAGGGAGTAATGGTCCTGGCCCATAAATACCCTATGTGCATCCAGGTAAATGAGGTGAAAGGAGTTGAGAAGGCCCTTTAAAAGCACACTGCCAGCATGGCTCAGTGGTTAAGCACTGACCTATGAACCTGGAAGTCACGGTTTGATTCCCGGACAGGGCACATGCCCGATTTGCATGCTTGATCCCCAGTATGGGGCACGCAGGAGGCAGCTGATCAATGATTCTCTCTCATCATTGATGTTTCTATATCTCTCTCTCCATTTCTCTTTCTCTTTGAAATCAATATATTTTTAAAAAAGCACACTCTTGACAAAGCAGGGTTCAAGTTAGGAGAATGCATGTCCCAGACTCCACCCAGGTTAGGCCTTCACATTTCTCTATGGCCAGAGACAGCCAAACTGTAGTTAGGCATTCATACCTAGGATAAAAGCCCAAATGTTCAGGTCAACAAGTGTCTTCTTTGTTGTAGAATGACAACAACACATGTCCTCTATTTTCGGGTCACTCAACTATCTCTCTTCTAATCCCAGAAATATCTTCAAGTTTTTTGGTCTGGGCTGGCTGAGCTGTCCTCAGGATGTTTTAGCTAAGCAGCTGTTGATAAGAATGTGATGGTGTAATGGAGGCATCTAGGAAAGCTGCTCTGGGGATAAATTGTCCTTGGTCCCAGGATCAAGTTCTATCTAAAAAATAAAATTTTAGGTGGTTCATTGAACTTTTTGTGTCTACTACCAGGCTCTGAAATATTGCTGCATGCCAATAGTAAATTTATCCCAACAAAATAGGACTAGCTGAAATTTTAAATAACTTTTGAAGACACTTATTAATTCACTTATAATGGTTTTATAAAAATTACTACAGGAAGTATATCTTTGAGCAGAGTGAGGTAATTTTCAGTGAGGACAATCATTTTTTATATGATTGGTGACAATATCAGTCTAAATCAGAAAGACAAGTCTTATGTTCTTATAAGGTAATGTTACATCATATTTTTATAAAAGAACTATATATAATTATGCTATGATGAAAATGTTAATGGAAACTTGTATTTTTATATTACTGGTAGAGTTTATTGACTCATTCATTCATGTTTTCTCCACTTATACTAGGATTGCAAAATTGAATAAAACGTGGTTTATTCCCTCAGTGACCTTACAGTTTAGAAAGGAGGACAGATATGCTACAAACTGGTTGAAATACAGTATAGTGTTAGAGATATATGGTAGCAGTGGTTCTCAACCTTGGCTACACATCAGAATTACCTGGAGAGCTTTGAAAAAATCCTGATGCTCACGTGACACCTGAGTGACTACTGTGGCCTGGAAAGAGAAGGAAACCACAATAGCTGAATTTTGAAGAATGAGCTGCTCAACAGGATAAAAAGAGGAGGAAGGGAATTATAGGCAGAAGAAATAGCACTTACAAAGGCACAGATGGGGGAACTGAAAGTTTGGAGACATTAGATCTTAGCATGCAAGAGAAGGGGGCTGTGAAAGATGTGTTTGGGGAAGTAGGCAAGAGCCAGAATTTAAAGGTCCTAAGAGATGTTTGTACTTTATTGTGTATGGAGCCACAGAAGGGTTTTAAGCAGGGAATTGAAATGATCATGATCAGATTTTTTTGTTTTAAAAATTCATTCTGGTGGCAGTGTTAAGGAAAGGGTAGAGGACTCCAAGCTGAGTTAGAGAGATCCCTTAGGAGGTTATTACAGAAATCCAGGTGAGTAGTCCTTTGTCTAAATCAAGACCATGGCAGTGGGGATAAAGGAATAGAAATGGATGTAAGAAATATTCAGGAGGTAAAATTAGCTTAGGGCACTGAGGGAGGGGACACATGGGAAAAGGACTGTGGAGTTTTTTGTTTGAGTGAGTAGGAGCATAAAATCATTGGCAGAAACAGAAGTCAGAAAGGGAAGTCAGTTTGGGGAGGCATGTGTTTGATTTTAGTGTATGGTTAAATGTGAGGGGAAGGAAAATCAGGAAGAAATCACTAGGATGCACTTGAATATACAGAACTGGACATTTGAAAAGTATTTAAGGCAAGTGATCGAAAGTTTAGATTTGTACTCATCACAATGATAGGAACTATGGGAATAAGTGGAATCTCTGAAGTTTGAAATTTTGTTTCTTCCTTTTTTATTTACCTGACAGCCCTCTAGTGACAATAAGCACATACTACAATTCTTAAAAGTGCCTCAACTCAGCTCATGGGATCATGAAATGTATCTTCAGAATCCTGGTTTGGTCAAAATATTATTGTATTAATATTTCAACATTACTATGTGGCAGCACATCTATGCAGCAGGGGTCCCAACTTGAGCCTAAATTTTTTATTCATTGTATTCAGGGAGACTCAAGATGACTTGAAATTGACCTATTTTATTCTAAAAACAGTGGTTGTCAACCTTGGCTACACATCAGAATCACTTAGAGAGTTTCTTTTTTAAATCCCACACCCACAATGTATCCCAGACCAAATAATCAAAACCTCTGAGGGTGGGACCTGGCCAGACATTAATATTTAAGTTTCTTCAGGTAATTCTTTGTGCAGCTAAGTTTGAGAACTGCTACTATAAAGAACTAGAGGCCCGGTGTATGAAATTCATGCATAGGTAGGGTCCCTAGGCCTGGCCAGCATTCAGGGCTGATCTGTAGGGCAACCAGGGGGTGATTGGGGCCCCCGCTCACACCCGCCTTGGCTGGCCTGGTATCACCCACTTGCTGGCCCCGCCCCCCACCGCCACCACAGGTCAGGGCCTGCGGGCTAGGGGCAGCTCCTGCCTTGAGCGTCTGCTCCCTGGTAGTCAGTGTGCATCATAGCGACTGGTCATTCTGCAGGTCATTCTGCTGTTCGGTCGATTTACATATCAGATGAGAGCCTAGAGATACACAGGGTTGAGTCAAGGCCTATGTGGCAGGGGACAAGTGATTCTGGGTGCAGTATGTGTCTCTCAATCAAATCACCCTTGGGTTTAGCCCCCAGGGAGTCATACTTGAGGCCAAACCTGAATTGCCCTACCTGAGACTTAAGCTTAAGGAGTTACAAGATAGTAAAAATTAAAATAATGGTGTTTTCTAAAACTCAGCAAGGTAGCTACTGAGTTGAATAAGGAAATTTATACTTATAATAATAAAAGCATAATATGCTAATTAGACCGGACATCCTTCTGGACGTCTTTCCTTCAGGACAAAGCCTCAGCAGGCAGGGGCCGAGGCAGAGGTAGCAGAGGCCCCCCCAGCCACGGCGGTGGGTGGGGGCCGGGGCCAAGGCTCTTCTATGAATTTTGTGCATCAGGCCCCTAGTATGTATATAAGGCTGAGTTCAGCACAAAAAGTCAACAGCTTTGACACTGTCAACAACATTGGTTGTACTGGTGATGATGATTCCTTCATTAAGCAAAATTTTATTGAGGACCTGTACCATGTGCCTGTCTAGGTGCTAAGGATACAGTGGCAAACAGAATTTACAAGGTTCTCTTTGAATCATGGATTCTAGTGATTTTGTTGGTGGAGATGGACAAATTAAACGATGTCAGGTAGTGAGAAGTGCTATGTTTAAGTTCTCTGACTTAAAACAACAAAGATTTATTTCTTATTTATGTTACATGTTCCATTACATGTGAGTCAGCTGGAGGACTCTGTTCATATTACCACTCAGACTCAAGCTGCTACTGTCAAAAATTAGAATACATACATCAAAGATTTTGTGCAGAGTATTAAATAGAGTGATGTGATAGAGAATGAGTAGGTACCTATTTGGATGGGTAAATCAGGGAAGGTTGCTCTCTGCAGAGGGGACATTTAAGGTAAGGTATGAATGACAAGAAGGAGGTACCCATATGAAATGCAGGTAGAAGAACATTCTAGGCAAGGGAAAAAGCAAATATAATGACCCAAAGGAAAGCTTGACATGTTTAAGAAGAAAGGAGGCTGGTATTGCTACACCCGATTTTTTTTTTTTTACCTGATTGATTGAGGAGAGAGTAACACTAGATGAGGTTCTAGAGGAAGACAGAGGCTAGACTACATCATGTACAATCAAGTAAGTCATTGTGAAGAGTCTGAATTTTAATGTAAGTATAATCTAAGTAACTAATTGGTTTTAAGCAGGGAAATGATAAAGTCTAATTTACATCTTTAAAGGATCATTTTTACTACCATTGTAAAAATAGAAACAGGAAAACCAATCTGTAGGAGCTATATATAGTATAGTAGTCCAAGTAAGATAGGGTGGTTGGTAGTTTGGGCCATGGTGATAATAATGGATTTTGAAAGAAGTTGGCATATTTGAGATATGTTTTGGAGGTTGAATCCATAGGACTTATAGATAAATTGGATGGATGGTGAGGGACAGAGTGGTACCAAGATGATGGTGATAGTGGCAGCAACATTGGCAGTGGCATTGTTGAAGGCAGTAGCTCTGTTGGCAATGGTACCTTTTTGTATCTTTGACAACCAGCATTGGTGCCTTTAGCTCAGATATCAGCTCATGTTGCCTTCATGGGCTTTGTTGGCATGCTAGCCACTCTTGGTGATAACAGGAAGGGGAGACATTATTACTGGAGGAAAATTGGCAGGCACCACATGGCATTAAAGCAGACTCATTTACAGAGCATATGTGAGAAAGCTCTGGAGATTTATTGCTAGAAATATTTGGGAAAAACTTAAGAAGGATTATTTATAACTTCTGCAGAACAGATGGTAGTGGAGTCAGAGCTATACCATTTTTTTATTGTGCTTGTGATTCCATATTATCCATAAGCTGCTTTGACAAAAGTAATGTGGATTACTCTTAAAAGAGGTCCCAATCAGAGCTATGCTAAATTACATGTTATCAGTCCTAACCGATTTGGCTCAGTGGATAAAGTGCCAGCCTGTGGACTGAAGGGTCCCAGGTTCTATTCTGGTCAAGGGCATATACCTTGGTTGCGGGCACATCCCCAGTAGGGAGTGTGCAGGAGGCAGGTAATCGATGTTTCTCTCTCATTGATGTTTCTAACTCTATCCCTCTCCCTTCCTCTCTGTAAAAAATCAATAAAATATATTAAAAAATGTTATTAAATATATATTTTTAAAATTTCCTTACTAGCTATGCAAACATTAGCATTTTTATATTAGAAATATATAAGAAATATACAGTGGGGCTTTGACTTACAAGTTTAATTCGTTCCATGATGGAGCTCATAACTCAAATTACTCGTATGTCAAATCTTAAAGTGAACGAGTCAGACACGCGATGCTGGGCTGATGTTGTGGAGTTCACTGTGACGTTCGCTGCGCCAACTAGTGGTGGGGTATCTGAAGCTGGCTCATAACCCGAATTTTAACTCGCAACTCAAAGCAAAAAATCGGCCGAGAGACAGCTCGTATCTCGAAAAACTCGTTAGTCGAGACACTTGTAAGTCAAGGCCCCACTGTATAAGAAAACATGCTTATAAGCATTCAAACAATATAGAAGTTAAATTTTATAATTGTTAGTCTTCCTCCAGCTGCTCCTCAGTCATATTCTTCCATAAGAGGTAAACATAATGAATAGTGCAGTGAGTTTTCTTCAAAATATCTTTTAAAAATATATTTTTTCATTGATATCAGAGAGGAAGGGAGAGGGAGAAAGAGATAGAAACATCAATGATGAGAGAGAATCATTGATAGGCTGCCTCCTGCACACCTCCTACTGGGGATCCAGTCTGTAACCCGGGCATGTGCCCTTGACTGGAATTGAACCTGGGACCCTTCAGTCCACAGGTTGATGCTCTATCCACTGAGCCAAACCGACTAGGGCCAAAATATTTTTGAATGCTTTTATATATACAGGCTTTCCCTGCTATCCGAAACGTATGAAATCTTTCCTAAGCCAAAGTGACATAAAGTGAAGACCTACTACATCAGTACGGTAATAGCTTAAAATTTTTTAAAATTGATGAGAGAGAGAGAGAGAGAGAGAGAGAGAGAGAGAGAGAGAGAGAGAGAGAGAGAGAGAAAGGGAGAGAAAGGGAGAGAGAGGAGAGAGGAGAGAAAGACATCCATCAGTTGCCTCCTGCATGGGCCCTGACCTGGGATTGACCCTGAAACCTGGGTATGTGCCCTGACCCTGAATCGAACCCGAGACCTTTTGGTGTACAGAATGAAGCTCCAACCAACTGAATTACACTGGCCAGGGCTGGTAATAGCTTTTTTCATAAAAGTGAAAATCCTATTTAGATTTCTTTTGGTTAGTGAAAACAGGTAGTAATATAGGGTTTTTTTTGTGTGTGTGTGTGTGGAAAATGAGGGATGCCTGTATATATATGCTTTTCCCCCTACATACATACATATGTATATACACACATATAGTTTTTTCACAAATAAAATCATGCCATAAATATTGATGTACATGTTGCTTTTTAAAAATATTGTTTTTATTGGTTTTAGAGAGAGAGTAAGGGAGAGGGAGAGAGAAACATTGATGTGAGAAACATTAATAGGTTGCCTCCCGTATGGACCCTAACAAAAGACTGAACCCACAACCTTGGCATGTGCTCTGACTGATAATCAAACCAGTGATCTTTTGGTGCATAGGATGATGCTCAACCAACTGAGCCACACTGGCCAGAGCCATATTGCTTTTTTAATGTTACAAGTCAGAAGCATTTCCCATATCAGTGTTTCTTTGTTATTTTTAGCAGATGCATACATTCCATTGTATGAATATCTTGTAATATAGTAGGTCCTCGGGTTATGTCGGAGATCCGTTCCTATGGCGCGACCTAACTCAATTTTCACTGTAAGTCGGAACCCACCTACATAAGCACCTACGTCACTCACATGGAGCACATACACAGCAGTGATGAAGACAAACAGTAAAAAAAATTAAAAGAAAGATAACAATTCCTGACCTTTACTTGTGCTAAATAAATAATAAAACACATAAAGCACATATGTACATACATTGAAATGATGGAACTTTTTAAAAAATAAATAAATGGGAGATGGCGACGTAACCATGAAACGATGTACGTCGAGTCCGATGTAACCCGAGGACTGTCTGTATATTTAATCAGTACCCTATTGATGGGCATTTTCTTTCATTCTTGTAGCTATAATTTGAACACTTATGCAAGTATGTCTGAAGGCTAGCACTCCTGAAGAGGAATTGCAGGGTTGAAAAATGTATTTAATATTTTGTTAGAAATACAACCAGATTTTCCTCTAAGAAGAATGTGTCCAATTATACTCTCACCAGTAGTGTTTTTTTCCCTTTGTTTTCTTTATTTATATATTAAGCACCTATATATATGTATTTGTTTAAGGAAAATTGAGTAGCAAGCACTAACCTTCCTGTGTTAGGAAAGAGCAGTATTGCCATCTATACTAATAAAAGGGTAATATGATAATTAGACTGGGAGACCTTCCGGACGTCCTTCCGGACAAAGCCATGGTGGCGGGGCCGAGGCGGTTAGGGGTGATCAGGCTTGCAGGAGGCAGCAGTTGGGGGTGTAAGCAGGCCGGCAGGGGGGGCCAGTTGGGGGCAAGCAGGCCAGTGGGGGGGCAGTTAGGGGTGAGCAGGCTGGCGGAGGGGGAGTTGGAGGTGAGAAGGCCAGCAGGGGGGGCAGTTGGGGATGAGCAGACCGGCACGGGGGGGGGGGGGGCAGTTGGGGGCGAGCAGGCCAGTGGGGGGGGCAGTTGGGGGCGAGCAGGCCGGCAGGCAGAGTGGTTAGGGGCGATCAGGCAGGCAGGCAGGTGAGTGGTTAGGAGCCATTGGTCCCGGATTGTGAGTTGGACATCCCCCAAGGGTTCCCAGATTGGAGAGGGTGCAGGCCAGTCTGAGGGACACGCCCCCGCCCATGCACAAATTTCATACACTGGGCCACTAGTTATTAAATGAAGACTCTTGGAGGAAGAGTCTCAGGGGCAGAGCCTGTGCCTTAAGTTTATATGAATGCCTTCTGAGAAAGTTTATGTGTAAAGTCAAAAGTGAGTGCTTTTGTGTCACACAGCTGTGTGCTGGACCAGGCTTGTGTTGGCTAATGATTACATTTTTAGGAAATTGATGCTTTCCTGCCAGCTTGAAATTCATCATAATAGGAATAGTTACATCATGAAAATTGACAAACTCTAAAATCAGAGCTTTTTCTTTTGATAAAAAATATTTTGGAGAGCAAGATAACCAGTAAGTCACTTGTCCTGAGAAACAGTGCTCACAGTTGTCAGGGTATTTGTCAAAGCTGTAGAAGTGTGGACTTAGTTTTGAACATTCTGTAGAAATATGACCAGAGGAAATGGGCAGCCCTCTATTTTTTACGCTCACCATAGTCAACCTTTACCTCTCAAGAATGGTCATAACACTTGTGTGTCTTTGTGTTGGAGGGAGAGGGGGATGAGAATCCTCAACTGATCCAGGCATCAGGGGTTATTTGAAATCTTGCCAGTTTAAAATGTCTTTGATATATTCATTCACTTGATTAATAGTTTGCCTGAATATAGAATTTAGTTTGGAAATAATTTTTCTTCAGAATTTTAAAGACATTGCTGTATTATCTTTGAGTTTTCAGTGTGACATTGATATGTGGCTCAGTTATGGTAACTAAAAAGTTTAAGTTATGCTGTAAAAGTAGGCAGCTAAAGTAGCCTGGAGAAAAACATCATTGGATGATTGACTAGAGGAGTTCAGTGATCATCCATGTGAATATCAGTCATCAAGAATGACAGCAATAGTTTTGGAGAGCAGAATATAAGACTGATGGCAAAGTATTAAGTGACCGAGGGCTAGATGTCAGCAACAAGGTGTGTAGCTGGTGACTTTTAAGGAGGAATGAGTTAGAAATTGGCTGATAGGACAATGGGCAACAAGGACAGCAATTTACCTCCAAGTCTAGTGGTGTGCCTTATGTGGAAGAGACACAGCCTTCATTTGTGAGGGTTTCAGGGAAAACAGTGTGTTTAGGGAAGTGTGAGGTTTTGATGAGAACAAGAAGGTGAAGGGGACATTTATGGAAGAGGCTAAGAATATAGCAAAGTTTAATGCTGATAAAAATGGAGTTCCAGAGGACACAGTAGAAGAATTTAGGAGGGTAAGGTGAGTGAGAGATTTGGTTATCTTAGAAGAGTAAGAGATATAATTATAATAAATGAGAGGTTTGGATGGCCGGTGTGAATGAAATAAATATGATATGTAAGGTACACTATGCAGTTGCTAGATGATTGGGTATACACATGTAAAATTGTAACATAATATATAATTAATATTTTTATAAAATTTATTATAGAACTTTAATAGTAATTTGCCTTCTGAAAAGTTTGAAGCAATTTACAGTCATTCTCACCAATAGCATTTAAGAGAGTCCATTTTTCCGCACCCTCAGCAGTAGTGTTGGGTATTAACAAGTACTTGATCGTTTTCATTTTTACCAACCTGATAGTAAAAGATTTCATTGTTTATATTTGCGTGTTTTGATTATTAGGCTGAACATTTAAAATATCTTATTGGAAATGTGTACTTATCTTTGAATGGCCTGTTTGCCTATTTTCTCTTTGTATTCTCTTTTCTTATTAATTTGAAGGAACTCTATTCTTTAAGTACATTAATCCTTTAATTTATTGATATATTTTATCCCAGTTGTATTTATTAGTTTTTAGAAAAATACTTGTCATAATACATATATATATATCTCCTTTCTATTCATACTGATACCCCTCCTTCAATCTAATTTAACAAGCTATTGTTTAGGGCCTGCAATTTTTAGGTAGAGTACGTGAAGATACAAATGTAAATAAGATAAAGTTCTTGCTTTTGAGGAGTTCACAAGTAGTGGATGATGGTGTTTAAATTTAACTAAATACATTCAGTAACAGTATACATAATAGAGGCTACGAGAACGATATGTATAATGAACTACTGTAGCCCAAAGGAGGAAGTGACTATTTCTGCTTTATGCTGAGTCAGAAAGGGCTGAACTCTGAAGGACAAGTAAATTTTTTTAGATGGAAAAGGAGAGGGAGAAGAGGAATTTCTGATAGAGGAAACAGTATGAATGTTTGTCTTATATAGGGCAAAAGTAGGTTTACAGTTATGAGTACATGAAACAGAGTTTATTCTTGTATTATTATTTACTAGAGGCCCAGTGCATGAATTCGTGCATGGTTGGGGTCCCGCTAGCCTGGCCCCATTTGGCAGATTGGGAGGGGGGGCCTGTCAGGAGGAGGAGATGGCGGGAGGTTGGTTGGCCAGCCCACCCCATTGGGGCCCGATCAGGGCCGGGCCGATCGGGATGGTGGGGGCTGATCAGGGTTGGGGCCGGCTGTGGGGAGGGGCTGTGGGTGGTGGGCCGGCTGCCCCTCCCCCGTATGGGTTGGGAGGGCCGATTGGGGGCCAGCGGCCTGGGGGAGGGGTCATGGGTGGTTGGCTGGCCAGCCCTGCCCCTGATCAAAGTGGGGGGGCTGGTTGGGGGGCGGAGCTGGCTAGGGGAAGGGGCCGCGGGCCCATTGGGATGGTGGGGGCCCATTGGGGGTGGAGCCAGCTGGGGGGAGGGGCTGCAGGAGGTTGGCTGGCCAGCCCCCCCCTGATCTGGCAGTTTGCTGGCTGCAGTGGGTGTCACAGTGACTGGTCGTTTTGGTCATTACAGCGCGCTGGCTTTTTATATATATATATATTAATTATTGTATTATTTTCCACGTGAACAATTGTAAACCTACTTTTGTCCCACCCTGTATATTCATTCAAGAAGCTTTTGCTGAGTGCTTACTATGTGTCAAGCATTGTAATGGGTGTGGAAGTTTAAGAAGCTCTTAGTCTCATGGGAGACACAGATACATAAGCAGATAATCACAATAAGAAATTATATAAAATATAAGTTTTTCTTTAAAAATTTTTTAAAATTTATTTCAGAGAGAGGAAGGGAGAGATAGAGACATCAATAATGAGAATCATTGATTGGCTGCTTCCTGCACACACCCTACTGGGGATCCAGCCCACAACTTGGGCATGTGCAACCAGGAATCAAACTGTGACCTCTTGGTTCATAGGTTGACACTAAACCACTGAGCCACATCCGTGGGCAAGTTATTCTTTATTAGAACAGTCAGTTCACTCAATGATGTTATCCATTTGGCAAATATTTTTGTATAGAAGTTATATATGCACAATGCTAAACAGTCTTAGTCAAATTTTAGAAATTTCTCAAAATGTGTTTATGACTGGGTTTGAAGCAGATTTTCTCCATACTCCAAGGCGCTTCTTCATTATTGGATTGGGGTGGGGAGATTGATTTAGCAATCAAAGGATAGAACACAGTTCATTTATTTGCTAATTTATTCAGCAAGTATTTATTATTGTGTGCCATATATGGTTAGACCTTGAGGATACACAGTGAGGAGACAGAGCCTCTCCCTTTAAGAGGGAACTATGATCAAGTGAGTTCACCAGCTCACAAAAATATAATTATAGTGCAATGAACTAAGAACTAGTAGAACTTTGCATTATATACTGTAGGAGGATGTATGAAAGATTCTTAACCCAGTCTTTGGGGAGATGATACAAGGGAGAATTTTCTGGAGATGATGATACCTGAGGTGAGGATTTGGAGAGCATTATGCTAAGTGAAATAAGCCAGTCAGAGAAAGACAAGTACCATATGACTTCATTCATATGTGGAATCTAATGAACAAAAGAAACTAACAAGCCAAATAGAGACAGAGTCATAGATAGAGAGCAGGCTGACAGCTGTCTGGGAGGGTGGTGGTGCTGGATGGGGGATGTGGAGAGATTGAGCAAAAAAGAAAAAAATGAGAGTAAACAAAAAATAAAGAATTACATGGGATTTAGGTAGATGAAAGTGGTGGGGGTGGCTGAGGCATTTTTAGGCAGAGAGTAGTGAGGAATCCTATATAATAAAAGGCCAGAGGCATCATGACTGAAACAACCAGAGCCCAGACCACCACAGCCCCTCGAGGGCTGGCCCCACCCCCAAGCAAGCGGTTAGGGGCAATCAGGCAGGCAGGCAGGCAGAATGGTTAGGGGTGATCAGGTAGGCAGGCAAGTGGTTAAGGGCAATCAGGTAGGCAGGCCAGCAGTTAGGGGAGATCAGGTAGGCTGATGGCCCCTGGCCGGGCTGGCCCCGCCCCCAAGCAAGCAGTTAGGAGCAATCAGGCAGGCAGGCAGGCAGAGTGGTTAAGGGTGATCAGGTAGGCAGTCCAACAGTTAAGGGTGATCAGGTAGGCAGGCGTGTGGTTAGGGGTGATCAGGTAGGCAGGCCAGCGGTTTGGGGAGATCAGGTAGGCAGATGGTCCCTCACAGCGCTGGCCTCAACCCCCAGCAAAGAAAGAGGGAGGCCCAGGCCAGCCAAGCCATCGCACCCCAGCCTGTCACCTGCAGAGGGAGACCACCGGTGGCAGGGGAGCGGGGACAGCGCTGCACAGATAGCAAGCAGTGGCAGCGGTGGGGGTAGGGCCAGCTGCCTGCAGCCAGGGGAAGGAAAGCCCCAATAGGCCCCGATTTCAGGCCAGGCCTAGGGACCCTGCCCGAGGGGTCCCGGATTGTGAGAGGGTGCATGCCGGGCTGAGGGACTCCTCCTGAGTGCATGAACTTTCATGCACCGGGCTTCTAGTTAGATTATAGAGAAGGTTGGAACATGGATGGTCTTGCATGACATGTTAAAAAATCGTGATTTCGGGGGTGGTTGGGTGGAGGTGGAAGAGGGCATAGAGGGAATAAATGGTGATGGAAAAATAAAAATTGGCTCTCTCCATAGAATTAGAGTTTATTTTTAATAACTTAGGAGTTTGTTGGGATAATATAGACAAAGATAAAGAGAAAGGTAAACAGGTATTTCAATTGCTGACATGTTGTGGCTGCAGCCAGGGACACATCAATTGGTTGTCTCTTGCATGTGTCTTGACCAGGGCCCGGGATCAACCTGCAACCCAGGGACATGTCATTGATAAGGAATCGAATCCTAAACTCTTCGGTGTGCAGTCTGGTACTCTAGCCACTGAGCAACACTACCTGAGGCTACTTTTATTCTTTATTAAAAATCTATTTGTATTGGTTTCAGAGAGGAAGGGAGAGGGAGAGGGAGTTAGAAACATCAATGATGAGACAGAATCATTGATCAGCTGCCTCCTGCATGCCCCATGCTGGGGATCAAGCCCTCAACCCAGACTTGTGTCCTGACTGGGAATTGAACCCTGACCTCCTGGTTCATAGGTCGATGCTCAACCACTAAGCCAAGCCAGCTGGGCTATTTTATTCTTTACAAAGAGCAACAGGACATGATTACAACTTGTTAATCATTTGGGAAATAAAGAGCCTTACTTTACATGTTGCACCAAATAATTTTGAAATGTATTACATACTTAAATGAAAACATTAAAACATGGAGTACAAAATAAAATGTAGATGCAGATTCATATAATCAGTGTGTAGAAGGTTCTTGTAAGCATGAAGACAAAAACAAAACATAAAAGGAAAACATAAGATAGATTTGATTTTGTAAGAATTTTTAAAATTCTGAAAAGCAAAAATGAATAAATAAAATTAAAAGGCAATGACAAACTTGGGTTAATATTCTTATTATGTAACAAACTCATAAATCAAGAAAAATATAAAAAGATGAGCAGAATAATGGATCATGAACAGGAAATTCATCAAAGAACATATAAATATGTATTAAAAAAAACAACACCTGTCAACCTCATTAGTACTCAAAGAAATGCATGCCAAAAGATTGAGATAACAAGATTTTGCATAACAGGTTGGCCAATTTCAATGGCCATTGCTGAAAGACTATGGGGAATGACATCTCATAAACTGCAAGTGGGAGTTTAAATTGGAACTGTATATATTTGGTAGAGTAATTCCATAATAGTATTAAGGCTTTCAAATGTATGTGACATAGATATTTTTTGAAATACCTCTCAATGTGTTACCTTTTTGGTAATCTGATAGCTTCTCATTATTAAGTCGCTGGGGAATAGAGAGTGAATGCCACCATTAGAAGGAATATTTTATCTTGTCCAGATAGGAAGAAGAGATAAAATGTAGCCATTTCTAGTTCCTAAAAGGGCTACCTCTGGAGAAGAAGGGGGTAGTCCTAAATAAGTTTGGGAGGTTCTTAGGGCAGCAGAGACAATTCTTTGCATCCCGAAGTAGAAACTGGAAAAATGGTAAACTCCTCTAGAAAAGTATCATGTCTAACAGGATGCCACCCAGATTAGAGGTTAAAAATAGCATGATGGCATAATGAGTTAGATTAAGGAAAAATTATCCCCTAGTTTATCATGGCACTAAGAATGGCATAGCTGGGACCTGGAGAAGATTCTGGAAAGTTAATGGGGCATGGGCCA
The DNA here is from genome assembly GCF_963259705.1 of Myotis daubentonii. Lineage (NCBI taxonomy): Eukaryota > Metazoa > Chordata > Mammalia > Chiroptera > Vespertilionidae > Myotis > Myotis daubentonii. The sequence continues at coordinate 41,541,330 of NC_081861.1, forward strand.
GCTTACTCCCCAAATTACACTGGCATGACATGACCTTAAGCAGAGACTTTGAGTGACCAATCTTTAGAGATGGATCATAGGGACAGTAGTTATGCTTGTGTAGGATCTCCCATAGCAATAAGCTGTGGTGGGGGTGCCACATGATAAAACCAAGAAGGTAGACATCATTAGTCTCAAATATCAGACTAGATAAAGATACCAGCATCAACTCCATGGCTTCTGATGGTACCCAGAGACAATGTGGAATGAAAGACCAGCAGAGACCCAAAGAAAAATCAAATCAATGGCTAGGATACTGCCATAAGGAAATCTTGGGGAGGAAGAGGGAGAGAAATCTTGAAAGTCTCAACATTTATTCAAAGGAGATTATTTGAAAGAGAAAAATGTTTTTTTTTTAAACTTCAAAAGTTAAAGGTATGTTGCATAGAGAGCTGACTGGTGGTTGCCAGAGGGAGGCAGAGGTTGGACTGGGTGAAAGAGGTGAAGACATTGAGAAGTACAAATTGACAGTTACAAAATAGTCACGAGGATGTAAAGTACAGCATAGGGAGTATAGTCAATAATGTGTAGGGTGCCAACTGGGGACTGGAAATATTGAGGGGAACATTTTGTAAAGTCTAATCACTATGCTCTACATCTGAAACCAATACAAAATAATATTGAAAGTTAACTATAATAGAAAATAAATAAAGTTACAGGTATATTTAATTGGCAAGTTTATGTCTGCATGCCTCCTGTATCATTCAGAGGGGTAAGGGTTTTTGGGAAACTTTAGATAGAAAAAATTAAAGTAGCTACACATATTGCTCATATGAACTGAAAGAATATGTTCATATTCTTTAATCCTACACATCTAGATTTTTATTCTAAAGAAATAATTGGACAAGAGTTCAAAGATGCATACTCATACACACACACACACACACACACACACAAATGTTCATCATAATATTGTTTTAAAATGTGAAAAACTAGAAATGGCCTAAATGTTTATCATTTGAGAAATGGTTATATTATAATATACCTATATAATGAATATTAATAACTTTTATTTTATTAAGTCTTCAGTCATTACAGAGACTAAGAGTAATCTCTGTATATTGGAATGGAAAACATATCTGAGTGATATTGTTAGGATAAAATCAGGATGGAGAATATTATGTATAGGATAATCTAATTTAGGTAAAAATCTATAGTGATCTATGTTCACATGGATATGTATCCATATTCTATAGGAAAATAGAGATTATATGACTGTACATAGTATGACCACATTTTAAATATGTATATATAATACATGACATATATGTATGTATATATATGTATATATGAAAGTCTCAAAGTATCTGTATTATATTATTAGCCATGATTATTGGTGGATGGTGCTATTAAGTACAATTTTCACTTTTTATGAATTAATATTTTCTAATTAGGGAAATCAGTAAATTTCCTTTTGAAAATAAAAATAACGCATATATTTATTGACATGAAAATTTTAAAAATATATTAATATAGTAAAAGAGCAGATTACGAAAAATGTGATTTTTACAAAAATGAGTACATGTGCATATAAAGAGGACATATGCCAAAATATTAAGAGTGATTATTTCTGGGTCTTGGGATTAGCAAGGATTTTTATATATTGTCCTTTTTGATTAAGCATATTTTCTAATTTCCCTTTGATAAATTTTTTTTGTGAAATTGAGGGGCGAAAGCACAAAAGGTATAAAGTTCTAGGTTTCTTAAAGCAGAGCTAGAGTATCTTATTGGCAGAGTTGAGCCAGTTACTGATGTGTCTTTCAGGGAAAATAGTGGTCATGCAGGACTGGCTACCTAATTGGCCAGGCCCAGTGCAAAATAATGCTTTTTTTCAAAAGCAAGAAATATTTGTTGTTGAAAGTAACAAAATGTAAAGCTTTTATTTTCTTCCACATGTCTTCTCTGCTCACACAGCATGATCCATTGTCCCATTGAACTTCACTTATAAAACACTAGAGGCCCGGTGCATGAATTCGTGCACAGGTGGGGTTCAGCTAGCCTGCCCCAATCAAGGTCGGCTGGCCCCGCCCCCTGGTCAAACTCCCAGTTGAACTCCTGGTCGAGGGGAAAATTTGCATATTAGCCTTTTATTATATAGGATAAATTCAAAGGTAAAATTATTAAGACTTTCAAGATGGCAATAGCAGAGCAGTAAATTAAGCAGGGACCCTTCTGAGTGGAGAGTCTGTGTGACTACACAGGTTGTACTTCCTTTTTTAAAATATATATTTTATTGATTTTTTACAGAGAGGAAGGGAGAGGGATAGAGAGTTAGAAACATCTATGAGAGAGAAACATCGATCAACTGCCTCCTGCACACAACCTACTGGGGATGTGCTCGCAACCAAGGTACATGCCCTTGACTGGAATCGAACCTGGGACTCTTCAGTCCACAGGCCGATGCTCTGCCACTGAGTCAAACTGGTCAGGGCGGTACTTTTTTTTTTTTAATATTTTTAATTGATTTCAGAGAGGAAGGAAGAGGAAGAGAGAGAAATATCAATGATGAGAGAATCATTGATTGGCTGCCTCCTGCACGCCCCCTACTGGGGATTAAGCCCGTAATCTGGGCATGTGCCCTTGACCGGGAATTGAACTATGGCCTCCTGGTTCATAGGTGGACACTCAACTGCTGACCCACAGCAGCTGGGCCAAGTTGTACTTCTTTACAGCTGGCTTTGTGGTCACAAAGAGGGTGGAAGCCTGGTTCTGGATACCATTGTCAGAAACACTCTTGAAACTAGTGGCAGTTTCTCTCTTATTACAAGCTGCAGAACAACTTGGAGTGACATCCTTATAGTTTTCTCTTTTTGTACTATAATTTTTATATCATGGCAATACGATGATTTGAGATTTTGTAGAATTTGTGTTAATTCTTCTTTAAATGTTTGGTACAATAGTCCAGTGATCATTTGGATCTGGAAATTTCTCTTTTTTAAATTGAAGTCTTTTAAATTGCTAATTAAATTTCCCTATACCAGTGCTATTCAAATGATCTATTTCATATTGGGTTAATTGTGTTAATTTGTGTTTTTTTTGAGGAATTGGTTCATTTCATCTAAATTGATAAATTTATGTGTAGAGTTGTTCATGCATTGTTATTTTTTTATGTCCACAGAGTATGTCATGTAATGTGTGTCTTTTCTCTTTTTCCTTCGTCTGTCTTACTAGAGATTTGTCAAAATTTGTTTTTAAAGAGTTTTATTGATTTTTAGAGAGAGGAACATCAATGTGTGAGTGAAACATCTATTAGTTGCCTCCTGCTCACCCCCTATCAGGATTGCGCTGGCAACCCAGCATGTACCCTGAATGAGAATCGAACCAGTAACCTTTCAGTGTACAGGATGATGCCCAACCAACTGACCCACACTGGTCAGGGCAAGGTTTGTCAAATTTTTTATCTTTCTAGAGAAAACCAGCTTTGTTTCATTTATATTTTTTCTGTTTTCAATTGCATTGATTTCTTCTATCGTTATTATATCTTTCCTTCTACTTGTTTTGGCTTTGTTTTGTTCTTTTGCTAGGTACTTACTTAAAGTGGAACTTGGATTGTTTATTTTAGACTTTTCATTTTTTCTTTTGTATGCAATTAGTGCTATAAATTTTCTGCTCATCACTGCTTTAGCTTTGTCTTACAGATTTTGATATGTCGTGTTTTCATTTCATTCATTTCAACATCAATATATTTTTATTTCCCCTGAAACTTCCATTTTGATCCATGAATTGTTTAGAAGTGTGTTGCTTAGTTTCCAAGTATTCGGAAATTTTCTTATCTTTCGGTTATTGAGTTCTAGTTTGATTCCACTGTGGTCAGAGAACATCTCTAAATTATTTCAATCCTTTTATATTTGTTAAGGTTTGTTTTATGGCCTGGGATAGGGCCTATTTTGATATGTTTTCCATGGGTAAGTTAAAAGAATGTATATATTTCACTGTTGGGTGGAGTATTCTATAATGTTAATTAGATACCATTGGTTGATAGTGTAGTCGAGTTCTTCTCTTCTCTATCCTTGCTGTTTTTCTGTCTAGTTCTGTCAATTACTGGGAGAGGGGTGTTGAAGTCTCCAGCTATAACTGTGGATTTGTCTATTTGCTCTTGTAGTTCAGTTTTTTTGCTTTATATATTTTACAGCTCTATTTTAGTGCATACACATTTAAGATTGCTGTAGTTTAATGGATTGGCCCTTTTATCATTATGTAATATCCTCTTTCTCAGTTGAGTCTTTTGGCTCTGAAATATATTTTATACTATACTTTGTCTTTATTTGTATAATTATTTATATATTAATATCTATTTAATTTAATAATATGTAAATAATAAAATGACCTATTATATATAACTAGAGGCCCAGTGCACAGAATTTGTGCACTGGTAGGGTCCCTAGTGGCTGGCAGCAGCCGGTCGGGTACTCCCTCTCTTCCCCCAGCTGGCCCTGCCCCCTGGTCGAACTCCCAGAAGACCTCCCAGTCAAAGGGACAATTTGCACACTACGCTTTTATTATATAGGATATGTATATATTGCTAATGTATATTAGCATACATATTTTCTCTATATATATTCTGGGATTATTATAGCCACTCTTGTTTGTATCATATAACATTTTCCATCTCCTACTTTCAACCTAACTATAGTATTATATTTAAAGTGAATTTGTTAAAAATAAAATCCCCTCATAGATACAGATAACAGTATGGTGGTTACTGGAGAGGGAGGGGGTTAGGGAGAGAATGAAGTGGGTAAAGGGAAGTCAAATATATAGTGATAAAAGAGACTAGACTTTGGGTGGTGACCACATAATACAACATACAGATGATATATTATAGAATTATACACTTGAAACTTATATAATCTTATTAATGAACTAGAGGCCCGGTGCATGAAATTCGTGCATGGGGGGGGGGGGGAGGGGGTCCCTCAGCCTGGCCTGCACCTTCTCCAATCTGGGACTCCTTGGGGGATGTCAGACTGCCGGTTTAGGCCCGATCCTGCACCAGCAGTTGGACATCCCTCTTGCAATTCAGGACCGCTGGCTCTTAACCACACACCTGCCTGCCTGCCTGCCTGATTGCCCCTAACCACTCTGTCTGCCAGCCTGATCACCCCCAACTACCCCCTGCCACCGGCCTGATTGCTCCCAACTGCCCCCCCTCTCCAGCCTGATTGGGGTTGGGGGGCCGATTGGGGATGGGGCTGGCCATGGGGAGAGGCTGTGGTTGGTGGGCTGGGCAGCCACCCCCCCAAATGGGGTGGGGGGTGGTAATCGGGGCCAGTGGCCTGGGGGAGGAGCCATGGGTGGTTGGCCAGCCAGCCCTGGCCCTGATTGGGGTGAGGGGGGGCAATCTGGGGTGGGGCTGGGCAAAGGGAGAGGCTGCAGGAGATTGGCTGGCCAGCCCTGCCCCCTATTGGGGTGGGGGGATCAGGGGTGGGACTGGCCTGGGGAAGGGCTGCAGGACGTTGGCCGTCCAGCCCTGCCCCCTCTTGGGGTAGGGGGGTGCAATCAGGGGCAGACAGTCACGGGGAGAGGCTGTGGGCCTATTGTGGTGGGGCAGGTTGATCAAGGGCGGGGCTGGTGGGGGGGGAGGGGTGTTGGGAAGAGAGGGGGTATTTGGCCGGCCGGCCTGCTCTTTTTTTTTTTTTTTTTTTTTGGCAACTTCACAACTTTTACTTGTGGTGCCTGTGCTATGTCTGAAAAATACCTTCTCCCCCTGCCCAGGACAGCAATGGGGAGGGGGCAGCAAAAAATAGAAGACATCCCTCCCTATTGCACACAGACCCTATATACAGGCTCACCTGGCCCAGGCCGGCAGGATGCTTGGCACATTCTAGGATCCCTGCTCAGGGGCTGGAGGGGTGACTTGTGGCAGCACACGTGAGAGGGGACCTCTGGGTGACCACTCTGGTCCTGGCTACTGGTCTTGGCACTTCCTGGTCCCCAGTTCCTTTCTGGTCCCTCCTGCAGCCCTGGTCCCCCTACCTGGATCAGCCTCCTGTCTCCATCCTGGACTCAGATGGCCCCCTTGGCTCCTGGGGGCTCTGTCCTCCCCTCCTAACCTGGAGATCTCAAGGAAGGTTATGGCTTCTCAGAGATTCCTCGACAGCCCTGTCACTCATGTTCACACAGGGAAGGGGTGCATGTGGCAAAAGCAGCTGTATAAATGCAGGTGCCGGGGCAAGTCCTGCAGGGTCACTTGGACAGTTTGCTGATGACGCAGATCAGGGCCACATTCTCATCCTTGAGGCACTGGTTGTCAGCTCGGAGGTTGGACAGGCCCTTCAGCTCCTCTTCCAGTTCAGCGGCCTTGCACTCCAGGGCCCTGCACTCAAATCTCGCCAGGTCCAGGATGGCCGGCCTCTCTGCAAAGCGCTCTTGCCTCTGCATGGCGCGCTCCAACTCCACCTTGAGCTGCTTCAGCCGCAGCATGGTCTGGGTCAGGGCCTCACGAAGTCTCTCGTTCTCAATGTGCAGCTTTGCATAGAGCTTCCTGAAGCTCCCTCAGGCTCTTCCAATTTGGGCCGGGGTTCTGGGTTTAGGTCCTGCTGCCTCTGGAGGGGAAGGGCTGGATTCTGGGCTGATGTCCACTGGCTTCACCTTCTCCCCCTTCACAGGCCCTCTCCTCTCATCGCCAACTCTGCAGTGCTCCCTGGGGGCCTGTGGTCCCTGTCCCTGCCCCTCCGGCACCTCTACTCTCTGGGCAGGGCCATCAGAGTTCTCAGTCCCAGGGACTCGGGGCTGCCAGGAAGGGTCCAGGCTCTGTGCGCCCTGCTCTTGATGTGGATGGGAGAGTCTGATCAGGGGAAGGCCTGCAGGAGGGAGGGGCTGTGAGGTTGGTTGCTGGCCCCGCCCCCTGATCAGGCATGTGCTGGCTACAGTGGGTGTCGCCCGATCAGGGCCATGATCTGCCTGCTCACCAGTCCGCAGTCCCAACACCGCTTCCACTGCTAGGCTATCAGGCCGTTGGGATCACCAGCTCACCGTGCCTGCTTTCCCACAGGCCTGAGCCCCCAAGCAGCCGGGGATGAGCTGCTTGGGGGCTCAGGCCTGTGGGAAAGCAGGCGCTGGTGACTTCGCCTGCATGCGTGTGCGCCCGGCGGGCAGCTGATGGAATGCACTGCCCGCTTGGGGCCACTCACACCTGGGCGGGCAGGTCGTGGGCACTGCCGCCACCGCTACTGCCACTGCCCCTGCTGCTGCTGGTGCTGCTGCTGCTGCTGGGGCTTGAGGCACTGACGGAGGCTGCCGGGTATGCCCGCGACCTACCCACCCTGGGTCCGGTCACACATGGGATGTGCGGGCGGGCTGGCTGATCGCTGCTGCTGGCCCAGGTCCGGTCGCACAGGGAATACTGGGGCAGGTGCCCGATCACTGCGGTGGCACCCGCCAGCCCCGGGTCCCCCACGGGAGAGCCGGATGAGGGCAGGGCGGGTGCCCGATCCCCAGGGTCCCATCCACCAGCCCCAGGTCCCCCGTGGGAGGGCCGGATGAGGGCGGGGACCGAGGGGCTGCCAGCTCCGGATGGCGGTGAGCTGGTGGTTGGCACTGTCCCGCCCTGCCTGCAGTATGCAAATTAGCTGCCATCTTTGTTGGTGGTTAATTTGCATATCACCCTGATTAGCCAATGGGAAGCGTAGCGGAGGTATGGTTAATTACCCTTTTTGTCTTTTATTAGATAGGATATCACTCCAGTAAATTTAGTTTAAAAAGAAAATAGAATTTCTTATAGACAGCATATAGTTGAGTCATGTTTTTCAACCATTCTGTCAGTCTGATTTTTAATTAGTATATTTATACCATGTAACTTAAATGTAATTACTACTATTTTATAATTAAATCTGCCATTGTAATTTTTGTTTTTTGTCCTTTTGTATTTCTCTGATTTTTTCCCTGCCTTACTGTGGATTACTTGAACATTTTTAGAATTACATTTTAATGTATGTACTAGTATAATGATTTTGAGTGTATCCCTTTGTATATTCTATTTCATCATTGCTCTAGGTATTATATATACATAACTTATCACAGACTATCAGTGTCTTCATTTTACCAATTCAAGTGCAGTGTAGAAATTTTATATCCTTTTATACTTCTCCATTTATAATATACTAGAGGCCCGTTGCACAAAAATTTGTGCACTCAGCAGGGACTTCCCTCAGCCCGGCCTGCGCCCATCTGCAGTCCAGGATCCCTTGGGGGATGTCCACCTGTTGACTTAGGCCCACTCCCCAGGGGATCAGGCCTAAGCTTGCATTCAGACATCCTTCTGGCAGCCAGGGAGCCCTCGGAGGATGTCCGACTAAAGGCTTAGGCCCCCAAGGGAGCTGTGATGAGGAAGCTGGGGTGACAGAGGAGCCACGCTGTCCTGCCCCACCTCCCTGGATCGGGTCACACACGGGATGCCTGGGCAGGCTGGCCGATTGCTGCTGCCCCGCCTGGTTACCCTGGGTCGGGTCTCACACAGGATGCCCAGATGGCGGCCGGGTGGGCCGGCCGATCGCTGCTGTACCACCTGGCCGCCCCGGGTCGGGTCACACACGGGCTGCCCGCCACCCCGGGTTGCAGATAGCAGGCCCAGATGGCGGCAGGGCAGGCGGGATGGCGCTGTCCCGTCCCACTGCCCCGGGTCACAAATAGCAGTCCCGGATGGTGGTGGGGCAGGCAGGATGGTGCTGACCCACCCTGCCTGCAGTATGCAAATTAGCTGCCATCTTTGTTGGCGGTTAATTTGCATATCGTGCTGATTAGCCAATGGGAGGCATAGCGAAGGTACGGTCAATTACCATTTTTATTATTAGATAGGATTTGTCCTAGACATTTCTTCTACATACATTTAGAACTACATTAGATAGCCTTATGATTTTTGCTTCCATTGTCCAACATAATTTGGAAGAGTCAAGAGATGTTCTGTTTATCAGTATTTATGATTACCACATTCTTTCTTTCTTTCTTTCTGATGTTCCAAGATTCCTTTTTAAAATGATTCCTTTTTATACTTAGAGAGCTTCATTAACCCATTCTTTTAGGGAAGGTTTTTATTAAAAGCTATTCTTTTAATGCAGCTGGTGACAAATTCTCTTAGTTTGCTTTTATCTGAGAATGTCTTGATTCCCCCTTTATTCCTGAAGGATATTTTCACTGCGTATAGGATTCAGGTTGACAGTTCTTTATTTTCAGCATGTGAAATACATCATGCCACTTCCCTCTGGCCTACATAGTTTCAGATGAGAAATCCAATGTCATTCAAATAGTGTTATCCCTATAGGCAAGTTGTCATTTCTCTCTTGCTGCTTTCAAGATTTTTTTTGTCATTTGTTTTCAGAAATTTGGCTATCATTTATCTTGGTGTAGAATTTTGAATTTATCTTCTTTTTGGTTCCCTCACTTCTTAATGTATGTCTTGTGCCAACTTTGAGAAATTTTCAGTCATTATTTTTGCCTGTTCATCAGTCTTGTTTTTTTGTTTTTGTTTTGTGTGTGTGTGTGTGTGTGTGTGTGCGCGCACGCGTGTGTGTGGTTAATATTCACCCAAGGATATTTTTCCATTTAGAGAGAGTGGAAGTGAGAGGGAAAGACAGCAAGAAACATCAATGTGAGAGAGACATGTCGGTTGGTTGCCTCCTTCATGCACCCCAACCAGGGCCGGGAACATGCCACCAACGCATGTGCCCTTGACTGGAATCAAACCTAGGACCTTTCAGTCCATGGGCTGACACTCTATCCACTGAGCCAAACCGACTAGGGCTCATCAGCATTCTTTATCATATCCTTTAAAAAACTGATAAACGTGCTTCCTAAGTTCTGTGAGCCACTCTTGCAAATTAACCTAATTTGAGGAGAGGGTCATGGGAACTTCTGATTTGTAGCCTAATCAGACAGAAGTTGTGGGTAACTTAGGTATTTACTACTTATGATTGGCATCTGAAGTGTAGGGGTTGTAGTTTTGTGGGACTGAGCCTTAACCTGTGGGATCTGACACTGTTGCCTGATAGATAGCATTAGAATTGAATTAAAATATAGGACACCTAGCTTGTGTCATCGAGAATTGTTCAGTGTAGTGCAAAACCTCTACATATTTGGTGAACAGAGGTGTCAGATATGAAGGGTTCTATGAGTATGGTGTCTATGTAAAAGTAAAGGAGAAACACAGGAGGGAAGAATTGGGTTTTCCCCGACATAGAAAGTAGACTGAATTGAGGTTTTTCCTACATAGGAAGGAAAAAAATCTGTTTTTTTTTTTTCAATTTGGAATTTCTCTTTTTAATCCTGTTTATGCTTTGTGCTATCTGAATTTGAGGATTTATAAGTTTCATAAATTCTGAAAATTTCTCTGCTATATCTCTTTGAATATTGATTACTGACAAGTGCAAAACCCCCAGGGCTGTTGAAGTCTTAACATCTGCTTACTGTTCTGTCAGTTCCTTTTTTTTGTTTTTGACCTCTGAAGATTTCCTCTTCTCTCTTGCTGGCTGAGTTATCTTATACATCAAAAAAGTAAAAACAAATCCACAGAACTTCTATTTATTTTGTAGCAAGAGATTTTTTAGGAAATCTAGTCCTCCATATTTCTAGAAATGGAAGTCCAAAAATTTTTTCCATCCCTTCATTTGTGTTTGAGACTGTATGTATGATTTTATTGTAGGTAGCATTGAAGAGTTAAATCTAAGATAACATTAAGAGTTACAGTTGAAGACTTTGAAAATATTAGGCTAGAGGCAACTGGTCCCATAAAGATGAGCTCTAGGGTTGAGGGTTGGAGATAGGTGGTAGGGAGTAGGTTGAGCAGGGTTAACCTTCATTTCAGTTTTTAAAAAAATTTTCCTTGTTTTCTTTCTGACATTTGCCAGCTGTCCAAGTGTTTGGCACATTTTTTAAAGGTATTTTAGCTTCAGTTTCATTATCTGTCTAATGAGGATAACAGCTTCAATTTTGTAGGGCTATTATAGAATTAAGTAAGATGATGTGTAAAATGCTTGGCCAACTGCCTGGCACAAAAAAGTGTTCAAGGAATGTCAGTTCCCCCATATCTCTTAAGTAGCATCCCTTTCCTTTTCCTGTCTCCATTTGCCAGTCAGCATTTAAGGAAGGTGGAACTGGACTGGGTGGAAGAGATACTAAGTAGGAACTAGAAGAGGAGGACCCCAGTGAGAGAAGAATGAAAGGATTTAGAAATGTTGATTTTAACTCTAATGGGACAGCCTTCATATGTAATTTGGAGACATATAATCAAAGACTACTTACCTCAGCAACATCTGAAATAGTCTGGTAATTCTTTTGTTTATAAGCAATATTTCAGTATCATGCAATTTTAATTTACCCATGTTTTTTAGAAAACAGGCATCAAAGGGGGAAAGGAGAGGATGGGAAACCAAAGAATCTAGACTTTATTCACAACAAAGAGAAAATAGGATATAATTTCTATTACTACTATACTTAGAATAAATGGAATATATATTTGATGACATTAACTGCTTCCTGGCATTTTATTCATTGAAAAAATATATGTTTTCAAAGGAATAACTTGCCAACTTGTCAGCTGAAAATTATTGCCTTTTACTTTAGATCAAAAGGCCTTACTCTATGTAACAGGCAATGTAAATGAAAACAAAATATACACTTATTTAGCATGGTATGTACTGTAGTATTCAGGTACAACATTAAGGGTTAAGAGTAGAGTTTTAGTCTCATTTCTTAATTTATAAGTTTCTGGGCATTAGATTTTATAGTAATTTATATAGACTTGCTTCCTGGTTTCATTGTAACCGTATATTACTGATTCCAATTTAAATGTCAGAGACTTAGATTAAGAACCCAAAGAGAATTTAAATTATGGGCTTCTGCTGTTTTTCACTTGTCTGATTTACCAATTTCAGTAAAGCATGAATTATAGCCTTGCTATTCTCTGGAAGACCATGACCAATACTAGAAATAATAATTTTTACCACCCCTAAATCAAGAGAAAGATCATAAAAGCAGTAATTGATTTGGGATGTGAAGAGGGGTGGGAATTTGTTTCTTTTGAAGTGAGAGTGAAAAATAGGTAATTTGCATATAGTTTAGGGGAAAATATGTAGGACTGACTTTGTGATAATCAGTTGTCATTCAAGAGGAACTTTGCGAAACCTTCTAGAGATGATTTTGAAAAAGGGAAGGAGGGGGGAAGAGCCTGTGTGTAATTCAGAGATAAGAAGCAGCCCAATTGACTATTTTAGCACATAAGTCAAAAAAGAGTCAGGATAATTGTTTCAGAATCCCTATTTTTCCCAGCTGGTGTGGCTCAGTGGTTGAGCATTGACCCATGAACCAAGAATTCATGGTTCAATTCCAAGTCAGGGCACATTCCCAGGTTGCAGGCTTGATCCCCAGTTGGGGGCATGCAGGAGGCAGCTGACAGATGATTTTCTCTCTTCACTGATGTTTGTATCTCTCTCCCTCCCCTTTCCTCTCTGAAATCAATAAAAACATATATACACAAAGAATCCATATTTTCTAATATGACAACTAAAAAGCAATAATCTGAAATATCAGTATTAGGTGTATTAACATTTAGTTAAAATTGTGTTTATTGAATATGGTATAGAATGAGGATTGTTATTCTTAGGTCTGTGAGAATTTTTAATAATTTATACGCAAAAAAGAGTTGCACCAGACTAATGTGCTCTAAGTAAGTGTACCTCCAGGCTTTTCCTGGTAAAACTCTCAGTTCAGTTTAAAGAAAACAATTTTTCCCATTTTTCTTCCTAGTCCTTGTCTATAGAAATGTACTGTTATCACTTATTTTAAAGGAATCATTAAAGCTACAGTATTGGGGTGATGGTGGTGGAGTTCAGTTGTAATCTAATTAAAAGCCATTTACAGTTACATAGAATACTGACAGAGTCTAGCCTAAGCGGGTAGTAGTGTTACTGGAGAAGCAGACTTCTTTGGGAGTGGGGCTCTTAATGATTTCTTTCGACAACAATACAATCATATTAGGGGACTTTAATACACCACTAACATCACTAGATAAGTCCTCTAGACAAACAATCAGCAAAGAAACAGCAATCCTAAATGACTCACTAGATCAGATGGACTTAATAGACATCTTCAGAACACTTCACCCCAAAGCCGTGGAATATACATTCTACTCAAGTGCTCATGGGACAGATTCAAAAATAGACCACATATTGGGTCACAAGCAAAGTCTCCCCAAATTCAAGAATATTGAAATCATAAAAAGCATCTTCTCAGACCACGATGGCATAATATTAGAAATACACTACAATAAAAACAACCCCAAATACTCAAACACTTGGAAACTGAATAGCATGTTATTAAATATTGATTGGGTTACCAATGAGATCAAAGAAGATATTAAAAACATCCTGGAAACTAATGACAACGAAAACACAACAATCCAAAACCTATGGGACACAATGAAAGCAGTTCTAAGAGGGAAGTTTATAGCTCTACAGGCCTATCTCAAAAAACAAGAAAAAATGGTAGTAAATCATCTAACTCTACAACTCAAAGAATTAGAAAGAGAGCAACAAGAAAAGCCCAGAGTGAGCAGAAGGAAGGAGATAATAAAGATTAGAGCAGAAATAAATGACATAGAGACCAAAAAACAATACATAAAATTAATGAAACCAAGAGCTGGTTCTTTGAAAGGATAAAGAATATTGACAAACCTCTAGCCAGACTCACCAAGAAGCAAAGAGAGAGGACCCAAATAAACAAAATCAGAAACGATAGAGGTGAAATGACAACAAACCCCACAGAAATACAAATGATTGTTAAAAAATACTATGGATAGCTCTACTCCAACAAACTAGACAACCTGGAGGAAATGGATAAATTCTTAGAAAAATACAACATTCCAAAACTCAATCAGGAAGAATCTAAAAATCTCAATAGGCCAATAATTATGGAAGAAATTGAAGCAGTCATGAAAAAGCTTCCAGCAAACAAAAGCCCAGGACCAGACGGCTTCACAGGGGAGTTTTACCAAACATTCAAGGAAGAACTAAAACCTATCCTCCTCAGACTACTACAAAAAATTCAAGAGGAAGGAACACTTCCAAGCTCATTCTATGAAGCCAGCATCACCCTAATACCAAAATCAGGTAAAGACAACACAATGAAAGAGAATTACATGCCAAAAGCCCTCATGAACATAGATGCCAAAATCCTCAACAAAATCTTAGCAAATCGGTAGACAGAACCAAGATGGCGGCATAGGTTAACGCTGGAGTTTGCTGCTTTGAACAACTACTTCAAAAGTGAAACTAAAACACAGAACGGACATCGCCCAGAACCACAGGAACGCTGGCTGAGTGGAAGTCCTACAACTAGGAGGAAAGAGAAACGCATACGGACACTCAGAGGAGGCCCAGTGCTGAAGTCAAATTCTGAGGTGCGGAGTGCGCGGAGCGGGCTGGCGGCGGAGGGCGCGGTTGTTGTTTTCAATCGGGAGGGAGTCGCAGACTCTGAGCTCCAGATACAGGCGAGTCTTTAGGGACCCAGGCTCAAACGGGAGAAGCGGACTGTCTGGCTTCGGTCAGAGCGAGTGCAGCTTTCTCTCCGAGCCTTGCAGCGGGTGCTGGGACTCAGAGAGGCAGAGCCCCTGGGGACAGGACTGAGAGCCGCCATAACTGCTCTCTCCGGCCCACCCTGTTGATCCTGTGCGACCCACCCTGCCCAAGCCCTGCACAGAGGCATTTACCGGATAGCCTCAGGCAAAGGCTAGATTAGCACCTCCCTAGAGGACAGAAGTTCTCTCACTGCTGACACAGCTGATTCTCATAGCCACTTGGCCTGGAGGTCAAACCCTCCCTGGAATTAGCTACAACAATCAAGATTTATCTATAAGACTGCGAACAAAGACCACTAGGGGGTGCACCAAAGAAGCATAACAAAATGCGGAGACAAAGAAACAGGACAAAATTGTCAATGGAAGAAATAGAGTTCAGAACCACACTTTTAAGGTCTCTCAAGAACTGTTTAGAAGCTGCCGATAGACTTAATGAGATCTACACAAAAACTAATAAGACCCTCGATCTTATATTGGGGAACCAACTAGAAATTAAGCACACACGGTCTGAAATAACGAATATTAAACAGACGCCCGACAGCAGACCAGAGGAGCGCAAGAATCAAGTCAATGATTTGAATTGCGAGGAAGCAAAAAACATCCAACGGGAAAAGCAAAATGAAAAAAGAATCCAAAAATGCGAGGATAGTGTAAGGAGCCTCTGGGACAGCTTCAAGCGTACCAACATCAGAATTATAGGGGTGCCAGAAGATGAGAGAGAGCAAGATATTGAAAACCTATTTGAAGAAATAATGACAGAAAACTTCCCCCACCTGGTGAAAGAAATGGACTTACAGGTCCAAGAAGCGCGGAGAACCCCAAACAAAAGGAATCCAGAGAGGACCACACCAAGACACATCATAATTAAAATGCCAAGAGCAAAAGATAAAGAGAGAATCTTAAAAACAGCAAGAGAAAGTAACTCAGTTACCTACAAGGGAATACCCATACGACTGTCAGCTGATTTCTCAACAGAAACTTTGCAGGCCAGAAGGGAGTGGCAAGAAATATTCAAAGTGATGAATACCAAGAAACTACAACCAAGATTACTTTATCCAGCAAAGCTATCATTCAGAATTGAAGGTCAGATAAAGAGCTTCACAGATAAGGAAAAGCTAAAGGAGTTCATCACCACCAAACCAGGATTATATGAAATGCTGAAAGGTATCCTTTAAGAAGAGGAAGAGGAAGAAAAAGGTAAAGATACAAACTATGAACAACAAATATGCATCTATCAACAAGTGAATCTAAGAATCAAGTGAATAAATAATATGATGAACAGAATGAACTGTTGATTATAATAGAATCAGGGACATAGAAAGGGAATGGACTGACTATTCTTGGGGGGGAAAGGGGTGTGGAAGATGTGGGAAGAGACTGGACAAAAATCGTGCACCTATGGATGAGGACAGTGGGTGGGGAGTGAGCGCGGAGGGTGGGGCGGGAACTGGGAGGAGGGGAGTTATGGGGGGGGGGAAAAAAAGGAACAAATGTAATAATCTGAACAATAAAGATTTAATTAAAAAAAAAAAAAAAAAAAAAAAAAAAAAAAAAATCTTAGCAAATCGGATCCAGCAGTACATCAGAAAGATCATACACCATGACCAAGTAGGATTTATCCCAGGGATGCAAGGATGGTACGATATCCGCAAATCAATAAACGTGATACATCACATAAACAAATTAAAAGAAAAAAACCACATGGTCATATCAATTGATGCAGAAAAAACATTTGACAAAATCCAACATCCATTTTTTAAAATGATTTTTATTTCTTAAAGTATTACAAAGAGTATTACATATGTCTCCTTTTTTCCCCCCTTGACATTCCCCCAGCCTTTACCCCTCCCCCCGGTGTCTTGTGTCCATTGGTTAATCTTATATGCATGAATATAAGTCCTTTGGTTGATCTCTTAATTCCCCCCCCAACCCTCCCCAGGCTTCCCACTGTAGTTTGACAGTCTGTTCAATGTTGCTCTGCCTCTGCATCTACCCCTGTTCATCAGTCTATACTCATCCCCATTATCTGTCCCAACCTCAATGAAGCAGTCCCAACCTCACCAGGGCTGTCTCAGCCTCACCGGGGCCATTTCAACCTCACCGGGTCCGTCCCTACCTCACCGGGGCCGTTTCAACCTCACCAGGGCCATCCCGACCTCACCGGGGCCGTTTCAACCTCACCGGGGCCGTCCTGACCTCACCGGGGCCGTTTCAACCTCACTGGGGCCGTCCAGCCTCATGGGGCCGTCCCGACCTCACCGGGGCTGTTTCAACCTTACCGGGGCCATCCCGACCTCATCGGGGCTGCTTCAACCTGACCGGGGCCGTTTCAACCTGACCGGGGCCGTCCCGACCTCACTGGGGCAGTTTCAACCTCACCGGGGCTGTTTCAATCTCACCGGGGCCGTTTCAACCTAACCGGGGCTGTCCCGAACTCACCAGGGCCGTTTCAGCCTCACTGGGGCCGTCCCTACCTCACCGGGGCCGTTTCAGCCTCACTGGGGCCGTTCCTACCTCACCGGGGCCGTTTCAACCTCTCCGGGGCCGTCCCAACTGCACCAAGGCTGTTTCAACCTCACCGGGGCCGCCCCGACCTCACCAGGGCCATCTCGACCTCACCGGGGCAGTCTTGACCTCACCAGGGCTGTCTCGATCTTTCCGGGGGCATCCCGGCCTCACTGGGGCTGTTTCGACCTTACTGGAGCCGTCCCAGCCTCACCGGGGAAACACGAAGTTTGGCCCCCTGTCCCCTGCCGAGCGGCTCCCCGCCAGACAAAATCTCCAGGTGTTCCTGGTGGCTGAACATCCAGCACTCCTGCTCGGACCACGCCCTCCACCAAGTGCACAGACTGCCCGTCTGCCGTCCCCCAGTGCCCCACGCGAGACTGGAACCGGTGGGCATGTTTATGTGCCTGCTGGTACAGCAATTCCACAACGCCGGCCCAGCCGGGCCCAGCCCCGGCCTGCCCCGAACCCGACTCCGCCCCCCCGATTGCATCCCTCCTGGATGCGAGGAGCTGAAATCTGCAGCCTGCTGGGTTGGGCTCTGTATTTGGTGCCTCTGCACATCCTACTCAGTCTCAGTGCTCTTCTTTCTATGCGAGGAGTTGAAATCTGCAGTTTGTTGGGTTGGGCTCTGTACTTGGTGTCTCTGCACATCCTACTCAGTCTCAATGTTCTTTCTTTCCTTCCAGTTGTAGAGCTTCCACTGGGCCAGCTTTCCCATGGTTCCGTATGATCGCTGTTTGTCCTATAGTTGGTAGTTTCGATGTTGTTGTGTGAGGCAGCATGCACAGGTCTCTTCCTTACGCCGCCATCTTGGTTCTCCTGGGTCTGCTTCTTGAGTGTGTCTCCCATGGCTGCGAGCAGTTGAAGTCTGCAATTTGTTGGGTTAGGCTGCAAAAGTGCAGGTGGGTCTTTTTGTGCACCTGGCACAGCTTGGATGGGGATGTAAATTGATTAGGGCGGGGTCTCAGGGAGTCGCCATGGTGGAGCAAATAGCACTGGCTGCATCTCCGTGGCCCCTTGCCTCTCCGGGACACCGGGGCTTTGTGTCCCCCAGTGCCAGCGAGCAGCTGTGCGACGGAGCCTCCCTCGCTTTCTGAAGGCTGCAAGGCCATGCCGCCTCTCCCCGTAGGGTCTGGTGCCTCATGATCCCGCTCGAACCAGCTCAGTGGATTTGAGAGTTTGCAAAAGCACAGGCATTTCCTCTTGTGCCTCTGGCACAGCCCGGATGGGGATGTAAATTGAGTAGGGCTGGGTCTCTGGGAGTCTCCAGCACGGAGGAAATAGCAAATTGTGGCATCTTCGCCCCCCTCGCCTCCCCGGGACACCAGGACTTCGAGTCCCTCAGTACCGGCGAGCAGCCGCGCGTCAGAGCTTCCCTCGTTTTCACACCACAGCAAGGCCAAGGCCATGGCCGCCTCTCCCTGTGGGATCTGGGGCCTCAGAGACCCGCCCCGAGCAAGCCCAGAGGATTCGAGGATTCGTAACCGCTTCCGATTGAAAAAAAACCACGAATCCAGTTGCAGCCCACCTGGCGTGTGACTGCGTACCTCTGTTTTTGGCGCCTCCATAGCTCCCACTCAGTCTCACTGCACTTCTTTCTTCTCTTCCAGTTGTAGATCTCCCACTGGGCCAACTTCCCCATGGTTCTGAGTGGTGGTTGTTTGCCTCATAGTTGGTAGTTTCAATGATGCTGTGAGAGAGCAGCACGCACAGGTCCACTCCCTATGCCGCCATCTTCCCAACACCCATTTTTGATAAAAACTCTCAGCAAGGCGGGAGTAGAAGGATCATACCTCAACATAATAAAAGCCATATATGACAGGCCCACAGCCAACATCATACTCAATGGACAAAAATTAACACCATTTCCCCTAAGAACAGGAACAAGACAGGGATGCCCCCTCTCACCACTCCTGTTCAACATAGTACTGGAAGTATTAGCCATTGCAATTAGGCAAGAAGAAGAAATAAAAGGCATCCAAATTGGAAAAGAGGAAGTAAAACTGTCCTTATTTGCAGATGACATGATATTATACATACAAAACCCTAGAGACTCCATCAAAAAGCTACTAGACTTAATACATGAATTTGGCAATCCAGCAGGATACAAAATTAACCCCAAGAAATCAGGCATTTCTATACACTAATAGTGAACTTTCAGAAAGAGAGATTATAAAAACAATCCCGTTTACCATCGCACCAAAAAAATTAAGCTACCTAGGAATAAACTTAACTAAAGAGGTAAAAGACCTCTACTCAGAAAACTACAGGACGTTGAAAAAAGAGATAGAGGAAGACATAAACAGATGGAAGAACATACCGTGTTCATGGATTGGTAGAATCAACATCATTAAAATGTCCATACTACCCAAAGCATTCTATAAATTCAACACACTTCCCATTAAAATACCAACGGCATACTTCACAGATCTAGAACGAACTTTCCAAAAATTCATCTGGAATAAAAAAAGACCCCGAATAGCTACAGCAATCCTGAGAAAGAACAAAGTAGGTGGGATCTCAATACCAGATATAAAGATGTACTACAAAGCCACTGTTCTCAAAACTGCCTGGTACTGGCACAAGAACAGACATATAGATCAATGGAATAAAATAGAGAGCCCAGAAATCGACCCGAAACAATATACTCAATTAATATTTGACAAAGGAGGCAAGAACATATAATGGAGCCAAGATAGTATCTACACTAATAAAAGAGAAAAATGGTAATTGGCGTACGACGATACCCTTTTCATTGGCTGATCAGGGCTATATGCAAATTAACTGCCAACTATGATTGGCAGTTAACTGCCAACTAAGATTGGCAGTTAACTGCCAACAAGATGGCGGTTAATTTGCATATGTAGGCACAATGCAGGGAGGTGAAAGGGAAAGCAGGAAGAAGCCCCCTGCCACTGACAGTGATCGGAAACCCAGGGGGGAGCTAAGAGCTGGGAGGCAGGGCAAAGGCGGCCCTGGGGCCGCCTTTGCCCTGCCCCCCACCATGATCGGAGAATCAGGCACCTTTGCCGCCCTGGCCAGTGATAGGAGGAAGTAGGGGTGGAGCCAGTGATGGGAGCTGGGCACGGTTGAAGCTGGCAGTCCCGGGAGCTAGGGGTCCCTTGACTGGGCCTAAAGCGGAGCCCACGATCGCAGGGCCGCTGCAGCTGTGGGTTCCCGATGCCCGAGCCGGACGCCTCAGCCAGAGGCGTTAGGCCTGGGCAGGGGCGGAGCCTGCAACTTCAGGGAGCTGGGGGTCCCCTGCCCAGGCCTGACACCTCTGCCGGAGGCCTCAGGCCTGGGCAAGGGGCCGATCCGGTGATTGGTGATCGGAGGGTGATGAGGGTCAACTCCTCTGGCCGAGGCATCAGGCCTGGGTGGGGGGCTGAACCGGGGATTGGGGGGATATGATGGTCCCCTTGCCCAGGCCTGAAGCCTGGGTCAGAGGGGTCAGGCTTGGGAGGGGGGTGGAGCAAGCGATCAGAGGGAGATGGGGGTCCCCTGCCCAGGCATGATTCCTGGGCCAGAGGCCTCAGGCCTGGGTGGGGGCCAGAGCCAGTGATCGGGGGGAGATGGGGTTCCCCTGTCCAAGCCTGACACCTCTGGCGGAGGCGTCAGGCCGGGGCAAGGGGGCTATCCTGCGATTGGAGGGTGATGGGGGTCAACGCCTGAGGGCTCCGAGTATGTGAGAGGGGGCAGGCTGGGCTGAGGGACACCCCCCCCCCCACATACACCCAGTGTATGAATTTCGTGCACCGGGCCCCTAGTCTTCAATAAATGGTGTTGGGAAAATTGGACAGATACATGCAAGAAAATGAAACTAGACCACCAACTTACACCATACACAAAAATAAATTCAAAATGGATAAAGGACTTAAATGTATGACAGGAAACCATAAAAATTCTAGAAGAATCCAAAGGCAACAAAATCTCAGACATATCCCGAAGCAATTTCTTCACTGATACAGCTCCTAGGGCACTTGAAACTAAAGAGAAAATGAACAAATGGGACTACATCAAAATAAAAAGCTTCTGCACAGCAAAAGAAACCATCAACAAAACAACGAGAAAACCCACTGCGTGGGAGAACATATTTGCCAATGTCATATCTGATAAGGGTTCAATCTTCAACATTTATAGGAAACTCATACAACTTAACAAAAGGAAGATAAACAATCCAATAAAAAAATGGGCAAAAGACCTAAATAGACACCTTTCAGAAGAGGACATTCAGAAAGGCAAGAGACATATGAAAAAATGCTCAAAGTCACTAATCATCCGAGAGATGCAAATCAAAACAACAATGAGGTACCATCTCACACCTGTCAGACTGGCTATCATCAACAAATCAACAAACGATAAGTGGTGGAGAGGAATTGGAGAAAAAGGAACACTTGTGCACTGCTGGTGGGAATGCAGACTGGTGCAGCCACTATGGAAGACAGTATGGAGTTTCCTCAAAAAGTTAAAAATGGAACTCCCATTTGACCCAGTGATCCCACTTCTAGGAATATATCCCAAGAAACCAGAAACACCAATCAGAAAGGATATATGCACCCCTATGTTCATAGCAGCACAATTCACCATAGCTAAGATCTGGAAACAGCCTAAGTGCCCATCAGCAGATGAATGGATTAGAAAACTGTGGTACATCTAAATGATGGAATACTATGCTGCTGTCAAAAAGAAGGAACTCTTACCATTTGCAATGGCATGGATGGAACTGGAGAGCATTATGCTGAGTGAACTAAGCCAGTCAATGAAGGAAAAATACCACATGCTCTCACTCATTCATGGATAATAGAGACCATTATAAACTTTTGAACGATAATAGATACAGAGGCAGAGCTGCCTCAAACAGATTGTCAAACTGCAGCAGGAAGGCCGGGGAGGGTTGGGGGGCAGGAGGGGGAGGGTAAGAGATCAACCAAAGGATTTGTATGCATGCATATAAGCATAACCAATGGACATAAGACCCTGGGGGGTAGGGGAGGCCAGGGGATTTTCAAGGGCGGGGGAAAAGAAGGTCACATATGTAATACCCTTTGTAATACTTTAAGCAATTAAAAAAATGTAATTGAATAAAAGAGAAATATGCAAATTGACTGCACCTCCGACACACCCACCAGCCACACCCACTGACCATGCCCACCAGCCAGTCAGGAGCGAATATGCAAATTAACCCAAATAGGATGGCACTTAATTTGCATACTAGGCACTAGTGGCCTGGGTCCGGGAAACATCATAGGGCACCCAGGTCACTCCGAGGTAGGCCCTATGAGGGCCCTGAGCAGCTTAGGAAGGGCCTGAGCCAGGGGGCTCCTGCCCAGGCCTAAGGCTCGGCCAGAGGCTTGAGGCCTGGGCAGCGGCAGAGCTGGTGATTGCCCTGGGCTGGGGGTCTCCTGCCCAGGACTAATGCCCAGGCCAGAGTCCTGAGGCCTGGGCAGGCGATCAGAGTGGGCTGGGGGTCCCCTGCCCTAGCCTAACACCCCTGTGGCCTGAGCAGGGGCGGAGCCTGCGATTGGAGCTGGCTGGGGGTCTTCTGCCCAGGCCTAACGCCCTGGCCAGAGGCCTGAGGCCTGGGCAGGTGATCGGAGTGGACTGGGGGTCCCCTGCCCAGGCCTAATGCCCCTCTGGCCTGGGCAGGGTTGGAGCCTGCCATAGGAGCTGGCTGGGGGTTCCCTACCCAGGCCTAACTCCCCTGTGGCCTGGGCAGGGGTGGAGCCTGCGATCGGAGCTGGCTGGGGGTCTCCTACCCAGGCCTAATGCCCCAGCCAGAGGCCTGAGGCCTGGGCAGGGGCGGAGTCTTGTGCTCACATGGGGCTGGGGGGTCCCCTGCCCAAGCCTAATGCCCAGGCCAGAGACCTGAGGCCTGGGGAGGGGCGGAGCCAGCTATTGCACCAGGCTGGGGGTCCCCTGTCCAGGCCTAACGCCCTGGCCAGAGTCCTGAGGCCTGAGGCCTGGGCAGGTGATTGGAGCGGGCTGCGGGTCCCCTGCCCTGGCCTAGCACCCCTCTGGCCTGGGCTGGGGCGGAGCCGGTGATCACATGGGGCTGGGGGGTCCCCTGCCCAAGCCTAATGCCCAGGCCAGAGGCCTGAGGCCTGGGCAGGGCCGGAGTCGGCAATTGCACGAGGCTGGGGGTCCCCTGTCCAGGCCTAACGCCCCGGCCAGAGGCCTGAGGCCTGGGCAGGTGATCGGAGTGGGCTGGCGGTCCCCTGCCCAGGCCTAATGCCCCTCTGGCCTGGACAGGGGTGGAGCCTGCAATCAGAGCGGGCAGGGGCGGAGCCAGCGATCACACAGGGCTGGGTCCCCTATCCAGCCCTAACACCCCAGCCAGAGGCCAGAGGCCTGGGCAGGGGTGGAACCAGTGATTGGAGCAGGCTGGGGGTCCCCTGCCCAGGCCTAATGCCAGGCCAGAGGCCTTAGGCCTGGTCAGGGGCCGAGATGGGGATGGGTGTAAACTACAGAGGAAACACCCTTTTTGTCTGCTCATTGGCTAAGCTCCCTGTATGCCACTGTTAATATTCTTAGTAACTTGGATAATAAGAATCCAAGAAGGTGATGTAGGGTTTTTCCACCTCACTCCTGGAGAAAAAAAACAAAGGTCTACTGCTGGTGGGGCTAAGAAATGTCATATCCTGCCCTAGCCGGTTTGGCTCAGTGGATAATGCCTAGGCCTGCCCACCACAGGGTCTGGGTTCAATTCTGACCAAGGGCATGTACCTAGGTTGCAGGGTCCTCGCTGACTGGGGCCCAGGTCAGGGCTCATGCAGGAGGCAACCAATCAAAGTGTTCCTCTCACTTTGATGTTTCTCTCTGTCTTTCCCTTTCTCTTCCACATTCTCTAAAAATCAATGGAAACAAATCCTCAGGTGAGGATAAAAAAAATAATAAAGAAATGTCATATCCTATGAAAGACACATCTTGAAAATGCCTAAAGAAAGTTGTTATTTTTTCATGGTGAAGGGACTGGAGTCCGTGTTGATGAAAACACCTTGGTGGCTGTGGTGACTGGCAGTGGCTGCCGCATCGGGGTGATGGGGCTGGTGCCTTCCCCTGATCAGCCCGGTCACCTCCCACAAAGGGAGGCTAGACTGCGGCTTAGGCCCGCTCCCCAAGGGGAGCAGGGACCGGGCCTAAGCCGTCAGTAGGTCATCCCCTGAGGGCTCCCAGTATGTGACAGGGGGCAGGCTGGGCTGAGGGGCCAACCCCCCCCAGTGGACAAATTTCGTGCACTGGGCCCCTAGTTTTCTAATATTTGCACAGGAGTATGATTTGTGATAAAAGGCTTTATTTGCCTGGAGTTACATTCCTTAGGTTGTAGCGCCCCATGTCCCTTAAACCAGTCCTAAAGAAGGTGCAGCTGGAGGTCCAGCAGAGCCAAAAGGAGGGCTAGTGTCCAGAGCTTCTGTTCCATATTGCAGCTGGGCCCAGTTCAGCATCAGGCTAAAGTCCATTAGTCCAGCAGTTGCCAACCGGTGGTCCACGGACCACTGGTGCTCCATGAGGTCTGAAAGGTTGGTGGCTGCTGATATAGTCCATTGTGTGGAGCCCACATGGCCATGAGCCTAGTGGGTGAATGCAGGGGAATGTGGCCCCTGTAACAGGACTTAGGCACAAACAACAAGTGAGTCAGGGAACCAAGAGCCAAGAGAGGGAGTTCCCTTTTTCTAGGAGTTTAAATATTTAGGTTTCACGCCCTTGCAGTGGCCATGCCTGTTTTGGCCACTGACTTGTTTCCAGTCTGAGACTTTACTGGGCATGCATTGAAACTGTTTTTGTCCAGTCCCCACCTCCACCACCACCCCCCATTGATCAGCTGGGAAAAGACTTGGAGAGTGTTAACTTAGCAAAGCTGTATAAATGGCATGTGTGTATTATCTAGTCTTCCCTTTATTCCTTTCCTGCTAAGTAATAACCACATTATTACTTTAGGTATCATTAGGTGTCTCTCATTCATTACTGATTGATTTAGAGAAACTCCATAAACAAGAAATTCATTTAGTAAGATACAAACAGAAATCCCACTTAAATAAAATGAAGTTGCCACTGTTATATCTACTTCCCCCCTCTGTCATCAACAGAAATGCCAAATTCTTTTCCCAATCTAGTGACCGAGTTCAGGCTCTGGGATTAATCCGGCTTCATATTAGATTCTACCACTATTGGCTATGTGATCTTTGTTAAATTACTTAGCTCCTCTGTGCCTCAGTTTCTTCTATAAAATAATAATGCTTTCTTCCTCATAGAGTTGTTGTCAGCCTTAAGTGTGGTAATACATATAAAACACTTCCTACACTCTTGATATAATAACATACCTTAATCAGAACAGCACCATCATTTTAATGGGAATAGTATAGTCACAACCTAATTTACTAATCATTTTTTAGACATTAATTAGCTGCCAGTCAACTGCATATCTAAACAGGTTTACTTTATGCATTGTTATTGTGGGGGTGGAAAAATAATTTTCCTCCTACCTTACTAAATTCTTCTGGTTGGATTAATAATCAAATTTGAATGAGTCAGATTAGCAGGAAAAAATGATGAAGTTTATTATATGCCTACGCACTGGGGTGCCAGAAGAATATAAGACCTGGGGCTACATCTGGCTGTTGAGGCGTATATGCCATTCTGGACTTAAACAGAGGGAGTCAGGGATCATGGACTTCAAAGAGAAAGTAGGCAATTCACAGGTAGATGAGAAAGAGCAACGATGTGGTAAACAAATTCTTGCTGGGCCATTCTGGAACAGTGCAGATACAGAGGAGCCACTAACAGACATTGCTTGGCTTCTCCCTGTCTGCCACACTTAGTTCATATGTGCTAAGGTGAATTTGCAAAGGTTACCTTTTTGGAGCAGGTTTTTCCATCTGAATTCCTTTAAGCAGGTAAGGGGCAGGTAAAAACAGCTGCAAAACCTTATTTGAGTTGGTTGGATTTTAATTTTTTTCAGCTCAAAATAATCTGCATGCCAGAGTGGCACATTCTGAGGAGACTCATTCTGGACCCCTACATTATCTTCTCCTATCAAAACAAATTCTTTAACAGACCATACAGACTCCTTCTGATGAAGAGGGGATGGTAAATCTAAAATGGAAAAATATTAGAAATGATGCAAAACTGAGCTTTCATAGTAGAATAATATATGTGGCAATGTGAACTAAGTAATCTTATTAATTACCAAAATCTCTAACTTCTGCTGTTTTGCTTTTAGTCATTCTATTCTGTGACATTTTGAGTAGAACATGTTATTTATTACTAGAGGCCCAGTGCACAAAAATTTGTGCACTCGGGGGGGGGGGGTCCCTCAGCCCGGCCTGTGCCCTCTCGCAGTCTGGGACCAATCAGGAGATAACGACCTGCTGGCTTAGGCCTGCTCCCAGGTGGCAGAGAGCAGGTCCAATCCCTAGGTGCAGCCCCTGGTCGGGCTCAGAGCAGGGCTGATTGGGGAGTTGGGGCGCTGCCCCCTGTCATGCACAGAGCAGGGAGGATCCGGAGGTTGGGACGCCGCACCCTGTCACATTCAGAGCAGGGCCGATGGGGAGGTTATGGCTCTACCCCGTCACACACAGAGCAGGGCCGATCAGGGGGTTGGGGCTCCGCAGCCTGTCACACACAGAGCCGCAGGGCGATCAGGGGGTTGGGGAGCTCCCCCCTATCAGGCACAGAGCAGGGCTGGTCAGGGGGTTGGGACGCCTTCCCCTGTCACGAACAGAGCAGGGTGGATAGGGAGGTTGTGGCCCTGCCCCTTGTCACACACAGAGCCGCAGGGTGATCAGGGGGTTTGGGCACTGCCCCCGTCACGCTGATCCCGGTGCTGGGAGGCCTCACGGCTCCCCTGATCCTGGTGCTGGGAGGCATATTACCCTTTTACTATATAGGATAGAGGCCTGGTGCACGGGTGGGGGCCGGCTGGTTTGCCCTGCAGGGTGTCCTGGATCAGGGTGGGGGTCCCCACTGGAGTGCCTGGCCAGCCTGGATGAGGGGATGATGGCTGTTTGCAGCTGGTCACATACCCTTCAGGGTGGGAGTCCCCACTGGGGTGCCTGGCCAGTCTGGGTGAGTGGCTGAGGGCTGTTTTCAGGCTGGCGGGTGACTGAAGCTCCCAACCGCTCCTTTTTTTCTTTTTTTTATTTATTCTAGGCCAGCTTTAGCTCTGAGGCTTGGCTCCAGCTCTTAGACCTCCGCTGCTAAAAGCAGGTATCTGGTTTGTTTGGGTTCTATAATCAAAACACTGTTTCAACTGCAGCTCTGAGATCCCGGCTGGCTGAAAGCAGGTTTCTGGGGTTTTGTTTAGCTTCTATATTTGTAACAATGTTTCAAACTGCAAACTCAGAGGCTGGCAGCGGCAGGCGGGGAACGTTGGAGTCCTCTGTCACTGAAGCAAGCAAGCCTCATATTCACTTCAAGCTGCCTGGCTGCCAGCCACCATCTTCGCTGGCAGTTAATTTGCATATCACCCTGATTAGCCAATGGGAAGGGTATCGGACATATGGCTAATTACCATGTTTCTCTTTAATTAGATAGGATTATTTTCGTGTTAATCACATTTCCGCTCTAAAATATGGAATTGAAAAATTTTCTGCATTTGTAAGTATAATTTTTTTAATAACCAGGGGACAAAACTCTTTGCAGGGCAATGTGGCTCCAATTTGGTAGGGCAAGTCAATGAAAAAAAGAATTATTTGTTCACTAAATTCTGCCCTACAGTAAACTTTTCAAAAACTTCGCAATTGTGTTGTTAGGTTATCTACGTAAACATTCAATACCATAGTGTGTAATTACAGGGAAACCAGAAAATATGTTCTTTTACCAACACTTTGACTGTAGTGTGTGTGATGTAGCTAGAAATAGAGCAAGAGGTTGACAAAGATTGATGCATCTTCCACAATTCCCTGTGGCATGCATTTGGTTCCCTCCCCCCAAAGGCTAGCGACATCTATCCTTTGCCAGCTGCTGTTCAGTTGTCTGGGTTATTTTGGGTGGCAGTGGGTTCATTCCTGTGGGGAAACGGCTGTATATGTCTGCTTTTTAAAATGTCCTGTTCAAATGTGTTATGAAAAATTGGGGAGTGGAAATCATACTCTTTCTGACACAGTTTATGTTTGAGTCCTGGGGAATTGGCCAGGTTGTAAACTTCAGAAGCCTCTGGAACATAGTACAGAAACCAATTGTACATTAATTTTAAATATCTACTGTAAAGGGGGTTTCAGAGCAGCTTAGTGAGCAAGGGAATGCTGTGGACACTGCATTAAAAATTCTGTGACATTTGGATCTTCAGATATCCTATGTGCAAGGGGAAATTGGGGGGTGCAAGTGAAATAATAGGTGATACAATCAATTGGATTGGTAGCTTATTTTTTATCAATAGGTTGGATGGAAACATGAAAACCTGCTTGCTAGATTTAAGTGGGTCATAAAGATGAAGGCAATGGATCCAGAATCAAGATACAAAAAGAGCCTGGCCGACTGGTCCTATGGGTTGAAATGATGGAATTTAATAAGGATACATTGGAAAGTCTATACTTAGGAAAGGCAATTTATTACTGATTGGCTGAATAGTCATTCATACTTTTATGCGATTGGTTCCTTTACTACCTGTGTAACATTTGGCAAGTTACTTAAACCTGTTTGAGTCTCAGTATCCTCATCTGTTAATATATTCTCATGGTAAAAAACAGATCCAATAATGCAAAGGAACCTAAAATGAAAATTAATCTCACAGGCCCCCAGTTCCTCAAGCCCTTTCTCCTGACATTAAAAAAACCCACATTCTTCGAGAGAGCGTGTGTGTGTGGGTGTACAAACCTTTTTAAAAAACACATAATATGTTCACTATTTTCCCTGCTGACTTTTTCACTTAATTTATCTTGTAGGTAATTACATGTTAGCACATATATAACCACGTTATTTTCCCTGTGATTTGCTTTATATATCTAGTTTATAGATTCAAAGCACAGATTCTGAAATCACACTACCTGGGTTAAATTCCCAGCTGTGTGACCTTGGGCAAGTTACTTAACTTCTGTGTGCCTACATGTTGACTTATCCATTAGTCACAGTAGGCACAGTGCCTAGGACCTGTTATATTTTTAGGAGCACATGAAAATGTTTTAAGTTTAATTTCTTTTAAAATCAGAAGAAAACATGACTATAAGTCTAATTAATATGTAATAATGAATCCATCTTGGATTGTATTAATCTTTATATGCCAAAGCAGTTATAAAATATCACTTTCAATGTATGTATATATATGTGTGTGTGTGTATGTGTATATATTTATATATTTAAAATATATTTTTATTGATTTTTACAGAGAGGAAAGGAGAGGGATAGAGAGTTAGAAACATAGATGAGAGAAACATCTATCAGCTGCCTCCAGCACACCCCCTACTGAGGATGTGCCCACAACCAAGGTACATGCCCTTGACTGGAATTGAACCTGGTTCCCTTCAGTCTGCAGGCCGATGCTCTAGCCACTGAGCCAAACCAGTCAAGGCTCACTTTCAGTATTTTTTATGGTGGAAGGGTCCCACAATGGACCAAAGTGCCCAGGGCCCACAGAAGTCATAAGGTGCCAGGTGTGCCAGGGGTTCATTTGTGAAATGGATATAACAGTAGTGCCTACATCATAGGGTGTGAAAAATACCTGAGTTGATATTTGCAAAGCTGATAGAGTTTGGCAGTACCAATTTCAACATGTTTGTTAAGTAAATAAATTTTTAAAAATAGGTACATTTTTAAATGGCTCAGTGGTTGAGTGTTGACCTATGAACCAGGAGGCCACAGTTCAATTCTGAGTCAGGGCACATGCCTGGGTGGCAGACTCGATCCCCAGTATGTGGGGCATGTAGGAGGCAGCCAATCAATGATTATATCTCATCATTGATGTTTCTCTCTCTCTCCCTTCCTCTCTGAAATAAATAAAAATATATTTTAAAAAATATATAAAAATAGGTAAATCACTTATACTGTATAGTAAAAAAAATTCTAGTACTGAAAAGGAATACAATGATACCACTTGTATAATCACATAGATCTTTTATTTATTTAAACTGTCTCCTATATGATGGGCATTCAGTTGTTTCCAATCCTTGCTATTACAAACAATACTGTAATAAATACTCCTATACATGTGTCATTTTACAAATGTGGGAGTTTAACAGTAGGATCAATTATCTGAAATATAATTGCTGGGTCAATTATTTTAAATCTTGATATATATTGCTAAATTACCTCCATACTAGTTGTACCAGTTTACATTCCTATCAGAAATGTAAGAGGGTGTCTGTTTTCCCAAACCCTCATCAAGCATAGTGTTACCAAACTTTTAGACCTTTGAAAATTTTATAGGTGAAAATGGTATCTCATTGTAAATGAGCATCTCTTTCATTAGGGGTGAGTTTCAGTAACTTTGACATGCTAAAAGCAGTTTTCTTTTTTGTGAATTGTTTGTTCATATCCTGTGCCTATTTTTATATTGGTCATTTTCTTTTTTTGATTTGTAGGAGTTTTATTATATGTTAAGGAAACTAGTGCTATGACTTGTCCTTCAAAAAAAATATATATATATATTTTATTATTGGTAGTATTATAGATGTCTTGTCTGTTGACTTTGCTTGTAGTGTTTTTTCCATGCAGACTTAAAAATTTTTATGCATTCAAGTTTGTCAGTATTTTCTTTATGGCTTCTGGATTTTATGCCCTGTTTAGAAATTCTTTTCTCACATTGGGAATATATATTTAAAATTCCCACAGTATTTATTTATTTTTTAAAATATACTTTTATTGATTTTAGAGAGGAATGAAGAGGGAGAGATAGATAGAAACATCAATGATGAGAGAGAATCACTGATTGGCTGCCTCTTGCACACCCCACACTGGGGATGGAGCCTGCAACCCGGGCATGTGCCCTGGACCAGAATCGAACCTGGGACCCTTTAGTCCGCAGGCTGACACTCTATCCACTGAGCCAAACCAGCTAGGGCTTCACATGTTATTTTATATGATTAGAAAAAAGTTTAAACTGATCTATCTAGAATTATTCTGAGGTAAGGAGCATTATTCATTGTAGAAATTTTAATTTTAAAAAACATATTTTTGTTGATTTCAGAGAGGAAGGGAGAGGGAGAGAAAGATAGAAACATCAATGGTCAGAATCATTGATCAG
The DNA here is from genome assembly GCF_963259705.1 of Myotis daubentonii. Taxonomy (NCBI): domain Eukaryota; kingdom Metazoa; phylum Chordata; class Mammalia; order Chiroptera; family Vespertilionidae; genus Myotis; species Myotis daubentonii. Next base: position 41,572,616 of record NC_081861.1, read on the forward strand.
CTGCCTCCTGCATGCACCCCATGGGGAACCGAGCCTGCAACCCGGGCATGCGCCCTTGACAGGAATCGAACTCGGGACACTTCAGTCCACAGGCCAATGCTCTAACCACCAAGCAAAACCAGCTAGGCCAGAACATTTTAATTTTTAATGTAGTCAAATAAAACAAATTTTTCCTTATGGGCTTTTTAATATTATCTTTTTTTAAACGGACCTTTCTTATCCCAAGGTAATAAACATCCAGCTGATTTTTTCTAATATGTTTTAGTTTCTTAAAAACTAATCCCATCTGGAATTTATTTTGGTGCAAAGAATGTGGTAGGGATCTAGTGTATGTCTAACCAGTTGTCGCTACACCATTTGTTGAATACAACCGTTTCCTCCACTGATTTGAAATATGGCTTTTATTCCTACACCAAAGTCCTATATATATATTTAGCTCTATTTCTGGACTGTATTCTGTTCTGTTGCTATGTTGGTCTGTCTGTTTATGCATCAGTATTAAGCTGTTTTGAATACCATAATGTGAAGCAAATATATATCTTATCCCTAATTTATTTAAGGGTATTTTAAATCAGCAATGGATATTGAATTTTGTCAAATAACTTTTCAGCATCTGTGAAAACCATATTATTTTTCCTTGATCTGTTAATATAGTGAATTATTTTAATGGATTTCTAATGTTAAAAAAATTTTCTCCCAGAAATAAAACCACTTCGTCATTAGTGTATTATATTCTTCCAATGGGCTTTCTAATTGTATTTGTTTATAGTTTGTATAGGATTTTTGCATTGATATTCATAAATGAGATTGAACTATAGCTGTGAAATTTGAAGGAGATGATTAGAATTTTTCTCTGTGCTATGAAACAGGTGAAATACATTGGAGTTATTCAGTACTTTCAGATTTGGTTACATTTATCTGAAATTTCTGGGTCTCATATATTGTGGGAGGCACTCTTTGACATTTTCAGTTTCTATAATAGTAATTGATTGTTTATTTTCATCTTCTTGGGTTAATTTTGTTGATTCACATTTTCCTAGGAAATAACCAGGTTTTCAAATTTATTTGTATAGAGTTTAGTAAATTATTGTACAATAATTCTTTTGATTTCATCTGTTTAGGTTTACTTCTCTATTTTCAATTTTGTGATTTTCTTTATTTCTACAAAATGAGTTTAAAAAAAACAGCTTTCATGCGATATAATTCACAAATATACAATTTCCCATTTAAAGTGAATACTTTAATGGTTTTAGTATGTTCACAGAGATGTACAGTCAGCACCACACTTTTTAGGACACATTCTATGCCATTAGAATAAACCTTATAGCCATTCTATACTATTAGAATAAACCTTATAGCCATTAGCAGCCTAATTTTCCTTCAAGGCAACCAGGCTTAGCCAACCACTAATCTCTTTATGTCTGTATAGACCTGCCTATTTTGGACATTTCATATAAATGGAATTATACAATATGTGGCCTTCTGTGACTGGCTTCATTTACTTAGCATACATTTTCAAGGGTCATCCATGTTGTTATAATTTTTTTCTTTTCTTTTCTTTTCTTTTCTTTTCTTTTCTTTTCTTTTCTTTTCTTTTCTTTTCTTTTCTTTTCTTTTCTTTATTTAAAAAAATATTTCTATTGCTCTTTAGAGAGAAAGGAAGGGAGAGAGGAGAGAGAAACATCAATGTAAGAGCAGAACATGGATCGTATGTCCCCTACTCAGGATTGAGCCTGCAACAACGACATGTGCCCTGACCAGGAATCGAATCAGCAACCTTCTGGTGCGTGGGATGACACCCAACCGAGCCCCACCAGCCAGGGCAAAGTTATTTTTTTTTAAGAACATTTATTCTTTATTTTTGTTGTTGTTAATCCTCACCGAGGATTTTTTTTCCTTTGATTTTTTAGAAAGAGTGGAAGGGAAGGGGAGAGACAGAGAGTGAGAAACACTGATGTGAGAGAGACACATTGACTGACTGCCTCCTGCGTGTGCCCAGACCAAGACCGGGGATTGAGCCTGTAACCAAGGTATTTGTCCTTGACCAAAATTGAAGCCAGGACCCTTCAGTCCAAGGGCTGACACTCTATCCACTGAGCCAAACCAGCTAGGATATAAGTTTTAAAATGTAGATCTAAAGTTGTTTCTATAATGTCCCTTATCAGTATACCATCTGCATCAGTCAGCTAGGGCTATCATAACAAAATACCGTGACTGGGTGGCATTTTTAACAACAGAAATTTATTTTCTCACAAATCTGAACTAGAAGTCCAAGATCAAGATGTAAGTAGAGTTGTTTTTTCCCTCAGGCATCTCTTTAGCTTGGAGATGGCTGTCTTCTTACTGTGTCCTATCATATGGTTTGTGTTGTCTAAATGGCTCTGTGTCTGTGTCTTAATATCTTCTTATGAAACCAGTCACATTGGATTATGGCCTACCCTAATGACCTCATTTTAATTTAAATAGCTCTTTAATGACCTTGTCTCCAAATACAGTCATATACTGAAGTACTGGGGATTAGGGCTTCATAATAAGAGTTTTGACAGGATACAATTTAGTCCATAACACCATGTTAAAGAAAAAAAAAATCAAACTTGTATAGCCTAGTCTGTTTCTATATATATTTTTGTTCAGTTACACTCAGTCAAAATGCTCAATGGAGTTTGTGTGTATGTGTGTGTGTGTGTGTGTATGTGTGTGTTTGTGTGTATGCAAAATCCCAGTCTGATCGTTCAATTACATCTAAATTTTAAATGATTTTTTTCTGATTACAAAATTAACATATGTACACTATACAAGATTCAAATGCTACAGAAATACATGAACTGAAAAGTGAAGTCTTCCATAATTGCCACAATCAACAGGTCAACAGTGTATTTACAGCTTACTCCTCGAATTTTTCTTCCTTACATAGCGATATTAACAATGGAAAAGGAATCATATTCAACATTAAAATATTATAGCATATTCTTTTCTGTTAATATGTCATGCACATCTTTCTATGGTGCATGGATTTGTACACCAGTGGGGTCCCTCGGCCTGGCCTGAGCCCTCTCACAATCCAGGACCCCTTTGGAGGATGTAGGACTGCTGGTTTCGGCCCAATCCCTGCAGACCAGGCCGAGGGACCCCACCAGTGCACGTGAACCAGGCCTCTAGTATGCATATAAGATCTTTGGTTAATTTCTTCCTGATTTCGCCCCTCCCCCTTCCCTCTGAGATTCATCAGTCTGTTCCATGTTTCCCTGTCTGTGTGTTGAGCATCTGCCCCCTGGTGGTCAGTGCGTGTCATAGCTACCGGTCGAACGGTCACTTAGGCTTTTATATATAGACTAGAGGCCCAGTGCATGAAATTTGTGCAGTGGGGGGGGGGGCTGTCCTTCAGCCCAGCCTGCACCCTCTCCAATCTGGGACCCCTCAAGGGGTGTCGACTACGCACTGGGATCGGGCCTAAACGGGCAGTCGGACATCCCTCTCACAATCCAGAACTGCTGGCTCCCAATTGCTTGCCTGCCTGCCTGCCTGCCTGCCTGATTGCCCCTAACCGCTTCTGCCTGCCAGCCTGATTGACACATAACTGTTCCCCTGCTGGCCTGATTGCCCCCAAATGCCCTCCCCTGCCTGCCCAATCGCCCACAACTGCCCTCCCCTACGGGGCATCTTTTGGTGGCCATCTTGTGTCCACATGGGGGCAGCCATCTTGTGTGTTGGAGTGACGGTCAATTTGCATACTGGTTGTGACTAATTAGCATATCAGGGCTAATTAGCATATCCCTCTCTTATTGTGTTGGAGTGATGGTCAATTTGCATACTGGTTGTGACTAATTAGCATAACAGGGCTAATTAGCATACTCCTCTTATTGTGTTGGAGTGATGGTAAATTTGCATACTGCTCATGACTAATTAGCATATCCAGTCACGACTGTTAGGGCATCATGACCAATTTGCATATTGCCCTTTTATTAGCATAGATGTATAGCAACTGTTGTGTATATATACCATGATTTATTTAAATACCACCCTATTGATGAACATTTAAATTGTTACCAACCTTTAGTTGCTGCAAAAACACCACAAACAATCCTATATAATAAAAGCATAATATGCAAATTGGCCAAATGGCAGAACAACCGGTTGCTGTGATGTGCACTGACCACCAGGGGGAAGATGCTCAATGCAGGAGCTGTCCCCAGCCTGCAGGCTCCAGGCCAGCCAAGGTGGGTGCCAGTGGGGCCCCCAAACTCCTCTGCTGGTTGCCCCACAGAGGGAGGCGACCTGTGGTGGTGGGGAGTGGGGCAGGCAAGTGGGTGGCACCAGGCTTGCCAAGGCAGGTGCCAGCAGGAACATCCCCTTTCCACAATCATCCTGCCAGTCTCCCCAAAGATTGGCCCTGATCGCTGGCCAGGCCTAGGGACCCTACCCATGCATGAATTTCATGCATTGGGCCTCTAGTACTACAATAAATATCTATTGCATTCATCTTTGTGCTCATGGGATTCTGTAGAATGATTTCCTAGAATTTGAAAAGCTATAGTCAGGGGTTATAAACATTTATAATTTTAACAAATGCTGCCAAATTTCACAGTAGTTTTTTCTTGTTGTTAATTCTCACCTGAGGATAATTTTCCCATTGATTTTTTGAGAGATTGGAAGGGAGGCTGGGAGGGGAAAAGAGAGAGAGAGAAATATAGATATAAGAGAGACATTTTGATTGGTTGCCTCCCACACACACCCCAACCAGGGCCTTGGATCCTGCAACCCAGGTATGTGCCCTGGACCTGGGATCAAACCCGAGACCCTTCTTTGGTGCATGGGCTGATGCTCCATCCACTGAGACACACTTGCCAGGACCACAATAGGTTTTTTAAATTATTTTTATAATTAATTTATAGAGAGAGGAAGGGAGAGACAGTTAGAAACATTAATGAGAGAGACGCATCAATATTGATCAGCTGCCTCCTGCCTCCCCCTATTGGAGATTGATCTGGAAACCTGGGCATGTGCCCTGACCAGGAATCCAACAAATGACCTCAAGGTGCATGGGTCAATGCTCAACCACTGAGCAATACTGGCCTGGCACACAGTTTTTAACTTGGAGGCAGTTCCTGCAGAGGTGGATCATGTTGGCAGAGACTACTTTTACTCCAGGTGATTCAAGAAGTTGTTTAGAGGTCCATGGTAGACCCTATTCTGTCCTATCTTTTGTAGGGGTACATTTTGGGTGATTTTTATATACATTTTTGGGAAATACTAATCTAAAATTATCTTTTAGACTTTGGCCATTAGACTTTAAAAGAAATTTAATGAGTAATGCACTACCCATATTGGAAAAATCTATGTATTTGACATGCATTGTTTGATGCAAGTCCATTTTTCTTTTCTTTTTTGATCTTCTAAGAGGTACCATATGATTTATTTCTATCTCAACAATAGCATTATGAATTATGATTATGGCAGTTCTCCTTTTCCATTAACAATAATGAACTCACTCATGGGTACATTTTATAAAGCATGCTCACAATAATGTGCCACATAACACTGAAAGTGTACTTATCCTATGTTTCTGTTATTTACAATATATTTCTGTTCAAACTATGTTCACATAGAACAATGATTACATCTCAGAACTATGATTTCTGTTTGAAATTAGACATCACACACAACATGCATGCTATCCTAAATTCATTCATGATCTACAGTAAAGTTTTTATACTTGCAAATATATAATATTTATATTAAAATAAATGTAAATATACTTGCAATCCAATGTGCAATACATGATATCTGCCACTGGCGTTAGACACAGGCAGCATTATTTACAACAGCTAAAATCTGGAAACAGTCTAAGTGTCCATCAATAGATAAATGAATAAAAAAGCTGTGGTACATTTACACCATGGAATACTATGCACCTGCAAAGAAGAAGGACCTATTTATTACCCTTTGAGACAGCATGGAGAGGAAGGGAGAGAAATAGAGTTAGAAACATCGATGAGAGAGAAACATCCATCAGCTGCCTCCTGCATACCCCCAACCAGGGATGTACCCGCAACCAAGGTACATGCCCTTAACCGGAATCGAACCTGGGACCATGCAGTCCACAGGCCGACGCTCTATCCACTGAGCCAAACCGGTTAGGGCAGGACATGTTGCAATAATGGAAATACTGAGCGAGAATAGATCAGTGCACGAAAATAACTACATTTTGCATTGATTTGTTAGAAGCTCTGCCCATCATTTTGACATAATGTACTCTAACACTAAATTTTAGTGTGTTCTTTTCCTTTTGTTTTAGCTGTTGTTGCACTGAGATTTTCTTTTTGAAAAATATATTTCTATTGATTTCAGAGAGGAAGGGAGAGGAATAGAGAGATAGAAACATCAATGATGAGAGAGAATCATTGATCGGCTGCCTCTTGCATGTCCCACACTGGGGACTGAGCTTGCCAGTCAGGCATGTGCCCTGACTTGGAATCGAACCATGACCTCCTGTTTCATAGGTTGACACTCAGCCACTGAGCCACATCAGCTGGGTGCATTGATGTTTTCTAATAAAGACTAAAGTTGTGTACACCCTTGATTTCTTTTTTATTGTCCCTACTTAAAATAATATATTTTTGTTGCCTATCATAGTAATGCATGTTTATTGTGAAACAAAACAAAATAAAAAATAGCACTATATAACAGATAGTGGAAATAGGTTATAAACCTATATTTCAGAGACAATCTTTGTTTTGTTTTATTTGTTTTTGTCTTTATTGTTGAGAGTATTACATATGTCCTCCTCTTTTTCCCCTCCTTGCCCCCCACCACCCGTTCCCCACCCCACCCCAGGTCTTCACCACACTATTGCCTGTGTTCATGGGCAATGCATATATGCATATACGTTCTTTGGTTAATCTCTTTCCACCCCTGCCTTCCCACTGAGATTTGTCAGTTTGCTTCATGTTTCCATGCCTCTGGTTCTATTTTATTCATCAGTTTATTGTGTTTATTATATTCCACATATAAGTGAGATTACGTGATATTTGCCTTTCTCTGACTGGCTTATTTCACTCAGCATAATAATCTCTAGGTCCCTCCATGCTGTCTCAAAGGGTAATAAATAGATCCTTCTTCTTTGCAGGTGCATAGTATTCCATGGTGTAAATGTACCACAGCTTTTTTATTCATTTATCTATTGATGGACACTTGGACTGTTTCCAGATTTTAGCTGTTGTAAATAATGCTGCTATGAACATAGAGGTACATATATTCTTTCTGATTGGTGTTTCAAGATTCTTAGGATATGTTCCAAGAAGTGGGATCACTATGTCAAATGGCAGTTCCGTTTTTAGTTTTTTTAGGAAACTCTACACTGTTTTCCACAGTGGCTCTACTAGTCTACATTCCCGCTAGCAGTGTCCTAGGGTTCCTTTTTCTCCACATCTTTACCGGCACTTGTTGTTTGCTGATTTGTTGATGGTAGCCATTCTGGCAGGTGTGAGGTGGTACCTTTCCCTCCATTGGCCCCCCTCCTCTTTACCTCTGCCCTTAACCCAGGCATTCACCCCACTATTGTCTGTGTCTATGGGTTATGCGTATAAATTCTTTGGTTAATCTCTTTCTGCTCCCATCTTTCCCCTGAGAATACTCACTCTGCTGCATGCTTCTTTGTCTCTGGATCTATTTTGTCAGTTTATTTTGTTCATTAGATTCCACATATAATGAGATTATGTGATACTTGCCTTTCTCTTACAGACTTATTTCACTTATCATAATAATCTCCAGGTCCCTCCATGTTGTCTCAGAGGTTAAGAGATCCTTCTTTTTTACAGCTGCATAGTGTTCCATTGTGTAAATGTACCACAGCTTTTTAATATACTTATCTACTGATGGGCACTTGCACTGTTTCCAGACCATCACTCAAGATTTAGGTATAGTCCTCGCCAGTGTGGCTCTGATGGTTGGGCATCATCTCATTCATTGAAAGGTATAGGGTTCAATTCCCAATTAGGGCACATGCCCTGGATGCAGGCTCGATTCCCAGTAGGTATGTGCAGGAGGCAGCCAATTGATGTTTCTCCCTCTCATTGTGAAATCAATTAAACATGTCCTGCCCTAACCGGTTTGGCTCAGTGGATAGAGCGTCGGCCTGTGGACTGAATGGTCCCAGGTTTGATTCCGGTTAAGGGCATGTACCTTGGTTGCGGGTACATCCCTGGTTGGGGGTGTGCAGGAGGCAGCTGATGGATGTTTCTCTCTCATCGATGTTTCTAACTCTATTTCTCTCCCTTCCTCTCTGTAAAAAATCAATAAAATATATTTTTTAAAAAATAAATAAACATGTCCTCAGGTGAGGATTTAAAAAAAAGGAGTTAGGTTTATAATTTCCAGAATTTTTTTGCATGCTTATTTTAACATTTATATTATTTTAAATATTCATATAAAATATTATATATATATATATATATATATATATATATATATATATATATATATATTCTAGAGGCCTGGTGCATGAAATTCGTGCACTGGGGGTGGGGGTGTCCCTCAGCTCAGCCTGCACACTCTCCAATCTGGGACCACACAGGGATCGGGCCTAATTGGGGAGTCGGACAGCCCTCTCACAATCAAGGACTGATGGCTCCAAACTGCTCGCCTGCCTGCCTGCCTGATTGCCCCTAACCCAGTGGTTGGCAAACTGTGGCTTGGCAAACTGTGGCTAGGGAGCCACATGCGGCTCTTTGGCCCCTTGAGTGTGGCTCTTCCACAAAATACCAACTTCTGTGCATGGGTCACGAAGGGTCACGAAGTTTCAATTGCACTGTACATGTGTGCCTGCACGTGGTATTTTGTGGAAGAGCCACACTCAAGGGGCCAAAGAGCTGCATGTGGCTCGCAAGCCGCAGTTTGCTGACCACTGCCCTAACCGCTTCTGCCTGCCAGCCTGATCACCCCCTAACCACTCCCCTGCCAGCCTGATCGATGCCTAACTGTTCCCCTGCTGGCCTGATCGCCCCCAACTGCCCTCCCCTGCTGGCCTGGTCCCCCCCCAATTGCCCTCCCCTGCCAGCCTGGTCTCCCCCAATTGCCCTCCCCTGCCGGCCTGGTCCCCTCCAACTGCCCTCCCCTGCCGGCCTGGTTGCCTCCAATTGCCCTCCCCTACAGGCCTGGTCTTCCCCAACTGCCCTCCCCTGCAGGCCCGGTTGCCCCCAACTGACCTCCCTTGCCAGCCATCTTGTGGCCACATGGGGGCGGCCATCTTGTGTGTTGGAGTGATGGTCAATTTGCACACTAATCTTGACTAATTAGCATATCAGGGCTAATGAGCATATCCCTGTCATTATTGTGTTGGAGTGATGGTCAATTTGCATACTGGTTGTGACTAATTAGCATACCCCTTTTATTATATAGGATTTATATATATATATATATATATATATATATATATATATATATATGTATGTATATATGATATGTTATGCCTGCTCATCTCTTTTTAAACTCAGTTTTTAAAATATGAAGTATTTCAAACACATGCAAGAACTGCTATCACCAATTTTGTGTTTACCATTTAGACACCTGCAATATTGTGATTTATAAGAAATACATGTAGACAAAAACGGGGTGGGGGGGCTCTATGGAAAATAACCTCACAGGATGATCTCATCATAAATTACTAACAGGGCAGGTCATGGTGGGTAGTCAGGCCCCAGGCTTATAACTCCTTTAGTGAAAGGTTTTAAGTTAGCCCCGTCTTGTTCTTGTGCATTCAGTTTAACACACTTTTGAAATACCAGAAGTAATACCCCTGGGATGGGGTATTAACCCTCAAGAGCATATATAATCTTGTTAACTGTCCTGTTATCCAATCCTCACCCTGCTTCCTCCAATCTTTCTTACATCCCCTCCTTAATTTTAAATGCATAAGAAAGGCTGCAAAACTGTTATTCTCCAGAGCATTTGAAATCTTGTTCCTTGGCATATGTTGTCAATTTGTCTCAAATAAACTCTTATAAAAAATATCAACAGGTTTCAACATTTCATTTTTTTTTAAAAAAAATATTTTTATTGATTTCAGAGAGGAAAGGATAGGGAGAGATAGAAACATCAATGATGAGAGAGAATCATTGATTGGCTGCCTCCTGCACGCCCGACACTGAAGATCCAGCCTGAAACCTGGGCATGTGCCCTGACCAGGAATCAAACCGTGACCTCTTGGTTCATAGGTCGACACTCAACCACTGAGTCACGCCAGCCCGGCTGGACATTTCTTAAGTAGACATATATATTTAGTCATTCAGATAGTCTTCATCCAGAATTCTTCATTCACAGCTCCCCAAAATCTTGGGATTTCCCTTTGGAATTTCTTTAGTGTTGAGAGTGATAAACATGGGTTTTGTTATGTGAATTAGGTGACTTTTGGAAAGTACCTAAGGATGGGGGCTTTTTTGTTAAAACGAATAAGCTTACAGTGACACATCATAATTACCCAAAGTCCATAGTTGACATTAGGATTCATCCTTGGTGTTCTGCATTCTATGGGTTTGAGCAAATGTATAATGACATGTATCTACCACTGTAGTATCTTACAGAGTAGTTTCATTACCCTAAAAATCATTTGTGCTCTGCCTACTTATTTCTCCCTTCCCATAACCCCTGGCAATCACTGATATTTTTACTGTCTCCATAGTTTTCATATAGTTGGAAACATAAAGTATGTATGTACCATATTCTATCGGTGTATAAAAAGGCCATAGATTTCTTGGTGTTAATTTTGTATCCTGCTACATTGCCGAATTCATTTATTAGTTCTAGTAGTTTTTTTTTTAAATATATTTTATTGATTTTTCACAGAGAGGAAGGGAGAGAGAGAGAAAGTTAGAAACATCGATGAGAGAGAAACACCGATCAGCTGCCTCCTGCACATCTCCCACTGGGGATGTGCCCACAACCCAGGTACATGCCCTTGACCAGAATCGAACCTGGGACCTTTCAGTCTGCAGGCCGACGTTCTATCCACTGAGCCAAACCGGTTTTGGCCTAGTAGTTTTTTGATGGAGTTTCTAGGGTTTTCTATGTACAATATCATGTCATCTGTGAATAATGACAGTTTTACTTCTTTTCCAATTTGGATGCCTTTTATTTCTTCTTTTTGTCTGGTCGCTATGGCTAGCACTTCCAATACTATATCGAACAGGAATGGTGAAAGTGGGCATCCCTTGTTGGAGCTTCCAGGGTTCAGAAAGCCCCACTTCGGGCATCCATTTATGCCGGGGTTCATGTCCCAGCATCAAGAAGGGTTCAGGAATCTGGAAAAGGGGCTGCGCGTAGATGACATAGAAATCCAGAGACTAATAAAGAGTCCAGAGACGAGATGTAATTTTGAAAGGCATTGGGGGTCAGAGTACCTTCAGCTAAAGGAACTGAAGAGTCCCTCCATGTCTAGGACCCTTGCTTTTATTAACACAATTTGTCCTAAGGCAAGGTGGAGATAATACACTTAAAAGGGTAAGGTTTCAAAAGGTACAGAAGCATTGTCAGTTTGGGGAATAGCCTATGGCTGTTCAGGTGTTTGGCCAGTAGGAGGCAATCACATGTAGATTAAGATGCCTTTTAGCTGTTTGGAAGCCACAATCAGTTTCCTATTCAGGTTTGGGAAAATGCCTTTAGCCATTCCCAACAGGTGACTACATGTGTGATGCAACCCTGTCGAGTCCCCAAGTTTCATCAACCTTTTGATGAAACTCTTAAAATTATGACATGCTAGAATTGGTCTACGGCAATCCTTGTTTTCTTTCTGTTATTAGGGGAAATGGTTTTAGTTTTTATCCATTGAGAATGATGTTGGCTATAAGTTTGTCATATAAGGCTTTTATTATGTAGAGGTATGATCCCTCTATTCCCACTTTGCTGAGGGTTTTTATCAAGAAAGGGCATTGGATTTTGTCAAATGCCTTTTCTGCATCAATTGATATGACTATATGTTTTTTATCTCTTAATTTGTTTGTGTGATGTATCACACTTAATGATTTGTGAATATTGTACCAGCCTTGCATCCCTGGAATAAATCCCACTTGGTAATGGTGTATGATCTTTCTAATGTAATTTGGATCCAATTTGCTAGAATTTTGTTGAGGATTTTGGCATCTATGTTCATCAGAGATATTGGCCAGTAATTTTCTTTCTTTGTAGTGTCTTTTAAAAATATGTTTTTATTGATTTCAGAGAGGAAGGGAGAGGGAGAGATAGAAATATCAATGATGGAGAGAATTATTGATTGGCTGCTTCCTGCAAGCCCCACACTGGGGATTGAGCTCACAACCTGGGCATGTACCCCTGACTGGAATCAAACCTGAGACCCTTTAGTTCATGGGCCAATGCTCTATCCACTGAGCAAAAAGGGCTAGGGCTCTTTGTAGTGTCTTTATCTGGTTTGGGGTTTAGGGTAATGCTGGCTTCCTAGAAAGAGCTTAGAAATGTGCCTTCCTATTGAATTTTCTGGAATATTCTGAGAAGGATAGATTTTAGTTCTTTGAATGTTTGGTAAAACTCCCATGTGAAGCCATCTGGTCCAGGGCTTTTGTTTGCTGGAAGTTTTTTGATTTCTGTTTCAATTTCATCAGTAGTTATCGGCCTAGTCAGGTGTTTTTATTCTTCCTGATTGAGTTTTGGAAGCTTGTATTTTTCTTGGAATATGTCCATTTCGTTGTGGTTGTCCAGTTTGTTGGAGTAGAGTTGTTCGTAATATTTTTTTTATAATTCTTTGTATGTCTGTGGGGTCAGTTGTTACTTCACCTCTTTCATTTCTGATTTTGTTTATTTGAGTCCTTTCCCTCTCTTTATTTGTGAGCCTAGTTAGAGGTTCATCAATCTTGTGGGTTTTTTAAAAATATTTTTATTGATTTTTTACAGAGAGGAAGGGAGAGGGATAGAGAGTTAGAAACATCAATGAGAGAGAAACATTGATCAGCTGCCTCCTGCACACCTCTCACTGGGGATGTGCCTGCAACCTAGGTACATGCACTTGACAGGAATCAAACCTGGGACCCTTCAGTCCGCAGGTCAACACTCTATCCACTGAGCCAAACCAGCCAGGGCTCATCAATCTTGTTTATCCTTTCAAAGAACCAGCTTTTGGGTTTATTGATCTTTTGTATTGTTTTTTTGGTCTCTATGTTGTTTATTTCTGCTCTGAGCTTTATAATTTCCTTCCTTCTGCTTACTTTGGACTTATTGCTCTCTTTCTAATTCTTTAAGGTGTAGGTTTAGATAATTTATTACCATTTTTTCTTATTTTTTTTGAGGTAGGCCTGCAGAGCTATGAACTTCCCTCTAAGGATTGCTTTCACTGTGCCCCATAGGTTTGTTGTTTTCATTGTCATTCATTTTCAGGATGCTTTAATCTCTTTGGTAACCCAATCATTGTTTTATATCATACTATTTATCCTCCAAGTGTTTGATTTTTTTCATTGTTTTTATTGTAGTTGATTTCTAATTTTGTGTCGTGACCTGAGAAGATGCTGCATATGATTTTTATCTTCTTAAATTTGAAGAGACTTTGCCTGTGTCCTAATATGTGGTTCTATCTTTGAAAATGTCCCATGTGCACTTGCGAAGAATGTATATTCTGTAGCTTTGGGGTGAACTGTTCTGAAGATGTCAATTAGGTCCTTCTGATCTAATGAGTCATTTAGGACTGCTGTTTCTTTGCTGATTTTTTGTTTAGAGGATTTATCCAGTGGTGTCCATAGGGTACTAAAGTCCCCTAATGTGATTTTATTGCTGTCAATGTCTTCTTTAATATCTTCCAGAAGTTTTTTTTTTTTTATGTATTTGGGTGCTTTTGTATTGGGTGCATATACTAGTATGTTTACCAGAGTTATATCTTCTTGTTGAATTGCTCCCTTTAGTATTATGAAGTGGCATTCCTTATCTCTTTTTACGGCCTTCACTTTGAGGTCTATTTTGTCAGATATAAGTATTGCTACCCCAGCTTTTTTCTAATTTCCATTTGCCTGAAAAATTTTTTCCATCCCTTCACTATCAGTCTGTGTGAGTTCTTTGTTCTGAGGTGAGTCTCTTTTAGACAGCATATATATGTGTCATGTTTTCTTATCCATTCAGTTTCCCTATGTCTCTGGATGGGAGCATTTAATCCATTTACGTTTAAGTTTATTATTGGTAGTTACTTGTTTGTAGTCATTTTTATTCTTTATGCCTGTATTCCTTCTTACCTTTCTATTTCTTCTTTTTACAGCAGTCCCTTTAGCATTTCTTGCATTACTGGCTTGGTATTAATAAACTCCCTTAGCCCTTTTCTTGTCTATGAAGCTCCGGATTTCCCCTTCAATTTTGAATGATAGCCTTGCTGGGTATAGTATTCTTGGATTTAGTCCCTTGCTTTGCATCACTTTGTATATTTCATTCCATTCCCTTCTGGCCTGTTGATGTGTTTCTGTTGATAAATCAGTTGATAGTCTAATGAGAGATCCCATGTAGGTAACTTTCTGTCTCTCTGGCAGCCTTTAAAATTCTTACTTTGTTGTTGATGTTTGCCAATTTAATTATGATGTGCCTTGGTGTTGGTCTTTTTTGGGTTCATCTTGTTTGGGATTCTGTGTTCTTCTTGGACTTGTGTAGATTTTTTCTCCCCAACATCAGGGAAGTTTTCTCTCATTATTTCTTCAAACAGGTTTTCTATCTCTTGCTCCACTTCCTATTCGTCTGGCACCCCTATTAGGTGGATGTTGTTTTGTTTTGTGTTGCCCTAAAGCTCCATGAGGTTCTCCTCCTGCTTTTTAAGTTTTCTTTCAAGTTGCTGCTGTGCTTGGGTGGGTTTTTTTCTACCTTATCTTCTAACTCACTGATGTGGTCCTCAGCTTCTTCTAGTCTACTGTTGAAACCTTCCATTGATTTCTTTATTGCAGTGATGTCATTCTTCAATTCCTCTTTATTCTTCTCCATTTCCTCTTGATTCTTACAGATATTGTTGAATTTGTCTTCCTTCCTTTTCAGTGTACTTTTAACCATTGCCCTGAATTCTTTCTCTGACAAATTGCATGCTTCTATTTCATTTATTTCCTTTTCTGGTGATTCCTCCTTTTCTTTTGAATGAGGTTTATTTCTTTGTCTCCTCAATTTTTGTGTTCCTTTGTGATTGTTTCTATTTATTAGATCAAACTACTATGCCACCTAGCTTTTTTGTTTGTCTAGATGTTTTGTGGGACCCAGTGGTGCAATCTATCTGGTCTTCTGGGCTAGGCAATCTAGGGATGCCTTCTTCTTGGGATATTTGGATTCTCTTGGGGTAATTGGGTCTTGAGTGTTATTGTCCCATTCGTGGATGGAGTTTCCACTCAGGGTGTCTGGTTATATGGCTCACTATCTACCACATTGACCAAACAGCACAAAATACAACTCGAGAAGACTTGACACAAAGGTAACAAAACACAAATGTACTCATTACATCAATAACTCCAATATAAGTGACCACCAGAGAAAGACAATTAGGAGAGATTGGAGAGAGCAAAAATGATATAGAGAGAAGAAAAAAAAGATAAGAGAGAAAAGAAAAAGAAGAAAGAGGAAGAGAAAAAAGTATATGGGGAGGAAACACCACAGAACAAACAGATAAACCAAAAAATGCTAAACACAAACACCTATAAAAAAGGGAGGGGGCAGACTTTGTAGAGGCAGAGCTTATATACAGAAAGTAAGGTTAAGGAATTGAGTGAATAGGGGGAGGACCTTCATTCAGTATGGAAGAGGTAGAAAGGGAATGAGTTTATAGGAATAAAAGAAAGAAAAAAATTAAAAAATTAAAAAAAGATAAAATAAAATAACAATAAAAAAGAAAAATAGGATGAAGAAGAAACAATGCAAAAAATAAAAAACAAAAAACAGAGAAAATAAAAAAAATTAAATAAAAGACTAAAAATACAATAAAATAGAAAAAGTGAAGTGTCATTTGTTTCATCCAAGTTTTCATGCCCCATGGGGGCTGGTTTAAGATCCAACTCTTCTGTTTGTCACTTCTCAGTTTCCTGTTAGATAGTCAGCACTATGTTGAAATCCAAGCAATCCACTGCTCCTCTCTTTGTGTCTATCTCCATATCCTTGATTGCAAGTAGGCAGGACAAGTCTGCCCACTTAGCCTGTCTGCTTCCTGTCAATCATAATCTCTCAAGTAGCTGTTTCTGGCAGGGCTATAGGTAGGAAGAGTGCTGTATCACTTTTCGGGACTGAACGGTCTCTCTTAAACCCAGTCCGGGACGGCTCTTTGTGGCTATTCAGATTTTTTTGTGTCCTTTGTACTACTCAGGGTGTAGTCTCAGTGTGGCGGTATTAACTTCCTTGAGGCTGCTGTTAGGGGCTGGCTATTTAGTAGAAAAATGGCTGCTTATTTCTGGAGGATCAGGAATGTCCCAGTGCCAGACTCCTGGTCACCTCTCCATGACCTGCTCTCCTCCACAGCCTCTCTCCAAGGTCCACAAGTCTGCACCTCCACCTGCACCTCAGCACAGGTGAGTGTTTGTATTTGAAAGGTCCTATTAACTAGGTTTAGCGAATAACAGCATAGACCAAACAGAGGCAAAACAACCACACGACTGCTAGTTTTTCTTTCCCTGGCACTGCATGGCTCAGGCTCAGCCTCAAGGGGCTGTGCACTTAGATCTAGAATCACCTGCCACCAACAGCCCTGTGGACCTCCCTTCCACTGTTGGATGGTATGCCTTTCCCCAAGGGACACAGACTTGGTGCCGTGCAGCTTCCTTCTGACCCTCTTGTCTTGGTGGTCTCGCGACTTTCTCCAGCTCAGATCTCCGATCCTGTCATTCTCTAGGCATCCTCTGCCCTTCCTGGCTGTGAATTGTCTCACCAGCTGTGTCTTCTTCGCCAGTTTTGGGTGGACGTTATTCGATTTAAATGCTCCTTCTGTCTGCTCTGAGGTAAGTCTCAGGACACATCTGCCTATTCGGCCGCCATTTTTCCTCCCTACGTTTTATATTTTGGTTACAATAGCTATGAACCATTTGTAGTAAGATCAAATGAGAATTCAGTTACATATAAGGATAAATGAGTAAAAATTTTTTCCTCATATGCCTAAATAAAGCTGGAGTTGATTGGCTAAAGATCATCCTATATAACAAAAGCCTAACATCCAAATCAACCGAATGGTGGAACGACCAGCAGAATGACCGGTTACTATGATGTG
Organism: Myotis daubentonii; assembly: GCF_963259705.1. Taxonomy (NCBI): domain Eukaryota; kingdom Metazoa; phylum Chordata; class Mammalia; order Chiroptera; family Vespertilionidae; genus Myotis; species Myotis daubentonii. The sequence continues at coordinate 41,589,816 of NC_081861.1, forward strand.
CACTGACCACCAGCAGGCAGACACTCATTGCAGGAGCTTCCCCCAACCTGCAGGCCCCAGGCCAGCCAAGGTGGGTGTGAGTGGAGGCCCCCCGATTGCCCCACCAGTCACGCCACAGAGGGAGGCGATCAGTGGTGGAGGTGTGAGGTGGGGCCGGCAAGCGGGCGGTGCCAGGCTGGCCAAGGCAGGTACCAGCGGGTGCCCCCTGGTCACCCCACTGGTTGCCCCACAGATCGGCCCTGATCACCAGTCAGGCCTAGGGACCCTACCTGTGCACAGATTTCATGCACCAGGCCTCTAGTTACTAATGTTTTCATATTAGTTTTTGTTAGATTTACAGCTATAACTTATTAACACCGTGTGATATTGTGATTTATTCTAAGAAACATATATTCAATCTTAGTCCCAGTTTCTGACACATAGCTCCTAAGACTCCTGAAATGTCCTAATGATGACAGTGATAATGTGTCTTCATTAGTGAGGTGACTTTGAGAAAGCACCTAAGGATGTTCTTTGCCAGAGGAACCAGCCATGTGATAAGATGTTTAGAATTTTCAGTCCCATCCTGACCTCTGGGGAAGGGAGAGCAACTGGAGGTTGACTCAGTCACAAATGGCCAATGTTTTATTTAATTTACTAGAGGCCCAGTGCACGAAATTCGTGCATGGGGGGGCGGTCCCTCAGCCCAGCCTGCACCCTCTCCAATTCAGGACCCCTCGAGGGATGTCTGACTGCTAGTTTAGGCCTGATCCCACCAGCAGTCGGACATCCCTCTCATAATCCAGGACCGCTGGCTCCTAACCGCTCGCCTGCCTGCCTGCCTGCCTGACTGCCTCTAACCACTCTGCCTGCCAGCCTGATGCCCCTAACTTCTCTCCTGCCAGCCTGATCACCCCTAACCACCTCTGCCTGCTGGCCTGGTTGCCCCTAACTGCCCTCCCCTGCCAGCCTGATTGCCCTTAACTGACCTCCCCTGCTGGCCTGGGCACCCCTAACTGCCCTCCCCTGCCTGCCTGGTCACCCCTAACTGCCCTCCCCTGCCAACCTGATTGCCCCTAACTGCTCTCCCCTGCCAGCCTGATTGCCCCTAACCACCTCTGCCTTGGCCCCCGCCATCATGGCTTTGTCTGGAAGGACATCCAGAAGACTTCCAGTCTAATTAGCATATTACCCTTTTATTAATATAGATTACTTAAGTGATGAAGCCTCCATAGAAAGCCAAAAAAATAGGGTTCATGGACCTTCTGGGCTGGTGAACATGTGGAGATACAGGGGAGAGTGGCATGCCTGGGGAGAGCATGGAAGCTCTGTGCCCTTTCCCATTTCTTGTCTTAATGCATCTATGTAGAGCAAGAGCAGAACAGACTTTTTGGACACCTTTGACAATACAATATCGAGTAACTGTCAGTCAAGTGCTATGTCAAGACTGAGGTAATGGGTGCATTTAGGAGGGGCCCAGAATGCCCAAAATCACAAGCCTGAACCCTTGGATAAGGATTCCATATGGACATTGATGAGTGGGACCTCCACCCCTTGTGGGTTATAAGAACTCAGAGCTCTGATCACCCAGTGCTCGAGCTTGGCTGTACCATGGGTTATACTTGGAGCCCTGCTGGATTTCCACTTTACTGGCTCCATGCCACCACTGCAGCCACTGGCTTGAGAGCAATTCTCGCTTCTCTACCTTTGGACACTGCCAGTGACTGGGACTTTGCACTGGATGCTCAGTCCACTCACTTCTTCTTGTTTTAATTTAATTAATTTTTTTATTTATTTGAGAGAGAGAGAGAGATCTGTTGTTCCACTTATTGATACATTCATTGATTGATCTTTGTATGTTCCCTGACCGGGAATCAAACCCACAACCTTGGCACGTTGGGACGACATCGCTCTGCACATTTCTGGGCTCCACCTCTCTGTGTGTTAAGCTTCATGTGACTGTATTGGCTTATTGGGAAGGTCTTTCCTAATAAAACCTGGCATTGTGAAAAAACACAAACATGTATGAGTGACTCATTTCAGATATGTTCCCTCGCTCATGACAGCATCTCTTCCATCTGGCTGTTCCTGAGTTATACCTTTTATAATAAACCAGTAATATAATATGTAAAATGTTTCTCTGAGTTCTGTGAGCTGATCTAGCAAATTAAGCAAATCCAAGGAGGGGGCTGTTGGAATCCCTAGTTTATAACCAGTTGGTCAGAAGCGCAATTAACAAGCTGGACTTGCAACTGGCACTGAAGTCCAAGGAGGGTGTCCTGGAAACTTCCAATCTATAGACTGTTGGTCAGAAACATAGATAACAATCTAGACTTCTGATTGGCATCTGAAGTGGGAGGTAGACAGCCTTGTGAGACTGAATGCTTAAACTGTGGGATCTGATGCTGTCTCTAGGTAGTGTCAGAACTGAGTTAAATTTTAGGACACTGAGCTGATGCCAGAAAATTGCTTAGTGCTGTGGAAATCCCTTCCCTCCCCCTTTGGAATTGGGCGTTCAGAATTTTGTACACCCTCTTTCCGGGCTGCTTGTGAAAGCTGTGAGAGCATTTAGAAATTTTATTTTTAAATCTTGTACATTAATTTGATTCTAAAATGAGAACCTAATGGAGGGCGATTTTCAAAGGAAGTCAGGGACAATCTAGGAAATAGTAATCCTCTATTATTGGCAGTCTCTTAGTAAGTAGCCCCAAATTTTAGTGCTCAAAGCAAAGGAGACACTCTAGACCAGGGGTGGGCAAACTTTTTGACTCGAGGGCCACAATGGGTTCTTAAACTGGACCGGAGGGCGGGAACAAAAGCATGGATGGAGTGTTTGTGTGAACTAATATAAATTCAAAGTAAACATCATTACATAAAAGGGTACGGTCTTTTTTTTCAATAATTTTATTCATTTCAAACGGGCCGGATCCAGCCCGCGGGCCGTAGTTTGCCCACGGCTGCTCTAGACATTTATGCTGAAGTGACAAAGACTCTCCCTTTAAAAATTTAAACCATCAAAGTGACCTGCAGTGATACCAATTTTATTACTGGTCATTGTGATGTTTAGAACTTGTTCCAAATATGGCCATCTGTCTTGTTCCAAATATGGCCATCTGTCCCCTAATGCTGGCTGAGGGTTCTCCATTTAGGTGGTATCTGACAAGGGATTAAGTATGAAGAGATGAGGCAGGTGTGGTTGACTGGGCTGTGCTTATTTCTAGATTCCTGAAATAGACTTATAACAGATTTCCTTGCTTCCAGTCTTCTTCCTCTGTAAATTGTCATTACTACTACTGTTACTACTCTTCCAGATTCTAAAACATGGATTTTGTTTTCATCCTCTTGCTTAGAAACTTTTGTTTTCATTCTTTGCTTAGAACTTTACAATTTCTTCTCAGAAACTCCACTTCCTAAAAGTTTAAGGCCGTGGTTCACAGTCTGATATGTAATGGACTTCATAATCTTGCCTAGGCACCCATTTCACTTATTTGTTCTTGAGTGTCAACCACTGGGTCCAGGACAGTTAGGTCAGAACATTGCTGAGACCGGTAGTAGAATTTTAACTGAAAAACCCAAAACGATAGGATCCAACAACAGGTATCCCCTGCTTCTGAAAGTTTGTATTATGCCACTTTGCTTTTAGTACAATAATGGAATTTTTTGTGAAAGTGAAATTCTCAATGGATTTCTTTCAGTGTACAAAACAGGTACTGATGTATCCAGTTCCACGATGTAAAATGGAGAGACTATTTGAAGTTTCTGTATGAAAGACAAGAGCAAGAGGGGTAGAAGGTGTGTGTCAGGCTGGGAAGTTCAGGCCTTAGTCTTTGAACTAAGAATAAGATTAAAGTTACTGGCTGCACATTTTATGTAGTGCCTACTACTGACTGGCAGTACTAGGTATAGCTTGTGAAAGGAGCCACACTGAACAGGTCAGTACTCCCTTGCATCATCTCATGCCCCACTGCATATCCCCTTATGCCCTGTGCTGGGCAGTGTGGAGGGTGTGCTCCTTTGGACTATAACCCTACTATGGCCCAGTTACTTGGCAGACCTTAGTGGTACCAGGAGGATCCCAAGATCTTTTTTGTATATAGACAGTCCTGGTTCCCAGTGCCCACTTCTCACCTAGTAGAGGAATTTAAAGGGATCAGGAACAAATGTCAAGTGCTGGGGTATGGCAAGCCAGAGAGACCAGAACAAAAATCTTGAACAATCTGCGAGTTTGACATGCTTGATTGAGTAGGTGGTTAATAATAGTTGAATAAGGCGTAAAATATAATGGGGTGAATAGGTATTATCCGAAGACAGGTTTTATGGAGGAGGTTGGGAAGATAATGAGTTCAGGTTTTAATATGTTGAGTTTAAGGTCCCCTTGGATATGATCAACAAGCAGCTGCATATATTTTGCTTTGATATTTCCAAGATGAGTGCAGAATTAGAGGCCTGGCAGGAAATAAGTCATCAACCCATACTGATACTTGAAATCTAGGGAATGGATAATATCCTCCAAGGAGTATGGATAGAGGCTAAGAAAAAAAAAGAGGACAGCAAAAGAATTAGAAGTGCCATGGTAACTGAGAAAGAGTTTCAGTAAGGAGGGGAGTGGTCATCAGGACCAAATGCTGCAGGGAAACCAAGATAGATATGGCTAGAATTATGTCTATTGGATATGGTCATATGCAAGTCAGTGGTGGCCTCTTCAGAGTTGTTTCAGTAGAGTGATGAGATCAGTTCATATTGTTCTGAGGTGAGCAAGTAGAGAGAGAAATCTGAATTAATCATTAAAGGAGTTTTGTTGTAAAGGAAAGAGAGAAGAAAATAGCTAAAAGCCTATGCAAAGTAAAGCAAGGATATTTTAAAGAAAGGAAAGACCTTAGCAGGTATATAGGTAGAGGGGAAGGGATCAGTAGAGTGGGAAGTAAAGGTTAAAGGTAAATGTCCTAGAGGAGGTGAGAAGGGTTAAAATTGAAGCATAGTTGGAGGGGTAAACAATAGCCCTAAATAAGAGGAGCCATATCCCTTCCTCTGACCAAAAGAAAGAGTGGATTACAGTTCCAGTAAAGTTTGCAAAAGGAAATCCAAGGCATGAACCCTTTCTACCAGCCATTTCTTTTTCTTTTTTTTTTTATTGCTTAAAGTATTACAAAGGGTATTACATATGTATCCATTTTATCCCCCCGCCCTAGACAGTCCCCTAGCCTCCCCTATCACCCAGTGTCTTATGTCCATTGGTTATGCTTATATGCATGCATACAAGTCCTTTAGTTGATCTCTTACCCCCCTACCTCCTGCCCCCCAACCCTCCCCGGCCTTCCCGCTGCAGTTTGACAATCTGTTTGAGGCAGCTCTGCCTCTGTATCTATTATTGTTCAAAAGTTTATAATGGTCTCTATTGTCCATGAATGAGTGAGATCATGTGGTATTTTTCCTTTATTGACTGGCTTATTTCACTTAGCATAATGCTCTCCAGTTCCATCCATGACGTTGCAAATTGTAAGAGTTCCTTCCTTTTTACAGCAGCATAGTATTCCATCGTGTAGATGTACCACAGTTTTCTAATCCATTCATCTACTGATGGGCACTTAGGCTACCAGCCATTTCTTACTAGTTCAGATATTCTTGGCCTTATTGTTTCAGGGGCCTTTGGCTCTTGCTTCTGCCCCAGTCCCTTCTCTGAGTTGCTCTGATGGACTTACACAGTGCAACCCCTGAGCTTCTCACTGCCTGCCCTGGCACTTTCCTATGGACATTGAGACAAGACACAGTGGGACCAGCTGGGGCACCCATGAACTGTGTAGCCTGAAAATGCTGAGCAGTAAATGTAGCACAGCAGTGTTAGCAATTAAACTCTCTTTCCCCTTCTCTCAACTGATTTGAAATGCAAGTCATGTATTTACAATCTCTCTGAAAATGATCCCCTGAGTTCAAGCTTGATACCAAGATACCTTCTTATTGACTCACTAGAGGCCTGATGCACGAATTCGTGCACCAGTGGGGTCCCTTGGCCTGGCCTGTGGGATCAGGCTGAAACGGGCTCTCTGACATCCCCTGAGGGGTTCTGGATTGCGAGAGGGCATAGGCCAGGCTGAGGGACCCCACCGGTGCATGATCAGGGCTAGGGAGGGACCGTGGGAGGGCTCCAGGGCATGCCCAGCCCATCTTGCTCTGTCCCAATCAGCCAGACCCCAGCAGCAAGCTAATGTACCAGTTGTAGCATCTGCCCCCTGGTGGTCAGTGCACGTCATAGTGAGCTGTTGAGTGGCCTTAGCATATCATTAGCATATTATGTTTTGATTGGTTGAACGGCCAACTGGACGACCACTTAGCATATTAGGCTTTTATGATATGGGATTCCTTCATTTTCCCCTTTCCCTCCCTCCTGCCCCCCTCCCCGGGATTGCACTCTCTAATAATGAATTAGGCTAAACCGTATTGTTTCTGTATGTCAAAATGGCTGAATTTCATGTGATTCAACAAATAGCACATTGACTGCCTTCTGGGGAACTCAGGCTAAGAAACACTTAATGGTTTTAGTGAAGTAGGAGGTATAGAAAGCCACTGAACTTGAGCTCTTATTATTAGTTATCATTTATTGAGCACCTGCTGGGTGTCAGTCACTTCGTTAATTGTTTTACATACATAATCTTATTTAACATATAAATTAGGAATTCCCATTTTACTCCTAAGGAAACAGACAAAAAGAAGATAACATGCTCAAGACCATACAGCTAGTATATGGTAAAAGTAGATTTCAAACCCAGATCTATCTGGTTTCTAAGCCTTGAATCTTATATTATTTTTAAAATTTATCTTTATTGTTCAGAGCATCACAAATGTGCCTTTATTTTTTTTTACCTCACTGATCCCCTCCACTCCGTGCCTGCCCCTCCCAGGCCTTCACCACACTGTTGTCCAAGCCCATAATTGTTTAAAGCACCATGTTGTCTTGCCTAAGATAAATATGATAGGGAGTTAAACAAAGACCATTAAAACAGATAGACTAGAGGAAATGAGGGCCCAGCTAAGATCTAAAATCTCTAGTTTATAGTGGCTCAAATTCATTTGGTGGTACATTTTTCTCCAGCTATGTTTATTTATTTGGAAAAGGATCAGAGAAGTCTGGAAATGGAATTGATCCAGGAGTGGATTATGGCTTTGACATTCAAAGAGGTATGATGGAAAGAAATGGGAGCAAGGAGACTGAGGGTGCTAGCAAGGGAGCAGAGTGACCATGGTGCCCAGACTGGGTAGGGAAAAGTGAGGCCAGGTGGGGGCCAACTAATTGGGAGAAAATGGAGGGATCCTGAGGTCAAAGAGCAGATTTATGGGGAGTGAACAATTGGAAAGTCTGTAGCATAGAGGTTGTGGTCAGAATAGGAAATTGGTTTGAAGTTACGAAAGGTGTAATATTTACCAAAGGAGTGGGTTGTTGAAATGGAATGGAGATGAAAGTCTTTGGAGTTGAGGAATTCAAGGCAGTGTGAGGCCATGGAGGTATATTGATCATCCTTATGGATTTCTAAATCATGCATGATGGTGGGACTAAAGATGAACTATAAACCAGATTCCAGGAACCTCAATAAACATGGCTGCACCAAGTGCTGGGTATATGACAGGAGCAAGGAGAGTTAGGGTGAGGTATATGGTTAGTGTGATTTTCAAATAAAAAGGGATTATTCCTTTTTTTGCATGAGTGTGAAAGATTAATAGCTTAGAGTAGAGGTCAGAAAACTATCTGTGGTTCAAATCTGGTCTTGCTGCCTGTTTTTGTAAGTAAATTGTATTGGAACACAGCTATGTCCATGCTTTTATATACTATCTATGGCTGCTTTCAAGCTACAACAATAGAGTCAGGTAGTTGCAATAGAGCCAGTTTGTACCCACAAAGCCTAAGATATTTACTGCATTAAAGGAAAAGTTTGCTGATGCCTGGTTTAGAAAATGCAGTGGATGAGTAGTGAGAATGGTGACACAGCTCTCCCCATCTCTCAGGCAAGTATGCAGGCTGGGGAAGAAAGAACAGCCTTGGGATGGCTGTATGGGACATGATGTAGGGCAGAGAGCCAGCTTTCAATTAGCAACAGGAGATGGAGTGAGTATTCAGGGAAGAAGAGGAGACAGGAGTGGACTTTGCTCACCATGGAATAAGAGTTCCAGACTGTGCTTTGGAAATGTTGGGAGAGAGGAATAGTAAGACTGGATAAGAGGATGGAGGAAGAGAGGAATGGCATCAAGAAAATTGTTACTTTGTTGATGTCTAGCCAGAGTTAGCAATTTGTGTGGTACCCAAGGATCACAGGCATAAAAAGGCAAGGAGGAATTTAACCAAGGTTCTCATTTGGGTCAGACTGACCTACTTCCAGATTGCCTCTAGCTTAGGAAGGAATTCCAACTTCCAAAGGCAAGATGCCCATGGCAGGGTGGCTTCCAGGGTAGCCCCAAGCCTCTCTAATTTCCTTGTTTTGTCAGTCTCAGAAAAATGTCATCTGCTAATTTTTGAGTATAGGGTCCAATATAATCCTATTCCCCCCCCCCCTATTGGAATATTCATGCGTTTTACTTTCTGTCTGTGGAAAGACAAATGTTGAAAATTTCCTTTTTTTGTCATCTACTTGGAGAATGTATATGCTGGTTACTCTTGTTCAAAGGTAGTACATTATATAAAAAATATCTCTAGAAGGCATCCCTGGGTCAGAGTCATCTCTCTTTTATATCTTTAATAATATTCACAATCATAAGTTTCATCAGGGCATGGAGCAATGTTTCCCAGTTATCATTATTGTATTCCAAGAGCTTAGTAGTAGTAAGAGCTATATACATTTTTTGTTGGATGAATGAATAAGAAATGGTTTTTTCCTTAGTGGAAAATGGCTTTGGTATTAATGTTGAAAGTACTACAAAAATACTATTTCAGGTTTTCCATGAGAACTAGTGCTTGCTTAAACTAAAAAAAAAAATTCTGTAGATTTTACCAACTTAAGAAAACATAGTGTGGGCCTCATATATGGTGATGGAAGAAGATTTGACTTTGGATGATGGGCACAGTGCAATATACAGATCTTGTATCATAGAATCTATACCTAAAACTTATATGATCCTATTACTCAGTGTCACCCCAATACATTTGAGGAAATAGTACCAGACCAATTTTTTTTTCTTATTTCTTTTTTTAAATTGTCTTATTGCTTAAAGTATTACAAAGAGTATTACATGTCTCCTTTTTTTCCCGCCCTTGACAATCCTCTGGCCTTCCCTACCCCGCAGTGTCTTATATCCATTGGTTATGCTTATATGCATGCATACAAGTCCTTCGGTTGATCTCTTACCACCCCCCCCCTTCTTGCCCTCCAACCTGCCCAGGCCTTCCCACTGTAGTTTGACAGTCTGTTCGAGGTTGCTCTGCCTCTGTATCTATTTTTGTTCATAAGTTTATAATGATCTTTATTATCCATAAATGAATGAGATCAGGTGATATTTTTCCTTCATTGACTGGCTTATTTAGCATAATGCTCTCCAGTTCTGTCCATGCTGTGGCAAATGGTAAGAATTCCTTCTTTTTTTACAGCAGCATAGTATTCCATCGTGTAGATTTACCACAGTTTTCTAATCCATTCATCTGCTGATGGGCACTTAAGCTGTTTCCAGATCTTAGCTATGGTGAATTGTGCTGCTATGAACATAGGGGTGCATATATCCTTTCTGATTGGTGTTTCTGTTTTCTTGGGATATATTCCTAGAAGTGGGATCACTGGGTCAAATGGGAGTTCCATTTTTAACTTTTTGAGGAAACTCCATACTGTCTTCCATAGTGGCTGCACCAGTCTGCATTCCCACCAGCAGTGCACGAGTGTTCTTTTTTCTCCACATCCTCTCCAGCACTTGTCCTTTGTTGATTTGTTGATGATAGCCAGTCTGACAGGTGTGAGATGGTACCTCATTGTTGTTTTGATTTGCATCTCTCAGATCATTAGTGACTTCGAGCATGTTTTCATATGTCTCATGGCTTCCTGAATGTCCTCTTTTGAAAAGTGTCTATTTAGGTCCTTTACCCATTTTTTGATTGGATTGTTTATCTTCCTTTTGCTAAGTTGTATGAGTTCCCTATAAATGTTGGAGATTGAACCCTTATTGGTGATGACATTGGCAGATACGTTCTCCCATGCAGTGGGCTTTCTTGTTGTTTTGTTGATGGTTTATTTTGCTGTGCAGAAGAAGCTTTTTATTTTGATGTAGTCCCATTTGTTCATTTTCTCTTTAGTTTCCAATGCCCTAGGAGCTGTATCGGTGAAGAAATTTCTTCGGCATATGTCTGAGATTTTGTTGCCTTTGGATTCTTCTATTATTTTTATGGTTTCTCAACGTACATTTAAGTCCTTTATCCATTTTGATTTATTTTTGTGTATGGTGTAAGTTGGTGGTCTAGTTTCATTTTTTTTACATGTATCTGTCCAATTTTCCCAACACCATTTATTGAAGAGACTATCTTGACTCCATTGTATGTTCTTGCCTCCTTTGTCAAATATTAATTGAGCATATTGGTTCAGGCCAATTTCTGGGCTCTCTATTCTATTCCATTGATCTATATGTCTGTTCTTGTGCCAGTACCAGGCAGTTTTGAGAACAGTGGCTTTGTAATACAGCTTGATATCTGGTATTGAGATCCCACCTACTTTGTTCTTTCTCAGGATTGCTGTAGCTATTTGGGGTCTTTTTTTATTCCAGATAAATTTTTGGAGAGTTCGTTCTAGGTCTGTGAAATATGCCGTTGGTATTTTAATGGGAAGTGCGTTGAATTTATAGATTGCTTTGGGTAGTATGGACATTTTAATGATGTTGATTCTACCAATCCAAGAACATGGTATGTTCTTCCATCTGTTTATGTCTTCCTCTATCTCTTTTTTCAATGTCCTGTAGTTTTCTAAGTAGAGGTCTTTTACCTCTTTAGTTAAGTTTATTCCTAGGTATCTTAATTTTTTGGTGCGATGGTAAATGGGATTGTGTTTTTAGTCTCTCTATCTGTAAGTTCACTATTAGTGTATAGAAATGCCATAGATTTTTTGGCGTTAATTTTGTATCCTGCTACATTACCAAATTCATTTAATAAGTCTAATAGTTTTTTGATGGAGTCTTTAGGGTTTTTTATGTATAATATCATGTCATCTGCAAATAAGGACAGTTTTACTTCTTTTCCAATTTGGATGCCCTTTATTTCTTCTTCTTGTCTAATTGCAATGGCTAATACTTCCAGTACTATGTTGAACAGGAGTGGTGAGAGTGGGTATCCCTGTCTTGTTCCTGTTCTTTGGGGAAATGGTGTTAGTTTTTGTCCATTGGGTATGATGTTGGCTGTGGGTTTGTCATATATGGCTTTTATTATGTTGAGGTGTGATCCTTCTATCCCACCTTGCTGAGAGTTTTTATCAAAAATGGGTGTTCGATTTTGTCAAATGCTTTTTCTGCATCAATTGATATGACTATGTGGTTTTTTTCTTTCAATTTGTTTATGTGATGTATCACGTTTATTGATTTGCAGATATTGTACCATCCTTGCATCCCTGGGAAAATCCTACTTGGTCCTGGTGTATGATTTTTAATGTACTGCTGGATCCGATTTGCTAAGATTTTGTTGAGGATTTTGGCATCTATGTTCATGAGGGATATTGGCCTGTAATTCTCTTTCATTGTGTTGTCTTTACCTGGTTTTGGTATTAGGGTGATGCTGGCTTCACAGAATGAGCTTGGAAGTGCTCCTTCGTCTTGAATTTTTTGTAGTAGTCTGAGGAGGATAGGTTTTAGTTCTTCCTTGAATGTTTGGTAAAACTCCCCTGTGAAGCCGTCTGGTCCTGGGCTTTTGTTTGATGGAAGCTTTTTGATGACTGCTTCAATTTCTTCCATAGTTATTGGCCTGTTGAGATTTTTAGATTCTTCCTGATTGAGTTTTGGAATGTTGTATTTTTCTAGGAATAGGTCTATTTCCTCCAGGTTGTCTAGTTTGTTGGAGTAGAGTTTTCCATAGAAATACAATCCTTTGTATTTCTGTGGGGTCTGTTGTTATTTCGCCTCTATCGTTTCTGATTTTGTTTATTTGGGTCCTCTCTCTTTGCTTCTTGGTGAGTCTGGCTAGAGGTTCATCAATCTTGTTTATCCTTTCAAAGAACCAGCTCTTGGTTTCATTAATTTTATGTATTGTTTTTTGGTCTCTATGTCATTCATTTCTGCTCTAATCCTTATTATCTCCTTCCTGCTGCTCACTCTGGGCTTTTCTTGTTGCTCTCTCTCGTTCTTTGAGCTGTAGAGTTAGATGATTTACTACCATTTTTTCTTGTTTTTTGAGATAGGCCTGTAGAGCTATAAACTTCCCTCTCAGGACTGATTTCATTGTGTCCCATAGGATTTGGATTGTTGTATTTTCGTTGTCATTAGTTTCCAGGATGTTTTTAATATCTTCTTTGATCTCATTGGTAACCCAATCAATATTTAATAACATGCTATTCAGCTTCCAAGTGATTGAGTGTTTTGGGTTGTTTTTATTGTAGTTTATTTCTAATATTATGCCATTGTGGTCTGAGAAAATGCTTGGTAGGATTTCAGTCTTCTTGAATTTGGGGAGACTTTGTTTGTGACCCAATATGTGGTCTATGTTTGAAAATGTCCCATGTGCACTTGAGAAGAACGTATACTCCGTGGCTTTGAGGTGAAATGTTCTGAAGATGTCAGTTAAGTCCATCTGATCTAGTGAGTCATTTAGGATTGCTGTTTCTTTGCCGATTGTTTGTCTAGAGGATTTATCCAGTGATGTCAGTGATGTATTAAAGTCCCCTACTATGATCGTATTGTTGTGGATCTCTACCTTGATATATTCCAGGAATTTTTTATGTATTTGAGTGCTCCTGCATTGGGTGCATATATGTTTATCAGGGTTATATCCTCTTGTTGTATCGATCCCTTTAGTATTATGAAGTGGCCTTCCTTATTTCTTGTTATGGCCTTCACTTTGATGTCTATTTTGTCTGATATAAGTATTGCTACCCCAGCTTTTTTTTCATTTCCATTTGCCTGAAAGATATTTTTCCATCCCTTCACTTTCAGTCTGTGTGAGTCCCTTCTTCTGAGGTGGGTCTCTTGTAGACAGCAAATATATGGGTCATGTGTTTTTATCCATTCAGCCACTCGATGTCTTTTGATTGGAGCATTTAGTCCATTTACATTTAGAGTTATTATTGAAAGGTACTTGTTTGTAGCCATTTCTATTTTTTTGTGGCTGATTTCTTTCTGAGCTTTTTATTTCTTCTTTTTACACCAGTCCCTTTAGCATTTCTTGCATTGTTGGCTTGGTGGTGATAAACTCCCTTAGCCTTTTTTTGTCTGTGAAGCTTCTTATTTCCCCTTCAATTTTGAATGATAGCCTTGCTGGATAGAGTATTCTTGGATTCAGTCCTTTGCTTTGCATCACTTTGTAAATTTCTGTCCATTCTTTTCTGGCCTGATGTGTTTCTGTTGAGAATTCATTTGATAATCTAATGGGAGATCCCTTTCCATCTCTCTTGCAGCCTTTAAGATTCTCTCTTTGTCCTGAACATTTGCCATGGTAATTTTCATGTTTCTTTGTGTGGGTCTTTTTGGGTTCACCTTGTTTGGGACTCTCTTTGCTTGTGTGACTTTTTTCTTCCCCACCTCAGGGAAGTTTTCTGACATTATTTCTTCAAATAGGTTTTCTGACCCTTGTTCCTCTTCCTGTTGTTCTGGCACCCCTATTATTCGTATGTTGTTTCGTTTCATGTTGTCCCATAGCTCACTTAGGCTCTCCTCCTGTCTTTTAATTTTTTTTTCCAATTGCAGTTCAGTTTGGGTGTGTTTTGCTTCCCCGTCTTCTAATTCGCTAATTTGGTCCTCCGCTTCTCCTAGACTACTGTTGAAACTTTCAATGGTATTTTTTATTGCAGCTATATTACTCTTCGTTTCTTCTTGGTTCTTACATAAGTTGTTGATTTTTTCATCCATTTCTTTTTGATTCTTACATAAGTTGTTGATTTTTTTCATTCGTTTCTTCTTGAGTCTTGCATAAGTTGTTGATTTTTTCCTCCTTCCCATTTTTTTTGCATTCTAGGAGCCTTAATCTGAATTCTTTTTCTGTCATGTTGCATGCTTCTGTTTCACTTAGCTGCTTTTCTGGCAATTTCTCCTTTTCTTTCCTTTGGGGGTTTCTTTGTCTACCCATGTTTGATCTCATTGACAGATCTAGATGTTGAGTCGTTCTGGGGCTTCTCCTTGGGTGGCAGTGGCTCCTCGGGCTTTGGTTGCTACTTGGGCAGTTGTGGTAGCAGCTGCTCCTCAGTTGGCAGCAGCTCCTCTGGTGGGTGCTGTTCACAGCTGTGGTGGCTCTTCTGGCCAGTCGGGGGAGGCTTCTCACACAGCTGCTGTTCCTCAGACAGAGGGTGTGCTGATCACGAGGCTGCTGTTCTTTGGATGGGGGCGGGCTACACACGCAGCTGCTACTCCTTGAACTGGGGCGGACTCCTCACGTGGCTGCTGTTCCTTGAATGGGGCCTGGCTGCATGCTGCTGTTGTTCTCTGATGTGGTTGGCTGCTTATGGGGCTACTGCTCCTTGGACTTGGACAGGTTGATTGCAAGTCTGCTGCTCCTTGGACGGGAGTGAGCTGCATGCATGGCTGCTCCTCCTCGGACGGGGATGTTCCACTCATCCGGCTGCTGCCCATCGGACAGGTGCAGGCTGTGTGTGGCTCTGCTTCTCGGACCGGTCTGTGCTGTGCAGGGCTGCCACTCCTTGGATGTGGGCGGTCTGCTCATGTGGCTGCTGCTCCTCGGACCGGGGTGGGCTGCTGCTGCTCCTCGAATGGGGATGGGCTGCTCGCAGAACTGCTGTTCCTTGGATGAGGGGCGCGGGCTGCTCACACAGCTGCTCTTCCTCGGATTGGGCGAGCTGCTCGAGTGGCTGCTGCTGCTTGGACGAGGGCAAGATGCTTGCGCTGCTGCTGCTCCTCAGACTAGTGCAGGGTGAGGGCTGTGCACAGCTGCTGCTCCTCGGATGGGGGCTGGCTGCGCAGGGCTGCCACTCCTCAGACGTAGGTAGACTGCTCGTGCGGCTGCTGCTCCTCAGACAGGTTGGACTGCTCGCGTGGTTGCTGCTTCTCGGACGGGGAAGTGGGCCATTCACACAGCTGCTGCTCCTTGGACAGGGGCAGGCCACATGAGGCTGCTGCTCTTAGGACTGAAGCAGGCTGCTCATGGGGCTGATGCTCCTTGGACAAGAGCATGCTGCTCATGTGTCTGCTTCTCACGTGGTTGAAAAAATAATGTGAAAAGAAGTAGGAAATAAAGCACCAAACAAAAAAAGGTGAACAAAGAAAAAAGCAAAAAAAAAAAAAAAAAAAAAAAGAGCCATAAACAAAAAAAGGGAAAACAAAGAAAAAAGCAAAAAAAAAAAAGCTAACAAAATAGTAATTAAAAATGAAAAATTGAAATGTCATTCCTTTGGCTGGCTTAAGATCCCAGTTTTCTGTAATGTCTGTGATTTTATTTTTCCTATTGCTGGAACTCCAGACCAATTTTTTTTTAGAAAAAATGATTTATGAAAAATTCTGATTTGAGTTGTATTAACATTGGTGGATTTTTAGAAATGTGTTATTTTCTTTTTTTCCTCCCTCCCCCACTGGCAATCACCATACTGTTGTCTTTGTCCATGACTTTTTTTCTCTTTTTATTTTTTGCTCAATCCCTCCACCTACCTTCTCCCAGCTCCCCCTTCAAACAGCTGTCAACTTGTTCTCTATTAGTCTGTCTCTATTTTTCTTGTTAGTTCATTAAATGTGTAATTTTCAACATGATTTTAAATGAATGATGTTGGAAGGGCCTTAAAAAGGGTGGGTTAGGAGAAGGCCCAAATAAACAGCAAAGGAACACAGAATCTAGGGTCTCAGTGTCATCATTCATTCAGGCTGCTATAGCCATAATACCATAGATTGGGTGGCTTAAAACACAAACATTTATTTCTCTGTTCAGAGGCAGGGAAGTCCAAGATCAAGGTGCTAGCAGATCCAGTGTCTACTGAGGGCCCGCTTCCTCATTCATTGAATGCTGTCTTCTTGCTGGATCCTCACATGGAGGAAGGTACAAGGGAGGACATAAATTCCATTCATGAGACCTCCCCCATTATGACCTAAGTACCTCCTGAAAGGCCCCACCTTCATGTCACATTAGGAATTCGATTTTAATGTATAAATTTTAGAGGGACAGAGATATTCAGTCTGTAGCACTTTGCTATAATACATTATAGTCAGAATCACAAACATAATTATTGCCAGTGTAGGGAAGGAACATAGGAGGTAAGCCAAAGAATTACAAATCTGTGATGTCCATGAGAGGAGTCTTATCTTGCCTTTGCCTATTTTGAGAAAAAATGTGCATAAGACTATGGCCTCAAGTTATTTATTTTGAGAAAGACTATATCAAATTTGAGCTACAAAGAGAGGTATCATGGTGGCATGGTAGGTATAGTGTCTGGACTAAGGAGCTTCAAGTCCTGGCTCCACTTACTAGCTGTATGGCTTTGAGCAATTTATATAACTTCTCTAAGCCTCACTTTGTTCATCTGTAAAATGAAGTTGATAATCTTACCTACCTTATAGGGTTGTGTAAGTATTAAATTAGTATATGTGTATCACCTAATATGATAAATAATAACTACTCAGTAATTGTTATCTATTAGTATTATTATGTTTGGGATCAAGTACAAGAGGTTCTAGTCGTTGTTTTACTGATTTAGGGGTAGCTTCTAACGTAGTCCAAAAATACCAGTCTAATAACCAAGATGGTTTTGTTTCATCTTAACTCAGCTTCGGTCATTTTTGCATTTTGAACATATATGGAAGAGATTTTGCAGTCTGTTGGATTATGTGATCTGCATTTTTTGTCATCATTCTCTCTTCCCTTCCCTTCCCTTCCCTTCCCTTCCCTTCCCTTCCCTTCCCTTCCCTTCCCTTCCCTTCCCTTCCCTTCCCTTCCCTTCTCTTCCCTTCTTTCCTCTCTTTCCTCCCTCCCTCCCTCTCTCTCCCTCTCTTTCTCTTTCTTTTTTATTTTTAAATCCCCATACGAGGATAAGTTTTTATTGATTTTTAGAGACAGTGGAATGGAGAGAGAAACATCAATGTGAGAGAGAAATACTGATCAGTTGCCTTCCATAATCGCCCCAACCATGGATCAAACCCAAAACCTGGGTATGTCCCCTGATCGGGAGTTCCACCCACCACCTTTTGGTATATGGGACAATGCTCCAACACACTGAGCCTCTCCAGCCAGGGCTTGTCCCTTTTCTTTTTAAAAAATGTTTTTATTGATTTCAGAGAGGAAGAGAGAGGGAAATAGAAACATCAATGATGAGAGAGAATCATTGATTGTCTGCCTCCTGCGTACTGCACACTGGGGATTGAGTCTGCAACCTGGGCATGTGCCCTGACCAGGAATCAAACCCTGACTTCCAGGTTCATAGGTTGACGCTTAACCATTGAGCAACACCAGCCTGACTCCTTTCCTTTATGAGTTTCTAGGAGGACAATTCTCAAAACCTTGTAGGTGGAGTGAGAGAGAGGGAGGATAGAAAATTTGGTATATAACAGTGGTCAGTAAACCGCAGCTCTCGAGCCACATGCGGCTCTTTGGCCACTTGAGTGTGGCTCTTCCACAAAATACCATGTGCAGGAGCGCACATACAGTGCGATTGAAACTTCGTGGCCCATGCGCAGAAGTCGGTTTTCGGCCTGGGCGAGTCTATTTTGAAGAAGTGGCGTTAGAAGAAGTGGGGGGTGTCAGTCGGTCGGGCGACAGGAGAGGAGGCGCAGGCAGGCCGCAGGATACGCAGCGTGGGGGGGGGGTACATTGTTTTGAGGTACCTTCGCTGAGGTCGACCCCTTCCAACTCTCCCATCCACACCTTCCAACTCTCCCATCCACACTCGTCTATCTGAAACAAGTATACAAGATGAGTGTGGATGGGAGAGTTGGAAGTGGTCGACCTCAGCGAACATACCTCAATCAGATTGAGGATGTTTTTAGCAAAGGCCAGCTTAGGAGTACCCTAATTAAGTTAATAACAATGTACCTACCTGTATAATTTAAGTTTAAAAAATTTGGCTCTCAAAAGAAATTTCAGTCGTCGTGCTGTTGACATTTGGCTCTGTTGACTAATGAGTTTGCCGACCACTGATCTAGAGCCTAGACCTGCACTAGGATTGGGATCCTTGCTTGACAGTAAAGCTTCTTCCATTCATTTCTCAACCCTTAGTTTCTTAGTCATTTTTTTTACAAGAGTTTTTCCCCGTTCCCTGATCTGATATCATTTTGTCCATTGTTGTGTCCTCTATCCTGTGCCAGGGCTCCATCCCTTCTCCTCTCTTCTATAGCTCCTGAGAATCTCCCACTCCCCACCTCAAATGCCATGATTTCTATTTCTCACTACAGGTCTCTCTAACACTGTATCTCAGGTACTTGGCACATGGTGGCAATTAGTATAAATTTGTTAGTGAATGAATAAATGAATTGTTGAATTTGAGTCATTGATGTTTTTCTAAAATGTATTATTAAAAAAATATATATATACATATACATACATACAGTATATATTATTGATTTCAGAGAGGAAGGAAGAAGAAGAGAGAGAAAGAAACATCAATGATGAGCTCCTGCATGCCCCCTACTGGGGATTGAACCCTCAACCCAGGCATGTGCCCTGACTGGGAATCGTACCATGACCTCCTGGTTTATAGGTCAACACTCAACCACTGAGCCACACCAGCCAGGCGATGTATTTTTCTTTTTGTTTCTTTAAGAGAGAAGGAAAGACAGAGAGAAACACATCAATTGGTTGCCTCCTGCATGTGCCCTAACCAGGGCCCAGGCCAGGGAGGAACCTGCAATCGAAGTACATGCCCTTGGCTGGTATCGAACCCAGGACCCTTCAGTCTGCAGGCCAATGCTCTATCCACTGAGCCAAACTGGCTAGGGCTGTATTATTCTTTAGCATCAGTAACATGGGGCTGCTTTTCTGTTTACAGGATCATTCATTCATTGTCTTATCCCTGGGAATACAAAGATAAATACAAATAGAATAAACATTTTCTCCTATGCTATTCAAGAACTTAAGGCGTTTCCCCTTTTGGGATAAGTTTTGCTAGCCCAAAGGGGTCTATAAAATTCAACATCTAGGAGTACAAGCTACTGTCAAATGTAATAATTAAGACTCCAGGTCTGCCAGTCCAAGAGTGATAGGATTCCTTTTTTTGTGTGAAATACATCATTCTCATTGTTTTCTCCTAAAAGAGATACTTAAATCTGCTTCCCACCAGGTTTGAAGCTGGTGCCTAATGTGGCTGAAAATGTTATTGAGCCCAGTGAGGAAATCCAATGCCCTGGGCTGTGGACTGAATAGTGGCCTTGTTTCCAAGGGCATTCTCCTTTGTCTGCTGGGATCTCAAATGACATGTTTGGACACAAAACCTCTTAGGTAGAAATTACTACATTTGCAGGCGTTCCTAATTTGGAGCGAGGTTTATTATTTCAAAGTCTTTTTTTCCAGATTAGACTTCAGTGAAGTTTTACAGCTATGTCTCAACCCTTATTTTAACATATGTTTTATTATGATGTTTATTAGTATTCTTATGGGTTGTTTTTTAAGTTTCCTCTTGGAAAGAAAGCCATCCTGCACTGAAATTTTCCAGTGAGGACTTCACTTTCTTCCCACTGAGGTCACTTCCTTAACCTCTTGGAGATGTTTATCTTTAGGAGTTTAAAACCTTTTTGTGTAGAGAGCATAGAGAACACAGCTGATATGGCCTAGGAAAGTCAGAGTCCTTGGACAATTGGGGGAAAGAGAGGCTAGTTTCTTAATGACTGTTATTCTTAGGTGGTAAATTACGTGGTTCCTTAGCCCTGTAGGGGTAGGTTTGGCCAAGGGTCCCAGGAGCACAGTAATCACAACCTTTGTATTTAAGAGCCAGGCTGTGGTCCCCACTCATCAACTGTATTATGCTCTACCATTACCCTCGGTATCCACCGGGGATTGGTTTCACAACCCCCTCAAATACCCAAATCTGCCAATGCTCAAGTCTCATATAAAACTAGAGGCCCGATGCATGAAATTCGTCCAAGAGTAGGTCTTCCTTCCCCCGGCTGCTGGTGCCGGCTTCCTTCTGGCACCCAGGACCCAGACTTCTCTTGCAGCCCTGGCTTCATCCGGAAGGTCGTCTGGAAGGACATCTGGAAGGTCATTCAGCTGCCTGGTCTAATTAGCATGTTATGCTTTTATTATTATAGATGACATATTATTTGCATGTAACCTATATTTGCATATAGGTATACCTTTACATCGCTTTATTCATTGGATTCAGTGTAGTGCTCGCTCAGCGTGTGACAAGTTAAAGTTTTGCTTTTTAGAATTGTGGGGAGTAAAGCTTTTTTTTCAATTCATGGATGTGAAACCTCCTCCTCCTCTCCCTCCTCCTCTCCCTTGACTGGAATCGAACCTGAGACCCTTCAGTCCGCAGGCCAACACTCTATCCACTGATCCAAACCAATCCACGCTCTACTTCTCTCTTCTTTTTCCCGAGAAGAAGGAAAGGAAAAAGGCAGAGGGTTTTGACTCTGTACCAAAAGGAGGGATAAAGAACTCTACTCGGACCCAGAGCAGTCCAAGTAAGACCCCAGACGCTTGAAATAGTGTACAAGTTGGGGAATTATGATGTGTTCCAATCATAAAGTGAAAGAAAGGATAGAAGGAGATGAGGTTGGAGAAAGGGATCCCAGGCTGTCCTCACATGGAAGTCATTACAAAGCCTCTCTTTCCCACACTCCCTCGTCACTCTCTCCCTTTCACCAGGTTCATCTATTTGCTTTAAAATAACCCCTCAATTGAAAATTGAAAACAATTTAGGCCTTAGTCAGGATTTTCACCTTTATCCTGAGAACAGTAGGAAATCATTTGGCAGACTTAATTAAATGAGTTGTCAGAGCAGGTTTTCTTTTTAAGTTTATTCTCGTTGCTGCATTGAGAATGGTCTGAGAAGGAATAGACAAGAAAACTTTGGACAGAGCAGTCAGGTGGTGATAGGTAAGAGAGATCATGGGGAACTGAAGTGGTGGTAGCAATAAGATAGAAGGAGTATTGGACAGGTGTGGAAAGCATTTCTAAGGTAGAATTGATAGGTCTTGCTGATGGGTTGAATGATCTTTTACCCTCTCTGCATCCACCCCCTTGGGCATTTAACTTTGAAGTGTCCTCTGCCTCTGTCTCTGGACTTGACCATGTGCCTGGCTTTGGGTAATAGAATGAAGCAGAAGTGCAAGTATGGTGCTTCTAAGTCTACAACTCGAGAGGCCTTGCTCTTTCTTGTGTTTCTGTCATCTCCATGAGGACATTCCTGAGGTAGCCTACTGGCATGGAACAGATATGTGGCAGAGACTTGAAGTGCCCAGTCAGCCCAGTTGAGACTCGTCTAGATCAGTGGTCGTCAAACCGCGGCTCTCGAGCCACATGCGGCTCTTTGGCCCCTTGAGTGTAGCTCTTCCACAGAATACCACGTGCGGGCATGCACGTACAGTGCGATTGAAACTTCGTGGCCCATGCGCGGAAGTCGGTTTTCGGCCTGGGCGAGTCTATTTTGAAGAAGTGGCGTTAGAAGAAGTGGGGGGTGTCGGTCAGTCGGGCGATGGGAGGCGAGGCGCAGGTGGGCCGTGGCATACACATTGCGGGGGAGGCGCGCACAATTCATGCACGAGTTGAGTGAGACTGGCTACAAGACGAGTGTGGATGGGAGAGTTGGAAGGGGTCGACCTCAGCGAACGTACCTCAATCAGATTGAGGATGTTTTTAGCAAAGGCCAGCTTAGGAGTACCCTAATTAAGTTAATAACAATGTACCTACCTCTATAAGTTTAAAAAATTTGGCTCGCAAAAGAAATTTCAATCATTGTACTGTTGATATTTGGCTCTGTTGACTAATGAGTTTGCAGACCACTGGTATAGACTATACTCAGTGGCATTTTCTTTGGTGTACTTTAAAACATTACCATAAGGTGGAGCTCTTCCCTTACTCTAGAATCACAAACTGAAAATCAACTTTTCTTAGACTTGAGTAGATGGAGGGAGTGTAAAGAAAGCGACTTAAAATTGATTGCTATCTTGGTACACTAAAATAGTCCTGGTTTTCAAAAGAATAGAGTTTTGAAAACTTTGAAGTTTCAATATCTTGTGATAGACAAATAATTGCTTCTAAAAATTAAAACATCTATTTGAAGAGATTAAATTCAAATTGGAAACATGAGAAATTCTTTAAAAATCATGCAGTCTAAAATAAGTTGAGCAGTAAACCACTTTACATATAAATATCTATTGTGTTTGTATGTGTGTGTGGGGTGGGTGTAGTTACATCTACCCACACATACACACACATATCTCAATCTCTCAAAGACTGTTTAAGGGTCTCAAATTGATGTCTGAATGTGCTTGCTCTCAGGAGGATTGAAGAGATCCAGGTCAGTTGTTTGAAGTCTTTCCTTAATATATTGCTTGTGTCTACCCCAGGTGTCTAATATGGCTGTAGGCCTTAAAACACTGATGAGGATGATGGACTCACCTATACACCTTGTGGCCAGCATGCAATGAGAGAGAGCATTTCTAGTATTCTCACCCAGTTCATGACTAAAGTTCCAGATTTCATTCTGTGCCTAGTGGACCAAATCTAATTTCAGGGAGTATCAGGCTGACACAACTTGGATGGGTGGGGTAGTTGCCTTAAGGCTTGATCAGGAAATTGTTTTTTTTTTAAATTAAATCTTTATTGTTCAGATTATTACATTTGTTCCTCTTTTTTCCCCCCCATATCTCCCCTCCTCCCAGTTCCCGCCCCACCCTCCACCCTCACTCCCCACCCACTGTCCTCATCCATAGGTGCAGGATTTTTGTCCAGTCTCTTCCCGCATCTCCCACACCCCTTTCCCCCTCAAGAATAGTCAGTCCATTCCCTTTCTATGTCCCTGATTCTATTATAATCAACAGTTCATTCTGTTCATCAGATTATTTATTCACTTGATTCTTAGATTCACTTGTTGATAGATGCATATTTGTTGTTCATAATTTGTATCTTTACCTTTTTCTTCCTCTTCCTCTTCTTAAAGGATACCTTTCAGCATTTCATATAATCCTGGTTTGGTGGTGATGAACTCCTTTAGCTTTTCCTTATCTGTGAAGCTCTTTATCTGACCTTCAATTCTGAATGATAGCTTTGCTGGATAAAGTAATCTTGGTTGTAGGTTCTTGGTATTCATCACTTTGAATATTTCTTGCCACTCCCTTCTGGCCTGCAAAGTTTCTGTTGAGAAATCAGCTGACAGTCGTATGGGTATTCCCTTGTAGGTAACTGAGTTTCTTTCTCTTGCTGTTTTTAAGATTCTCTCTTTATCTTTTGCTCTTGGCATTTTAATGATGATGTGTCTTGGTGTGGTCCTCTTTGGATTCCTTTTGTTTGGGGTTCTCCGCGCTTCTTGGACCTGTAAGTCCATTTCTTTCACCAGGTGGGGGAAGTTTTCTGTCATTATTTCTTCAAATAGGTTTTCAATATCTTGCTCTCTCTCATCTTCTGGCACCCCTATAATTCTGATGTTGGTACGCTTGAAGCTGTCCCAGAGGCTCCTTACACTATCCTCGCATTTTTGGATTCTTTTTTCATTTTGCTTTTCCGGTTGGGTGTTTTTTGCTTCCTCGCATTTCAAATCATTGACTTGATTCTTGCGCTCCTCTGGTCTGCTGTCGGGAGTCTGTATAATATTCGTTATTTCAGTCCATGTATGCTTAATTTCTAGTTGGTTCCCCAACATAACATCGAGGGTCTCATTAGTTTTCTTGTAGATCTCATTAAGTTTATCGGCGGCTTCTAAACAGTTCTTGAGAGACCTTAAAAGTGTGGTTCTGAACTCTATATCTTCCATTGACAATTTTGTCCTGTTTCTTTGTCTCCGCATTTTGTTATGCTTCCTTGGTGCACCCCCTAGTGGTCTTTGTTCGCAGTCTTATAGTTAAACCTTGATTGTTGTAGCTAATAGCAGGGAGGGCTTGATCTCCAGGCCAAGTGGCTATGAGAATCAGCTGTGTCAGCAGTGAGAGAACTTCTGTCCTCTAGGGAGGTGCTAATCTAGCCTTTGCCTGAGGCTATCTGGCAAATGCCTCTGTGCAGGGCTTGGGCGGAGCAGGTCACACAGGATCAATAGGGTGGGCCGGAGAGAGCAGTTACGGCGGCTCTCAGTCCTGTCCCCAGGGGCTCTGCCTCTCTGAGTCCCAGCACCCGCTGCAAAGCTCGGAGAGAAAGCTGCACTCGCTCTGACCGAAGCCAGACAGTCCCGCTTCTCCCGTTTGAGTCTGGGTCCCTAAAGACTCGCCTGTATCTGGAGCTCAGAGTCTGCGACTCCCTCCCAATTGAAAACGCCAACCGCGCCCTCCGCCGCCAGCCCACTCCGCGCACTCCGCACCTCAGAATTTGACTTCAGCACTGCGCCTCCTCTGAATGTCCGTATGCGTTTCTCTTTCCTCCTAGTTGTAGGACTTCCACTCAGCCAGCGTTCCTGTGGTTCTGCGTGATGTCCGTTCAGTCTTTTAGTTTCACTTTTGAAGTAGTTGTTCAAAGCAGCAAACTCCGGCGTTAACCTATGCCACCATCTTGGTTCTCCATCAGGAAATTGTTACCTGAGGCTGAAAAGGGCATCATCTGGGTGGTTAAATTGTGACTAATTTATTTTATCTTTTACCATTTTGTATTGGCTCCCTTTAAAATAAATCCACACAGAGCATATAGTTCTTTTGTAATCAAAATTAAATACTCAATTTCAATTTTGAAAGAACAAACAAACAAAATTAGCAAAGTTGAAAACTGGATGAGATTCAAAACTCTAGTCTTGCAGGGAGCCCGACATATCAAGAAAATGGAAGGGAGTAAGTATGGGTGTGGACATTGTGGTGTGGAGCCAAGAGTCCAGGTTCTGGGTGATGAGAACAAACATAAATGACTGATTGGAGAACACTGGGGATAGTGATGGTGGGGACCCTGAACAAGTGCTTAGAGAGAAAGGAAACCACTCCCTTGGGGTGAGCAAGGCCAAGGCTTCCCAGAGTTACCTGGGTATTGGACAAGTTCTGTGATGCGCAAGCTCTCTGACTTTGCTTCTGGTCCATAGCTCCTGAGTTGTGTGTGGGAGGCCAGTACTCAACTTCCTGGTCTAGGGTTGTTGGGGTGGGCCTGGTCTGGGGAGTGGTAGGCAGGGTCTTTATGAGCCAGATGCAGGCTACTTCCTTTTCCCGGAGTACTGGGGCATTCCTAAAGAGGTGACCCTCCAGAGTTATAGTTTTATCGGCAGCATGCCTTCATTCTCCATGTTCTGGCATGCAATGATGTTATACCCGTGATATAAAACACCTGGGAATTCTGTATAGCACTCCAGAGGGGCTCTCTGGCTGGTGGAGAGGAATCACTTTGGTTAAAGGAAAATCTGAGAATATTTATCAGTCGTCCCTCCGCTCACACCCCAGGCCAGTTGTGAGTCCTAGTCTCTGAACCAGGAGAAAGCCTATAGGAGAAAACCTGGAAGTTTGCTGGAGTCCCCTAGATTTGAGAGAAGTTAATTGGGGAGTGGAGAAGCAGAGTCAAATAGATATATTCATAGTCCTTCCAGCAACTGTGCCTTGGCTTTAGTCAGTTTTGCATTGAGTAAGGTTACTTGGTCCCATCACTGCATTTTTTTCACAATGCTTTAGTCTCAGAAGTATGAAAAAATTGGACTTTTTCCATATTCCCCAGGTGCCTGATGGAAAGCACTGGAAACTTGCCTAAACTGCCTAAGTTCCCCCTTTGTGTGTGTGTGTGTGTGTGTGTGTGTGTGTGTGTGTTAGAGAAAGAGGGGAGAAAGAGAAGGAGGGAGGGAGGGGGAGAGAGGGAGGGAGAGAGAGGGGGAGAGAGAGAGAGAGAGGAGAGAGAGAGAGAGAGAGAGAGAGGGAGAGAGAGAGAGAGAGAGAGAGAAGAAAAGAGAGAATGAGAATGAGAACACAAGTCAAAGGAGCCAGCAGAATTGATATCTGGGCCAGAAAGCCAAGGTTCAAATAATAATTTTGAATGAGGCACCATGAATTATGGGTTTAGTGGTAGCTCACACAGCCAGAGAACAAATTTAGGAATCTAAAGTTAAGAAAACAAGAGAAGAAATTGGTGAAAAACAGTTTAGATGACCAGGAATCTAAAGGACAGATATAAATAATATTTTAAAAATCTGTCTTTGCTGTTAAGCAGGATTTACTTAGCACATACATCCTTTTTACATAGCTGTGTTGTATTAGCCAATTACTTGTTTCCCTAACTCTACATAAATTTTATAAGAAATGGAGCTCCATCAGATAAAAGAATTGACAATGATGCCAGCTAGAGCAATCATTTTGACTTCAGCATTGAAAAGTGCCTCTATAGATCCATTGGAAAAGAAAGATGTTAGAGCCCTAACTTATTTTTCTGTTTAGATGAGAAATGTCATATCTTTGTGTAATTGGCTTTATTTCGAAACAATTTTTTTTTCAGGCCAGCTTTGCTTCTCTGACCCAGTTTTTCCCTCTTTTTGTACTTGGCTTATTTAAGACATGAAACTGGGAACTTGTGGCCTTATGATGACTATGTCACTGATTTGGTATGTGATCTTGGCCAACATGCTTAACAGAAGAGGCACAGAAAGGTTACATGGGGTTCGAAGGACTGTAAATACTGATGTGCCTCATTAAGATATTGTTTAGGTCCAGTACATTTTTTTAAAAATCCCAAAGCTAAGCAAAGCAAAGCAAAAGAAAAAAATAAGCTATGTTTTTTAACTCCTTGTCCCTTTCTTATTCCCTATTGTCCTTCCTTCCCATATCTGCTGATCAAGTATGAGATAGAGAAGGTCCTTTTCCAAGATGTCTCTCCATCTTGGTCTGGGTTGTTGAACAGTCCAGCAGCATCTTTTGGATATATTTTTGGTGCTTGGTCTGTACAAATAGGGAATTCTTCTTGGGAAAACATAAAAATCTGTTTTAGATAATCTTGTTTTGCCTATATAGATGTATACTGGGTATGTTGAGGGATCTAGGTTTAATCTCAGTCCTATTCATGGCTAACAGTGTGCTCCCAGGCCCCTTTTGAGAGGTAATAGAAGGGAAGCTGGAGGTCAGCAACTTGCTTGGGAGAAACAAGCTTGCTTGCTAAAAAGCCTAGAGGAGGACTTGGTACTTGAAACCATCTGAGAATATTCATGACCATGAGCATCAATTTATTCCTGACCCTATCGATATAATAAGTATTAAATTATTTGTCTCTTATGTAGCTCATATGCCTATAATGTATATTAATTAAAAATTATAAGAAGCTATAATGTATTTGAACTCTTTGGAAATATAATTTCAAGGCACAATAAAAATAAAACAGGGTTATTGTATTATAACATCTGTTTGAAGGTCTGGTGATATAGATTGTGATTCCTGCTAATACAGTCTATCATAGCCAGGACTCCAAATGGCTCTTTGCTGGTTCTGATTTATATGTGGAGCTATAACGAAATTTGCTAGTGGAACTATATTAGTGTTTTCTGAGTCGCTACAAATGGTGAAATATTTTAAAGTTGTAGTTTAAAATACATAAATCTACTCAGGAGGATATTGGGGAAAGGTTCAGTGACAAATAAGAGAAAAACTCTTCTCCCAAGCACCTGGGCTGGAGATCTTGCCACCCTTGACACCTCTTCCTTTCCCTTGCTTTCCCACTCAACTCAGATATTTCATTCACCCTCTGTGGTAGACACTGCTGACCACCTCCCAATATTCATTCCCCTCTTCCTCTTTCTCTTCCTTCCTCTTCCTCTTGCCATTACCCTTCTTCATAAAAAACTGGATTTTTCAGCTGGGAATATTGTCACTCAGCTAAAAGACATGATTTCTCAGTTTTCCTTGCATGTGTTCATGTGACAAAGTTCTGGTTAATGAGATAAAAAGGGTTATGTTATGTGATACTTCCAGGAAGTCTCCTTAAAAAGGAGAAATCACACACTTCTTCTCTTCCTCCTACAGGGGAAATAGTTTTGAGGGGAAATATAATGGATTTAATTTGAGGCATGTAAATATGAAACATTTGTATGTCACGCAGGGAGTTCCGCTCTCCTATTGTCTGGTGTTGTCATTACAATCCAGAAGACAGAGTTAGTTCTACAGAGCGACTTTGGGAAATGTTGGCCTATACCAGAAGGCCAATAACCTTTTTACTGGTTTCCCCACTTCCAGTCCCTGCCTTTTTGAGATTATTTTATTTTTCTTTTCTTAAGAAAATTTCTTGAAACCATTTTTACCCATGCTTATTGACTAGAGTCTGATTTTTTTTTTTTAATGCTGACACTCATGGCTCTCCACAAGCTGGTCTGAATTTAATTTTCCTGTGTGTGTGTGTGTGTGTGTGTGTGTGTGTGTGTGTGTGTGTGTTCTCATGCACCTCATGCTTTAGTCAGAGTGATATATTCTCTTTGTCCTATTTATGCCTCATAATTTTCTCTTTTATGCCTTTGCACATACTCAGGATCATCACTTCATCACTAGCCCTTACGGGGTTAAGCAGGTAAAGATGTCTCTTCCTCAAAACACTTTAATTCCATCTGTCAGAAAATTGTTGCAATGCTGTTAGAAAATAGCATTTTCCTGCCATCTACTAAAAAAATTTTGTAATTAACACATGTCACCCATCTTTGGAGTAACAGGAAAGTTATTAAAATATGAACATTTTCAAATAATCAGGATATCAACAATGTGAACAGTTCCCCTTAGATGTGATACTCCTTTGTAGCACATGAACTGAAGAACCACGTATGGGGCCTTGCTCATACTATTCTTTTCACCTGATAATTCCACCCATCACCTTATTCATATGTCCAGGGACCACTCGAATGCTATTTTCATGAAGCCTTTCCTGATATTTTTCATGGTGAAAATAAACCTCCTCTTACCTTGAAAACTCAGTATATTTTATCTGGACCTGTCTCAGGATATTTATAACTCTCTGATAGCATTCTGTTTATTTATGTTCCTGTCTCATCAGTCTATTAGACTTAATGCTCTTTGATGGCAGAATGTGTTTATGATTTACTTTTATAACTTCACAATACCTGGCAGGATACCTTATACTTGGGATTACCATATGTCTCAATTTTCCCAAGACAATCTGGGTTTAAACCTGTTGCTCTGATGTGAGTATTAATAGTGCCCCCTTTCACAATCAAAATGACCCAATTAGAATTATAAATTGTATACTCTACTTATGTGATATGCATTCAGTAAGTAATTGTTAGATGGACCCATGAATGAATGATAGGGATTAGGTTGCTATCTACATAGAGAAGGTAATTGAATCTGTGGAGTTGGTAAGTCCATCAAAAGAGAGAGAATAGAAAAGATGAGGGCCATGAACAAGGACATATGGGGAATGCTTACATTTAAGGCATAGAGGAAAAAGAGTTAACAAAGGAGACAAAGCAGAAGTAGTCAAAGAGATAGGAGGACAATCAGGGTAATTTCACTGAAGCCAAGGAGAGAGTTTTTAAGGATTAAGTGATCAACATTGGTAAATGCTACAGCTAGGTCAAGCAGGATGAATTCTAAGGAAGTGCCATTTAATGTGCCAGTTATTAGGTCATTGCTAACTTTTAAGATAGCACTTTTGATAGAGTATAATAGAGTGATGGTGTGGAAGCTGGATTGCAAGGGGTTAGGGAGTGAATTAATGCGAGAATGGAGTCAGTGAGCATTGAGTACATTTGTGAGACGTTTGACTTGTGAAAGGAAGGTTAGAAATAAGATGGTAACTTGGGTCAAATTCAGAGGAGCCCTGAATGTGTTTATAGACCATGGGAAAGGAGCCACTAAAAATAGCTGATAGAACATTTTCTCTCAGGAGTGGAGAGGGGATGGGATCAAGTGTCCAAGTAGAGTACATAGCATTGACAAGGAAAAAGTGAGATGTGGCTTTCTTTGAGACAGAGGAGTTGTGGTAGAATACAGCAAAAGCACTGTGCATGATTCAGTTGGGGAATGAGGGAACCTACGTGGCAACAGCCTTTGCAGTGAAGGAGGTGGTGAGGTCATTTGTGAGAGGACAGACAGCTGGGGTAGCACTGGGGACTTGAGAGCAATGGAAAGTTTGGATTTAGAACAACTGTTCTAAGAAATTCCAGAGGGAGTCAACAAGAGGCCTGCCAAGCTGTAGTGCAAGCCCAGCTGAGGTTCAACTTCCCATATCAAATGAGATAGTTATTTCTACAAAATCCAGAGAAAATGTATTTCGTAAGCTTATTAACAAAACCTGGGTGGTTTTTTTTTTTTCCCCTCCAGGAAAAAAATAAAGGAAAAGACACTGGCAGTTTACAATATGGCAGAGAGTTATGAGAATTTGGTCTTTCTCAAAAGGCTATTGCTAGGCCATCCAGAAGCCTATAATACCCTTAGTGAAAATGAATGTTTCCACAGGTTGTTTGTGGGCAGTTAAGAACATAGACTCAAATAAAACCAAGGATCCTCTCCTGTCTGAGCCACTCAGGGACAATTCTTGAGTTACTATGCTCAGTTCAGAGCAAAGGCAAACACTGACATTTCTGTGAGATGGAGCATAAACTTGCAAATAGCCTCTGTGATAAAATCCAGTTTAACCAGGCAAAACCTTTAAGCTTACAAGCGGCCTGTTAAATCCACTAAAGACCAAATGTCAGGCGGTGCCCTTTAAAGTCCAAGTACATGACCACAGTATTGGTGGCTTAAAATGAGAAAAATTAAACATCTCACACACCCACAGGTAATCTTTCCAAATGTCGTTTAATCATATATTCATAATGACTACAGTGTTCTTTAAGGAGGATAACATTTGAAGACAACTGTTTGGCCAAAGTGTTAGGCATTATTTTCTTGAAAACAGAGTTTGCTTCCTTTGTTTCAGTGGGGAATCAGGGTGGCATTGGTCCAACAGCACAGCTGCCCAAATGCATAAACAAGTGACTGATTATTTTTCATCCACCTGTCTAAGCAAAATGCAGGATCTACACATATGCACTTAATTAAGGATATTTTCATATTTGTGTTACCAGACTCTTCCAATGACACATATCTGAGTGGTGAACAGTAAAGCAGAATATAGGTCTTAAGACAGACATGCATAAGGCACCATAAACAATTTCACTTACATGCCTGTAAATTACTCACAGTTTCCCTCTTTTGTTTACTTAGTGAAAGGATTGTTTACTAAGCACCACTTGCATTAAATTATACGAGTATTCATTTCCTTTGGAAATAATTAGCTTGTTGTTTATGCATTTTCTTTAACCTCATCAACTGTACCATTTCAAGGGCATTATGGAGGGAGAAAAAAAGCACACCTTTTGGGAATAGTCTTTCTCAATCTCAAGGAGTATCAGTTTCTCACTTTAGCATGAAATAATTCACTTCATTAACTCTGCCATGTAATTGTGATTAGCACTTGGATGAGGATGAGAGTGAATATAGACAAAGGAATTACTCTTCTCTCCTAGAGAGCCTGGAAAACGTAGTTACTTCAGTAACAGGAATTATTATCATTTCTATGGGCCCAGTGCATGAATTTGTGCACCTTGAAAGGAACTTTAGGCCACGAGGCTGCAGCGGGCACAGGGGCGGGTCTTGACCCATCTTCCGCGCCCCCGCCTGGCCCTTCCTGCCATGGGCCCCCCCACCCCCGGTCCTCTGTCTGTCTGTAGTCCTGCGCCTGCTGCCGCTGCTCCCACGTGCTGACAGTGCCGGCCTTGCTCCCACATGCTGACAGCGCCCGCCCGCTCGCACCTGTGAGAGCATGGAGCGATTGGGGCCGGTGCCAGCAGCAGGTGTGAGTGGGGCCAGTGCTGCCAGTAGGAACGAGTGGCGGCTGCTGTCCTGATTGCCCCTTAGGAGTAGGGGAGATGGAGAATCCCTGAGGGGTGATCAGGGCTGGCAGCTGCTGTTCGCACCCGCTGACGGCGCCGAGTGATCAGGGCCAGCGCGTGTGAGCGGGGCCAGCGCTGGCACGGGAGCAAAGAATTTTCAGTAACCACCAGAGGCTCGCCCTAATGATAGCACCCCGCCTTGGTCTGGTGCCCTCGCTCACCTGCTCCACTATCCCACTGTGGCCAATGCCCGCCATGTTGTGTGGTAGAGCTGCTGAGGCCTGCCATGTTCCGTGCACGCCCCTTGGTGGTCAGTGCACATCATAGCGACCGATTGTTTGGTTGTTCAGTTCCCCCGTTTGGTCTATTTGCATATTAACCTTTTATTACATAGGATTATTACCACCAAGTAATGGCATTAATTAAGTGCCATTACTGTACCAAGGGTAGTGCTAAATGTTCTTTTTGCTATTTTATTTGATTTTCACAACAGCCATGTAGTGTGATTAGGAAATCTTTTTTTAAAATGAGATTTCTGATGACCATAGAGGTTAAATAATTTATCCTAACATCATACAGCCAGAAAATAAGGGGAAGAGTTGGGATTTGAATTTAGGTTTATTGATAGCTATCTCTCACCTAATATTTTCAGTGTATACCTCCTCTACAATGAGTACTCATTTTTCTGCCTGCAGCTCTAGTTCTGTTCATTTTGCATATTGGTTAGTTTACTGACAAATTTGCTTTTCCTTAACTGTTACTTGTTCATCTCAGAGTTCTCATAGAAGTATAAAAAGACAACTTTGCAGTCTAAAAATATTGAAGCAGTTTACACAAATGGCTGCTCAATTCCAAAAGAGCTCTGATTTTACCAGCTAGTAATTATAGACTTAGCTATGCCAGTGGCCCAATCATAGCCGCTGAAACATAACTTCCTACAGCATATGGCTGATCAAAGATTATTAGAAGAGAGCACAGGTGCAAGTCTGTCCCCTGGGAGAAGTTTCTACCACACAGTACACAGAAAAATTATATATGCTAGCTTGCTCCAGGCTAGACTTGCAAGGGCCCCAATTCTCTTCTATAACCTCTAGCTACTGCCACCCACACCTTACTTTTATTTTTCAGACCTCACTCTTTTTTAAAATTTAAGCCCTAATATTAAAACATTTTTTTTGAATGGATGGAAGGAGACTTGACTTGGGTGATGAAAACAAAATACAATATACAGATTGTATATTATGGAATTGTACCCCTTACTTTTTAATTTTAATTCTGCTGTTATCTGTGCAGTGGAGGGAAGAACTCCTTAGTGGTTAGGGTGAGCTAGTAGGCAAAAACTGGAGGGGTACATGATGCATTCCCCATCAGCTTCCTCTATTTTTGCAGTGACTGACTTAGTGCCTTCAGCATGCTCTGGGTTGTGTTTGGACCCCTGGCCATGTTATTGATACAGAGGTTATAGTGACATGATTGTTCATTGGGTGCTCCTGCTGAATTATATTTGCACATACAAGTTATTAAGCCTTTAGATCTCTGCAGCCATTTTGTAGTTTCAAATCCTAATAGGTTACCAATAGAATGTGGATCAAATATGAAGTCTAATCGAAGAAAAATTTGAAAGCATGAATTCTAATACCAATTTCATGAACTTTCTAGACCTACATGTGATTGGCAGGCATAGACCTTAAAGGGATACAAGACCAAGAATAACAAACCAGTACAGTTTCTAGAATCACATTATTACTTACAATTTGTAGAAAATTAACAAACGTGGAGCCAAGTCATATAAACAAAGGGCAGCCTTGGAAAAGACTCTCTGCGGTAACAGATTTTCATAGTCCTGAAGCATAGATCTGGTCCTCAACTATTAAAACACAGACCACAGGTTTCTCTTTGATACAACTTCCCACTCACCCACTAATAATTGTTTTATTTTCTTCTATTATAATGTGTTGGAGGAAAAGAATAATCGTATTTCAACCCTATCACTCACTACCTATTCTATATTAATTTATACTGACATAAAGCCAGGCAAAATACAGACTAAAAGGGGGTACTTCAAGTCTAATTACTTTGTGTCTATTGATAATTACTTTGAAACTGAAAAGTGTCTAAATTTACATCCTCACAAATATTGGAACTAAGTATATGTATCTTAGTTACAATTCAGTGTTTACAATCAAAAGAAACATTAGGAATTTAGGAGTCCAATTCAAGTGTTTGATCCTGTATACATAATAGAGAATACAAACAAATGTGCTTGGTAATGAATATAAGAGGAATATACATTTGTACTTTCATTGATTTATGTACAAAGTGAGGAATTGCTATTTGATATATGTGTATCAATTACATTTATTTTGCAAAAAGCAGTGTTCACCTAGAAAATCTCATTTAGTTCTAGTTGCTTCCATTGGTAGATAAAATTGGTACTTAACACATTGCAAGCAGATCACGGGCATTCTTGTGTTTTCATATTACACAGTGTTTTACATAAATGTTAAAGGCATGCCTTAAAATTACACACCCATTGCATTTTGAAGTTATTTATTCCATGTTCTTACAAGCTAATATCTTCTTAAAGTGTGATACTTTGTAAAACGTTTTTTTGTACTCATTCAATAGAAACTTATCTGGTCACTGGGTAAAGCTAGCAATAAAACTACTGGTGTGCAATGTGTTAATTGTTAAAAAAGATTGACTATTTAAACATTGGATTTAAATAATATTTATAAAAATCCCATTTGTAACATAATTTGATTCTGCTTTTCATGCATTTTTTTCCCTGTTATAGTATTTTTCCTATCTCTTTACATAATTTTACAAGTTTCATTATTGGAATATTAAAACATGTAGAAAAGAAAATAATTCAAAGCAGGATCTTGAAGAGATATTTGCACATTCATGTTTGTTACAGCATTATCCATAATAGACAAGAGGTGGAAATAATTCAATGTCCATACATGGATGAATGGATAAACAAAATGTGTTATATACATACCATGGAATGTCATTCAGCCTTCAAAAGGAAGGAAATCCTGTCACATGCTACAATATGGATGAACCTTGAAGATATTATGATTAGTGAAATAAACCAGTCACAAAAAAGACAAATTCTATCAAATTCTACTCAAAAGATATCTAAAGTAGTCAAACTCAGAAATAGAATATAGAATAATGGTTGCCAGGGGTTGAGGGAAAGAGAAAATGGGTATAGAGTTTCAGTTTTGCAAGATGAAAAACTTTTAAAGATCACTTGTACAATGTGAATGCATTTAACACTACCGAACAGTATACTATTTTTCTTTTTTTTTGTCTTATTCATTTATTTTTATTGTATTTTTTTCCATCACCATTTATCCCCCCTAAACCCTCTTCCACCTACACCCACCCTTCTCCACCCTGCAATCATCAAACTGTTGTCCATGTCTATGAGTTCTTTCTGTCTCTTTTTCTTCTTTTCTTTTTTTGCTCAATCCCTCTACCTCCCTAATTACCCCCCTCACCCTGAACTGTCTGAACAGTATGCTATTAATATGGTCAATTTTATGCTATGTGTGTTTCCCACAAAAAAATGACAGAATCATTGGTGTAAGGTGGACCCCTAATCCAGTATGTCTGGTATCCTTACAAGAAGGTGGCCACGTGAAGACATAGACACATTAGGAAAACATTATGTGATGCTGAGGGCAGAGACTAGAGTTAATGCAGCTGCAAACCAAGGAATACCAGACTGCCAGCCAACCACCAGAAACTAAGAAGAGGCAAGAAAGGACCCCCCTATAGATTTCAGAAGGAGCATGGCCCTGCCAACACTTTTATTTCAGACTTCTAGCTTCTAGAACTGTGAGACAATAAATTTCTATTTCAAGCCATCCAGTTTATAGTAGTTAGTTATGGCAGCTTTAGGAAATTAATACAAGCAGGGCTGATGTCCTTTTTATTCAGCACCTGGCACATAGTAAGTATTCAAGAAATAATTGCCTAATGAGAAAAGAAACGTTTGCAAAAGAGACGGAGTAACATTAGTGTGCTGGTAAACTTTAACATCCAACTCTCAGAGAGGGAGTAGCTGACTTGTAGCATGTGTTATTTTCATGATATAAATACTTCCACCATGGCCCATTTCAAGCTACCAGCATGATTTCAGAATTCCTAAAATTCAACGATGGGCTCTTGTGAGCAGGTCTAGACAGTTCTAGCATACCCCTATTAGTGTAATGAGCCCTGTGTGCTTATTACCAGCTTCAATTCTCAAGTCATGGCCAATCTTGTTTCAACTCTACCTTCACCCATTTCTCCCCACCTATATTTCAAGGCAAGTAATATGTTGATGAATTAAATTTGATGAAATAGATTTTATCAATAGTATTTCAGTATGTATCTCTATAAGATAAGGTTACTTAAAATAGCCACAATACTGTTATTGCATCTAAAATGTTACAGTATCCTGTATAATAAAGAGCTAATATGCAAATGGACATCATGCCATCATGCCATAATGGCTCAGACACTCAACACTGGGGAGAGAGGCATGGGGAACAGCCAGGCTGTGGCCCCAGGAGAGGGACAAGCCGCCCACCCTGTGGTCCCGGGCACCAGTGGCTGCACCTGTGCCTGTGGTCGGGGAGAGGAAAAAGCCACAAACTCCACAGTCCTGGGTGCCAGTGGCTGCTCCTGCACCTGCAGCCCAGGAGAGGGACAAGCTGCATGCCCCATGGCCCCAGGTGCCAGCGGCTATACCTGTGCCTGTGGCCTGGGCCTGGGAGGGGGACAAGCCACCCACCCCATGGTCCTGGGCACCAGCGCCTATGGCCCATCCCGGGAGTGGGACAAGCTGCCTGCCCACGGTACCCTGCGGCTGTGGCTGGCCCGGGCTAAGCCAGCCTGGGTCCTGGGTGCCTCGGCTGGCCAGGGGAGGGAAACCCAGGTCTCAGGTGCCTGCAACTGGCCGGAGGAGGGAATCTTGGGTCAAGGCAGAAGCGGTTAGGGGTGATCAGGCCAGCAGGGGAGCAGTTAGGGGCAATAAGGCCAGTAGGGGAGCAGTTAGGGGTGATTAGGCAGGCAGGCAGGCAGAGGTGGTTAGGGGTGATCAGGCAGGCAGGCAGGCAGGCGAGCAGTTAGGAGCCAGTGGTCCTGGATTGTGAGAGGCAGTCAGACATCCCCCGAGGGGTCCCAGATTGGAGAGGGTGCAGGCTGGGCTGAGCCCCCTCCCCATGCACGAATTTTGTGCACCAGGCCTCTAGTCTTAATATAGGCCCAGTGTTAATATTTAGAGGTCAGTGTTCATATTTCCAATTGTCTCAAAAGTGCCCCCTTTTTTCATTGCTTGCTTGACTCAGGATCCAAAAGAGGACAACATATTGTGATTGTTTCCTAGGTGTCTAAATTAATCTATAGGATCCCTTTCCATTTCTTAATTTATTTGTTGAAGAAACTGGATTCTTTGTCTTGAAGAGTTTCCCACTGTATTTGCTAATATGCAAATGGACATCATGCAGCTTTAGGAAATTAATGGCAGCTTTAATTTCTCATTGAAACGCACACAAGGTCTGGTTGTCTCTTTTAGAATGTTAGTCACCCCAGCACTGATGATCAATACCTAGATGTATTATCTCATTAAGGGTTGCAAAATGGTGATGGTCCAATTCTAACATCCATTCTTTATTTTTTAGCTAATGTATTTCTATAAAAAATACAATTTCCTTATATCTACTATTTGATTACCCTGAGTTCCAGTGTACTAGTGTGTAGGATAAAGTGCATGAGTTCTTCCCCTTATTTACCATTTTTCAAATTAATAAATTGGTTTACCAGCATCCTTTAATAGTGGCCCATTTTTTCCCTTTAGTTTAATTATGAACTCATGGATTTAAATATACAGGGTGAGGCAAAAGTAGGTTTACTGTTGTTTGTATGGAAAATAACACAATAATTAATGAATAACAATACAAGAATAAACTCTCTGTTTTGGATACTCACACCTGTAAACCCACTTTTGCCCCACCACTGCAGCTAATATTTTCATTGATATTATAATTGTCCCATCTATGACCATTAGGTTTTTTCAATCTGCTTCTGAGTCCTTTTGACATAGTATTAATGTCTTCTATCTTATATCTTTTTACTTTGCTAATGGTTCTTGACATACAAAGTTTTAAAAAAATTATGTAATTTATCTATCCTTTTTTGCTATTGGATTTTTGAGTCACAGGAGAGATTTCCTCACTCTCAGATTATAGAGAAATTCATCCCCATATTTTCTAGTACTGATAATGTTTGTTTCTTAGCTTCGTTTAAATCTCTTACCCATTTGGAATTTATCTTGTTCATGGTATGAGGAATAGATCCAATTTTATCTTTTCTTTTTCTTATCTCAATAGCATTTATTAACAAGTCCATATTTTCTTTGTGGATTTTAAGTGCTTCTTTTATTTGAAACTAAACTTGTAGTTGTTATTGAGTCTATTTCTGGAATTTCTATTCTGTTATTGGTCTGTCTTATTTTGTTTTATTAATAAGTTTTATGTTATATTTATTATCAGATGAGGCAAGTGCCCCCCTCCTCTGGGCTTTTGTTTTTCAGGGTTTTCTTACATATTCTTATTTGTTTTTCCAAACTGACTTGTAATTGTTAATTATAGTTTTTAAAAATATTTATTATTGATTTTTAACAAATTTTTAAATATATATTTTTATTGATTTCAGAGAGGAAGGGAGAGGGAGAGAGATAGAAACATAAATGATGAGAGAGAATCATTGATAGGCTGCCTCCTGCATGCCCCCTACTGGGGATTGAGCCTGCAACCCAGGCATGTGCCCTTGACTGGAATCGAACCTGGGACCCCTCAGTCCGCAGGCCGAAACTCTATCCACTGAGCCAAACCAGCTATGGCTCTTACTGCTTTTTAGAGAGAGAGGAATGGAGAGGGAGAGAAAGAAACATTGATCAGCTGCCTCCTGCATTCCCCCTACTGGGGATTGAGTCTGCAATGCGGGCATATGCCCTGGCTCAGAGTGGAACTGGCAACTTTTCTTTCTGTGCAAGGGATAATGCCCATCCAACTGAGTTATACCGGCCAGGGCTAATTACAGTTTTAATGAAGTATATTTAACCATGTTACAGGCAACCTAATGTTAATTTCTTTATTATGAAAATAAGGTAAAGTTATAACACTTTTGGCTAAGAGGGTGAGAAAGAGTTCATCTGTACTAATAAAAGGGTAATATGTAAATTAACCATCACTCCATGACAAAGATGGGGTGCCCATAGCCACAAAGATGGCGCCGACCAGAGCCACGGAGTTGGCAGAGCGGGTGGGAGGCTTGGCTTCCTTCATTGCTCCGGTGATGAAGGAAGCCTAGCCTCCCACAAGGACCAGGCCAGCCGTGGAGGGAGACATGCAGGGAGTGCAGTGTGTAGACATGCAGGGAGTGAGCGAGGTTCCCTGCCTGGGGTTTCCAAATCCGCCGTTGGTTCCTTTTACCGCTGATTCCCCTCCTCACAGGTATCCTCCATGCAAAATCCATTCCATGCAAATATATCATGTCCTAATGGGTGAATCCTAAACCGAATGAGTGTCACACCTGGCTAACTTAACTCCCATTAGAAAAATGGAAGGAGGGATTTAGGAATCAGGAAGCCATGTGACCTGCTCAGTCTCCAGAACTGCTGTCAAACACAGGCAGCCTGAGACCCTCCCAAACACCACCTGAGCTAAACCTGAGAGCCAATATATTTTCAAGGCCCAAAGTTGACGGGGGTAAAGGGGTAGGGGAGCAAAGCAAGCAGAACAGCCAACTCAACCAAAGATGCAGGAGCCTAAGATAACAGAGAGAAATGTCCTGGCCACCAATGCTCTCCTGCAGATGTGGTGCCCACACCCAGCTGGGGGGATGGGGTGTGTACGTGTGGAATTTAAGGCCACCGGCAGGAGGGAAAGTGGAGGCATGCCTAAGGATTTTTTGTTCGTGTCCCACAGTCGAGAAGCAGAGTCAGAATCAAAGTCTTACCTCAGTGCTGGGATGTTTAAAAGTATCTAAAAATAGCAGCTCCATCGCTGAGTCCACTGCCATGTTTGCCCTGGACAGGAGGCCCACTGCCAGACAGTCCAGTTTCTCCCTGCATGAGTCTGGGTCCCCAGAGACTCACCCAGAACTGGAGTTCAGAGCAGTCGGGAGCTTGTGACTCCCTCCCAATTAAAAAAGATAGCTGCGTCCTCAGTTGCCAGCCCTTGCCGTGTGTGCCTCCGTACCTCTGCACTTCCGCAGCTCCTCTGGGTCTCAGTGTGCTTTTCTCTTTCCTTCTAGTTGTAGAATTTCCACTCAGCCAGCCTTCCTGTGGTTCTGGATGATGTCCGTTTTGTCTTTTAGTTGTATTTTTGAATTTGTTGTGGGAGGCAGCAATTTCTAGTGTATACCTATGCCGCCATCTTGGTTTCTCTCTCCTTGCATTTTTTTTTTTTACTGTAAATTGTATCAAATTAAAAACAAATGGATTATAAATAGTAAACAAATTAAAAATAAACAAGTAAATGGACAAATATACAAACCAGACCTTTTCTAGGGTGAGATGATGTTTACTTAAACCTTTATCATATGTATTTGACACTTGGCTGGTCTGATACATGAGTTGGGCATCTCAAATTGCAGAAGGCTCTTTTTATCCTTACTCAATTTTTATAAGTTTCAAAATGGAGCAATGATTTTTCCTACTTTTTCTTTTTCTTTGGGGGTGGTAGATTGTTCTTGCTTCTTTAAACTTGGACTCTTTAATTATCAACTTATTTTCAGTCAAAGAAACTTTGTCTGATGCAAGAAGACCAGTATCTTGTCAGAGGGGAGTGTTGAGTGTTGGACTAAGCAACTTGCACCATGCATTATCCTAATGAACCAAAGAGTTACTTTAGCAACTGGTGATTTAAGCATCAAAAAAGACATAGGAGCCCTAACTAGTTTGGCTCAGTGGATAGAACGTTGGCCCTCAGACTGCAGGGGTCCTGGGTTTGATTCTGGTCAAGAGTACATGCCTCGGTTATAGGCTTGATCCCTGTCCCTTGTCAGGGTGCATATGGGAGGCAGCCAATTGATGTGCTTATCTCACATCAGTGTTTCTCTTTCTGTCCCTCTCCCTTCCACTCTTTCTAAAAATCAATGGAAAAATATCATCGGGTGAGGGTTAAAAAAAAAGACATAGGAAAGGTGCGAGGGGGCTGAGAGCCAGGGCAGCTGGCAGTAACAGTCAGCAGGTGGGAATAGACTTATGGGAGGAGAACTGAAGGCTCTGAACAGTTTGTGTGGCAGAGTACTGTGGTGGGGCTATGTGAGAACTACATTCACGGAAGAAAGTAGGTAAAATAACACAAGAGAATAAACCTATTCACACAAGAGTACTCCCATCTTTCGAAGTTCCAGCTGGAGAGCAATCCCCTCCTGAGTTAAGCTTCCCTGTGTGTCCTTCCCTTCTTCCCAACGGTGTTTGTCTGATGTTGTATAGCTCATCATTCATACTCCTTTTATGGCACTTTCTACTGTATTTTGGAAGTCTGTCCATCTGTCCTGGATTGTGTCTCCTGAAGGCAATTTGTTAATCTTTATTTCCTAGAGGCCTGGCTCTGTTCCTGGACTGTAGAGTTGTTAGTAGTTTGTTAACTAATGAATGTCACAATGAGGAATAGTGCAGTTTGAATCCATACTGTTTATTCAGTGTTGATCAATTTCTCACACTAAAGGGCCTGACCGCTGGCCTCTAAAAGACTTGTATACCCTGAAACCACAATTTCTTCCATTTAAATTGTCCCAGAACTCAGGTCTCAATAGGGTATCAAAACCTTTTAAATTGTGTATGAAATCAAGCTACCTTGGGGTAGCTACAGATCTCTTGATTCTTTGTGAAAGAATATTGATTTTTGGGCCATTGTCACTCTGATTTACTAAATGATAGGCCTGCAAAGCTTCTCTTCTCCCTATCTCCATGTTGATTTAACTTTACAAGGGGTGATAGCTTTTGTTTTGATTAAACTTTGTGAAGAGCTCTATTCAGTGAAAGCTTCCCATCTTACAGAAGTCAGCTTTTTCTTACAGTGGGACCAACACCTTGGTCTTCTTGATTGTTATTCTCAAACTTTGCCCCAAACTCTGACTCTCTATTTGGCCATTCTGTGGCCTTGGACAATTCTAGTCCATATTTCTTTCCCCTTTGGTTGACAACAGCAGCATTCTTTTTTACCCCTAGTGGTGTTTTACTAGAAAGGTGCAGTGGTGGAGGGTGAGGTGGCTTTAGTCTTGTGAAAATAACTTTCTTGAGAGACAAGTAAATGTCTCCTCACATGATGTTTGTCCCCAGAGTCAATCATTGTCTCAGGAGCAATAAGGTCTTTGTTTTTGTTATATTATTTCTGAAGATCTTAAAACCCCCATTTCCTCACACTGGGACAGCCATTTCCACCTTCATGAAGCAGACTAAGTCGTGTGTACTTCTGACCTCTCCCCCACCAGAACGTCATGCTCCCAGCCCTCAGGCACTCAGACTGTCTCTTTCTTCTGGCTTATCAAAATATGTCTCCAGGAAAAGGATCTTGTATAGGTCAGGTCATTTCTTATTTGCATTAAGGTTACAATGTCATCCTTTTCCAGGATATTTTCATATTAAGTCTTATCTGCATTTGTTGAATAAATGGCTTCCTGCCCCCTGCCTTTTTTATTTCTTCAAATTAAAGCATTAGGAAGTCATTAGGGGATAGATTATAAAGTAGGTGGTAATTCTCTGGGCATCTTTGTCATGTCAGTTAGGTCATTGAATATTCCATTTAAGTGTCCTGTTAAGTAGAATATCTTGAAATAGCAACCAGATTTCCTGAAGGCCAATATAATATCTCAAAACTAGAAGCTGAAAACATAGCTTTTAGGGGCTAAAGTTCATGTTCTTTTGCAGAATATCCCCTGCCTCATCAGGAATGTCCCTACAATTTAATTGATCACTGCAAGCTGGACATTGGTCCAAGATAAGCAGATGCTGTCATGTTATTGAAGACTAGGTCACTAAGATGTATCCTGAAAAATGAAGATGGAGCAATGGAGTCATGAGCCAACGAATATGGACTGCCTCTAGATGCTAGGGAGGGCAAGACAATGCATCATTCCCTAGAACCTTGAGAAGGAATTCAGCCCATGCTGACACCCTGAGTTTAGTACTTTTGATCTCCAGAACTATAAGGTAATGAATATGCATTGTTTTAAGCCACTAATATTATGTTGATTCGTTATAGCAACCACAGAAAATTAATACAGAGCCCATGCTTTTGATTACTAGGCCTTGTTATCTTAGATACCTACAAAAGGAGTGCTTATGGAATTACCAGGCTACTCTAAAGAAAAACAGAAAAAAACATGGCCATTTGGTGAGTACAAACCTAACCAGTAACTCAGACCCATAAGTAGGAGATATTTAGTCTTGTATTTCAACTTGAAA
This sequence comes from Myotis daubentonii, assembly GCF_963259705.1. NCBI lineage: Eukaryota > Metazoa > Chordata > Mammalia > Chiroptera > Vespertilionidae > Myotis > Myotis daubentonii. The sequence goes on from NC_081861.1 coordinate 41,633,262, forward strand.
TATGATCTGAAGATCTTGGATAATAGAGAGAGAGAGAGAGAGAGAGAGAGAGAGAGAGAGAGAGAGAGAGAGAGAGAGAGAGAGAGAAGGGGAAATTCACTTCACCCAAAGCTGATCCTTTGAAAAATATATTTATTGTGGTATCTGGTTTCCATCCACTAGATGTCAGGAGAGACAATGTCAAGGCTTCTACTGATTGCTTCATCCTTCTACTTTGGTAGCATTCCTGATGAAACTAAAGAGAAATAATTGCAGAAACTGTATAGTGATTAACATGTAAAATGTAGACAGGATACAATAAATATTCCAATTTATTATTTTGGACTATACACAACAACAAATACTCATAGTCTGTGTTTTCATGAGGCCAAATGAAATATTGTCAGCTCTTTTAAACAGTTTTAGTCACCCACAGAGGGTATTCAGGCCTCAGGTTATTCACCTAGAAAGCCACTCAGCAGCCTAGCACAAGAGAATTTTATTTATTGGTTTTGTATAAGTTAGGTCATTTTTTTTTCTTAATACCCATTTTCTGGCTGCTGTAGTGTTCATGTGAAAGACTCCATTCTGTCTTCAGTGATATTTAATTTGCTTATTTAGATGGTTTAAGCAATTTACCCTATAAGTTGCACTTCTTTTAGTTTGCTCCTGGGTCAGACTGGATGGGCCTGGTAGGAGAGCACAAAAGGGTTATGTTCTAATTAGGATCATAAATAACCAAGGTTAAAGACAGTGATGTTGTCAGATGATTCATCAGCATGCCATTGGGGTCAAGATAAGAAGAGAAGAAGCAAACAACAACAACAAGAAACCTAAGGCACTTCTTGCTGAACTGGGTGGTGTGTGTGTGTGTGTGTGTGTGTGTGTGTGTGTGTGTGTGTGTGTGTGTTGGGTTGATTCCCAGGGAAAAAAGAAGTGACGATTCTTCCATGGCATGCTTGACCACAAATCACCAAAGAACTGCCCATTGGTTGTAGAAACAATAAACAGGGTCAATAAATTTGGACCAGAGCTCCTAACTAGGTTATGTCTATGGGAAATACAGTGGAAAGCTGACCTCTTTAATTCTTTTTATTACACCTCAGTGTCATTAGTATCAGTAGGTCTTTTCAGATAACATACTTTTAGTTCTTATGGTATGGTATAACTTTCTAAGTTTTTTTCCCATTTTTGAGTCTTCCTAAATATTTCTTACCTTATATCTGTAGAGCTTTCTGGATTTTCCTCCCTTTTGACTTATACATATTCTCATGTATCTTTGTTTAACTTTCTTAAATCAAACTATGATAGCTTAACATTCCTTTCCTGTATTCTAAGGAATCGGTGACCCTGCCCTCCATCTGCAGGCTTCAGGTTTCATACATTTACCCAGAGCTGTTGAATCAGGGGTATTTTGGGCTACTATTCTCCCTATGTCTACTTTTGTTTTTTAGCAATCTTTTAAATTTTGTTCACGTTTAAATAATCACTTTTCAAATAAACAGTGCATGTACATGGTGCAAAACCCAGAGAGTAAAAAGAAATGTTTTTAAATAACCTCAGAAAGTGAAGTTTTTCTCCTATTTCAACCCTGAACATTCAATTCCCTTCCCCTGAAGCAATAACTATTATCTATTTCTTGTTTATTATCCTAAGATAGTCTAAGCATTTATATAATGTTAGCAGTCACATGCTTTATATAATCTTTTATACACAACTTTTTTCATTTAACATTATTTTAGAAGTAGTTCATATCAGTACATTTAGAAAGACCTGATTCATTATTAGATGAACCATAATTTGTTGATGGACATCTAGATGATTTCCAATCTTTTGCTATTACAAACATTGTTCTAAAACATATCTTTGTAAATAAAGTCTTTTTGCACATGTAGGAGTATATCTGTAGCATAAATCCCCAGAAACGGAATTGGTGACTCAAAGGGTATGTGCATTTTTAATTTTGACAGAAATTTCCAAATTGTCTCTATTGAGGTAAAAAGAATTATTAATCCTATCAGCAATGTATGGGAGTGCCTACTTCCTTACATTCTTGGAAGGAAATGTACCAAAAATGTTAATCTTTCTTTATCTGATATATATTATAGTTCAATATATTCTAGATTTAGTTTGCATTTCCCTCATGAGATTGAACATAGAAATATGTTTAATATTAATTTGTATTAATATTTTTTGTGGATTACCTATATTCATGCATTTTCTAATTTTTAATTGGGTTGTTGACCTTAGTTTTATTGATTTGTAGGAGGATTTTTATATATTAAGGAAAATAGCCCTTTGTCTTTGGTATATGTTGCTGTTTTTTCCAGGTTGTCTTTTGATTTCCTGATAATGATTTTTTTGTGATACATTATTTTTAGATTACATAGTCAAGTTAATCTTTGCTTTTATGCCTTTTGGGTTATACGGCATCTTAGGTATTTTTCTCTTTTTAAAATTTTATGATTTTTTAATTTTTTTAGTCTTTATTGTTGAGAGTATTACAGATGTCCCTCCTTTGTCCCCCTCCACCTGGTTCCTGCTCCACCCCAGGCCTTTACTACACTATCCTCTGTGTCAATGGGTTATGCATAGCCTATCTAATAAAAGAGAAAGATGGTAATTAGTGTACGACTGCTACCCTTCCCATTGGCTAATCAGGGAGATATGCAAATTAACTGCCAGCCAAGATGGCGGCCGGCAGCCAGGCAGCTGATGCGAACAGGGAGGCTTGCTTGCTTCAGTGACGGAGGACTCCAACGTTCCCCGCCTGACTTGCTGGCCTCTCAGCTGCAACTCTAAGCAATTATGTTGCAAATATAGAAGCTAAAAAACCCCCAGAAACCTGCTTTACTCAGCCGGGCTTCAGCCAGCCGGACCACAACATTATATCAAATACAGACGGTAAACAAAGGCCAGAAACCTGTTTTCAGCAGCCGCGGCCTCAGAGCTAAAGCTGGCCCAGAATAAAAAGAAAAAAAAAGAAAAAAAGGAGCGGTTGGGAGCTTCAGTCACCCATCAGCCTGAAAACGGCCCTCAGCCCCTCAGCCAGACTGGCCAGGCACCCCAGTGGGGACTCCCACCCTGATCCAGGACACCCTTCAGGGCAAACCAGCCAGCCCCCACCCGTGCACCAGCCCTCTATTCTATATAGTAAAAGGGTAATATGTGTCCCGGCACCAGGATCAGCGGAGCCACGAGGCCTCCCGGCACCGGGATCAGCCTGATGGGCAGCGCCCAAACCCCCTGATTGGCCCTGCTCTGTGTGTGACAGGGTGCAGCGCCCCAACCCCCTGATCGGCCCTGCTCTGTGGGTGATAGAGGACAGCGCCCCAAACCCCCCCATGGGCCCTGCTCTGTGTGTGATGGGGGGCGGTGCCCCATCTCCCCTGATGGGCCCTGCTCTGTGAGTGACAGTGGGGAGCTCCTCAACCCCCTGATCAGCCCTGCTCTGTGTGTGACAGGGTACGGAGCCCCAACTCCCCTGATGGGCCCTGCTCTGTGCATGACAGGGGGCAGCGCCCCAACCCCCTGATCCGCCCTGCTCTGTGTGTGACAGGGGGCTGTGCCCCAACTCCCCTATTGGCCCTACTCTGTGCGTGACAGGGGGGAGCTCCTCAACCCCCTGATTGGCCCTGCTCTGTGCGTGACAGGGGGAGCTCTCCAGCCCCCTGATCAACCCTGCTCTGTGTGTGACAGGGTATGGAGCCCCAACCCCCCTGATGGGCCCTGCTCTGTGCTTGACAGGGGGTGGCGCTGCAACTTCCCTATCAACCCTGCCTTGAGTGTGACAGGGGGCGGTGCCCGAATCCCCCAATCGCCAGTACCCTGAGCGTGACTAGGGGTGGCATCGCAACCTCCAGATCCGCCCTGCTCTGTGCATGACAGTGGGCGGCACCCCAACTCCCCAATTGGCCCTGCTCTGAGCCCGACCAGGGGCTGCACCTAGGGATTGGGCCTGCCCTCTGCCACCTGGGAGCAGGCCTAAGCCAGCAGGTCGTTATCTCCCGAGGGGTCCCAGACTGCAAGAGGGCACAGGCCGGGCTGAGGGTCCCCCTCTCCCCCCTGAGTGCACAAATTTTTGTGCACCGGGCCTCTAGTCTATATATATAAAAGCCTAAGTGACCTTTATGACCTGTTGACTGAACGACCGGTCGACCAGTGACTATGACACACAGTGACCACCAGGGGGCAGATGCTCAATGCAGGAGCTGCCCTCTGGTGGTCAGTGTGCTCCCACAGCCAACCTCCTGCAGCTGGCCAACCTCCCTCGGCCCCTCCCCCTGGCCAACCTCCTGTGGCCCCGATCAGCCCCTATTGCAGGCCAGGCTGAGGGACCCCACTTGTGCATGAATTCATGAACCCGGCCTCTATAATGCATATAAGTTCTTTGGTTAATCTCTACTTGCCCCCTCCCCCTTCCCTCTGAGTTCTGTTAGTCTCTGCCATGCTTCCATGCCCCTGGACCTAATTTGTTGGTTTATTTTGTTCATTAGATTCCAAGGTCTTTTTCTCCCTGGAATTATTAAAAAATTTAACCCATATTTCTTTCTAGCATTTTTATGATTCTATCATTTCAGGTTTAAACATTTAACCCATTTGGTATAAGGAATGACAGCGATTTAATTTTCAAATATACTTTTAACTATTATCTCCCCTAATTATGTAAATAATAGCTGCTTATTGCAAAACATTTAGGGATACAGAAATACAAAAAGAATGAAAAAATCACTTCTCATACTGTTACCTAGAGATAACCACTGATAACGATTGTATTGCCTTTTCCTTTTTTCTATGTATATATAGAAACATAGCTTTTTCTTTCAAAATCAGGATCACATTATGTATACAGTTCAGCATTCTGATTTTTTCAGCTTAATATTATATCATGAGAAAATTTCCCATGTCAAATGTGCTTATTCTTAAAATATTAGTGCTTTGTTGTCTGTCTGAGTCTTTTTCATCTATATCTATTTTGAGGCTTACTTTGAAAGCTCTGGAGTAATATAAACTATTTCTGTACAAATGGTTATGACTTTTCATGGGAAGTCTCATGCTTTCCCTTCCATCGTTCAAATTCTTAATTAAAAGTTAAGTGAAAATATACTTAATTTGGGACCAAATTATATTCTTTGTATAATGCCTAAGATTGTATATGTCAGGTAACTATTCATAATATTTTGACTTAATATCATTTATTTTATTTTATTAAAAAAATCTTTTTTGTTGAAAGTATTACATATGTCCCTTTCCCCCCTCCTCCACCATTCTAACTCGCCTCCTCTCTGCCTTCCCTCAGGCCTTCATCACACTGTTTTCTATGTCCATGGGTTATGCATACAAGTTCTTTGGTTGATCTTTTCCCACCTATGCACCCACCCCCGCCTTCTGAGATTTGACAGTCTGTTCATGCTTCTATGTCTCTGGATCTATTTTGTTCACCAGTTTATTTGGTTCATTAGATTTCACATTGACACTAAACCACACAAAATCATAATTTTCTATGAAAAATTTACTAATTAACTGTATATATCACTTAATGACGTAATTATTTAACACTAGAAAGACTGAAATTTAGTATATACCTATATTGCCCAAAAGCAGTCAAAATGACTGCATTGTGAAAGAATAATATCGGAGCACTCTTCACTTATGTTCCTTAGCTTTTCCAATAACTCACTTCTATTCAACATTTCTTTCATGAATTTAGGGCGCAAAAGAAATAAAATAAACAACTTATTAGAACAAGTATCACTGCATAAAGATTCGAATAACAAGTACTAGTTTAGCTTATTGAGCAACTGCAACTTATCAAGTATCGACAATTTATCATGTACTTGTATGTTATCATGTGATGGTAATCGAAAAAAAATGAAAACTGTTATTTCAATACAGAGCCGAACTGTTATTACTCAATTCAATAATAAGAGTCATTTGATTATTTAAAATTTCCCAAGCAGTCAAAATGACTGCTTTTGGGCAATATAGGTATAACATATATATATATATATATATATATATATATATATATATACCGGAAATGAAGGAGGGGGAGGTAACTACAATTATTAATAAATGCATTTATATGTTGTACAAAAAGTCACAAAATTCTAAGACATTGTGTCCTTATATACATAATTGTTTTTCTAATTGAAATTAAAAAGCAGTCAAAATGACTTCCTTGGGCAATCTAGTGTTAAAATAACTTATAGACAATGCAAAGGGAATATGGTACAGGAGAGATTAGATTTCTTTTTTTAAGATTAGATTTCTGATGGTCAAGTAATAAAAGGCTTCATGGAACAAGTGGTATTTGATATGGGACTGGATAGAATTTGACAGGTAGAGATAGAGGTGTGAAGAGCAAAACATTTTTGTCAGAGGGGACAAACTGTGCTAAAATCCAGCAGTGGGGATATACCAGGTATGTGTAGTGAATTTTCAGTTGTCCAGTTTGGTTGATGCATGAGTTGCATGAGTGGGAAAAGGGAGAGATTAGTTTTAAAAATTAACTTTGTGCCCTGACTGGTTTGGCTCAGTGGATAGAGTGTCGGCCTGAGGACTAAAGGGTCGCAGGTTCGATTCCGGTCAAGGGCATGTACCTTGGTTGCAGGCACATTCCCAGGAGGGGGTGTGCAAGAGGCAGCTGATCGATGTTTCTCTCTTATCGATGTTTCAAACTCTCTATCCCTCTCCCTTCCTCTCTGTAAAAAAATCAGTAAAATATATTTTTAAAAAAATTAACTTTGTGACCGTCAAACCTCAGAGGGAAGGTAGGGGATGGTGGAGGTAAGGGGGAGAGATCAACCAAAGGACTTATATGCAAGCATATAGGCCTAACCAATGGACACAGACAACGGGGGTGAGGGCATGAGTGGGGGGGGGATAAGGGGTAATGGGGGAGATAAGGACACATATGTAATAACTTAACCAATAAAAAATAAAATAAAAGTAAAATCCGCTGCTGTTGAAAAAAAATTAACTTTGCAAATGCAAAGCTTAATGAAGGCTTTGAAAGATAGACTGAGGAGTTGCTACTTTTCTAGATATTATAATGATGAAAGGTTTTTGACTTTTTCCTATGGAAAATGTTAAACATACACAGAAGTAAACAGAACAATATGACAACTCCTCACGTAGCCATCATCCTGCTGCAGCAGTTGTGATTTTTTTCAGTTGTGATCTTATAGTCACTCTTGTTGTATCCTCATGCCCTATTTCTGTTATATTATTTTGAAGGAAATCCTAGACATCCTATCATTTCATACATAAATATTTCAGAATGTGTCTCTAAAATATAAGGATTCCTTCCAAAAACATAACTGTGATACTAAAACATAGCCACACCTAAAAGAACTAACAATATTTCCTTTAAATGATTTAAGATTTTTTAAGATGGCATGCCATGACCAGTGCAGTGTTCAACCCAGGAAGGAACATGGCTGCTTCCCCAAGCATAAAATATTGTGTTATTTAATTGAATGAACTTGATGTTGCATAAAGAGTTACCTAAATGCAGACAACAGAAATGAACCATTTTTTATGAGTGGCGAATGCTATAAGTCAATTCACTGACAGAAAGTCATTTAGAGATTTTTTTTTAAAGGCATGCAATTACGTCAGAAGCAGAGCCTGGAAATTATGTTTCTCAGAAGGGAAAATGGTATAGTCAATTTTCATTAAAATAAAACTGACAAAATAATTTTTTCAACCTTTTAAAGTCTTTCATAGAAATAACAGGGGTCTATTTCTTTCTATCTTTGTCATCTTTGCCTGGAACTGCCCAAGAAAGCGATTTTTTAAAGACTAAGGTTAAAGAGGGATAATTAAGGGAAAGGAAGAAAATAAATAGCTCAGTATCCCAATAAATTGTGTCCTTCTAAAGAAACTGCATTATGCTAGAATAGATTATTATCTGGGGGTTGGTTGGAAAAGTGCTGCTATCATGGTGGAAATGCAATTACATTGTGTTGTATATTGATGAAGAGAAGGCCATTGAAAGCCAGAAGCCTCCTTATTCCCCTGGGTGCCTTCATCCCTGTGACATTAGCCACCTGGAGCCCTGTTTGTTCAGTTGCCCATATGATAGAATATCTAATCTCCTCATTTCCTGTGCTGTGGAAAATTATTTTCTTCAGCAAGTGATTGAACCCTTATTTGGGATGAAAATCACTGATGTATTTAAGACAATGTATTTGGCACAAAGCAAAGTTGAGTCTCAGATTCCTTTTTCTAGCAGACCTTGCCCCAAAGCCTGTCATTAAAAAAAAAAAAGACAATAGAATGTCCGAGTGGGTTTGGCAGAGCAGAGGTGGTTTTAAAGGTAAATATTTTCATTAACTTAATTTTTTGAATACTAACAAGATGGACGGGGGAAAGACATCTTTAGAACAACTATTGCTACTGCTAAATTTTATTTGTAATTCAGCACCCCTGCGAGGTCACAAAGCCATTCAAATGTAAAGAGACAATTGCACAGTACAGTGTGATGCTGATGCTTATGTAGAATGACTTTCAATTCAAGAGGGATAGAAGATGGAATATGCACAGTTTAAAAAAAAACTGTACTTTCTTTGCAATATAATAGCCCTAATAAGAAATAGAGGCTTCTGACTGTAGGAGGCAGAACTTGACATATACTAGTATTTTATCTTTCCTCATTTTTTTTGTTCTAACCAGTCTTGCTTTTGCTCATTGCTTTATGTCCTGTTCTTATCTTTTATTTATGTAGTTCCTGTTCTTTTCTTTTATTTATGTAGTTCCTTTATTTTATAAGGTCTACTCATCCTTATATTATGCTGGAGATAGATCAAACATTTCAACAGATTAGACCAGACAAATGTAAACTGTATTAACATCCCCTTTATCTGTACTTTAGACTTCTGGATATCTAAACTGGCCTCTCTGCAAGGCTAGAACCTGGAAGGTAAGAAAAAGGAGGTTTTTGAGAGGTCAAAAGAACTATCACAAAGACCATGAACTTTATCCTGCAGGAGAAGCATCAAGATAGGCAGTCAGGTCCTAACTTTAATCAGTAACCTTATTTTGTACACAATTCTAATAGACTTCATTATCTGGCTTACTGCACTACAGCAAATCAGATGAGAGACTATTAATAGCAGGTCTACTGAGAGCCAGGAGAAATAACGGCCAAAAGTTTGAATGCGAGGGAGGAGTAGAAAAGACATGAAAATTGAGGCAAGCTCAGGAGTCTGTGGCCATTGAATGATGGGGCAAACAGGCATGTGGGCCACAATAGCCTTAAGCACATCTTCATCTTTAATATAGGAACCATCTTGCCTCTCTATATGTATTCCCAGTACTTAACCCATAAAGAAGAAACTTGACTTTTTTTTTTTGAAAGCAGACATTAAAGCAGGATCCCAGTAGAATCCGTTAATGCTTATAGTGCTAAACTAAAGCCATCAAAATAATTAGATTATATTCACTGTACTTTGATTATGAAGACAGAAAAAAACTTCATCCTACAAAATTCAATTAAAAACATTTGAGTAAATACCTGGGCATGGGATTGCTGGATAGTGTCCTAGGTTTATGTTTAACTTCATAAGAAACTGCTAAATTGTTTTACAAAGTGACTGTGCCATTTTGCATTTCCACCAGCAATGTTTGAGAGTTTCTATTGGTTTTCATGTTCTCTAGAACTTGGCATTGTCAGTTTTTAAACATTTTAATTTCTAATACGTGCACAGTGGTATATCATTTTGGTTTTAATTTGCATTTCCCTAACAACTTATAATATTTAGCATTTTTTCATTTGCTTATTTGCCATCTGTTACCTTCTTTGATGAAGTGTCTGTTAAATTTTTTTTGCCTTTTTAAAAATTGGGTTACTTGTTTTTCTGTTATTGAGATTTCAGGGTTCTTTATCTACTTCGAGTACAAAATATCTGTACTTTTATCTGTGTTTACCCAAGTGAAATGAAAACTTGTGCTTACACAAAAAACCTGTTCACAAATGTTAATAGTGGCTTTGTTGCTGAAAACTGGAAACAACCCAAATATCTTATAACTGGTGAATGTTTAAAAGTATGAGCCGAAACCGGTTTGGCTCAATGGATAGAGCGTCAGCCTGCGGACTGAAGGGTCCCAGGTTCGATTCTGGTCAAGGGCATGTACCTTGGTTGGGGGCATATCCCCAGTGGGAGATATGCAGGAGGCAGCTGATCGATTCTTCTCTCTCATCGATGTTTCTCACTCTCTATCTCTCTCCCTTCCTCTCTGTAAAAAATCAATAAAATATATTTAAAAAAATTATAAAAGTATGTAGTATATCTATATAATAGAATACTACTCAGCATTAAAAATGAACAAGCACCAGAGTCTCATAACAACTTGAATGAAACTCCAGTGCTTCATGATAAGTGAAAGAAGCCAGGTTCAAATTGCTCTGTAATGTGTGATTCTACTTATGTGACATTCTGGAAAAGATAAAACTATAGGGATAGAAAAGAGATCAGTAGTTACCAGGAGCTGTGGGATAGGGGCAGGGTTTAACCATAAAGGGGGCTGCATGAGGGAAATTTGAAGAGTGATGGATATGTTCTATATCTTGATTTTGTTGGTGGTTTGTCAATACTCAGAATTAACATCACAGTAGATTTTACTTTACATAAATTATACCTCAGGATTTTTAAAGGAAAAAAGGAAGAGCTGGGGGTAGAAAAGGGAGTAAGCTATATAATCGTGGAAGGGTCTCTACTGTGGCTATAATTCAGGGGGTTTTCAGCAAGCCAGAGCATTTCATTAGTTATCAGACTTCTATAAGAAGTTTAATACTGTTTTAAAGGGAACATAAATAAAAAATTTTAATCATTTGAATTTTAACTTGTGGAGAATTGTGAATGCAATAGGCATAGCTTAGCAGTTATTAATGTGATGGACAGATAAAAGCATGATGGAAGAAGCGGGGAGAAAACCAATCTATACTAATAAAAGCCTAGGCGACACTCGTGCAATGCCCTCACGTCATCACAAGATGGCCACCCTCAAGTCATCAAAGGTGGCAACCCCCACATCATCACAAGATGGCCACGCCATGTCATCACAAGATGGCTGCCCCTACGCAGTCACAAGATGGACACCACAATATGGCCACCACAGGATGGCCACCACAAGATGGCTGGCAGGGGAGGGCAGTTGTGGGCGATCAGGCCGGCACGGGAGGCGGTTGGGGGCGACCAGGCCTGCAGGGGAGGGCAGTTGGGGGCAATCGGGCCTGCAGATGAGTGCAGTTGGGGGCAACCAGGCCTGCAGGGGAGGTCAGTTGTGCGCAACTAGGCCTGCAGGGGAGGGCAGTTGGGGGCGATCAGGCTGGCAGGGGAGGGCAGTTGGGGGCGACTGGGCCTGCAGGGGAGGGCAGTTGGGGGCAATCAGGCCGGCAGGAGAGAGCAGTTGGGGGTGATCAGGCTGGCAGGGGAGGGCAGTTGGGGGCGATTGGGCCAGCAGGGGAGGGCAGTTGGGGACGATCGGGCCAGCAGAGGAGTAGTTAGGTGTCAATCAGGCTGGCAGGTGAGCGATTAGGAGCCAGCAGTCCCAGATTGTGAGAGGGATGTCTGGCAGTTGGACATCCCCTGAGGGGTCTCAGATTGGAGAGGGTACAGGCCAGGCTGAGAGACACCCCCCCCCCCCGCCACATGCACAAATTTTGTGCACTGGGTCTCTAGTTGTGAATAAGTGACCAGCAGCTTATTTTATTTTTTATGGTTAGTTCCCATTTTATAGGAATAATAAGGAAGTCTTACCTTTTGTGACAGCATGGAGGGACCTGGAGAGTATAATGCTAAATGAAATAAGCCATTCAGAGAAAGATAAGCACCATATGATTTTGCTTATATGTGGAATCTAATGAATAAAATAAGCTAACAAAATGGAGACCATCAGCTTATTTGTCCTTATTTTACATGCACTCAGAAACAAATACTTCACCTTTTTCTCCTTCCTTTCCTCCTCCTTCTCCACTTCCTCCTCCTCCTCCTCACATCTGTTAGTCTATTCTTCACATGGGAGCCAAATCTCTCTGTGATCCAGGCACACATGCCAAGCCTCACAACTTTACTTATTTCCTATGAACATTCCTACCTGTGTGAGTTTGCTACGTTGGCCTCTTTGCCTGATATGCCCTACCTCCCATGATTCCTGATTCCTTCAAGCTACAACTCAAAACCTGCCTACTCCAAGAAGCCTTCTTTGATTACTCTATTCAGAAGTGAATTTTCCCTCCTTGTACTTACTAGATTCACAGAAAATTCTCATTGTATTGACTCCAAAGGCAGGGGGTAGAACAAAAGAACAAATATGTATATATTACAGATGCTGAATAGATACTGAATGATCGGCCTGAAACATTAGCTTTGTTTGAAGCAGTACAGTGTAGTGGCTAAAAAGCATGGAGGTGCCATGTTGCCTAGGCTTGAATACTACCTCTGCCATGCACTGGCTGTGTGATACTGGAGAAATGATTTAACTTCAAAGTCTCAGTTTCCTTATCTGTAAGATGGCAATAATAATAGCATCTACCTGGGATTGTGTGAGGAGTAAATAAATTAATTTATTATCAAGTGCTCTATGTAAATGTTAGCTGTCATTAATTTGGAAGCAGCCTTAATACTTCCAACTAATTCTAATCAGATGGGCTAAATATATCAATTCAAAGGGTATGTTAGTTTCAAGGGGATATTATTGTTAGAAGATGTAGAAATATAAGATAACATTTACATTCATCCCATCCAGGCACTCAGAAAGATCAGCAACACTGGTTCCATTATGGATTCTAATCTAACTCTGTGAAAATTTGTCATTTTAGCCTTCGTAATGGCACTTTAAGGGGGGCTGCATTGGTGGGGCTGAAGGAGGGGGAGTCAGCTGCTGTACGACCTCTCTGAAGAGAGCACTTATAGCCTGCCTGTGCCATGAGCAGCCATTTGATATTCTAGGCAGCTGCCTGACACTGCACTTTGGTGCCCCACAGTGTAATTAACAGGCACACACACAGCTGCCTTGTCAAACAATTGGCCAGACTTGGCAGTGTATGCTGCAGAGACGGGGCTATGGCAGGGAGCACCTAGGATATGTTCACCACCTTGGGCACTGAGCTTTCCCAACAGTTCCATAATAACACTGCAGCTGCACCCTGAGCACTTCTGAAAGCACTGTACCTGCTAATTTCTTATAGGAGACTATCCAGATTCCCCAATTCATAGTGAGTTGCCATTCTCTGGTTTAAACAACAATGTCACTAGCTTGAACTCCTCTTTGATGCTATCAGTCAGCTGTAACTGACCCATTCGAGTTTTTTGTTTTTCATTCTCATCTAACCCACACAAGGACTTTTTCATCCCTGTTACCCCTGGCCAGATAAATCTTGTTCAGAGAAGGAAGTGTAAGAGGAAGTGTGATGTCAGAAAAAAAGCACGGGACTGGGAATCAGGAGACCTCCCTGTTTGTTCTAACTCATTAGTTATAACATGACCTTGAGAAAGTGTTTGTTCTCCCTGGGACTTTGCATCTTAATGTGTACAATTAAGGTGGTTAGGTTAGAGAGAGCTTTTCTGGGATATTTGTGGCTTTGGGGATGTATTACTCATCAGCCATTTCTAGAACTTTGGATCTTTGATCCTGAATGCAACAGAATCCTTAGGATCTCAGAATTCAGAATCTCGATATAAGAATCTCAGAACTGTCCCTACCCTGAGTTGCCAATAACTGACTCTTATGTAGAATAGGATCCCTGTCTTTGAAACTTCCAGCCTGCCTTGCTTTCCAGCCTTTCTTGAGGGTCCTGCACACTCCTAACATGAGATCATATTCAGAATGCTCCAGCAGCTTTTGGTGAAAAGCTCAAGAATGCAATAACACTGCAGATAGAACCAAGGATCAATTTTTTTCCATCCATTTTATTTTATTTCATTTTTCCATCTTTTCTCCATTTATTTTATTTGTTTTTTAAAGTAAATTAAATTTTCCCCATCACCATTTATCCCCTCTATGCCCTCTTCCACCTCCACTCTCCCTGCCATCACCACACTACTGTCCATGTCCATGAGTTCTCTCTCCTTTTCCTTTTGTGCTCCTTTCCCTCCCAGCCTCTACCCCCCATCCCCAAACCAGAGCTGTCTGCTTGCTCTCAATGAGTCTGTTTCTGTTTTTCTTGGTAGTTCAGTTGGTTCATCAAGGATCAATTCTAAGCTTAGCTTTGCTACTCTGTATAGGGTATACTGCTCTCAGGGCTTGCTCATCCAGTTCTATTTTTCACATTTTATCTGTATCAGCCATTAGGCTGCTAGTTTGAGAAACTCTGTTGGTTTTAGCTGGGTTAATTCAGCTAATTTCCCTTATGAGGAAATGTCTCACACAAAGGAGCCTCCTGTAAAAGTAGAGCAGGAGGGACTGGCCCCTGGCAGTCTCACTGCATGCTCTCTGCACATGCTTATCCATTTGAAATCAGGTTGAGGAGAACAACAGGGACAGCTCAGATAGGGTTGGGAGTGCCTAAAAGGGAAATCAATAGCCTCACTGTGTGTGTGGTCAAAGGCTGAGACTCTACTACTACTACTGGTTCTGCCTTGGGGGATGGAGGATACTTGTTGGTAGGAGCCAATTATGTGTATCTCTCCCCAACTCTGCTTTCAGTGATGTCCAGTTGGTACCTTGACATTGGCCAGCATGGTAGTATTTTTCACTATGGAAATGGCCAAACACTGCAAATCAGGGATGTTTATTTTTTTCAATCTTTTTTCGTTCTCTTGTTCAGATATGGATATATCTTTAAATTTATTGGCCTTTTCCTGTCATCTCCAATCTGCTATTGATACCATAGAGTGAGCTTTTCAGAAACTATATTTTTATTCATTTGAGAGAGGAAGGGAGAGGGAGAGAGAGAGGAAAACATCAGTGATGAGAGAGAATCATTCATTGGTTACTCCCTGCACATCCCCCACTGGGGATTGAGCCTGCAACCTGGGCATGTGCCCTGACAGGGAATTGAACCGTGACCTTGTGGTTCATAGGTCAACACTCAACCACTAAGCCATGCCATTCGGCCCCATAAAGTAAGTTTTTAATTTTGGTTATTATATGTTTCAGTTGTAAACTTTACACTTTGCTCTTCTCTTCCTTTTTTGAGACTTTCCATTTTTCTAGTTGTTTCAAGGATTTTCATGATTAGTTGCAGGAATCCTATCTAATAAAAGACAAAAAGGGTAATTGACCGTACCTTTGCTATGCTTCCCATTGGCTAATCAGGGTGATAAGCAAATTAACTGCCAACTAAGATGGTGGCCAGCAGCCACGCAGCTGAAGCGAGCAGGAGGCTTGCTTGCTCCAGTGATGGAGGAAGCCAAGGTTCCCCGCCTGCTGTGGCCCGGCTCTGAGCTCTGAAAGCAACAAAGTTTTAATTATAGAAGGTAAACAAACCCCAGATACCTGCTTTCAGCAGGCTGTGGCCTCAGAGCTGGGAGTGAGCAGGAGCTGGCTCTCAGCTCCAGTGACGGCAACAAAGTTTCAATTATAGAAGGTAAATAAATCCCAGAATAAAAAAAAAAAGAAAAAAAGGAGAGGCTGGGAGCTTCAGTCCCCGGCCAGCCTGAAAATGGCCTTCAGCCCCTCACCCAGATTGGCCAGGCACCCCAGTGGGGACCCCCACCCTAAAGGGGGGTGTGGCCAACCTGAAAACAGCCATCAGCCCCTCACCCAGATTGGCCAGGCACCCCAGTGGGGACCCCCACCCTGAAGGGGGTGTGACCAGCTGCAAACAGCCATCAGCCCCTCACCCAGGCTGGCCAGGCACCCCAGCGGGACCCCCACCCTGATCCGGGATACCCTTCAGGGCAAACCAGCCGACCCCCACCCGTGCACCAGGCCTCTATCCTATATAGTAAAAGGGTAATATGCAAACCGACCCTAACAGCAGAAAGTCTGGGAATGACTGGTCACTATGACACACACTGACCACCAGGGGGCAGACGCTCAATGCAGGAGCTGCCCTCTGGTGGTCAGTGCGCTCCCACATAGGGGAGCTCTGCTCAGCCACAAGCCAGGCTAATGGCTGCCAGTACAGTGGTGGTGGTGGGAGCCTCTCCTGCCTCCTCAGCAGTGCTAAGGATGTCCGACTGCAGCTTAGGCCTGCTCCCTGCTGGCAAGTGGACATCCCCTGAGGGCTCCCGGGCTGCCAGAGGGATGTCTGATTGCCAGCTTAGGCCCAATGCCCCGGGGAGCAGGCCTAAGCCAGCAGGTGGTCATCCCCCAAGGGGTCCCAGACTGTGAGAGGGCATAGGCCTGGCTGAGGGACCCCCCCCCCCGAGTGCACAAATTTTTGTGCACCGGGCCTCTAGTATTTTATAATAGTTGTTTTAATGTTATTGTCAGATAATTATAACATATGTATCATTTTGACACTGGCATCTGTTGATTGTCTGTTCTCATGTGAATTGAGATTTTCCTGGTTCTTTGTATGCCAAGTATTTCTTGGATTGCATCCTGGATATTTTGACTATTATGTTATAAGACTCTGGGTATTGTTTAAGTCCTATGAAAGATGTTATTATGTTAGTAGGCAATTAATATGGTTAGATTTGGGTTGTAATTTTCAGCTTACCTCTATTGGCTGTAGTTCCAATTTCAGTTCTACCTACAATATTCTCAAAGCCTTGGTATTATTTAGATCTGTCCCAACTCTCTGCCACTCAGTGGTTAGTGTGGGAGCCGGAAAGTAATCTCTCTTGTGGCTCAGTTTTCAAAGTTTTTGGCATGGTCATTAGGTTCTGGGTAATTAGGATCAGATCTACACATGTACAGCTCAGGGGTGAGTTCAGGAGTCTATAAACAATCTTATACGGTTACTTTCCTGAGCTGCTTCTTCTCTGAAATTTTCTTAATACTTTATGGCTCCCTGGGGCTCTTTTTTTTTTTGCCTTCTAGCCAGAAACCAGGGACTTTAGTCCCCCACTTTGTTACATACTTCTGGGCCTCTGCCCACTTCCAGGGCCAAGCAGTGGGAGGACAGAAGAACACAAAAACAAAAGAGCAATGGGCATTTGCCCATATGGGCCATAGCTCCACTAATCAAAAAGGAAGGTTTTGGCCTATGCAAGCTCCTCTGCCGCTGCTCTCACTGGTTTACTTGGGATCTAGGCCATGAGAGCATGGAGATAAAAAACAAACAAACAAACAAACAAACAAAAACGAAAAAGAAAAAAAAAAACCTCTTTGACCATTACGTGCTATCTTCCAGGTCCTTGAGCGACTAGAGAGTTTGTCCTGGAGCTTTCTCTGTTTGCACTGATGCCCAGTTTTTGGTTTCAGGCTATGTTGTGTTTAAGTTAGGGGATGCCACAGGGGGAAAATGGTACACTCATAATCAACTTGATGATACTTTGGACTCTAGTTTTCTCCTCAATCTGCCTGCTACTATTTACTTTTCAGCATCTTCACATAGCTGCTCCATGAATCTATCCATGTTTCATACTGCATTAAATGGGAGATTTAGGGTAGAGTGTGTTTACTCCATCTTGCCTTCCTGGAATTGAGTGCCCATTCTTTTTTTCTGGAGATCAGTGGTTAGACATTCATTAGCACACTAGTTACTGGTTGATTGTACCAAGTATGACTATAAGTAAGGAGACTCCTTATGCAACCACTCACATTGATTTCAGGCCATTCTACCATTTTCTCTGCAACTCTGAACAATTAGTTACTCTACCACTATCTTCAATATCCTCATTTGTAACTTGGGGATAATAATAGTACATACCTCATTATGTTGATGCACAGGATAGATGAAATAGTATAGTACCTAGAATGGTACCTGGCCTATAGCACATAATAAATGGAAGCTATATTATTAAAATACAGAGAAAAACTCTGTGAAGTAGTGAGGTATGTATTTTGCCAAAAATAAAGCCCACAGATGGAGAGGCCTTGTGACATAATAGTTTAGAGCTTCAGTTTTGGAGCTGGTGGGTGAATCTCCAGTTTATCTGCTTACTAGCTATGTGATATTGGGCAGGTCATTCCACCCTTCTGTGCCAGCAGTAAAATGGGTACAATGATAGTGCATACTTCACAGTTATTGAGAGAATTATAGGAGATAATGCATGAAGAATACTTAATGAGTATTGACTATATTAATATTGTGTCAACTTAATCTAGTGTCTACTGTGAACTAAGCCCTATAGGGCTACTTATGGATATTTTTTAGATAAAATACCTATAAATGACTTTATACACACATACATACATACATATATATGCAATTTGTACATTGTATACTGTATTGTGTTATATATGTATATGTAAACACACACACACATAATCATCTATAGGCATATCCATTAAATAGCCTTGCAAGGCCTAGTATATAGTGCGCGCGCGCGTGTACACACACACACACACACACACACACACACACACACACACACTGGGGTGTTTGGGAACTTGCTGTCACTACCTTCTCTTCCTGAACACTACTCAGGTACCTTCTCTCTACAGCATTGCAGGACCCAGAGCCACTGTCATGATCTATTTTAAAACACTCGACAGTGCTTACTGAACTATAACGAAAATAAATTAATGTAGATACAGTTAATTTCTCTAGATTGGCTGAGGGCTCTGTCACTTCCTGCTTAGAGCTGTAGTCCTCAATTCCCTTCAAGTTCACAACTTGTGAGTTTTCAGCCTGCCCTTTCAGTGAGCTGAGTTAACTGCTCACCCAGGCTCCCCATGGGAGGAATATGTGCATTGTTTCTTTTGCATATGGTTCCTGGAACTACAATTAAGAGAAGTCGTTTTGTTGATACACATTATTTTGTGGTTTGTCTAACACCCTCTTTCCAGAGCAGCACATTGCCTCTGATTTTCCTCTTTGGGTGTCTGATTGCATTTTTAATTTTCTTTTTATACAGTCATTTTGATTTAAAAATTTTCCTTATGTTAAGATTCCATTTGACAGCTTTAACAAAGAGTGGCATATTTGATAATCAAAGTAGCAGTGACGAAAGGTTTTAAAATGATAAGATACTGTTTTATATGTCCCCAGCATCTGTCTCCTTTTGGAATGGTAGATAGACAGCATGGTATGGTAGATAGAACTAACAGTCCAAAAACTGATGTCAAATCCTGGATCTTCCCATCACTTCCTTGGAGTCATAGGCTAAGTCAAGTCACTGCTCTGGGTGTCAGTTTCTGTCATGTGAATACAGTGAGGCTTGAGAACACAGCTTAGCTAAGGCTGTGAGTGAAGTGTGAGGATACCAGTAACTGCAGAGGAGATCCTCAATGGTCAGAGAGCACATGATGCCTCTGGTATTGCCGCTGGGGAAACCAAGGGATTTAAAGAGCCGGTCTCTGGCCAGTCCTCTTTGCTCTTCCTCCCTCAGGCTGGTAGAAGCTCAGGAAACACATGTTCTTTGTTAAACATGGAGGCTTGAGCCAGATAATTGTTGAGGCCTGTTAACTCCAAAATTTGGTGTTTACCATGAGAGGGACTGGGTTAAAGTAGATGCAGGAATATTTCTGAAGCTGTTGCTGTTATACTTGGGGGCCTCAAAAAAGGGGGGAATTCTAGTCATGTAACCTTGCAGTTTTATTTCCTCATTTCTGAACCAGGGATAATTATACCTGCTCTGCTTAGTGCTCAGAGCAGCTGTGAGGAACAAATGAGATAAGGGCTGTGAATGTGGTCCTGGTAGCACTCCTAAGTGGAAGTAAGTCTCATTGAGGCTCCCTTGGGAAAAGTCTGCTCCTTTCCTGGCCCTCCCACTCTGAGACACTATTCAGGTACCTTCTCTCTACAGCAATCATTAAATATATTTTTTAATTAGAAAAAGTTAAATTTATTTGGGCATCATTGGCTAATAACATTATATAAATTTCAGGTTTAAAACTTGATAATACAACATCGTTATGCCCCACTGTATACTCACCATCCAAAGTCTATATTTGACTCCCTTTATCCTCTTCATCCTCCTCCCATTCCTCTTCCTCTCTGGTAATGACTGTACTCTTGAGTTTGTTTGTTTGTTGCTTTCTGTTTTATATCCTACACATGAGTGAAATCATACAGTTCTTGTCCTTTTCCATCTGACTTATTTCTCTTAGCCTGATATTCTCAAGATCCACCCATGTTGTTGTAAATGGCAATATTTCAGCTTTATTATAGCTGGACAGTGTTCCGTTGTATATATGAACCACATATTTTTTATCCAATCATCCATCGAAGGACAATTAAGTTGTCTTCATATCTTGGCCACCATGAATAATGCTGCATTGAACATAGTGATATATATATATATATATATATATATATATATATATATATATATATATATATATATATATATCTTTGTGAGTGTTTTCAAATCATTTGGGTAGATACCTGGAAGAGGGATTGCTGGGTTCATTGGCATCTTTATTCTTAATTTTTTAAAGAAACTCCATACTGTTTTCTGTAGTGGCTGCATCAGTCTGCATTCCCACCAGCAGTGTGGGCACAAAAGTCTTCACTGCATTTGCCAGGTAGGGTCCATGTAGTCCAGCTAACAGTGCATGAAGACAAAAAAAGTGACTTAATTGAAATGACTCAATGTAGGGAAGGGTTATAGAGAATTTAATGCAATTTAAACTGAAGCATAATTATCTATGTCAAATTACAGACCCTATATTGTTGTGTTCTAATGATAATTTTCAGTTTTCTCTTTCCTAAGGAATTGGGGGAAACATTTAGCTCAGTGTGGTTTAGAAATTGTTGCTGTTCTGAAAATAGATCCAGAGACATAGAAGCATGGAACAGAATGTGGAATCTCAGAGGGAAGTGGGGGTGGGTGGGTGGGAAGAGATCAGTCAAATAACTTGTATGCATATATGCATAATCCATGGACATGGACAATAGGGTGATGAGGGTCTGGGGTAGGGGTGGGGGTGGGCTAGAAGAAGTCAATGGGGTAGGGGGAAAGGAAGACATATTTAATACTTTCAACAATAATGATTTTTTTAAAAAGAGAAATTGTTGCTGTTCTGGTACATTCTGGGTTTCTATACCTTTCTCCTTGTCTAAGTTCTACAGATCCTCCTCTGTGTGTCCCTTGCTGTTTTTGTCTCATGCCAAGCTGATCTGGGAAGGGTACTTTTTTTTTATTAGGACCCTCATTAATAGATTCGGAAATTCACATTCATTTGGCAAATATATAAGTATTGGCTCTGTATCATTCAATGCACTAAGCTGGAGAATGAGGACACAGAGATTTAAAAGGTAAATTCCTAACTTTTAGTAACTTACAGTGTAGCAAAGGAGCCAGATAATTACAGTAGTGAGATAAATGCTCTGACAGTTTCATAGACAGTATCAGGGGAGCACCCAATAGTTGGGGATGTTGGTGGGGTTGGTTCAGGAAGACTGTCCTCTGAGCTGAGGGTCTTAGGAGTAGTTAGAGATTCCCTGGAGAAGAGGGCTGGTTAAAGATTTTCCAGATTGTCTAACTACTATGCTGTATACTTGAAACTAAAACAAGACAATATTGAATGTGAACTGTAATCCTATCTAATAAAAGAGTAATATGTAAATTAACTGTCACATGCGACAAAGATGGTTTAAAGAACCATCTGGGGCAGGATGCTGGCGGCGTTGCCCTGGCGACGTGAGCCCTGCATCTGCACCCCGGCCGTGCAGAGGGGAGGGGAGGGGCCTTGGGCTGGAGGCCGGGGAGAAGGATGCTGGTGTTGTTGCAGGCTGGACTGAGGGACCCCCCCACTCCCGTCCACTAATTTCATGCACCAGGCCTCTAGTGGAAAAATAAAATAAAAAAAAAGATTTCCCAGGTAGTGGAAGTAGTATATATCAAGGCATTGGGTCATTGGAGATTGTTATGGAGAGCTTGATTGACTCAAGAATAGGGGTTAAGGGGATAGAGCAATGGAAGATGAGGCTGGAGAGGTAAGCAGAGGCTGGATCATGAAGGGCCTTAGGCATCATGTTGGAAGAGAACACAAACATAGTGAAGGGTTTAAGTAGGAAATCAACATGCTCAGGTTTGTGTTTTTGAGAATCCAGTATTGAAAGAGGATTCAGGATGGTTTAGCATGATGCTGGAAGACAAGTTAGGAAATATGGCAGAAACCCACAGTTATCTTCCAGGTAATAGCAAGGTAATTGGAGATAAGGCAGAGGAGACAGAAGTTCAAACTTGATCCTGCTGGGGTAGTAGTAAATTGGGTCTGAGGAGGCAGTATTGGCTGAGTACAATAGAGGTCAAGGCATAGAAGCACTGGGAAAAGGCCCTGGACTTTTCTCAAATGAAGTCACTGGTGCCAGGGCTAATGGTAAGGATAGCAGGAAGTGCTAATGGCAGTACTTTCAGGTGCAGAGTCCTGGAGAGCTTCACCAGGTTCAGTATATTGAACTCAAGTCCAGATAGTTAATTTTCTGTGCTGCTTCTCTTATATTAAGAGCACAAACTGGCTTTTGTGTTATATTTGGCCTATAGAACATTCTAAGTATTTTGAGTTAACAACAACTAGGAGATTTTATATAAAAATCAAAAATTTTTAAATAACAAAAATCAAAATATCTGGGTTCTCTTGAGAATCCAGAAGCTCTGGCTACCTTGAGCCTGCATTCATTCATGGTCAGGTCAGTTAGAGTTGAGTAGCTATTCCTCCTTTTAGATGCCATGCTTGCTCTTTACTCCATCATGAACCAAATCCTCACACTTTTACATGACCTGCTTGGCCAGTGTAAGCTTTGAGTTTGTGATCTCCGAGTTATCTCAGGCCTGGATTTAAAGGAGACTTAAGGCAGCTAGATTGCTCATACAGGATGGTCTTTATCGACATAGTGAAGAGGCTAGGTCCTCAGCTGAGAATAAAGGGTATGGATTTCAGGGAGAGTGACTAGACCTTAAAATATTGTCTTGATAACAAACCTACTAGATTAAAAAATTCCTTATGTGTGGGACCTTCTCAAAGGCTTTTTATAAAATATTTTCTTATTTCTCTGTATTGCAATTGTCTATTTACATGGATATCTACTCTTGTGAACCTCTTTCGGTTCTGTGCCTTTTCCTTGTCTGTGAGTCTAAAATAATAAAAGGTACTGAATATACACATCTATTAAAAGGAAAAATGGAGCCCTGGCCAGTGTTGCTCAGTTGGTTGGAGCGTTGTCTCATACACCAGGCGGTAGTGGATTCTATTCCCAGTCAGGGCACATACCCAGACTGTGGGTTTGGTCCCTGGTTGGTGCACATGCAGGAGGCAATTGATCGATGTTTCTCTCTCACGTCAATTTTTCTCTCTCTCTCCCTGTCTGTCTGTCTCTCTCTCATTCTCCCCCCCCCTCTACCCCTCTCTCCCTCTCTCCCTCTCCCTTCCTCTCTATGAAATAAAAAAAAATGAAAAACATGGGGGTGGTAAAACTGCCCCTCTTTGTTATTGGGGATCCAGATGAGACAATGCATGTCAGAATACATAACACAGAACCTAGCACATAGTAGACACACAAATCATTTTCCCTTCGCATATTAAATTGCTTAAAGAGCAGACACTTAACAAAAACTGTTTTTCTTTTCTTTTTTTTCCCCCTTCTGTGGTATCTATGTTCCTGGTGATTCACCTTAGATGACGAGAATGGGATTTTACATACAGTCTCTCCCACTCAGCAAGAGTCTTGTCTATATATATTCAATTTGTTGATTGTTTATTATAAGCCTATTATTTGTACAGCCCTGTTCTAGGCACTGCAGGGTACCAGAGATAAGATCCAGTTTCTGCCTCTTGCTATTTACCTGGTAGGACGATTGGACACATAATAGAGGAGCTGCATATATGTAAACTATTCTGTGTGCCACAAGAGGACAGGCAAAATGCTCCTGCCATTCAAAGGAGGGAGGAACCCATGAGGTTGGAGGCATCAGAAAAGGCTTCCTGAAGAAGTTGATACCAAAGGCATTAAAATGATAGGATTTCAGCATGTGGGGGTGGAGAGGCTGCAGAGACAGTTCTCTGCCTGCAGGGAATGTTTCCCTTGGAATTGTGCCTAGTTGTCAAAGGGCTTTTGAAAGTCTGGTTGAAGTAGACACACTAGTTCCTCTTTTGCCAAGAGGTCTGTTTACCCTCTTGGAGAACTCCAAAGATGAATGATGCAAAAACAAACTAAATCCCCAAAGTATGACACTGAACTAGGTCATGACACCAGACTTATTTGAACCATTGAACTGATATAATTTCTTTGCTGATAGCTGAACACTCATTCAGCAAATATTTATTGAGTATTTATTATATGCCAAACACTGGTACTGTTACAATATATTGGGGCATATTAAGATGAATACAGTATGAGCCATACCCTCAAAGAGCTTCTATTCTATTGAGATATACATGAAAATTATCTAATATGGGAAGTAGTCTAAAAAGGGTTTGATCAGATTGCTATGAATATGCAGAGGAGGGAGTGATTAACAAATCTGCAGAGAGGGTGAGGGAAGGTGTCACAAAGGATGTGACATTTTTGCAATCCTCACCTGAGGATATTTTTCCATTGATTTTTAGAGATAGTGGGAGAGGGAAAGACAGAGAGAAATATCAGTGTGAGAGAAACACATCAATTGGTTGCCTCCTTCATGAGCCCCGACCAGGGTCTGGGCTGGGGAGGAGCCTGCAACCGAGGTATGTGCCCTTGACCAGATTCAAACCCGGGACCCTTCAGTCCGCAGGCTGACGCTCTATCCACTGAGCAAAACCAGCTAGGGCAGGATGTGACATTTTTAATGGGCCTTGAAAACTAAGTAGGATTTCTTGAGGTAGAGAAATGAGTAAATGAACGTTAATCAGAACCAGGACCTTTACACTTAACCCTCGGTGAAACTTGTGCTGCAGATGTTACTATTTTCATTTTGCAGATTAGGAAACTGAGCCTCAGAGACTAAGTGACTCATCTAAGGCCACACAACTAATAATTGTCCAATCAATGTCAGAGTTAGGCTTTGAACTCAGGTCTCTCTGTCTCCAGTATATCAGGTTACCTTCATGAGGAAGAAGCAGTGGCCATTGGGGATGTGGAAAGACATTCTAGGCAGAAGGAAAAGTTTTGCTGGAGATTAACAGGACTTGGATCAGCAGATTCTTACTTCAGCTATCACAGTGACTGTCTCCTTTACAATCACTTTAGAATGATTATCTCCTTTTAGACGTGCTTTTGTAATGGGAGTAGTTCAGTGTCTGCTTACATTAACTATACCATTCATTTTAGCCAGAATTTATTGAGTGGATTGGCTGCAGCTCAAGGGATTTCAGCTGTTTGACCATCATCACAATAATTTGTACAGTGATAGATTGTAATGATTCTCAGAAAACTCACTTTAGCTCTTCAGTTCACCCAAGTCCCCAGATTGATAATGCCTTTTCCTCGTCCTTAACAGACAGGGAGACAGCCTAAATGAAAAGTCTGAAAGAACCTATTTTTCAAGAAGTAGTTCTCTTGTAAAAATATATTTAATAATAACTTAAATATTTTCTGGAACAGGCAATGGTTTAAATAAATAGGTATACAGATAGATAAGATGATGGAAAAAGCATACA
This sequence comes from Myotis daubentonii, assembly GCF_963259705.1. NCBI lineage: Eukaryota > Metazoa > Chordata > Mammalia > Chiroptera > Vespertilionidae > Myotis > Myotis daubentonii. The sequence goes on from NC_081861.1 coordinate 41,658,828, forward strand.
CCTATAACATAAACCTACATATATTCATATATGCATGCACGCATGAGTAGTTAACAAATGAGAATTTGTATAGTGGCTTAATTTGTAAAAATAATCCTAGTGCAAAATCTTCCTACTTTGTTAAGAGGGGCAAATCCCTACCTCTCTCAACAGAAACAAACAAAAAGTTCTCTTCTTTGCGTAAAGGAAATATGTTTAACTAAGGACAGTGAGATTGTCAGTGAACAAAAAAGTGACATATCCTGGTCCACTTTGCTGATGGAAACAAACTTACCAAATAGTAGGAAGCAGAAACCTCAGTGCCACCTACAACAGTACATAGACCCACAAACTAAAGAACCTCCCTGAATCTCCCAAATGGGAGATGTTGGTCAAAGGGTGCAATGTTTCAGGTATGCAAGATGAATGAGTTCTGGAGATATACATGTATACTATGGGGGCAGTAGTTAACAGTACTGTATTGTATACTTGACATTTGCTAAGAAGGTAATTCTTAAGTATTTTCACCACAAAACAACCACAACAAAAATGGAAAAGAAAATGGTAACTATGTGAGGTGATGATGGGTATGTTTGTGGTGACCATTTCACAATGTATATCAAAACATCAAGTTGTATAGCTTAAATATATACAATTTTAATCAATTATAGTGGGAAATAAAGACAAACCCCTCCCAAACACAAAACTTTCTCCCATATGCCTCTGGTTTACAGCTTTGGAGTGGTGTGTGTGCACCCATATGCATCTCCAAATTGCCAAGCTTCCTCAGTCCTTTGTCTAACATAATTTTAATTATATTCCTTCCTTTCTGTGTTATTAACCATAATCCTAGCTCATATCATCACCACAGCACTCTGAGACTATTGCAATAGCTTTTATATTATTCTCTCTGTTTCTAGCTGTTTTCAAATCCATCTATGCATAGCTGTCCAAAAAGTGAACATTGCTTTCTTCTTCCCAACTCTCCTTTACTCAGTGAAAAAAGATGTATTCTTTTTCTGATTAGATAACTAACACATGTTTATTGTTAAAAGTGTAAAAATAAAATCCAGAAAAAATATACAGAATAAAGTAAAACATCACCTGAAATTTCACCAACCTGAGATAACTGTCATTAATATATTGGTTACCACCCCTTCATTCATCTCCTGTACCTATTAACACACACTTGCAATTTTACAATTCTTAGTTGTTTGCTTGTTACCCTCCACTGCATAGCCAGTGTTAACAACTGAGTGTATATATCCTTCATCTCTTTCTTTAGGTTCATGTAACAATGATAAAATTAAATAGACATATACAAAAATAGGGATTTAAAAACCATTACACCTACATTTTAAAAAGTGTCATGTTATAGACTTTTTTGTCTCCTTCTTTTCTTTTCTTTTTTTAAAGAAAATATATTTTATTGATTTTTTACAGAGAGGAAGGGAGAGGGATAGAGAGCTAGAAACATCGATGAGAGAGAAACATCGATCAGCTGCCTCCTGCACAGCCCCCATTGGGGATGTGCCCGCAACCAAGGTACATGCCCTTGACTGGAATTGAACCTGGGACCCTTCAGTCTGCAGGCCGACGCTCTATCCACTGAGCCAAACCGGTCAGGGCGCCTCGTGCTATTTTTTCCCAACACTGCAGTTCCTCCAAGTTTATTAGTACATTTCTAATTAATTCCTTTTAATGTCTGCACAGTATTCCATAGTATGGATATACAATTTATTCACTTATTTCTCTATAAACGAACATTCTTTTTGCTACCAGATTTCTGCCATATAGAAACAATGTTGCTGTAAATATTTATGTAAGTCTCCTTATATTGGCATTTTTATTTCTTTGGGATAGATTCATAGCAGTGGAATTATTGGGACAAAGGGTTATGTGTAGTTTTAATTTTTATAGCTATTCCCAGATTGCTTTCCCAAAAGGCTATAAATAGTTACATTAATATAAGCAGTGTTATGAAAGTAACTCTCCCTTTCCCATTCTGCCAGTAGTAGATGTTAGTACTTAAATGTTTACCAGTCTAATGGGTAAGAATATCTCATTATATATTTTTTAACTTTGCATTTTCAAACTGCTTTGCTTAATGACTATTTAGATTTTCACTTCATATTCTTTACATTTATTGGGGTGACATTTGTTCATATAGAATTTACTTTAAAAAGTGGGGTATTATGGAGAATGGAAATTAAATTTTATTCTAGATGTGTGCTGATTGTGCCAGACTCTTTTATTAAATAAATTGTCCCTTTCCAAGTGAATTGACTTACCACCTTTGTCATATATCAAAATCCCATATATACTAGTCTCTATTTCTACTCTTTGTTTTGTTCTACTGATCTATTTGTCTGTTCCTATGCCAAGATCAAACTATAATAATAAAAGCTTAATGTCCTAATTAGACTGGATGTCTTCCAGACGTCCTTCCAGATGGCCTTCCGGACGAAGCCGGGGCTGTGAGGGAAGCCCGGGTCCCTGGTGCCTGCAGGCGGCCAGAGGGATGCCCGGGTCCCAGGTGCCAGAGGGAAGCTGGTGCTGGCAGCTGGGGGAAGGAAGGCCTATTCTTGCATGAATTTCGTGCATCGGGCCTCTAGCTCTACTTATAATGGCTTCATGATATATTTTAAATCTGGTAAAGTAGATATTACATACTGTTTTGCTTTCCTATAACTTTATTAGCTATTCTTAGACATTTCCATTTAAACATTAAGATCATGAACTCTGTTATGAAAACATTATAGAAATTATGATATTCCAATTGTAATTGCATTAAATTTATATATTCATTTTGGAAGAATTAAAGTTTTTATTACAACTAGGTTTTCCAAAAACATGGTATGTGTTTTTATTTGTTCAAGAAAACTAACTTTAGTAGGACTTACATTATAGCCAATGTTATAAGCCAAGAGTCAGAATAAGGGATCTAGCTATTGAAAAAAGGGGAGACAAAAGTGGTCATTTTTTGCTGATACCTTGATTTCTCTCTGTAAACCATAAGACAATGAATTGAAAGTCAATCAACACTAACTATAGATATTAGAAATATGGTAAATACATAATAAGTGCAGGTAGCCCTCACTCTCACTATCCAAATATTTGCTAGAATGACATGAAAAAAATCATACCCAAATGTCACTATCTGAATTGAAAACCTGCTATGATGGACACATGTGTGCATCATTAAAAAATTTTACCCATTAGGTATTAAATACTATTTGTCACAATTACATGTCTTTAACATGTTATTTTATGGTTTATTTACATGAAAGTATGTATTTGTTGCAGGGTAAAAGGAAAATAATTATATCTCATACTGATATCATTGCATATTGCAAGCAAACATACCTACTAATGAGGTCATTAAGGATTAAATAATTACTGTTTTAAATGCTTCACGTTACGTTGAAATCTATGGTGGATGGTTATAGGTATATAAGAGTGCTTTAGTGATATTTGAAGGATTTCATTGGAATTATGTGGAGGACTAGAACACATTTTTTCTTTTCTTTTTTTTTCCAAAGTAGTGATTTTATTCATATAGGTAATAAAAAAGAGTAGATTCCTGGAAAAGGAGATATTGAAGATCTACATTTAAGAATTAAGGTCCAATATAAAATTTGGGGTATTAAAAATGATTTGCAGCCATAAAAAGTTTGGCTCAGTGGATAGAGCATCGGCCCGTGGACTAAAGGGTCCTAGGTTCGATTCCGGTCAAGGACATGTACCTTGGTTGTGGGCATGTCCCCAGTGGGGAGTATGCAGGAGGCAGCTGTATTGATGTTTCTCTCTCATCGATGTTTCTAACTCTCTATTCCTCTCCCTTCCTCTCTGTAAAAAATCAATAAAATATATTTTTAAAAAAATGATTTGCAGAATATGAAAGGTTAACTGGCTTTTTCTTATAACACTAGATGCCCGTTGCACAAAGAGATTCGTGCAATAGGCCTTCCTTCTCCTGGCTGCCGGCACCTGTTTTCCTCTGGCACCCGGGACCCAGGCCTTCGCTCCAGCTGTAGCGGAGAAGCCAAGCCTCTTCAGTCTTTAGTTGTCTTCAGTCTTCAGTCGTCTTCAGTCTTCAGTCTTCTCTAGTCTTTGCTTGGGCAGAGCCTTCAGTCTTCGTTCTGTGCCTGCATATGCAAATTAACTGCCATCTTTGTTGGGTTAATTTGCATACTCATCCTGATTGGCTGGTGGGCGTAGTGGAGTGACACCGATTTGCATGTTTCTCTTTTATTAGTGTAGATTACACACTTTACGAATTTATAAAAGGTATTGATATTTGTTTCATATTTTCTTAATTAAAATTAGAATGCTCAGTAAATCTGATTTAAAAAATTATCTTGATTATTGAAAGTATTACATATGTCCCCTTTTTTCCTCATTAACCTTTTTAGCCCCTGCCCCACCCCCACCGCTACAGGCCTTCACCACACTATTGCCTGTGCCCATGGGTTATGCATATCTATCTATCTATCTATCTATCTATCTATCTATCTATGTATCATCTATCTATCTATCTATCTATCTATCTATCTATCTATCTATCTATCTATCATCTATCATCTAAAAGCCAAGCAACAGGAATGACTGGTTGCTATGACATGCACTGTGGCCAGCCAACTGGCCCAATGCGGGTGGGGCCGGTGGCTAACCTCCCACGTCCATTCCCCCCCTCCCCGCCCCCACCCAGTCTAGGTTGGGTTGGCCAGCCGGACCCCACCTGTGCACAAATTCATGTACCAGGCCTCTAGTATGCATATAAGTTCTTTGGTTAATATCGTCCCACTGACCACCCCACACCCGCCTTCCCTCTGAGATTCATTGTACTGTTAAAACAATGTGTTGCTGCTTTTAGAAAATTTTTTAGCCAACATGTTTTTAGGCACTAAATATATTCTGTTAATTAGTGATGCCTGTTCTCTCCAAAGAGTAGATTTCCACAAGTTTGGGAGAAAATGGGAAAAGATATATTTACAATGGTTAATGATTTTGGAGAAGCAACAGTAGTGTTTAATTCTACCTATGGTTAGTCAGTCTTTATGATTGCTCCCAATGAACCCAGCTTTCTGAATATGCCCTTATATAACTCCCTCCTCTTCCATGTGGCTCAATATAGTGACATGCTTCTAATGAATAGACTCTCAGAAAAGTGAGAGGGTATAATATTTCAGATTTGGTTATAAAAAGACTGATTTCCTTCTTGCTTTTTCCCATCTCTGAGCCCTCTTTCTGGGGGAAGCCAGCTGCCATCTTTTGAATAGCCCTATGTGGTGTTGGGAAAATTGGACAGATACATGCAAAAAACTGAAACCAGACCACGTTCTCACACCATATATAAGAATAAACTAAAAATGGATTAAAGACTTAAATGTAAGACTCAAAACTATAAAACTCTTAGAAGAAAACAAAGGCAGTACAATCTTGGACATTTCTCATAGCAATATTTTTTTCTGTTATAGCTCCCTGGGAAAGGGAAACAAAGAAAAAATAAACAAATGTGACTACATCAAACTAAAAAGTTTTTGTACAGCAAAGGAAACCACAAAATGAAAGGCAACCCACTGAATGGGAGATCATATTCACCAATGATACATCTGATAAGGGGTTAATATCCAAAATTTATAAACAACTCATATAATTCAACATCAAAAATACAAATAATCCAATTTAAAAATGGGCAAAAGACCTGAATAGACACTTCTCCAAAGAGGATGTATAAATTGTCAATAGAAATATGAAAATATGTTCAACATCACTAATCATCAGAGAAATGCAAATTAAAACCCCAATGAGATATCTTCATACCTGTCAGATTGGCTATCATCAATAAATCAACAAAACACAAGTGTTGGTGACGATGTGGTAAAAGGGAACCCTTATGCACTGATGGTGGGAATGTAGATTGTTGCAGCCACTATGGAAAACAGTATGGAGTGTCCTCTAAAAATAAAAAAAATGGAACTGCTTTGTGACCCAGTGATTCCACTTTTGAGTATATATCCAAAGAAACTCAAAACACCAATTTGAAAGAACGTATGCACCCCTATGTTCAGTGCATCATCCTATCTAATAAACGAGAAACATGGTAATTAGCCATACGTCCGCTACCCTTCCCATTGGCTAATCAGGGTGATATGCAAATTAACTGCCAGCCAAGATGATGGTCGGCAGCCAGGAAGCTTGAAGCGAACATGAGGCTTGCTTGCTTCAGTGACGGAGGACTCCAATGTTCCCCGCCTGCCACTGCTGGCCTCTGAGCTTGCAGTTTGAAACATTGTTACAAATATAGAAGCTAAACAAAACCCCAGAAACCTGCTTTCAGCCAGCCGGGATCTCAGAGCTGGAGTTGAAACAGTGTTTCGATTATAGAACCCAAACAAACCAGTTACCTGCTTTCAGCAGCGGAGGCCTAAGAGCTGGAGCCAAGCCTCAGAGCTAAAGCTGGCCCAGAATAAAAAAAAAAAAGAGGAGCGGTTGGGAGCTTCAGTCACCTGCCAGCCTGAAAACATCCCTCAGCCCCTCACCAAGGCTGGCCAGGCACCTCAGTGGGGACCCCCACCCTGAAGGGGGTGTGACCAGCTGCAAACAGCCATCATCCCCTCATCCAGGCTGGCTAGGCACCCCAGTGGGTACCCCCACCCTGATCGAGGACACCCTTCAGGGCAAACCAGCCGGTCCCCACCCGTGCACCAGGCCTCTATCCTATATAGTAAAAGGGTAATATGCCTTCTAGCACCGGGATTAGCGGAGCCGCGTGGCCTCCCGGCACCGGGATCAGCGTGACGGGGGCAGTGCCCAAACCCCCTGATCGCCCTGCGGCTCTGTGTGTGACAGGGGGCGGGGCCACAGTCTCCCTATCTGCCCTGCTCTGTTCGTGACAGGGGAAGGTGCCCCAACCCCCTGATCAGCCCTGCTCTGTGCCTGATAGGCGGGAGCTCCCCAACCCCCTGATTGCCCTGCGGCTCTGTGTGTGACAGGCTGTGGTGCCCCAACTCCCCAATCGGCCCTGCTCTGAGCCCGACCAGGGGCTGCACCTAGGGATTGGGCCTGCCCTCTGCCACCCGGGAGCAGGCCTAAGCCAGTAGGTTATCTCCCGAGGGGTCCCAGACTGCGAGAGGGCACAGGCCAGGCTGAGGGACCCCCCAACCCCCCAAGTGCACAAATTTTTGTGCACCAGACCTCTAGTTATTTATAACAGCCAAGATACAGAAATAACCCAGTGCTCATCAATAGACAAGTGGATAAAAAGTGGTTATTTAGATAGTAGGGACCCAGTGCACGAATTTGTAGGCCGCCAGGTTGCAGTAGGCACAGGGGTGGGTCTTGGCCCATCCTCTGCACCCCTGCCCGGCCCCTCCTGCCATGGCCCCCAGTCCCCTATCGGCAGCCCCGCTCCCACCGGCACCACTCGCACCCACTGAGAGCACGGAGCAATTGGGACCAGCACTAGTGGCTGTTGTGAGCAGGGCCGGAACCGTCAGAGGGTGTGAGTGGCAGCTGCTGTCCCAATCGCCCCTCAGGAGCAGGGGGAGGTGGAGAAACCCTAAGGGGCAATCAGGGAAAGCAGCCATCGCTCACATCTTCTGATGGCGCTGAGTGATCAGAACTGGCACTGTGCACCGGCAGTGGGTGCGAGTGGCTGCTCTGGTGCCAACTGCAGGTGCAAGTGGGGCTGGCGTTGGCAGTGGGTGCAAGTGCTGGGCGGGACTGAGGCATATGGGAGCAAAGTAACCACCAGAGGCTTGCCCTGATGAGAGCGACTGGTGTCCCTCCTTGTTCTGGTGCCCCTGCTCACCTGCTCCACCATCCCACCATGGCCACGCCCACCATGTTCCGCACACCCCCCTTGGTTGTCAGCGCATGTCATAGTGACTGGTTGTTTGGTTCTGGTTGTTCCGCTGTTCAGTCTATTTGCAAACTTTTATGTAATCAACTATGTGAAAACAGTTTTCTGTCCTCAAGGAGTTTATAATGTACTAAGAATTATAAGAAACTAGAGGTCCAGTGCATGAAATTCGTTCACTTGGTAGGGGAGGGGGGGTGCCTCAGCCTGGCCTGCACCCTCTCACAGTCTGGGAGCCCTCGGAGGATGTCCGACTGACAGCTTACGTAAGCTGTTAGTCAGACATCCTTAGCGCTGCCGCAGAGGTGGGAGAGACTCCTGCCACCACCACTGCACTTGCCAACCATGAGCCCAGCTTCTGGCTAAGCAGCGCTCCCGTTGTAGGAGCGCACTGAGCACCAGGGGGTAGCTCCTGCATTGAGTGTCTGCCTCCTGGTGGTCAGTGCGTGTCATAGCAACTGGTCATTCTGCCATTTGGTCTATTTGCATATTAGGGTTTTATTTTATAGGATTTTACAGATAAGTCATGTGAGTCTTAGAGCAGTCAAATAATGTGCCTCTAAGGTCAGTCACACAGTTTACAACAGTGACATGGGGAATAAAGCCCAGATTTGTTTGATACTAGAGTTCTAAATTGGCAAAGGACTATAATACAAAGATTGTTAGAAGTAACTCTGCTTATGAAAACCTGCTGGATAGACTCCAAGAACCCAAAGCTTGTGGGTCCCTTTGGGTGGGAGAATAGAGAGAAGGGTGGCAGAGTTGACACTCAAAGGAACTGATAGAAGGCCATCACCAGGTGTGGAGCCTGAGGCTGAATTTTCCTCTTGGGTGGAAACCTTACCTGTCCGGTACACAGCAAGACTGACAGATTGATAGCTCTCTTTTGATTCTGCAGGAGATAGTGAATGATTGTTTTTAAATCAATAGTGATTTAACTGATTAATCCCAGTAACAAGACAAGACAGAATGTAGTAAGTGGCATAAGACAGCTTTATATAAAATGTCACTGGGGTTTAGATAATAAAAAAATAACAACAAAAGCTTGCATTTTCAGAATGCTTTCTCTGCCAGGATCTGTGCTAAATGCCTTTTATGCATCATCTCACTCAGTCCTCACAGTGCTTACCTTATGAAGTAGGTAAGTTTTCTCATGCCCATGGATAACTGAGTTGAGCATCTTGTCCAAGGCTACACAGCTAGTAAGCAGTGTCTAGATTCAAACCCAGATCTGTGTGATTGACCTCAGAGAGTTTCTAGGTGGGTGATTCAGGACAGTCTTTATGACACAGGTGGCAATTGAGGTTGACCCTAAAGGATAAGTAGGAGGGCAGAGCCCGAACAAGCATGTGCAAGTGATAGGGAGTGGAGCTAAGTGCAGGAACAGTAAGTGGAATAGTTTGCTTGGAGCTTCATGTGGTGGAAGAGCTATTGGGGCAGAGAAGACTGAAGAGAGCAGTTGAGACCACATTTTGGAGGCCTCTGAATTCCAAGCTGAAGAATTTGTGCTATGTAGTTGTATTAGTTTGTTAGGGCTGTCAAAATCAAGTGCCACAAAATAGATGGCGTAAGAAACAGAAATTTATTGTCTTACAGTTATGGAGGCTAGGAGTCTGAGATCAAGAGTTTGGCAGGGCTGTTTTCTTCTTAAGGTGATGAGAGCAGGATTTGTATTGGGCTTCTCTTTGGCTTTCACATGGTCTTTTTCTCCCTGTATCTTCACATTGTCTTCCCTCTATGTCTGTATCCAAATTTCCTTTTCTTATAAGGACACCAGTCAGATTGGATTAAGGCCCATCCTAATGACCTCATTTTAACTTGATTGCCTCTTTAATGACTTTATGTCCAAATAAGGTCACATCCTGAGGTCCTGGGGTTTAGGGCTTTCACATGAATTTGAGGAGGCAGCACACAATTCAACCTGTACCACTAATTAGGTAGATGGTTCAGTGGTTTTATGGAGTCTGCTTTATTTTGAGAAAACTGTTGTTTAATTTCAGACTTTCAAATCAGGTACATAAAATCAAGTGATGCAAATCATATGAAATAAAGAGGGTAATAAATCTCAGAGGCACCAGGGTGGTGAGAAGAAAAAGAAAACCTTTCTATTTATAACAAGAGCCAACCACAGACATTTCTGCATCAAGAACTGGGAATTATTCATGTCCAAGGAGATGCCTTTTTGTTTAGGAAAATGTCTTAATGACTTATTTGAGTTTGAATGGTGAACCACACATCCCTCACCCCAGCCCTGGGCATTGTTTGAAAGGGGAGAATACAACAAATAATTAAATTTCTCATTATACTAAAGGTTGACTTTGAAAAATGGGGGTTAGGTGGAGATGAAGTAAGGAGGAATGAAGGTGAAATAATAAGAGAGGGGAGAGGGGAAGGGAAGAGAAACAAGTAAAACATGGCAGGAAATAGGGAATACAGTTGGACAGGTGCGACCACTACTTATTAGCAATGTGGCCTTGAGCAAGTCAATTAACCTTCCAGGCCTCAATTTCCTCTTCTTAGAAGTGGGGGACAAAAATGGGACTATCTCAGATGGTTGCTGTGTGTGAGGGTTAAGTAAGATAGTGGTTGTTAGATGTTTGGAACAATGCCAGACACATAATTAAGTGCAGAATAAATATTAGCTGTGGGAAAGACCAAGAGATTTCTAGAAGTACTTGGAATGAGGACTCAAAACACTGTTTTTCTAACTATTGAAAGGAAGGACCAGGCCAGAGGAGGGAGGTCTTGGGAACACCCAGGCTGGAAACATCCGGGTTGCTCTGGGGAGTAAGGATGGATCTGTAGGAGTGTAGTTTGCATAGGAAGAATGAAATTAATGAAGTTCCTGGAAGAAAATCAAGAGGAAAATATCTTTTAATTAATTCAATCAATGATGAGTACTCCCCAACTCACTATTGCTCTTTCTGTCTCTTTCACAATTTGGCTCGGTTTTAAGCTATTGTGCTGCTGGACAAGTGCCTCCCCCCATACCCATTTATATTTTGTTATGATATATTGCAAGAATGCAGAAAAGCAGAGAGAAAAACATGATGAACACCTATGTGCTCACCACCCAGTTCTATCAAATCTGAATGTTTTGCCTTGTTTTCTACATTTCTTTTTATTTAGTTAATTTTTTAGAAATAAAATATTATAGATAAAATTGAAGCCCTTTGGACACTTCTTTCTCTCTTCCAGTCTGTGAATGCCTCTCCCAGGAATACAATTTTTTGGAATACAGTGTGAATTATGTTCCATGGAGTTGTGCATCAGCAGTCTAGCATCCTGAATAAGATGTTTTTCATTCTTATGTATTTTTTAGTACTTTTAACACCGATGACTGTATCCATAAACAATATTCTTTTACAGTTTTTAAGCCTTACTAATGGTACCTTCCTGTATTTAACATTTTGCAACTTGCTTTTTTTATTATCACTCAATTATTGAATTCATCTATGCAGATACACAGAGCTGTATTCATTCATTTCACCAACGTAAAATGAAACTCCATTGTATGACTATGTCATAATTTATCTTTTCTCATGTTGATAGACATTTAGGCTTTTTTTTCTTTGCTATTCCTGCAGTGATGATTCTTGTGCATCATACAAAAGTTTCTCTAGGGAATATACAGAAGTGGAATTGTGCATCTTTAGCTCTATCAGATATTGAAAAATTGCTCTCCAAAGTAATTGTACTAATGTCAATGGGGGAAAAAAGACATATGTAATACTTTCAATAATAAAGAATTTAAATAAAAAAAGTAATTGTAGTAATGTACCAGTGGTATGAGTTAATATTGTTTTACATCTTCATCAACAATTGGTATCATCAAATTTTATAATGTTGTCAATCTAAAGGCTAGGAAATATCTTGTTACTTTAATTTTATTCTGTTATCTTAATCTTATTATTTTAATAGTTATTGGTAAGGTTGAGTATATTTTCATAAATTTATCAACCATTTAGGTTTCCTTTTCAGTGAAGAACCTACTCATGTTTTTAAGGATTAAATGAAGTTATATGTGTAAAGCAATTAAAATAGTTCATGATATAAAGTACACAATACATATTAGCTATTGTTATTTGCCTGCTTTCCTATTGGATTTCTACTGATTTGTAATTCTGATATATATTTTATATAAATCCTTTGTTATGAGTTGCAAATATTTTTTCCCATTCTGTAATTTTTATTTTTTATAGAATGCATACATTTTAGATTTCAATGAGTCAGACTTATTCTTTTCCTATATGTTTTTGTACGTTTTGAGTCCTGTTAAAGAAATCCCTACCCTGATGTCATAAAGACAGTCTTATCTCTTGTCTTATAAAATTTTTAGGTTTAATTTTCACATTTAGGTTTTTTAAATCTACATGGATTTTATTTTTGTGTGTGGCAGAATGCATGAATTGATTTTTTTCCCCCAAAGAAAACTGGCCTCATTTACTGAATGGTCCATCTTTTCTCCAGTGATATGTAATGTTACTCCTGTTGTATATCAACTTTTTATGGCTTTGTTTTATGGTTTTCTCTTTGGTTACATTGGGCTATATGTATTTGTCTGTCCCTGCACCATTACCACATTGTCCTGACTACTCGAGTTCTATAGTACAAACTGTAAAGTAAGTTCCTCCTGTTTTGCTTTTCTTCATAAATGTTCTCAACTCTTCTTGGCTCTTTGATCCTCTATATGAATTTTAGATTCAATTTATAAAATCCCACAACAATTTTTATTAGAATTGCATTGACTTTAAGGATTAAGTTGGGAGAATAGATATCTTTATGACATTGAGCTTTCCCTTTCATGGACATGATATAGTACTGTCTTTTTAAACTTCATTTGCTTTTCAGTAAAGTTTTATTACTGTCTCTCTTAAGGTCTTGTACAAATATTGTTTGATTTATTCCCAGATACTGTATTAGTCAGGGTTCTCTAGAGAAACAGAATAGGACACATATAGATATAGATGTAGATATAGATATAAGTGGAGATTTATTGTAAGAATTGGCTTTTATGATAATGGAAGCCAAAAAGTTCCACAGTCTGCAGTCTGCAAACTGGAGAACCAGGAAAGCTAGTGGTATAATTCAGTCTGAGTCCAAAGGCCTGAGAACCAGGGGAGCTGATAGTGTAAATCCTAGTCCAAGGCCAAAGGCCTTAGAACTGGGTGGCCACTGGTGTAAGTCCCAGAGTCCAAAGACCCAAGAACCAAGAGCTCCATCCAATATCTAAGGGTAAGAAAAATAGGGACCTTCCAGCTTAAGAAGAGGAAGAATTTCCCTTCTGCCCTTTTTTCCTTTTGGACATTCAATCAATTGGATGATGCTCATCCATATTGGTGAAGGCAGGTCTCTTTACTCAGTCTACCAAATCAAATGCTAATCTACCAAAAATATTTTCAAGATACTCAGAAATAACGTTTTTCCAACTAGCTGGTCATCTCTTAGCCCTGCCAGGTTGACTTATAAAATTAACCATCACGGGTATCTTATAATTTTGTTGCTATCTTAAAAGTTTTATCTCCTTTTTAATTCATATATTCTCTTTGCTGCTTGTGTATAGGAATGCAATGGATTTTTATATTAATCCTTTATACAATAACATTGCTAGTATCTCTTATTAGTTCCTTATATACAGATAATCCAACCATATCATTTAAATATACTGAATATTTCCCCCTACCCTTACATCTTTTCGTTTCAGATATATTTTTTAATTTTAGAATTATTATTTAAAGGGGTATATGTATATGTGTGTTTCAACTCTGATGAGACTCTTCATAGTTTCATCTATTTCTCCATCCTTTCTTTAATTTTTTGAATGAATTCATCATAGCTACTCTTGTAATCCTCTCCTAAGTGGATCTGAAACTCTAATCTTTATATAGTGTGCTTTATAGTACGTTTCACAGGCTTTATAGATATCATAAAATGTTCTGAGGATAAAATCAGCTATGTGTTTGAGGAGCCTAAAGTTTTTGCCAAGTCTTTTCTTAAAGTTCATTAGTCTTTCCAGAGAATAAGTTTTTGGTTTTGTTTTTCATCTTTAGTATATTTTTTTAAAAAAATTAACTTCTGCAATCTTTATTACTTCCTTATTTTTCTAACTTCTTGAGTTATACATGTTTACTAATTTTAAAAATCTTTTTTTCTCAGATAAGTATCTGAGGAATAAATTTACTTATAACTACTGCTGTAGCTATATCCTTCTTGTTTATGATGCATAGTGTTTTCAAAATCTTGTACACTGAGTAATTTCCATTACAATTTCTTCTTTTTTTAAAAAAATTCTTTATTGATTAAGGTATTACATATGTGTCCTTATCCCTCCATTGCCTCCCACAACCCCACTCATGCCCTCACCCCCTGGTGTCTGTGTCCATTGGTTAGGCTTATATGCATGCATATAAGTCCTTTGATTGATCTCTTCCCCTTACCCCCACCCTCCCCTACCTTCCCTCTGAGGTTTGATGGTCTGATCAATGCTTCTCTGTCTCTGGATCTGTTTTTGTTCATCAGTTTATGTTGTTGTTCATTATATTCCATAAATGAGTGAGATCATGTGATATTTATCTTTCTCTGACTGGCTTATTTCACTTAGCATAATGCTCTCTAGTTCCATCGATTTCTTCTTTTTGGCCAATGAGTAATTTAGAAATGTTTCTCATTTACAATATCTGTTTTAAACTTATTTTTGTTATTTCTAATGAGGTCAGTAGGATTTTGATTCTTTGGTGTGTTCTGAGACTTCCTTTATTGCCTGTTTTAGGGTAAATTTTTAATAAATATTCCATATGGCTTAAAATAAATATGTAATTTTAATCATATGCAAGATTATGTAAATATTTATTTGAAAAATATGTTTTTGTTAACTCTTTAATATAATTATTAGGTTCTAAAATCCTAGCTTTGAAGCCTTCTTACATATTTTGATATAAACATCATATCACTTCTGTTGATCACAAAGTAGGTAATTCATTTAAGTTACAAAATGTTTTTCTTCTAATTTATGGATGAGAGTATTAAATACACATGCCAGATAGTCTTTTAGGTATCTATACTTTTATGTTATTTGTTATAATAATACACTATAAGATAGGGAGAGCATAACATGTATTTTTCCATCCTAATATTCTCTCTTGAACTGTCTAGTATTCCCATAGTAAATTTTGAATCTTACTACATTGGCTAAAGTCTTGCTCCCTTCTCACATTGCAAGAATATTAAGAAGAGCTAGAACTTGAAGTGAAAATTTAGTAATATAGGAACCTCCAGAATATCTCCTGGGTCTTATTTAAATAAGATAGTAGATGCTGTTGCTATAGCATTCAAAGGCCATGGTACTTTATTTTTTTTAATATATTTTTTATTGATTAAGATATTACATATGTGTCCTTATCCCCACGTTACCCCCTACCCCCCCCAGCCCCCCCACCCCCGCTCATGCCCTCACCCCCCCCCCCCGTTGTCCGTGTCCATTGGTTAGGCCTATATGCTTGCATATAAGTCCTTTGGTTGATCTTTCCCCCTTACCTCCACCCTCCCCTACCTTCCCTCCAAGGCTCGACAGTCCAATCAATGCCTCTCCGTCTCTGGATCAGTCCTTGTTCATCAGTTTATGTTGTTCATTATATTTCACAAATGAGTGAGATCATGTGGTATTTATCCTTCACTGACTGGCTTATTTCACTTAGCATAATGCTCTCCAGTTCCATCCATGCTGTGGCAAATGGTAAGAGTTCCTTTTTCTTCTTCCTGTTCTTAAAGAATATCTTTCAGCATTTCATATAATGCTGGTTTGGTGGTGATGAATTCCTTTAGCTTTTTCTTATCTGTGAAGCTCTTTATCTGACCTTCAATTCTGAATGATAGCTTTGCTGTATAAAGTAATCTTGGTTGTAGGTTCTTGCTATTGAATATTTCTTGCCACTCTCTTCTGGCCTGCATGGTTTCCGTTGAGAAATCAGCTGACAGTCGTATGGGTACTCCCTTGTAGGTAACTGACTTTTTTTCTCTTACTGCTTTTAAGATTCTCTATCTTTTGCTCTTGGCATTTTAATTATGATGTGTCTTGGTGTGGTCCTCTTTGGATTCCTTTTGCTTGGGGTTCTCTGCGCTTCCTGGACTTGTAAGTCTATTTCTTTCACCAGGTAGGGGAAGTTTTCTGTCATTATTTCTTCAAATAGGTTTTCAATATCTTGCCCTCTCTCTTCTTCTGGCACCCCTATAATTCAGATGTTGGTACCCTTGAAGTTGTCCCAGAGGCTCCTTACACTATCTTCATATTTTTGGATTCTTTTTTCTTTTTGCTTCTTCGGTTGGGTATTTTTTGTTTCTTCCTATTTCACATCTTTGACTTGATTCTTGGGATCCTCTTGTCTGCTGTTGGATCTATGTATATTATTCTTTATTTCAGTCAGTGTATGCTTAATGTCTAGTTGGTCTTTTTTCATATTGTCTAGTTGGTCTTTTTTCCAGGGTCTCACTAAATTTATCGGTGGTTTCCATAAAATTCTTGAAAAACCTTATAAACGTGGTTTTGAACTCTATATCCAGTCGTTAGCTTTCCTCCATTTCTGTCATTTGTGACCTGTTTCTTTGTCTCCGCATTTTCCATGCTTCCCTGTGTTGGTAGAGTGGTTTTGTGTGCTAGGTGTCCTATAGGGCTCAGCCTCCCCAGTTACCTGAGGTGGACACTCTTGGTGCACCGCCTTGTGGGCTTTGTGCACAGTCTTGTTGTAGTTAAGCCTTGATTGTTGTAGGTATCACTGGGAGGAATTGACCTCCAGGCCAATTGGCAGTGAGAATCAGCTGTGTCTGCAGTGGGAGAGCTTCTGTGCTGAAGACACCCTTCTGGGGCAAGACTTGCTTCAGTGGGGCTTTGGTGCTCACTGAGTCTGCCCCCTGAGTGTGTCCCTTATGGATATGAGGAGTTGTAATCTGGATGGTCCCACTCTGACCACTGGGTACACTGGCTCTTGGATCTAAGGAGGTGCTAATTTAGTCTCTGCCTGAGGTTACCCAGCAGGAGCTACGAAAATATCTACAGATTCCCTTTCCTTTTTTGGAGTTTGGAGGTGCCCAGATGAGGCCCAGCTGTGAAGCAATGCAAGCTGCTGTGGGGCCTTGGGCCTTCTCTTCGAAGTTCTGGGTCTGTCTGGCCCAGCTGTAATTTGTTAGGTAATTTTCAGGTTGCAAAGGGCCAGGTCATTCATATGCAAAAGCCTCTGCTGCAGCCTGGGTGGGGCGGGGTCTCAGGGAATCAAAGGGTGGAGCAAGCAGCTATGGCAGATCCTCAGCCCTGACCTAAGGGGCCGCGCTTCTCGGTGTCCCGGTAATTTAATTGCTGCAAGCACCTCTGAGAGAAAGCTGCCCTCGAGTTCCAAGTTCTGCCCGCTGCCAGACAGTCCAGTTTCTCCCCGTATGAGTCCTGGGTCCCCAGAGACTTCCCGGAACTGGAGTTCAGAGCAGTCAGGAGCTTGTGACTCCCTCCTGATTCAAAAAGACAGCCACGTCCTCAGGTACCAGCCCCTTTCTGCACGCCCTCGAGCCTCCGTACCTTTGTACTTTACTTTCGCAGCTCCTGACTCTCAGTGTGCTTTTCTCTTTCCTTCTAGTTGTAGAATTTCCACTCAGCCAGCCTTCCTGTAGTTCTGGATGATGTCCGTTTTGTCTTTTTGTTGTATTTGTGAAGTTGTTGTAGGAGGCAGCAAGTTCGGTGTTTACCTATGCCGCCATCTTGCTTTCTCCCCGGCCATGGTACTTTAAATTGCAGCTCTGTTACTTGAGGCTCAAACCTCAGTAGACCCCTGAATTGTAAGGAACATATATTATCAAATCAGTGTCCTAGAAATCTGAATATGAATCTTGGCTGACTATCCATATTTGGCTTACTTGAAAGGTCTTAAAAATGAATTGGTGTTCTTGGACCCAATTTAATTTGTAATGAGTCTAAGAAACTAAAGAATCATTACCATGGGGCTCCAGAATGAAATCAATCTTTTTTTTTTTTTATTACATTTTGCCTCTATCTTTGATGTGATGGTTTTAAAGCGGAACGGAGACTATTAATCAGATGCAAGGAAACTGAGACTATCACATTTCAAAATCTAAAAATTTCCCAGCTGCCACTGATTCATATTTAACTCCTAAATAATTCCATATATTGCTTGGGAATTTAGGTTTGGGAGGAGTGGTTGTTTCCCCTGGAGAGATGCTTAGTGTCTATAAGAACAGTATTGGCTTCTAGAGCTTTTAGGGATTGGTGAATATTGTGACTTTTCTCTATGGTGGTCAGATTTTTGACATTAGCTTCCTGAAGCAATAATCCTCTTCGCCTTCCTTTTACATAACAGAAAGAGACTCATTATTTTCTGTTTGGATAACATAGACAAGGAAATGATTTTTTTAGGTTATTTGAGGAGATAATTTCAGGTTGCTGCTTACATAAACCAGAATCTAAAATGTTATAATTGACCTCATGGGCAACCCTCAAATTTATTTATTTTTTATTGATTTCAGAGAGGAAGGGAGAGGGAGAGAGAGAAACATCAATGATGAGAGAGAATCATTCTGCAACCCAGGCATGTGCCCTTGACCGGAATCGAACCCAGGACCCTTCAGTCCGCAGGCCGACACTCTATCCACTGAGCCAAACCAGCTAGTGCGGCAACCCTCAAATTTATAAAAAGAATGTATTACCACATTTTGTAAGTGGCATGTTTGGAATTGGGTTCTCATAGAAACAATGCTATATTTGATTAGGGTTCAAGGTGGGACTAAAAAACTCCAGTTTCACCCGGAGTGTGATTGAAATGTTGTTACATTTATGGTTTTAACCCTTTTTTCTTTTAAGTTGTATAAAGTATATTTAAACATACAAAATACCTTTAAAGGTTACCAAGCACCTAGGATCCTAACCACATGCTCCATACTTAGGAACTCAACTGGGGCTTTGTATGTTACTTAATCCCCTGAGTGCACCCCTAGAAATTAGCTATCAGTGAGAGGGAGTGAGGTTCCCTGAACCCCCAGCTGAAATGACATTCTGGATGCTTCAGTTTCTACTTTTCCAGGTCTCAGGAGTCAAAATGCACGTTATCAAGACGGAGGGAAAGAATGAGGTGGACACTGGAGGCAAGTGGATGAGCTCCAGACATTAACTAGACACCCAAACACCCGGATAGAGCCCTAGCTGGGAGCAGCTGGGAGCAGGGGAACTAACTGGCTTCTTTCAATCAGTCACGCTGGAGAGTGGAGTGAGGAAAGTTCCCACAGAGCTCCTGTAGCTGCGAGCCTGCCCTAGCAGACTGGAAGTGTAGTGAGGAAGGCAAAGCTAAATTCATTAACATACCAATTAATTGGCATACCTATCAGCAAAATCCGGCCTGGGGAACTCCATTAGTTAAATAGCTTGGGTGTTTCAACAGGTAAATTATAAGGAAAAGAGAAGAAAAGAGGGATATTAGAGTAAAAGAGATTAAAAGACATCTAGTTTTTCAAATGGGCAAGACTAAAATATAGTGTATAGGGATTCACATTTAGGTGATAAAACTGTCTTTTTAAGACAAGGAAGCGTTTACTATAAAAATCTAGACAATAGTTATGTATGGGTGAAGGGAGGGGCTTGTGATGTGGGCAGTATACATGGAAAGGGCTTCTGGGAAACTGACAAAAATCTATTTCTTGATGTGGTAATGGTTAAAAAGGTTTTGCTTTATATGAATTCATTAAGCCATGCATCTGTTACATCTGTGTGGTTTTCCTTATCTGTTTTACTTTACAATTAAAAGCATAGAAAAATAGAAGAAGAAGGGCATAGCCAGGGAGACAAAGCACTAAGCAGCTGCTGGGAGACTGACATGGTTACTGAGGATTTTAAAGGAAGGTAGAGGAAAAAACATTTCTGTCACAACATAGGTAGAATGGACTGGAGAAGGAAGTGGTGGCTGGAAAGGCATAATAGTGACAGAGAAAATGAAGAGAAGGACACAAGGCTTGGAGAGAATTGGGAAACTTCTGGGCTGAATCTACTGTTCCTCATCAAAGGAGCATAGGTTGAGGATCCTTGTGGTGGTGCTGCTCCAAATATGATCTGGGGCAGAAACAAGTGTTTCACATGTTACTTGTGTTCCATTTCAAAACATGAATAATGTCATCAACTTGCCTCAAGATGTTATGAAATACCAATACATGGTCTGATATTTAATCCAAGTTTTAACAGTATGGGTTAACTTAACACAAGATTTCTAGGTTGAGAATCACCTAACAAAATAGCAAAAACTTAAAAACAGGCAGCCCGAGAGCAGGCAAGACAGAAGGGTTCAAATAGGTGGTGAGAAATAGGGAGTGGGGGCCCAGTAGTTGTGTTTGTGATTCAAAGTCAAGACTCTAGTCTTCCAGAATACTGGTAAGAGCAAAGCAGAGCCCCTGTTTCAGAGCAACTGAGGCTGCAGGCAAATCAACCAGATAGAGACTTAGATAAAGGGACTAAGCAGGCAACATTAATTGCATCTGGAGTATAAGGCACAATGTTATAACAGGATCAGCAGCCAGGTTGACTGCATGCAGTCATCTGAGTTATGGGACTCAGGCTCCTTAATTTCTCCTTGATGCATAAAACAGGATTTGTTCCAGAGCTTGGGGCAGACTGAGTCTAGGGGAGTGAGGTTGGGGACAGACAAGTGGCCCCAGCTGTGAAATGTGTTTTGTTCTTTCACTCCTTAATCAAATACAAGTAAAACTCTGTTTTCATACTATCATTTTCCCCCTAGAGATTTGACAAGATTTAGGTTCACTTTTTAAGTTAAGAATTTCTCATTGGTGGTGTTTATCCCATTGCAGCACATCAGGCTGCCTATAATGTCTCAGTGTCTCACTTTTTATAATATTAAGATCGATCGGTGGGGTTCAGGTGGTGTCATCCTGATTCTTGCATTTTAAAGTATCTCATCAACCTTTAACCTAATGATTTTAGCATCTACTGATGATCATTGCCTAGATCCATTATTTCATTAAAGGCAAGAGAGTGGTGATTTTTTCCAATGCTGTCATTTCTTCTGCATTTATTAACTAGAATTCTATAAAAAAGAAATTTCCCTAATCAATTATGTGATTATCCTGAAATATAGTTCTTATAGGAAAGGTAGGACAATTGCTTAATTCTTGTCTTTTACTTATCAATTTTCAGAACGATTTGATTTCCTAGTAAGCTCCAATGGTGACTAATGTGTTTTTATGAGCTCATTATGAATTTATGAATTTTTATGTATTTAATATGTCTCAATAAATCACTGTGATTTTTTTCCTTTGGTACCCAAATTGTCCTATATTAGGCCAGTGGGGGTTCTTTTAAAGTTGACTCCTGAGGCCTTTTGATATGACAGCAGTATTGCTGATAGCTTCCTTGCTTTCTAGCACAAGAAGATATTCCAGGCAGGTTCTGGAGTCATTCATTTCTCTAAGCAGTGGTTCTCAACCTTCTGGCCCTTTAAATACAGTTTCTCATGTTGTGACCCAACCATAATATTATTTTTGTTGCTACTTCATAACTGTAATGTTGCAACTGTTATGAATCGTAATGTAAATATCTGATATGCAGGATGGTCTTAGGCGACCCCTGTGAAAGGGTCGTTCGACCGCCGAAGGGATCGTGACCCACAGGGTGAGAACCGCTGCAAAGAATCCTGGTTTTATATATTGGGGAATGACTTTCACAGATTACAGTTTGTGTGCCAGGGCACTCATTGCTGTTAGTTGGTCATTGCCTCTAGGATTTCTCAGTGGTCGCAGCTAGGAATTACCTTTTTGTTAAAAAAAAGAAAAGAAAAGATGAGCTAATAGTGATATTTCCAATTTTAAATGTAAGATTATAAGGTTTTTACCTAACATTGAATTTATATTTGTTTCTCCTTTTATTTTGAACATATTGGGGTATTTATTTATTGAATTTATTGAGGTGACACTGGTTAATAAAATTACATAGGTTTCATGTGTACAATTCTATAATACATTATCCGTATATTGCATTGTGTATTTACCACCCAAAGTCAAGTCTCCTTCCATTATCACATATTTGACCCCTTTATCCTTCACTGCCTCCACTTCCTTTCCCTCTGGTAATCACCATACTCTTATCTGTATCTATGCTTTTTTGTTTGTTTGTTTGTTTTTCTTGTTTATTTGTTGCTTTCAGTTCTATATCTCATACAGTGGGGCCTTGACTTACGAGTTTAATTAGTTCCGTGACGGAGCTTGTAACTCAAATTACTCGTATGTCAAATCATAAAGTGAACGAGTGAGACACATGATGCTGGGCTGATGTTGTGGTGTTCACTGCGCTGCGCCAACTAGCGGTGGGGTATCTGAAGCTGGCTCGTAACCTGAATTTTAGCTCGCAACTCAAAGCAAAAAATCGGCAGAGAGACGGCTCATATCTCGAACAACTCATTAGTCGGGACACTCTTAAGTCAAAGCCCCACTGTATATGAGTAAAATCATATAATTCTTGACTTTTTCTGTCTCACTTACTTTGCTTAGCATGATATTCTCAAGATCCATCCATTTTGTCACAAATGGCAATTTAATCTTTTCTTAAGGCCGAGTAGTATTCTATTATATATGTACCACATCTTCTTTATCCATTCCTCTATCACAGGGCACTCAGTTGTTTCCATGTCTTGGCCACTGTGAATAAAGCTGCAATGAAAATAGGGGTGCATATATCTTTGTGAGTAAATGTTTTCAATTTTTTTGGGTACATACCCAGAAGAGAGGTTGCTGGGTCATATACAGTAATTCTATTCTTAATTTTAAAAATTTATTTATTTTTAAAATTCTCACCCAAGGATACGTTTTTATTGATTTTAGAGAGAGAGGAAGGGGGAGAGAGAGATTGATGTGAAAGAGAAACATCGATTGCTTGCCCCAACTGGGGATCGAACCTGCAACATAGGTATGTGCCTAGGTATCTGACTAGAAATCAAACCCACCATCTTTTGGAGCATGGAACAATGCTCCAACTAACTGAGCCCCCTGTCAGGGCTCTATTCTTAATTTTTTGAGAAGCCACCATACTGTTTTTCCTAAATTTATCTTTTTTGTCAAAAGTATTACAGATATCCTCATTTTTTTCCTCCATTGGCCCACCCCCCAGGCCTTCACCACACTATTGTCTATGTCCATGTGTTATGCATATAAGTTCTTTGGTTAATCTCTCCCCACCCAACCCCACCTTCCCTCTGAGATTCATTAGTCCGTTCCATGTTTCTCTGCATCTGGATATATTTTGTTCACCACAGTTTATTTTGCTCATTAGATTCCACATATGAGTGAGATCAGGTGATACTTGTCTTTGTCTGACTGGCTTATTTCATTTAGCATAGTACTCTCTAGGTCTCTCCATGCTGGCTCAAAGGGTAAGAGATCCTTCTCTTTTATAGCTGCATAGTATTCCATGGTGTAAAGGTACCACACCTTTTTAATACACTCATCTGCTGATGGGCACTTGGGCTATTTCCAGATCTTAGCTACTGTAAAGAGTGCTGCTATGAACATAGGGATGCATATATTTTTTTCTGATTGGTGTTTCAGGTTTCTTAGGATATATTTCTAGAAGCGGGATCACTGGGTCAGAAGGCAGTTCCATATTTAATTTTTTGAGGAAACTCCATACTGTTTTCCACAGTGGCTGCACCCCCACTGTGGGAATGCACCTTCGGTCTGCATTCCCACCAGCTGTGAATGAGGGTTCCTTTTCTTCACAACCTCTCCAAGATTGGTTATTACCTGTCTTGGTGATAATAGCCATTCTAACAGGTGTGAGGTGGTGTCACATTGTAGTTTTGATTTGCATTTCCCTAGTAGCCAGTGAAGTTAAGCATCTTTTTATGTATCTGTTGGTCATTTATATGTTTTCTTGGGAGAAGTGTCTGCTCAGGTCCTCTGCCCCTTTTTTAATTGGATTTTTTGTTTGTTTTTGTTGTTAATAGCATTACCTATAATATAATATTATACTAGTTACCTCTAATACTAGTTACCAAGGGTTCTCCTGTGATCACATCCAATTAGGGGTATACAATTAGGGGTGTAAATTCAGAATTTTCTTTTTCTAAAAATGGAACTCCCATTTGACCCAGTGATCCCACTTCTAGGAATATATCCCAAGAAACTAGAAACACCAATCAGAATGGATATATGCACCCCTACGTTCATAGCAGCACAATTTGCCATAGCTAAGATTTACAAACAGCCTAAGTGCCCATCAGCAGATGAGTGGATTAAAAAACTGTGGTACATCTATACAGTGGAATACTATGCTGCTGTAAAAAAGAAGGAATTCTTACCATTTGCAACAGCATGGATGGAACTGTAGAGCATTATGCTAAGTGAAATAAGCCAGTCAGAGAAAGATAAATATCACATGCTCTCACTCATTTGTGGAATATAATGAACAACATAAACTGATGAACAAAAACAGATCCAGAGATAGAAAAGCATTGATCAGACCGCCAAACCTCAGAGGGAAGGTAGGGGAGGGAGGGGTAAGGGGGAGAGATCAACCAAAGGACTTATATGCATGCATATAAGCCTAACCAATGGACACAGACAACAGCAGGTGAGGGCATGAGTGGGGTTGTAGGGAGCAATGGGGATATAAGGACACATATGTGATACTTTAATCAATAAAGAAAAAATAAATAAAAGTAACAATAAAAACAAAACAAAATTCTCTGTTTCAAAGTCAAGTTGAAATAATTATCTTCTCTGTAAGGGTTTGTCCCCAATTTAGTAAATGGTTAAGTTCATTTATTTCAGTTTGGTTTGTACTTTTTGGGTTTTCTTCTTTTTGATTAATTTTGTGCCAAAGTTGAAGTATACAGTATAACAAGGTATATTTAAAGAAGTCTCAAAGGCCATCCCTGACTCTTCTACCCTGTCCCCTCCCTTCTCCTATAGGTAAGTATCTTTATTGCCTATTTATTGTGTTTTTAAAAAAATATAAGCAAATATATGTTTTCCTTTAGAGTAGACTATTCAAAAGGTGGCATTATTACAAGCATCGCCTTCCTCCTTTCTTCCCCCTTCTTTTTAATTAACACTACACCACTAGACACAGGCATATGGGTACAACAGAATTTTAAAGTATAAATATGATTGCAGTATATTATAGAGAAAATTGCACAAATTATAAGTGTTCAGCTTGATGGATATTCACAAAATACACACACCTATGTACTAACCAATGGAAAACATTGGGCACCCAGAACAGAACACACCAGCAACTCAAAAGCCTCCCTTATGCCTCCCTTTCCAGGCACTATACTCCTCTCAAGTGTTACCACTATTCTGACATTTTTAAAAAATATATATTTTATTGATTTTAGAGAGGAAGAGAGAGGGAGAGAGAGAGATAGAAACATCAATGATAAGAGAATCATTGATTGGCTGCCTCCTGCACACCCCCTACTAGGGATCCAGCCTGCAACCCAGGCATGTGCCCTTGACCAGAATCAACCCGGGACCCTTCAGTCTGCAGACCGACTCTCTATCCACTGAGCCAAACCAGCTAGGGCAGTATTCTGACATTTTTAGAAATTGAATTTATTGGGATGACATTGGTTAATAAAACCATACAGGTTTCAAGTGTACAACTCTATAACACATCATCTGCACACTGCACCATGCACTCACCACTCAAAGTCAAGTCTCTTTCCACTACCATTTATCCCCCCTTTGCCCTCTTCCACCTCCCCCCACCCCCTTCCTCTCTGGCGAGCACCATACTGTTGTCCGTGTCTGTTTTTTTTCTAAATCCCTTTACCTTTATCAACCAGCCCCCCAGACCCTCCCCCAACCCCTCTCCCCTCTGACAACTGTCAGTCTGTTCTCTGTATCTATGAGTCTGTTTCTATGTTGTTTGTTAGTTTACTTTGTTCGTTAGATTCCACATAAAAGTGAAATCATATGGTATTTGTCTTTCTCTGACTGGTTTATTTCACTTAGCATAATACTCTCTGGTTCTATCCATGCTGTTGCAAATGTAAGATTTCCTTTTTATGGTGGAGTAGTATTCCATTGTGTAAATGTACCACAGCTTTTTTATCCACTCATCTACTGATGGGCACTTGGGCTGTTTCCAAATCTTGGTTATTGTAAATTATTTTACCCTTGCTTTTCCCCCTAATAACAGATTCTGTTGATATGTCATAACAGTATGTAGAAGCCATTCTCATTCTTTTATTTTTGAAAAATATGTATAGTACCCATTGTGCGGATGTACCATAGTTTATTGAAGCAGTCCCTGATTAATGGACATTTGACTTGTTGCCAGTCCTTTACCACTATAAATAATGATGCATTGAATGGCCTTGTACATATGCTATTTTGTCAGTGTATCTTTGTGATAACATTGATATAATTTTTTAAAAATATGTTTTTTTATTGATTTCAGAGAGAGAAAGAGGGAGAGAGAGGTAGAAACATGGATGAGAGAGAAGTATCAGTCAGCTGCCTCCTACACACCCCCTATTGAGGGCCCAGCTTGAATAGAACTGTGACCTCCTGGTTCATGGCTAGATGCACAACCACTGAACAACATTGTCCTGGCAAATTAATCAAGACTATTACATGTCCCTAGTGTCTGGTCAACAGTGAAAGCTGCTAATGTAGTGTTGATGAATGCTGTGGAAGGAAAAGTCTTAAAGATAGCAGATATATTCACAAATCACTTATAACTCACTGCCCCTCAACATTCTCCAAAGGCATCATACCCACTCTGGTCTTTGGATCTTTGCTTGTTCACAAACCACTAGCCCCAGAATACTTTCCCTCCTCCATGATTTCTAATTTGAACCTTTCCTATTTTTATGTCTTTGTTTCCTCTAACCATTGAAAGTATTTTAAAACTTTTAAATTTATAGTTTGAATATTCAAGAGGTCTTTGAAGTAATGCTTATCTTCCACCTACAATTAGATTATACTGCTGCAAGAAGGCAGAAGTATCTTCTTGGTTTTGTTCTCATGGTCCAAACCCCAAAGCAAGGGCAACTTGGTTAAGTTTTTCTAAACCTGTTTCTTTATCTGTAAATGGAAAGGAATGGGTTGGATGATTTCTAAAGTCTCTGACCCCAGCTTTTGTGAGTCTAAATAATTTCCTAAATGATTTTAGTTTTCTTTGACTGATTCTTTTTATTTTCTTTGGCAAGAGAGAAAAATGTGCTACAGGCTTTTCCTAGGCATATACTACTCAGGAATTATCTATAATTAAAAAGAAAAATTTGAAAAGCAAAGCCATTTTCCTTGTTACTGTAACCAAAGAAATCCTCCTCTTGTGTGTTGTCTTTTTTTTTTTTTGCTGCTGGCTGGGTATTTCTTAAATTTATATTTGTTTTATTTGATAATTTATTTCCTTATTTAACAAACATTTATTGAATATTTTTTATGTGCTAGTCACCATTTGTTATTATTGGCTTTGCTCCTTTTGTTGCTTTGTTTTTAGCAGTAGTGTGAGCTCAAAATCTGTTTTCTTTTTTTGTAAAGTCTAATAATAGATACATACAATTGCCAGAACCCAAACTTCTAAATAACAAACTAAAGCAATTTTCTTGACTAAATGATAAATTGGATTAATCATATTATTTAAGTAGGTAGTAAGTGATTTTGTGGTTCTCCTACATTTTGAATTAACAGACCAATAATATTAAAAGAAAAAATAGACTGACCTAGAGTTGCTCTTTGTTTTTTTGCTAAGTGAGGATGTTAAAAAGACAACTGCCACCATAAAATAAGAAAATTTCAGTGCCAAGAAAAAAAAGTGGAACAGAAATATTCATGAGAAACTTGTAATAAAAGAAATCTTAAAAATTAAATATAAATTTAGTTGTGAAACATCCTCTTTATTATACTCTTTTTCTTTATGTTTTGCCATGGACTTGGGAAAACATAGTTACAGACTGGTTCATGTCTTTGGACAATTGTTTATGAATCACCATTTTAGAATGAGAATTGTAATTTTTATTTTTCACTTGTGTTCCCATTGTGCTAGGCTCCAAAAAATAATAATCTAATTCAATTGAAGTCTATCTTTGGAGTTAATATATTTTAACAAAAGCATTATTATTTTGACTGAGGAGGTGGTTTGTTATGATGTGAAAGATACTGGTGAAGTAAAAGTGGCTTTATACACTGTTAAGAATTTGTAGCCCAGATTTTGTAGATAGTGAAAGAAACATTGAGTTAGTGCCCTCAATTCAGTGAGTCAGTAAAATAGGAAAGAATAGAACAAGACACTGGAATTTTAGGACCATATAACCACTTGAGTATAATCAGGAATTAAAACAGATTAACTTTATGTGATTTTCATCAGCTTTGGCTGACTCATTATCCTAATGATGCAGCATGATTTTTTGACCAAATATGCATGAGTTTATATTCTAGTCCCAGGTTGAAATCAGCTTTATCCCTGTTACACTTGGCTGTGGAATAAATTTCCATTTTTCTCCAGCTTGCAACAAGACAGTGAATTCCAGCTGTGGTCTTTCCAAGACCCAGTTAATAAAATTCTGTGAAGATGCACAGATTCATAGGTTCTTAATAATCAGTGATTTTCCCCAGCATTCTCACAACTCACTAATGTAAACCGGATTAGTCTTGAAGGAACCCTCAGCTCAGAGATTCTAAAATTCTACAGTTTTCTCAATCTTCTGATGTATAGGATAACACTGAGTCAAGTAGCATAGGGATTGCCAATTTTATCAAGATTTTCTAAAGATTTTGTGTATATTGTGTGTCCTAAGCCATTTTTTAGAAAAATTATATTTTTATTGCTTTCAAAGAGGAAAGGAGAGGGAGAGAGAGAATCATTGACTGGCTGCATGCCCCACACTGGGGATTGAGCCAGCAACCTGGGCATGTGCCCTGACCAGGAATCGAACTGTGACTTCCTGGTTCATAGGTCGATGCTCAACTACTGAGCCATGTAGCTGGGCCTGACCCATTTTTTTGAGCCATTTTTTAATAAGCAGAGTTATGTGGAAGATTTTTTAATTTTAAAAATTTTACAAGTGAGTGTTTACAAGGAGGCACATTTGCCCCTATAAGAAATCTCATATTATTCTATTATCCTAATCTAATAATCTTGTGAGATTAAATTTTATTCCTCTTTTTGAAAGGAGAAAACTGATGCTTAGGAAGTTAGGCAATGACTACCACCCTATTCAACAAAGGATGTGGTCCCTTTAAGACTAGGAGAGGCTATCAGGGAAGAGCTGAACTAAAAACCTGGCCAAGATCCACAGACCTTGTTGACACAATGTAGCTTCTCAGGAGAACTCCTTAAGGCTATTGTGTGTAACTATGGTTTCCACTTTCCTGGCTCCTTGTATGTCTGCTACAGTCCTGAGCCCACATTTCCTGGACCAGCCTACTTGACCAAGTAAGGGGATACTCATTTCTGTCTCACTCCACAAGCAGATTCACTTTTTTTTTTTTTTGACCTTAATTTCTCTGACATGAATCTCAATCAGTTTGGTCTAGCTGGCACCAGCCACAACTTTTATTTGCTCATATCAGCTTAAGAATCATTTCACGCCATCTTTACCTTGAACCTACTCATTCTACTTATTCATTCCCATCTCTTCAAGCTATGTTTCATTTTGCTAGCCCTGGGCCTTATATCGTTTCTAGTGGGTTTGGGATTAAAATTGATTATATAACATATCTGTTTTTCAACCTTTATTCATTCACATCCATTCATTCAAAACACAGAAAGTCCTTGTGTTTATATAGCATCGATGAGATGCTATATGAATTTAACTCCTGTTTATATCAAATAGCTGATTGTAAAATTGGTTTCAGTATTCATCGTTTTGCTTAAAGTTGCAGATCCTATTGATGATGTTAACTGAGTACTTACTGTATATTCATTGAGGATCTACTATTAGTCACTGTGGTAGGCACTGAGGATAAAGAGGTGAACAATACAGTCATGGTCCCTGCTCTCATGGAGTGCAAAATTTAGGAAGAGAGATAATAATTAATCTAATAATCATATTAGTGAGTATATAATTACAAACCTCTTTGTCTTTAACCTTTGGCATTTTAATTATGATGTGTCTTGGTGTGGTCCTCTTTGGGTTCCTCTTGTATGGGACTCTCTGTCCTTCCTGGGCTTGTATGTCTATTTCTTTCACCAGGTAGGGGAAGTTTTCTGTCATTATTTTTTCAAATAGGTTTTCAATTTCTTGGTCCCTCTCTTCTCCTTCCAGCACCTCCCTGATGCAAATGTAGGTACACTTGAAGTTGTCCCATAGGCTTCTTATACTATCTTCATATTTTTGGATTCTTTTTTCTTTTTGCTGTTCTGATCGGGCAATTTTTAGCTAAAGGAGTCCATCACCACCATACCAGTATTATGCAGTGTTAAAGGGTCTGGTTGAAGAAGAAGGAGAAGAAGAAAAGAAGAAGAAAAATATGAACAATAAAATGACAGTATATACATATGTATCAACAATTGAATCTAAAAATTAAAATAAACAAACAAGGAATATAATGAACAGAATAAACTGATGTCTAAAATAGAACCAGAGACATGGGAATATGAAACAAACTGACAAATCTCAGAGGGAAGGGGGAGAGGGGGCAGGAAAAGGTTAACCAAAAAACTGATATGCATATATGCATTACCTATGGATATAGACAATAGGGTGGTGAAGACTTGAGGTGGGGCAGGATCTGGGTGGAGGGAGGCAATGAGGGGAAAAGGGGAGACATCTGTAATACTCTCAACAATAAAGATGAAAAAATAAAATAGAGATAATAACACCTGCCTCCCAGGATAGTTATGAGGATTAAATAAATTAGAGTATATAGAAAGACCTAGTACATATAGAAAATGAGGGTTCCCTTTTAACTCCCACACTACCCTTTCTCTTGGCATTCTTAACTCTTATTCTTTCCAGATGCATGGTCCCACAGCCAATTACTCCTTTTCTAAGACAATGAGGGCCTTTTGAGAGCTAGTTGCTTTTAGATTTTTCCATGTTCCATTTATCCAAGCACAAGTCCTTTCTCTTATCGATTACCTTTTATTATTAAAAGTTTCAGTGCATTGAATACTTATATGAAAGGATTCAACTCATCATAGAGATATGGAACTTACAGTGCTATAGAATGAAAAAATTGAAAACTACTGATTAGACTCCATTCATCTCTCCATTTAGTCACCAAGTATTTCTTGACTCTCTATTATAGCTCTATTCTGTAAGGCATAAGTGTTCCAATACTTACTTTTCCAGGGTAGATCATAGCATAGAATAGGGAGCAATATAAAATCTATAATAAAAGCATAGTATGCTAATTAAGCTGGACGTCCTTCCGGACGACCTTCTGGACATAGGTGGGGCTGCGATGGAAGCCCGGGTCCTGGGTGCCTGCAGGGAGCCAGAAGGAAGCCCAGGTCGTGGGTGCCTGCCAGCAGCCAGAGGGAAGCCTGGTTCCGGGTGCCAGAGGGAAGCCGGTGCTGGCAGCTGGGGGAAGGAAGGCCTACTCTTGCATGAATTTCATGCATTGGGCCTCTAGTCTGTTAATAAAATATCAGGGTTCCAAAAGATTCTGAGCCACATTTGACTTGAGGGAATGTCCTACTGGTAGCTAACTTTTCTTAGGCCCTAGTATTGTACTGTTTTATGGGGGACTGCTCATTACAGTTTATCCATTTCCTACTTATGTAACTTTGGGCAAGTTGCTTAACTTTGAAGACTCCATTTTTTTTCATTTGTAGAAGAGTGAATAAAAATATTTTCTTCAGAAGGTTGTTATAAGGATTAAATGAACTGATTTATGTAAAGTGCTTAGCACAATGCTTGGCATGTAATAAGTACCTGATATCTGTCACTGTTCACCAGCACTGTCACTGTCATTATTATTCAGCTTAAGTGAACCTAACGGCTGGTAGGCCAAGATTTTAAATGTTCACACAATTTCCCCCTTGTATTTGGCGGAGACTGGGATGACAAATATGAATGCCAACTCTGCCATTAGTAACTAGGAAACCTTCGGTAAGTCATTTAATATTGCTAAACCACACTTTTGAGATCTGTAAAATGAGGAGACTCATGGTCCCTGTTTCGTACATCTGTTGGGAAGATGAAATGAGGAAATGGGAAAGGCACTTAGCCCGGTGCCTGGAGGATCCCAGTAAATACACATTAGAAGTTAGCTATTAGAATTCTAAAGTTAGTTTTCTAATATCTCTGTACTCTCTCTTGTACTCCCTTTCTGTCTCTTATTTCTGGGGGGTGGAGCTCTATTCAGAGGAAGCAAAAATAATTGTCCACCAGAATCATCTCTTTATCCCTATAAAGACCTATTTTCTACTTTATTATGTAGGCAATTAGACCCCCTTTGACTAAATCTTCCCATTTCAGGCTATGCCCCTAGCTTTGGCTTGTATCCCCAAAGGGTCCATAGTGATATTTTATTAAACAGGACCTCCCCAACACACACACACACACACACACACACACACACACACACACTCACTCCCGAGGCAAATTCTGTGTTCCTCCTCCAACGTGGATTCTATACTTTTGAAAAGCAATTTTTCCTTCATGCAATATAATGGGTCAGTAAGTATGAGATCTCAGGCACCAGTCTCAGATCAGTCCCATTGACTACACTGTGTGTCCTCTCAAACTTCACCAATTTCAAGTAGAAGTGCCTCTGACCCATTAATGTCAAATGCAATGTACTCTGCCTCTGACAATCTCTGCCAGTCTGTGTGAGGACGCTTTGGCCTACAGGTGCATTAATGCTATTCTGATCTGCAGAAACCTTCAAACCAATTTGTGTGGGGAGATAAGAGAAAAGTGTGTGTGTGTGCTGGAGGATGGGGTGGCATATGAAGAGCAGAAATCAACTGAATTATATGCATAGCCCATGGACATGGGCAATAGGGTGGTGAAGACCTGGAGTGGTTAGGGACTGGAGAACGGGGTAAAGGGAGGGGAAATGGGGGATATCTGTAGTACTATCCTATATAATAAAAGCCTAATATGCTATGACGTGCACTGACCACCAGGGGGCGGCATGGAGTATGGCCAACATTGGTGCTGGCAGTGGGCAGCAGTGGAGGTGCTGCCGGCCCTGATGGGCCCCCATGAGAGTGGGACCGCGGCGGGATAGTGGAGCAGGTGAGGGGGTGGTGCCAGGCCATGGTGGGGTGCCAGGTGGGGCTGCAGGGCTTCGAGGCTGAGGGCATGAGTTGGGGCCTAATCCTGTAGGCCACCCTGAGAGACCACACCCATGCACAAATTCATGCACTGGGCTTATAGTCAACAATAAAAATATAAGTATTAAAACTTAAAAAAAAACAACCTGATTTAGAAAAGTGAATTTTAACTCACATATTTTGCAGGTTTTAAGAAGCATTAAACTAAACAGCCTGAATAGTCCATTTGCTGAAAAGATATTTAATTATTTCAGTGAGAACTAGTTAGAGATGAGAGCCCATAAAATAAAGAGACTCCAGCATTTGATTTTAATGCCTTTCTATTTTGCTACAGGCCACAATTTAATTAAATTTCTGAATAGAAATTTAAGATGACACAGTCTCCTCCCCAGCAGCCAGACAATTGAGATAAAACACCCCAGTATCTTTCTGGAATTTGGGACCATTTAGCTAAATGCCTAGAGTGAGGTGATCTTTGCCAGCTTCCACTCCTACCGCCACACATAATGAGAGATGCTTGAAATCTTTAAGCTCAGTGTCCTAAATCTGGGCCAAGTGCTCATGGAACATAGAAAATTTGCTATTTATTTTAGAGAAAAATGCAAAACTGATTATTGATAAACTAATCAAAAGAGGTGGAGGTGAGTGGTGTGCTGTTGGGGGGAGATGTGGATTTATTGAAATGATTTTCATTGATAGAGCAAGCACTGAATCAGAAATAAGGTTCTAGACCTAGCTCTAATAGTTAAATATTTTAAACATATCAGCACTTCAACTTTGTCATCTGTGAAATGGGATAGGGTGGACTAGATCCCTTAAGGCAGTGGTCAGCAAACTGTGGCTTGGCAGACCGCAGCTCGTGAGCCACGTGCGGCTCTTTGGCCTCTTGAGTGTGGCTCTTCGACAAAATACCGACTTCTGCGCATGGGCCACGAAGTTTCAGTCTCACTGTACATGCGCGCCCGCACGTGGTATTTTGTGGAAGAGCCACACTCAAGGGGCCAAAGAGCTGCATGTGGCTCGCGAGCCGCGGTTTGCTG
This sequence comes from Myotis daubentonii, assembly GCF_963259705.1. Taxonomy (NCBI): domain Eukaryota; kingdom Metazoa; phylum Chordata; class Mammalia; order Chiroptera; family Vespertilionidae; genus Myotis; species Myotis daubentonii. The sequence goes on from NC_081861.1 coordinate 41,692,939, forward strand.
ACCACGGCCTTAAGGTATCCTCCACCTGTAATATTCCATGTCTTTAATATAGTAAGGTTAATAGGGCCTTAGAATAGAAATGGCCACAAATTCAAATAGTTTGGAAATGATAGCAGTTCTTTCAACTATATTGATCAGGTTCCAGAGGGAAGTACACAAATCAACAGTTCTATTGTTTTGTTAATGTCCAGTGACTAGAGCAATGCTTGCTTCATAGTAGGTGCTCAATAAATATTTATTGGCTGAGCATATGACTGTTCCATGAGTATTTTAGCTCTCCGTTTCAGTTGCCTAGTTTCCCAATGCACTTGTGTGGATGTTTAAGATGTACTTGGGGATACTTTTTGCTTAATAAGTAATATGTTAATTTATAGGCCATTACAATTGAGTGGCTTTTTCTCTCTTAGTAAATTGCTACAATGAGGGATTTAAAAAATGTTATCTATACACCAATTAGGTAAATCCTCGGGAGAGCAATAATTTGTAGCCTATCTTAGAATAGGTTGTGTGTTTTTGTTTAACCTTTGGATATAAAAACCATAGCACTAAATGATTTGTCACATTTTCACTTTCCATCCATTCCTCTATATTTATAGCAAAAGATTTATAGCATTATTTAATTTTCTGTTCTACCTAGAGAGTTCAGGAAGCTCCTCTGAACCTGTTAAAAATCTTTACATTGGAAGATCTACCTCTTATAACCAGGAATCATAAAATCTCTAGCCTTAAAAGTATTTTGCCCTAGCCGATTTGGCTCACTAGATAGAGCATCGGCCCATAGACTGAAGGGCTTCAGGTTTGATTCTGGTCGAGGGCACATACCTCAGTTGCAGGCTGGATCCCCAGCTTGATCGATGAGTACTATGATAATCTTCTGCTCCTGTTTTTTTCTCTTACCTATTTCCTCATTCTCTGACTCCTTTTTCTTGGCTGGAATATTCAATGTTGTTGTTTCCCAGCGCTCTAACCTTGACTTTGTAGTCTGTCCTGTACTCTCTTCCTGGAAATCTAAACCAGTGTCATTTATATACAGACAACTCCCAAACCTTACCTTTAGTCCAGATCTTTCATCTAAGTTCTAACTGCCTATAGAAGATCTCCACTTGGATGTTCTATAGGTACCTCACTCACCATGTCCCACTTGGATGATGGCAGTACTCTTCAAGATTATGCCTATTCTATTAATTCTTCACACTTCTGGCAGACTAATTTTGATTTGGTCACTGTCCAGATGAAAATTATTGAGTAGTTTCCATTGTTTATAGTATAAATCTAAACGTTTTTTATAGGCATATGAGGTACTTCATAATCTTTACCTTTTTCTTGAGGTTCATCCCTCTTTCACACTGTTGCAACACTGAGCTACTTGTGTCACCTGTTAATACCATACCCTTTCATACATCCAAACCTTTGTCTAAGCTGTTCCCTTTTTAAATCAACTTAACCATAGCTTCCTCTGGGAAGTATTCCCTGGCTCAGATGAACCTTTTGTCTCCCATTGTGCCATATATTGACCTTAATTATAATAAAGATTACTTCTGTTATGTACTGGCTTGATTAAATACTCATTTTTTAGTTCTGGAGGTGAAGCAAGGAGCGGTTTTTCTTGTTAGGTGAGTGGACCTTCAGAGCAAGACAGAGATTCCTAGCAAACTTTGATAATATCTTTCACTGTCCTGAGTTCCAATGGGGAAGATAAAGGTACATTCTCTAACCAAGACGGGGAGTAAAGCATGCTGTTATAGTAACAGATTAAGTGGGCTCTCAACAGAGTTGAATCTTTTGTTGACCATCTAGCACAGTGACAATCCTTTGTCAGTGGGTTTCAACAATGGTATGGTCCCTATGTGTATCCTGTGTGCTGGGGCTATTCCTCCTTCTTTTGGTGACATATGAGCACTGTCCTATTATGGAGGAGGGAGGGTAGCTAGGCAAGTAGCATCTGGGTAGCCTAAGCATATTGAGGATGACAGAATAATTGGGGACTGGGCTGCTCAAGTATATTGAGGGAGATCCAGCATTTAGAGGCTAGAACTCTCCAATCAAATATAACTCACCAGAGCTTAAATATATACAAAAATCCTACTACAGGAAAATCAAAATAGTAGTTACCTCATTGTGGTGAGGGTGGGATGGATCTTGTGGTACAAGGGAAGCTTCTGATAATTATATTTTATCTCTAGATGTGGGTGGTAGTTACATTTTTACATAAGTAAAAATTTATGGAGCGATTCACTTAATATTTGTACACTTTACTGTACCAGCATATATGTTATATCCCAGTAAAAGGGTAAAAGAAATGAGGGGGGGAAATATATACAGCAGAAAAAAGTAGCCCATCCCAATATCCTATACTAATAAAAGAGAAAAATGGTAATTGGCGTACAACCGATACCTTTTTCATTGGGTAATCAGCGAGATATGCAAATTAACTGTCAGCCAAGATGGCGGCTGGCAGCCAGGCAGCTGAGAATAGGAGGCTTGGTTGCCCCAGCGATGGAGAAAGTCAAGGATCCCCGCAGCTGCGGGGCTCTGAGCTCCTGAAGCAACAACTCCAAAAGATACAATGTTTCAATTATAGAAGCTAAAAGATGGCGGTTAATTTGCATACTCAGGCTCCAAGCAGAGCGAAGCCAAACAGCCCTGAAGCAGCAGGGCAGAGAGGCCTCAGGGCCTGGGATCAGCGGAGCCGAGAGGCCTCCCAGCCCCGGTGATCAGCGGATCCGAGAGGCCTCCCGGACCCAGTGATCAGCGGAGCCGAGAGGCCTCCCAGCCCCGGTGATCAGCGGAGTCCAGAGGCCTCCCGGCCCGGTGATCAGCCGAGAGGCCTCCCAGCCCCGGTGATCAGCTGAGAGGCCTCCCGGACCCGGTGATCAGCGGAGCCGAGAGGCCTCCCGGCCCCTGTGATCAGCGGAGTCCAGAGGCCTCCCGGCCGGTGATCAGCGGAGTCCATAGGCCTCCCAGCCCCGGTGATCAGCGGAGTCCAGAGGCCTCCCAGCCCCGGTGATCAATGGAGTCCAGAGGCCTCCCGGCCCGGTGATCAGCCGAGAGGCCTCCCAGCCCCGGTGATCAGCTTAGAGGCCTCCCGGCCCGGTGATCAGCCGAGAGGCCTCCCGGCCCCGGTGATCAGCCGAGAGGCCTCCCGGCCCCGGTGATCAGCGGAGCCGAGAGGCCTCCCAGCCCCGGTGATCAACGGAGTCCAGAGGCCTCCCAGCCCCGGTGATCAGCGGAGTCCAGAGGCCTCCCAGCCCCGGTGATCAGCGGAGTCCATAGGCCTCCCAGCCCCGGTGATCAACGGAGTCCAGAGGCCTCCCGGCCCGGTGATCAGCCGAGAGGCCTCCCAGCCCCAGTGATCAGCTTAGAGGCCTCCCAGCCCCGGTGATCAGCGGAGTCCAGAGGCCTCCCAGCCTGGTGTTCAGCCGAGAGGCCTCCCAGCCCCGGTGATCAGCGGAGTCCAGAGGCCTCCCGGCCCGGTGATCAGCGGAGTCCATAGGCCTCCCAGCCCCGGTGATCAGCGGAGTCCAGAGGCCTCCCGGCGCGGTGATCAGCCGAGAGGCCTCCCAGCCCCGGTGATCAGCGGAGTCCAGAGGCCTCCCAGCCCGGTGATCAGCGGAGTCCATAGGCCTCCCAGCCCCGGTGATCAGCGGAGTCCAGAGGCCTCCCGGCCCAGTGATCAGCCGAGAGGCCTCCCAGCCCCTGTGATCAGCCGAGAGGCCTCCCAGCCCCGGTGATCAGCGGAGTCCAGAGGCCTCCCGGCCCCGTGATCAGCGGAGCAGAGAGGCCTCCCGCCCTGGTGATCAGAGGAGCTGAGAGGCCTCCGGCCCTGCGTTCAGGGGAGCCAAGAGGCCTCCCGGCCCGGTGATCAGCGGAGCCGAGAGGCCTCCGGGCCAGGGATCAGGGGAGCCGAGAGGCGTCCTGGCCCTGGGATCAGCGGAGCAGCGAGGCTTCCCAGCACCGGGATCAGTGTGACAGGGTGCGGAGCCCCAACCCTCTGATCGGCCCTGCTCTGTGCATGACAGGAGTGGCGCTGCAACCTCCCTATGGACCCTGCCTTGAGTGTGACAGGGGGTGGTGCCCCAACCCCCCAATCGGCCCTACCCTGAGCATGACTGAGGGTGGCATCGCAACCTCCCAATCCGCCCTGCTCTGTGCATGACAGGAGGCGGGGCCCCAACTCCCCAATGGGCCCTGCTCTGAGCCCGACCAGGGGTTACACCTAGGATTAGGCCTGCCCTCTGCCACCTGGGAGCAGGCCTAAACCAGCAGGTCCTTATCTCCTGATGGGTCCCAGACTGTGAGAGGGCACAGGCCAGGCTGAGGGACCTCCTCTCCCAAGCCCGAGTGCACAAATTTTTGTGCACCGGGCCTCTAGTATATATATATTTAAGTAAATCTTTATTCAGATTATTACAGTTGTTCCTTTCCCCCCCCATAGCTCCCCTCCACCCAGTTCCCACCCCACCCTCTGCCCTTACCCCCCCCCCCACTGTCCTCATCCATAGGTGTACGATTTTTGTCCAGTCTCTTCCCATGCCCCCCCCCCCGAGAATTGTCAGTCCACACCCTTTCTATGCCCCTGATTCTATTATATTCACCAGTTTACTCTGTTCTTCAGATTTTTTTATTCACTTGATTTTTAGATTCACTTGTTGATAGATATGTATTTGTTGTTCATAATTTTTATCTTTACCTTTTTCTTCTTCTTCCTCTTCTTAAAGAATATCTTTCAGCATTTCATATAATACTGGTTTGGTGGTGATGAACTCCTTTAGCTTTTTCTTATCAGTGAAGCTCTTTATCTGACCTTCAATTCTAAATGATAGCTTTGCTGGATAAAGGAATCTTGGTTGTAGGTTCTTGGTATTCATCACTTTGAATATTTCTTGCCACTCCCTTCTGGCCTGCATAGTTTCTGTTGAGAAATCAGCTGACAATCATATGGGTACTCTCTTGTAGGTAACTGACTTTTCTTCTGTTGCTGCTTTTAAGATTCTCTCTTTGTCTTTTGCTCTTGGAATTTTAATTATGATGTGTCTTGGTGTGGTCCTCTTTGGATTCCTTTTGTTTGGGGTTCTCTGCGCTTACTGGACTTGTAAGTCTATTTCTTTCAGCAGGTAGGGGAAGTTTTCTGTCATTATTTCTTCAAATAGGTTTTCAATATCTTGCTCTCTCTCTTCTTCTGGCACCCCTATAATTTGGATGTTCCAGAGGCTCCTTGCACTATCTTCATATTTTTGAATTCTTTTTTCTTTTTGCTTTTCCAGTTGGGTATTTTTTGCTTGTTCGTATTTCAAATCGTTGACTTGATTCTTGCGATCCTCTAGTCTGCTGTTGGATCTCTGTATATTATTCTTTATTTCAGTCAGTGTATGCTTAATTTCTAGTTGGTCCTTTTTCATATCCTCGAGGGTCTCACTAAATTTATTGTCGGTTTCTAGAAAATTCTTGAAAAACCTTTTAACTGTGGTTTTAAACCCTATATCCAGTAGTTTGCTTTCCTCCATTTTTGTCATTTGTGATCTGTTTCTTTGTCTCCGCATTTTTTATGCTTCCCTGTGTTGATAGAGTGGCTTTCTGTGTTAGGTGTCCTATAGGGCCCAGTGGCTCAGCCTCCCCAATTACCTGAGGTGGACACTCTTGGTGCACCCCTTTGTGGGCTGTGTGCACAGTCTTGTTGTAGTTAAGCCTTGATTGTTGTTGGTATCACTGGGAGGAATTGACCTCCAGGCCAATTGGCTGTGAGAATCAGCTGTGTCTACAGTGGGAGAACTTCTGTGCTGAAGACACCCTTCTGGGGCAAGATTTGCTTCAGTGGGGCTTTGGTGCTCACTGAGTCTTCCCCCTGTGTGTGTCCCTTATGGATCTGAGGAGTTGTAATCTGGATGGTCCCACTCTGACCACTGGGTACACTGGCTCTTGGATCTCTAAGGAGGTGCTAATTTAGCCTCTGCCTGAGGCTACCCAGCAGGAGCTACGGAGAGATCTGCAGATTCCTTTTCCTTGTTTGGGGTTTGGAGGTGCCCAGATGAGGCCCAGCTGTGAAGCAGTGCAAGCTGCTGTGGGGCCTTGGGCCTTCTTTTGGATGTTCTGGGTCTCTCTGACCCAGCTGCAGTTTGTTAGGTAATTTTAGATCTCAAAGGGCCAACCCATTCATATGCAAAAGCCTCTGCTAGCAGCTTGGGTGGGGCGGGATCTCAGGGAATCAACAGGGTGGAGCAAACAGCTATGGCTGGTCCTCAGCCCTGTCCTAAAAGACTCCCTGGTTTCAGTGTCCTGTCTCAGTGTCTTGTGGCAATCGCTGCAAGCACCTCTGAGAGAAAGCCGCCTTCGAATTCCACCCGCTGCCAGACAGTCCAGTTTCTTCCCGTATGAGTCTGGGTCCCCAGAGACTCGCCCGGAAGTGGAGTTCAGAGCTGTCAGGAGCTTGTGTCTCCCTCCCGATTGAAAAAGACACCGGCGTCCTCTGTTTCCAGCCCTTTCCGCGCTCCTCCGTACCTCTGCACTTTAATTCCGCACCTCCTCTGAGTCTCAGTGTGCTTTACTCTTTCCTTCTAGTTGTAGAATTTCCACTCAGCCAGCCTTCCTGTGGTTCTGGATGATGTCTGTTTTGTCTTTTAGTTGTAGTTTTGAAGTGGTTGTGCGAGGCAGAAATTTTAGGTGTTTACGTATGCCACCATCTTGGTTTCTCCCCATTTTATATTTTAAACAAAGTATTAACACCTAAAATCAAACTGCTGTATTATAATCGTTTTAACCTTGGGACAAACTTATGACTAAAGAAAGAGAGGTTCCTTACAAAACAAACTTTTCTTAGAGGTTCTTATGTTCCTGTAGAGACTCTGGTCTCTACGTGCTCATCTGCCCATTCTATTGTGATCCTGTTCAGGTCAGAGAGCATGCCTTTTTATCTATATACTAGAGGCCCATTGCACAAAGAGATTCGTGCAATAGGCCTTCCTTCCCCTGGTTGCCACCACCAGTTTTCCTCTGGCACCCAGGACCCAGGCCTCAGTGGAGAAGACAAGCCTCTTCAGGCTTCAGTCATCTTCAGTCTTCAGTCATCTTTAGTCGTCTTCAGTCTTCGCTTGGGCTAGAGCCTTCAGTCTTTGCTCCATGCCTGCATATGCAAATTAACCGCCATCTTTATTGGGTTAATTTGCATATTCATCCTGATTGGCTGGTGGGCGTAGTGGAGTGACACCAATTTGCAGGTTTCTCTTTTATTAGTGTAGATCCCTTATGTGTAGCACAGAGTAGGTGCTTAATTAACCTCTACAACTGTTGCACTGTTTTTTGCAAAAGAGTAAAGCAGATACTTCTTTTCACCTTATATCCTACTTTTCCATGTTCCTCTCCTCCATTTTGGTGCCTGTGCCTTGCCTGTTCCTTCAATCTCCCTGCTGATGTAGGTGCAGAAACCACTTGCCTGGTGGAGGGGGTGCTGTGCCTGTGCCTGTAACCTAGTAGGTACTAAATAGATACTTACCGATCTGAGGCAGAGAAGCAAGGTTTCATGGTACTGGTGTAACTGGGAGGCTGAGTGAGTTGAAGAACGCAGTCAACTGGAAGGCATGTTGGGTCACAGGTGGACATGGAGCACAGAGAAGCTGCTGGTAGGAGCAACACAGTAGAAGAGAATGTCACAAAATAGTACTATGGCCCAGAAGCTAGAGCCAAGCCTGGAGCCCTGGGGCCTGAAATGTGGAGCCAAAGAGTACCCAGTCACAGGAGCCAAAACCAAGAAGAGCCAGGGCCAAGCCAGTGGAGAGTCATGGTGAGGTCTGAGGGTGCCTGAAAGAGACTCAGTCAGGTGGTGGCCATTTCTGTCCAGGCTGATAGTTTTGAATTGCCCTAGATCATAATTCTTTTTGGACTATGCCTTTTCTGTCAGTTCATCTTAAACTGGCTGCATACATTTCTCTGGTTGTCAGTTAATTTATCTCATTCTACCAGAGGTTTAGCTGATCATAATAGTACCCTACAGTTTTATAATCTTTTAAAGTCTGAAAAATGCTTCTGCAACCATTAAATTCCACAGTACTCCTATGAGGGAGTTGCTGTAGGTGTTAGTATTGCCATTTAACAGATAAATTGAGACTCAGAGAAGTTAAGTGTCTTGCCCACGGTCACACAGGTAATAATTGGTAGAGTCAGCGCTAGAACCCAACACTTCTGACTGCACAGCGAATATGTTTTTTATTTTTATTTTTAAAAATATATTTTTATTGATTTTAGAGAGGAAGGGAGAGGGATAGAGAGACAGAGACATCAATGATGAGAGAGAATCATTTATTGGCTGCCTTCTGCACGCCCCTACTGGGGGTCAAGCCTGCAACCCAGGGATGTGCCCTTGGCCGGAATCGAACCTGAGACCCTTCAGTCCACAGGCCAACGCTCTATACACTGATCCAAACCAATTAGAACCAAATATCCTTTTTAAATAACACTGTTAGATGCCTGCTAATTGTTCAAGGGATAACCTTGTACAGTGATATTTACCTTTTTATAGGGGATCTTCAAAATGAAAAAAAAAAGCCTTGAAGAAGTAGAGAAGTGACTTTCTAATGGTGGAAATTTCTGATATTTTTACAAGAGCTGGGAAATATCTTTGGACAAGGGATTGTGCCCAGTTCTTCTCAAATCATACCATGTAGTTGGTAGCCTAGTCTGTATTCTCTTGAGAATAGCCCTACTTTCTGGGTTCTGTGTTACATGCTACCTGGGCCAACGTGACAAAGGTTAGTCCTTTGCCTCTGGCTCTTCAGATTGGGCAGTACAGCATAATTGTTAAAAGCAAAGACTCTGGAGCCACATGGCTTGGGTTGGAATTGCAGCATTGCCATTGTCAGGGACAGTAAGAGCATTGCTCCTCTGAGTTGCTCTGAATTCATGTATTCTTCTAAATTCTTCCCGACTATGCCAGGGCAGATCCTTCTCGAACCCTGCACACTGTACTAACTGTTGGGAACTTAATTCAAGTTCCTCCTTTATCCTTTGCTCACTAATTACAGGTGTTGGGTCTGAGCCCCTCTGCCTGGGCTGGACCTTCTTGGACACAGGTCTTAGATGGAGAAGCCATGGGAAGTTGTGAGTATATAAGAATGAGTCTTTATTGCAGAAGCCAGTGGCCACATAGACATCAGACAAGAAAATCCTTCACAGCAAAGTCCATAAGACAGGCAGCCGTACACTGGCTGGTGAACAGATACATCTTTCCCACAAAGCAGCATCAGTCTCTGTACCCACAGCTATTACCTGAGCAGCTGCACTCTGCCCCTTAGACTTGCCGCATCACATTGTAGTGGTACCTAAGCTCTGTCTCAGCAGCTTCTCTAGTCTCTCTGGCTCAGCAGCTTCTCTTGTCTCCCCTGCTCAACACACTGGCTGTTCTCTGTAGCCTCACATAGTAACTACCTCTGAGCTTCACTCTTCTAGCCACTGGCTGGTTAACATGGTAGCCATATCTGACCTCTCTGAGCTCTTAGCTTTACATTGTAGCAGTATCAGTTCTCAGCTCTCTCTGAGCTCTCCTCTCTCCTGCACACATAGGAGCTACATTCTCTGTGTCTACTGCCTCTGCTTCTTACACTAGCTCTGCCCAGCTGCTCTCTATAGCAGACTCCTGGTTAGTAACCTGCATATTACTCCAGAGACAAAGAAGGCTAGTTGCCAACAGTGACATCAATCATTTGGGTTACAGAAGGGCACAGTGTACTGTGTGTCCTTGCACCCACTCATGGTATCTTGGCCTTGGACACGCCGATTAGGCTCATGCTCAGTGGCCTTGGCCATTATGATGTATTGACAACAAAGCCTCTGTGCTCCCATTGGCCTTGACTATCTGGGGACCCTGGCGTGGTTCCCACAGCTATGTACTGTGAAACCCAGAGCATCTTCCTTTACTTATCTGTATCTTAGGGTTCCTCATCTGAAATGGGCAATAATAGCAGTATTTACCTTATGAGGAAGAAATGATTTAATATATGTAAAGAACTTAGAACAGTTCTTTGAATATAGTAATTACTACAGAAGTGCTACAAAGTTTTTATTATTGGTAGTATTTGTATTATTTTATATCCTTCTGGTGTGAATTGTATTGGATATGTATGTCAATATGAGTGGTCTCAGGGAGGCCAGATCAGGTAGGTTGAGAAATGGAGTTTTTAGACAGATACACAGATTGGGCAGAGAACCAGCCTGTGGCCGCATATGCACTCCAGGACTCTTAAAAACATTTTTTTTTATTGATTTCAGAGAGGAAGGGAGAGGGAAAGAGAGATAGAAACATCAATGATGAGAGAGAATCATTGATCAGCTGCATTCTGCACATCCCCCACTGGGGATCGAGCCCACAACTCGGGCATATGCCCTGACCGGGAATCAAACCATGACCTCCTGGTTCATAGGATAATGCTCAACTACTGAGTCATGCCGGACAGGCTTCAGGACTCTTGAACATGTTTTGCTAAGAGTCTGTTCACCTGGACAAGTTATAGGTGCAGTTTTCCTGGGCTACAGACAACAGTAGCTCATTTTAGCAGTAGTTGCTTCCTTCCTAGTGAAGGACATATAATCACCAACTTACATGATAGAGCAATGCTCCCTTGAACCCAAAATGGCCATATGTTTGCACCTTTCATGTGTTAAGATCTATATTTAATTCCCTGAAATTTTCATGAGAATGGATGTTTATTCATTCCCTAGGTAACTGGATGGAAAGCAGGCTTCCTTTTTGCCAAGGCTCCGGGCGGGTAGGCTTGATCACTGAGAAAGAGTGGTGAAAATAAGAGAAGTTCTGCCTTCATTGTCAGAGAGCAATTGAGACATATAGAATCCAGGTCTCTTCCCTAACTGCTCCGGGAAACCTTTCGCAGTCACTACAGCACCCACTGATCTCTCTGCCTCTGATCATCCCCTAGCACTATCTACCCACTCCGTTTGGCACTTAATTATATACTGCCTAAGGTGAAATCTCCCTCCCCAATTATAGGCCATTCCAAGTATACCCCTGTTCTCCCAGCAAAAGCCTGACTAGACAGTTGATAGATATTTCAGAGGGAGAGTTCAAGCCATAAGTTAACTATTTATTCTCCAGGATCTTCTAAACTATATCCCTGAACCTAGATTACCAGAAAAGCTACATAACTGATTCATATTGCTTTAGTCTCATCCCTTACTCCTTAAAATTGCCGTTATAAAGTTGTTTCATCACAAATGTTAGCTTGTGTTTATATTTTCCTTCTGTTGTATGGTGTTTTAAAGTGAAAACTCTGAAATCCTTGATGGAAAGAGGGAGCAGGTGCATAAATCCTCAAAGTGTATTCCTGTCTAGAGTAGACAAAAGTTATCTCCATAATAGGAGTCATGTATATGCTAATGAAGATGAGGAAACTGAAGGGTTTGTTTCTTGGGTAGGCTGGGAACAGGCAGAGAAATAGTTGTGAGGAAGTGCAGGACTTTTGGATACTTGTGGCTTCTTTGTTTGACATTTTATACTGAAGTGTCAAAGTATAAAGAAGTTGTGAAAAATAGAAAAGCTTAGGGCTGTGACTATGGCAGGGTGCTCTCTGCCTGGAAAAGGAGACAAAAACTCCCTCCCTCTGTCTTGTCTCTTCTAAATGTTTCCCAGATAAGCAAACCTAAATTGGGCTGGTGGTATTGCTCTACCGGCTCCAGGACACCTCTTATAGGCACTTTGGCTGCAGTGTCCAGGGAACTCTGGTGTATATTTGCCTGCTTGCATGTCAGTGATTGCAGTAGCATGTGAATGTCCTGTAGTCACCTTTGGTGACACCTTAGTACATGTGTATAGTATTTAATCTCCTGGATTACAATATATACCTTTGTCTTGTATGTGATCTGTGATCTGTGTGCTTGGAATTTGGCATAAAAAGATCTTTGTGGCCAGTTTGATCATTTTTTTGTGTGTTCCTGACCATGGGGTTGAAGCTCATTTTACTGTAGATATACTGTACAGTGGAATCCTGACTTCCAAGGCCCTTTCAGACTCTGACACTATGAGTCAGTGACCAGGAACTGAGACAGATTTCTCAGCTGATCGTAGCCACAATGTGAAGATGACAGTATTCTGGCGTTATCTATTGGTCATGACTGCATGTTTCTGGGAATCAGCAAAGTAAAAGCAATGTGTTGAAGTCAGTTTGCACAAATAAATTAACGGGTGGTTATTTGCTCTACAAAATGTCTCACAGAGATTCCTTTAAATAGCAAGCTCCTCGGGTGTGCTTAAAATATAGGTCAATTTATTTTTAAAAAGCCCTTTCACGTGCAGAACATTTATAAACAAGTCTGTTATATAAAGAAAGATACATATACAGGATGGTTTGGGGTTTGGTTTTGGATCTAACAGACTTCACTTGTCCAAATGAATTCACTCTATCTGTGTCCAGGAAAGTCTTATTTTAACTTTGGGAGCCGAAGGTAATTGGATTAGGATTCTTAAGAAAATCAACAGAAAAGTACCATTCATTCTGCCTCCTGTGGTGGTCCCAAACAAGTAGATTCTTGTTGCAGGAGAGTCATAATGATCTCAATGGTTCTTTCTATAAACTTTTCCCCTGGGGATGTTAGCAGAAAGTACAGCATTTAAAATTTTTTTCCTGGAATATCTAGACTCTCAAAAAAAAAAAAAGTCAGAAACCTCTGGTAGTATGTGAAAACATGGGAAAGATCTGCAATTTTTTAGATAAAAGATGACCTTCTTGAACATCCCAGGAAGATTAGCAGATACATAGCTTTAAATTCTTCTTGGAGTCAATATTAAGACCTTTGGGAATGTAAGTACTCTGAAAGTCAGGAGACCACTATTAACTTACTGTCTTGTTCTGCCTTTTAAGTCAAGCCCATATGTACTCAGTTGTAAGGCATGCTGAGAATCAGTAGAGTGGGGGAGGAGACCAAGGTTGAGCTGGACCAGGGTTGGTTAAACGCTCTCATCCAAGGAAGATGGTCAGCTATCTAAACCCCAGCGTCTGAAGAGATGGGATAATTTTCACCTTGAATTGCACAGCTATTTATGTTTACAGGGTCTCATCTGATGGTTGGGCCTAGTAGCATAGGGAGAACTAAGAGTTAGGCATATGACAATATCATGCTTTGGGGTAGAGGGGTGGGATAGATGTCTACCAGTTGCAGCTGGATTCCAGCTAGTAACTAGTCCAATAAGAAAAAGGAGTGGATAGAGGTAGATGGGGACTGAGGGACGTAGCCAAGCTGATTTGGGTTCCAGGCAGGATTCCAAGTCCAACAGAAGACACTGGGTGCAAAGAAACGGAGTCATGCAAGTAATAATAATAGCTGCTTTTTATTAGTCTCCTATGACATGTCACATTATTTTATTTAATATTTGTAACAATGCTATGAGGTAGTCATTTAGTTTTTCCTTCTGATATCAAATATACGGTGTCTTTTCCAAATCAGCTAGTTTTGCAATTCTCTAAAACCAACTGTGTGTCCAACAATTTGATTCAGTTCTGACACTCAGTATTCAGAGTTAGCTCAGGCTTCACAGGTTAAGGGCCCAGTCTCACAAGACTGCCCTCACTTCAGATGCCAGCCACAAATGGGGTCCCAAGGTGACCCATACTTCTGCTTGACTGATTACCAATTTAGATGTTCCCATGACCTACCCACCAGATGGGTACTGATTACCAATTTAGGTGTTCCCATGACCTACCCATCTTCACCAACTTACTTTGTTAGTAAAGGTATGTTCAGGCCAGACATAGGGGATAATAGTTAAGTAAAATGACTCACAGAACTCAGGAAAGCACTTTGCTTATGATTACTGGTTTGTTACAATGGATGCAACTCAGGAACAGCAAAATGGAAGTTATGCATAGAGCAAGGCATGGGTCTGGGTTGGGGAGCACAGAGCTTCCATACTCTTTCTGGGTTTGGCACTCTCCCAACACACCAACATGTTCATCAACCTGGAACATCTCCAGGTCTCCTTTTTCAAGAATTTTTATAGAACTCATTCTTCAGTTCCCCCTCCTCCTTCTCTTTGGAGGCCCTCTCTGGAGACCAGGGAGTAGGGCTGAAAGTTCTAATCCTTTAATCACATGTTTAGTCTTTCTGTTGACCAATCTCCAACATAAAGCTATGTGGGAGCCCCAACTTTAGTCAATCATTTACATACAAAAACTCAGATGTTGAAAAAGGCTTACTATGTATAATAGATACTCCTGTCACTCAAGGGTTTGGGAAACTTTGTGTCTGGAATCTGGGACCAAGACAAATATATTTATTATCTTAGTGGGTAGGTATTTATATTATCTTACAGATAAGGAGTCTTAGGCACAAAGAAGTGAAATAACTTGCTTAAAGTCACGTAGCTGGGAAGTAACTGGTGGAGCTAGGAATTGAACTCACCTTTGACTACTGTCAAAGTAAGTCCTGCATTTAATTAGCATATTCTGCTTATACCATATAGTGTATGTCATAGCAGAGGTTGAAGGGATGGATTGCTGAAGTGCAGATGGATCACTACCCATATACTATTTAGGACAGTCAATACCTTTAGGTATCAGCGGAGAAAATAAATTTCCCAAGTCAACAAAGGAAAAATTAAAGCTTAGCTCTGCTAAAAATTTAACATTCCAAATTTAATAATGCAGAAAACCATTTTTAAAAAATTCTTTATTGTTTAAAGTATTACGTAAGTCTCCTCCCCTCCCCCATTGGCCTCTCCCCAGCTGCTCCCACCCCCTAGCACATGGCCTCATACCCCTACTGTCTGTGTCCATTGGTTATTCTCATATGCATTCATACAAGTCCTTTTGTTGATCTCTTACCCCAAACCCAACGCCTCCCCTCTTAAATTGGTCAGTCTGTTGGATGCTTCTATGACTCTGGCTCTATTTTTGTTCATCAATTTATGTTGTTCATTATATTCCACAAATTAGTGAGATCATGTGATATTTATCTTTCACTGACTGGCTTATTTTGCTTAGCATAATGCTCTCCAGGTCCATCCATGCTATTGCAACTGGTAAGAGTTCCTTCTTTCTTAAAGGAGAATAGTATTCAATTGTATAGATGTACCACTGTTTTTTAATCCATTCATCTGCTGATGGGCACTTAGGCTGTTTCCAAATCTTAGCTATTGTAAATTGTGCTGCTATGAACATAGGGGTGCATATATGCTTTCTGATTGATGTTTCTGTTTTCTTGGGATATAGTCCTAGATGTGGGATCACTGAGTCAAATGGGAGTTCCATTTTTAATTTTTTGAGGAAACTCCATACTGTTTTCCACAATGGCTGCACCAGTCTGCATTCCCACCACAGATGACCATTTTTATGTTTATTTTTAATTTGGGGATAAGTAGAATCCATATGACTCACAATCACATGTTTGAGGGAGTCTAGGAAACTGATTTTCAAGAGCAAGGGGAAGTTGAGTTCATTACATCTTTGTGCAATGCATATCTGCTTTTTGCCAGGCACTCTGCTAACAATACCCAGAGAAGAAAAGGTAGAATGAAGTAGAAATCATGCAGAAGTGAAACATGTAAAAAGATTATATAGTCCAGTGATGACCATGTCAAAATATGTCAATACCAGTATATCCTTTTCAGGATGGTATGGCTGTTTAAAAGACCATTAATGGTGGTACACATTCAATTTAAAAAGTAACTAACAAAATATTTTAAAAGAGCATTAATAGTGTAAATATGCATCTCAAGTTGTTAGCCCAGTCATAGTAAGCATTTTTAACAGTCTTGAGCTCAATAGAGTATATTCAAGTATAAGAATATGTCACCAGGCAGCAAGTATAGGGGCAAGAGCACCGGAGCAGGATTAGGAGCAAGGAGATTTGGATGCTAGTTTAAGCTCTGCCACTAACTTTTTCTATGATTTGGAGCAAATCACTTAACCTTGCTAGCTTCTAGATTTCCCCTCTGTAATTAGAAGTGGTTGAGCTTGGTTGATTTCCAAACAGGCAAGGCAAAACTTTAAACCGACTCCTGAATTCTGTTTTGCCCTTCCCCCAATTTCTCTCTTATTCCTGCTCTGAAATTAAAAAAACAAACAAACAAAAATAACACATTTCAACACTATTCTGTACCACAAAATGACCTTGAGTTGGGAAATCCTGAGGTACCTTCCAGCTCCAAAATTCCATGATTTTGTGTCACTGTAAATGTGGTCTTTAGATGCATTAATTTTATCCTGTAAACATTGATTGGCACCCTAGCCAGTTTGGCTTAGTGGAAAGAGCATCGGCTTGCGAACTGAAGAGTCCCAGGTTCATTTCCAGTCAAGAGTATGTACCTGGGTTGCAGGCTTGATCCCCGGCCCTGGTTGGGGCATGTGTGAAGACAACCAATTGATGTGTCTTTCTCACATCTCTCTGTCTCTCTCTCTCCCTTCTACTCCTCTAGAAATTAATGGAAAAGTATCCTCAGGTGAGGATTACCAATAACAAAAAATTGATTGGCAGTCAGTCAGAAGTTATGTTCAGGCCAGATATAGGGGATAGGGCTGGCCAAGTAAAAGAAACAAAACAAAAACAAATAAAAACAAAACAAAAACTCTGCAGAAAAACTGGAATTAGAGGGAGGAATGATTGTATCTAAGGTGATGGAAACAGAACGAGTGTGGGGATCTCATTTGTCCAAAAGGGGATTAGTTAAATGGAGAAAACTCATGATTATTACTATTATTATTGCTCTGTTACCTTTTTAGAATCACTGTATGGCAGGCACTGAACTAGGTTCTCTACATAAGTTACATATTTCATTATCACAATAAACTTGTATTATTATTGTTTTCTTATTCTCACTTTTCAGGTGAAGAAATTGAGGCATAGAGAGGATAAGACTTTCCCCACACATCAGGATAAAGGCTTCTTAAAGAAGTGCTAGGAGCTTCCAGAGGCAAAAATAGATTAGATTTGAGATGATTGAGAAGAGTATGCTTGGAGTTTGAAACAAGAATAGGATCTGGAACCCTCCAAGGAGGGATTGAGGGTCTCCAGTGACTGGGTTAAGTGGTAGCTGATTAATTTGGAGGAGAAACAATAAGAATTCGATGTTTAGAAATCAGATATATGTGCAGAGGTAACACGTTTGTTTCGTTTCAAGGCCCCATCATTTTATTCAAAAGATCATTTTTTTTTTTGTTTTCATTGTGAATTCTTTGTTAGTAATGGAATACATAAATTGGATTTCTATGGCTTCCCTGTAGAGAGGAATGCACCACTTCTGTAAAGATATGTTTGCCCTCAGAGATAAAGTGTTGGGTCTGATGATAATTCCCCTTTAGGGAGGCACTGAACTAAATTTATTGGCTGATTTGATGTTCACTACAGTTGGAGCCATTTAAATTCATTGATCTGTAGAGCTATGCTTTGTAGCTTATATCTGGGCAGCAATCAATAACTTTATATTTAGTGTGAATTAAACTGTAACCAAAAGATGGAGTATTTCTTTGTCATGGCTCTTTATTGCAAATAGAAGTTAGGCTTTCTTTGTAGTAATCAGAATAAATGGAAAAATGAAAGTTTTCAGTATTCTTACTGTGCTCTCAAAAAAGTTACACCCACTCTCTCACAGACAGGTTAGGAGGCATAATTCAGTTTTTCATGAATATTAAATTTATGAATTCCACTTAAATGTTACAGAAATTATTTATTAATACAGTTTTTACTATTCTGCTATATTTTAAAAACTCGTATTAAATATAATTAAGAGAAAATGTATGTTTTGATAAATGCTTAATTATATAAATTTAATTCACTGTCCATGAATATGTCATTTCCCCGATGTGTTTTATGTGTATTTCCTGCTGAAACATCTATTTCCTCAGATCATTAATGGATGCTAACAGGAGAGTATATATTGTTTATTAATTTGTTTATATATTGATTGAAATATACTCTCTTCCACTTGTATAAAGTAATTTTCAGAATTCTCAATAAGATTATACAATCCTGTTAATCAATTCAGCCTCTGTCACGTTGGGTCATCCTGAGAACTCTGTTATGGCCCACCTCCTCTCTATATCACTCCTATTTACCCTCTCTTCTTGATCTACTCTGAAATTTTCACCATTAAGGTAACTCTGGGAGGCCATGCTAAAATATATAGATACTAGAGGCCCGGTGCATGACATTCATGCACTGGGGGCAAGGGGTAGAGGGGTCACCTCAGCCCAGCCTGCATCCTTTTGAAGTCCAGGAGCCCTTGGGGGATGTCCGACTGACAGCTTAGGCCCACTCCCCTTGGGCCTAAGTCGTCAATCAGACATCCTTAGCACTGTGGTGGAGGCGGCCGCTGGGCTCACCAGCCATCAGCCTGGCTTGTGGCTGAGCAGCGCTTCCCCTGCGGGAGCACACTGACCACCAGGGGGAAGCTCCTGTTTTAGTGTCTGCTCCCCCTTCCCCCCGTAGTCAGTGTGCGTCATAGCAACCTATGGTTCTGTGGTTTGGTCAATTTGCATACTACCCTTTTATTATATAGGATTATCTAGAAAAGCGAAGAGGATTCCATTTTTAAATTTATTTTTCCTTTATTGATTAAGATATTACAAATGTGTCCTTATCCCCCCAATGTCCTCTCTTCCCCCCAATCCTGCCCTTACCCTCACCCCCTGTTGTCCACATCCATCGCTTATGCTTATATGCATGCATACAAGTCCTTTGGTTGATCTCTCCCCCTCACCCCCACCCTCCCCTACCTTCCCTCTGAGGTTTGACGGTCTGATTGATGCTTCTTTGTCTCTACATCTGTTTTTGTTCATAGGTTTATGTTGTTCATTATAATCCACAAATGAGTGAGAGCATGTGATATTTATCTTTCTATGACTGACTTATTTCACTTACCATAATGCTCTCAAGCTCCATCTATGCTGTTGCAAATGGTAGGAGTTACTTCCTTTTTATAGCAGCATAGCATTCCATTGTGTAGATGTGCCAAAGTTTTTTAATCCATTCATCTGCTGATGGGCACTTAGGCTGATTCCAAATCTTAGCTATTGTAAATTGTGCTGCTATGAACATAGGGGTGCATATATGCTTTCTGATTGGTGTTTCTGTTTTCTTGGGATATAGTCCTAGAAGTGGGATCACTGAGTCAAATGGGAGTTCCATTTTTAATTTTTTGAGGAAACTCCATACTGTTCTCCACGGTGGCTGCACCAGTCTGCATTCCCACCAGCAGTGTACTAGGCTTCCCTTTTCTCCACATTTAAAAAGTCAGTTAGCTAATTATTACCTTGGAAGACACAGAGCTTAACCCTGAAAAGATTGCCTATGAGTTGAAAAATGGTTATAAAGTTAAAACACATAGGGTCTAGGCTCTGACCTGCTACAAAATAGGTATGTGATCTGAGCCAGGTCAGTACCCCTTTCTGGACCCCAATCTCCTCATCTGTTGTGGTAGGCAGAATAATGCTCCTCTCCCCAATATGTCTATACTGGAAGCTGTGGATGTTACCTTATATTGCAAAGGGGACACAGGTGTATTAAATATATTGATATAGGATGGTCATCCTGGATTATATGAGTGAGCTCAGTGTAGTTACAACCATTATTACAAGAGGATGCAGGAAGAGTCAAAGGAGGAAGAGGCAATATGATGATGGAAGCAGAGGTTGGATAAATGTGCTTTGAAGAGAGAGAGGAAAGGGGCTTCAACCCAAGGAATGCAGGCCACTGGAAGCTGAAGAAGGTAGGGAGAAGGATTCTTCCCCCTAGAGCAGTGGTTCTCAAACTGTGGGTCGTGAACCTTTGGGGGTTGAACGACACTTTCACAGGGGTCGCCTAAGACCATCGGAAAACACATATATAATTACATATTGTTTTGTGATTAATCACTATGTTTTAATTATGTTCAATTTGTAACAATGAAATTGGGGGTCACCACCACATGAGGAACTGTATTAAAGGGTCGTGGCATTAGGAAGGTGAGAACCACTGCCCTAGAGCCTCCAGCAAGAAACAGCGCTGTCAAGACCTTGACTTTAGCCCAGTTAGATGATTTCAAACTTCTGGCCTCACGAACTGCAAGAGAATAAGTCTACATTGTTTTAAGGCACTAAGTTTGTGATAATTTGTTATAGCAGCAATAGGAAATCAATCCTATCTAATAAAAGAGAAACATGGTAATTAGCCGTACGACCGCTACCCTTCCCATTGGCTAATCAGTGAGATATGCAAATTAATTGACAGCCAAGATGGTGGTTAATTTGCATATGTCAGCCCCAAGCCTTGGACTGAGGCTTTAGGCTGGGGCCTGGGCAGAGCCAGCCAGTGATGGGCCTCAGGGAGCTGGGGGTGCCCTGGTCCAGGCCTAAAGCCTTGGCCAGAGGCTTTAGGCTTGGACCGGGGAGGAGCCAGCCAGCGATCATGAGCCAGTGATTGTTGATGGCGGCGGCTGCAGGGAGCTGGAGGTGCCCCTGCCCTGGCCTAAACCCTCAGCCTGAGGCCTTAGGCCTGGGTCAGGGAGGAGCCAGGCAGCGATCTTTGATGGCGGGGAGCATGGGGGGGGCGGGTCTGGCCCAGGCCTCACACCTCAGCCAGAGGCTTTAGGCTTGGACTGGGGCGGAGCCAGCGAGTGATCATTGATGGCGACTTTGGCGGGGAACCGGGGCGGCGGGGAGCTGGGGCGGGGGGGCGCCGGCCCAGGCCCAGGCCTAACACCTCAACCAGAGGCTTTAGGCTTGGGCCGGGGAGGAGCCAGCCAGGGATCATTGATGGCTGCAGCGGTGGGGAATGGGGGGGGGGGGAGCCAGGCAGCGATCCTTAATGGCGGTGGCAGCGGCTGTGGGGAGCTGGGGGTGCCCCGGCCCAGGCCTAAAACCTCGGCCTGAGGCTTTAGGCTTGGGCCAGGGAGGAGCCAGCCAGCGATCATTGAGCCAGTGATCATTGATGGCGGCCCAGGCCTAACACCTCACTCAGCCTGAGGCTTTAAGCTTGGGCCAAGGAGGAGTCAGCCAGCGATCGTTGATGGTGGCAGTGGCAGGGAGCTGGGGGTGCCCCGGCCCAGGGCTAATGACTCGCCAGAGGCGTTAGGCCCGGGCAGGGGCCATACCGGCAATTGGTGTGAACTACAGAGGAAACACCTTTTCTGACTGCTGATTGGCTAAGCTCCCTGTATGCCACTGGTAATATTCTTAGTAACTTGGGTAATGAGAGTCCAAATAGGTGATCTAGGGTTTTTTTTACTATACTCTTGGAGAAAAAAAGGAAGGTCTGCTGCTGGAGGGTTAAGAAATGTCATATCCTGCCCTAGCTGGTTTGGCTCAGTGGGCAATGCCTCGGCCTGCCCAACGCAGATTCTGGGTTCAATTCTGACCAAGGGCATGTACCTAGGTTGCAGGTTCCTCCCTGGCCCGGGCCCAGGTCAGGGCTCATGCAGGAGGCAACCAATCAAAGTGTTCCTCTCACTTTGATGTTTCTCTCTGTCTTTCCCTTTCTCTTCCACATTCTCTAAAAATCAATGGAAACATATCCTCAGGTGAGGAGAAGGAAGGAAGGAAGGAAGGAAGGAAGGAAGGAAGGAAGGAAGGAAGGAAGGGAGGGAGGGAGGGAGGGAGGGAGGGAGGGAGGGAGGAAGGTAGGTCATATCCTATGAAAGACACTTCTTGAAAATGCCTAAAGAAAGTTGTCATTTTTTCATGGTAAAGGGACTGGAGTCCGTGTTGATGAAAACACCTTGGTGGCTGTGGTGACTGGCAGTGGCTGCAGCAGCTGGGTGATGGGGCTGGTGCCTTCCCCTGATCAGCCAGGTCGACTCCCACAAAGGGAGGCCAGACTGTGGCTTAGGCCTGCTCCCCAAGGGGAGCAGGGAGCAGGGAGTAGGAAATCCCCTAGGGCTCCCAGTATGTGATAGGGGGCAAGCTGGGCTGAGGGACCCGCCCCCCTCCAGTGCACACTGGGCCTCTAGTAAATTATAAAATGAGGAAGTTGGACTAGGCAGTCTCTAAAGTTATTTCCACCTCTAGTGGTCTGCGTTCTAGGGTAAATCTAGAATAAATATTTTTATGGAGAGGAATAGGCACTGTCTGAATGGATTGAAAAAATATGATATGAAAACTAGGTTTAGTTTTTGTGGCCACAAATGGCAGAATTGACTAATAATAATAAAAAAGACTGTGGAAGAGATGAAGTCATAAAAAATAAGCATATATTGTTAGCAGCAAACTTTATAGTGGCTTATTCTCTCAAAAGAATCAAATGATAGAAGATGAACACTTTCAAACTATAGTCTTTCCAAAATTTATATCCTCAATTGTATTGTAAGTCTCTTAGGTCAGAACTAGGTGGAGTAGGAGGTACAGCCCCAGAGTTCTGGGCAGTGCCTTTTAGGACTGACAGTCATATGAGACAGTCTCCAGATTGAACTAGTCAAAAGGGCAATTACTGATCAAACAGTCTGCTGGGGTGAGGGCAGGCTAAAGTAGCAAAGTAGTTTTTAATCATGATTGAATGGTTTTATGTATCTATATCTATGTTGGGCTAATCAATTGTATTCTTGCCTGATAGAGGTGTCAGAGTCTTAAAAAATTGTACTGCCTTTACAGCTAGATGGTTATTTACACCTTTAGGCCTACAAAGGAAAATATAGTGAAGAAAGAGAAAAAATGCTTAAGTAGTGAATGGATTATCGGAGAAATTTATTCATTTTCTCATGTATCCATCCATCCATCCATCCATCCATCCATCCATCCATCCATCCATCCATCCATCCTTCCATCCTTCCATCCATCCATCCATCCATCCATCCAAACATCCATCCATCCAAACATCCAAACATCCAAACATCCAAACATCCAAACATCCAAACATCCAAGCATCTATACAAGCATCCATCCTGCAAATATGGTTTGAGTACTTGTTCAGGGAAAATCTATGTTCTATGTGCCATGGAATATCAAGATGAACTGGACACAAATTCTACTCTCAGGGAGCTTAAGGTTGAGTGGAGAATTACAAAATGTGTTGAATACCTAATAGGAAGTGATGTGCCTTAAGACAGATATCACAAAGAGCTAAGTGTACAGAAATATCAGTGCCTGCCCAGTACTTTGTACCCTCTTATCTTGGAAGATACTCATGGCATCATCTAAAAATCTACCCTCAGAGTGAGTATTTATTGCATAATAAATATTATACAATAAATACTCCAGATTGAACTAGTCAGATACATCAATTGTATTAGCCAGTCAGTGAAAGATAAATACTCCATGATCTCACTAGTCAAATAAAATTGATTAGCCCAACATAGATATAGATACATAAAACCATTCAATCATGATTAAAAACTACTTTGCTAATTTAGCGTGCCCTCACCCCAATAAATACTCTGGAGTGAGTATTTATTGTATAACAAATGTGTGTGTGTGTGTGTGTGTGTGTGTGTGTGTGTGTGTGTGTGTATGTGTATGTTCCTTGTCACATTTTTTAACATGGAGTAGATACATCTGTATCACTGGGCGATTCTTTTATTTTTTAATTTTATTTTATTGTTTAAAGTATTACAAATAGTAGTACATATGTCTCCTTTTTTCCCCATTAACCTCCCACCGGCTTCCCCTACCCCCCAGCACATACCCTCACCCCCCCCCCCCAGTGTCTGTGTCCACTGGCTATGCTCATATGCATGCATAAAAGTCCTTCGGTTAATCTCTTACATCCCCCCCTTCCCTGCCTTCCTGGTGTAGTATGACAGTCTGTTCGATGCTTCTTTGCCTCTATCTATTTTTGTTCATCAGTTTATAATGTTCTATATATTCCACAAATGAGTGAGATAATGGAATATTTATCTTTCACTGACTGGCTTATTTCGCTTAGCATAATGCTCTACTGTTCTATCCATGCTGTTGCAAATGGTAAGAATTCCTTCTTTTTTACAGCAGCATAGTATTCCATTGTGTAGATGTACCACTGTTTTCTAATCCACTCATCTGCTGATGGGCATTTAGGCTGTTTCCAAATCTTAGCTATTGTAAATTGTGCTGCTATGAATGTAGGGGTGCATATATCCTTTCTGATTGGTGTTTCTGTTTTCTTGGGGTATATTCCTAGAAGTGGGATTACTATGTCAAATGGAAGTTCCATTTTTAATTTTTTGAGGAAACACCATATTTTTTTCCACAGTGGCTGCACCATTCTACATTCCCACCAGCAGTGAAAAAGGATTCCTTTTTTCTGCATCCTCTCATGCACTTGTCATTTGTTGGTTTGTTGATGATAGCCATTCTGGCAGGTGTGAGATGGTTCCTCATTGTTGTTTTGATTTGCATCTCTTGGATGATTAGTGACTTTGAGCATGTTTTCATATGTCTCCTGGCCTTCTGTATGTCCTCTTTAGAAAAATGTCTATTTAGGTCCTTTGCCCATTTTTTGATTGGATTGTTTATCTTCCATTTGTTAAGTTGCATGAGTTCCCTGTAAATTTTGGAGATTAAACCCTTATTGGAACATATTGGCAAATATGTTCTCCCATGTGGTGGTCTTTCTTATTGTTGTGTTGATGGTTTCTTTTCCTGTGCAGAAGCTTTTTATTTTGAAGTAGTTTCATGCATTTATTTTCTCCTTAGTTTCCCTTGCCCTAGGAGCTGTATCGGTAAAGATATTGCTAAGACAAATGTCTTCTATTTTGCTGCCTATGGCTTCTTTTAAGATTTTTATGGTTTCCCGTCTTACATTTAAGTCCTTTATCCATTTTGAGTTTATTTTTGTGTATGGTGTAAGTTGGTGGTCTAGTTTCATTTTTTCTGCATGTATCTGTCCAATTTTCCCAACACCATTTATTGAAGATACTATCTTGACTCCACTGTATGCTCCTTCCTCCTTTGTCAAATATTAATTGAACATAATGGGTTATGTCAATTTCTGGGTTCTCTGTTCTGTTCCATTGATCTATATGTCTGTTCTTGTGCCAGTACCAGGCAGTTTTGAGAACAGTGGCTTTGTAGTATAGCTTGATATCTGGTATTGTGATCCCTCCAACATTGTTTTTCTTTCTCAAGTTTGCTGCAGCTATTCTGGGTCTTTTTTTGATTGCAGATGAATTTTTGGAGAGTTTGTTCTAGGTCTTTAAAGTATGCCGTTGGTATTTTAATGGGGATTGAATTTATAGAATGCTTTGGGTAGTATGAACATTTTAATGATGTTGATTCTACCAACCCATGAACATGGTATATTCTTCCATTTGTTTATGTCTTCTCTATTTCTTTTTTCAGTGTTCTGAAATTTTCTGAGTACAGGTCCTTTATCTCCTTGGTTAAATTTATTCCTATGTATCTAAATTTTTTTGTTGCAATGGTAAATGAGATTGTTTTTGTAGTTTCTCTTTCTGTGAGTTCATTATTGGTGTATAGAAAAGCCATAGACTTCTGGGTGTTAATTTTGTATCCTGCTACATTGTGGAATTCATTTATTAAGTCTAGTAATTTTTTTCACTGGGTGATTTTATTGCCTGATTTCCTGAATCAGCATTTGTGTAACCAGTAGGACCAAAGAAGATTCTTGGATCTAAGTAGGCACTGCCCTCTTAGCTGCATGAGACATTAGGATTTGTAGGAGATCAAAGTATTCTACTCCAAAATACGTCATTTTGGCATACAGATTCTTTTGAGCTGAAGGCATTTGAGATTCAACAGATGAAGAAAGAAGCCTTCCCAGAGCCTCCCTCATCTGATCAAAAGCAGAAATTTCTGAGAAATGAGTATAGTCATAAGTTCTTCTAGCGAAGTTTATGGCTATGAATGTGATGGAATGATGATCCCAAGAGAGCCATGTACCAACATACTTTATTCCATTTGTTTCCCCCATAGATTTGCCTTCCCATAGTTTGCCATTCTCATAATCCTCAAACCCTTTTCCTTTGTCTTGTTGCTTTTTTATAAATTTATTGTTCTTTATTAATATGCCTAATAAGCCCAAGTTCACCCCTTTGAGTTACTGATCACTGACTTTCTCATGTGTGTATATGTGCTGCATGTGCTAATAAATTCTGTTTTTTGTTTTTTTTTTTCAGGGTCAGGATCTCTTGACTTCATTTCTTTTTTTTTTGGTTCATCTTTTTGGTTTATCTCTCCTCATTCCCCTACCCCCACATCACGTATGTCAGTGTGTTCCATGCCTCCCTGCTTCAGGCCTTATTTTTTGGTCAATTCATTTTGTTCATTAGATTCCAGAAATAAGCTAGGTCATGTGATATTTGTCTTTCTCAGATTGGCTTATTTCACTTGGCATAATAGGAGACTATTATGTTTTTCTTCTATTAATCTGTCTTTTGCCAGTCTAATTTCCAGGGCCCCAGCTGGAGAACCTAGGGAAGTCATGGAAAAAAGTTATTTTTCATTCCCTACAGAATATTGTCTGAATGTCTATTTATTTAAAACAGAAGTGGCAACTCAGATGCCTGTAGGAGCAGATAAGTGATTTAAATGAGTGACGTAGGACAGATTATATTTTATTGAGAGGTATTTGTTTTACATATTGAATACATAGCAATATTCTTCATTTATGCAAAAAAATATTCTCCATTGTTTTCTTGAAATATGTGGGCTATATTAGTTGTTTTCCTTCATTTGTTAGGCATAGGGAGGAGAAATATTTCACCTTTATTGGAAGAAAACAAATGTAGTGATAAATGGTCCCTGATATCCAGCTGCAGGAGAGGAGTATATGAAGCAATAGGGAGTGGTGAGGAATGGTGGCTACCTAGACCAGTGGTCGGCAAACTGCGGCTCGTGAGCCACATGTGGCTCTTTGGCCCCTTGAGTGTGGCTCTTCCACAAAATACCGACTTCTGCACATGGGCCACGAAGTTTCAATCACACTGTACGTGCGCGCCCGCACGTGGTATTTTGTGGAAGAGCCACACTCAAGGGGCCAAAGAGCTACATGTGGCTCGTGAGCCGCAGTTTGCCGACCATTGACCTAGACTGTACATGTCCCATCTAATGGGGACAGCTTCAGTCCACTCTGGTCACAGGAAAATATGGGACCAGTATTACCTGATTTTCAGATTTTTCAATAAAAGGTAGAAATGTGGAATTCATGTGAAATATCCCACTTTTCAAATGTTAGTAGCTTTTTAAAAAAGATGTCTGACACTGTGTGGGACAAATAGAACATGGCTGTAGGCCCCCCAAAAGCATCTTTAGATTTAAATGATTTATAAACTTTATGTTCTTGACTCTAGCCCCTGCCATTGCCAAGCATAAATTCTAATGTCTTTGTTTGAAATGAGAGTGAGAACAAAAGCCAACCTCTAGTTAGAGGTAAGGAGTGAATGTGAAGGAAATAAAACTAGAGAGAAAAAAGAAAAAGAAATAAATCTGGATACTTTTGTCTGTTTCCGTGCCAAATAAATATTGCCTGTGCTGTTTCTTTCTCCTGTGGAGCATCCAATGTGTTGTATGTCTAAAGATGGAAATTACAGTTTTTGAACAACAAATTGGGACACATGATCTGACAGTGAGACACATATTTTGAATGTGGGGATGTCCAGGACAATATAGGACACATGGCAGACATCCTGATAAAAACACAAATGGAGTTCCTTCTAGGGACTCACTATTTTGCTTTCTTTGCAGATGGCAGCCCGTTTCACATGGTCTTTTGTGGTTTTGCTCTTTAATACCTCAATAACTAAAAGTCCTCTAATGAATTGCAAACACAGTTGACTGGGGATTGAACCTGCAACCCAGGTATGTGCCCTGACTGGGAACTGAACCTGCAACATTTTGGTGTATGGGATGATGCTGCAACCAACTGATCTATCTAGCCAGGGCTATTTGGTAGTGCTTTTAAAACTCAAACTGCAAGGAGGTCAAGAGGGTATGTGATCAGATGGCATCTAGAAATAAATTCTGTTGCTGTCAGAGAATACTGAAGAGGACCCAGTGACTGGACGGGTTTCCACTTCTTTTTCCCATGCAGGGTTTTTTTACCCTCCTGCTTAGGCCCCCTCATCTTCCTGACTTTTTGTTTAAAACAATACTTTCCAAGGTTGCCTTAAATCTGATCATATCTGAAGCTTTAAGTGTAATTGTTCACATTAATGCTTTCCCCACTCTGCCAGCAAGCCAGGTGGGGCTTGTTAGGTTGAATTTGGATTTGTTGACAATCCCTGATTTGAGTTCTCAAGTCCTGAAGAGTAATCTTGCATTGGAATGGGGTGTGAGGAGGGGTGAGGCAGCACTGTTTCTTGGACTTTGAATTCTTATTCAGGTCTGTTGAAACTGAGAATGTGGAGCAAGGTCTGTTTGTTTAATGGGGCTTTTCCTGACTACTTATTCACCCACTTCTAGTCCTTACATGTTGGTGGTATTTGTTGACTGTTTCAGAGTATGTGCTTGCACTCAATGTGGGTTACAAATGTGGGTTCTATGCTGGTAGACTAATAGAATGTCAGAGCTAGGAGCATTGGAAGGGATCTTGTCTACCCAAGCCCTCATTTTATAAATGAGGAAATAGGCCCAGAGAGGGAAATGACAAAGTGATTTATTGGTAGAGTTAGTAGAATAACTCAGGGCTCCTTTTATTATTATTATTATTAGTAGTAGTAGTAGTAGTAGTATTAGTATTAGTAGTAGTAGTAGTAGTAGTAGTATAATTATTATTTTCAATTCAGAACTCTTCATCTTTATTATTTTCTCATGTGTAATAGCTCCCTAGATCAGTTGTGGAGATTAGCCTCCTCTCATTCATGA
The DNA here is from genome assembly GCF_963259705.1 of Myotis daubentonii. Lineage (NCBI taxonomy): Eukaryota > Metazoa > Chordata > Mammalia > Chiroptera > Vespertilionidae > Myotis > Myotis daubentonii. The sequence goes on from NC_081861.1 coordinate 41,721,636, forward strand.
CTCTTTGAGTTTCCTTCCTCAGAAGCCATTAAGTATTAAATAAAACCCAACATGAATGATTGCTACTGAAAACTATGCTCCTAGCTGCAGGCTTATCAAATCTAATAAAGGTTCTCAGAGTGAGTAATCAGTGGGAGCACTTAAGATCTACATACATTTTGCAAGCACCTCCATCCGTAATTGCTATTAGCACAGTTTTTTTTTTTTTTTTAGTTTGCTAGATAAGTATAATCACAGTAACTATTTAAAAAAAAATCTCATGTTTAAAAAATGATGAGTATGGCGTAGGTGCTCAATAAATATGTATAGAAAAATAAATGCTTCAGTGCAGTTCTGGGTTCTGCTGATCTGTTCATTGGCTCAGGCCTCCCAGGGGAAGAAGCTGTTCTGTCCATATGCCCTGAGCTACAGGAAATGTGATGCCGTTTCCTTGTGTAGCAGCAAAAACAAAGGGCTCTGACTATGACATCTTTTCTGATGGCTTCTGTAGTGTATAAAGAGGACTTAGAAAATCCTACCTGGTCAGCAAAATGTTCCAGGCTAATGTTAAATGAGAGCATTACTGTAAGCAGCCTACCTAGGTAAGCAGGTCCTGTACTTTTAGGCCATCTTGACAACAACTTCTTTATTTCTCAGCATCTCTGTTTCTCCCATGGTACAGAAGATCATCTGGATATAGTACTTCTCAAATAATTCTGCTTTCCTTAATGGCAGAGAAGTGTACACGTGGGCACTCTGGCAAGTCGCGGAGTAGTAAGAAGTGCCTTCTTGTACATACATAATTTCTGTTAAAGCTTTTGTTTTACTTTTTAAATTTATGAGAAGTTTTTATTTTTTTCCATCATTTGTTTCAACAGAACATTAGTATTTGCTCCCAAATTGGGGGTAAAGTTTCTGCTCAGGAAAGCATGCCAGGCCAATGTTAAATGAAAAAAATTCTGTATATAGCCTAACTAGGAAGCAGGCCTTGTACTTTTAGGCCATCTTGATGACACCTCTTTATTTCTCAGTTCCTCTGCTCCTCCTATGTACAGAAGCTCACCTGGATATAGTGGCCTTCTCTGGGACACCTGAGCCACACCGTCAGAGTCCAATTTGAGGAAGATGAAACTAAAGAGTACCTGATGTATCCATCCCCTGAGGTAGGTTATTGTTCTTAGCCTGGGAAGACAGGGTCTCTTATTTCTATAGATTTAAGGCAGTCATTTTAAAACAATTTTTAAAAACGAATCCATGCAATGTTTTCTTCTAAACAAAGCTGTTATAGAGGGTCACTATGGGAGATTTGGATCTGCTCTGGATAGAACAGGGGTTTGGGGATCCAGAGCCTTACCCGCTTGGGTCCCTTCTCCTTCCCTTGTAAAGGGACACTGGGTACTCTGAAAGTAGCTTGAAAATCATTAAAATAGGGTGAAACTATTCTTCATCCACATATGGTACCTTTCATTCACTGACCCTCTATTCACTTACCAAACTTTTATTGAGTGACTGACTATATGCCAGGCACTGTTCTGACACTTCTGATATAGCAGTGAATAAAACAGATAGCATTTCCTGCCCTCATGGAATGAACATTCTAGTGGAGTAGTTAGCCAACTAACATGATAAATAAGTAAAATGCATAGTTTCTTAACTACTGATAGTCCTTAGAAGACCAGTAAAACAGGGAAGGGGAATTAGATGTGCTAGAGGTATTTTGAAATTTTAGATAGCATTACTAGAGAAGGCCTCAATGAGAAGATGAGTTTTGAGTAAAGACCTGGTGAAAATGAAGTTAGCCCTGTTTAGATCTGGTGACAAAGCCTTTCAGGTGGAGGGAAGAACAGTGCAAAGCTCTGAGGTAGGATATTGCTTGGCATGTTTAAGGAACAGGAAGGCTTTCACTGTGAGCAAAATGAAAAGTCACTAGAGAGTTTTGAGTAGATTCTTTTATGTTCCAACAATATCACTGTGGCTGCTGGGTAGCGATTGAGCGTAGGCCAATGCAGAGTAGTGGAAACTTGGTAGGAGTCTATTATGGAAATCCAGAAGAGAAATGTTGGTGACTTGGGAAATAATGATGGCAATGGGATGGTGAATAGTGGTCAGACTCTGGAGTCAGGACCAATGGGATTTGCTGTGGAGCAGATGTGGAGTATGAGAAAAAAGAGAAGAGCCAAGAACGTCACTAAAGTTGTTAATCTGAACAATTGAAAAATGGAGTTACTGTTAACTGAGACCTGAAGTTTGAGTGAGGATCAGTGTTTGTGTCCAGGTGCGAGGGTGTAGGAAATATCAGTTGCTCATTTACACATGTTAAATTAGATATATTCATAATACATCTAGGTAACGATGTCTGGTAGGCATTTGGGCATATGAATCTTGAATTTGGGCAAGTTAAGCCTGTAGGGTCACATTTTCCCACATTCTTATAGTAAGGATGTGGTGTATCAGAGATACATCAGCCAGTTGTCTTTCTATAAATGGCACATATCCAGAGGGCTCATGGCTTTCAGTTCCAGTCACTTGAGCCCACGTTCCAGTTGGCATGAATACAGACAATCCCTTGCCCTCACCCTTAGCCATGTGAGTTAGATAAACATGTCCACACTTTTCTTTCAAGGACCCCTAGGGATGACTGTGAAGCTCAGAGACACTGTTCCATGGAACTAAGTTTCATAATCTCTGGATGCAGACCATTGCCTTTCAATTACAATGGCCTCCTTAGGGGTCACAAAAACTTTGGAATAAAGCAAAGTTGTTTAGCTACCAAGGCTGCCATTGTAGAACCCAGGGTAGATCACAAAGCTGGCATTATCTCATATTGTGAATGACTTTATCAAGAGGAAATCCTCTCCAAAGGAATGTCAAGGGCAGCCTTGAGAGGAAAAGAAGTTAAAAATGCAACAGACTGCCCTGGGAGGAGGGGTGGCAGATTGGTTTTGCCTAGATTGCAGAAGGAATGATTTTTTTTACTTGTGTGCACAGGAGTTCAGTTTAATTTAGTAACAGAGGGCTGAGCCCAGTAGCTACATCTTGCAGCTCAGCCCCAGGTCCAAATTATGGGAATAAGAGCAGGGTCACTTGTCACTCAGCACTGACAAATACAGTAAACTGCTGTCTTTGTTACAGTGTGGGAGGCAGGGGAAGGGTAGGAGGTCCTGACAGGAGGGAGAAGTAGAAGATGTACAAAAAAACAGTATTGGGAGTTCCAGGAGAAGAGCTGAGGGTGCATTAGAGAAGCTTTGAGGAGTAGGTGGCATTGAATGATAAGTAGGATTTGGCTAGACAGAAATGGGTCAAAGGACAGTCTTAGCAAAGGGACTGTTATGAGTGAAGGCAGATGCCTTCAAAGAACAGTAAATTTAAGTGGTCAGAGGTAAAGTAAATGAAGGAGGGCATGAAAAGGGAGGCAATGAAGTGTTGTGGTTCAGTACACAGTCTCTGGAGTCAGATAGCCTTTTGAAGCCCAGCTCTGCAATTTATTGTGTAACCTTGACAAGTTACTCAACCTGTTTTACCCTCTGCTTCCTCAATGTAAAATGGAAATAATAAAGTTAATAGCAAAATAGGGTTTTTGTGAGTATAAAAATAAGATAATTTAGTTAAGTACTTGGCACCTAACTATCAGTTCTGCTATGAAAGGTAAGAGGCTAAAAGAAATTACACTAAAACATTTATAGTAGTTATCCTTGGATTGAGGAATACAGGTACTTTTTCTCTATTTCATTCTTTTCTGTCATTATTAGGTTTTCTTTTACAAGCATTCTAACAATAATCAGGAAAACATGAGGGTTTTTTTTCCTATTAAAGCATGTGTGAAAGACAGTAGTGTACAAGATTGGAAAGGTAGATTGAGGCTACATCACCAAACAGTTTATTTTATGGTAAGGGTTTCAAACTATATTTCATGAATTCAGTCATTTTATACAAATGTTTCAAGGGTTCCATAGATATAGGATTTAATTTTCTACTTTAAAAATATATGTTGAAGTATATATTTTAAACCCATAATAAATTACATGTTTAAATATGTAATACATACAATTAACATATTGGAGACATTAAAATAATTTATGCCACCATGACTTATTTTTGTGCAGACATTATAGTAAAGCTACTTTTGACTTCTTGTGAAAATGAGGTATCTTGAAAGATAAACTGATAAAACTGCTAATATTTGCAACTACCTATCTGTGTAAGACTTTTTTCTCAATACTGTACAACCAAAAAAAAAAAATTAAAAATTGAATGTTAATGTAAGAATGTAGTTCCCTTAACTTTGATTTAAGTTTTTTTGTGTTTATTAGAAGAGCCTTATTTTTCCTCATTGACTATATGATGCATAAATATAATTATTTTTCACTTACAAAATAAATTAATATTATTAAAATATCATTTTTATCTGCTTTATTCTAACTGGGGTCTATGTCAGATTTTTGTCTAGGAGGTCCTCATCTGCTATAGAAAATATAAAAATGTCCGAAAACCAATATTCCATAAGAATAAGGGGCCTCTGAAAGTTTTTGTGTAGGGAGTATAAATCTTAGATCTGCGCAGTTTATCTACCAGCAGTGTGAGAGGTGGGTTGAAAGGGGGTGGGCAGAGATTGAAATCTGGGAGACTAGTTAAAGGCCACTTCAGAAGTATAGCTGGGAGTGAATATGGTCTAAATTAAAGGATAGGACAATGGACATGGGAGAGATACTGGACATGGGATTGATATGACAGGAAATGACAACTGATAAGGCATGAGAGAAGGGAGTCAAATATGATATAGTAAGGTTTAAAACACATGTCCTGGCAATTGCGCAACCCGCCCACCAAGCCTGCTGCTTCAACCGCAGGCCCCATGACTTTGCGATCCACTCGCTGACCTGCCACTTCAACCCCGGGTCCCATTATTGCACGGCCTTCCTGTGAAGCCCACCACCTCAACCCCAGTCCCACACATCCTGACGACTGGGCCCCCTGTCAAGTCTGAGACTGCACCACCTACCCTCCAAACCTGCGACATCAACCCTAGGCCCCCTGCCTCCCGGTGCCTAGACCCTCCAGTGAGTCTCAGAGAACATGACCCTCCTGCCAATCCTGCCACTGCAGCCACAGGCCCTGTGTGACTTGGCTGCTAGATCTTTTAATGAGGGCAAAAATGAGGAGACAAAGAAACAACCCCCAAAGGAAAGAAAAGGAATCATTGCCAGAAAAGGTACTAAATGAAACAGATCATTCAATATATCAGAAAAAGAATTCAGAGTAAGAGTCATACAGTTTATAAAATGGCTGGATGAGAAAAATCAACAACTTATGTAAGAATCAAGAGGAAATAAAGAATGATATAGAAACAATAAAATATGCAATGGAAGGTTTCAATAGTATACAGAAGAAGCTGCGGACCGTATTAGCAAATTAGAATACAGGGCAAAAAAAACACGCCCAATCTGAACAGCAATTGGAGAAAAAATTAAAAAGAAGAAAGAGACTCTAAGGGAGCTTTGGAACCACATTAAACAAAGTATCATACGTATAATATGGGTGCCAGAATGACAAGAAGAGGAGCAAGGATTAGAAAACCCATTTGAAGAAATAATGACAGAAAACTTGCCTGATTTGGGGAAGAAAAAAGTCACATAAGCACAGAGAGTCCCAAACAAGATGAACCCTAAAAGACCCACACCAAGACACATCACAATTACAGTGGCAAATGTTAATGAAAAGGAGGGAATCTTAAAGGCCACAAGAGAAAGACAGAGCGTTACCTACAAGGGATCTCCTGTTAGATTATCAAATGATTTCTCAACAGGAACACATCAGGCAAGAAAGAAATGGAATGAAGTATACAAAGTGATGCAAAGCAAGGGACTGAATCCAAGTACACTCTATCCAGCAAGGCTATCATTCAAAATTGAAGGGGAAAGCAGGAGCTTTGCAGACAAAAAAGGGTAAGGGATTTTATCACAACCAAGCCAGCAATGCAAGAAATGCTAAAGGGACTGTTGTAAAAAGAAAAATAGAAAAAGAAGAAGGAGCAGAGGCAGAAAAAATAAAATGGCCACAAACAAGTACCTACCAATAATAACCTTAAACATAAATGGATTAAATGCTCCAATCAAAAGACACTGAGTGGCTGAATGGATAAGAAAACATGACCCATATATATGCTGTCTACAAGAGACCCACCTCAGAACAAGGAACTCACACAGACTGAAAGTGAAGGGATGGAAAAATATCTTTTAGACAAATGGAAATGCAAAAAAAAAAAAAAAAAAAAAAAAAAGCTGGGTCAGCAATATTTATATCTGACAAAATAGACCTCAAAGTGAAGGCCATAGCAAGAGATAAGGGAGGCCACTTCATAATACTAAAGGTATTGATACAAGAGGATATAACTCTGTTAAACCTATATGTACCCAAAGCAGGAGCACCCAAATACATATAAAAAAAACTTCTGAAAGATATCGAGGGAGAGGTCAACAGCAATACAATCATCATAGGGGTAATAAATTATCTAACTCAGCAAATTAAAGAATTAGAAATAGAGCAACAAGAATAGCCCAGAGTGAGCAGAAGGAAGGAGAAATAAAGATCAGAACAGAAATAAATGACATAGAGACAAAAAACAAACAAAAACAAACAAACAAACAATACAAAAGACCAATAAAACCCAGAGCTGGTTCTTTGAAAGGATAAACAAGATTGGTGAACCTCTAGCCAGGCTCACCGTAAGCAAAGAGAAGATCCAAATAAACAAAATCAGAAATGAAAGAGACAAAAAAACAACAGACCTACCAAAAATACAAAGTATTGTAAAAAAAAAAATACAATGAACAACTTTATTCCAATGAACTGGTCAACCCAGAAGAAATGGACATATTCCTAGAAAAATACAACCTTCCAAAACACAATCAGGAAGGATAAAAAAATCTAAATAGGCCCATAAATGTGGAGGAAATTTACAAGGAGTAATCAAAAAACTTCCAGCAAACAAATGCCCTGGGCCAGAGGGCTTCACAGGGGAGTTTTACCAAATATTCAAAGAACTAAAACCTATCCTTCTCATACTATTCCAAAAAATTCAAGAGGAAGGAATACTTCCAAGCTATTTCTATGAAGCCAGCATTACCCTAACCCTAAAACCAGATAAAGATGCTTCAAAGTAAGAGAATTATAGGCCAATATCCCTGATGAACATAGATGCTAAAATGCTCAACAAAATTTTAGCAAGTCAGATTCAGCATTACATTAGATGATCATACACCATGACCAAGTGGGATTTATTCCAGGAATGCAAGGCTGGTACAATATCTGCAAATCAATAAACATGATATATCACAGAAACAAATTGAGAGACAAAAATCACATAGTCATATGAACTGATGCAGAAAAAAATTGGACAAAATCCAACACCCTTTCTTGATAAAAATACTCAACAAAGTGGGAATAGAGGTATCATACCTCAACATGATGAAAGCCTTATATGACAAACCTACAGCCAACGTCATTCTCAATGGATAAAAACTAAAACCATTTCACCTAAGATCAGGAACAAGACAGGGATAACAACTTCTGTTCTACACAGTATTGGAAGTGCTAACCATAGCAATTAGACAAGAAGAAGAAATAAAGGCATCCAAATTGGAAAAGAAGAAGTAAAACTGTTATTATGTGCAGATGACATATTGTACATAGAAAACTCTAAAGACTCCATAAAAACACACTAAAAAATCCCATTTACCATTGTAACAAAAAATTAAAATACCTAGGAATAAACTTCACTAAGGAGGTAAAAGACCTGTATGCAGAATACTACAGGGCATTAAAAAAGAGATAGAGGATGACATAAACAAATGGAAGAATATACCGTGTTCATGGATTGGTAGAATCAACATCATTAAAATGTTCATACTACCCAAAGCGATCTATAATTTCAATCTTTTTTTTTTATTTGATATTCCTTTTATTTATGCATTCATTGGTAGCTTCTTTTTTCTTTTTCTTTTTTTTAATTGCTTAAAGTATTACAAAGGGTATTACATATGTGTCTTTTTTTTCCCCCGCCCTTGACTATCCCCTGGCCTCCCCCACCCCCCAGCGTCCCATGTCCATTGGTTATGCATATATGCATGCATACAAGTCCTTCGGTTGATCTCTTATACCCCTCCCTCCTGCCCCCCAACTTTCCCCGGCCTTCCCACTCATTTTGACAATCTGTTTGAGGCAGCTCTGCCTCTGTATCTATTACTGTTCAAAAGTTTATAATGGTCTCTATTATCCATGAATGAGTGAGATCATGTGGTATTTTTCCTTCATTGACTGGCTTATTTCACTTAGCATAATGCTCTCCAGTTCCATCCATGACGTTGCAAATGGTAGGAGTTCCTTCTTTTTTACAGCAGCATAGTATTCCATCATGTAGATGTACCACTGTTTTCTAATCCATTCATCTACTGATGGGAACTTAGGCTGTTTCCAGATCTTAGCTATGGTGAATTGTGCTGCTATGAACATATGGTTGCATATATCCTTTCTGATTGGTGTTTCTGATTTCATGGGATATATTCCTAGAAGTGGGATCACAGGGTCAAATGGGAATTCCATTTTTAGTTTTTTGAGGAAACTCCATACTGTCTTCCATAGTGGCTGCACCATTCTGCATTCCCACCAGCAGTGCACAAGTGTTCCTTTTTCTCCACATCCTCTCCAGCACTTGTCGTTTGTTGATTTGTTGATGATAGCCAGTCTGACAGGTGTGAGATGGCACCTCATTGTTGTTTTGATTTGCATCTCTCGGATGATTAGTGACTTTGAGCATGTTTTCATATGTCTCTTGGCTTTCTGAATGTCCTCTTTTGAAAGGTGTCTATTTAGGTCCTTTGCCCATTTTTTGATTGGATTGTTTATCTTCCTTTTGTTAAGTTGTATGAGTTCCCTATAAATTTTGGAGATTAGGCCCTTATCAGATATGACATTGGCAAATATGTTTTCCCACATAGTGGGTTTTCTTGTTGTTTTGTTGATGGTTTCTTTTGCTGTGCAGAAGCTTTTTATTTTGAAGTAGTCCCATTTGTTCATTTTCTCTTTAGTTTCATGTGCCCTAGGAGCTGTATCAGTGAAGAAATTGCTTCGGCATATGTCTGAGGTTTTGTTGCCTTTGGATTCTTCTAGTATTTTTGTGGTTTCTCGTTGTACATTTAAGTCCTTTATCCATTTTGAGTTTATTTTTGTGTATGGTGTAAGTTGGTGGTCTAGTTTCATTTTCTTGCATATATCTGTCCAATTTTCCCAACACCATTTATTGAAGAGACTATCCTGGCTCCATTGTATGTTCTTGCCTCCTTTGTCAAATATTAATTGAGCATATTGGTTCGGGCCGACTTCTGGGCTCTCTATTATATTCCATTGACCTATATGTCTGTTCTTGTGCCATACCAGGCAGTTTTGAGGAGAGTGGCTTTGTGAGACAGCTTGATATCTGGTATTGAGATCCCTCCTACTTTGTTCTTCCTTTTCAGGATTGCAGCTGCTAGTAAACGTAAGACAGGAAACCATAAAAATATTAGAGGAATCCACAGGCAGCAAAATATCAGACTTATGTTGTAGCAATATCTATAGTGATACAATGGAAACTAAGGAGAAATAAACAAATGGTACTATATCAGAATAAAAAGCTTCTGCACAGCAAAAGAAACTATCAACAAAACAACAAGAAAGCCCACTGCATGGGTGAACATATTTGCCAATGCTGTTTCAGATAAGTATTAATCTCCAAAATTTACAGGGAACTCACACAACTTATCAAAAGGAAGATAAACAATCCAATCAAAAAATGGGCAAAGGTCCTAAATAGACACTTTTTGAAAGAGGACATACAGAAAGCCAAGAGACATATGAAAACATGCTCCAAGTCACTAATCATCCGAGAGATGCAAATCAAAACGACAATGCAGTACCATCTCTCACCTGTCAGAATGGCTATCATCAACAAATCAACAAACGACAAGTGATGGAGAGGATGTGGAGAAAATGGAACGCTTGTGCACTGCTGGTGGGAATGCAGACTGGTGCAGCCACTGTGTAAAACAATATGGTGTTTCCTCAAAAAATTAAAAATGGAACTGCCATTTGACCCAATAATCCCACTTCTAGGAATATATCCCAAGAAAACAATAACACCCATCAGAAAGGATATATGCACCCCTATGTTCATAGCAGCACAATTTACAATAGCTAAGATTTGGAAACAGCTTAAGTTCCCATCAGGGTATGAGCGGATTGAAAAACAGTGGTACATGTGCACAATGAAATACTATGTTGCTGTAAAAAAAGAACTCTTACCATTCACAACAGCATGGATGGACATGAAGAACATTATGCTAAGTGAAATAAGCCAATTGGAGAAAGATAAATACTCCATGATCTCACTTATTTGTGGAATATAATGGACAACATAAACTGATGAACAAAAATAGATCCAGAAACAGAGAAGCATGTAACAGATCATCGAACCTCAGAGGGAAGGCAGAGGAGAGTGGGGGTCGAGTAAGAGATCAACCAAAGGACCTGTATACATGCATATAAGCATAAACAATGGACGCAGACACTAGGGGGATGAGGGCTTGTGCTGGGGGATGGGAGTGGCCAGAGAGAGGTCAATGGGGGGAAAAAGGAGATATATGTAATACTTTAATCAATAAAGAATTTTAAAAATACCTCCTCAGATGTAATCTTGAGTTAAAACTTCCAACACATAGGTTATTTTACCTGTCTTGAGCAGCACATAAGCAGAATCATTTGCTATGTCCTAGTTTGTTTCTGGCTTCTTTAGCTGAATATAAAGTTTGTGAGTTTCATGCATGTTGTTATGTGTATCATTACTGGTAATTTGTTCTTTCATGAACATACAATTTACCTATTCCACTGTTAATGGATATTTGTGATATTTTTAGTTTGGGACCATTGTGAATAAAGTTATCCTCATATTTAAAAATAAATAAATAAAACACATGTCCCCTAGATAGTGGCAATGCTATCTTCTAAGATCATAAACACAGGAAGAGGAGCAGATTTGGGGAGCTGGAGAAGGAGATGATTTTCAGTTTGGGGTACTTTGAGTTTCATGTCTCTGGGCAGAGAAGTGGGAGGAACATCCAATCAGGTTCTAGAGCTCAAGAGATTGTTCTGGGCTGGACACAGAGATGGAGGTTCTGGAATGATCTACTTAAAATAGAGGAGGCCCAAATTTCTAACTCTAAACTAAATAGAAGTATACTTAGATTATGTGTTATTATGTTGGCCCATACTCTTCATGTCAAAAAGCTTAACGCTGACAACTTTTTTGTTTCATTTTAAATGATGTAATATTTTCTCTCAGTTTGTGGTAGGTAATATTACACTGGTACTATTTTTCCAGCTTAAATTATGAAGTACTTATGACAAAACCTAAGTAGACCTTGGAAGATCCATGTTACAACATGGACCCAGCTTGACCTTGTGGAGTTAAGTAACTCTCAGAGGATCACAGTGGAAGGCAATATAGCTATAGCCCAAATCTGTCACTGACTACATGTTTTAGTACTAGGAATATTTATCTAAATGTCAGAATAGTGTTGATTAATAGAAGTCATGCAAAAACCCAGTGTTGCTGAAGAAAACTAATTATTTGGTAAACTAAGAGTTGTTACTTAACATATGTTAAATTGTTACTTAACATATGCTTACAATTTGTAATCTGAAAAATAATGGAATTTTGGAACTCAGATGGTTTATAGATTTCTTACAGCTCAACTTTCTAATTTGACATTTTAACCCAAAGTTATACTTGGAAGCAGAGCTCAGAACTCAGGTCAGCCCAGTATGCTTCCCTTGGCATCATATTTCATGTAATTCCATTTCTTATTATTGAACTAATTAAAATGTGATTTGAGGCTCAAAGGGGAAATCCACCTTATCTGTAAAAGGAGTATATGTATCAAACAGTACTTTACCTGTGATGAGATGAGGAAGCTGCAATTATTTTATAGTCTCTTACCTTTGTGGATCAGCTACTCTTTATTTCTCCTTAGCTGTATGTGCATATCTAGAACACAGTTGCAGAGTGAAGATAATACAAGTGATCGTGAAATCTGCAGGGAATTATCTGTGTCAAGACATCAGAGTGCTAAAATTTAAGGAGTGTGTGATGGGAAGGTGGTAGTCACAGTTTGCATGTGAGGCAACAAAGCGGCGTGGCTATTTTACTTCTATCTTCCTAGACCCTTACTAATCCTTTCATTTATAACATCCTAGAAATGGGACCTACTTCAGTCTGGTGAATGGAATTTATGAGAAACTTAAGAGGTTGGTTTTTAACAAAAGCAATGAGAATGCAATTTTGTCTAAAAAAGAGTATTAATCGAAAGAGAATGGCTTTTATTAAGAATGCCACTAAGAAGCAACCAAATAGTATCCTTACACAATTAAAATAACTAGTATAATCACAGTTACTTTTTTCAGTGTTTCTCAACTTTCTTTTTATTCACAGTACCAAATTGTGCAATTCTCAGGCTTTGTGATCCTAAGCAGGTTAAAATAACTTAAAATGGGAGTTAGAATATGTGATAATATTTTAAACATTTTTTCCTGATTTTGCAAACAATATGTAATCATTCATTACCAAACACTTTAAAAGATATAGGAAAGTATAAAAATAAAATAAAATTCACTCCTAAGCCCATCTCCTTTTGTGCTGCCTATATTTTAAATGATGAAATTCATATAGAAGGCCAATTACTTAAAAAAAAAGTAAACATAGAAATTCATGAAGTAAAACTGTGGGCTAAATTCACTAAATATAACTCTCATTTGGTTTTTAGAAATTCACATGCCATCCATCCCAGGCAGGAAGGAAGCAGAGTGGCACAGCAGCCAGCAGGAGAGTTGCTGATCAGCAGGGTGATGTTTAGGGCCTGGCAGCTGACAGGACACATTGTCATTGTTGAGGTTACTATGGAGGCAGAACAGGCAGTTTCTTATTTTGACTGTCTCTGTCCTCCCATCTTACCTTTAAGTTAGTCACATCAATTGACATCTATTTATTAAGCAGAACTGAGCTAGGCAGAGATAGAGATAGAGGATAGAGAATCCATCAAAATAGGGCAGTTGCACTGCCTTTATGGAGATTAAAGACTAGTAGGAGTAATAAACATTAAATAATACCAATACATAGAGTTGTAGCATGGGTGCACTCCTGTGGTTTCCATTCTGAACACTATTTTTGTAATTAAAATGCAGAGAGATATGTTACCTATCTAATCTATTATATATATTATTTTCCTGTGCACACAATACATTTATATGTATTATACATGTAATATATATACGAAGTAGAATACACAAACTCCCTATATTGTACTGTATGGGAGATCCCTCCTCCCCCCGTTTTGAGAACTCTGAGGACTCACTCTTATTTATGGGAGATTTAAATGATTGTTAATGTTAAACTTTACTGCTATTTCCCCCTCATATGCTGATTTTAGAAACTAACCCCTGGGCAAGCGGGAGCTCACTATGGCAAGGATTGTGTGGGAAGAACACAAGGTGCTAAGAGACAAGATAACCAAAGACCCTATTTAAATTGGGAAAGCAGTAAAGCTCACTACTACTCATTATTAATATTTGGTAGATTCTCAAAGACCCTGATTGGGTCATTACCAAGATCAAGAACCATTGTCTTAAAATATACCTCCAAGGCAGCAGTTCAGCTTTGCAGGGGGAAAAAAGGTAGGAATGAGAAATTGAAGTTGTATCTCAAGCATTGGTTCTGAAGTAGTTCAGAAATGTTCAACCCCACTCTTCTTACAGAACTGCTCTTTGTTCCATGTCTGATTTCTTCTACATGAATAATTCCCATTCTTGTGTTCAGATGCAACAATCCAGCATTCATTGTCATGATTAAAATAGAAAACGACAGGCATTGATTTTTCACAGCAATTAGCCCTTCATCTGTTTTCTGATTTCTTGAGCATGTACAAGTAGAACAGGCTGGGCAGTAATATGGAAGAGAGTGCCTCATGCATTCAATGGGAGCCAGTTATTTTGTCACATAGGGCATGATGAAGTATGGCTGTATTTCAGAGAAAATTTCCCACCATTTTAGATTGACCCTTTCCTCATATGTAAGAAACATCTGCTAAGAATGTCATATTTTCTATAGTTAAAATAGTAAGTTTTTTTTCAGGAGTTTCTTATCTCTTCCGATAATTGCCATTTGGGGGACAATTTCTCAATCCCATCTGATTTGATTGTACTAAAAGGACCTGTTAAGATAAATAAAGATAATGTATAGAGCAGTGTTTTTTAAACTGAACTATACACTATGAAACTGAATAGATACTGTCAACTGAGGTCAGTGCAGAGATAAGATATTTTTAGGGTGCTTCAATTTTATTTTGCATTTTCTTCATTATATTCTTTATATTCTCTTTTATGTAGGATTGAAAATGCTTTCTTGTGGATATGGTTATAACTGATTTTGTTTTTTTCCTCGTGAAATTTTAAGGTGACAAAGTTGATAGCCCATTTTTAATTTATTCTCACAGAATGAAAAGTATTCTCAAATAGAACTATTCTTTGAAAGAAATATAGCCTAAATGGAATTAGGTACCTGAAAATTAATTTTAGTCCATACATTTTATTTTGTATCATGTTAGAAATATAAATACACCAAACAATTAAAAATGTTAGAATTATTATATAATCTATAATATTTGCCTTGAATTCTTATTTCATTTTATAACACTTATTAACTCAAAAAGTATATAATTTTCTTTATATACTTATCAAGTGAACACACCCTTTTAAATATTTATACTCTCAATCTATTTCCCTCTATTTGATGTTTATCATCATTATGCTTGTATATAAACTATATAACAACTAGAGGCCTGGGATCGACCCTTACAGCCCTGGCCAGCCCTCGCAGCCCCAGCTTCATACAGAAGGTCACCCAGATGGTCATCCGGAAGGTCGTCCAGACGGTTGATCTGATGTTTGGTCTAATTAGCATATTAGCTCTTTATTATATAGGATCATTTATTAATGCAACATTTTACTCTTGTAATAATAAGGGATTTTCCATCCACATATTATTTAGAATGCTTACCTATATTTGAAACTGAGTATGTTGGTATTCATAATAATTCTAATGCCATGCCGTGGTCATGTTCAAGTTCAGAAAGACCAAGTGATATTGATGTATGCATTGGCTATTCAGCTTTCCAATGACCTAGACCAAAACCCAAACCAAGCAACAGATTTGGCTTGAATACAGAGCAAAACCAGACTTCCAGCATCTCTTTGATGGACAGTGGGTTCACAGATGTTGTGAGTATGCTTCTTAATTTACATATACATTACAAATATTTCTTTGAAAATATTTGATAATTTAAAATTACAATGATCTGGAAGCATTTTGAAAAAAAGTTATAGCCCATGTATCCTTTTCATTTTTTCTTCTTCATATGTCTTAACCAGTTTCTTATAGGAGACTCAAATCATCATGACCCCTCAAATTCAGCACTCGAGTGCTCCTGGGATTGTCTAGCCCCCACACTCAGGCTGTACTCTGGCTAAGACTTGCCCAGTGTTTCTTTTTGGTACCATATGCACCCCCAGTAGACATAAAGATAGGCATATGAATATTAATAGACATTCCTTTGCTACAGATTATTTCTGAGAAGATTTAATGAGCTAAGAATATTAATATTTGATAGAGTAAACACCATCATATTTACATTGAAGTCCCTTGAGATAAAATAAAATATATGCAGGAATTGGTTAATTACCATTGGGAAAAGTATTAATATCTACCTGCTCATGTTTATGGGCTCAAAGACAAAAAAAGATAATAAACTCTGAGGCAGTTAAGGATATACCACATAACGATCCACTCCCTCCTTTTCTGTTTTTGTTTTTTGCATTGGGTGCTCATTACAAGAGAAGGTCTCTTTTAGTGGGAAATCACTTGATTTTGAAATTGATGAGGAGTCTGTTTTTGAGAATTTGCAATGACCTGAGAATCTAAATGGACCCAACTGGTAATTGGAAGGGCTATTTTGAATATTTTATTGGTATTATCAAAAGTAGTATAAGTAAAAACAGTATTAATGGGAATTATTAGAATAAGGGAGAGGAGTGATTGTCTGATTACGAAGATGGTAGAGTGCAATAGCATAAGAGCATGGGTGTTGGACTCTAATGACACTGCTATGGAGTCCTGGCTTTGCCAATTAACCAACTGTGAGAACCAAGATAAATTGTTTTAATGTTTCTGAGCCTCCATTTTTACCTGGGGTTTATAATAGGGTCTATTTCATTGTGTTTCTATAAGAATTGAATGAGACATTGCCTATAAAATACTTAACACATTGCCTGGCACAAATGTACTCAATAAACATTATAAATGACATTTTATTATTACAGAGGCTAAATTATTATCTATTATTTATCAGTTATTTCTTATTACAACTCAAAGCAAGATATATATTTTACATCATAACCAAATATATACACACATTTAGCAGGTAGTGATAGTAATTCATGGTAACTTGGACATGGGAGTAAAAGGAAATGTTAAGGAAAATGTCTAACTTTCTGGTTTGTATAACTTGGTATATTCATTGAGCTAAGGAATATGGAAAGACAATAAAAGAAGCTTAAGATTGCAAGAGACATAGAAGGAGTGGTTAGAGAGGCAGTAGGCAAATCTAAAGACTATTGTGGAAACTTTGATGCGGGATGGGGAGCAGCGGAGGAGATGCTTCAACAAGTATATATGATGAACACAATGAACTGCTGCTCAGAGATTCCTGGTAAATTTGGTTACTATAACTTCTGAAAGGATCAGCTCAATTGGTCACATTCTCAAAGGTTTCAAACTCAAAATGTCCCTTGACTTGGATGTCTAGAGCTGTGTGACATTTTTGAATAAAATAGCCATCAGAATGAAACAGCTGCCTATTTCATTGCCTTGTTGCTTTCTTTCCTCCACAATCAGGGGCTTCTTGGTCTCCTTCTTGCAGATTCAACCCCACCTGAGTCCCTGGACCAATTCTGATTTTAGACTCGAGGAAGTCAGATACTTCTAGCCTAGGCTTCTGTGTTTCAGTATTGACTTATCCTTGTTGCCCGAACTTGTTTCACATTTCTGAAAACTGAGCTTGTTGGCCTTCTTCCACATATATGAGTCCTCATCTCAGCCAGATGAGACAATGGCTATGAAAATGCTTTGGAAATAATAGAACTTAATACATGTAAAACATCTAGCATATGGGATGGGTACACAGTAAATTTTCAGGTCATAGTAGTTATTGCTACCTGGACCTAGCTTTGTAAACTGCTGCCAACCAAACCAAGTAATACACAAACAGTAGAGTTGAACTGCAGCATCTTTTAAAGAAGTGATAGATAGCCCTGCTCTCAGATTTTCCACTTGAACTAGTCTTTGCCTCTTTTCAACCTTGTTCATAAGCTGGAGAGTAGAATATTAACAAAGACCATGGGTTCTAGAACCAGACAAATCTAGGTTTAAATCCTGACTCTGTGACCTTAGGGAAGGTCCTTAACCTTTTTCTAGTTTACTCATCTGTAAAATTGTGAGCACCTCCTACCACCTGGAGGATTGAATTAAGTGAAATACATAAAGGTAATGCATTGGTATTCACTAAACGTGATCTTCTCTTTTTCCTCCTCCTTCTTCCATGTGCCACATCATAGCTATTCTGAGGCTATCAGACTTCTGAAGCCATTCTCATTTTACTATCATAGACAAGTCTCTTTGCTTACACAATGGTGCATTCTAAACTTTGATTTATTATATTCCAGTGCATGCTAATGGCCCACATCAACTTTCAGACCACCAGGATTGTATGTAACTAATTTTTGCTTGACTAACTCAGTTAATATTAACTGAGAACTTACTATGTGCAAGGCAACATAGGAAATATTAAGCCACCACATTCCTGACTCTTTACATTGGGATGACTTACCTTACCCTTTTCAACACACCCTAGCAGGCCTATGAAGCCACCCCAATGGCTAGCAGGCATGGTAGACATTTGCTGTGGCTTCTCTTCCCCCAATTAGTTTTGATTTGATTTTGCTTATAAGTACCGCGCGCTAACCGTTTGTGCCACTGGAGCCCCGTGATTTTGCTTGATCCTGTCTTCCCCATTCTGTCCTTTGACTTTGTATTCTGATTTTGATCATTACTATCTCAGACCCCTACAGGATTTTATCTTTTCCCTAACTTTCCCTTTGTCATTTAGACTGTGGCTTGTTGGCATCCTTTCTGGTTTATTTTTCCTCTTTGACTCTGGAGTTGTCTATTGCCTCAGATGAGAGTACTTTTTTTCATCTACTTTTTATGCCTAATGGGCTCCTCATGCCTGTGGCTCAGGGTGAGAGTGTGATGAGAGTAGGAAAGTGCTAACCAGTAAAAATTATGTGACATGAATTAAAAAAGACCCCGAATAGCTGCAGCGATCCTGAGAAAGGACAAAGTAGGTGGGATCTCAATACCATATATCAAGCTGTATTACAAAGCCACTGTTCTCAAAACTGCCTAGTACTGGCACAAGAACAGACATATAGATCAATGGAATAGCATAGAGAGCCCAGAAATCGACCCAAACCACTATGCTCAATATTTGACAGAGGAGGCAAGAACATACAATGGAGTCAAGATAGTCTCTTCAATAAATGATGTTGGGAAAATTGGACAGATACATGCAAGAAAATGAAACTAGACCACCAACTTACACCATACACAAAAATAAACTCAAAATGGATAAAGGACTTAAATGTATGACAGGAAACCATAAAAATTCTAGAAGAATCCAAAGGCAACAAAATCTCAGACATATGCCGAAGCAATTTCTTCACTGATATGGCTCCTAGGGCTCTGGAAACTAAAGAGAAAATAAACAAATGGGACTACAACAAAATAAAAAGCTTCTGCACAGCAAAAGAAACCATCAACAAAACAACAAGAAAGCCCACTGCATGGGAGAACATATTTGCCAATGTCATCACCGATAAGGGTTTAATCTCCAACATTTATAGGGAACTCATACAACTTAACAAAAGGAAGATAAACAATCCAATCAAAAAATGGGTAAAGGACCTAAATAGACACTTTTCAAAAGAGGACATTCAGTGCCCAAACCGGTTTGGCTCAGTGGATAGAGCATCGGCTTGCGGACTGAAAGGTCCCAAGTTCGATTCCGGTCAAGGGCATGTACCTAGGTTGCGGGCACATCCCCAGTAGGAGATGTGCAGGAGGCAGCTGATCGATGTTTCTCTCTCATCGATGTTTCTAACTCTCTATCTCTCTCCCTTCCTCTCTGTAAAAAAATCAATAAAATATATTTTTTTAAAAATAGTAATCTTTAAAAAAAAAAAGAGGACATTTAGGAAGCCAAAATACATATGAAAACATGCTCAAAGTCACTAATCATCTGAGAAATGCAAATCAAAACAACAACAAAGTGCCATCTCTCACCTGTCAGAATGGATATCATCAACAAATCAACAAACGACAAGTGCTAGAGAGGATGTGGAGAAAAAGGAATACTCGTGCACTGCTGGTGGGAAGGCAGACTGGTGCAGCCACTATGGAAGACAGTATGGAGTTTCCTCAAATAGTTAAAAATGGAACTCCCATTTGACCCCATGATCCCACTTCTAGGAATATATCCCAAGAAAACAGAAACACAAATCAGAAAGGATATATGCACCCCTATGTTCACAGCAGCACAGTTCACCATAGCTAAGATCTGGAAACAGCTTAAGTGCCCATCAGTAGATGAATGGATTAGAAAACAGTGGTACATCTACACGATGGAATACTATGCTGCTGTAAAAAAGAAGGAACTCCTATCATTTGCAACGTCATGGATGGAACTGGAGAGCATTATGCTAAGTGAAATAAGCCAGTCAATGAAGGAAAAATACCACATGATCTCACTCATTTATGGATAATAAAGACCATTATAAACTTATGAACAAAAATAGATACAGAGGCAGAGCAGCCTCGAACAGACTGTCAAACTACAGCGGGAAGGCCGGGGAGGGTTGGGGGGCAGGAGGGGAGGGTAAGAGATCAACCGAAGGATTTGTGTGCATGCATATAAGCATAACCAATGAACATAAGGCACTGGGGGATAGGGGAGGCCAGGGGATTGTCAAGGGCGGGAAAAAAAGGAGACATATCTAATACTATTTGTAATACTTTAAGCAATAAAACAATTCAAAAAAAAATTAGTGACATGGCTTTTTGTCCTCAGGGAGCTCACAATCCTTTTGGGGAAAATAGACATCAACACCGCTTTAAAAAAATAAGCAAGGAGTGAATCGTATCAAATAATTAATGATATCAATACAAGCTAATGTTAAAATTGTCATGTAATATTTTTAAAAATATACATAAAAACGTATTTTTCAGAGGTCCAATTTACAAACTTGGCACTCTTGGACAATCTGACTTATTATGGTTTACAAATATTTAAATACTAGGGGCCTGGTGCACGAAATTCGTGCACTGGGTGTGTGTGTGGGGGGGAGTGTCCCTCAGCCCAGCCTGCCCCCTCTCACATACTGGGAGCCCTCAGGTGTTGACCCCCATCACCCTCCAATCACAAGATCGTCCCCTTGCCCAGGCCTGATGCCTCTGGCCTAGGCGTCCGGCCCGGGCAGCAGGGACCTGCAGTGGCAGCGGGAGGGGGGGGGCCGCGATCGCGTGGGCTCCACCCCTGCCTCTGCAGGATGCCTCTGGCTGAGGCGTCCGGCCCAGGCAGCGGGGACCCACAGCTGCAGCAGCCCCGTGATCGTGGGCTTCGCTTTAGGTCCAGGCAAGGGGCCCCTAGCTCCTGGGACTGCCAGCTTCGACCGTGCCCAGCTCCCATCGCTGTCTCCACCCCTACTTCCTACTATCACTGGCCAGGGTGGAAAAGGCACCTGATTCTCCAATCATGGCTGGGGGGCAGGGCAAAGGTGGCCCCAGGGCCGCCTTTGCCCTGCCCCCCAGCTCTTAGCTCCCCCTGGGTTTCCGATCACTGTCAGTGGCAGGGGGCTTCTTCCTGCTTTCCCTTTCGCCTCCCTGCATTGTGCCTCCATATGCAAATTAACCGCCATCTTGTTGGCAGTTAACTGCCAATCTTAGTTGGCAGTTAATTTGCATATAGCCCTGAGTAGCCAATGAAAAGGGTATCGTCGTACGCCAATTACCATTTTTCTCTTTTATTAGTGTAGATAATTTTATGATAAGTTTTTCTTATTTTTTCACTTAAAATATGTGTGTAACTCATTTTCCTGTTAAGATGGTAATTTTAGAATATGTGCTTCTGGTACAAAACAAGTCCTTTTGCAGTAGGGTTAAAATAATAGACTTATTAGAAGAGTTATCATGACTATTGTTTATAGTGTATACTACTTTTCTAGGTTCTGTTTTAGAAGATGTAGATGAATTCATGCTCAAATTTTGATGTACTCAGTTCTATGAAAAATATGATATTCAGGAATCTGACCTTGCAAAATGCTAAGTAGGGTTATTCATATTACTATTGAATCATTAACTTTTACTTATTTTCTTTTCATTTACTGCCATAGCCTGTGTAAGCTGGCACAGGCTAGTGGGGAAGCCATGGAACCTGAGAAAATACAGGAAGAAATCAGAAAGCTAAATATCCTGTATACTGGCTCCCAAGGATAAGGAAACTGAAAGTGAATGGGAGTTGGGAGAGAAAGCATTTCAAATAATGTTGTGACTTTGTATTTTGTAATAAGAAATATATTTGGTCTTCCCTTTTCTGGCACAGAGGTCTTAAAACTTTTGGGATTTCCTTTGATGAGAGCTACAAGAGTGCCTTTTGTTATGTTATTGAGATGACTTTGAGAAAGCACCTAAGGATGGGGACTAGTTGCCTGGAGAACCAACCATTTTGATTAGAGGGTTGGAACTTTGAGCCCCATTTCTATCCTCTGGAGAAGGGAGAGGACCTGAAGGTTGAATCAATCCCAGATGGCCACTTATTTAATCATTTGTGCCTATGTAGTGAAGCCTACATAAAACCCCAAAAGGATGGGGTTCAGAGAGCTTCTGGGTTGGTGAACACCTGGAGATTTGGAGAAAGTGATAGGCCTTGCCCTAAGCATCTCTTCCATTTGGCTGTTCCCGAGTTATATCCTTTTATCATAAACTGGTTATCTAGTAGGTAAAATGTTTCTTTGAGTTGTGTGAGCCATTCTAGCAAGTTAATTGAACTCAAGGAAGGGATTGTTGGGACCTTCAATCTATTGCGGCCTGTTGGTAAGAAGCACAGGTGACAACCTGGACTTGGAACTGGCATCTAAAGTGGTGGGGGAGCTTTATTTTGTAGGACTGAGCCCTTAACCTGTGGAATCTGATGTCTTCTTGAGGTTGACAGTGTCAGAATAAAGTTGCATTGAAGGACACCCAGCCGGTGTTGGAGAATTGCTTGTTGGTGTGAGGGTACCCCTATCCCCAACACACACATTGGAATTGGGTATAGAACCCAAAGTAAGTATTCAAAGTGACACAGTAAACTCCAGCCCTGAATAAACTTCCATGTCATGATATTTTCAGTGAGGCAGATTGTTACTATTGTTAGGATGAAACAGTCCCAGTTTATTTGATAAAGGGAGTGTTTGGACTCTGATCAAGTAAGTTCAGGTCCAGGGCAGAAATTTAACTTGATATTGAGGATCTGGAGTGCAAAGCAAGAATCCAAGCCTATCTGGCATGGCTCAGTGGTGGAGTGTTGACCTATGAACTAGGAGGTCATGGTTCAGTTCTGGTCAGGGCACATGCTCGGGTTACAGCCTCGATCCCCAGTGTAGGGCATGCAGGAGGCAGCCGACCAATGATTCTTTCTCATTATTGATGTTTCTGTCTCTTTCTTCCTCTCCCTTCCTCTCTGAAATTAATAAAAATGTATTTTAAAAAAAGAATCCATAAAGGCAGGAGGCCACTTTTTAAGACTGATCAAACCCAATGGGATGAGAAGGATAACTAGTTGTGAAAATGCTCAGGCTTCACTTCAAGTCTTCCAGTTTAAGAAGAGTAAGACTTCTCTCAACCACCAGTCCTCCAGGTCTCAAGCCCAGGGTAGCTGAACCTACTATTTTTTCAGTTATTATGTGTGTCTGTTTTGGATTTCCTCATGGATTAGCAGGGCTGAGCTGCAGGTTGAAAGCAGCCTTAGTCTGAGAAGGCCTATGGGATTTCTTTCTATAAAAATCCTATTTATGTGCTGCTTTCCAGGAACATCTCTATTGCTCAAGAAATATTTGTTGAGGATTTGTTGTGGTGGTGGTTAATTTTATGTGCCAAATTGGTTGGGCCTCAGTACCCAGATATTTCATCAAACATTATTCTAGACTAGAGGCCCAGTGCACGAATTCATGCACCAGTGGGGTCCCTCCACCTGGCCCACGGGATAGGGCCAAAACCAGCTCTCTGACATTTCCCGAGGGGTCCCGGATTGCGAGAGTGTGCAGGCCAGGCCAGAGACCCCACCAGTGCACAATTGGAATTGGGGAGGGATGCAGGAGGTTGGCCAGCTGGGTAGGGACCACTGGAAGGCTCCAGGGCATGTCCAGCCCATCTTGCTCAGTCCCGATTGGCTAGACCCCAGCAGCAAGCTAATCTACCGGTCAGAGCATCTTCCCCCTGGTGGTCAGTGTATGTCATAGTGAGCGGTTGAGTGGCCTTAGCATATCATTAGCATATTACGCTTTGATTGGTTGAATAGCTGACCGGTCAACCGGACACTTAGCATATTAGGCTTTTATTATATAGGATGTTGTTGTGAAGGTATTTTGTAGATGAGATTAACATTTAAATCAGTAGACTTTGAGTAAAGCAGGTTAATCTCCATAATGTAGGTGGGCCTTATCTAAACAGTTGAAGGCTTTAATAGTACCAAGATTGGCATTTCCCCAGGAAGGAGAAATTTTTTCAGCAGACTGACTTGAGCTTCAACATTATCTCTTTCTGGGGTCTCCAGTGCCAAAACTGTGTGAACCATTTCCTTAAATCAATCTTAATATCTATTTCAATATCTGTTTCTCTCTCATTTCAATATCTGTTTCTCTTTCTCCTCTCTCTCTCCATATATCTATCTATCATCTATCTATCTATCTATCTATCTATCTATCTATCTATCTATCTATCTATCTATCTAAAAGCCTAAGCAACCATCGCAACTGAATGGCTACCAAACAGGCTGCGTGGGGCGACCAGGCCAGCAGGGGAGTTAGTGCGGGGCAACCAAACGACTGAGCAGCAGGCTGCATGGGGTGACCCAGCTGGCAGGGGGGTTAGTTAAGGGTGACCAAATGACCAAGCAGCAGGTTGCATGGGGCAACCCAGCCAGCAGGGGGGGCAGTGAGGGGCGACCAAATGACCGAACAGCAGGCTGCATGAGGCGACCAGGCCGGCAGGGTGGGCAGTTAGGGGCAACCAGGCCGGTGGGGGAGGCAGTTGTGGGCGATCAGGCTGGCATGCAGAGGTGATTAGGGGTGATCAGGCTTGAAGGGGGTCAGTTAGGGGCAATCAGGCAGGCAAGCATGTGAGCAGTTAGGAGCCAGCGGTCCAGGATTGTGAGAGGCATGTCCGGGATCAGGCCTAAACCAACAGTTGGACATCCCCCGAGGTGTCTTGGATTGGAGAGGGTGCATGCTGGGCTGAGGGGACCCTCCCCCCGTGCACGAATTTCATGCACCAGGCCTCTAATATATATATATTGAGAATTTTGAGAATTTAGGTCAGATACTCTTATTAGTATATATATATACTAATAAAAGAGAAACATGCAAATTGGTGTCACTCTGCTATGCCCACCAGCCAATCAGAGTGACTATGCAAATTAACCCAACAAAGATGGCGGTTAATTTATATACGCAGGCATGGAGCGAAGACTGAAGGCTCCGGCCGCAGTGAAGACTGAAGACTGAAGAGGCTTGGCTTCTCTGCTGCAGCTGCAGCCAGAGGGGAGAAGCCAAGCCCCGCTGCAGCCGGACCAAAGGCCTGGGTCCTGGGTGCCGGAGGAAAACCGGTGCCAGCAGCCAGGGGAAGGAAGGTCTATTGCGCAAATCTTCGTGCAATGGGCTTCTAGTATATATATATATATATACATATATACATACATGTATATATATGTGTATATATGTATATATGTATATATGTATATATGTATATATGTATATGTATATATATAACCTGCTTGCATTCAATATCAAAACTTGACCATAATCATAATGATGTGTGGAAAACTATTCACTTGAGAATGAAATGCTGAACCCTGAAGGGTATTAAAAGATATTGTGGATATATTTGTTTGAACTGATTTCAGTTGTGAAAGTTCTTTTAAACAACTGGGAGGGGGATACATAATTGCAAGTGGTGATCTCATGGTTGAACATGTCTGCCTTCTGGCTTTTTCTGCAGCATAATGCTGTGTAGTTGCTTCAGCTTGTGATTTCTCCTAGGGCATACATTATTTAGTTTGTTAATTCAATGTAAGTTAATATTAAAATTCCTGTGTGGTCTTTGTTTTAAAATGCTTTTTTGCCCATCATATCACAATATACTTATAAGCTTGAGAAATGGATGAGTATGAAGTAACTTAAAATATGAGCGATTCTGAGAATTTAGGTCAGATACTCTTTTAGGAACTAAGCTTCTAAATGTTGAAACTTCTTTTTCCCTGAAGGCATTTAGATCTTAGTTTTGGTTGGACATCTTCCTGGTGGCTGAAAGTTAGTAACTATGGACATTCCTAAAGCTGTTTTTTCAAGTTTCTTGTATGTTTCTTTTCTTTGACTTTACATTTGTTCTTTCCAGCTGCTTATGTTTTGATCAGTTGTTTTATGAATATTCCATTTTCTTTAACATGTTCAGTAAAAATTTTGGATGTTTTGGTTAGGGAATACTAAAATTATAAAAATATTGTTTTATAAAATTAGTGTCATCCATTACCTACTTTTGGCTTTATCATATTATATTAATGATACTTTTATATGGGATACATAGATAACCAGCACTAAAATCATGGTTGAGATGAGATTCAAGAAATAAACTTCTTCAATTAACTTAGTTAATAAAACCCAACCAAAACAGTAAAAAGAATGGCAAACATACTGTGCAAAAAGAGTTCTCTTTTAGCAAATACCATTATATCATCCCTTTCCCCCTATTTACTATTTTAAAATTTATACAAATATAGTTTTGCTGATTTAGTTCTTTTTTAAAAAATATATTTTATTGATTTTTTTTTTACAGAGAGGAAGGGAGAGGGATAGAGAGTTAGATACATTTATGAGAGAGAAACATCAATCAGCTGCCTCCTGCACACACCCTACTGGGGATGTGTCTGCAATCAAGGTACATGCCCTTGACCAGAATCGAACCTGGGACCCTTTGGTCCACAGGCTGACGCTCTATCCACTCAGCCAAACCAGTTAGGGCAGATTTAGTTCTTGAATAAAAAATGACAAAAAAGCTCTGGAAGAATACATAATAAATGGATTATAATGGTTATGTGGTTTTGAACCTTGTGAAACTATTCAATATTAAAAAACTGAAATAAAAAAAAGGTGTTGTATGAGCGAAATGGATTTACATGTCCCTTCCCTAGCAATAGCCACAAAACTAATACAGACTTATTCATTTGGAATGATGTTTATGTCTAGTAACTGTATTTGGATATGTGTATAGATTTAATTAATATCAATAAATTGGGAATGAATGAAGTACTGTTATTGATATCGTAAATCTATCATTTTAAACTGCCTTAAGCATCATTAAAACCAATTGAACCTTTTTATGAAGTATGATTTGAAGTAGTTTAGATATGGTAATACACATATATTTTTATATACCTTTACACTTATCAAAATGGGATTCTATTTACATAGCTGCCTTAGTTACTCATTTCTGCATAATAAAGTACCCTCAAATTTAGTTGTTTAAAAAAGCAATCTTTGATTTACTCACCATCCCATGAGCTGGCAATTAGGGCTGGGCTTAGCTGAGATGGCCTGTTTGCTTTATTTGATGTCCACAAGGCATACTCCTGTGACTGGGCTTATTCATGTGGCTGGTGGTGGTTGGCTGGCTGTCAGCAAGGTTGATGGAAGTAACTGGCCCAAATGTCACTCACATTCCAGCAGGCTAGCCTGAATTTCTTCATGTGGTTGCTGGGTTCTACCAACAGCAAGCGAGAGCAAGCTCCAGTGTCTAAGCATTTTTCAAGCCTCTGCTTGTGACATGTTTGCTTATGTCCCATTGACCAAAGCAAGCCACAAAATCCAAGTGGGAGGCCAAGCTCATAGTCAGTGTGTTAGACGACTATAGGAGGGCAATGAGTACAGGGAGGTATGAATCATTGCGGGGTGGTGGTGGTGAGGAGGCATTACTATAGCAATAATTGTTGTAATTTCTAAAATTGTTCATTGTTTTATCAAAGCATTGATATTGAACAAACTCAACTCATGACCTGTTAATTCTGTAAACAACAAAACTAATGATGGATCATAGCTATTGTTAAACCCTGATTTAAGGTTTTAGCAATACGTAATATTATCATTTAAAATACTAAGACTAATCATATCACTGCCTTGCACCTAATATTTTCATGGCTTTCTTTTTTGTAATTAGAATGACATCAAAATTCCTTGACACAGCCCACATGCCCTAAAGAATTTTATTTTTATCTACATTTTCATGATGTCATGCTCTACCACTCAGCTCATAAGTTACTATCCTTCACCTCTAATGGCTACCTTCTGTTCCTTTAATGCGTCAAATTTATTTCCACCTCAGGGCTTTTCACTTGCCATTCCCACCCTGGAATGATTTCCCTCAGATCTTTGCTTGGATGGCTTCCTCTCATCAATCAGGGCTCAAGGCAAATTTTACTTCTTTTTTTTAAAAAAAATATTTTTATTTATTTCAGAGTGGAAGGGAGAGGGAGAGATAGAAACATCAATGTTGAGAGAGAATCATTAATCGGCTGCATCCTGCACACCCAACACTGGGGATCGAGCCTGCAACCCAGGCATGTGCCCTGACTGAGAATCAAAAGGTGACCTCCTGGTTCATAGGTCAGTGCTCAACCACTAAGCCATGCCAGCCAGGTGCAAATTTTACTTCTTAAGAACAGTCTTTCCTGACCACTTCTTCAGAAGTACCTTCTCCCATCCTAGAGCACTCACTATCCCATTACTTTGTTATATTTTTTTAAAATATATTTTATTGATTTTTTACAGAGAGGAAGGAAGAGGGATAGAGAGTTAGAAACATCGATGAGAATCGATCAGCTGCCTCCTTCACACCCCCTACTGGGGATGTGCCCGCAACCCAGGTACATGCCCTTGACCGGAATTGAACCTGGGACCCTTCAGCCCGCAGGCCGACACTTTATCCACTGAGGCAAACCGGTTACGGCAACTTTGTTATTTTTAAATAACACTTCTCATTACTTGAAATTATCTTATTCAATTGTTATCTTACTCCCCAACTTATATATAAGCTCTTAAAGGCATAACTGTCTCTGCTGCACCATGTAGAACACAGACGGTACTCAATAAAAATGTGCAGAATTAACAAATTCATTAAGTAACTAAAGGCCTGGCATACTCAGTCTTGACCACGGAATCTTTGACTGTAAGTTGGAGAAATTGAGGTCCTTTCCAACTCAAAAATGTTATGCTTTTCCATTTATACAATTCAGTTTTTAGATGAAGGTTGAGCAGGGGAAAAGAAGCTGTCAAAAATGAGGGAGCAAATATTCTGTATATAACTGTTTCATGTTGGAAAAAATTTGTCATAATGATTTTCAAATAAATAAGAATGTTGGTAGAGCTTAGGAAGAGGAATAATGAAAAATTTGATAGGTATTCTTTTCAACTGTATTTATACCCAAATATCTTTAAAAATATTCCTAGCTTTATTTAGCTATAATTGACGTATAACACTGTATACATTTAAGTTATACAATGGGATTTCATATACACCCAAGTATCTTCATTAAAAATAACATAAGTTTTTCTCCAGTTCCACTGAGAAGGCCAGAGAAAGGCAGGGGAGAGCTATAAGTGTGAAATGAAGACACTTATAGCATTTACGTCAAAGGATTGTGTGAGGATTAAATGAAATACTGTTTGTAAAGACTTAGCATAGTACCTATTGTATCCTAGCACTCAACAAATATTAGCTATCATTATTAATAATAAACAGGGAAATAGCAGTGGATGTCAGACCGAAAGAATGACAAGTACTGGTAAAGGTTGGTGAGTAGGTTGGGGGAGAAATTAGATGGGAAGATTGGAAGCGGTCAGTACATTTCTGACCTGTCTGTGGCTACTCTGCTAATTAGCACATTATTGGAATTGGGAAGATGAATGTGGCTTCTTAAAGGAGCAACTTTTGGCTATAATATTTTATACTATAAGGAAGTGGTTGTTAAAAAAAAAACAATTTTAGCAAACATACCAGGAAATTTAAAATAAAATCTAAATTCAGTTTTCTATATCTTGAATACATGAATGTTGGACTTATATCAAAACTCTGTCTTTAGGTGGTTAACATATATAGGGCTTGAGTCAATAAGAGATGCATAGTTTAAAAATCACTCATGTTAGTAGGTAACTCACATTCTGAAACTTTACTCCCTGAGATGAAGTTGCTGTTAGAAGATTCAAGGATAATATAACCAGAATACAATGTAGCCTCTTTATTTTATTTCAGAGAGGAAGGAAGAGGGAGAGAGAGATATAAACATCAATGATGAGAGAGAATCATTGATCGGCTGCCTCCTGCACATGCCCTACTGGGGGTCGAGCCCACAACCCAGGTATGTGCCCTTGGCTGGAATCGAACCTGGGACCTTCAGTCCGCAGGCCGACGCTCTATCCACTGAGCCAAACTGGCTAGGGCAGAATACAATGTAGCCTCTTTAATGTATACTTCACTGATTGAGAATCTCAGAATATTTAGCTAGAACTGAGATTTTGCTCTTTCTATGGAAAAATAAATGCATTGCCAAGAACATCATTATTATAAACAAAGTACCTAAAAGAGTAAACCTTGTTGATACCTTCTTTTAGGTACAATTGATATGCTAATATAGTTAATCCATCACACAACATAATTATTTAATGATTTGAGTTAATAAATTAAAGCAACAATATTTATTTGTGCACTCCCAATGTACCAGACTTTATTTGAGACACTAGGATTCAGTAATGAACAAGATAGACTTGGTCTATCTCTTCATGGGGCTTACATTATAGCAATAAGATAAATAATGGTTTTCATTAAAGGGATAGTATGATTTGAGAAATACAGGGTGCTTTGTGACTATTATAGGAATACTCATTTAGGTCTAGGACACAAGGAAAGGTCTTCTTGTGAAAAACATTAAACTGAAACCTGAAGTGTAGTAGAAGTTGTGTAGGAGAAGAGGATTGGGGAACAGTGTGCATAGGCAGAAGAAATAGCATGTGGGAATACTTGGATGTCTTGCTTGGCTGATGATCTTTCTGATTAATAGAAAGGTCTATAAAGGGTTTATAGTACTAACTCTTTGTCAATCTAATTTATATTTCTATAGATACTTGAAAATAATAAAATTACTTTTTCTTAAAAAATATTCTGATGCCAGATTTTTGCAAAAATCACACAAAATGTTGCTGTTATTTTTAAAATGTCTTTTGTTCTAAACTTGATATCCTGCTGCTTACTTCTCTTCTGATTTGTATGAACTATAAGACCTGGTCTTTCATGTGCAATCCATATCTTTTACAATTTTATATTTTTCTATATAACATTTGATATTGCATTATATACATGATGCTATTGCAACTTATTGGTGGCACATAGCAAAACCTCTAATGTGTAGACCAGTGGTTCTCAACCTTCCTAATGCTGCGACCCTTTAATACAGTTCCTCATGTTGTGGTGACCCCCAACCATAAAATTATTTTCGTTGCTACTTCCTAACTGTAATTTTGCTACTGTTATGAATCGTCATGTAAATATCTGATATGCAGGATGTATTTTCATTGTTACTAATTGAACATAATTAAAGCATAGTGATTAATCACAAACACAATATGTAATTATATATGTGCTTTCTGATGGTCTTAGGCGACCCCTGTGAAAGGGTTGTTCGACCCCCAAAGAGGTCACAATCTACAGGTTGAGAACCACTGGTGTAACTATTAAAAATGAGCACCTTTTCTTTTTCATTTATCTTTATTGTTGAAAGTATTACAGACATCCCCTCCTCATTGACCTCCTCCATTCCATACCCACTCCCCCCAGGCCTTCACCACACAGTTGTCTATATCCATGGTCTATGCATACATGCATAGAAATTCTTTGGTTAATCTCTCCCCACCCACCCTCCACTCACCCCTTCCCTCTGAGGTTTGACAGTCTGTTTCATGCTTCTATGTCTCTGGATATATTTTGTTTATAAGTTTATTTTGTTCATTAGATTCCACATGTGAGTGAGATCATGTGATACTTGTCTTTCTTTGACTGGCCTATTTCGCTTAGCATAATACTCTCCAGGTCCCTCCATACTGTCAAAATGAGCATATTTTCTATGTAATTTCCTGCACTCATAGGGTGTTGTGTGAGGAAAGTAGTGCTGAAGACCATTCTCTGGTATATATACATATAATTTCAGGTTACTTCAGCTCAGTAAAGCAAAAGCCTAGACCTTTACTGTCCAATACAGTACCCACGAGCCACATATTACTCTCAGGCAATTGGAATGTGGCTAGTCTGGATTGAGGTGTTTTGTAAGTGTAAAAATGCACATCTGATTTCAAAGACTTAGTACAAAAAAGGGAATGTAAAACATCTCATTAATTTTTATAATGATTGCATGTTGAAAATTTTCAGATTTATTGAATTAAATAAAATAGATTATTAGATTAGTAAATTAATTTTACTTTTTTTGACTTTTTAAAATGTGGCTACTCAAAAATTTTAAACTGCACATGTGACTAACATTTGTACCTCACCTTATATTTCTATTGGCTGGTGCTGCTCTAGACTTTTTAATTTTGTATATTTTAGCAAATGCTGAAGCTAATCAGGAGACATGGCTAACGTGCTGTGACTGTTAGAGAGCATGAAGAGTCATGAGTGCTGTTTAGGGAATGTATGGCTTTTGAATAGAATAGTTACTGAGACAGATCAACATCTGCAGATGCAGTGGGAACTTTGTTGGGATCAGGAGATTGGAGAAAGAAACTTGATCAGATGCTGTTCAGTCCCACCAAATGATAAGAGGAGTTCTCTAACAATGCCATGTTTATGAAACCGGGACCATTGTTCCCAAGGAGTTCCTGCTACTTGTTTTGCCCCTGAATTATCAAGGCAAGCCTATAAGTAGGAACTTTAATGTTACATCGGAAGGAAGTTAACCTGAAGAAATAGAAGCTGAGCCTCCTCATAAACAAAGTTCCTATACTTACATATACTATCACCAAGAGTAAAGAAGGCAAACCCTGTCAAAATACTTAGCAATTCTGTAGTGCTTTTTATCTTGATGTACCTTAGTAACATTAATTGATTAATCAACACAATTTATGAAATATTACATAGTGTTATTATCTCACTTATGTATTATGGAAGAATCAAGTTGTGTAGTGTTTAGGGGACCTCACCTGCCAGCATGGAAGAGTGAAATGGAGGGCCTTTCTAAAGTACTTTTGAGATGATATTGAAAAGGATGTGGTAGAATAGCACATTTCTACTTTACATTTCCTTGAGAGTTTTGTAAATTGACATTGATTTAAATGTAATTAGAGGGCTTGCTATTTAAAGCAAGAATATACAGAAATTAATTTATTTGATTTGTTTGTTTTAGTAACAGTCTTCTTTTTGGATTTAGTTTATTAGTAGAGTAGGGATTACTTGTTTTTTTAGACACAGTTTATCTATTCATTCTACAAGTATTTATTGAGCAGTTATTATTGCTAGTGTATCAGACATCATTCCTGATCTCAAGAAGCTTACAGTCTGGTATGGAGATGCATACATGAAAAAAAAAAGTTCCTGAAAGTGTTTCAGATGCTCTGATAAGAGGAGTAGGTTGAAGATAGTGATAATATCTAAGATATACAGCACTTCTTATGTACCAGGCACTGCTCTAAGTTCTTTTATGTATAATAATTTATTTTACCTTCAGGAGACTCCTATAGGTAAAGAATTAGTATTTCAATTTTACAAAATACTGCAAATGGACAGAAAGAGATTCAGTAATGTGCACAAGGGCACAGTGAATGGCAGAGCTCAGATTCAAACACAGGCAAACTTTGCTCTTCACCAGTGCCCAAAGGTGTGTGCATTGCTACCTGGGTGGATAGAAAATACTCCTTAGGGAAAGTGACTCTGGAGTGAGTCTGATAAAAGGAGAAGCTGTTTGCTAGGATGGCAAGATGGGGCAGGAGGGGATTCCTATTATGATGACAATGAGCCAAGACCAGCAAAATGAAGCAGTTACCTCAAAAGGGACAGGTTAAGGAGAAAGGTAGAAGAGAAGGTGCAAAGGGGTTATGGTGGATTAGCGTGATTCAATCAGAGCTACAGGGAAGGAAAGGAAGAAACTTAAAACATGGTTAGTTGAGTTTCAACTCTAAGACTTTGAACATAAAGCTATTATGTAAATTTTTCAACAAATGTTAAGTCCTAAAGTCTGATTCACCTCTAATTGTTTAAATCCATCAATTTGTATATGATTCAGTAAACACAGGAGGAATGTCGAAGTGTATCTGTAGGACAAGCTTACCCTATGTTTCTGTAACATCCATTGTAAGAGCAATTTTGAAAAAAAATTATTGTGGATATTTTCAAACATATGTAAACCTATATAGAATATTACATGTATTCCCATATACCCATCAAAACCTTCAATAATTATCAGTATTTGGCAACTAACAAACAACAAAACAAAATACAAAAAGATCCAACTGTTGACGAAGTGAATTTAGCAGAATATTTGATTCATTAACCAAAGCCCCTGTATTTGCCTTTATTTTGCAGAGACAACTGAGAAATTTTAACTATATTTCAGTCACTGGTTGAGTGGGCAAATCAATTTAAATCTCTGGGCCTCAGTTTTCTCATCAGTGAAATCAAGGGCCAAGACAAAATGGTCTTTGTTTCCCTTCCAGCATTTGGTGTCATGATTTCTATGAGTTCTAATATGCAAAGAAGCCAATTTTAAATTGATGAATGACACATTTAGATTTGCATTTCAGAAAGATGACATTGTTTTATATGAATATATCTTGGTAAAATTTCTAAAAAGGCATATAAAGCTGTAAAATCCAAGACTTGCTCTGGACACTTCTACATGGAGAGTGTTACCTTGTTCACCATGGGAATGCATGCCCCTCACTTTCTCTTCTATGTTTAAGACAACTGTTACTCCTTTGTTTCTGATGTTTTCTTGTTTCTCACTTGAAGATGAATACTTTTATTTCCAACATTTTCTTTGGTGTCTTCTCAGCAACTAAGTGTTTATGTTTCCCATACTTTTCTTAATTGTTTCCATTCTTTTAACTACCATTTCTATATAAATATCTTCCAAATAACTGCTGTAGTTCTGTATTTCTAGTGAATACTATCCTATTTAAAACATGCCTCAAAATTTGTCTAACGCCTTTCCTCTTTATTAGAAAAAATAAATCACTTATTTTTTTTCCATTTTCAGTAAAGAATAATCAGAAAGTACAGACAAAGAGAAGGATATAATTATATCCATAATTTGTCCGGCTGGTGTGGCTCAGTTGGTTGAGCACCATCTTGCACCAAAGGGTTGCTGGTTCAATTCCCTGCCAGGGCACATGCCTAGGTTATGGGTTCAGTGCCCAGTCATAGTATGTATGGAAGGCAACTGATAGATGTTTCTTTCTCACATCAATATATAAATATCATACATATTATTTTGTAACCTATTATGAACATGTTTGCATTTCAATACATAAGATCATGTATTGTTTTGGAAAGACTGTGGATTATTCAGTTATATACTCATATAGTGTATTTAAGCAAATTTCTGATGTTAGAAATTAATTTTCAACTTTTTGATATGTCAAGCAGTGCTTCTATGAATTCCCATTGCTTGTATTAGACATGTGCCACTTAACACACATAGTTGGTATGTTGTATACTTGAGCTTTGATGTATTTCCCCAAAATGATTGTATACTTTTTGAAACCAGATTCTATATTTCTTTGTGTCACTCATAGAATTTAGCATTGGCCTTGCATATGGGAGACACTCAATAAATATTTGTTGAATGAATGGAGAGATGAGCTTCTGAACTTGGATGACAGGGATAATTATTTATTAACAGAAAGAGGGGTACTGGTTTGGAGAAAATATGAAGATGATGAATCTGACTTTAAAAATGTTAATTTGAATGGGTGGATATTATCAGTTTTTTAAAATAGTTGTTTTTTTTTTTAACAGCCCCTGTAACACTTTAGTCAGGTGCCTTTCAATTTCATTTCAGTAGACTCAGGCTAAAGGACAATTCCAAAGATGTATTAGGTGGCATCACAGGTTCCTTACTACATCAACTTAGTTCCTTTTAGTGAGACTGATGCTCTCTTTGATCAATTTGATTAAAAGCTGACATTTGGGGCTTTATCCTTTATCATTGTTCTCTGTTTTAACTTCAGAGTATTGTGGAAAACTATATGGTAGGGTGAAGGTAGGGAATAGGGGCTTCCCTTCTCTAAGTTTTGGATGTCCCTATTATATATTCCACCACTCATGGTGTTATTGGATTTACAATGAGAACTAGGTATATTTATCTGAGTAGCAATAGGATGCATCAGGAAGTTCTTTGATGAAATCTTAGAAATTGTAGTTCCTTACCTAATGTGTCTGGCTTTTCCCTTGTATCTCACATTGCGAATACCAGATGATTCAGTTAGAACTCTTAGTTGGAAGAAACAATACCTTCTTGGAGCTAAAACTCCAATAGTGACCTAAAGTCATGATGATGATTTCCCCAAATTTTAAGTGAATATGCTAAGACTTTCCCTATATAATTTAGATTCCATCCAGGCCAGAGTTAAGTTAGTTGATCCAGAAGTGATACAAAAAGGGCCAATCAGAAACTCTCCAATGGTCTATGGAATTGAGTTTTAGAACTCCTTGATTCACACAAATCCTTAAGTTATATTCCCTCTATTCTATCAGTCTGGCTGGTCTTTAGAATAGAAGAGATGTAACCTAAAGATTTGTGGCCAATCAAGTCCTAACATACAACCAGGAAAGCATAAATGCAAGTGTGTAATGAGAGAAAATAATGAAATAGATTATCTGATTATTTATAGACAAAGAGATGGAGATAGTACAATGGAGAAATAGACAGTAATGCAATAATAGTAGGCAATTTTAATTCCTCACTTACATCAATGGATAGACCATACAGACAGAAAATCATTAGGAAACATTGGCCTTAAACAATGTTTTCTTAATCATTATACCGAGACTTAACATTTATATATGTGGAACATTCTGTCCAAAAGGAACAGAATATACATTCTTCTCAAGTATACATGGAACATTTTCCTGGATAGGTTAGCTACAAAACAAGTCTTAGGAAATTTAAGAGTATAGAAATCATATCAAACATCTTTTCTGACCATAATGACATGAAATTAGAAATTAATTTCATGTAGAAAATGGGAAAATTCACAAAAAAATAAAATTACAAGCCAATATTCCTGATGAACATAGATGCAAAAATCCTCAACAAAATATTAGCGCACTAAATTCAACAATGTGTTTAAAGGATTATACACCATGATAAAGTGAGATTTATTCCAGGGATGCAAGAATGGTTCAACATCCATGAATCAGTCAATGTGACACACCACATGAACAAAATGAAGATAAAAGTCATATGATCATCTCAATAGATGCAGAAAAAGCATTTGGCAAAATTAACATTCATTTATTATGAAAACTATCAAAGTGTGTATAGAGGGACTGTACCTCAACATAATAAAAGCTCTATATTATAAGACTGCAGCTAACTCATTCTCTGTGGTGAAAGGTGTCTTTTCTCTAAGATCAGTAATAAGACAACGATGCCCACTTTTTATAATTATTTTTAAAACAATATTTTTTATTGATTTGAGACAGAGAGAGGAAGGGGGGGGGAGAGAGAAAGAGAGAGAGAGAGAGAGAAAGATCGATAGACTGCCTCCTGCAAGGCCCCATACTGGGGATCAAGCCTGCAACCCGGGCATGTGCCCTGACTGGGAATCGAACCAGTGACTTCTTGGTGCAGGGATGATGCTCAACCAGTTGAGGATGCCCACTCTTGGCACTTTTATTCAACATAGTATTGGAGTCCTAGCCAAACCAATTAGGTAAGAAAAATAAATAAAAGGCATCCAATATGGAAGATATAAAACTGGCACTATTCATAGATAAAATATTATCTATAGAAAACCCTAAAGACTCCATAAAATATGCTAGTACTAGTAGCAATAATATCTCCATTAATAGGTGAATGCATAAATCAATTGTGAATATATATATATATATATATATATATATATATAGTGCATATATATTCCATTACATATAATATATACTTCATTATATAATTATAATTACATATATAATTTATATATATAAAAGTCTAAGTGACCATCACAACCAACAGATGACTGAACAAGCTGTGTGGGGCAACCGGGCCAGCAGGGGAGTCAGTGAGGGGCGACCAAAAGACTGAGCAGCAGGCTGCATGGGGCAACCAGGCCTGCGGGGGTGGGGGGGCAGTGAGGGGCGACCAGGCCAGCAGAGGGAGGCAGTGAGGGGTGACCAGGCTAGTGGGGGGGGCAGTTGGGGGAGACCAGGCCAGCATGGGTGGCAGTAAGGGGCAACCAGGCTGGCAGGGGGGCAGTTAGAGGCGACCAGGTTGGCGGAGGGGGGCAGTTGGGGGCAACCAAGCCGGCAGAGGGTACAGTAAGGGGTGACCAGGCCGGCAAGGTGGGCAGTTAGGGGTGACCAGGCCAGTGGGGGGGGGGCGGTTGAGGGCAATGAGGCTGGTGGGGGGGTCAGTTGAGGGTGGTAAGGCCAGCAGGGGGGGCAGTTAGGGGCGATCAGGCATGCAGGCAGGTGAGCAGTTAGGAGCCAGTGGTCCCAGATTGTGAGAGGGATGTCCAACTGCTGGTTTAGGCCTGATCCCCAGGATCGGAGGGGTCCCAGATTGGAGAGAGTGCAGGCTGGGCTGAGGCCCCCCCCCCCGTGCATGAATTTCACGCACTGGGCCTCTAGTTATATATAATAAAGATATAATTATATTTAATGGGATATTATTTGGCATTAGAAAAAATGAAATCTTGCCATTTGCAACAATATGGATGCGCTTTAAGGGCATTATGTTAAGTGAAATAAGTCATACAGAGAAAGAGAAATACTGTTTGTTCTCTTTTATATATGGGATCTTAAAAAAACTAAACAAAACAACAACAAAATAAGCTAATAAATGAAGAGATCAGATTGATGATTGCCTAAGGTAGTGGGGTGGGAAGTGGGAGAAATGAATGGAGGTGTCTAAAGGTAAAAAACAACAACAACAACAATTTAAAAAACCCAAGCAATAAAAGCAGGCATCATCCCTCTCCCCCCAAAACCAAACAAACATAATGTGATAGGCCTGACAGCATTCTAGTCTCTGATTCCAATCTATTCCTGAGCCTTGACTGTTTACCTATTTTGGTATTATCTACAGAAAGGGAATAAAATAGCAACACTATAATTTGTCAAGGCACATGACTGACCTTTTAACAGCTTTATAGAAATGTAAATAGCATACAATGAAGTGCACATATATAAAGTGTACAATTGGGCAAATATTGACATTCATATATACTTGTGAAACCATTACCACAAAAGTGATAATAAACATGCTCATCACCCCTAAATATTTTCTTGTACCTCTTTGCTATTTTTACTTGTTCTCACTCCCTGTTGTCATTCTCAGGCAATCAGTGACCTGCTTTCTATCACTATAGATTCATTTTTTATTTTCCATAATTTTATATAAATGGAATTATATACTATACTAGGGGCCCGATGCACGAAATTCGTGCACTGGGTGTGTGTGGGGGGAGTGTCCCTCAGCCCAGCCTGCCCCCCTCACATACTGGGAGCCCTCAGGCGTTGACCCCCATCACCCTCCAATCGCAGGATCGGCCCCTTGCCCAGGCCTAACGCCTCTGGCTGAGGTGTCTGGCTCGGGCAGCGGGGACCCGCCGCTGCAGCGGCCCCACGATCGTGGGCTTCGCTTTAGGCCCAGGCAAGGGACCCCTAGCTCCTGGGACTGCCAGCTTCGACCGTGCCCAGCTCCCATCGCTGGCTCCATCCCTACTTCCTGCTATCACTGGCCAGGGCGGAAAAGGCACCTGATTCTCCAATCATGGCTGGGGGGCAGGGCAAAGGCGGCCCCAGGGCCGCCTTTGCCCTGCCCCCCAGCTCTTAGCTCCCCCCCTGGGTTTCTGATCACTGTCAGTGGCAGGGGGCTTCTTCCTGCTTTCCCTTTTGCCTCCCTGCATTGTGCCTACATATGCAAATTAACCGCCATCTTGTTGGCAGTTAACTGCCAATCTTAGTTGGCAGTTAACTGCCAATCTTAGTTGGCAGTTAATTTGCATATAGCCCTGATTAGCCAATGAAAAGGGTATCGTCGTACGCCAATTACCATTTTTCTCTTTTATTAGTGTTGATCCCCCTTTTTGTGGGACATGTTTCACTTAGAATAATTATTTTAAGATTCATCCAGGTTGTTATGTGTATCATGTTGGTGGGGAGGCAGACAACAGTTATACACCATTTCTTGTAGAAGCCTTCCAGTGAGGACTTTTCATTGCAGATAATCTGTTTTGAGTCTTTGCTGCATACATACATTCCTTCCTGCCTGATCTCTCCCCTTAAATGTTACTCAGACATTTTCAGCAGGTCTAAAATGGACATGCCATCCCCTCCCCACACACCAAAAAACACAAACTCCTTCAAAGCCTGGTTGCTCTAATTTTTCCCAACTTAGTAAATGACATCTTTCCATCTAGTTGAGTGGATCTTCCTAGTTGCCTCTTCTCACTCTCACGCTTAAAACCAATCAGTGGTATCCCTTGCATTTAAATTCCAAACGCTTCACCATGGCCTTCATGACCCTACAGGATCTAGTCTTTGGCAGTATTTCCAAGTTCATCAAAGTCTTTTCTTCCTCTATACTCCCTAGCCTCCTTTCACTTTTCAAATGCATCAAGTGCTTTCCTTCTTCAAGCCTTTACCTATGATAATCTTTTTGTCTGAGTGAAAGAATGAGGGAGAGAGAGTTGGAGTTAGAGGGCTAAGAAGAGGTAAGTTAAAAGGAAAAAAATTGTTGCTGAAGACACAGAGAAAGGAGTCAATTGAGACAGAAATTGTAGACCCTTTGGGTAGTTAGGGTTTCTGCGAGTTCATAGTTCTCTGTGGAGTGGGGTCATTGGCTAGATCATCTAGGTAGAGATGGTAGCTTATCTTATAGCTTTATTTCTTATTAGTTAATTTATGTTGTATTGATTTCAGAGAGAGGAAAGGAGAGGGAGACATAGAAACATCAATGATAAGAGAGAATCATTGATCAGTTGCCTCCTGCATGCCCCCTACTGGGGGCTGAGCCCACAACCTGGGTATGTGCCCTGAATGGGAATAGAATCTTGACCTTCTGGTTCATGGGTTAACGCTCAATCACTGAGCCACACCAGTTGGACTATAGCTTTATTTTTAGAACCCTGTGCTTCCAGAGTGCCCAGGCAATTTTTGATTGCTAACCATCCAAATTTGAGCTCCTGTAAGTGCATAAGAGTTATGATGAAAAATCAGTTCTGAAAAGTTTTGACAGAAGAGGGCAGGGATAAAATCTTCTCAATGTCCCTCACACAAAATTGAGTTAGTGTAGTTTATAGCTGGAGTTATCCTTGATGTTAAAAAATCTTTACATGTCCTTTAGATCCTACCCTCCCTCTGACTTTTCAAACTTGATCTTGCCCCTCTTTGAAGCACAGTTAACAGCTTACTTACTCTAGCACTGCTTATCTGACTAAGGGACAGGAACATGTTGGTTTCTCCTCAGTTAGTAAGTGTGCATTTATTTATTTCTATATTGAAACACACCCCTACCATACACAAAAACACACATACACATGCATATATATTCTTGATAGTTGTCTAGAGTAGTTTTTGACCTTTTTCCTTATTCTTTTTCTTATTCCACTCTATAGAGTAATTGGCTAAGCAGACACCCTTTGGGCTCTCTGTAAATACTGGTTCCATTCAATAATGGTCCAGATGAGTCTTTCAAAGAAATGCAAATTGAATAGAGAGGCAAAATGATGTCCTTATACTTTTAAATTTGTTCCTTAATCAGTTAATGCAATAGAAATTCCTTGGTTTCACATTTATTTTGGCACCCAGAAGGCTTGCAAATGCTTCTTGATGGATTAGGCATCAGCCATTGCTTGCTGCTGCTGTGTGTGTGTGTGTGTGTGTGTGTGTGTGTGTGTGTGTGTACGCACATCTGCCTGTATGGTCTCTGTCTTGGTGAATTTCTATAAGTATATAGTTAAACTGGTGCTGTCAAACTGTTAGGGGGCATGGTAGACAGAATTGTAAGATGACCTCCAAGATTCTTGCCCTCTGGTGTATATGCCCTGAAAAGTCTCCTCCCTTTAAGTGTAATTCAGACCTGTGAATATGCTGAAAGATCACACTGATGTTTACGTTACATTATATGACAAAGGTAAAGAGATTATGAAGATATAATTAAAGTTCCTTCTGGAAGAGAGAGTTCTGCTGACCTTGAAGCAAATGGCCATGTTTATAAACTGGCTATGGAGAGGGGAAATCTCTAGAGCCTACAGATGTTGAAGGTCTCAATCCAGCAACTTTAAGGAACTGAATTCAGACAACAACCTGAATGAGCTTGAAGAGGACTC
The DNA here is from genome assembly GCF_963259705.1 of Myotis daubentonii. Taxonomy (NCBI): domain Eukaryota; kingdom Metazoa; phylum Chordata; class Mammalia; order Chiroptera; family Vespertilionidae; genus Myotis; species Myotis daubentonii. The sequence goes on from NC_081861.1 coordinate 41,763,705, forward strand.
TGAGCTCTACATGTGAACACAGCCTGGCTGACCCCTTGATTGCAGCCTTGTGAGACCCTGAGCCAAGCATGTCAAACTCAAAGGCTAACATGGGCCAAATAAACAAGGTTTAAGATTATGTGGGCTGCAAAAAAACCAAAAGCTTCAATTTTCATAGAAACGTAGGTTTATTTTGATAGAGACATGCTGAATACAAAGGGCTGAAATAAGTGAGTCATCGTTAACATAAAATAATAGAATATTTTAATAAAAATTAATATTTTTTCTTGAACATTAACTTACCAGACACTGAATAACTGCACAAATTAGTAAGCACAACACAAATAAAGCTATTTTTCTTGTTATCCGAAAGCGAAATATTTCCTGTTGTGCACACCAAGCAAGTCAGTATAAGACTAATGACATGGCAATCGGCTGCTAAAATATTCGTTGCTAGTATTAGTGGAGAGAAATGGTGCACCTGTGTGTAAGGTAAGGGAAATGAATGCAACATGATTAATCAGTCATTAGCAAACATTGTAGTTCATTAATAATCTACACTAATAAAAGACAAAGATGCTAATTGACCATACCTTCACTACATCCACCAGCCAATCAGAGTGATTATATGCAAATTAACCTAACCAAGATGGCAGTTAATTTGTATATACCAGCTGGGAGTGAAGACAATGTAGAAGGAAGCCAAGCACTGCAGCAGGGGGCAAAGTAGAGGCGGTGGATACAGGAACGGAGCCAAGGCAGCGGAGGCGGGAGGCAGGAGGCAGGAGTGGAGCGGGGGTGCAGGCTGCGGGAGGATGTGGGAGGCGGTGGGAGGCGGGAGGGAGCCGAGGCAGCAGAGGCGGGAGCGAAGCCTTATTCTTGCAGGAATCTTCCTGCAATGGGCCTCTAGTTACATATAACAGGATACTGTAAAAATTAAGTTACAAAATTTTCATTAAAACGTTTCTTACATACCATTATATTGGCTGGGCCGCAAAAATATTCATTGTGGGCTACATGTGGCCCATGGGCCGCAAGTTTGACATACTTGTCCTGAGCAGTGTACCCAGCTCAGCCATGCCTGAACTAATGACATAAGGACACTGTGATAATAAATATCTGTGATTTTAGACCAGCCACCAAGTTTGTAGCAATTTGTTATGCAGGAATTAATAGTAACGAATACATAGATTGCTAAAGCTGATTTGTAAAATGTTTGCTATTATAATAGTTTGTTATAACTGTCATAACAAAGTACCACAGACTGGATTTGTTTAAACAACAATAAACAACAAACAGATATTTTCTCACAGTTCTCAGAGAGGCTATGTGCCCAAGATCAAGGTGTCAGCAGGTTTGGTTTCTTCTGAGGTCTCTTTCCTTGGCTTGCAGATGGCCACCTTCTTGCTGTATCCTCACATGGTCTTTCCTCTGTGTGAATGCTTGTATGTGTCCTAGTATCTTGTTATAAGGATAATAGTCATATTGGATTGGGGCCCAACCTAAAGACCTAATTTTAACTGAATTACCTCTTTAAAGATTTTATCTCCAAAGGAGTTTGTATTCTGAAGTTTTGTGGTTTGATATTTCAACTTATTAATTCAGCCCATAATAGCCATCATCCTTTTCTGTATTCTTTTCACCACTAATATTTTGTTTTGACTTGTTTTCTTATTCCCTGGACCTCTGTTACATCTCCCCATTCTTTAGATTTTTATTATACTATTCCAAATGCCTTTCCTATTTTTTTATATTTTGGCTATAGATAAACATATAAAATAATTACATTTCTAGCTTCTAGTGCAGTGGTTCTCAACCTGTGGGTCACGACCCCTTTGGGGGTCGATCGACCCTTTCACAGGGGTTGCCTAAGACCATCAGAAAACACATATTTTCGATGGTCTTAGGAACCGAGACACTGCTCCTCTATCCGTCTCCAAGCGGGTCTGCCCACATACGAGTACCCCGGTGTATTAAAGGGTTGCGGCATTAGGAAAGTTGAGAACCACTGTTCTAGTGGCTAGTCTGATATTAACAAAAACTTTGCTTTACATTTGTATATATTTTTTACAAGTTTACAAGGTACTTTCACATGCCTTATTTTACTTGAAACCCTGAAAAATACTGTGAAGCAGGTGTTCAAACGTTGATTCTGTGATCCCCCCCATCTTTGCTATGTACCTGAAGGGTTCTCTCATTGTGTGAGCAATCTCTTCTGGGGGCACACTTGTTTATCCCATTTTCCTGTCATTTCTGTTTGAGAAATTATTGTGGGAAAAAAAAACCCACTTGAACCTTTTAATGGCAGGAATGAAGCAATAACTTCGATATATATCAACTCACTTTGTATTTATTGATTTCTATCCTATGTGCCAGGCTTTTCATACATGCTGAAATTGCTTTAAACATCTATATCATAAAAGCCCTGTGGTTGTGACGCCATTATGGCATCACAACCAAAAGAGCAGCAGCTCTCATGGCGGGCGGGGCGGGGTGCCGGCAGCTTCCGCAGAGCATGCGAGGCATTGTGGGGTAGAGCACCGGCAGCGTCCGCAGAGTGCGAAAGGTGTCAGCAGCGTCCATGGAGCGTGCAAGGTGGAGTTGTGGGGCGGTGGACATGGCCCTGATATCAGGCTAGGCCTAGGGGACCCTACACACGCACGATTTAATCGTGCGCTGGGCCTTTACTATCTCCGTAATTAGATTGAAAACATGTTAACAGGTGTTTTAAAACTAATAGATGTCTTGTATATATAGTAGTCCCCCACCCATGATTTTGCTTTCTGAGATTTCAGTCATCCATAGACAACTGTGGTCTGCAAATATTAGATGGAAAATTTTGGAAATAAAGCATTCATAAGCTTTAAATTGTACGCCATTCCTTGTAGCGTGATGAAACTTTGAACCCTATAGATTCATCTTGTCCATGATGTGATCCATCCCTTAGTCCAGTGTCTCCATGATGTATATGCTACCTGCACATTAGTAACTTAGCTGTCTCTATTATCAGATTGTCATGGTACTGCAGTGCTTGACTCTTATTTTACTTAATAATGGCTCCAAAGCACAAGAGTAGTGATGCTGGCAATTTATATATGCTAAAGAGAAGCAATAATGTGCTTTCTTTAAGCGAAAAGTTTAAAGCTTTTGACTGAATAAGGACAGAAGAAAATTGTATGCTGAGGTCGCTAAGTTTTAAGGTAAGAACAAATCTTCTATCCATGAAATTGTGAAGAACAAAAAAGGAAATTTGTGCTAGTTTTGTTGTTGCATCTCAAACTGCAAAAGTTTTGGGTCACCCTGGCCTGTGTGTTTCAGTTGGTTGGATCTTTGTCCTATGAACTGAAAGGTCATGGGTTCGATTTCTGGTCAAGGCACATGCCTAGGATGTGCGTTAGTTTCCTGGCTGGCATATGTACGTGAGGCCAACCTATTGATTTTTCTCACATTGATGTTTCGCTCTCTCTCTTTCTTCCTCTCTCCTTTCCTCTTTAAAATCAATAAACATCCTTTGGTGAGGATTTAAAAAAAAAACTTTTGGCCATAGTGTCTAATGAGTGTTTAATTAAGATGGAAAAAGCAGTACATTTGTGGGTAAAAGACATGAACAGAAAATGTGTTCTGATTGACAGAAAATGTGTTGTACCAGAAAGCATTGAGCCTATAGGAAGACTTTTGCAAGGGAATCCTTTGAAACTAATGGGACCAAACCATTTATTGCAAGTAAAGGATGGTTACACAGATTCCGGAATAGGTTTGGATTGAAAAGTATAAAAATTATTGGAGAAAGAGACAACATTCATACAACTTTTATTAAATTTTTATCATTGTTTTATTTTGTCAGTTATTGTTGTTAATCTCTTACTGTGTCTAGTTTGTAAATTAAACTTTGTCATAGGTATCCTATATAATAAAGAGGTAATATGCATATTGACCATCATGCCCTCGCACAGGATGGCTGTGCCCATGTGGTCAAAGATGGCCATCCCCATGTGGTCACAAGATGGCCACCACAAGATGGCCAGAAGGGGAGGGCAGTTGGGGGCAATCGGGCCGGCAGGGGAGCAGTTAGTCGTCGATCAGGCTGGCAGGGGAGTGGTTAGGGGGTGAGCAGGCTGGCAGGCAGAAGTGGTTAGGGGCAATCAGGCAGGCAGGCAGGTGAGCGGTTGGGAGCCAGCAGTCCCAGATTGTGAGAGGGATGTCTGACTGCTGGTTTAGGCCTGATCCCCAGGATTGGGCCTAAATTTGCATTTGGACATCCAATGAGTGGTCCCAGATTGGAGAGGGTGCAGGCTGGGCTGAGGGATTACCCCCCGCCCCCCAGTGCACGAATTTCATGCACCAGGCCTCTAGTGTATCTATATATCTACTAGATGCCCAGTGCACAAATTTTTGTGCACTCGGGAGGGTCTCTCAGCCGGGCCTGTGCCTTCTCAGAGTCTGGGACCCCTCGGGGGATGACCACCTGCTGGCTTAGGCCCGCTCCCTAGGGGGATTGGGCCTAAGCTGGCAGTCAGACATCCTTCTGGGATCCCTCGGGGGATGTCCACTTGCCAGTGGGGAGCAGGCCTAAGCTGCAGTCGGACATCCTTAGCGCTGCTGAGGAGGCTGGAGAGGCTCCCACCACCACTGATGTACTGGCAGCTGTCAGCCTGGCTTGTGGCTGAGCAGAGCTCCCCCTGTGGGAGCACACTGACCACCAGGGGGCAGCTCCTGCATTGAGCGTCTGCCCCCTAGTGGTCAGTGTGTCATAGTGACCAGGGATTCCCAGTCTCTCTGCTGTTAGGGTCAATTTGCATATTATCCTTTTATTATATAGGATAGAACAGGGGTCCTCAAACTACGGCCCGCGGGCCACATGCAAATACAAATATTGTATTTGTTCCTGTTTTGTTTTTTTAATTCAAAATAAGATATGTGCAGTGTGCATAGCAATTTGTTCATAGTTTTTATTTAAACTATAGTCCGGCCTTCCAACGGTCTGAGGGACAGTGAACTGGCCCCCTGTTTAAAAAGTTTGAGTACCCCTCGAGAGAGTCCTGGTGCATGGGTGGCGGCCAGCTGGTTTGCCCTGAAAGGCGTCCCGGATCAGGGTGGGGGTCCCATTGGGGTGCCTGGGTGAGTGGCTGATGGCTGTTTGCAGGCTGGCCAAGCCCCCCAGCAGGGAGCCTTACCCCATGAGGGTGTGGCCAGCCTTGGTGAGGGGCTGATGGCTGTTTGCAGGCTGGCCACAGCCCCCAACCACCCAAGCTCCCAGTGGAGGCTGGCTGGAAGCAGGTATCTGGGATTTATTTAGCTTCTATAATTGAAACTTTGTTGCCTTTTGTGGATGCCACAGCAGGCGGGAAGCTTGGCTTCCTCCATCGCCGGAGCAACCAAGCCTCCTGCTTGCTCCAGCTCCATGGCTGCCGGCCGCCATCTTGGTTGGGTTAATTTGCATATAGTTGCTCTGATTGGCTGGTGGGCATGGCTTGGGTGCAGTGAAGGTATGGTCAATTAGCATGGTTCTCTTTTATTAGTATAGATAGTATACATAGGTTCAGTACTATCCATAGTTTCAGGGATCCACTTGGATTCTTATCTCGCGTGGATAAGGAGTCGGCTACTATAATGTAGGTATACAATAATTATTGAATAAGCATGGTGGAGTAGCCAATGAATTAATTTCTGTTAATGAAGATGAATTGTGTAAAATACACAAACAGATAAAAGATAACACAAATTCCATGTGCATTTGGAGTTCTTTCTTTTCTTTTCACCAGTTTGATAAAAACTAACATTGTGATCAGATTTTAGTTCTAGAAACTTTGTGAGTAGCTGATTATTTTCAAAGTTACCAGAAACGTACAACTAAAATTTCAGTGTATTGAATTTGAAATGCCAAGTCAGCAATGTTGAGATCTCAAATTCTGTATCCGTTTAATGGTAGGCAATGGGAGAAATATTAGGAAACATGAACTACAGTCCCCACACTCACTTTATCACTTCCTTAAAAAATGAAATAAAAGCAAACATTGAGTAAACTGATTGCTAAAAGCAAGCTCCCACTTAATTTTTCTATTCTGGAATTATAAGTAGAAAAGGAAAGGGAAGAGGTATAAGAAGGTGGTCCTAGGCTGTAACAGAACAAAAAGAAAGAAGATCTGAAAGGTGAAAAACAGGCGTGGCTGGGGGTTTTGTTGAGGACTAGGCTGACAAAACTGGGAGGAGAAAGCGAAGACTGAGATGAGCAGGTAGGATGCTGTAGAGTACTGTGGTTAAGGGCTTAAGCACTAGAATCACCCTGCTTTCTTATCCTGGGTCCTGCTCTGTCCCTTGCTAATTGTGTAACCTTGGACAACTTGTTTGACCTTTATGCCTCAATCTCGTCATTTGTAAAATAGAGATGATAATATCGTGGACCTTGGGGCATAGCTGTGAGTTAATAGTTCAGCGCTTGGATCATAGTAAATGCTCAGCAAAATGTTAAACTGCTGCTGTTTGTGGTTATTCTTCCTCTTTGTTAACTAACTCTTTGCCGGGCAGGGAGGGGAGAGATATGGCGTTCATTATACTTTAAGAGTGATGAACAATTGTCTGAGAGCCTGGGTCAGGATTATGTTGAGGTGCGTGCCCCACCGAGGGGAAGCACGCCCTATGCCAGCACCCTCCTTGACTATGAGGGACCCTGACGAGGGCTGGCAGGAGGCAAAGGCGGGCCTCCCCTTGGAGTGGTTAAGCAGGACTGCCCTCCCTGGACACTTGACAGTTTCACCTCTCCTGCCTCATGGGCACCAGAAGCCACGTGTTCTCCAACGTGAACTCCAGGGTTCTGGAGGCCTGAGGGCCACTTGGCAGTCACCCCCGCTCCGGGCCTATCCTCACCACGCACAGCTACTGCGGAGGAGTTCTGCTCCGACCCTCAGCATGCTCCTAGCCCCAGCTCCCTTGCCTCCCGCGCAGGCGCCGCTAGGGCCACCCCGCCGCCATGTTGCCCCCGCCCGCGAACCCTCCCCCTCCTCCTCCCCCCTCCCCTCTTCCCTCCTTAACCCAGCTCCCGCCCCCCTGCTCTCCCCACACCCCGGGTGAGGTCAGGCGGAGTCGCTGCCGCTGCAGCCACAGCAGTTCAGCTCCTATTCTGGGGAATCCTGGAACGGGGACTTTTGAAAATAACTGGAAAGGCTTTCGGGTTAGGGTCCGCGCTCTCCGACTGAGCGAGGACAGGGTGAAGGGACCGAGGTGAACAGGGGGTGCGGAGGGGCGGGGGACCGGTGCCTTGTAGCTGGAGGGAGCTCCTGCTGCGCCGCGCGACTTGCTCTTTGGCCCACGGAGCGCAGCAGCCGGCGGACTGGCGGCGGGACGCTGGGACGCGGCTAACGAGGTGAGGCAGGGTCTTGAAGTATCAGGGGCTCCTTCGGCCGCCTTCCCTCGTCCTAGACCCGGGGCGGCAAGCCGGGGAGCGGTAAGGAGTTGCGATCTGCACCAGGAGCAGACAGACAGGGATCCAGCATCGCTCTTTGCACTCTGCTCTTCTTTTTTCCTCGCGTCCCGGTGCGCGTCCTCATCCCTGTATCTTCTCATCCCTACCTCCCGGACTCGCTGCTTCGCCAGACGTCTGAATTCTTTTAGGAACCCAGAGCCCAGTTTTCCTTTTCTTCTTTATTATTCCTCCAAGACCTTCTTGTCCCGGCTTTGCTGTCGCTGCCCAGACAGTCTGTCCGCCTCCACCTCACTGTCTCTTGTCCTCTAACAGTTTCTGCTTTGTGCCTCCCAATCCATCCCTTCCTCCGAATCTCCTAACTTGGGAGGTTTCCCTGCTGGCTCCCGAGTTTGGAGCACTGTCCGTTTCCTTCAAGCTTTAACTCTGCTCTGAATGTCTTCATATCTGAATGTCTTGGCTTCTTTGGTTTAATCACAGTTGACGATTTTCTTGGAAGCTTAAGCTTACTGTTTACAGAAAATGATGGGAATGGTTCTCTAGTATATCAGCTAAGGAACTGATAAGTTTCTAGGTTTCAAAAACTTAGTCCAAGAGCCACATCCACTTGTGTGTGTGTATGTTTGGATGTAATCCTAACCCATGGCTCTAAATCTGATTCTTCCCCCACTGCTAAGAAGTTATGAGAGGAGAGAGACACTTCTGATGCCTGGCTTCATTTGTCTGTCTGCAAATGGGATGTTCATAGTTTTAATGCCGACAGAGGACTCCAGTGGTGTGGGATACACTCAAGTTAGCATAGTCTGGTCACTAAGCACATTGTATTGGAGCTGAGAGACTCTGGGGTTTAAAATTATCTATGTTGAGAGGGCACCTGCTTTTTTTTTTTTTTAAGAAGCCACAGTTTCTCCCATTAGATCTCATATTTGTATAAATCCCCAAGAAGCAGCATTTAAAAACCATATATTAACAAAGGGTCTACTTTTCTGTGGACTGGAGATTAATTTGCTTAAGTTGATTGCACACAGCTCCAGTTTTTCTCTCAGCAATATCACCTTCTCTCCATGTAGTTGCCCTGTTGGCTCTCACACTGAGGTTCATTTACTTGCTTCCATGCTCTAATTGGTGTGTGAAGAAAACTGAACAGAGAGGCTGAAAGTGGAGGCAGAGATAGTGAACCAGCACATGCTGACATTTGTGGTTATGTTTGCAGAAATGGCTATATCTAGTGCTCACATTTGAAAACTGAGAAAAATGCAATAATTAAGCAACATGCCATAATTTTACATTTAAAAATATTAGCTCCCTTAACTGCAGGTTCTTCTTAATATCTTTATACTTAACAGTGATAGAATTGTTTGCTTGGTATGTGACCAGGTGTTACCATCGACATAGTGTGCACTAATTGGCAGTAATCTCAGAAGAAACCAAGTTGTGAATGAAGATAACACCAAATTTCACTGTCCTGGTAACACTTCTTTTGGCAGTGAGATAATGAATGTAGTTTCTGTTGCAACACCAAATGATTCATTTTGAAAATAGATAAATAAGAGCCTCAAGGTTTTTAATCTGTATGTTATAAGCACACTTTGAAAAGTGTGCTGTGACTTTTTAGAGTTTCAAGGTGATGTTCTGAAAAAAGTGGTTTTTGCAAGAACAGTAAAAGCTATTGATTATCAATTTAGTTAGATGGTTTAGGGGGTGATTTTTAGTTTCTCCCATTAATTTGGTTAATTCCTCACTTCATTTTAGTTCTATTAAAAATGGTATATAGTAGGGACAGGGAATTTATACTAATAGGGCCATGCTTCAAAATCTGTACTTTTCTTGGCAACCCATTCTGAAAAGACATACAAACTTTCAAACTGTTTCAAGGAAAAGCATTTATATCTTTATTTTTCCCTTTTGTGATTATTATTGATACTAAGTCTAAGCTAAGATTGAACTGTTTATGATTGCAAGAGAAAAGGTGGGTGTGGGTTCATTATAATTATTTTGCTTTGAATCTTTTTAATATATCCCAATATGTGCAGTGTTTGATAACCCACCTGGTACAACTAGAGCAGTGGTTCTCAACCTTCCTAATGCCACGACCCTTTAATACAGTTCCTCATGTTGTGGTGACCCCCAACCATAAAATTATTTTCGTTGCTACTTCATAACTGTAATTTTGCTACTGTAAACAATATGTAATTATATATGTGTTTTCTGATGGTCTTAGGCAACCCCTGTGAAAGGGTCGTTCGACCCCCAAAGGGGTCGCGACCCACAGGTTGAGAACCGCTGACCTAGAGATTTTTTCAGACTGGATATTTCTGATGTTATTAAACAGAACTGCAGCTGGCTACTGAATTCTCTTCTTTTTTTATTTGTATTTTAAATTACTTTTCTTTATGTTGACTTACACTAGTGAAATGAGACAAACCAATTTTCAAATTGTTTGATTTTATTGGTGTTTAATAAATGACTACAACCTTATCAAAGCATTTTTTTCTTAAACCCATTGGTCAAAACCCATCTATTTTTATTGATGTGAAATAACACAGTAATTTGTCAGGCATCATCAGCTTTCAGAAAAGATAGAAAGAGCATGCAAAGAGGAACAGCCCTAGATAAAACATCTCAAAATTAGAAAAAGGAGGCTTTTCCAAGTTACTGACAGTCATAGCAATCAGCCTTTAAATATATCATTCATTTATTTAGTAACTTATTTTATAAGATCTTTGGAGAACCTTATATTTGCTAAGAACCCTGTATTAGGTACAATGATATACCTTACAAGGCATGATCCTTACTCTTGTAGAGTCTCACAGTGGTTATATTCCACCAAAGGATATAGATAATAAACAAGTAAATAAAAGAAGATCCTTATAGATCCAAGTAAGAATACTGAAAGAAATGAGTAGCAAAATGTGATATAGAGAACTGGGAAGGGCCTATTTAGCTATGGTGGTCAGAAAAGGCCTCTCAGTGAAGGTGACCTTTGAACAGATCTGAGAGAATGAGCCTATTTTATGAAGAGCAGAGAGAAGAATAAGAGCCAAGGCCTTGAGACAGAAAGACAAACTTCTGGTGTTTGAGGAACAGAAAGCAAGCCAGTAGGGCTGGAGCCTAGTGAACTGGGTGGGTGGGTGGGGGGATGGTTAAAGGTGTTAGAGGGCCTAGAAGGTGTCAGATAATAGATAATTCCAGGCTTGGCGATTCTGAGAAAGAATTTGGGTTTGATTCTCAGAACCATAGGAAGCCATTGAGGAATCCTTGTTAATTACTTTTCTGTGGAAGGTCACTGGCTGAAAAAATTAGTGAAAATAAAAATTTGTTTTGCAGAGGATAAATAGAATATCTACCCTACTCAGTTGTTTACATTAAGACCTGAGAACAAAAAAACTTTGATATGTATGCTAAATGCTAAATATATATGTAATTCTCTATTCTGTTTAGATAAGGGGATAGGGGAATGGTGACTCTTAAGTTGAGTATGTTAAAAAGCAGTTTACTTTCCACTGTCATACAGTCACTTGTGCCCTGAGGTAAGTTGTCACCAACTTTATTAAAAAAACAGATCATTCTTCAACCTAAAAATTTGTTTTTCAAAGAATGTATTATTTTCTCACATAAATATATCTTAGAAGGCTGGGAGTTTCATTTGCATATGAAGGAATAACAGGTTTTAGAAATGGCCTCTGAGAATTTAAAAGGAGTTTGCCGTTTTTCCTTTAGCTGTTGCCTTCTCTAATATTTTCAAATTGCCATAACTTTCTTATTTAGAGATTAGGGTTACTCTATTCCTTGATGCTTAAATGTATTTAGACTTGGAACTTATTTTATTGCCCTGAGCCCTTTCTTTTTGTAAGATTTATTTTTGTTGATTTTAGAGAGAGAGGAAGGGAGAGGGATAGAGAGATAGAAACATTGGTGAAAGAGAAACATCAACCAGTTGCCTCCTGCACACCTCCCACTGGGGGTGGAGCCTGCAACCAGGCCATATGCCCTGAACAGGAATGGAACTGGTGACCTTCTGACCACTGAGCCACACTTGCTGGGCCCTGAGTCATTTCTTGACAGCAATCCAGCTTTGAGGTCTTGTTGGCCCCAACTAGGAATGCAGATAGTCATTGACATTCTGTAGGGGTAAATCCTAATATTGTAGGGTAATAACCTGCAAAATAACCTTCAGCCACTCCTGTAGGGACTTGTTCTAACTCCTTAACCTAGCACTCAAGGACTATACATGATTTGACTCAGGCCTACTGTCCCACATGTCCTTATCCTCAACTGGTTTAAATGGATTTTGTCCAGTTTGGAACTTTTGTGTTAGCATTATTCTTGGCGTAGAGTAGGTGCATAGTAACTGCTTATTGAATAGATGCCATGCCATCATCCATTTGCAAAGCCCTCCCCTTTCCTTTCTTCACTGCAAATCCCAACAGTAGTCAAGGAACAGTTCAAATTCCAATCCTGTTACACCATCCTCTACTGACCTGATCCCTGAATGTGAATAACAGTCACACATTTGTCATGTGTATCATAATTACAGTAAGTCCTCAATTAACATCATCTATAGGTTCTACAACTTTAAGCAAAATGACCAAACCAACTTTATCATCAGCTAATTGATGTAAACATGAATTAAGTTCCTTCAGCATCTCATCAATGTTATAATGGAATGACTAACATTATTCAAGGACCTGCTATATATTAATTTGATGCCTGGGCCATTTTCCCAGTGGTCTCTGGCTCCATGAAGGCCACCTGGACTTTGTCTTGTTTGCTTATTCTTATATCCAGAGCACCTGGCTCATGGTATGCCCTCTATAAATAATTGTTAAATAATGAATAAATGCTGCCTTGTGTTGTCCCTCCTATTATTGTTTTGGATCCTTAAATTGTTTAACTTTTCACATGTTTGGTGGTGTTCTCAGGCATTTCTGAGAGAGGTGATAGAACATAGCTGTTAAGAGAACAATTCTGGAACTAGAATTCCTGGGATTCAGTTCTGGCTAGGAGACTTACTAGCTGTAGGATACTGAGTGAGTTAGTTAACCTCTCTGTAAAATAGGAATAATAGAACTTACCTCTTAGGATACTTATAAAGATTGAGTTAGTTAGGTCTACAATCTGTAGTTTTCAATTTTTCAATTTCACAGATTCTGAAAGCTTATAAAATTTTCATTTAGTAAGTTAGGAGCCAAAACTCAGTTGTGACAATATCTGACTTGAACTGACATGAAGATATTTATAGTCCTTACTAGAGGCCCGGTGCACGAAATTCATGCACTGGGGGGGGGGATCCCTCAGCCCAGCCTGCCCTGCTCTCACAGCCCAGGAGCCCTCAGGGAATGTCCTACTGACAGCTTAGGCCCACTACTCTGCAGGAGGCAACTGGGCTGATCAGGGGAAGGCGCCACTCCCATCACCCTGCTGCTGCTGCCACTGCCAGCTGCCGCAGCTGCCTAGGTATTTTCATCAACATGAACTCCAGTCCCTTCACCATGAAAAACTGACAACTTTCTTTAGGCATTTTCAAGATGTCTCTTTCATAGGATATGACATTTCTTTCTTTTTTTATCCTCACATGAGGGTATTATTCCCATTGATTTTTAAACAGTGTGGAAGAGAGAGAAAAAGACAGAAACATCAATGTGAGAGGCACACTTCGATTGGTTGGCTCCTGCATGAGCCCTGACCTGGGTCCCGGCCAGGGAGGAGCCTGCAACCTAGGTACATGCCCCTGATCAGAATCGAACCCGGCCCCCCTGTGGGTTTGTGCCTCAGCGCCTGCCCCAGCAGCCCAGTGCTGTGGCCTCGGGTCTGGGGCTGGGGCTGGTGCTGGGGGCTGGCCCCCCTGCGGATTTGTGTTTCCGCTCCAGCCCCAGCAGCCCAGCTCCACAGCCGCGAGGCTGGGGCTGGGGGTAGGCCCCCCTGCGGATTCTCTCCGACTCTGGGGCTGGGCGCGGGGCACCCTGTCTGTTGTTCTCTCAGGCTCTGGGCCCGGGCCAGGCCCCTGCTCCTGAGCTGGTCATGACCGTATGGCATCCCGGCCTAACTTGCATATTACCTCTTTATATGTATAGACTCTGCTTAATTTTAAGCTTTATTTGTTTTTTTTTTTCTATAGAATTTATAATACTAGTATGTTTGTGGGGCAGTGCCTCAGGCCCTGCTGGAGTATTACGTAATATGTATGCAGGTTATTGACTATATGAAAGTCTGGACTTTTCTGAATTTGGAAACACACCTGGCACCAGTAAGTTGAAGCTGTTGGTAGTGATTAGGGAGGTAAATATACTATTTTATCCTTTCCAATACCTTGCTCATATGGGTTACCATGTAAATACATACTAATTTATTCATGTAACAACTCTTGTTAGAGTGCTGGCCATATGAACATCCTATATAATAAAAGGGTAATATGCAAATCTACCAAAGGGCAGAATGACTGGTCACTATGACGTGCACTGACCACCAGGGGGCAGACACTCGATGCAGGAGCTGCCCCCTGGTGGTCAGTGTGCTCCCACAGGGAGAGTGCCGCTCAGCCAGAAGCCCTGAGTCAGCAAGCACAATAATGGTGGCGGGCCTCTCCCGCCTCCGCAGCAGCGCTAAGGACATCCTAAGCCTTCAGTTAGACATCCCCTGAGGGCTCCTGGACTGCGAGAGGGCACAGGCCGAGCTGAGGGACCCCCTCCCCCCGGGTGCATGAATGTTGTGCACAGAGCCTCTAATTTTATCATAGGAAAACAGATATGGCTGGGTCATGTGACTGAGATGAGCAGAGACCCAGGTCTTTCAATACTCTTTCATTTAGTACCATTAAAAGTATTTATTTTTGTTTTTCTTTGGTATTTAAACCAAGAAATGCTTTTTTAGCATGAGTCTTTTGGGGGTTGGGGTGGTAGGATTTAGTTAAAAATTTATTTAATATTATTAGACACTTATTCTTTGCAGTTGCTAAACATTTATTAAACTTCTCGTGTGTATAGAAAAAAAAATGAGGCATGGTTCCTGGCCTTAAGTAGTTCCAGCATGATGCATGGTTACACTGGGATGTGGGTGCCCATTACAATTCTTTATTTTCCACTGTAAGGTTGAAATCATTAATATTTAAAAAGTACAGAGGAAAACACAGGAAACAATTGAAAACTTTCCTTAGTCTCTACTATGTGGAATTGGTTTTTAATCACCCTACCCCCAGCCTCCTGCAATATTATCCCTATATGACATTCTGGCAGCCTTTCCTTTTCAACTAAACTAAGCAAAATATGGTTTCTATTTTCCCTTATCAATATTTATAAATCATAATTAGTATATTTTCTATGTCCTTTTTCTTTTGTGGCTTTGGGAATAATTATATGTCTCATAGATTTTTCTGGAATGTCCTTGCAGTTGAAAACTAGTCTTTGAAACAATTTTACCAATACATTCAACAAGTATTTATTAAGTGCCTATTATATTCCAGGTATTGCACTGATTTAACCAAATTGAATCTCTGTCCAGTGCTCTTTCCCTCAAACTGGAGCACACTGGGTGTACTGGGTGAGCAGGGTGGTGACATGATAGTGTGCCCCAGAAGCTGCAACATAAAACAGTTTGTGTTTTCTTGAAGCAACTCTCTTACACAAAGATTTAAGAGAATGCCTACTGGTAGCTAATTGAAAATATTTAATAATATTTATACAAATTCAGATTCAGGCATACCTCAGAGATATTCCAGGTTTGGTTCCAGACCACTGCAATAAAGTGAATATTGCAATGAAGTGAGTCACACAAATTTTTTATTTACCCAGTGCATATAAAAGTTATGTTTACAATATACTGTAGTCTATTAAGTGTGTAATACCATTATGTCTAAAAAATGTACATACCTTAATTAAAAATACTTTATTTCTAAAAAATGCTTGTTGGAAAAATGGCACCAATACTAGTAGACTCGCTCGATGAAATGTTGCTACAAACCTTCACTTTGGTAAAAAAAAAAAAAGCAATATTTGTGAAGAGCAGTAAAGCAAAGTGCAATAAGACAACGTGTGCCTATACATTATGCTGTAGAATGCAATAATATGAAAATTTGAGGTAAAACCCATTCTTCAGAAAAAGTCTCTGCTTACAAGAGCAGCTGTGGTAACTCTGGTGTTACCCTTTGAAAAGCACTGAGGCCACACTGTGCTGCCTTGAGTGTGTCACTTTAGTCAAATACTCATATAATTTCATAGCCTTAAGTTCATCGGATGACTTATCGAAAAGGTGATAGACATTAATTTTTTTCTCCCTGTGTGGCCTAATTTCTATTAGTACAAGGGAACACTCTAGTTGCTTGTAATTATCTAAACCTTAAAATTTGTTGAGCGCTAATAGAGTTCCTAATGTTTGTGGATAATAGCCGAGACAAGAGGGACTGACAAGGGACTAATAATCTTCTGAAGAGAGCTTGTTAGAATACAATGACCATGAACTTAAAGCATCACAATTGATGGGGTCAAGGCTTTGCCCCGTTCTATACACATTTGCCTGTGCGACAGATTAAAGTTAACTTTTAGTTACTTAAAAGCTGCTTTTGTTTATAGCACATTCATTATACAAATTGCTTTGTTAATTGCTGGCCACTGAAATAATAGTAGAGGAAAATTGTCAAGGTTTGTTTGCTTTAAAGCTGATAAAATGTTTCTAGAATTTGAGATGGTTTGTAAAAGTTCAAGCAGCACATTGAAAGAATGCATGTTACAAAGCAATGATTTCATTTTCTCCAAATGATAAAGATGAAGAGAAAGTCCAGTGACAAAAGGGGATCAAAGTAAATGGAGTAAGTAAAAACTGAATCTTTAACTGATTTTTATTATTTATGCCCCATTTTCATTGTTGCGTTTCATTCCAGACACACTTCACAGGGCCTGAGATTATTGTATTGTTATGTTACTACACCAAACTCATAAGGATATGGGTGTATGGGCTGATTAAGAGATGGTCTTTATATTCTACTGGAGGCCCGGTGCACAAAAATTTGTGCACTCGGGGGGAGGAAGGGGTTCCTCAGCCCGGCCTGTGCCCTCTTGCAGTCTGGGACCCCTTGGGAGATAACGACCTGCTGGTTTAGGCCTGCTCCCGGGTGGCAGAGGGCAGGCCCAATCCCTAGGTGCAGCCCCTGGTCGGGCTGAGAGCAGGTCCGATTGGGGAGTTGGGGCGCCGCCCCTGTCATGCACAGAGCAGGCCGGATTGGGAGGTTGCGATGCCACCCTCAGTCACGCTCAGGGTAGGGCCCAATGGGGGGTTGGGGCACCGCCCCCTGTCACACTCAAGGCAGAGTTGATGGGGAGGTTGCAGCCAATCTGGGTTGGGGCGCTGCCCCCGTCACTCACAGAGCAGGGCCCATCAGGGGGGTTGGGGCTCCGGACCCTGTCAGGCACAGAGCAGGGCCCATCAGGGGGTTGGGGAGCTCCCCCCGTCATGCACAGAGCAGGGCTGATCAGGGGGTTGGGGCGCCGCCCTCTATCACCCACAGAGCAGGGCTGATCAGGTGGTTGGGGCGCCGCCACTGTCACACTCAGGGCAGGGCCGATGGGGAGGTTATGGCTCTACCCTGTGACACACAGAGCAGGGCCCTTGAGGGGGGGGTGCGGTTGGGGCGCCGCACCCAGTCACACACAGCGCAGGGCCGATCAGGGGGTTGGGGAGCTCCCCCATATCAGGCACAGAGCAGGGCTGATCAGGGGGTTGGGGTGCCTTCCCCTGTCATGAACAGAGCAGGGCGGATAGGGAGCTTGTGGCCCCGCCCCTGTCACACAGAGAGCCGCAGGGCGATCAGGGGGTTTGGGCGCTGCACCCTGTCACACTGATCCCGGTGCCCCGAGGCCTCTCAGCTCCGCTGATCCTGGTGCTGGCAGGCCTTGCGGCTCCGCTGATCCTGGTGCTGGGAGGCATATTACCCTTTTACTATATAGGATAGAGGCCTGGTACATGGGTAGGGGCCAGCTGGTTTGCCCTGAAGGGTGTCCTGGATCAGGGTGGGGGTCCCCACTGGGGTCCCTGGCCAGACTGGGTGAGGGGATGATGGCTGTTTGCAGCTGGGCACACACCCTTCAGGGTGGGGGTCCCCACTGGGGTTCATGGCCAGCCTGGGTGAGGGGATGATGGATGTTTGCAGCTGGTCACACACCATTCAGGATGGGGGTCCCCACTGGGGTGCCTGGCCAGGCTGGGTGAGGGGCTGAGGGCTGTTTTCAGACTGACAGGTGACTGAAGCTCCCAACTGCTCCTTTTTTTTTCTTTTTTTTTTTATTCTGGGCCAGCTTTAGCTCTGGCTCCAGCTCTGAGGCCTCTGCTGCTCGAAGCAGGTATCTGGTTTGTTTGAGTTCTATAATCGAAACACTGTATCAACTCCAGCTCTGAGATTCCGGCGGGCAAAAAACAGGTTTCTGGGGTTTTGTTTAGCTTCTATATTTGCAACAATGTTTCAAACTGCAAGCTCAGAGGCCGGCAAGGCAGGCAGGGAAGGTTGGTTTCCTCCGTCGCTGAAGCAAGGAAGCCTCATGTTCGCTTCAAGCTGCCTGGCTGCCGGCCGCCATCTTGGCTGGCAGTTAATTTGCATATCTCGCTGATTAGCCCATGGGAAGGGTAGCGGACGTATGCCAATTACCATGTTTCTCTTTTATTATATAGGACTAGAGGCCTGGTGCACAAAAATTCGTGCACTTGGGGGGAAGAGGGGGTCCCTCAGCCCGGCCTGTGCCCTCTCGCAGTCTGGGACCCCTCGGGAGATAACGACCTGCTGGCTTAGGCCTGCTTCTGGGTGGCAGAGGGCAGGCCCAGTCCCTAGCTGCAGCCCCTGGTCGGCTCAGAGCAGGGCTGATTGGGGAGTTGCGGCGCCGCCCCCTGTCATGCACAGAGCAGGGCGGATTGGGAGGTTGTGATGCCACCCTCAGTCATGCTCAGGGTAGGGCTGTTTGGGGGGTTGGGACACAACCCCCTGTCACACTCAAGGCAGGGTCGATGGGGTGGTTGCGGCACCACCCCCTGTCATGCACAGACCAGGGCCGATCAGGGGGTTGGGGTGCTGCCCCCTGTCACGCACAGAGCAGGGCCCATCAGGGGGGTTGGGACTCTGTACCCTGTCACACAGAGAGCAGGGTCAATCACGGGGTTGGGGAGCTCCCCCCTGTCATGCACAGAGCAGGGCCAATCAGGGGGTTGAGGAGCTCCCCCCTGTCACTCACAGAGTAGGGCCGATAGGGAAGTTGGGGCACCACCCCCTGTCACACTCAGGGCAGGGCAGATCAGGGGGTTGGGGCGCTGCCCTCTATCACCCACAGAGCAGGGCCGATCAGGGGGTTGGGGCACCTCCACTGTCACACTCAGGGCAGGGCCAATGGGGAGGTTATGGCTCTACCTCATCACACACAGAGCAGGGCCCGTGGGGGGGGGGGAGAGGTTGGGGCACCACCCTCTATCACCCACAGAGCAGGGCCGATCAGGTGGTTGGGGCACCGCCACTCTCACACTCAGGGCAGGGCCGATGGGGAGGTTATGGCTCTATCCCGTCACACACAGAGCGGGGCCCGTGGGGGGTGGGTTGGGGCGCCATACCCTGTCACACACAGAGCAGGGCCGATCAGGGGGTTGAGGCACTGCACCCTGTCACACACAGAGCCGCAGGGCGATCAGGTGGTTGGGGAGCTCCCCCCTATCAGGCACAGAGCAGGGCTGATCAGGGGGTTGGGGCGTCTTCCCCTGTCAGGAACAGAGCAGGGTGGATAGGGAGGTTGTGGCCCCGCCCCCTGTCACACAGAGAGCCGCAGGGCGATCAGGGGGTTTGGGCGCTGCACCCTGTCACGCTGATCCTGGTGCTGGCAGGCCTTGCGGCTCTGCTGATCCCGGTGCTGGGAGGCATATTACCCTTTTACTATATAGGCTAGAGGCCTGGTGCATGGGTGGGGCTGGCTGGTTTGCCCTGAAGGGTGTCCTGGATCAGGGTGGGGGTCCCCACTGGGGTGCCTGGCCAGACTGGGTGAGGGGATGATGGCTGTTTGCAGCTGGTCACACACCCTTCAGGGTGGGGGTCCCCACTGGGGTGCCTGGCTAGTCTGGGTGAGGGGCTGAGGGCTGTTTTCAGGCCGACTGAACCTCCCAACTGCTCCTTTTTTTCTTTCTTTCTTTTTTTTTTCTGGGCCAGCTTTAGCTCTGGCTCCAGCTCTGAGGCCTCTGCTGCTGAAAGAAGGTATCTGGTTTGCTTAGGTTCTATAATCGTAACAATGTTTCAACTCCAGCTCTGAGATCCCGGCGGGCTGAAAGCAGGTTTCTGGGGTTTTGTTTAGCTTCTATATTTGTTACAATGTTTCTTATACTGCAAGCTCAGAGGCCGGCAAGGCAGGCGGGGAACGTTGCAGTCCTCTGTCCCTGAAGCAAGTAAGCCTCATGTTAGTTTCAAGCTGTCTGGCTGCGGGCCGCCATCTTGGCTGGCAGTTAATTTGCATATCTCGCTGATTAGCCAATGGGAAGGGTAGCGGTCGTACACTAATTACCATGTTTCTCTTTTTTTTAAAAAAATATATTTTATTGATTTTTTATAGAGAGGAAGGGAGAGAGATAGAGAGTTAGAAACATCGATGAGAGAGAAACATCGATCAGCTGCCTCCTGCACATCTCCTACTGGGGATATGCCTGCAACCCAGGTCCATGCCCTCGACCGGAATCGAACCTGGAGCCTTTCAGTCCGCAGGCTGACGCTCTATCCTCTGAGCCAAACCGGTTTCGGCCATGTTTCTCTTTTATTAGATAGGATGTGTGAAGTGCTTTTATAGTCTATTCAGTAAAAGGGGATAAGAGAGTTGTAGAGTTTTGCTTCTTGCTTCCACTTTATAAAAATAGCTATACATTTCTAAAGAACACTTTAACAAAATTTTCTTTTTCAGTTTTGAAGATTTCTCAGTGGTAAGGCAGTAAAATTTAATGGCTAGTCCTTGGATCCTGGAATCATAGTCTTGGGTTCAAATTTCTCTTTGCCTCTTGTTGGCACTGTGATTTTGGGCAACTGTTTTCACTTCTCTGAACCTTGTTTGCCTCCTCTGCAAACTATCTCATCTGATGATTTTAAGGATTAAATGAATTAATGCTTATAAAGTGCTAAGCACAGTTCAACCTACATGATATAGTTATTCTTATTATCGACTCTATGAGTATAGATTTATGGTTTAATTAGTTAAAACTTGGGACACACAATAGGAGTTTATTTGTGAACCAGAAGTGAGGCGAAATGTGTCTCTCTTTTATTTATATAACCTGAATCCTAGCTAGAATGCTATTCAACATTTTTATTTTTTTATTTTTCGATCACAGTTTACATTCAGTACAATTCTGTTTCATATGTACAGCATAGAGGTTAGACAATCATGTACTTTACAGAGCTATCCCTCCAATATTTCAAATACCATCTGATCCCATACATAGTCATAATGATATTATTGACTATATGGAGTGCTATATTTTGAACATGTATCTCTTAAATGGTGAGTAGACTGTTTAGAAGTAATACTAGTTTACTGACAGACAATAAAGTTTATTGTAAATGCTTGGCTTATTACTTATTCAAAGTGGCATCTCATTGAATACAAGGAAAACATCAATTTTAATATGATTGGTGAGTATATATTTAAATATGATACTATTTAACTTAATTGGATTAAAATTTGAATGTTCCTTTTTGAATGGAAAGGGGGAATGCAGGAAAATATACACAAACAACAATTTTGCCTTTTCAACATGAAAACTTTTGGTGTTCTGATAATGAAAGAGGTCATACATTTTCCTGATTTATCTTCGTTCTAGACTTCAAGTCCCCAAAGAAGGAAATATTGAGACATTTATAATAGTTCAGCCACTGAGAAGAGAGATAATATTTGAATAATTTCTTCTATAGATTTTGAATTAAGATTATGTTAAGGTTTTATTATAGTTACAGTTACTCTAGGAACAAATCTAGTAATATCTTTGGGATGATGACAGTTCAGTAGCAGTTTTGATAAGTGAATGGATAAGTCTACATAGGTTTTTGAGAGCAGCTTCAGTGTTGGAGGGCTCATCTCACCTTTGGAGTTGGAAGCACATGAAGATAGCTGTTTATGCTCTCTCATATTCCAATGTTCTCCTTTGATTCCATTGTCAGACAAATGATGGGACAGATGTTCTTTGGGTAGCCAACTTGTTTATGGAATGCTGTAGGTTCACAGAAGGGAAAATACCAGGAAACACATTGCTCAGATAGTGTATATTCACAGCGTTTTGTGATGATTATTATGATAATATACATTCAAGTACTTGAAAAGTCTAGGTCACCACAGTAATTAGATATGTTATTAGCAGCATTACCTGTGTTTATAGTCATTATTATCAGCATCACATATGAACATGAAAAGACAATGTTCAAAAGTAGTTTTAGGAAAATTAGACTTACTCTACCCTCAGGTCATGAGCTCAAATGTTAAGAATAATGCCCTCTTTATAGAGCAACTTTCTTTTGAAGCCTAGTTAATTATCCTTATTTTATTTACTTCAGTGGAGAATGAACAGTGAGGTTAAGTGAATTGCAGAAGGTCACATTGTCTGAGGTGGATCTAGGAGCAAAATTTAGAGCCCTTGGTTTCTTATCCATTGCTTTTGCACTAATGACATAAAAGGTACTTTACCAGAAAGGATCCTTTCATAGCTCTAGTCTTTCAATTGGGGTGAAATGAAACTTCAGCAGTGGAGATACCAATCATTGTTACATCTGTATACCTTGCATAACTAGGTATTTGTCAAAATGAATTTTGGGTTTATGAAAGAATTTTCTAAGCACTTTTGGCATCATGTTGGTGTGGTTATCATTTAATACATTCATGAGCAAACATGTATTGACTAATTACAGCAGTCTGTTAGGAGGGAGGAAATATATCAGTGCCCTGAAATAGCCTACAATCTGGCAAGGGCAACAGAGAACAGAAAACAATTTGATATCAGCCAATGCTAATACTAATACTAATACTAATCAGTAATTAATAAATTATTATAACACCCTCCTTGAGTCTGACACATTTTAAGTGCTTTATATGCAGTAACACATTAAAATGACATAGCAATGGTATGAGGTAGGGACTATAATTACCCTCATTTTACAGATGAGAAACAGGGGCACAGAAGTTAGATAACTTCCCCATGGTTGCACAACTGATAATTGAAAGAGCTAGCATTAAAATCCATGTTATCTAGTTCTAGGGTCTGTGCTTTTTAACTATAACACCTTCTTTTATTCTGTCTTCGACAGGGGACATTATATAAGAGAGCATGATAGCTAAACAAGGCATTAGAAAACATTCTGGAGAAATACAGAGGAATGATCTGAGTAGGGTGTTAAAGTTAGCAAGATGTCCATTATATCTCAAAAAAAAATTGACAAATCTTTCAAGGTTGAATCTAATGGAGAATCATTTATTTTGACAGCCAATCAGAGGTCTGTTTTTCTGCATAATATTTGATGAGTTTTTTAAAAAATGTAATAGCTTAATTGAGCTATAATTCACCTACCATACAATCACCCATTGAAAGTGTGCAATTCAGTAGTTTCTAGTATATTCACAGTTGCGCAATCATTACCACAATCAACTTTAGAACACTTTCATCACCACAAGATGAGAAATATGTGTTTTGTGACAAATGTGTCCATGAAGGAAAGGAACCAGTATGCCTGTCGGTACCATTGCTTTCCTTTCATAATGTTCATACATCCCTGCTCTTTGTAACTCAGATCTTATGCTATTTTTTTGCAGTCTAGCTCCAAATTGTTGTATAACACCTTTATCTTTTATTTCATTTTGTTCAGTGACTAACATTTCAAAGAATTATATATTTATCTGAGTTTGAATTCTCAATCCAAATTGATTATATAAATTTGATCATTTTGTTTTTATCTCAAACATGTTGATATTAGCACTACATAACTAAGCCAGATTTGTATTTTAAAACAAAACTGCTAACCCCGCTTGTGTGAATGGCTACCTACTTGTCTACACATGCTTCTGGTGTGGGCCAGAGCCAGAGATTCCTGAGAGTTTGCGTACATATTGACATTTAAACATATTTCTAAAGGTTATTCCTGATATAGATTATTAGTGGATAGATAATTGTGATAAAAGCAACACTTTTTTGGCCTGGGGTATAGCATTGGGATATTATGTTATGGAAAATGTCTTATAAAATGTATTCTATTATATTGTGCACAGGTACTGTGAAATAGAATTTTTTGAAAAAAAACCTGTGAAGATTTTTCAGCCACTTAGATTTCACCAAAATACAATCAATGGTCATAGTCATGATTATCTTTCTGTCTTGTGGAACTTACCAAACCAAATATCTGTGAGTTGATTTGGGAGGAAGCAGGCTTTTCCCAGTTCATCATTACAGTAATTATATTCAGTGATATCTTTCAGGTGAAAGAATGGCTTTTTACGTTTTATTATTAAAAATAATCTTTGGACATAATTGGATGTCTTGAAGAACACAGGTGTGTGTTTTTTTAATGAGTTAGTTTTGGATTGGTTACTTGCTACTTCTGATTTTACTTATTTTTTTTTTCAGAGTGGAATTGAAATGCTATTTTATACTTCCTCAGCATTTGTCTATGCTTATTATATCCTTAAGTTGAGTTTCTATTCAGGGGCCAAAGTAGTTTCATTTGAAATTAAAGTGACTTGATTCACGCAAAATGATTTGCTTAACTGTATTTTTAATTTGCTTACACGGATTTTCTGCTCATCGTGTGTGTCAATGGTGTGGTTATCTCACACCTAGTGTGTAGGATCAAACCAGGTAAGATGGCACTGCTGTCACTGGAAGAAGACTGAGTGGACCTTTATATAATTAGGTGGAAGCACATCTTTATCGTGGAGATCAATAGTTCACATCATCTGGAGTCAGGGAATCAGGCTGTGGAGTTAAAAAAAAAGGATGTTTGATTT
Organism: Myotis daubentonii; assembly: GCF_963259705.1. Taxonomy (NCBI): domain Eukaryota; kingdom Metazoa; phylum Chordata; class Mammalia; order Chiroptera; family Vespertilionidae; genus Myotis; species Myotis daubentonii. The sequence goes on from NC_081861.1 coordinate 41,788,080, forward strand.
AGGAATTTGGGGGGCCATATTATGAAACTGCTTTTTTCCTTGCCAATTTTGTTTACTAAGCTGCTATGATACTAGACTACGTGGAAAGGGGTTAGAAATGTGCTCATTTAAGGCAAGCCAAATTGGCCTGGTTTAAGAGGGCCATTCTGAATGAGGAAGTATCACACCATTTAGAAAAGAGGATCTAGAGTAATGTGAATATTGAGTTTTCTATGACTTGAGATATCATCTATTGATTTAAAAAATAAACCCGTTACAATATACCTATAACTATTACTTCACAGTAGCTCAATAGTTTGATTTTCTGCTTAAGTTAGTGCCAAAAATGGTCAAGAGTCTATAAGTGACTCTGCATGTGAGTTAGGTCCATCTAACCTTTTTAAAGATGAATCTGCTTTATTGGCAGATAAAGGAGACTCACTGGGTTTAATTAGCCTTACTGTGTAGGCCTGCACTATTTCTGTGATGAGAGGGAATGATGTAGTTCATGTAAATTCATTAAAGAAAAATTAGCAAGCATGTTCTGACCCAAGTGCTGGGGATGCAGTGATGAACATGTGAAAGTCCTACCTTCATTCCCAGGAGCAGTCACAGTATTCTTCTTGCTCTCTTTATTTTTTCTAAAGAGCTGTGCAAATGCCTTATAAGGCTTATTTTGTCTCGCTTAGAGTTATCTTTAGTTGGAATCAATTGTACCTATAAGGAAGAAGAGGAAAGGTTGTCTCTAGCGCCATCAAGATGAAGTGCTATCCTTAGTTATGAACCCTCTTTTTTCTTTGTGTGCTCCAAGAACCTTCTTGTTTGTTACTTGTATCCCTTTCCAGTGACTTAAATGGAGATTATAAGGTAAGAATTATGACCATGTTCTCTTATCCTCACACTTTTTTTTATACTGGCTATTCTCCCTGAAATGCTGACTGCTTCTTGTCCTTCAGGATTTAGTTTAGTTTTGACCTGTCTTGGGAACCTTTTATTGAGCTTCCTCTACTTCACAGCTACTGCTAGGTGTTTCTTCCATATATTTCTATAGTATCATTTGTGCCTCTCTTTAGCAATCTTTATTATAAGTAGTTCTTTTACTTCTCTGTCTCTCCCATTGGATTGTGAGTTCCTTGAGGGCAGAGGAGTTTGCCTCTGTGTTGTCTGACATCTAATTAATATTTGCCAAATGAGAAAATGAATGAAAGAAAGAAAGAATGAATATTTAACTTATTAATTATGCCTGCTTGATGACACTGGCAGCTGTTTGACACCTGGAGATTGAAATACAGGCAGTATTTTCCACTAGCCAGGGCTGTGTAATTTTATAAGTATTGATAAATTTAGGTGGACAGAAATATTTATCAAATAACTATAATATACAATACAATATGTAATACAAAATACAGTAGGATGTGCAAGAAATAGATGTGTCAAATTTTAGAGCCAGAAGGAACCCTAAGGATCATTTAATGCAACACTCCCAATTTAAAAATGATATAGCCTGGATGGTGTGGCTTCGTGGTTGAGCATTGACCTATGAACCAGGCAGTTACGGTTTGATTTCCGGTCAGGGCACATGCCAGGATTGTGGCTTCGATCCCCAGTGTGGGGCATGCAGGAGGTAGACCATCGATGATTCTCTATCATCACTGATGTTTCTATTTCTCTCACTTCTTCCTTTCTGAAATTAATAAAAATATATTTAAAAAACCCAACAACTTTGTTTAAAAAAGAGATATAATCTGGTGCAGAGGGAGAAGTTACATTACTTGCTCAAGGCCTCTGTCTTTAAGGAGCTTGCAGTATCATTGATAGATGATATGTGCAGACATTAAAAAGATGATTGAGAAGAAAGGGCCAAAGGAGTAGAAACAGCTGGACTAATCAATATAGTTTCATCCAAGGACTCAAGATTTTAGGTGAGTATGATGGTGATATGAGAAGAGATTCTTGGAGTAGAGAATATATAAATAAAAGTGAAAAGATAAGGATATATAGTAACTTTTGGGATCTGTTCATTTGACTGGTGTTTAGCAGTAAGAGAGAAAGCAGAAAGTTGTAGCCAGAAATGGAGGGGCTTGAACACCAGGCTGCAGAGGGAAACCGTTGGCAGCTTTTGAGTAGGCAAGTGATATAATTAAAATGATTTGTTCAAGTCATAGGTGAACTGGGTTGAAGGCCAAATGGGTCATGAAGCTGGCTCATTGTCTAGTGTGCCAATTAAGAAATATGAACTTAATGGATTCTAAAGTTTTTGTGCAAAGGCAAAAACACGATATATACCACGTATTCCCATGATAATTAACATAACAACATTAGTGTTACTTAATGGGAAAAGTAAACCTAAGCAGCAAGCTTATAATATTAGTAATATGCATGTATTAGTCATGACAGACTGTAGATAATTGTATGAAATCTCACGTTACGCCAATAAACTGTAAAAATTCCTGAAGTAACTGAGAACATGGTAGCAGCTGCACCATCAGGCCTTGGTATTTTGCCATTCATTCAGCAAATATAAAGTGGGATGAACCCTCCCAATGCATTTGGGAGCCATTTTGTTTGAAAATTGTTTTGTAGGAAACTAAAATGTAAGACAGTATTTTGGTAAAGAAAAATGGGCAAAGAGAGTAATACACAGAGATCTACACTATATTAAACTTCATATGAAAATGAAAAACACAGGGAAAGAACCTTTACCTTATTTGCCTCTGAGAAAATTCTAACTATAATAATAAAAGCATAATATGTTAATTAGACTGGACATCCTTCCAGATGACCTTCTGGGTGAAGCTGTGGCTGTGAGGGCCGAGCCCCTTGCACAAATTTCGTGTGTTGGGCCTCTAGTGTATAGATAAACAGAAAAGTTTACACGTGGAGCAAGATTTGTTATTTCAGTAGCACAATAGTCACCCCTTATCCATGTGGAATAAGTTCTGAGACCCTCAATGGATGCCTAAAATCGCAGATAGTACCGAACCATTTATATAACTATGTTTTTTTCCTATACATACATAGGTAGGGCAAAGTTTAAGTCACAAATTGGGCACAGTAAGAGATTAACAACAATAACAAATAATAAAATAGATGAATTATAACAACATACTATAATAAAAGTTACTCAATTGTGATTTCTTTCTCAAAATATCTTATCGTAGTGTGCTTACCTTTTGACTTATAGGAAGCACTTCTTTTTAGCATATCTACTATTGCCAGCATCACTCTTCTTGTGCTTTGAAACCATTATTAAGTAAACTAAGAGTTACTTGACCACAAGCACTGTAATACTGGGACAGTCAATCTGATAATTAAGAGGGCTACTAAGTGACTAACAAAACAGGTAGTATATGCAGCATGGAGCTGCTGGACAAAGGGATGATTTCTGTTCTAGGCTGGATTGAGAGTGCTTGCGCAGGAAGCAGATGATGTGAGGCAATGTGAGATTTCATTGCACTATTCAGAACAGAGCACAATTTAAAACTTACGAATTGTTTAATTCTGGAATTTTACATTTAATATTTTTGGACCATGGTTGACTGCACATAATTGAAACCTCAGAAAGCAAAACTGTGGATAAGGGGGTGGTACTATGTATCTCATTTGCATAGTTAGGAAGTAGTTTATTTCTTTAAGGGCAATAAATGTATGGATATGGAAGGAACCCATGTATGGCTCTCAGACTTTTAAAACTCTCTAAGTTTACAGCTTTAGAAACAATATTGAATACAGTTTTTATTCTTTTTATTTTTTTTCTCTTAACATTAGGGAAATTTCCAATTAAATGAAGGTTTATTTAAGTTATGTTGATTTGAGGCTGGCATATTTATAAACCTACTCTAAAAGGATTTTTTTCAGATGATATACAATGAAGTGTCTAAATACCTATTTTGTAATGTATTTGTATTTCAACATAATTTAAAGTTTTTATTGGCTTTTGAAAATTAAAAACATTTTAACAAATCAAACATATAATTTTGTGATTCTTCTTTTCCCTAGTCTGTTAGAAAATCTGGTAAACTTTAGTTCATAATATTCTTTTTATGCCTGCATGACAATATCAAAATCTGGAACAACCAGTTTTTGGCATCATATACCATTATAAGGCTTATTGTCATAATACTGTAGGGGAGTCTTGCTATTGAGTATGCCTTTAAGATATAAAATCAGTTCTCATTATTTCCTATCTCTAATCTATTGAAAACATTTGTTTGTTCTAGTTCCTAATCTTATTGAAATCCTAACTGAAATAATTTGCACTGTAGGATTTAATACGAATCATTGAATAGAAATCAGCACATATTTTATCTATCCATTACATAAAATACTACTTAAACATTGTGGACATAAAGTTATAGTGTAGTCATGGTTAAGGGTGAGGAATCTAAGCCTACCTTAAAATCAGACTTAGCTGCTTGCTGCTTGTGTGTTAATAAGCACATTACTTTTTTTCCATCGAGTCACAGTTTCCACATCTTAAATGGAGAGTTTTGTAATTAAATAAAATAGTGTATCATGTATTTAGACAGTACCTAGAATATTGAAAGAATCAATGAATGTCAGCTATTATTCTTGATACAAATAGTATAGTTTGATTTTCAAATTAACTTCAGCAGTTAGGCTCACATTTATTTTTTTTCAGGTGTTGTTACCTACGGTAAATGTCTACAGAAGAAGAAATATCAGAAGAATGAGGTGTGACAACATCAGTAACTTAATCATTATCAAATAATATGGGGTATTTTTAGCAGGAAAATTGCGTGTTGTCAATACTTTGGACAAATAATTAAAGAAAATTATTATTATGCTAAATGAAATAAGTCAGTCAGAGAAAGACAAATACCATATGACCTCACTTATATGTGGACTCTAACAAACAAAATAAACTGTGGAACAAAATAGAAACAGAGGCATGGATACATAGAATAGACTGACAGCTGTCAGAGGGGAGGATGGTTGGGGGCTGGATGAAAGGAAATGAAGGGATTAAGCAAAAAAATATATACATATATATACATATAACATAGACACAGACAACAGTGTGGTGTTAGCCAGAGGGACAGAAGGAAAAGTGGGTGGGGAGTAGGTGGAGGTGGGCAAAAGTGGTGAAAATGGGAATGGAAAGAGACTTTGCTTGGGGCAATAGGTCCAAGTGTACACATGATGTTTTGTTGAGTTGTACACTTGAAACTTGTATGGTTTTGTGAACCAGTGTTAACCCAATAAATACAATTTAAAAAAAGAAGAAAATGACCACAGACTATGAGTGACTTTGCCTTTAACTCCTATTAGAATTTGCTTTAAATTTCCTCAGTATTAGTTAGGGAATGACCTGTTTTCGATTAGACCTTTAATAAGCTGTATTTTGAAATAATTACAGATTCACATGACCTGCAAAGGTAGTACAGAGAGTACTCTTCACTCAGTTTTCCTCAATATAACCATAGTATATTATCAAAGCCCAGAAGTTGACATTGTTACAATGTTTTTGTATCATTCTACGCCATTTTATTGTAATATAGATTTTTGTAACCACATCTATAATCAAGATATAGAACTATTTCATCACCACAAAAATAACCTAGAGAATATGGGATAAGGAAGAAACAACCTATTATATATACACCCATATTTTTCTTACCATCTTGTTTTTTACTTCCTGGTATTCCAAGATTTCTTCTTTTATCATTTCCTTTCAGTTTCCAGAACTTCCTTTATCCATTCTTTTAGAGTAGGTCTGTTGGTGATAAATTCTTTGTTTTCCCTCATTTGAGAATGTCTTGGTATCCTCTTCATTTCTGAAGGATATTTTCACTGGATATAAGATTCTGAGTTGACATTTCCTTTCTTTCACCACTTGAAAAATCTTGTGTGCCTCTTACTTATGGCCTCCATCATTTCTGGTGGAAAAAAAAATCTGTTGTCCTGTGAATTATTTTCATTTATAAGTAAAGTGTCATTACTGTCTGTTGACTTGAACATTTTTTTGGTCAAATTTTATGATAATGCATCTTCAAGTAGATTTCTCTGGCTTTATTCCATGTGGGATTTACACGGCTTTTTGAATCTGTAGGTATATTTCTTTTGCCAAATTTGGGAAGTTTTCAGCCTTTATTTCTTTAATAACTTTTTTATCCCCACCTTCTTTTTCTTTTCTTCTGGGACTCTGATGACACAAATGTTAGATCATTTGTTATATCCACTCAAATCACAGATGCTGTGTTTCTTTGTTGGGTTTTTTGTCTTTTTCTATCTTGTTCAGGTTGGGTAATTATATTTTTCTGTCTTGCTATTCACTAATTTTCTTCTTTGTCCATTCTGCTGTGGAGTCTATATTATGACTGAATATTTTATTTCAGTTACTGCATTTTTCAGTTTTAAAATTCCATTTGGTTCTTCTATCTTTTACTTCCTTATGAAACTTTCTATTTCTTTGCTGAGATTGTCTCTTTTCATTTGTTTCAAGCATGCTGATAATTGGTCATTGAAACATTTCTATGATGGCTGCTTTAAACCTTTGTCAGATACTTTTTCCCCCTCTAGCTTTTTTGTAAGAATACAGTATATAATATATATATTGCATACAAAATATATGTTAAACAACTTTAATAGTAAAGATTCCAGTCAACAGTAGGCTATTGAGTTTTGGAGAAGTCAAAAGTTGCACGTGGTTTTCTTTCTTTTTTAAAATTTTATTTTATTGTTTAAAGTATTACAGATAGTAGTACATATGTCTCCTTTTTTTCCCCCACATTGACCTTCCCCCGGCCTCCCCCACCCCCCAGCACATGCCCTCACCCAATCTTCCCAGTGTCTTGTGTCCATTGGTTATGCTTATATGCATGCGTACAAGTCCTTCGGTTGATTTCTTACTCCCCCACCCCCTCCCCCCCGTCAACACTCCCCAGCCTTCCCACTGTAATTTGACAGTCTGTTCCATGCTTCTCTGTGTCAGATACTTTTAACATCTCTGTCATCTCGGTGTTGATATCTATTGATTCTTTTATCACAAGCTTGAGATCATTCTAATTACTGGTATGGCAAATGATTTTTTGGATAGAGGCCTCAACATTTTTGTTATTATGTTACAAGATTCTGGATCTTATTGAAACTTTCTGTTTTAGCTTGTTTCTTCTGCAATCACTTTGTCAAGTGAAGGGAGGACATTGCCAGCTTCTTCACTTGACCTACTTTGACACTTAAGGGGTCGATGTATGAGGGTACAAGTACTGGTTCCTCAGTAGGCCTTCAGTTATCCCTCTGACTAGAAGGGATAGGAGTGTCTTGGTATTGCTCCTTACATGGCCTCCACTGACACAATGACGGGGGATGGCCACATTACCTATGGGCTATGGTGAAACTCCTGATTTTCCATTAGGCCTCCTCTTACGCAACCCCAGCACAGCACAGGAGGCATGCCTCATTACAACTTTATGAGTGTGGAAGTTCAGCCTCTCCACTAAGTCTTTGGTGACATGGGTATACTCACATTTTTTTCTGTGGTGTTTGGCTAGAGTATAATGGTTATTGTCTAAAAGTGTTCAGTCCTGCTAAGCTGTCTCTTTCCTGGTCCTTTAGCTATAGAACAGACTTTTCTTGAGGCTGTTTTTCCTTTGTGCTCAAATTCATGTCTAAGTTGCCAGCTTCTTCAACTTCATGAGGCTATAAGAAAACCCAGGGAACATCACTGTGTTGTTGGTCCTGAGATCCCTAGTCAATCTACCTGTTCTCTCCAGGTTTAGAGCTTTCTTTTAAAAAATATATTTGTATTGATTTCAGAGAGGGAGAGAGAGAGAGAAACATCAATGATGAGAGAAAATCATTGATCGGCTGCCTCCTGCACACCCCCTACTGGGGATTGAGCCCACAACCTTGGCAGGTGCCCTTGATTGGAATTGAACCCAGTACCCTTCCTTCTGCAGGCCGACATTCTATCCACTGAGCCAAACCAGGTAGGGCTAGAACTTTTTTAATGTCCATGGTTTTTACTGTACTTTGTAGGAGGAACAGGGAAAAGTCCATCTACTTCATCTTTTCAGAAGCAGAAGTTTAACTTATTTATGGCCTTTCTGAATTCTTGTTAGTTATTAAGATTCAATTACATCTCAAATCTTGAAACTGTAGACTTGTCCTAATCCTCACTAATCAGACATTTTGGAGTGGGTTTACATGGCATCTTGCTACTTTGGCCGTAATATTATTTAAATATATATTTATATAGCAACATTTCTTTAGTTTGTAAGGGCATAGTGCTAAGTCTAATATGCATGTACCACACAGACAAGACTTTATAACACCTTTAACTATTTATTTACATTTCTAAAAAGAAAACTATTTATGACTAGGGCAATAAAAGTGGAAGGATGTATAAATGACATAGATCTCACAGATAAAGTCTTGGAGTCAGAATACAGTTTGTGTTATACTGAATTTAGTAATGTAATTATAATGCTTAAGTAATGATTAAACTTGCATGTTATTGCAGCATCAGTTAACTAGAAAGCACATGGCTTTTGCTAAACTCCTTTAGAGACATATAATATTGGCACTCATTATTGTTTTGGCCTTGAAATAGTAAATATAGATTGAGTTGATTGAAAAGCTTTCTGCTTTAATAATGAATTTCCTTGATGTGTTAGTATCTTACTGTGATTTTACTTTGTCTTTTCTATTGTTACTCTTAGGGAGATAGAGAGCATGAATTCAAAATAATAGCAGTGGCAAAGCTTCCCCTTCCTCTTGAGTTGAAGTCTACTGATAAAGGGGTAGAAAGGTCCACTGATGGCCGTATAGATAAAATTTAACTTATGATAATAAAATACTTAGACCTGAATGTGACCATATATATCAACCCTCTCAGTTTAGACATAAAGAAACTGAAGCCCAGAGATGTTGAGAGACATCATGGGAAAGGTAACAAGCTACTTAGAAAGAACTAGGACTTGAACTCAGATTCCCTGGTCCTGGGCCATTGTGTTTTCCATTAACAGGTACAGTGAGGGGAGACTTAGACCTAGAGCCTGCCTTCAGAGTCTAGTGGGGGAGATGGCAAGAACAAATGTAACTATAATACATAGTAGAAAGTGACCATTCTCATAAAAGAGGGTCAGATAATGTTCTGTGAAATATAGTTTTTCAAGCATTTAACAATACACTTCAATTCTCTAAACTGAATAAAGGAAAAGGAAAGAAGTCAGAAATCTTGTTATTTCCAGACTGTTTTTTGAGAAAAATATCCCCGAATTTATTAATTTTTATTTTGAAAAAATATACTCATAGGATAAAACTGTGTATAGTGATGCCTGGTTTAGAATTTTTATAATTTATTTAACCCCAGAAAACTTTGAAAATGTGAATAAATAAATAAATAAATAAATAATAAATGAATAAATGTACACATACAAGTTGTGTGTGTGTGTGTGTGTGTGTGTATGTAATTTAAAGACTAGATTTATTAGGTAGAAGCTTCAAAGAGCTAGGTGAGCTAGGTATCATCTAATACAGGGGAGATTTTCAAAGCTATGAAAAAATGGAATGGGCCATCTCAGAGTACAGGGAGTTCCTGTCACTGACAGTCCAAGTGCCCACTGGTAGAAGAGTGGATAAAAAAGCTGCGGTACATTTACATAATGGAACACTATACAGCTGTAAAAAAAGAAGGTTCTCTTACCCTTTGAGACAGCATGGAGAGACCTGGAAAGTATTATGCTAAGTGAAATAAGCCAGTTAGAGAAAAATAAATATAAGATGATCTCACTCATATGTGGAATCTAATGAGCAAAATATACTGATGAACAAAATAGATCCAGAGAAGCATGGAGTAGACTGACATCTCACATGGAAGGAGGGGGCTGAGCATGGAAAGAGATTAACCAAAGAACTTATATGTATATATGCATAACCCATGGACACAGACAATAGTGTGGTGAGGGTCAGAGGTTAGGGGAGGGCAGGGGTCTGAGTGAAAGGGGGCAAATGGGGGGCATAGGGGACATCTGTAATAATGCCAACAATAAAAATAAAATATAATTTCAAAAAAGTACTTAAGGAATAGCTAGTTGACATCTTGGTAGGGATTATAGTTTAAAGGGGGATTAAGCCCTGACCGGTTTGGCTCAGTGGATAGAGCGTCGCCCTGCGGGCTGAAGGGTCCTGGGTTCGATTCCTGCCAAGGGCATGTGCCTTGGTTGCGGGCACATCCCCAGTTGGGGGTGTGCAGGAGGCGGCTAATCAATGTTTCTCTCTCATCGATGTTTCTAACTCTATATCCCTCTCCCTTCCTCTCTGTGAAAAATCAATAAAATATATTAAAAAAAATAATAAATAAATAAAGGGGGATTAAGCATTTTGCAGGTGGTGGGACCTAGATGATCTATTAAGTTCCATCTCAACTTTAAGATTTTGTTATTTAAATTATTTCAGTTGTTGCCTAAACTTGGGAGACGCAGGCATAATTTAAGTATTTTATTTTCCTTATTGTCTATAGGAGAAATACTTTATTTCATGATTTTTAGAGTACTAAAGTGTCATGTCTAATGGTAAAATAGTATATTATTGTGGAGCAACATTGTCATTGTTAAGATTATATTATACTAGAGGCCTGGTGCACAAAAATTTGTGCACTCAGGGGGGAGGGGGCTCCCTCAGCCCAGCCTGTGCCCTCTTGCAGTCTGGGACCCCTTGGGAGATAACAACCTGCTGGCTTAGGCCTGCTCCCGGGTGGCAGAGGGCAGGCCCAGTCCCTAGGTGCAGCCCCTGGTCGGGCTCAGAGCAGGGCCGATTGGGGAGTTGGGGCGCCACCCCCTGTCATGCACAGAGCAGGGCGGATCGGGAGGTTGTGATGCCACCCTCAGTCACGCTCAGGGTAGGGCCGATTGGGGGATTGGGGCACCGCCCACTGTCACACTCAAGGCAGGGTCTATGGGGAGGTTGTGGCGCCACCCCCTTTCATGCACAGAGCAGGGCCAATCAGGGGGTTGGGGCTCCATACCCTGTCACGCACAGAGCAGGGCCCATCAGGGTGTTGGGGAGCCCCCCCTGTCACTCACAGAGTAGGGCCGATAGGGGAGTTGGGGCACCACCCCCTGTCATACACAGAGTAGGGCGGATCAGGGGGTTGGGGCGATGCACCCTGTCATACTCAGGGCAGGGCCGATGGGGAGGTTATGGCTCTACCCCATCACACACAGAGCAGGGCCCATGGGGGGCTGTTGGGGTGCCGCCCTCTATCACCCAGAGAGCAGGGCCGATCAGGGGTTTGGGGCACCGCCACTGTCACACTCAGGGCAGGGCCGATGGGGAGGTTATGGCTCTACCCCGTCACACACAGAGCAGGGCCCGTGAGGGGGGGGGGGGTTGTGGTGCCGCACCCTGTCACACACAGAGCAGGGCCAATCAGGGGGTTGGGACACTGCACCCTGTTACACACAGAGCCGCAGGGCGATCAGGGGGTTGGGGTGCCTTCCCCTGTCAGGAACAGAGCAGGGCGGATAGGGAGGTTGTGGCCCCGCCCCCTGTCACACACAGAGCTGCAGGGCGATCAGGGGGTTTGGGCGCTGCCCCCTGTCACACTTATCCCGGTGCCGGGAGGCCTCACGGCTCTGCTGATCCCCGTGCTGGAAAGCATATTACCCTTTTACTATATAGGATAGAGGCCTGGTGCACCGGTGGGGACCGGCTGGTTTGCCCTGAAGGGTGTCCTCGATCAGGGTGGGGGTCCCCACTGGGGTGCCTGGCCACCCGGGATGAGGGGATGATGGCTGTTTGCAGCTGGTCACACACCCTTCAGGGTGGGGCTCCCCACTGGGGTGCCTGGCCAGTCTGGGTGAGGGGCTGAGGGCTGTTTTCAGGCTGGCAGGTGACTGAAGCTCCCAACTGCTCCTTTTTTTCTTTTTCTTTTTTTTCTTTTTTAATTCTGGGCCAGCTTTAGCTCTGAGGCTTGGCTCCAGCTCTTAGGCCTCCTCTGCTGAAAGCAGGTATCTGGTTTGTTTTGGTTCTGTAATCGAAACACTGTTTCAACTCCAGCTCTGAGATCCCGGCTGGCTGAAAGCAGGTTTCTGGGGTTTTGTTTAGCTTCTATATTTGTAACAATGTTTCAAGCTGCAAGCTCAGAGGCCGGCAGCAGCAGGTGGGGAACGTTGGAGTCCTCTGTCACTGAAGCAAGCAAGCCTCATGTTCTCTTCAAGCTGCCTGGCTGCCGGCCGCCATCTTGGCTGGCAGTAATTTGCATATCACCCTGATTAGCCAATGGGAAGGGTAGCAGATGTACGCCTAATTACCATGTTTCTCTTTTATTAGATAGGATTACATTAGGATGCCACTAAATGTGCATTTCACCACAGGTGCATATAGGACTCACACATTTTAGTACATACCTCATGGACTAGAACAGCCGTGGGCAAACTACGGCCCGCGGGCTGGATCCGGCCCGTTTGAAATGAATAAAACTATTGAAGAAAAAGATCGTACCCTTTTATGTAATGATGTTTACTTTGAATTTATATTAGTTCACACAAACACTCCATCCATGCTTTTGTTCCGGCCCTCTGGTCCCGTTTAAGAACCCATTGTGGCCCTCGAGTCAAAAAGTTTGCCCACCCCTGGAATAGAAGAAGCAGAAGATGAGATTTAACATGAGTGCTGGAAATTTTCCACTATAGTAGGGTATAAATGTGTTTTCACTTTCTTGTGGTGGTCAATACAGTATTATTCAGTGTTCTTTCTCAATATAGATATTTTAGGTGCCTTCGAGTCTTTATTATGAGAGTAATGCATACGCATGGCAATATACTTAAAACTCAAAAAGCACCTATGCATTATTTTTCTTTTCTCTCTGGTGGCAGCCATTGTTAGTTTTTTTTAAAAAATCTGTATGCTTACATATGTTTTCTGTACGAATGAAAGCATGTGTGTATTTGCTCTATTAAATACAAATGGGAGGACACAGTACAATTGCTCTATTCCTGCTTTTTAAAAGAATTAACATATATTATATATCTTTCTATATCAGGTCATAAATACCTATTTCATATAATTTTTAAAAATTGAGATATAGTTTACATATCATAAAATTATCCGTTTTCAGTGTGCAATTGTGTTTTTTTTATTATTCACAAATTTGTGCAACCATCACCGCAATCTAATTCTGGAACATTTGCATCCAAAAAACCTATACCCATTAACAGTTACTTGCCATCTCCCCTCTTTCAACTGTTCCTGGCAATCACTAATTTACTTTCTGTCTTTATGAATTGACTTACTCTGGACATTTCATATGAATGGAATCATACAATGTATGGATTATTGTGTCTGGCTTTTTTAAAACTTAGCACAATGTTTACAAGGTTTCTTTATGTTATAAAACATAAATCAGTGCTTAATTCTTTCTATGATTGAATAATATTCCATTTTATAGCCATATATACAAAGTATATAGATACATTTTGTTTGTAAAATAGCCCCCCCTTTGTCCACACTTGCACTTTCCCTGATCTCAGTCACCTATAATCTGTGGTCTGAAAATATTAAATAGGCAATTCCAGAAATAAACAATTCATAAGCTTTAAATTGTACGCTGTTCTGAGTAGTGTGATGAAATGTCATGCTGTCTGGTTATGTCCCCCCGAGGCTTGACTCATCCCTTAGTCCAGCTATCCACACTGTATCTACTTCCTGCCCATTAGTCACATAGTAACCATCTCTGTTATCAGATCTACTGTTTCGGGATTGCAATGCTTGTGTTCAAGTAAACCTTATAGGAGTCTGATCCTATACATCACAATGTTTAGGGCATTCAACTCACTTAATTTCATCATGTAGGCATGGTATCATCTCATATCATCTCAAGAAGAGTGAGTATAGTAAAATAAGATATATATATATATATATATATATATATATATATATATATATATATATAGAGAGAGAGAGAGAGAGAGAGAGAGAGAGAGATCACATTCATATAACATTCATGACAGTACATTGTCACAATTGTTTGATTTTATTATTAGTTATTGTTAAACTCTTACTGTGCCTAATTGATGAATTAAACTTTATCACAGGTATGTATGTATAGGGAAAAAACTATATATAGGGTTTAGTATTATCCATGGTTTCAGGCATCTACTTGGGATCTTAGGAAGTGTCCCCCTAGGACAAGGGGCCTGCTGTACATGAATTAGCACACATTTGCATTCATTCATTTCCATAGCTGAGAGGAAACAGCAGGCTATCTCTTTTGTAGGCTCTATTTAATTCTGAAGATATCTCCTTAGAGCATGCTCCCTGTAAAATGAAAGCACTTAATAGAGGTAACACTTTTTTCTTATTCCCAACGCACCCTCTACTTCCTTAGTCTCAGGCTTTTGTTCATGATGTTCCCTCTTTCTGGGTATACTTTTACAATCTCACTTTCTCCACCCTAAGGCAGTAATTTAAACCCCACCCATCCTTAAAGACCAGCCCCAGATTTCCTGGATTGCATAAACAGAAGTCATTGCTCCCTGTGGATTTCCCCTGCATGCTGCTTAGCTTTCTCTTACAGAATTGATCTCAATCTGCCTCAATCATAGGTGTTTGATTACTTCTAGTTTTAAATTCCTCAAGAGCAGAAGCCTATCCTTGTTCATCTTGGGGCCACCACTATAGCTGGCAGTGTACAGTAAGGTCGCATCACTTCTGCTGAACTATATCTGTAATCAAGTGTGTAGCAAATTCCAGACCAAACCAGAGCAAATACAGAGGTAGATAAGGAAAGCAAAATACCCCAAATAATAAAATGAAAGTTTGTTTCCCCATGTATTAGGGTTCTCTGGGGCGGGGGGAAGAACCCATAAGAGATTATGTGTGTGTGTGTGTGTGTGTGTGTGTGTGTGTGTGTGTATATATATTTGTATATATGTATTTGTATATATATGTGTATGTATATACTTTTTATATAAAATAAATACAGAGATTTTAAAGAGCTGGCTCATGATTGTGGAGTCTGGCAAGCTGGAGACCAAAGAGAATAGTTAATTTTGAAGTTGGAATGAATAAAGCTATATAAATGAAACAAATGATCAATTATGACTTTGCTCAAAAGCTTTTTTAAAAGTAACAGATAAATCTAAATTGTGTATAATAATTTATGTTGCAATTTGTTAATTTTTATTACACTGCAGTCACATTAAAATGTATCACAGAAGAGTTCATTTCTAAATCACCTTACTCTTAGAACACACACAACATACTCTTCCTTTGCTGCTCTTTCTAAATAAGGAATAAGTGACCTCAACTGAAAGTGAGATTTCAACATATCAAGAAACAAGAAACAGAAGAGAGAAAAAGTGTTGCAAAATAACGTATAAGTATTAATAATCACAAATGCTGAAAACCCTTTAATGCTCAAATAAAACACAAAATTAGAAACTGTCTTAACTCTTAACTAAGAAATTTCATGATATTTCCCCACAAATATCTTGTGACAGAGAGGCAGAATCTAACAGACTATTATACTAGCCACCAAAAAATGAACTTTTGGCAAAGCATATGTAGTCTTCAGTTAGATGTTCTCTTGAAAATAAGGTAGATCACATTCAAATTTATTAATTCAGCAAATACTTATTGAGGGCCTATGTGTTAATCACTGTAGACAATGCAAAGATGTCTCCAGTGGAGAAGACTGGTCAAAGCATAACTGTGAAAGAATGTGTTACAGGAAACTGCTGTCACCAACCAAGGTCACTAAGAAGGTCTAGTTACTAAATATGAGTCATTGAGCATGTTCATTCCTTTTTGGCCTGGTTTTTCTGGAGTGTGACACTGAAGATCACTCTCTAGATTAAACATCTTTTCCTCTGGTTCCTAAATCCACTCACTCTTGGTTTCCTGGTTTTCCTCACTTCAGAATAGTCTTTGTATTATTTTCCTTTCCCTTCATTCCAAACTGTTTTATTTCTCTTGCTTCATTTTGCTTCCTAAGTACTAACCTCATTTTAGATTATAACGTCATTTGCATCAAGACATTAACTAACCTTTGGAATGGAAAAAAACCCCTACCAAATATCTTTAGAATATTGTTTTAATTTATGTCTACATTGGCCAGAGTTAGTAATACTCAATTTCTGATGAAACAGCAAATATTCAGCGCACCCTAAAACCTTGTGATGTCTAATTTGTGACATAATAATATATAATTCATCATTATTAGAGACAAAGGGAAGCCCAAATTGTGATTGTAAACCACAGATTGTAATTTATTTTTTCAACTATATAGTGCACCTAGCTTATGTATAGTGTTTTGTTTTTTCAGAAAAAAATGATGACCAAAGTGGCCAAATAAATATGAAAATAAATATCTTTTTTCCCCTGTTGTCAAAAAAATAAATTAAATATTTAAATTAAAAATTAAAGTACCACCATTTTAGATATCTTCTTTTTCTGCATAGCTTTATCTGTAATGATGGTGGTACTCTTATCCTTCTCTCACATTTTTCCCTTCTCACTTCACATACCCTCCTTGGATAGTCAACCTCATGTACACTCTTTGGTTTATCTACCACCTATTTGCTGGCAACTTCTAAAATAATTTTTTAAATCTTTACTGTTGAAAGTATTATATAAGTCCCCTTTCTCCCCCTTGACCTCTTCCAGCCCACTCCCGTCCTCCCTCAGGCCCTCAGCCTAAGTGCCCATCAGCTGATGAGTGGATAAAAAAAAACTGTGTTACATTTACACAATGGAATACTACACAGCAATAAAAAAAAGAACTCTTACCATTTGCAACAGCATGGATGGACCTGGAGAGTATTACGATAAGCAAAATAAGTCAGTCAGAGAAAGATAAATATCACATGATCTCACTCATACTAGTATGTGGAATCTAATGAACAAAAGAAATTTTTACAAACATTTCTTTTTAAATATTTTTAACTCTGGTAAAAACATAACAAAATTATTTTATTTCTTTAAGCCAGTGGTTCTCAACCTTCCTAATGCCACGATCCTTTAATACAGTTCCTCATGTTGTGGTGACCCCCAAACCATAAAATTATTTTCGTTGCTACTTCATAACTGTAATTTTGCTACCGTTATGAATCATAATGTAAATATCTGATATGCAGGATGTATTTTCATTGTTACAAATTGAACATAAGCATAGTGATTAATCACAAAACAATATGTAATTATATATGTGTTTTCTGATGGTCTTAGGCAACCCCTGTGAAAGGGTCGTTGGACCCCCAAAGGGATTGCGACCCACAGGTTGAGAACCGCTGCTTTAAGCCAACATCCTGTGAGGTCAATAAGGCAGAGCCATATATCTAACTCTCTACTAGATACCTTTAAAAATATTTTCATTGATTTCAGAGAGGAAGGGAGAAGGAGAAATAGAAACATCAATGATGAGAGAGAATCATTGATTGGCTGCCTCCTGCACACCCCCTACTGGGGATCAAGCCTGCAACCCAGGCATGTGCTCTGACCAGGAATTGAGCAGGTGACCTCCTGCTTCACAGGCCAACACTCAACCACTGAGCCATGCCTGTTGGGCAAGGTCCTTGATTTTAATGTGTCCAGAAATCAACTCTTCATTCTACCTCATGATTGACTGTTCCCTCTCCCCTTCCTCTTATATTCTCTGGAAGTGTCAATGACTGGTCATCCACCAAATTAGTGCCAGTCAGAAACCTGGGCTTCATCCTTTATTTCTCACCATGTTCTCCTTGATCCTTTCAAGTTGTGAAGCTGTTGGCTGGCTTTCAAATTCATCCCTCCTCATCTCTCTTTCTTTATTAGACCTTAGTTCAGACACTTTATCTTTAGGTTGCATTATTTTATCATCCTTCAAACTAATTTCCTAATTAATCTTTGGACTTGCCTTCCTTCAGTTTATTCTCTAAACTTTAGCCTAAGTAGTACTGCTAAAAGGCTATTTTGAAGTTATTGCTGTGCTTTAAAATACCACAGTGGCTCCCCTGTGTCATCAGTATAAAATCTAAACTCTTTGGAGTTATATATAAGCCTTTCAGTGAGGACCTGGGCACTCACTAATTCTCATCACCCTCCACCCCATCACATAAACTGAGTTCCTTGACCTAACTCATGTTTTATCTCCCTTATGTGGCTTGCTCAGTCTGGACTGCCCTTCTCTTCCCCACATTGCCTACTTAACTCTTACAAGTTGTCTTATAAAGACTGAAATCAGTCTTCATCACCTTTGAGAAACTTTAAAGACACAAGAATATTAACTGTAGTGCATCGAGCTTTGGGAGAGAAGCAAGGATTGGAGATACTTAAACAAAAAAGCCTCATAGGTCATCTTAACAATTTTCCAGTACAAAGGGGATGGACCAGTAGTCCTCAAAATATTATCTTCTCCCATACTTTTTTGTATGTCTAATGCATTCCACAAGTAACTCTTAATACATTCAGTGACTGTCTAGAAGGGAAGGGGAAACTTTGAGAAAATTAAAAGTATATATGCATGGTGGAGCAGGGGGCAGAAAGGAAAGAGAACCAGCCACATAAACTCAAAACTATCTTACCAAACTTATGCTGATGGTGTGTGTGTGTGTGTGTGTGTGTGTGTGTGTGTGTGTGTGTAAATAAAAAATGAATTTACTAAAGTCAAATCTTCAAACATATATAATAATTATGGGCACAGAGATTTTACGTGGAATTTACAATTTCATAGTACTTTCTTACAAAATCACCAGTGGAAAATGTTTGCCATAGTGATAAATTCAATGGCCTGCTTGAAAGACATATGGCCCCCAACCAGTTCATACAGCAAACAGTGGCATAATCCAAGGGATTTAGAACATCCATGTTAATTATATTGACAGTTTGCAATGTAAGTGAAGAAAAAAAACAAATTTATTAAGAACAATACAGTGGAACCTCTGCAGCAGGTTTGAGCCAACAAATTTATTGCACTAGGTGAAATATGTATGAATGTCTGCTGCCAGGCCAAACTCATAAATATGCATTTGAAGAGGTTCTGGAGCCTTTGCGAACCAGTCTTTTCTCAACCTACCAGAGTGGCTAAACTGAAAAGAACTGACAGATTTATGGTTGAGGCTTTTACTTCACAAACAAACCCTTAGGTAGAACCAACGTTTCAGCTGAGGTCATAGTGTCCTTTTGCACCAAAGAGAGTCCAAAGAAGAAAACGTTTGTAGCGGCTTATATAGGTAGAACATTCCAGTAGTCCAGCAGATATACAGGTCTGTGACTATAATAAGAACCGCATATGGAAAAAAAAAAAAGCAGAAAAAATAGCATGAGGATGTTAGAAAGGGGCTTTGTTTCTAATATTATCTATGCTAAAAGGTAGGACTGAAAAAGTTAATTTTCCTATAGGGAACTCAGTTTTCTCATCTTTAAAGTGTATTGGGTGTGGGAAGGGACAGATACAACATTTTAAAACTTTATTGTTGAAAATATTACATATATCCCCCTTTGATCCTTTCTAGCCCTCCCTCACCCATCTCCCCAGGCCTTAACTATCCTTTGTTTGAGTCCATGGGTTATGCATATATGCATACAAGTTCTTTGGTTGATCTCTTTCCACCCACCCCCATCTTCCCTCTGAGATTTGACAGACTGTTCCATGCCTCTATGTCTCTGGATCAGTTTTGTTCATCAGTTTATTTTGTTCAATAGATTCCGCATGAGAGTGAGATCATGTGATAATTGTCTTTCTCAGACTGGCTTATTTCACTTAGCATAACACTCTCCAGGTCCATCCATACTGACTCAAAGGGTAAGAGATCCTTCTTTTTATGGCTGTATAGTATTTCAGGGTATAAATGTACCACAGCTTTTTTATCCATTCCTCTACTGATGAGCACTTGGACTGTTTCTAGACCTTAGCTATTGTAAATTGTGCTACTATGAACATAGGGGTGCATATATTCCTTCTGATTGGTGTTTCAGGTTTCTTAGGATATATTCCTAGAAGTGGGATCATTGGGTCAAATGACACTTCCATATTTAATTTTTTGAGGAAACTCCATACTGTCTTCCACAGTGGCTGCACCAGTCTGCATTCCCACCAGTATTATACTGTGGTTCCCTTTTTTCCACATCCTCTCCAACACTTGTCATTTGTTGATTTGTCGATGGTAGCCATTCTGACAGGTGTGAGATGGTATCTCATTGTTGTTTTAATTTGCATCTCTCTGATGATCAGTGACTATGAGAATTTATTCATTTGTCTCTTGGCCATCTTTATGTCCCCCTTGGAGAATTGTTGATTTAGGTTCTTTGCCCATTTTTTAATTAGATTGTTTGTCTTCCTCCTTTTAAGTTGTATGAGTTCCTTATATATTTTAGATACTAATCATTTATCAGATGTATCATTGCCAAATATGTCCTCCCATATAGTGGAGTCCCTTTTCATTTGTTGATGGTTTCTTTTGCTGTGCAGAAGCTTTCTATTTTGATTTAGTCCAATTTCTTTATTTTTAAGTCATTTCTTAAGGTCCCTCTCCACTGGGAAACTATATTATTTTATGTAGAGTGATCTTCCTGACAGGTACACAGTGGTGGAATAGAAGAAAGCAAAAATGAAAACTAAAAACAGGAAGAAAAATAGGTAAGTGATGGCTGTTAGAAGTGAATAAAAATTATATAGGGAGGGTGGACATACATTCTGAGGAGCCAACTTAATATAGTTAGTTAGGAATTGTTAACAATTGCTTTCCAAACACCCTTTCCCCTAACTTTCAGAATTCCTTCTTTCACAATTCTAAGACTTTCTTATGATTATATGCCATATTTAGTGAAAACAGAATTGGAAATACTATGGTTGCTACCACCAACAAATGGGGTTGACCTTCACATCAATTTGCTGTCATTTCCACAGCCAGGTGTGTATAGAGAGGATGATATTTGGGGAGAAAGGAGAAGGGAGAAGCAGAAGGGGTGACGACTTCTTTCTCCTTTTTACCACATCTCAAAAGTTTCAATTCACCAGGAAGGTAAAACAATTCTAAACGTTTGGTACCAAATACATAGCTTCAGAATATATAAAGCAAAACAGCTGAACACAGCAAGAAACTGAAACATTCACCAAATGGAATAGAATACTTTAAAACAGCTCTCAATATAACTGATAGAAGAAGCTGACCAAAATAGTCTAGGAAGGCTGTACATACTTTGAATACAATGATCAAGTTTAACCTATTGGGTATACATAGAAGGTTACTTCGTCAAATGGAGAGAATTACTTCCATTTCACAAGCACAGAGCACATTTAATTAAAATGGACCCTATACTAGAGCATAAAGTAAGTCTCAACAAATATCAAAAGTACTAAAAATCAGAGTATATTTTGTGATCACTATGCAATTATGCAAAAAATAAATAATAAGTTATAACTAAAATGACCTGTGTTATTAATTTATTTAAATTAATTTGATTTTCAGAATATATAAGTTCATAAAAAGTTCATTGGGTATTAAAAAAGGAAAGTAAAGTAAGTCAGTGATTCTGGGAGCATTTGTGTTTTGGGCTACATTGGACTTCCTTTCCTCCCTCCCTCCTTTCCTCCCCCCCCTCACTTCCTTCCTTCCTTCCTTCCTTCCTTCCTTCCTCCCTTCCTTCCTTCCTTCCTTCCTTCCTTCCTTCCTTCCTTTTGAGTCCTTTACCCCTCTTTTTCTGTGAAGATTGGCTTTCTCTGATTCTCTGTTCATATGGCTGCCCCAAGATCCTCAGATTATTTTTAGCCAGACTCCAATTTCCGGGAGAGACAGTGTAATTATTTTAGCTTAGGACATGTTCCACCCCTTATCCAATCGGCTTTGCCCAAGGAGGGGTTGGAACCATAAGATACAACCCAGGTCTATCCCTGTGGACTGAAAATACACAGATCTCAGAGTCTAAGAAGGGCGTTGGTCTACAAAGTCCAGAAAGCCTAGGTTGCCATTACACTGATTAATATATTTAAATTAATTTGATTTTCAGAATATAGAAGTTCATAAAAAGTTCATTGGGTATTACAAAAGGAAAGTAAAATAAGTCAGTGATTGCAAAACCAGAAACAGTCACACTATCATTGAAAAAAATCTTTTTAAAAATTTTCTTCATTTAAAAAATAATTAAACTTATATAGCACATAGATGTTTAGTTAAATACATTGATCACAGCATGCTATTTATTTTAAGGTGGCAGTTATTCAGATACAAATGTCTGTGGAGTCAACAATTGAGGAAGTTGGAGGGTAAAGAAAATAAACATTAAAGTATTAAAAATGTATTACAAATTTAAGTTGTGGTAAATTTTTTCCCATGGTTCCAATGAAAGTACTTTATTTGAAGAGGTTTTTACTTAGATATATTAAAATTCAAAATTATCAAATAGGGAAGGGAAGTTAGGGAATTAACATTTATTGTGACTCTGCTTAGTTAAGCACTTAAGTTTATTTTATTCCATTCAATGCTTACAACCACCATGAGAAGTAGGCATTATTATCCCACTGCCAATGAAGAAATTACAACCCAGGGGAAACAAGTAGCAATGTGGTCAGGCTCAAGTTTTAAGCTCAGGTCTGTTTGACTGTTAAGTCTCTTCTCTCCACTCTAGTGTTCAGGTATATGAAAAGCTTATTTAAAAAACATTTCTAGAAGAAGCTATGGTTGGATTATATGGTAGCTACGCAGCTTCTTTTCTGCCTAAACAAGACTCAGTCTTAGTGTCAAACAGGCGGTCACCATTTCTCCAATATCTGGAGTGAAGAGAGAGTCAAATCAGCTATCTAATGTTAGTCACTTAAGCACCTAATTTTTCAGAGGACATTAAATTGTTAAATCAATATTTAAAAATAGCAGTACATTTTTTTAGTATGGAAGAAAATGTTTTTTATCCTTATATTTTAAAGCTCAATGCATGCTATATTGGGAATTGTGGGGAGGGAGCTGACCTTTTCTCTGGTCAATCTAAATAAGCAGGAAGAGAAAAGCAAAGACTGACTAAGCATTATAAGACAGTACTTTAAGCTTTATATTTTTAATGTGAAAAATCAGAAAAGATATATGTGTCAGAAATTTTTGCTGAAGACAAATATTTATAACAAATGCTTTATGTTTTAGTTAGGTAAAACAAATTTAAATTGTTATTGATGATGTTGGTTTAATAAAGGCAAAGCTATCCTTCAGATATTCGTGATTTTTAAAATATATATATTTTTATTGATTTCAGAGAGGAAGGGAGAGGGAGAGAGAGTTAGAAACATCAGTATTTAGAGAGAATCATTGATCAGCTTCCTCCTGCACGACTCACACTGGGGATTGAGCCCGCAACCCAAGCATATGCCCTGACCGGGAATCGAGCTATGACCTCCTGGTTCATAGGTCGACACAGCCACTGAGCCACTCTGGCCAGGATGGATATTCATGATTTTTACCTGTAAGTTATTAATAGTTTACCATCTAATGTATCAGCCTAAATGGGTTTGCCAAATAAAATTAAAATGAATAATCATTTGGTTTACTGTTAACTCCAGACTTAGTCTGAAAAAATTTAAATCCATGGCTAGGGTGTAATTCCTAACATAACAAGTTTGTTTTTGGATGATAAATAATATTTATTACAGTTCTAGCAAAATATAAAAATGTGCTTTTTTTATAGATAATCTGATCAAATGTGATCTCCTTGGCTTATCACATAAGGTTAATTTGATATAAATTAAATCTAGTTTTATACTTTATTAAGAATTTTCAATGACCTTTTTAAAACAGAGGGACAGGGGATATAGATGAGCTTGGTGTTCCAGATTTTATATTACTGCTATTGTCAGGACATGAAAGGAGGAATAAAAATCATTCTGTTAGAAGCATCTTTTTTTTAGTTATGGGACATACTAACACAGCATGATATGATTTAAGTATCAAACATCAGAGTCTTGAAGAAATTGCTTTCAGTATTGGTTCTAAAAGTACCTAATTAAAATAAACTGACAAATAAAACAGGACCAGAGTTATGGATACATGGAACAGGCTGACAGATCTCAGACGGGAGATGGGTGGGGGGCACTGGAAGAAAGTAGCCAAAGAACATATCTGCATAGCTCTTGGACACAGAAGGCGGAGGCTAAATGGAAGGGGGCAAAGACGGGAAAATGGGGGACATCTGTAATAGTGTCAACAATAAAAAGAAAAGAAAAAAAATACTAGATAAAAAAAGAAAAAGAAAGAAAGAAAAAGTAACCCTGAGTTACTGGCTCAGATGTTAGCTCAGGCTTAGGGAAAATGAAAACCACTTAGAATTTATGGGTTGAACCAATAGTTCCAGTCTCCGTCTCTAATGTTTTTCTTAGTCATATGTCTAGAGCGGAGATGAGAGCTTTTTATGACGGAATTTTCTTCTGAAGTTAAACCCTTGGTATTTTGGCCTCTTGACCTTTTATTCTTTCTGACGTCTTGACCCCCCTTTTTCTTAGTCCTCTGAAGTTCAGCACATATACAGGCCAGTTGAGGTGCAACTAACCTTTATCCTAATGGTGAGAATGGTAACTGGGCCATAGTTTTATATCAATAATTGATCTATTGGTCAAATTCAACTTCTTACCGCTCTTTCACGATTGTAATTCTAACTAGTCTCCCATCACATCTTTTATGTTAGACTCCTTAATCAACCTTGATGTCATGGCTGCTGATGGATTAGGTCTAAGAGCATTACTAGGAGTTAGTATGGCATATTCACACTTAATAATTATTTGTTGGGTTTCTTGTAAACCGCTTCACCACTCTTTCTTTAACTTCTTTGCTTTTAATTTTTGGGCTAGTGTTTCTTAGTTTTGTGTGCTGAGCTATCAGATACTAATAATAAAGGATATTTTTCTTTTCCTCTTGACCAGACTTAGGGCTAGTTTCAGAGTTCTCTTGGCTCAGGTCTCCGCAAGTCACTGTATGTGACTACCAAACTTTTCAGACTCTGTCCTCCTTTTAAATGGATATTTTGTAACACTTTATTTATTTAACCATAAATAAAGTTGGTAAATAATATGAACTAACTATATATAGAATAAAAATACATTGCCATGATTATAATATAAATTATAAATGAATATATTTTATAGTATAACAGCATATATTTCAGGATATAACTGTGAGAGCACAGTTGTGCTAGAAGATCCAATGAAGTCATTGATGCTTGTACCACATTCTAAAGAGTAAGTTTGGGTTTATGAGAAGTATGAAGATAATTCTGTATAAGAAGACCAGGAAAATGAAAAAACACTTACGCACATGGGTAATAAAATAAAAATGTTAGAATAAATAATAACTGACTAGAATTATTTGTATATGATAAGATAAAGAAGAAATACTCGAAGTGGAGAAAACTTGTCAGGACAAATGATGACTGTCAAAATGGAGAGACAAAATGAGAAAGTATGATATTATTACAAATGACCTGGGCAATATTTATAGGTCTAGTAACAAAACAATTCCTTATGCATAGATATAGGACAGGGTACTGACAGGGTGTCACCGAAACTATCTCATGTGTTTTGAAATTCTACCATCTGTTGAGGCTTATTTTAGGTTCTTGGTACTTTAAAAGACCTCGAAGATCATCTCTCTCTCTAGATTATGAGAAATGGAGAGGATGGTTTAAAAAGAGAAACATAAAAGAAGAACCTGTGCAGAAGTTGAGCAATAAATGTCTCTACACAGAGAAAACTGAAAAACAACAGGCAACCCCCAAATACTTTCAATATGGCTTTTCACGACAGGGGTTTTGCTAGTGTTACACATTTTTATTTTTTTAAATATATTTTATTGATTTTTTACAGGAAGGAAGGGAGAGAGATAGAGAGTTAGAAACTTTAATGAGAGTGAAACATTGATCAGCTGCCTCCTGCACACCCCCTACTGGGGATGTGCCCGCAACCAAGGTACATGCTCTCGACTGGAATCGAACCTGGGACCTTTCAGTTCACAGGCCGATGTTCTATCCACTGAGCAAAACTGGTTAGGGCTAGTGTTATAAATTTTAAAAAATACATATACAATGACAATAATCTGAAGTATTAAAAGTAACTTGTATTGAGATCCTTGTGTTTTATGTGCCTACTAATTTAATAATATTTTGTTTAAAATTCGTCGAAAGGAGATTCATATCCTTTATGACATTTTTGCAGATATTTCATTGCCTTTGCAGTAATGAATGCCACTATTGTACTAAAACTATTTTCAGCAAGTAGATAGCCGAAAATGCTCAAATATATGGAGCATGGAGTGAGTAATTCATTTAATTTTGAGAGTGTGATTTAAGCTTAGATCTCCAGGCTTTGCCATACATTATTGGACTCTTCTGTTAATTTCTTATAAAACCCGCCTAGTATTGGTACATAAAAAGATTGCTATTTATATTTATTTGTATTGGGGTTAGTCTAGTAGAATATTATTCTCTTCTGGGATGTGGATGGGGCAAGTCTTCGTTGTGTGGGACTACTCCATGCATTTCATGCTCTTGCCTCTGTCCACCAAATACTAGTGATTTCCCCCAATAATTTTGAGTTGTAAAAGCATCCTAACAGATTTCCAAAATGGTCCCTAGAGAGTGGCAATCACTGACTTTATGGGTCTATCTTGTAATAACTACACTAGAGACCTGATGCACGAAATCATGCGGGAGGGGTCCGTTAGCCTGGCCTGCTCCCTCTCACAATCTGGGATCCCTTGCTCCTAACTGCACACCTGCTTGCTCCTAACCACCTGCCTGATTGCTGCTTACCACTTGGCTCACTGCCTTAGCGCTGCAGTGGAGGCAGGAAAGGCTCCTGCCACAGCCATTGTGCTCGCCAGCCTGGCTTCTGGCTGAGCGGCGCTTCTGCTGTGGCAGTGCACTGACCACCAGGGGCCAGCTCCTGCGTTGAGTGTCTGCCCCCTGGTGGTCAGTGCTTGTCATAGTGACCAGTTGTTCTGGTCATTCTGCTGTAAGGGTTGCTGGGCTTTTATTATATAGGATACCTACATTTCTCAAAACAACATTCATATATTTCATTATTATTTAAAAGCATTCAAGGTCTTTTCCCACATTCCCTTAGGAGGAGGATCTGTTTTACAGTGTATGTGTTATGGACTCAGTTGTGTCCTCCCTAAATTCAGATGTTGAAGTCCTAAATGCTGATAACTCAGAATTTGACTGTATTTGGAGATAGGGTATTTTAAGGTGGGCCCTAATCCAATATGACTGATGTAAAATACAAAGAGATTAGGGGACAGAGGAAAGACCATATGAAGGCACAGGGAGAAGATGACCATTGGGAA
This sequence comes from Myotis daubentonii, assembly GCF_963259705.1. Classification (NCBI taxonomy): domain Eukaryota; kingdom Metazoa; phylum Chordata; class Mammalia; order Chiroptera; family Vespertilionidae; genus Myotis; species Myotis daubentonii. Next base: position 41,815,319 of record NC_081861.1, read on the forward strand.
ACCAAGGAAAGAGACCTCAGAAGAAACCAACCTTGCTGAAACCTTGATCTCAGACTCCAAGCCTCCATAATTGTGAGACAATAAATTTATGTTAATTTAAGCCATTCAGTCTGTGGTAGTTGGTTATGCAACCCCAGCAAATGAATAGAGTGACCAACTGGTACCCCTTAATATGTTAGTTCCATGTTGGTATATTAGGTTAGCAGTGTAATTTAGTGATTACAGTTTAGGTTTTTAAGGTTAGGATTCTGAATCATCCACTTAGTAGTTGTAACCTTGGGCACCGATTAACCTTTTGTGATGCCTCTGATTCTATATTTGTAAAATGAGGATCATAATACCTTCCTCACTGGGTTAGTTGTTGTAAGGATTAAGGTGAAATAACTAATGTAAAGTGCCTGGCACAGAGAAGACTTCTATAAATATTAGTTCCATTTATATCTGCTTCTACTTTTAGGTATGTTTTGCATTTTCTAAAAGAATGTAATGGCATACTTGGGAGATGAGCTTTTATTGTGGGAATTTCAGACTGCCTGAGTAGTGTATGGGAAAGAGTTGGGCTTTTTCAATACTGTTATAGTCAATAATGTGCCTATAATGCTTTGCAGTTTACAAACACAAAACACATCACATCTAGTTATACATTATGCACAGGCCTTAACCCTAATTGTGTCTCAGGAGATATTATTGTAACCTTTGTTTTGCTTGTCTAACTTTTTTAAAGACCTTTCTTTTAGGGACCCGCTGGGTTAAGTCTTCTTTCTCTGTGTTCTACAGCAATGTAACAAACATCCATTTATTTATAGCATGGTATGCTCTATTTTAACGGTCTGTTTCCCCCATGAGATTGAGTTCTTTGAAGTTGGTGATTGTCCCTTTAAATAATATTGTGTCCCCAATGCCTTGCACAGTACATAGTTCTTTGTAGATGTGCTCTAATTACATATCACTAACATTTAAAAATATTTATTTTTAGAGAGATAAGAAGGGAGAGGGAGAGAAACATCCATGTGAGAGTGAAAAATTGATTGGATGCCTCCTGCATGCCCCCTATTTGTGTTGTATCTACTGCTAGTCACAAAGTTGCAGACAATAATCTGTATCTCTGAAATGTATTTTCTCCATGAGTCAGTGTAATTGTATAGTGATGAGGGGTGATTTTTTTTCTTTCTGTATGCCCCCAAATTTCTCAGTATATGTTATCTGAAACCCCCACTACTTATACATTAATAAGACTTATTTTAATAGTAGGGTAAAGATGGTCAACACATCTTTAGAGCATTTACTATATATTTAGTGAAAATAAGGTGAAGAAAAGTGAAGATACTGTTCACAACAGTTAAACCTTAGATTTCTCTGATTCCTTGGGAAATGAACCATTCTAGAATTTTTCTTTTTAAAGAATAGCTTACCCCATAAACACCAATGTATTTTTCATTTTAAATAGTTTGGTTAAAATACTTTTCTTGCTGAGTTGTGGCCATATGACAGCTGTTAATATAGTATTAGAAATGCCCCTAGGATCTTTTGAATCTTATATAATTATTTGCTTCTACAATATATGATCCCAGAATGTTGTGCTCTTCTTCCTTCCTTAAATGATTTTGATGACTTTCCTATTTCTATTCCTATCAGACATCATGTGTTACCATTGTCAGTATGCCTTCCCATAGCTCCCTCCCTGCCTCCAGATTTGTGGCTGGTTTAAAACCAGTTTTTCAAGCTTCTTAAGAATTATACTTGATGGACTAAGGGATGTGTCAGCTACTAATGTGAATGTGTAATTGTTCTTGAGCTTTGTGACATCTGTTTTGTCTCTGAGGTCCCTTTACTTATTTTTGGGCAGCAGTTGAATAGATAAAGTTCTCACAAAATGGCTCACTCTCAATATTATGCTGTAAAGTGTTGTACATTTTTATTTTATGTGTTAAAAAGGATTGTTTGGCTTAATATTCAGGTTATTTTTCAGTAGATTGTTTTAGTGACTCTTTGTAATTGGATATTATTAGAAAGTAAAATTCTGTATGTTTTACTGAGAGAAATGTGCTTTAGAGAAGATATGCAGTTGGAAGTTCCCGAGTTCATCTTTTCCCTCAGACACAGCAAAACTATAACTATATATAAAACAATGGATACTGAAAATAACCTGAAAACTAATTGAACAGATTTTCTAAAACTAAGGATGTAAAGACAAAGCCACATGGAGATGGGTGGAGGGAAAAAAGTGTAGTCTGGTTAGTACCATAACCCTTGGTGCAGCATCTCAAAAGCAGGAAGGATATTCCAACACTGGTGGTATAATCGAAGGAGCCAAAGGTCTGAGTCCCATATGAGGGTTCCCAGCCTGGGGGTACCTGCATTAGGAAGAAGAGACCCTATAATATCTGCTTTGAACACCAGCGGGGCTTATGTCTGGGAAATCCAAAGGGCTGTAGGAAACTTGACACTCTGCTTTTATAGGACTCACACACAAACTCACTTGATCTGAATCCCAGCTTAGAGGCAGCAGTTTTAAAAGTGCCCGGAACATACATGAAGGAGATACACTGACTAACTTTAGGATGAGTCCTAGATGTGCAGGGCTTAGTAGGAACTTACAAAAGGGATGTAAGCACTGGTGAGCACCATTTAAAATTCTTTTTTACTCTCCTTCCACCTAGGTGGTCTGTTGCATGTGGGCACCAATCCTGACTCAATCCACAAAACTTACTAATACTGTCCATCTGGCCTCGATCTTCCCCTGAAGTCCTGCCCAGCACAACCTGCCCACACAGGTCAGAGCCCACCCTCAAGCAGCTCCAGTCTCAGTGCTCCTGGCAGAAAGCCCCAGCCCATATCATTGTCCTTCCATGTGACTCATCCTTGACACACCTGGAGGGCAGGCTCAGCCAACATTGATGCCCTTTCATAGCAGATCTGACTCTGGGAGGCCAGCTCATTCAAACTAACAATCTATCAATAGTTAGATTCAGGTCTTGTAGATATCTTGGCTGTAGACCAGCCTCACCCAGTATTGAGTTCATAGCATTAGTGGCCCAACTATTACAGAAGGGTGCAAAAATCCACATAGGGGACACCCCTGGAACACTTGGCTCTGGTGACCAGTGGGATTGTGCCACTGCCCCACACAGGACACCTTCTATATGCTGTCATCATTTCAAGACTGGGAAACATAGCTGATCTATATAATATGAAGAAACAAACACAGTGAGATAGTAAAAATGAGGAGAGAGAGGAATATGTTCTAAAACAAAAGAACAGGACAAAATCCCAGAAAATGAAGTAAATGAAATGGAGTTAAGCAGTGTACCAGATAAAGAAATCAATGTCGTGGTAATAAAGATGATCACAGAACTCAGGAAAAGAATGGATTAATTCAGTGAGAACTTTAACAGGGAGATAAAAAATATAAAAAAGAACATACCATAACTGAAGAATGGAATAGCTAAAGTGAAAAATACATCAGAGACAATGAGCAATAGATTAGATGATGGAGAAGAATGTATCAGCCATCTGGAAGATAGATTTGTGGAAATCACCTAATCAGATCACTGAAAGAAAAAGAATTAAAAACAATAAGGATAGTTTAAGCAACCTCTGGGGCAACATAAAGTGTACTAACATCCACATCATAGGGGTACCAGAAGGATAAGAAATAGAGAGAGAAAAGGACAGAAAAACTATTTGAAGTAGTTTTTCTGAAAACTTCTCTAACCTGGCAAAAGAAATAGGCATCCAAGTCCAGGAAGCACAGAGAGTCCCAAAGAAGATTAACCCAAAGGGACCCACACTAAGACACATCATAATTAAAATGTAGAAAGTTAAAGGCAAAGAAAGAATCTTAACAGCAATAAAAGAAATCCATCTAGTTACATACAAGGAAATCCCCATAAGACAATAAGCTGATTTTTCAGCAGAAACTTTGCAGGCCAGAAAGCATGATATATTTAAAGTGGTGAAAGGGAAAAAATCTACAATGAAGGATACACTCAGCAATGAAATCTCTCAAAATTGAAGGAGAGATTAAAGTGTTTCAGAGACAAGCAAAAGCTAAAGGACTCCATCACCACTAAAATGACATTAGAAGAAATGTTAAAGTAACTTTTTAAAGTGGAAAATAAAAGGTGAAAACTGGGAATAAGAAAATATATGTAAGAAAAAAATCTCACTGGTAAAGGAAACATATTGTAAAAGTAGTGGGTCAACCACCTATAAAACTAGTATAAAGGTTAAAAGACGAAACTAGTAAAATTATTTTTATCTACAATAAGTAATTATGGTGTATACACACATATACAAAAGTTGTAAAATATGATGTAAAAAACAAAATGGGTGTGGTGAGGGAAAATGTGGGGCTTTTAGAATGTGTTTGAACTTCAGCAGCCATCAATTTAAAATAGACTGATACATACATAGGTTATTATATGGGAATCTCATGGTAACCACAAATTAAAAACCTATAATAGATGCATAACAAATAAAGAGAAAAGAATACAAACATAATGTTAAAGAATATCAATCATCAAGGAAGAGAGCAAGAGAAGAAAGGAACAAAAAAAAAAAACCCTGCAAAATAAAACAAAACAACCCAAACAAAACAGAAAACTATTAATGAAATATCAATAAGTACATAGCTATCAATAATTTAAATGTAAGTGAACTAAATGTTCCAATCAAAAGATATTGGGTGGCTGATTTGATATTTAAAAACCAAGAATCATAGAGATGCTGCTTACAGAAGACTCATCTCTGATCTAAAGACCAACACAAAATGAAACTAAAGGGTTGTTTTCATATGTCTCCCGGCCTTCTGTATGTCCTCTTTTGAAAAGTGTCTATTTAGGTCCTTTGCCCATTTTTTTTTCTTTCTCTTTTTTCTTTTTTTATTATTTAATTACATGACTTTATTTATTTATTTTTTGTTTTAGGTATTACAAATAGTAATACATATGTCTCTCTTTTTTCCCCACTGACCTTCCCCTGGCCTCCCCTACCCCATGGCACTTGCCCTCGTCCCCTCGTCTCCAGTGTCCTGAGTCTGTTGGTTGAGCTTGCATGCATGCATAAAGTCCTTCAGTTGATCTCATACCCTCCCTTAACCCTTCCCTGCCTTCCTGCTATAGTTTGACAGTCTGTTCGATGCTTCTTTGCCTCTATTTTTGTTCAACAGTTTGTAATGTTCTTTATAATTCATAAATGAGTGAGATAATGTGGTGTTTATCTTTCACCAACTGGCTTATTTCACTTAGCATAATACTCTCCACTTCCATCCATGCTGTTGCAAATGGTAAGAATTCCTTCTTTTTTACAGCAGCATAGTATTCCATTGTGTAGATGTACCACTGTTTTCGAATCCATTCATCTGCTGATGGGCATTTAGGCTGTTTCCAAATCTTAGCTATGGTGAATTGTGCTGCTATGAACATAGGGATGCATATATCCTTTCTGATTGGTGTTTCTGATTTTTTGGGATATATTCCTAGAAGTGAAATTACTGGGTCAAATGGGAGTTCCATTTTTAACTTTTTGAGGAAACACCATACTGTCTTCCACAGTGGCTGCACCAGTCTGCATTCCCACCAGCAGTGAAGAAGGGTTCCTTTTTCTCTGCATTCTCTACAGCACTTGTCGTTTGTTGATTTGTTGATGATACCCATTCTGACAGATATGAGATGGTACCTCATTGTTGTTTTGATTTGCTTCTCTCAGATGATTAGTGACTTTGAGCATGTTTTCATATGTCTCTTGGCTTTCTGAATGTCCTCTTTCAAAAAGTGTCTATTTAGGTCCTTTGCCCATTTTTTGATTGGATTGTTTATATTCCTTTTGTTAAGTTGTATTAGTTCCTTGTAAATGTTGGAGATTAAACCCTTATCGGAGATAACATTGGCAAATATGTTCTCCCATGCAGTGGGCTTTCTTGTTGTTTTGTTGATAGTTTCTTTTGCTGTGCAGAAGCTTTTTATTTTGATGTAGTTCCATTTGTTTATTTTCTCCTTAGTCTCCATTGCCCTAGGAGCTGTGTCTGTAAAGATTTTGCTACAACATATGTCTTCTATTTTGCTGCCTATGGAGTCTTGTCGGATTTTTATGGTTTCCCATCTTACACTTAAGTCCTTTAGTCATTTTGAGTTTGTTTTTGTGTATGGTGTAAGTTGGGGATCTAGTTTCATTTTTTTGCACATATTTGACCAAAGTCAGTAATCATTGGAGAGATGCAAATCAAAACAACAATGATGTCAGAATGGCTATCATCAACAAAGCAACAAATGACAAGTGCTGGCGAGGATGTAGAGAAAAAGGAACCCCCTTTCACTGCTGGTGGGAATGCAGACTGGTATAGCTACTGTTGAAGACAGTATGGAGTTTCCTCAAAAAGTTACAAATAGAACTCCCATTTGACCCAGTAATCCCACTTCTAGGAATATATACCAAGAAATCAGAAACACCAATCAGAAAAGATATATGCACCCCTATGTTCATAGCAGCACAATTTACAATAGTTAAGATTTGGAAACAATCTAAGTGCCCATCAGCAGATGAGTGGATTAAAAAACAGTGGTACATCTACACAATGGAATACTACACCGCTATAAAAAAGAAGGAATTCCCTTTAAGCAATAAAAAAAAAAAAGAAGAAGGAATTCTTACCATTTGCAACAGCCTGAATGGAACTGGAGAGCATTATGCTAAGTCAAATAAGCCAGTCAGTGAAAGATAAATATCATATGATCTCACTCATATGTGGGATATAATGATCAACATAATTTGATAAACAAAAATAGATCCAGAGACAAATGGTAGGCGTTCGGGGTTGGAGAGTAACCAATGGACTTTTATGCATGCATATTGGCATAACCAATGGGCACAGACACTGGGGAGGTAGAGGCTTTCCAGGGGTGGGAATGGCTGTGGGAGGGAAAGGGGGTGAAGCAGGGAAAGAGGAGACATATGTTAAACTTTAGACAATAAATAAAAAAGGGAAAATAAATAAATAAATAAATAAATAAATAAATAAATAAAAGTAGAGCCTATGGAAGTGAAAAAAAAGAAAGAAAGAAAGTGAAGGGATGAAAGAAGATATCTCATTTAAATGGAAATGAAAAAAAAAAAGCCAAGGTACAAATAGTTATAGCAGACAAAATAGAATTTAAATGACAAAAAATGGGCTAGTTCTTCCAAAGATAATCATTGAAAATTTTATTGTCATTATGAACTTATGAATTTAAACATATGCTTTAATTCTTTCCATTATTACTCTTATTGATGTTGAAATGATCCCATATTTGGCTAATGGAAGCTACTTACGTTGGCTTCAGAGTCTTTTTCTCATGGTCCTAATAGTCTATTATATCTTCCTTGCTTTTCAGTATGATAAAATATTCCAGGCTCCTCTTGTACATTTTCTGCTCTAGAACCCATAATCAGCCATTTAAAAAATGGAGTCCTTACCTGGCTAGTGTGATTCAGTGGTTGAGCGTGGACCTATGAACCAGTAAATCATGGTTCAATTCCCAGTCAGGGCACATGCCCGGGTTGTAGCCTCGATCCCTGGTGTGGGGCCTGCAGGAGGTGGCTGATCAGTGATTCTTTCTCATCATTGATGTTTCTATATCTCTCTCCCTCTTCCTTCCTCTCTGAAATCAATTTAAAAAATGGAGTCCTTGTTCTTTTTTTGGGGTGGGAGGATGTTTAGATATGACAATATAGTTGGTAAGAATATTACTGCTACTAGGTTGGTCATTGTTTTTAAACCTATCTCAGGTACACTGCTATAATTTTCCTTTAAAATAAACTATATTATGAGTTCTTATTGATAATGACAATTGAAAATCAAAGCTTTAGGATTTTTACTTAAACTCATTGATATTTTATCTGTATCCCCTTTCAACAATCCTAAGATTCAGTGACACTTTTATGTAATTATTATTGTTTATCCCACTATTCATATACAATAACCTCAAAATAAGACCAACACTACATGATTATTGGAAACAATTTATAATTTGTGTGTGTTTGTGTGTGCATGTGTGCACATCTATACTAATAAAAGGGTAATATGTTAATTAGACCAGGAGACATTTTGGGAGACCTTCCGGACATCCTTCCTGACAAAGCCATGGTGGCAGGGCTGAGGCAGAGGTGGTTAGGGGTTATCAGGCCAGGATGGGAGGGCAGTTGCAGTTGATTAGGCCGGCAGGGGCGGCCAGTTGGGAGTGAGCAGGCTGGCACCGGGGGGCTAGTTGGGGGCAAGCAGGCCAGCAGTGGGGGGCCGTTGGGGATGATCAGACTGGCAGGGGGGACAGTTGGTGGTGAGAAAGCTGGCGGGGGGGGGCAATTGGGGGCGATCAGGCTGGCAGGAGGGGCGGTTGGGGGTGAGCAGGCTGGTGGGGGGACAGTTGGGGATGAGCAGGCCGGTGAGTGGGGGCTGTTGGGGGTGAGCAGGCTGGCATGCAGAGCGGTTAGGGGCGATCAGGCAGGCAGGCAGGTGAGCGGTTAGGAGCCAGCGGTCCCAGATTGCGAGAGGGATATCCGACTGCCAGTTTAGGCCCGATCCCTGTGGGCGGCAGTCGGACATCCCCCGAAGGGTCCCAGATTACAGAGAGTGAAGGCCGGGCTGAGGGACACCCCCCGCCCCCATGCAGAAATTTCGTGCACTGGGCCACTAGTATATACATATTTGCACTTGTGGGCAGGTCTATTAACTCTTGGCCAGGCTGGTGTCCTTAAGGTATAACCCACTAGATATCTATAGTTAAATTGTGTTTTAAAGTCACTTGAAATGTATTTCTTTTTTTATGTAGTCATAGCAACAACAGAATACACAGTTTGGGCCATTTATTTAATTTTACTTTTGAGTTTTAATATTGGTTTTTGAATTAATTTTGGTTTTGAATTAGATATAATATTTATACACTTTAAAAGTCAAATCTGCAAAAGAAGTCATATTCAGAGAAGTCTAACTACAACCTTTCTCTTCCAATATAGGTAACCATCCTTTCTCTCCTCTTACATAAAAGATAGCACACTTGCCCAGTGGGCATAGCTCTGTGGTTGAGCATTGACCTATGAACCAAGAGGTCACAGTTCAATTCCTGGTCAGGGAACATGCCTATTGAAGGTAGATGGAGTAATGGTCAGAAATGGGCTTGATCCCCGGTGGGAGCCGTGCAGGAGGCAGCTGATCAATGATTCTCTCTCATCATTGATGTTTCTATCTCTCTCTTCCTCTCCCTTCCTCTCTGAAATAAATAAAAATATATTTTTAAAAAGCTAGCACACTGTACACACTATGAGGTTTTATCTTTCCTTCTTTATTCCCTCCCTCCCTCCTTTCCTCCTCCTCCTGCTCCTTCATTTCATTATTCTTTCTACTTGCTTAAGAATATATAGTATGAAGAAAAAGAATATATAGTATGCTGGAGATAACTCTATAGTAGTAAATGGAGATATTCCTATGTTTTACAGCTGCTTAGTACTCCATCATGTATATGCACTGTCGTTTATTCAACCACTCCCTCACTGATGGCTATTTAGACTGTGTTTGCTTTTACAAATATCCTAGTGTGTATAATAAGATCTTCAGTTAGATCTGTAAGAGAATTTTAACTTTAGTGAAATTAAGGACAACCTGTGCAGTTTGGTAACGGGAATGTAAAATACTGAGTAGTGAGTTAATGCCTACGTCATTGACCTTTTCATGGTGATGTAGGTTATTGTGATAGCAGATGTTTTGTTCAAGGTTTTTATTCAATTCCTTCATGTGTTATTGGCTATAGTTGAAATTATCTGCTTCAGTGAGATGCCATGAAGATTACTTAGGCTTAACATAGCAGAAGGCTGAGACTGACATGAACTTATTAAAGACAGCATATTTACATAGCCCCTTGCTGTATTTTCCCCTTCTCATACCCATTGTGAGAAGAACATTTTAAAAAATACATTTTTTCCCTTTTGTACTTTTTTTTTCTCTCTTTAAATTTCTAATCACTTTGGTAAAAAGCTTTTTAAATCAAAATTTTTTTTGGTCATTGATAAAACAGATAGAGGATTAAATGCAAGTGTCTCTGAACTCTTGTCCATGCTGGAGATCAGAGGTTGGGCCTCCGTTTGGGGGCTATAGGTTTCTCACCTGGGCTGCTTGACATCTTCAATGTAGTATAGACAAAAGGAGCCTTTTAAGTTTGAGTCCTAAACTTTAAAGAACAACGTTCTAAGTGTAAGCCTTGGTGCTCTGGATACTTTCAAGTGATTTTTTTTCCTCTTTTAAATACTAACCCAATCCAACACCTTCAACCTGTCTTTTATTGTTAGTAATGTGAAATGTCGGAAAGAAGGGAGAAATATTTAATGGGACATATTAGAAAGATATTTTATATGTTTCTGTAAGTAAATACGTAAATTATCATAAAAATTTTGTTTTTAATCTATTGAAGGTAGATGGAGTAATGGTCAGAAATGCTAAGTACCAAAAATATTTAGCAATGTGAATTCTTTTGTTTTCAAATGATCTTCCTTTCTTCACTCTTAGTAAGAAATTTATGAAGTTAAAGTTTATAGGGCAGACTCTCAAATCCTCAGCCACCCTCACTGGCCATTTTCAATCCCTGTGGTTTGCCCTACTAGCAATTGGTTCCTCAAACTAGGGTTGCCAGATTTAGCAAATGAAAATGCAGGATACCTAGTCAAACACGAATTCCAGATAAACAACAACTATTTTTTTTTTAGTATAAGAGAGAGTCCATGCAATATTGGGGACATCCTTATACTAAAAATGTACTCACAGTTTATCTGAACTTTGAATTTAACTGGATGTCCTATATTTTGCCTGGCAATCCTATTCTAAACCAGGAATATTGGAAGTCCCAATTAACAAGCCAAAAAGCCTTTAAGTCATATTAATTGATGCCATGACACACTGACTTCTTTTGACTAGGGTTCTCTTCTCTAGTTGTCCCTCCAGTTTTGCTTGCACTGCCCTAGTGTCATGAGTCAGTGGTTTCATACTAAACCTATTTTGTGTTAGTTACTGTGATTATATTCTTTTAATATTACTTTTGCCAATCAAATGTGTGAAAAGAAAGTTGGTTCTAAGAAAACAAAGTTGAGTGTCTTGTGATAACTCCTGAAAATTAGGGGTCCATTTAAATGCTTATAATTTAAAAAGCTGTCTCTACATATGGGTGAGATAGCTGCAGTGCCCTGCTGAGCCATACTGGAGCCTGAGGCAGTAGGAGAAATCAGTAATGCTTATGCTGCCTTTATTTAAAATATTGATATTTTGTTCATCATGGGTTTTCTGTAAGAATGTACATTTTTAAAACACAGGTCTATTGAGATTTAATTCACATTCCATAGAATTCATCTATTTAAAATGTGCAATTCCATAATTTTTAGTACATTCATAGATATATGCAACTATCACCATAGTCAATTTTGGTGTATTTTTGTCCTGAGAAAAATTAATCTCCTACCCTTTAGATGTTCAGGATGGGGCAAAAGTGGCTTTACAGTTGTGAGTACATGAAACATAGAGTTTATTCTTGTATTATTATTTATTAATTAATTATTTTATTATTAACCTACTATTGTTCACCCCTCACCTCTTGTCTCCTACAGCTTTAAGCAACCACTACTCTACTTTCTTTGTCCATAAATTTCCCTCTTCTGGACATTTCATATCAATTGAGTTATATAATATGTTACTTTTTTTTTTTTTACTGATTTATTTATTTCCTTTTTTTTGGTTATTCCTCACCCCAGGGTATTTTTCCATTGTTTTTTAGAGAGAGTGGAAGGGAGGGAGGGAAGGGGAGAAAGAGAGAGAAACATCAATGTGAGAGAGACACAGCAATTGGTTGCCTCCTGCATGTGCCCTGGCCAGGGCCTGGTGATTGATCCTGCAACCTGGGAATTGAACCTGAGACCCCCTTGGTGCACAGGTGCTCTAACCATCTAGAAACACAGGCCAGGGCTTACTGTCTTCTTTCAGTTAGTATGATGTTTTCATTGGTCATCCATGTTTTAGCATATGTCTCTACTTCATTCCCTTTTATGGCTAAATGGTATTCTACTGTATGGATATACCAAATCTCAATGTGGATTTCATTTACATTTTCCTAATGACCAGTAATGTTAAACATCTATTCATGTGCTTATTGGTAATTTTTATATCTTCTTTAGAGAAATGTCTGTTCAAGTTCTTTGTTCATTTTTTTTAATTGACTTTTTTGTTGTTGAAATGGAATTCTGAATATTAATCCCTTGTCAAATATATGATTTGAAAATATTTTCTCCAATTCTGTACATTAATTTTTCACTTTTCTTGGTAATATCCTTTGGTACAAAAGTTTTTAGTTTTAATGAAGTCCAAATTATCTATGTTTTCTTCAGTTGTTTATACTTTTGGTGTCATATTTAAGTTTCCTTTGCCACATCCAAGGACATAATGATTTACCTACATATTATCTCCTAAATATTTTATAGTTTAGCTCTAACATTTAGGTTTTTTATTCATTCTAGTTAGTTTTTGTATATTGTGTGAAGTAAGTGAATTTTAGGATCAGCTAGACAGTTTCTACAAAGAAGTCAGTTGAGATTCTGATTGGGATTATGTTAAGTGTGCTTATCACTTTGGGGAGCATTTTATCATAACAATATTCAGTAAATCAATGAACATGGAATTAACGAAAAAACCTGTATTTAGATCTTATTGGATTTTGTTAGCAGTGTTTTGCCATTTTCAGAGTATAAGATTTGCATTTATTTTGTTAACTGTATTCCAAAGTATTTTATTCTATTATTAATGCAATTTCTTTCTTTCTTTCATTTTTTAAAATCCTTACCCGAGGATATGATTTTCTTGATTTGACAGAGAGAGAGAGAGAGAGAGAGAGAGAGAGAGAGAGAGAGAGAGATCAATTGGTTGCCTTCTGTATGTGCTCCAACTGGGGACTGAACCTGAAACCTAGATATGTGCCCTGACCTGCAATTGAACCTTAACCTTTTGGTGAATGGGACGATGCTCTAACCAACTGAGCCACCCAGCCATGACTGGAATTGTTTTTTTAATTCCATTTTCATATTGTTTATTGCAAGTGTATATAATTGGGTTTTGTATATTGATCTTATACCCCATAACTTTGGTAAACTCATTTATTAATTTAATAGTTTTTTTAGTCAATTCTTTAGGATTTTCTATATGCAACTTATATCACCTGTGAATAGAGATAGTTTTATTGCCTCCTTTCTAATTTGGATGCCTTTTATTTCTTTTTCTTGACTACTTGTACTGGCTACTGCTGCCAGCATGTTGTAGAATAGAAGTGTGGAGAGCAGCACCCTTTTCTTGTTTCAGACCTTAGGGAGCAAGCATCCAATCTGTCATCAATAAGTATAATGTTACTTGTGGAATCCTTTTTTAAAAATGGCATTACATTGACATTTATCTTGAATACTGAGTTTTGACATTCCCTTAAAATTTTGAGTCTGAGATCTCACTCAATTCATATCAGTCCTGGCTCTACAGTGTAAAAATAATTGGGGGAAATTGTAAAAATGCATAAGCATTCTGAATTCCTATTGATGTGCAAGTGTTTTTATGTTCTCTTTCTGTTTTAAAGAATACAAATCTGTAAATCAAAAGTTCATGCATTCATTGTGGTGGTGAGGTTAATTTATGAAATAAGGTACTATGATCCAATTAGAAGGCCAGTGTACAAAGAAAAAGTCTTGGCTCTAGTTCAAATCATAAGTCAAATCACAAATAATTTCTAGTTTAACTTTTTTTGATTTATTAACAACTATGGGCCTGAATATAACCCATAAGGTGGCTATGAAAGATTGTATAAAGGATAGAGCTACCTGCATTTCCCTTTCTGTCTTCTTTCATTTTGTTCAATTTGCTAAGTTTATGTGTGATGGACCCAAATAAACTATCTTATCCAGGCCTGCAATGCTGTTCTCTCTTGAATCTCTTACACAGTGAAAGTTGAATGATTTAATTTCCTAATTATGTTGGAAAGGCTTTTGTCTGGAATGTTGCTTTCTGTGGAATTCTGATGAGTGAATTGTCAACAGTTTTGCCATATTTGAAAATCATTTACTAAAAAGAGGTAAAACTATAGTAAATAAACTACACTAGATGTGACCAGAGCAGGTTTTTATTGTTTTCATTTAATTGAGTCTTATGACTGTGACTGAGTGGGATGTTAAACAGTATTGTATCTTTTAAAAGTTAATTACTTCGTTTTAATTTAATGTTGAAGAACATGGTAAACCTTTAAGGAAGTATATTATAAGTAAATACAATTTTTCTATGGTTATGGTACACTAATTAGTAGACCTTAATTAAAGAGGGTTAATTAGAAATGTATAGACTATTAAAAAGTTCATCAATGTGAATTCTTCAAACTTTGCTCACAAACATTTTGTCAACAATGTAGTCAAAGATTTTAAATATCTTTATTCATACTCACCTAAATTATTTTGGGAAGGTAGTAATACTTTTTATTTTTTATTTTTTTAAAATATATTTTATTGATTTTTTACAGAGAGGAATAGAGAGGGATTGAGAGTTAGAAACATCAATGAGAGAGAAACATCGATCAGCTGCCTCCTGCACACTCCCCACTGGGGATGTGCCCGCAACCAAGGTACATGCCCTTGACTGGAATCGGACCTGGGACCCTTCAGTCTGCAGACCAACACTCTATCCACTGAGAAAAACCGGTTAGGGCAATACTTTTTATTTTTAAAGAAATACCATACTGAATTTATCACTGGGAAAGATATACTTTATTTTTGCTATTGTTTATTTGGTGCCTGGTGTTTAGAACATGGAGTTCAGATTTCAGCTATAGGTTGATTTAAAAACCAGAATCCTCCAGCTAAAGGCCTCTTATGAAAAGATAATACAATGATTCAATCTTTGATTTTACAACACTGGAAAAATATAATGAAATAAAAACTCTGCTTGCATCTGGACTTTTCAAGAGTCACTTGGAATTTGATAATTCCATTATGTTGGAGATGTAGGCATTTTTGTTTTAAGATAGCTTATGAACCTCATTTTGCTTGGATAAACAGCTTTCTATTAAGATAATTAGTGTAATGTAAAACCACTTAAGATTTTTACTCTTTGTAACATTGAGGACAAATTGAATTATGGCCTGTGACCACGGCAATGGGGAAAAAACCCCAATAACCTTTACCTTGCTTAAACTCACCCGACTGGAAGTTTTCATAGATGAGCCCAATTAATTTCCTTCCTCAGTAAAATGCACAATAATTTTTATCTTCCATGAATTTCTATATAGATTTCATTTGAAATTTTTGGTAAGCTTTTTTTTCCTTTTTTTTCTTTTGTTGTCTTTCTCTTGTTTATAATATTTTATGGGACATGTAAGGTTTTCTATGCTAACTAGGACATGAGACGTCTTACTGTCTTTTGAAGGTAAAAATGTGGAAAAAAATAAAATATGTGACTAATTGTCTTTAACCTGGCTGTGGATTTTGTCTCAGTTTCAAACACACACACATACACACACACACACACACACACAATTAAGGGCAAACATCTTAAATTTTTTGTAATTACAATTCACATTCAAAATTATTTTATATTAGTTTTAGGTATAGAATATAGTGGTTAGACAATCATATACTTTATGGTGTTCCTCCTGATATTTCCAGTACCCACCTGACACCATACATAGTTATTACAGTATTACTGACTATATTTCCTATGCTGTTATTTATATCCCTGTGACTATTTTGTAACTACCAATCTGTACTACTGAATCCTTTTACTTTTTTCTTTTTCCTTTTTTTAGAATTAAAAAAAACATTTTTACACTATTTCAGATGTCCCCCCTTTCCTTCCCTTTCCTCCCCTCCCTTCAGCCCCCCCTGCCCCCAGGGCCTTCCCCTCTACTGCTTTCATCCAGTCCTCCAACCTCCCTCCCCTCTGGCAACAATCAGTCTGTTTTCTGTATTGATGAGTCTGCTTCTGTTTTTTATTTATTTATTTATTTATTTATTTTTAAATATTGCTCTTTAGGTTCCACATATAAGTAAATCATGATATTTGTCTTTCTCTTACTGATTTCACCTGGCCTATAACTTCTAGATCCATCCATGCAGTCACAAATGGTAAGCTTTCATTCTTTTTATCAGTAACTAGAGGCCTAGTGCATGAAATTTGTGCACTGAGGCGGGGGATCCCTCAGCCTGGCCTGAGCCCTCTCGCAGTCTGGGACCCCTTGCTCCTTACCGCCTGCTGGCAGTGGAGGTGGGAGAGACTTCTGCCACCACTGCTGCGCTTGCCAGCTGTGAGCCCAGCTTCTGGCTGAGTGGTGCTCCCCCTGTGGGAGTGCACTGACTGCCAGGGGACAGCTCCTGCATTGAATGTCTGCCCTCTGGTGTTCAGTGCGCATCATAGTGACTGGTTGTTCCCCCGTTTGGTCGATTTGCACATTAGGGTTATTTTTTATTGTCTAAAGTTTTACATTTGTCTTATTTTTCTCCAATTGACCCCCCCCCCCCGCCATTCCCACCCCAGGCAAGCCCCCACTTCCCCAGAGCCTGTGTCAATTGGATATGCTAATATTAAAGAGGCTACTCCATTATACATATATGTCACCACTTTTTTATCCACTCATCTATTGATGGGCACTGGATTGTTTTCATATCTGGGCTATTGTAAATAATGCTGCAATGAACATATATTCTTTCAAATTAGTGTTTTGGGTTTGTTCAGATATGTACCCAGATGTGGAATCACTTGGTCATAAGGCAGCTCCATTTTTTAATTTTCTGACTAGACTCTATACTGTTTTCCATAGTGGCTGCACCAATCTGCATTCCAACCAATAGTGTACAAGGGTTCACTTTTCTCCACATACTCCCCAACATTTGTTGTTTGTGGATTTATTGAATATATAATAGATATTCTGACAGGATTCAGATGATATCTTATTGTGGTTTGAATTTGCATTGCTCTGATGATTGGGGATGTTGAGCATTTCTTCATATGTCCTCTCTAGAGAAGTGTCTATTCAAGTTCTCTGTTGATTCTATTTTTATTTTTTAATTATATTTTATTGTTTAAAATATTCAGATAGTAGTACATATGTCTCCTTTTTTCCCCATTGACCCTCCCCTGGTCTCCCCTACTCCCTGGCACATGCCCTTACTCCCCCTCCCCCTTCAGTGTCTTGTGTCCATTGGTTATGCTTATATGCATGCATACAAGTCCTTCAGCTGATCTCTTACCTACCCCCCGCAACACGCCCCAGCCTTCCCACTGTAATTTGACACTCTGTTCGATGCTTCTCTGCCTCTGAATCTATCTTTCTGTTCATCAGGTTATAATGTTCTTTATTATCCATAAATGAGTGAGATCATGTGGTGTTTTTCTTTCACTTCCTGGCTTATTTCACTTGGCATAATGCTCTCCAGTTCCATCCATGCTGCTGCAAATGGTAAGAATTCCTTCTTTTTTATAGCAGTGTAGTATTCCATTGTGTAGATGTACCATAGTTTCCTAATCCACTCATCTGTTGATGGGCATTTAGGATGTTTCCAAATCTTGGCTATTGTAAATTGTGCTGCTATGAACATAAGGGTGCATTTACCCTTTCTGATTGGCGTTTCTGGTTTCTTGGGATATATTCCTAGAAGTGGTATTACTGGGTCAAATGGCAGTTCCATTTTTACTTTTTTGAGGAAACACCATAATGTTTTCCACAGTGGCTGCACCAGTCTGCATTCCTACCAGCAGTGCATGAGGGTTCCATTTTCTCCGCATCCTCTCCAGCACTTGTCATTTGTTGATTTGTTGATGATAGCCATTATGACAGGTGGGAGGTGGTACCCATTGTCATTTTGACTTGCATCTCTCAGATGGTTAGTGACTTTGATCATGTTTTCATGTGTCTCTTGGCTTTCTGAGTGTCCTCTTTTGAAAAGATTCTATTTAGGTCCTTTGCCCATTTTTTGATTGGATTGTTTATTTTCCCTGTAAATGTTGGAGATATACCCTTATCAGAGATAACATTGGCAAATAAGTTCTCCCATGCAGCAGGCTGTCTTGTTGTTTTGTTGATGGTTTCTTTTGCTGTGCAGAAGCTTTTTATTTTGATGTAGTTCCATTTGTTTATTTTCTCCTTAGTCTCTCTTGCCCTAGGATCTGTGTCTGTAAAGATATTGCTAACACATATGTCTGCAATTTTGCTGCCTTTGGAGTCTTGTGGGATTTTTATGGTTTCCCATCTTACATTCAATTCCTTTGAGCTATTTTGATTTTATTTTTGTGTATAGTGTAAGTTGGTGATCTAGTTTCATTTTTTTGCATGTATCTGACCAAATTTCCCAGCACCATTTATTAAAGAGACAGTTTTGATTCCATTGTATGCTTTTGCCTCCTTTGTCGAATATGAATTGAGTATAATGGCTTGGGTCAATTTCTGGGTCCTCTATTCTGTTCCATTGGTCTATATGTCTGTTCTTGTGCCAGTACCAGGCAGTTTTGAGAACCGTGGCTTAGTAATATAGTTTGATGTCTGGTATTGTGAACCCTCCACCTTTGTTCTTCCTTCTCAGGATAGCTGTGGCTATTCGGGAACCTTTTTAATTCCAGATAAATTTTGGAGATTTTGTTCTAGATCTTTGAAATATACCGTTCATATTTTAATAGGTATTGCATTGAATCTATAGATTGCTTTAGGTAATGTGGACATTGAAATGATGTTGATTCTACCAATCCATGAACATGGGATGTTCTTCCATTTGTTTATATCTTCCTCTATCTCTTTTTTCAATGTCCTTTAGTTTTCAGAGTACAGATCTTTTACATCCTTGGTTAAGTTTATTCCTAGGTATCTTAATTTTTTTTTTTTTGGGTGCAATGGTAAATGGGATTGTTTTCTTTTCATTTCTCTTTCTGTGAGTTCATTATTGGTGTATAAAAAGGCCATAGATTTCTGGTTGTTAATTTTGTATCCTGCTACATTCCCAAATTCATTTATTAGGTCTAATAGTTTTTTAATGGCGTCTTTGGGGTTTTTTATGTATAATATCATGTCGTCTGCAAATAAGGACAGTTTTACTTCTTCTTTTACAATTTGGATGCCTTTTATTTCTTCTTCTTGCCTGATCGCTATGGCTAGCACTTCTAGTACAATGTCGAACAGGAGTGGTGAAAGTGGGCATCCTTGTCTTGTTCCTGTTCTTAGGGGAAATGGATTTAGTTTTTGCCCATTGAGTATGATGTTGGCTGTAGGTTTGTCATATAGGGCTTTTATTATGTTGAGGTATGATCCCTCTAATCCCACTTTGCTGAGAGTTTTCATCAAGAAAGGGTGTTGGATTTTGTCAAATGCTTTTTCTGCATCAATTGATATGATTATGTGATTTTTGTCTCTCAGTTTGTTTATGTGATGTATCACATTTATTGATTTTCCGATATTGAACCATCCTTGCATTCCTGGAATAAATCCCACTTGGTCATGGTGTATGATCTTTCTAATGTATTGCTGAATCCAATTTGCTAGGATTTTGTTGAGGATTTTAGCATCTATGTTCATCAAGGATATTGGTCTTTAGTTCTCTTTCTTTGTGGTGTCTTTATCTGGTTTTGGGATTAAGGTAATGCTGGCTTCATAGCAAGAGCTTGGAAGTGTGCCTTCCTCTTGAATTTTTTGGAATAGTCTGAGTAGGCTAGGTTTTAGTTCTTCTTTGAATGCTTGTTAGAACTCCCTTGTAAAGCTGTCCGGACCAGGGCTTTTGTTTGCTGGAAGGTTTTTGATCGCTGTTTCAATTTCTTCAGTAGTTATTGACATATTCAGGTTTTTTGACTCTTCTTGGTTTAGTTTTGGGAGCTTGTCTTTTTCTAAGATTATGTCCATTTCATCTAGGTTGTCCATTTTGTTGGAATAGAGATGTTCATAGTATTTTTTCATAATCATTAGTATTTCTGTGGGATCAGTTATTATTTCACCTCTTTCATTTCTGATTTTGTTTATTTAGGTCCTCTCTCTTTGCTTCTTGATGAGCCGTGCTAGAGGTTCATCAATCTTGTATATCCTTTCAAAGAACCAGCTCTTGGTTTTTGTTGATCTTTTGTATTTTTTTTTTTTGGTCTCTATGTCATTTATCTCTGCTCTGATCTTTATTATTTTCTTCCTTTTGCTTATGCTGGGCTTTTCTTGTTGCTCTCTTTCTAACTCTTTGAGTTGTAGTATTAGATAATTTATTACCATTGTTTCTTGCTTTTTGAGGCAGGCCTGTAGAGCTATGAACTTCCCTCTCAAGACTGCTTTCACTGTGTCCCATAGATTTGGGATTGTTGTGTTTTCATTGTTGTTTGTTGCCATCATGCTTTTTTATTTCTTCTTTGATCTCTCTGGTAACTGAGTCATTGTTTAATAGCATGCTATTTAGCCTCCAGGTGTTTTTTTTATCGGTTTTATTGTAGTTGATTTCTAGTTTTATGCCATTGTGGTCTGAGATGGTGCTTTATATGATTTCTGTCTTCTTGAATTTCAAGAGACTTTGCCTGTGACCCAATATATGGTCTATCTTTGAAAATGACCCATGTGCACTTGAGAAGAATGTATATTATGTGGCTTTGGGGTGAAATGTTCTGAAGATGTCAATTAATTCCATCTGATCTAGTGCATCATTTTGGATTGATGTTTCTTTGCTGATTTTTTGTTTAGAGGATTTGTCCAATGGTGATAGTGGGGTATTAAATTCTCCTACTATGACTGTATTGCTATCAATCTCTCCCTTGATATCCTCCAAAAGTTTTTTTTATGTATTTGGGTGTTCCTGTATTGGGTGTGTATATGTTTACCAGAGTTATATTTTCTTGTTTAATTGCTCCCTTTAGTATTATGAAGGGGCCTTCCTTATCTCTTGTTATGTCCTTCACTTTGAGATCTAATTTGTCCGATGTAAGCATTGCTACCCCAGCTTTTTTTTTCATTTCCATTCCCCTGAAAAATCTTTTTCACTTGAGTTTACTTTGGTACTATTTCAGTTTTATTTTTTACCTTTAAACTTTTGATCGTTCTGGAATTTATTTAGGTTACCCTCATGTAAACTGCAGTAGTGTGTAATTAATTTGTTTTTCTAAAGGCTATCCAATTATTCCCCAATTATTTTTAATCATTCATTTTTCCCTTGTTTGAAGGCCACTTTTGCCATGGAGAGTCACTTCCTGATGTATTTGAGTTCCCCATAAGTTCCTGAAAGAATTTAGTTTTGTTTTATTTTTCAAACCACTGAAGTGTGGTTCTCCTAATCCATATTGACTCTTTTAAAAATATCATCATTTACTTTATAAACTATTAAATCAATTAGCAATATTTTCCTTGATCTTGGCAGAGTTTGAAACAGTTGAATTTCTTCCAACTACTCTTCTGTACCACACTTCTCAACTTTTATCTCACAATTCTCTTAGTTTCCCACCTACCCTTTTTTTTTTTTTTGCCAGCTTGTCTTCCTGTTTCTTGTACAACGTTGTTCTTTGGAATTCCACCTTTCCCATGGCAAATAAAATCCTGAGTAATATTTCCCAATCTCATCACTTCAACTATTACTTAATGGCTAAATATTCCTATATTTTCATTGTAGTTCCAATCTAAATGTCTATATATTCAGGTTTCTATTAATTACTATATTGTGTGTTCTAGGGTATTTCAATATGCCTATGTCAAACCATTGTTCTCCTTGCTTTCAATATTTTTCTTTCTTCTCTGAATCCTACCTCACTTGATATCATCATCTCAGTTACCTACATAGATTTTGTCTTTGATGTTCCCTTTTCCCTGTGATATCTGTCAGTGATCTTCAGTTGTAAGTCTGTGCCCTTTTTTCATGCCTTTTCTATCAAGTAGTTTATTAGCTGGTCTCCATACTTCTCTCTCTCTCTCTCTCTCTCTCTCTCTCTCTCTCTCTCTCTCTCTCTCTCTCCTATTGTCCTTTGTTGCAGGCAGTGTTAATTAAAGCTTATAAAACAGTAGGCTTTAGTTAAATCCTGCATAAAGTGATCACATGTGTTTATTTCTTCTCCTTTCCTAACTCCATTAAAATTAAAGTAATGAAATTGAAAAATTCAAGAGGAAAAAGAGAACAGAAGTGGAAACATTGACAGATGTATGGTTGAAACTAATTTTTTACTTAGAGCAAAGGAAGTTACGACTTCAATATCTCCCCCTACATGAACATTTGAGAGAAACCAACTAATTCTTCCTCTATAACTACTAATGTTTCAAAACTTGGAGGCACCTGATCTGGGAAGGCAGGAATGAGTGATGAGATTGAAAACATGGGCTGTTTCTTGAAAGTCTTTATAATAAGTAGCTAGAGTCCAAGTCTTTTTGCCCACTCTCTGTTCCTCGGAAGATCAGAGGTTTCTTATATGGAGAATTTGAATGGGAGCACCCCAGACTCAGAGATCCGGGTGCAGCAGGTAGATTGGTTGAAAATATGGGATTAAGTGAAAATGTGCATACCTAATTTTAGGACCTATATTTCTACCCAAGATGCAGTTAAAAGTAGCATGAATTATTTGTTTTCACATTCCCAGATTCCTAATAGTAATCTTGATATAGTTTGATTTTTTTTTCTTGGATCATCTTCTAAGAAACCGTAACCTAAACAAAATTAAAATTCCTCAATAACTACAATTCTCTTGACACAAGCATTTTTAGAAACTGTATGTCAAAGTCAATTGATTTTGAGATGCTTAAATTTTTTAAAAATTTTATTTAGGCTGCTCAATTTTTAAAATTGTGATAGGATTATAAACATAGAATAGGACTATGAAATAAATATAAATGTTACATTGTTATTTGATTTGTTTCATTTTTAGAGTTATGAAGACCCAAGAAATAGAGTGCTTTATTTCCTTCTCCTTCTTTTGCTATTGTCTCTAAATTAAAGGGCAGAAAGAGGGCAAGGAACAATGAAAACATTTATTTCTCAAGCTTAATTGTTTTAGTTCTTCACATAGTTTTACAACAAACATAATTATATAAACAAATTAAATTGCATCTTCCCAATGCAATATAGTGATTTTAATTAAAAATATTTAATGTTGACATTATTGCAGGTGTCCCCCATATCCTCCCCTTTGCCCACCTCTACTTACCCCTGCCTCCTCCGCACTTGGCCTTCATCAAACTATTGTCCATGTCCATGGGATATGTATATATGTTCTCTAGCTAATCCCTTCAACTTCTTTATCCAGTCACTCCCACCCCCACCCTTCTGGCTCCTGCCAGTCTATTCCACTTTGTCAGTTTATTTTGTTCTTTAGATTCCACATGTTAGTGAGATCATATGGTACGTGTCTTTCTCTGCTGACTTCTTTCGCTTAGCATAATAGTCTCCAGGTCTATCCATGCTGTTCCTTCTTTTTTAAAGCCACAAAATATTCCATTGTGTATATGTACCATAGTTTTTTAATGCTCTCAACTGCTGGTGGACCATCTAGGCTGTTTCCATATCTTAGCTATTGTAAATAATGCTACTATGAACATAGAGGTGCATATATTCTTTCTGATAGGTGTTTCAGGATTCTTAGGATATATTCCTGGAAGTGAAATCACTGGATCAAATGTCAGTTCCATTTTTAATTTCTTGAGGAAACTCCATACTATCTTCCACGTAACTGCACCAGTCTGCATTCCCACCTACAGTGCACGAGGGTTCCCTTTTTTCCACATTCTCACCAACACTGATAATTAGTGACCTTGAGCATTCTTTCATGTCTACTGGTCATCTGTATGTCCTTAATTAAATATCCGTTTTTGCTTCCCAATGTATTTGAAATTAATAAAATACATTAAATATACTCTACATCTCCAACACAAAGCATTCACATTACTAAAAACCAGTATATTAATTAGATAAAGTTCAGTTTACTACAAACTACCTCCACCTTTCCCATAAAAAAATCAACAGGCATGACCAAAACAAAAATTCAGTGCAGATCAGGAAAACAATGCTTTTATCCCCACTACCTATTTTATATCTTTAGATTTAAAAATATTATACCTTTCTAGCCTTAATTTTGACCAATCACTTCTAAAATTGTGGGCCCTGTTTATGGGCTGCTCAGGCCTTTAGTTTTCCTGGTAAAATGGAAATTAGTCCTGTCAGTATCTACTTGGAAAATGTTTGCCTCAACCCTTTGCTCTAACTTCTCTTGTCTAACCCAACTTCACACAGACTCCTCAGTTCTTCTGACTTTCATTTAATCCAACTTCTGTATACTTGTTTTTATTTCATGGATAATTGCTAGCTAATGATTTCACCTGAAATTTAGTCAATACTTTTTTAATGATTCAGTATGGTATTTTGTAGATATTTTGACTGTTGCAGATTGAGTTTCTTATATTCCTTTATTTTCTAAGTTATCATATGGACATTAGGTACATGGATATATATTTTGCATTTCTGTCACAAAATATATGAAATACTACAAAGGTAGCACAATTAGAAACTTCTAGTATTGGTTTTCATAGTAAATATTGACTTATTTTCCTCCTGAACAGATTCTTATCCAACTTGTGGAGGTGATGGATCAACTGCATCTAGGGGAATCAGTTGCTGCAGTTCTCCGTAACAGGTATATTTATGGAAACAATTTACCTTATAAATAACATAATGTCTCTCCTGCCCATTGATATACCTAACATAATTGCTATTCAGTAAGTATTTGTTGAATATCTGGAATGAAATAAAAGTATTTGCTATATGAATGAATAAAAATAATTGACAAAGAAAGGGAATGATGAGCATGTTAGTGATCATATGTTCTGAACTAATGAAAAAATAAAAAAATATACTTAGAAATCATAATTAGTATAAATTGTGAACACGTAGAATTCAGTCAGTGGAGCTATTGATTGAAATTTTAAAGCATTTCAATGAATGCATACCAGTATCCATTGCATAAGAATCGATGTCTCAACAAGTATTTTTAAAATAGTATTGCTCTATGATTGTGTGTATGTTTCTGTTATTTAAATATCCAATTAGTCTTACCACTATGCTCAACACCCGAAAATAATATAAAATTATACTAAACTAGAGGCCTAGTGCATGAAATTCGTGCACTTGGGGGGGGGTCCCTCAGCCCAGATTGTGAGAGGGCGCTGGCCAGACGGAGGGACCCCACCAGTGCATGATTAGGGCTGGGGAGGGACATAGGAGGTTGGCCTGTTGGGGAGGTACTGTGGCAAGGCTCCAGGGTGTGTCTGGCCCATCTTGCTCAGTCCCAATTGACCAGACCCCAGCAGCAAGCTAACTTACTGGTTGGAGTGTCTGCCCCCTGATGGTCAGTGCATGTCATAGCGAGCAGTTGAGTGGCCTTACCATATCATTAGCATATTACACTTTGATTGAACAGATGACTGGATGACAGGACACTTAGCATATTAGATTTTTATTATATAGGATGTCAACTGTAATTGAAAAGTACAATTTAAAAATATCCAATTAAAACTCTTACAGGGAGTCATGAGAATTTCAGAGCTCCCTCTGACAATTTAGACTTTTAATTCATGGTTCAAAGAAATATACATAGCCTTTGCTTTGTAGGTATGGAATAATATCCCTTATTCTCAATACTTTAGTTGTATAGTTTGGGTGAAACATTTAAAATAAATATGATGGAATTGTCTATATCATGGTTTTAACACTTAGTAATGGTGTAACCTTGGGAAAATTTCTCTATTGCTCTGTGCCTTAAGTTTCTTATCTATGAAATGGGGATAATAATAATACCTACATCTTAGGATTGTTTTGAGATTAAATAAATGACTATTATGTGTATGTGGAGGGAGGGGAGAAAGAGAAATAGAGAAAAGAAGGTTGGCACAAATAATGGTAAGAGTTTTAATTGGATATTTTTTAAATTGTATTTTTCAATTACAGTTGACATGGTACATCAGTGGTAGTATTGAAATATAATTGTGGGATTTTAACTATTTTGAAAATATAATAATTGTGTTTTTGACATTTAAGATACTTTAAAATATAGGTGTGTCTTAAAAGAATATAAAAAAGTGGCAAGGTTGAAGTAGGAAGTGGACATATATAAAGTCATTATTATTTGTCAGATACTATACTAGGAATTTCACATAATAATCTCATTAAGCAAATATCATATGAAGGGTGACTATTTATTGGAATGTGTTATCTCATCTGGGCAAGGGATTGTAATGTAGACTTGCTAAGAGACCCAAAAAGCAAGAAAATCATAGCAGGATAATGTATGGGCATATTGGGTGAAAAGATAGAAGACAGTAATAGTTGGGAGACATTGAATTCATAATGGAGAATTGAGTATGCAGAGTTCAAGCACTGTTGAATAGGAGGGTCAGAAGAGGAAATAGTAGGACAGGTTCAAGTTGGTAACTGAAGTGGTTATAGCATACTTGGATTTGTTTATTTTCATTATTTTTATTGAGGTATAATTATATATGCTAAAATAAACACAATCCAGTTCAAAATGTAAAACAACTCGATCCCACCAGAGAATTCCTTTGTATCCATTTCTAGTCCATATCCCCTCCATCCTTACTAAGGGAATCACTATTCTGACTTATATATCTTGGATTAGTTTGCTTGTTCTTGAACTTCATGTAAATGGGGTCATACACTGTGTATTCTTTTGTGTATGGCTTCTTTCTTTCAAAATAATACTAATGTTTTTGAGTCTATCATTGCTATGGTATCAGTAGTTCCATCTTTTTATTGTTGTGTAGATTCTATTGTTTAAATCTACCACAATTTCTTTATCCATTTTCTTGTTGATACTCTTTTAAGTTCCATTATTTGGATCTTATGAATAAAGCTGTTATTGACATTTTTTATAAATATTTTTGTACCTATATACACTCATTTAGTTTTTATATGTACCTAGCAGTGGGATTGCTGGGTCATAGGATATATATATATATATATTTAAGTTATTATTAATAGAAACTGCCAAATGCTTTTCTGAAGTGGTGGTGCCATTGTCTACTCTGACCAGTTATAAGTGAAAATCCTCACTAACTCTTGATATTGTTAGTCTCTTTAATTTTAGCCATTCTATTGGGATAAATGGTGATGGAAGGAGATTTGACTTGCAGTGGTGAACACACAAAACAATATGCAGATTATGTATTATAGAAATGTACTCCTGAAACCTATATAATTTTATGAACCAATGACACTTCAATAAGTTAAATAAAAATATGGGGTATATTCTTTTGAGTTTTAAAATTTATTCTGGATATTTAGATGTGTGTATTATGAATATTTTCTTCTAATCTGTAGCTTTCCATCCCATAGTCTTATTTGTATCTTTTGATGAGCATAAGTTTTTTTTAATGAAGGTTAATTTATCATACAGTATTTTTCTTTTATGCTCAGTGCTTTTTGCATCTTGTCCAAGAAATATTTTCCCTTTCAAATTTCAGGCTTTTTTCAGGAAGTTTTATGGTTTTAACCTTCACATTATAAGTGCATTCTTGACCAGAAACAAAAGAAATGAACTTATGGCCTAGATTTCAAATAGAATTTAGATAATTAGTAAGAATACATTATAAAAGAGAAGTCTCTTTGTCCTTTTAATTCTAACTTAATGCCTTTGTAAGTGGCATGGTAACTGAATTGTAACCTGAGTGATACTTGGCAAACCATAGGGATCTAGTCTTATGATTATAGTTTATAACAGTAACTTTTGGTTTCCTACTTTTATAATCTTTCTTATTATAAATAAGACTCCTTTGAAAGAAACATAATCCTGATACTAAATAAACTGATTTAGAGCATAGAAACTGATAGACAACCCCCAATACATTTATGATGCGACCTAATTAAAATATCAAAGCCTGAGAAAAATGGTGCTTGTTTGCATACACACATTATGAACCATTTTTGAATTATAAATAAAATACAAATCAAGCACACTTAAGAATATCTGAAAATAATTAACCATTTGTGACCAAGAAAGTTTATTCTAGAGTGTGAATATTTTCATCCTATGAAGTTATTCATGATGCATCCTCTGTCAATAGTTTTCAGAA
The DNA here is from genome assembly GCF_963259705.1 of Myotis daubentonii. NCBI lineage: Eukaryota > Metazoa > Chordata > Mammalia > Chiroptera > Vespertilionidae > Myotis > Myotis daubentonii. The sequence continues at coordinate 41,843,410 of NC_081861.1, forward strand.
AAAAAAAAAAAAGTAAATGCCGGAGGTACTTGAAAATACTCAATGCCCATTTTAGGAATGAAAAAGTTAGTGATAGAAGCTTTTTCTCTTAACAAGAAATATATATATACCAACAACCCAGAAGCAACAAAACAAAGATGCCTATACCCACCATTATTTAATACTAGAGGCCTTGTGCACGAATTCATGCACTGGTAGGGTCCCTTGGGGTGGCCTGCAGAGATTGGACTACAGCTCGCACCCTCAGCCTCGTAGCCCTGAAGCCCACCTGGCACCCTGCCTTGGCCTGGTGCCACCCCCTCATCTGCTCCAATGTCCCGCCTATGGGGCGATTGGTGGGGGTGGGGGGGGAGGGCGCCCAGTTCCCTTAGCACCTGGGAACCAGGAGGCGGCTCTACTCTCTGCTGCCACCGCTGGTCGCAGTCTGCAGGGTGATCGGTGGGGCCATTGGCCCCTGCTCGCACCCGCCTTGGCCTGGCGCCGCCCACTCAGCTGCTCCACCATCCCACCATGGTACCACTCTCATCAGGACCCATCAAGGCTGGCAGCACCTCCACTGCTGCCCACTGCCAGCGCTGCATCACCGACGCCCGTCATGTTCCGCACCTCCCCCTGGTGGTCAGCGCATGTCATAGCAAGCAGTCAAACTCCTGAGGGGACAATTTGGGTATTAAGCTTTTATTATATAAGATATATCTATAAATTCTGGCCAATGTCAATGAAGAGGCATAGTTAATGGAAAAGAGAAGACAAAAAATGATCAAATTTTAGAATCATGTACCTACAGAAGCTAAGACTTGAAAACAGCTTCTTAGTTGATAGACTTTTATTGAGTTCTGAAAAGTAGTTAGATATAAGATAAAAATTAAAAACCAGTAACTTTTATTTATATTAGATGTGATCATTTAGAAGATATAATGGGAAATAATCCATTTACAAAAGCAATAAAACATAAATATGTAGTAATAATTCCAGCAGAACCATGTCTGGGATTTACGTGATGAAAATTTAAAAAATTGAGAAATAAGAAAGAAGATATTTTAAAAATAGGGAGACATACCATAGTATTGAATTAAAAAACTAAATTTTAGGGTGTGGTAAACTCTTCCTGAATTGTTGTGTAGGTTTAACATGAATTTAATAGGATATTTAAAATTCTGACAAAGTGATTATCCAATAAGATAAGGAATGTATTAAATGTATCCCCATTGCTTTATACAATGTCTGGCATGTACTAATTGCTGCTCAAAAAAATCTAATGATTTGTTCTGTTTATTATTTAACAAACATCTATTGTGCAATGATAAGAGCTAAACACTTTCATGTCCTAAAATGTGAAAAGTGATGAAACTTTATTCTCATTGAGCTTGAATTTTTGTGGAGGTACTGGTGTCGTCAGAGAAAAAAACCCAAAATATATGTACAGGAGGAAGTTGCTATGAAAAATTACTAAAGCAGGTAGAAAGATAGAGAATTGAGGGTTGCAGAATAGCATTAACTTCTTACTAGTCTTAGATGTTTTTCGCCTTGCAATCTACCATTCATCATATTTACTCTATTTGAAGTTCTATTCCAGTGACTTATGAGGTACAGAGAGAGGTTAGCCATATGTGGCTTGCTTTGCTGCAAAAAGCATCTTGATCTGAGCAGCATCCTTCTGCATACATTATAGTAATGTCTGGGAGAGGCACATTGTGGTAAAAGTCACCCATTTGGTGTTGTGGTGGTGTTTTCTGATGTTCCTAGCTCTATTAAGGATTTCTATAAGAATCTATAAAGCTCCGACAGTGTTCAAGTTTCAAGTTTTCTAAAAGTATTCTTTGACAAATAAAACATAGCATAAAATATTGTCTTGTATTTGAAATACAAGAAAAAGAATGCCAAACACAATGTAATCAGATCTTCAGCCCTTTAACAAATGTTATATGTCACTTACTGTGCAAGGTATTAGGGATGTAGCAATGAATGGTGATATGGACCCCTGTTTGTTAGGTGGCTACTGTAGTAGTCAAAATAAGAAATGAGGAGAGTCTGAACAATGGTAATAGCAGTGGAAGTGAATCAGAGTGGAGGGGATGGAGTCATGAAATATTTAAGGATAAATTTGACAATATTTGGCATTCAACTAGATTCTTCATACTCTAGTCAAAGTGATCTTTTAAATTTGCTAATCTAATAATGTCACCCAGATTGCCTTTTCCTTTGACTATTGAAATCCCACCTGTTCTTTAAAGACCCAGATCAAATTCCATGTCCTGCCTAAAACCTTCCACGATCAATCCATCCAGATTACTAGGAAGGTCTCTTTGGTCTCTTAGCTATTTTACCCCTGCAATGATTTTTATCGCATTCAGTTCTGCATTGAAGTAACTTGAATGTGTCTTTGCTTACAACACCATTAAGAGAGCTTTTTCTTTAATTAACTTTATTGTTGAAAGTATTAACAACGTCTCCCTTTGCCCCCTATTCACTCCCTCAACCCTACTCCCATCCCTTTCCCGGGCCTTCACCACACTATTGGCTTATGCATATATGCATGGAGCTTTTCTAGAGAACTATATCTAATTTATATTTATTTTATATTGTATACTGTACAGGATTTTGTGCATAATAGACATTCATTAAAAATTTGTAGCCATAGCTGGTGTAGCTCTGTTGGTTGGGCATCATCTAATGCACTGAGATGTTGCTGGTTCCATTCCAGGTCAGGGCACATGCCTGAGTTGCAGGCTGGATCCCTGGTAGGGGTCATGCAGAAGGCAGCTGATCGATGTTTCTCTCTTTCCCTTCTCTTTCTCTAAAAAGTCAATGAAAATATTAAAAATATAATAGTAATGTGTAGAAGTTATTACATTTATCAGCAATTATTTGTTACTAATAATTTTACTCAGTCAAATTGTTTAGGTAGTTTGGTTTCCCAAAGTAAACTCTTATTTATATTTAAGTAAGTGAATATTAAGTGACAGTTATTAAAATTGTAAAATAGATTAATGAAATTTATTACAGATTCTAGGAATAAGCTCAGACTTTTTTTCCTTACCAATCTAATATGTAATCTCTCCTTAATAGTGTATGATGTCAAGGGAATGCAGGACTTTGAATGAGGTCATTTGATATTTTAAAATATTGAACATTTACTATTTGTTTAACACTGTCATTATCTGTAAAATTTAAGGATTGGAAGAGCCCAACCTTCCTTTTAGTTTAAAAAGTCTAGAATTATTCTTTAAACCTAAGCACATAGTAGATGATAAATAAACACATATTGGATTAAATTTGATGATGACCAGTCATTGAGGATAAGTCCTTTTATTACAGTTTTCATAATTTGGCTTCATAAACTTTTTTAAAATGTTGAGTTAAAATTTATTGAATCTGTTGGGGTGATGGCTTTGTAAAACTTCAATGAAGATATGTTTGTTATTCACTTATTAAGAATTAATAATTTATAAGGTTCTAGTTTTACCTTTGTTGAAGGAAGTGAGGCAATGATTATAATAAGGTCAAACCTTAGGCTAGTAAGATCCCTATAAGGATTATAATATGAGGGCAACACACAAATTTCTGTATACTTTATACAACGGACTTTTATTTAGGCTCATTTCATTTACCCATTTTTATTGTCCTAATATATTGCAGTAAGGTACATGTGCAGTTTATCAGCATATTTGTTCCTCTCACTGAAGAGTTACATGTTTTCATACAAAGGACATGGACTTGTTAGTAATGTTGTGTTTGCTCTCTTTAGAGGAATTTTCCAGGCCACAGAAAGTGTTTCTGTTCCTAGGGAGAGGAGTTACTACCCTGATTCCCCTTCTTCTACCTCCATCTTAAATGTTGCTGTTCATAATTCTGTACATATTCCCTGTGTTCTTTCTGGGTAATCTTATCTACAGCCATTACTTCTATCCCAAACTATATGCTGAAAACCTTCACATTTCTATCTTGAGTCTAAGTCTTTTTCATGAGCCCCAAAGTAAAAGTTTCTTTATTTCTTCTCTCCATTAGTTTGTTTGTTTTGAGTTTACAAGCAATGCATACTTATTATAGAACAATTAAAAATAGAAAACTATATATTTGCAGGGAAAATAGTCACCTAAGGTAATATCTATTAACCCTTTGGTACATTTTTACTCTAGTATTTTGGTGCATTTTAAAATATGTCTGAGGTAGTAATTATTGGACATGATTTGGTTATACCGCTGTGGTTAAGAGCAAAGGCTTTGAAGTCTGTCAAATACAGGTTCAAATCAAATTCTGTTACTTACTAGTCTCGTGAACTTTGGAAAGTTTCTTAACCTCTCTGAGTCTCTTTTCTCACCTATAAAATATAATAATACTAGAGGCCCAGTGCACAAATTCATGCACAGGTGAGTTCCTGAGGGGTTGGGCCGGGACACAGTTGGCCTTCCAGGTGGCCAGTGGGATGCCCTTGCTGGCCTGGGATCCGGATCTGTCCCACTGATGTTCACGCCAGTTGTCGGGAGCCACCTGGTGGCAGCTTTTATATCCTTTCTTCCTTGTGGAGATTCTAGGGAGGGGAAGCAGCTGTGGTGCCCGAGGCTGACTTCCAGGAGGCTGGCAGTGCTGTTGCGATCATGCTGACGGTGCTGGTCCATGGGTGCCTGGCCTGTTCTCCAGAGATTGGACCTGCAGGACTACTGAGGAAGTGAGTGGCTGCCTCCAGGCTGGTGGGCTGCCAGGATGGGTCTGTCAGCTGAGTGGCGCTCTGGATGTGGGAGTACACTGACCACCAGGGGGCAGCTCCTGCATTTAGCATCTCCCCCCTGGTGATCAGTGCGTGTCATAGTGACTGGTCAATTGGTCATTGCAGTTGTTTGATAGTTCGGTTGCTTAGGCTTTTATATATATAGACTAGTGGCACGGTGCACAAAATATGTGCACGGGGAGGGGGTTCCCTTTGCACAGCCTGCACCCTCTCCAATCAGGGACCCCTTGGGGGATGTCTGAATGCCAGTTTAGGCCTGATAAATCAGCAGTTGGACATCTCTCATGCAATCTGGGACCACTGGCTCCTAACTGCTCACTTGCCTGCCTGATTGCCCCTAACTGCTCCTGCCTGCCTGCCTGATCGCCCCTAACTGCCCTCCCCTGCTGGCCTGGTTGCTCCCAACTGCCCTGCCCTGCTGGCCTGATCGCATCACCAATGGCCCTCCCCTGCCGGGCTGATCAGCCCTAACTGTCTCTGCCTGCCTGATCACCTCTAACGGCCTCTGCCTTGATCCCCACCACCATGGCTTTGTCCAGAAGAAGTCAGACATCCAGAAGATGGCCGATCGACCCGGTCTAATTAGCATATTACCCTTTTAGTAGTATAGATAGATTATATAGGATAGGATTGCTTAAGTGGGGGGGGGGCTTTTTCATCAGGAGGAGATGCTCTTGGCAGACAAAAACACATAATCCCTATATCTGGACTGAGAGCCAGGCATATGCACTATACTGCCAAACCAGTCAGTAAAAAATTGAACAGCTTTCTTTTACCTTACACCAAACAGCTGTTGCCCTTAAAACCCCTCCTCAGCCCCCACTTTAGGTTCTGCCTTCCCAGTTCACCCAGATTAGGTTCTGATTGGTTGGTTTCTATGCCAGTCAGCGTCAAAAGCTCTGCCTCCTAGGCAGCCATTGGCTTCTTGCACTTCACCCAGATTTGGTTCTATGCCAGTCAGTGTCTCCAGGCCTATCAACAGGCTTGATTGGAGAGGCTGGGCTGATCAGCAGCTCCAGTGGAGGCCTGAGAGAAAGAGAGCCGTGTCTGCTGGCCAGGCACAGAGCAAAAGAGAGAGGCAAGTACTGATTAACAGCTGCCATGAAGGCTACGGATCAGACCCTGCTTCTCTCTCCAGGCCTCTCTTCGGGCCTGATCTGCAACCCCCTAGCAGTCAGTGTTGGGTCAGGGCGTCCGCAGCAGTGGCAGTCAGTACTGGGTCACCACGGCAACCCAGCACTGACTTCTGGTCGGTCAAGCCTTTGGTTGTTTTGGATATTTAGGACTCTGGGTTTTTATATGTTAGGATTACTGTATGGAATTGTTCTGAGGGTAAAAGGAAATGCTTGTAAGATAGTCATGTTCCTGGTGCATGTTAAATATAAAATAAGGGGAAGCACTTACTGTATATCATGTATTATACTGCATATCTTGTCTATATTGTGCTGTTTTTATTAGAATTTCACCTATTAATAAAAACTTGTAGCAGCCCCAGCAGGGTGGCTCAGTTGGTTGGAATGTCATCCTGCACACCAAATAAAAGTAGCAGGTTTGATTCCCAGCCAGGGCACATACCTATGCTGCAGGTTCAATCCCTGGTAGGGGTGCATGTGAGAGGAAGCTGTTTGATGTTTCTCTCTCCCATTAAAGGTTTTTCTCTCTTCCTTCCTCACTCTCTAAAATCAATAAAAACATATCCTTGGGTGAGGATTAACAAAACACAAAAAACTTGTAGTAGACATAACAGTTCCAAATTACAAACTCTTTCATGGTACAAATGATTTCTTAATATTAAGTATTTGGGTTGAATCTACTTTGGGGGTATTAATTATAATGTCTTCTGTATCTATCATGTTTTCTTTCCTTGCTTTAATATTTGTTATCTTTTATGTTTACATTTCATGAATTTGTTTTATACTGTGTCAAATCTTCTGTTTACTTCCTCTGATGTACATTTTGGTTGTTACTCTGGCTTAGTTTCCTTGCTGTTGACCAATATAATTTATAGCTTCCAAATCTGATCTTGTTATCTTATTTGGCTTCCTCTTCCTGCTTTATTGAGGCCATATTTTTTTTATTTTCTTGAATGTGCCAAAGGCTTTCAACATTGTTTTCTGGCTCCTATGTGAAAACATTTGCAGAGTGTTCTGCTCTTTCTCTAAGTCTTTATGATGACAAATCTCCTTTTCCTTGTTTTTCTATACATTTCCTTTTGCTCCATGCTAGTTGTTTTCCTATTTTTTTATTCTTAAAGGAAGACTAGCCTTTGTACTTGCCTTTCTCTTCATCTCAACCATTTCTTCCCCATGGTCTTTGCATGGATAGCTCTTTTTCTTTTTAGATCTCCACTTACAGGTCTTTCATTTGAGAGGTTTTCTTTGACCACCCAATCTAAAGCAGGCCATCTGTTTGGTGTCACACCACTCTAGTTTAACTCTTTGCATAAGACTCATCACTATCACTATTAGATATGTTCCTTCTTTCCTGTTTATTTTTTTCCTTCCTTTTTGTTTAATTTTTATCTATCCCCTTTCACTAAAATAGAAGCTCTAGGAGGGTAGGAATCTTGTCTGTCTTGTTGATTGCTTTAATTTTAGCACCCACAACCATATCTGGTACATATTAGTTGCTTGATAAATATTTGCTGAATGAACAAATTAACCATTGCCCCTCTCTCTGAGCTTTTGGGTACTAATCCAACCCCTTTCTCTACTTTTACCCATGAGTCAATATTGATAGGAATAAATTGTTAAAAAAAATAAATGGGGGAGAAGAGACAAATCTTTCTTACAGAAGAATCCCAAATTTTATACATGTATATGTGTATCCATATAATTGTTTGTATTTTCCCCACTCCAAGAGAGAGAACTTCATCTCCCTCTCTCCTTGTGTTTAGACTTAATGATTCAGAGAAAAGAGCGTGGAAAGGGAAAAAGTACCTTTACAATGAAGAAATCTGGCAAATTCTACCTCTAGAAGGGAGAAAAATGTCCTTCTCCCCTAAATGTCTACATCCTAATCCCCATAATCTGTGACTGATACTATACATGGCAAAAAGACATGGCAGATATGATCAAGTTAAGAACCCTGAGATGGGGAGACTATCCTGGATTGCCAAGGAGGGTCCAATGTAATCACAAGGGGTATAAGAGGAATCAGTCAGAAAAAGAATGTGATTATGGAAGTAGGGGTTGGAGTGATGCTCTTTGAAGATACAGGAAGGTAACATGATCCGTAGAACGCAGGTGGCCCCTAGAAGCTGGAAAAGGCAAGAAAAGAAATCTCCCCTGAAGAATTCTAGGCTTCTGACCATCAGAACTATAAGATAATCAATTTGTGTTGTTTATAGCCACTAAGTATGTAATAATTTATTACAGCAGAAAGAAATAAGAAATGAATACACCATGTTTCCAGAGGCTTGCTCATATATTCCAAGGGTTGTCATTTCTGACTTAATATAAACACAAGAGAGGTATCAGCAGTGGCGAAGGTGGTCTGGAGGGTAGGTACCATAGAAGGGAACAGCTCCTTTGCCAGGTCTCCATTTCCCTGTGGAAGCTAGTTTTCCTCACTTTTTGTCTGCATGATATTTAGTGGGAAGTTGAGGGAGATATGTTATTTAAAATTGGACATTCATGTATTTATCTTGAAGTTTTCCATACATAATGTATACTCACTGTGAAGTATTTGGACAGTATAATCCCACTGCTCTGAAAGCACTGTTAATATTTTGAAGTTCATAAATAGAAGTATTTATTCAACATGAACATTCCCCAGTACTGCAAATACAATGTGTCCAAACCGATTTAGTCTTATTCCCCAGCACCTGCTTCCATATCTGTAGTCTTGGCCTCATTTAACGACACCACCATTCACTCAGTTGCCTGAGACAGATGCTTGGGCCTCATCCTGGACCTTTCTTTCTTCCTCATTGCTCATATTCAGTCAGTCACCAAGTCACTATTTCTCCTTCCTAATTATTTCTCCAATCTGTTCCCCCTGCTGCTTTCTTCTCTCTCTCTTTTTTTTAAATCTTCACCTGAGGGTATTTTCCCATTGCTTTTTAGAGAGAGTGAAAGAGAGAGGGAAAGACAGAGAGAAATATTGATGTGAGAGTAACACATCGATTGGTTGCCTCCTGCATGAACCCCGACCAGGGTCCTGGCTGGGGAGGAGCCTGCAACTGAGGTACGTGCCCTTAACAGGAATTGAACCTGGACCCTTTGGTCCACTGAGCCAAACCAGCTAGGGCTGCTTTATTCTTATTACCACATTCTTACTTCAGGGCCACATAATTTGTCACCTGGATCAGTATAACGTCCTTCTGAGCTAGCCCCAAGCCAGTTCTGCTGGATTTTGGGTGTGCAACATTTTAACTGATAGGTTAACTGCTCTAAATGAATTAGGGGCCTGGAAGCTGGTAAAAATAACTTTTTCTTTAAAAAGTTTTCATTTCTCTCTTTTTCCAATCTTTAATTTCCACCCCCTTTGCCCCCCACCCTCCCGTAAACTTCCCAATAGATGCCATTGCATGGATAAATTAAAAGACTATATAAAATTTCCACAGGGTTGCAAAGCACAGTTGGATCATGTTCTTATTTGGGTTACATGTGACAAGCAATATGGACCTATGAAATAATTCAGAGCCTTAATTAATATGGGTGTTTTTTTAAAAATATAGAGCCAGAAAACAAAGTTTTCCTTTGTCCTTTTGGATATCCATGCTGTGTGATATTTCAACTCCCAATCTCCCACTTACTCCACCTCCACCGGCATTTTCAATCCTCTAGCTCTGAGTTAGTTTCCTGTGGTTACTAATTACCATAAACTGGGTGCTTGAAAACAACAGAAATGTGTTCCCACTCTGTTCTGGAGGCCAGAAATCTGAAATCGGTATTCCTGGGCAGAAATCACGGTGTCAGCAGGACCGTGCTCCCTCTGGAGGCTCTAAGGGAGAATCTGTACCTTGTCTTGCCCAGTGGCTGTCAATGTTCTGTGGCTCCTGATTGCCTCTGACTTCATGTCACCTCCTCTGTGTGTGTCTCAACTCCCAATCTCCCAATCATTATTTTCTCTCTACCATTCACAATGAACAGAAGAAGAGTATTGATTTTTCTTTGTCCTGGAAGCTCTACTCTACTAGTTTCTGTGCCGGCAGGTTTTAGCTATGGCAATTTCAAGCTTTGTGTACCTCAGACAGCCCTACTATGAGTCTCCTCTGAGAGCCCAAATCCTTAATCTGCCATCAAAGGAAAGGAAATGTGTTTTCTTCTCCCCTCCTGAGGATCTCCTTATCTGTGGTATGCTATGAAACGAATTCTCCTGACAGTAAAGACGTTTTCCTGCGTCATCACAGCATGACATAGAAATAGGCTATAGATAGCTAGAAAGAAATCCTCTGGTGATCTTAGCAGTCTGTTTTCTGGGAAACAAAATAACAGAAGCAGCAGAGTGAATTCAAACTAAACCTGATGTTTTTGACAGGAGCTATGCCTAGATATAGACAGAGTCATTTATTTTTTCCATGATACATTTTTGAAAATACTATCATGTAATTTTGTACAAACTTGTCTGAGACCAGCCATTGTCCAGAATTGTCAGGTCTGTCAGGCGTGGCTTAAGTCCCACTTTTGCCTTCTCAAACTCGGGTGGCTATTGGAGTCAGTGAGAGGCCACCTCGAACATACTTTTCTCTCTTGGTTCCCCGAGGCAGCACTAACACTGATAAGGCCTCTAGGGAGGGAATAGCTATTTGATCTCCAGACCCTACAGTCTGCCTCTCCATGTTACATTTATCCTCTGACCATATGACATGAAGGGAAAATTACATAAAAATTAGCTTTTGATCGCATACTCCTACCCATTCTCCTTAAAAGGAGTTCATTTAACCGATTGACCCTTCTGTTGAAAAAGCAAAATGCAATACTGAGTTTGGAGTTTCAAAAATCTGATTTTTTGGATGTGGGTTTGCCAGCATAACTGTCAGTTTATTTAATCTGCTACCAGTTTCTTTACCTTTCTTCTTTTTTCTGAACAAATACTTTCTCTTGTCTTAAAAATTAATGAGATGATATGCTTGAATTACTTTGTTCTCCCTGGAAGGTAGACCTGAATCAATTCAAGTTGATTTTTGAAAGGAGTTGAAAACAGAGTTAAGGCTATTTGTTTTGCTAAGAATAGTGTGGCTCCACAAATAACAGATTACATTACTTTAAAGATAGAAAAAGATTGTAGAGATAGTGCTCAACCCTCTTAAATGTAAAAAAGACAGGGAATCTGATATGCAAAGGGGGGAGAACTTCAAGTTCACATAACAAGGGAAAGACCCAAGACATGAGTGAGTACCCATGTTTTCTGGTATACGGTGCTATTTTTATCTCAGAAACCTGTAATTTGCATATTTAAAACATCTATGAATAAATGTATTCCATCAGATTATCAGTATTGTATAGTGCATGTGATAAATTTAATATTTACAGTTAAATTTGGGATAGCCTTTATCATTATTTTATGTGTAAAAAACTTTTTTATTGGCTAAAGAGTCCAAGTATCTTTTCTGTGGGTTGTCTAAGTATTAATCAGGGAATCAATGCTCATATTAATTATAATAAAGAAATCAAGTATTAATCTAGTAATCAGTGGGGAATAGGAAGGTGGGTAAAAATATAATAGAAATTCAACCCAGTCTGTATCCTAAACTTTGTTGTGAGTGCTATTTTAGTGTATTTGGTCTTATACATATACTTAATGACACATCTATATCCAGATGCAACTCTTGCTGTTAACAACATTGTTAATTCAATTCCAACTTTCTATCCTGCCTCAGTTATTTTGTTTTCCCTAAAACAAAGTGCTAAAATCATTAGACAGTTTTTTTACATTTATATATAACCCCATGTATTAGTTTTCTCTTGCTGCTGTAACAAATAATCATAAACTCGGTGCTTAAAACAACACCAATTTGTTATCTGACAGTCCTGGAGTTCATTGGGCTAAAGTCTGTGGCCCTTTCTGGAGACTCTAAGGGATAATCTGTTCTTTGCCTTTCCCAGCTTCCAGAGACTACCTGCATTCCTTTGCTCTTAGCTCTGTTCCTCCATTTTCAAAGACATAACACTGGGTTGAGTTCTTTTGACATCTCATCACTTGGACCAACTTTTGAGTCTGTTTCTCTTTTGTTTGTTCATTTGTTTTGTTCTTTAGATTCCATATATAAGTGAAATCATATAGTTTTTGTCTTTCCCTATCTGACTTATTTCATTTAACATAATACCCTCTAGGTTCATCCATGCTGTTGAAAATGGTAGGATTTCATTCTGTTTTTATGGCCAAGTAATATTCCATTGTATATCTGTACCATAAATTTTTTGATCTACTCGATTACTGATGGGTACTTGGATTGCTTTCATATCCTGCCTATTATAAATAATGCTGCAATGAACATAGGGGTGCATATATATTTTTTAAATTAGTGCTTTGGGTTTCTTCAAATATATTCCCAGAAATGGAATCGCTGGGCCATAAGGCAATTCCAGATAATGGCTCTTTTTCAATTTAAAAAATTATTTTCTAAAAAGATCATCATAAATTCTAATTTTAATGCCCCTCATATATAAGTATACATATAGTATATAATATGGAAATTATAGAAAATTTGGAAATGCAGAAAATAAAATAAATTCCACATTATTCCATGTTATCCAAGGTAAACCAGTTATTGTGGCGGTATACTTCCATTCAGCTGTTTCTGCCTGCATATCTTTTACATGGTTATCATAATGTCTCTACAATTTTGTATTTTGGTGATGCCATTAGTACTTTCCATATTATTAATTATCTTAATAATCAACTAGTCATTTTCTCTAATATTAATGCAATATTAACACTTTCTATGTTATTATTACATATTCTTCTAAACAGTAAATTTAAAAATAAATTGAATTGCAAAATTAACACATGGTCATTATTTTTAAAATTAGAATGCACTTATACAGAGAAAGAAAATTTATATCATTCATAATCCAACTACTCAGTTAATATTTTAGTCTATATTTATAGAAAAAGGATGTGTATATAATTATTTTTACAAAATGGGTTCATATTTTAAGTATTATATTTGCATTTTTCACTAACTATATCAAAGATATCTTTCTGTGTCTTCATTTCTCTTCAGTATCACTTTATGTGACATGCTTATAAAATGCTTTAAACACTCTCTGGAACATAATGAGCACTCAAATGTAGTTGTCAACCTCATCATGAGAATTATTGTATGCGTGTATCAAAATTTGTATTACCATTTTCCCATTTGTAATATTTTTATTTTGAAATAATGTCAAATTTACAGAAAACTGCAAGTTGTCTATTGTTTGTACTATTTTAGAGAGTAACTTGCTAACAGAATGCCCATCAACCTCAAATTCTCCATTGTATATAATTCCTGTAAATGAAAATGTTCTTCTATATAACCTAAATTCAACCATCAAAATCAGGAAATCAACATTAACACATTACTACATTCTAATCAAAGCCAAGATTTTTCCAGTTATTTCAAAAGTGTTTTTGATATCAAAAAGTTCCAACTCAGAATCATGCATTGAATTTAATTGTAAGGTCTCTTTAGTTTTCTTCCATCTGATACACGTTCTCAGTCTCTCCTTGACTTTCATGAATTTGCCACTTTTGTAGATTACAGTCCAGTTATTTTGCAGAAAATCCTTTGGTTTGCGTCAGTTTTAGTGGTTGGTCATGATTATATTCAGGTTTTCCTTCTTCAGCAGGAATGTCATAGAAATGATATTGTATCCTATCAGGTGACACATGATTTTAATTTGTCCCATATTGATAGTCACCTTGATTAAGGTGGTGTCTGTCAGGCTTCTCCACTGCAAAATTACTTTTTCTCCCCTTCCTAATTAACGGCATTTCTTGGTGGGAGGCTGTATGTACATTGAGACTATGAATATCTGTTCCTCATTACACTTTTAATATTTCATTCATATCATTATAAATCAATAGGTTCTTATTTTATTCAAAGAGTTATGATCAGTCGTTTATTTTGATGCCAGATTTGGCCAATAGGAGCCCATTCAGATTGTTTTCTGTGTCCTTTTGGCATGTCTCCATCATTCTCTCTTTCATTTTGAGTTTTTTACTTTTTGCATGCTTCCTTACATTCTGGTTCATCTTGTACTTTCTCTGCCTTAGCCCTAGAGTCAGTTATCCTGGATCCTTTTAGTAGAGAAAAGTGTCTAGAATCAAAATCTGTGTATTTGTGCGCTTCGTGTATTCATTTTTCTTGGGTATTGCTGTTCCTAGGGCCTTTAAATGGACAATGCTAGGAAATATGTATATATGTGCGTGTACACACAAACACACACACACACAGACACACACACACACATACATATATATACATACTGAGTGGCCAGATTATTATGACCACCCCATCAGTACTTCGTTAGGAAACATTTTGCCTTTAATACTGTGGCACTTCTTAGCATTGACTTCATGAGATGTTGAAAGGTGATGCGAGGAATCTGACACCATGCCTGATGAATAGTACTGTCCAGTTCTGTGAGATCTGATGGTTGTGGAACCAGCTGCAAGATGGCTCTTTTAACTTTGTCCCACAAATGCTTAATTGGATTGAGATCTGGTGATTGTGGGGGCCTCCTAAGCAAGGTAAAGTCTCCCTCATGTTCTTGAAGCCACTCCTGCACAATATGAGCACCATGGCATGGCACATTGTCTTGTTGGAAGAAGCCATCTCCATTGGGATACGCCATCAACATGATAGGATGAACCTGATCAGCAACAATTATAGGTATGTTGTGCTATTTAGACGTTGTTTCACACAAATTAAATGGCCCAAATCATGCCAGGAAAACATGCCCCAAACCATAACATTGCCCCCACCAGCTTGAAGGGTTGTACTCATGCATGTAGGGTGCATGCTTTCATGCTGTTTCCACCAAATTCTCACTCTGCCATCTGCATGATGCAACTGAAACGTGATTCATCGGACCACATGGCTTTTTTCCAATGCTTGGCTGTCCAATCCTTGTGTTCCTGTGTGAATTGGAGCCGTTTTATCTTGGTAACTGCAGACAGCAAAGGTGTTTGAACAGGCCTTCGGCTGTTTTGCTGATACTCACTCCATGGCTCCAAGCGCCAACAATCATCCCACGTTCAAAGGCTGTTAAATCACGTTGTTTACCCATATCTTCAGAGAAAAATCACTTCTACTGTCGTGGTAAACAACCTGCTTCCCCATTTATAATGGTCTGGTCCTTTAGCAACTTCAGTGCAAAATTATAGCTAATTTGCCTACAAATGTCACATGGTCATAATAATCTGGCCACTCAGTGTATATATGAATAATTTATTGTCCCGTTTACAGATATAGATAGTGGCCCTAATAGGAGAGATTAAATGATCTTAAACTGTCTAATATATATATATATATATATATATATATATATATATATATATATATATATATATATTAGGCCGGTTGCAGAAAGATTCCTGTAAGAATAGGGCTTCCTTGGGCCTATTCCTGCAGCTGGAGCGAAGCAGAGAAGGGTCCCTTCTCTCCCTTCTCTGCTGCCTTGCTCCCTCCCGTGTCCGCTGCCTCGGCTCTGCTCCCGTCTCTGTTGCCTCGGCTCCCTCCCTTCTCTGCCACTTCGCTCCCTTCTGCAGAGCTTGACTTCCTTCTACACTGTCTTCAGTCTTCACTCCATGCCTGCATATGCAAATTAACCACCATCTTTGTTGGATTAATTTGCATACTCATCCTGATTAGCTGGTGGGCATAGCAGAGTGACACCAATTTGCATGTTTCTCTTTTATTTGTGTAGAATATATATATATATATATATATATATATATATATATATATATATATATTATACACATTTACATTCATATTAACTATCTTTATATATTGAAAACCATGAGTTCTCACCAATACTTCAAATTCTAATCCAACATCAGAAAGCTCATTCTAGTTTTCTCCCTTTCTATGTTTTTACTCCTCAATTTCTAACATTAAAAGCCATGTCTCCCATTATTTGACCAATGTCCCTGTATGTAGCCAATACTCTGCTGTACCTTTACCCTCTCTCAATCCAAGTGTTGGTCTCCAACAATTTTTGCCTGGCTGTGGCTGCTGTCCCCCTGCATGAAAATCATCCTCATTTTGTTTGAACTTCAACTGACCATGCCAGGCCTGCAGTGACATCTTCCCCATTGTCTGAAGCCCCATACAGGGATCCCAATTTCAAGGTGTGTCACCTGAGAACTGCCCTCTCACAATCTGGGACCCCTTGGGGGATGTTGGAGAGCTGGTTTCAGCCTGATCCCTGCAGGCCAGACCGAGGGATCCCAATGGTGCACAAATCCGTGCACCGGGCCTCCATCATACCCTCCCTCCCCTGACCCTACCAGAGAATAACTACTTTACTTGGCCCACTAATGGCTTTCAGACTGAACTGTTCAGGAAGATGAAGGGAATGAACTTACTCTATATTTTGACTTTTGAATTACTGTCACTTTTTTCATTACAAACCTGATTTTTTAATGATTACAACACTTCTATTGGATGTTTAGTTATCTCACATACTTTTTGTTGTTGTTATTATAAATAGTCTTTTAATGTAGTTACATCCATATTTCCTTAATTATATTTTACTAGAGGCCCGGTGCACAGAATTCATGCATGGGAGGGAGAGGGAGTTCCCTCAGCCCAGTCTGCACCCTCTTGCAATCCAGGACCCCTTGGGGGATGTCTGACTGACATCCCTCTTGCAATCCGGGACTGCTGGTTCCTAACTGCTTGCCTGCCTGCCTGCCTGATCGCCCCTAACCACTTGGCCTGCCTGCCTGATTGCCCCTCACTGCTTGCCTGCCTGCATGATCACCTCTAACCGCCTCTGCCTCGGCCCCTGCCGCCATGGCTTCATCCAGAAGGTTGTCTGGAAGGACGTCTGGAATGACGTCCAGAAGGTCATTCACTGTCTGGTCTAATTAGCATATTACGCTTTTATTATTATAGATGATATTTTTGCTTGTCAAGTTAAATACTTTTCTTCAGATTAATATTAATTAGCTTAGTGATTTATTATTATTGCTGATTTTATTCTTATATTATAGAACTAAGCTGTCAGAAAATGAGGCAGTTGGGAGTAAGATGATTTTTCAGATTATGTATACTAATAAAAGGGTAATATGCTAATTAGACTGGGAGACCTTATGGAGACCTTCTGGATGTTCTTCTGGTCAAAGCCTGGGGCTTGGCTGGCCTGCAAACTGCCCCCAGACCCTTGCCCAGGCCACCTTGCCCCCCACCCAGGCCTCCCCACCCTCAGCAGGGAACCCCACCCAGACCTTATTTGGGGCATGGATGGCCTGCAAACAACCCTCAGCCCCTTGCCCAGGCTGACCCTACCCCCCAGCGGGGGCCCTCACCCTGATGGGGGCATGGCCAGCCTGCAAACCCCCAGCGGCCCCTTGTCCAGGCTGGCCCCATCCGCCAGTGGGGACCCCCCCGCACCGATCAGGGTGTGGCCAGCCTGTAAACCGCCCCAGGCCCCTGGCCCAGGCCAACCAGGCCCCCCAAGGGGACCCCCACCCTGATCTGGGACCCCCTCAGGGAAGACCAGCCAGCCCCCACCATGCACCAGGTTTCTATCTACACCAATAAAAGGGTAATATGCTAATTAGACCAGACATCCTTCCAGACAAAGCCATGGTGGTGGGGCCAAGGCAGAGGCAATTAGGGGTGATCAGGCTGGCAGGGGAGAGCAGTTAGGGGGATCAGGCTGGCAGGGGAGAGTGGTTAGTGGGATCAGGCTGGCACGGGAGAGCAGTTAGGGGGATCAGGTCAGTGGGGGAGAGCAGTTAAGGGTGAGATCAGGCTGGCAGGGGAGGGCAGTTAGGGGCAATCAGGCAGGCAGGCAGAGGCAGTTAGGGGCAATCAGGCAGGCAGGCAGGTGAGTGGTTAGGAGCCAGCAGTTGGACATCCCCTGAGGGGTCCCGGATTAGAGAGGGTGCAGCCTGGGCTGAGGGACACACCCCTCCCTTACACTAATTTCATGCACCAGGCCTCTAGTATAATATAAAAGCCTAAGCAACCATCCGACCATTCGACCGTTTGCCTGGTAACTATGATGTGCAATGACCACCAGGGAGGAGACGCTCTGACCAGTAGTGGAGGGAACCTGATTCCTAGTGGAATTGGTCATGGGTTAGGTTGCTGCTTGGCACTGTTGGCCCCAAATCTGCTTCACTTGCACCCCGGACCCAGAGAGGAGGGATCCCAATTTCAAGGTGTGTCACCTGAGAACTGCCCTCTCACAATCTGGGACCCCTTGGGGGATGTTGGAGAGCTGGTTTCAGCCTGATCCCTGCAGGCCAGACCGAGGGATCCCAATGGTGCACAAATCCGTGCACCGGGCCTCTAGTTATAGTATAATTTGTAGAATCACTACTTTCTCATAATAATCAATTTTTGAATGGTGATGATTTTACAACCTCTTGCCCAGTAACCTGTTCCTGCTTATTTAATGTTAGGAACATGAGTGGGAAAAGTCTGATTTTCTTAGCCTGGAGAGAAGAAAGCCCTTCATATTGAGCTCCCTTCTAGCTCCACTTTCTGCCATTTCTAATTTTGGTATCCTATGCTGTTGCTGTAATCACATTATTTTCCCTTCCCCAAATATGCCACATTCTTTTGAATGTCTATGATAGTATTGGATTATCCAATAGGCAGGTTAAGCACATGCTGAGGGCACCACAAAGGCATAAGCACCAAGTGATAAGGGGAAAAAGAGTATTTGACATTTCCTGAGCATCAGATTTGTTCTTATCAAAGTAATTAGATCTTTGTTGGATTTCCTTTCCCTAATTTAGAGTGTAAAGCTAGTTCTGTTTCGAAATACATATAAGGATGAACGTAAAGAGGCAGTATGCAAGAGGAAATACAATAGTCTTTTCTGTGAGTCAGGCTTCTTAAAGTTTATGCAGACACTCTGTGCCTTTGCTGCTGGGGCACTATCAGCCCCGAATCTACTTCACCCGCACCCCGGACCACCAACAGAATTACATGATATTTCATCCTACAGCGTTTGATTGCACATTTATCATATCACTTAGCACATTGTGTAATAATTACTTTTTAATAGTTTCCCCGACTAGACTATGAAGTCCATGAGGAAAATAACATGTTTCTATCTAGCCATTTATTTCCCGCATCTAACCCAGTGACTTATGCAAAGTGGAGACTCACTAAATGTTCTGGAACTGAATAATTTATTGTCCTGTTTATAGATGCAGATAGCGGCCCTTGTAGGAGAGATTACATGATCTCTCTTAAACTGTTGGACATCTGACTCAATAGCATCTACCAGGACATGTCCTAGTAGTCCCATTTTGTTAATCTGTAAAACAAACTGTTCAGGCAATAGGCATTTCTCAGAAATAAGCAATCTGAAGAGGCCCTAAGATTCTTATGCCACAAAATGGTTTACTGGTGGATTTTTCTCTTAGCTTGTCAAGTGTTGTAACAACCAGGATACATCTTTAGATTTTCTAGATTTATTCTTATACACACATGATCATTCAGTTGCATTAGTTCTTTAAAAAGCAAAGAACCTTCTCAGTTAAATCAAAGATTCAGGCACCTTCCGGTCTGTTCACTAGAGGCCGTTTTAGGGGGGATATAATTATAAAATTCTGTTATTGGATGGATTCCATATGACCATTTATGGCCTATTGCAGTCATAGAATGACTTAAATTATTACTGTCCTAGAGTGACATTCCCGGAATCCAAAATGATTCCAAAGATCATCTTTTGAGCATGGAGCCATCTGAGTAGAATATCTACCAACTGGTAGTGGTTCCCAGATGCCAATTAGCACATGAAAGCTGGTTTGTTGTGGGTATTGTCACAGGTCAGAAATGAAAAAAGAAAAACAACAATTTAGTGATTTTTTTCTCCCAGAAAAATAAATTTATTGAGTATAAAGAACCATCTTTTAGTCTTATATTGCCCTTTAGTTTTTGGTTGTTAAAATGTCCTTTTAGGTCCTAACTGATTTGGCTCAGTGGATAGAGCATTGGCCTGCAGACTGAAGGGTCCCAGGTTCGATTCCGGTCAAGGGCATGTACCTTGGTTGCGGGCACATCCCCAGTAGGAGGTGTGCAGGAGGCAGCTGATCAGTGTTTCTCTCTCATCAATGTTTCTAACTCTCTATCCCTCTCCCTTCCTCTCTGTAAAAAATCAATAAAATATATTTTAAAAAATGTCCTTTTAGCCTGGCCGGTATGGCTCAGTGGTTGAGCATTGACCTATGAGCCAGGAGGTCAAGGTTTGATTCCCGATCAGGGCACATGCCCGGGTTGCAGGCTTAATCCCCAGTGTGGACTGTGCAGGAAGCAGCCAATTAATGATTCTCTCTCATCATTGATGTTTCTATCTCTCTCTCCCTTTCCCTCTCCAAAATCAATAAAAATATATTTAAAAAATATCCTTTTACCCTTTCTTTAATGAAATGATAGTGATAAGGGATTCTGTACCTTATTATCTGAAAGCCTTAAGGAGAGATATGTTTCAGAATTTAGGTTCTTTTTGGATGTTAGGGAATACAGTGCCTATAACCAATAGTACTTAACTTCAGCCCGGGTTGAGTTGGTACCTCAAAACCAGTTACAGTAATATTTCTGCAGTGAAATGGAAGAATATTTATACTAAGTGAGATAGAATTAGCCCGTGGATAGCCTCACATTTTTTCAGGTCAGGGTTTACTGCCAGATGAGTTCAGATCAGTTCAGATTTTGCTGCCAAATGAGTTACAGGCAAGAAAAAAAAAGGACGATTTGATCTCCAATTATTTGGATTTTGAAATTGTGGATAAAGGGTCATGGGCTTATAATTGCCTTTAAAATATTATTTCTTTGGAAAATAAAGTTGGCTACCCTTTGTAGGACCCCAAGATGTTTTTGAAATTTCTCTGGTCCACAAAACCCAAAAGCATGGGAAAACACTCCCTTTGAAAGCTGTTGAAGTGATTATAACTTAACTCATCCCTAGCAAATGATAATATAATCTTTGAATGTTGCAAGATTCCTCAAATAGACTTAATCAAAGTAAGTTGAAATTAAGTTTATCTTGTAGCAATTTTAGGAAACTGGAGCAAGAGAGAAAGTTGCAGAAACCACCCACATTTCCCAGTGATAGGTTGGGATTCTCTGTGAGATTGGTTTTAATAGAAAGATCCTCTGGGATACATTTTTTTTTTGGCCAATGGATAAGTGAACTTTAGACCCTGGAGAGAGGTCTGTGTTGGGGAAGGGCAACCACAAGTAGCTATGTTAAGTTAACTGATTAATTTTTGGCATTTATGGGTTATGTTTCTATTAATCAGATGTGACTAACAATTTCCATCTCATATGTTTAAAATGAGTTAGCAGCCATTGGAGCACTTTGATAATATAGACCACCTTACCATGTAAAATTGTTATTTTGAGGAGTAATTCCATACTGCATATTCATGTGTATCATTGTCCAATCTGGCTTCCTGTTGGAGAGGTAATTTGATCTCTTTATTCTACATGGTCTTTTAAGGCTCTCTTCTCTAGCATCCTAGCAGGGTATACTATCTAAGTTAGAAGTATAATAGTGTTTGCCTTCAAAATTTTGTGAAGGCAAGCTTACCTAATTAAAGGGTGTCCCAAAATTCACACAAGAAGTAATTTTGATAGAAAACACAGGTTTATAATTAAAAATTGTAAATTTTTTATTGATTCATAAAGTATACAGTATGGGGTTATGTATGGAATAGCATATAGGTAAATGGCCTCCACGGCTTTGCTGGCACATACGCCCGAGAAACAATTCAATTATTGCATGAGTCATTTCCTGGTCGTGTAATTTCCCATTTTGGTGATCAGAATTGGCCACCCAGATCATGCGATTTAACGCCGTTGGACTTTTTTCTTTGGGGTTTTTTGAAGTCTAAGGTTTATGCCAACAAGCCCACGACCACCCATGCCTTGAAGGAGGAAATTGAGTGCTGTATCAACAAAATTCAGCCACATTTATGCAAAACGGTCATGGAAAATTTCAACAAAAGAGTGCATATGTCCCAGAAAAGCCGTGGAGGCCATTTACCCGATATTCTATCCAAACATAACCCTATACTATATACTTTATGAATCCATAAAAAAGTTACAATTTTTTATTATAAACCTGTGTTTTCTATCAAAATTACTTCTTGCATGAATTTTGGGACACCCTTTATAACCTCATAAGTGGATATGTGTTGGTGGTATACATCTATATGTCCTATGAAGTAATAGAATCAAAGCAACACAGCTCCATAATTCTTATTGTAGCAAGTTTTTTCCAGAATGTGGACTTGGTAAAACAATAGTTAGGTATTATACCTAACTATGCTATAATTTGGTGTTTCCTTGCTTACAAACATTGTTTCTCTGTTAAAAAATATGCCACTTGTTGATTTATTGATCCTCAGCTCCAGTTTCACCCTTTTTGCCTGCTCTGTGAACATGGACCCAAGCCCTTTAAATATTTGTTTCCTTGACCAACTGGTATGAAAATTCTGTCAATAAGAGGGTGCCAGAAAGGCAGATCAGGAAGAGAGGGTTTTGCTTCCTGGTTTCTGAAACTCGTGTATCTTTTCTAGTGCTCAGCTTCTTTACCTAAATGTCAGTAGCTTTTCCTATTGCCCCCTTTAGATAGAGTTATGGCTTACCAGTGCTTCTGGTAAGGCACTTTCTGGAGGATGTGTTTCAGTATGTTCCAAATGGTAGGCTCATCTTTAGAATTTCTGGAAAATCCAAAGATAAGCACCACAGGAAATTCTCTGCCCTTCAGTGAGCTGTGCCCTCTCCAAAGAAGGCCTGGATCTTGGCCCTAGGTAAACAACGAGCACTTTGTTGAACACTTACACACTGCATCTCAGCCCTGGAAGAGGGATCTCTTCCTAAGTGTTCTTTCTCAGTCTTAGGAGTAGATGTTTCTGATATCTGTGATTCCTCTATTTTTTAGAATTCCCTTTACTCATTACTAGTCAATTGCTTATCACTCCAATTCCATGTTATTCCAATTTCCCGTTATAGTTAATAATTCCTTATGTGAAAATCCCAGTTCAAATTACTGTTTTGTTTCTCTCTCCTGATTAGACCTAGACAGAAGCAACCAGTTAAAGGTTCCTATGATATCATTGTGCCTATAGGTGAAAACACTAAGATAAAAACATTTCAAATATCCTTTAGGAAAATATCTTAAAATAGCATAAAGTTGAAATGTCCTTGCTGTGGAGCCTCTATATACTTGTGTATTTATCTCTCCTCTCTCTCTGTGTCCCCCAACATTGCTTAGGTATTACCTGTCTCCTCCTGTTCTGTTCCCATTTGCCTTTATAAGCTTTGTTTGTAATCCCAACTTTGCCTTTAATAAGATATCAGTTGACCTCTCTGGGTCTCAATTTCATTCTTGGTGAGACAGAGATAATAAAAGATCATAAATTAATGAAATAAATGACAAGAAAGTGTTTTGTAGTTAGTAGGGCATCATACAAATAAATTGTGAGTATGTGAAAGTTTATATTTGTATTATTATTTATTAACTAGAGGCCCAGTGCACAAAAATTTGTGCACTCGGGGGTGGGGAGGGGGGTCCCTCAGCCCGGCCTGTGCCCTCTCTCAGTCTGGGACCCCTCGGGAGATAACGAACTGCTGGCTTAGG
The DNA here is from genome assembly GCF_963259705.1 of Myotis daubentonii. Taxonomy (NCBI): domain Eukaryota; kingdom Metazoa; phylum Chordata; class Mammalia; order Chiroptera; family Vespertilionidae; genus Myotis; species Myotis daubentonii. The sequence continues at coordinate 41,866,912 of NC_081861.1, forward strand.
CCTGCTTCCGGGTGGCAGAGGGCAGGCCCAATCCCTAGGTGCAGCCTCTGGTCGGGCTCAGAGCAGGGCCAATCAGGGGGTTGGGGCGCTGCCCCTGTCACACACAGAGCAGGGCCCATCAGGGGGTTGGGGCACCACCCTCTATCACCCACAGAGCAGGGCCGATCAGGGGGTTGGGGCGCCGCCACTCTCACACTCAGGGAAGGGCCAATGGGGAGGTTATGGCTTTACCCCATCACACACAGAGCAGGGCCCATGGAGGGGGGTTGGGGAGCTCCCCCCTATCAGGCACAGAGCAGGGCCGATCAGGGGGTTGGGGCGCCGCCACTCTCACACTCAGGGCAGGGCTGATGGGGAGGTTATGGCTCTACCCCATCACACACAGAGCAGGGCCCATGGAGGAGGGGTTGGGGCGCTCCCCCCTATCAGGCACAGAGCAGGGCTGCTCAGGGGGTTGGGGCACCGCCCCCTGTCACACACAGAGCCGCAGGGCGATCAGGGGGTTTGGGCGCTGCCCCCTGTCACGCTGATCCCGGTGCCGGGAGGCATATTACCCTTTTACTATATAGGGTAGAGGCCTGGTGCATGGGTGGGGCCGGCTGGTTTGCCCTGAAGGGTGTCCTGGATCAGGGTGGGGGTCCCCACTGGGGTGCCTGGCCAGTCTGGGTGAGGGGCTGAGGGCTGTTTTCAGGCTGGGAGTGACTGAAGTTCCCAACCGCTCCTTTTTTTCTTTTTTCTTTTTTTTTTATTCTGGGCCAGCTTTACCTTGAGGCTTGGCTCCAGCTCTTAGGCCTCTGGCTGAAAGTAGGTTTCTGGCCTTTGCTTACAATGTTGAGAATCTGCTGGCTGAAGTCCGGTGGTATTTGTTACAATGTTTTTTAAACTGCCCGCTCAGAGGCCTGCAGCCACAGGCGGGGAACGTTGGTTTCCTCCAACGATCCTCCGTCACTGAGGCAAGCAAGTCTCATGTTAGTTTCAAGCTGCCTGGCTGCCGGCTGCCATCTTGGCTGACAGTTAATTTGCATATCTCGCTGATTAGCCAATGGAAAGGGTAGCGGTCGTACAACAATTACCATGTTTCTATTTTATTAGTGTAGATTATTATGTTATTTTCCATATGAAAAACTCTAAACCTAATTTTGTCCCACCCTGTATATAATTTTTAGATGAAGTAGAATGTTCTGGGTGCTAAAAAAAAGAGCAAATAGGATATGGGAGTCCAGACAACTATATTTTCATTGTGGCCTGAAGATTTGTGGTTTAGTTCCAAGGAATGCCACCTGATCTTGAAGGATCTAAGGTGCCATTTGTTAAATTGCTGTGACACAAATGGGCTTTGTGTGAGGCACTTTACATATGTTATCATATTTAATCTTTACATTTATTCTTATTTCTTCCATTTTTTTATTATGACTTGGACTTATTTTCAAAATATTTTCCTTGAGGGCAGAGTTATAAAGTTTTATTCACTTATTTTGTTTCATTGAAACCCTCCTGTGTTTCAATTAAATGTGGGAATAATCAACGGCAGTAAAAGTCTTCAAGTCAGAAAATTTTAATTTTTATGCAGCTTTTCAGGTATGTTCTGTACTTGTATATATCCATGGATACTTCTGTTTGAACAATTGGTTAAGTGTTTTCACCTTAGATCAAGAATAAAGATTCTCTATGATAATCTCTATATTGAAAAAGGGAATGATTTGTTTAAAAATTATTCTCTCTTGTTTTCCAGGAGATAGTGTCAGTGGGTATAGAACATTCTAGGGGGGTACATGGTTGACTACAGGAAGAAATGTAGCATACTACTTAAACTAGAGATGGGTGCTCTTTGAATGCAAAATATTCTGTCAAATTACAGAATGAGTGCATCTCTCAGTGGAAGATGTTGCAAAGTGCAAGTGACTGTGAGTCCTGAAAACACTTGTCTGCACAGGTTGGATTCTATATGTCCACCAAAGACAAGTCACCTTTCTCTTATAAGTCAAGAGTTATGAGTCTTCAGATTTATTAGAAACCCCTTCTTCAGTTTTGAATTCCTTTGTGATCAGTTGTGTACTCTTCCTTTGTCAGTCTGCAGACAAGATGGAAACTTCCTGTTTGTCTGGCAAACAAATATGAGAGATAGCCTGTGCTGCTTTAAGAAATATCTCCTATTAGATTGGAGTTTTCTGAAGTATGCTGCACATGCTACAGCGGTATGCAGACTGCTGACAGTACACAGGTTTATACTTTAAATTGGAATTGTTTTGTTATTTCAAGTCTCAATGCTTTTTATAAAAAAAGCCTACTGTATCACACTTGTGATTTCATGGATTTTATTGCTGAAGTCAACACTAGAGCAAGTAACAACACCTTGTTCAGACCAATTGAATTACTGATGCAGGGCTCAGATATGCCTGAGACTGCATGGCTGCAATCTTTTAAGGGCTAGAGCAAAATTTTACATCCAGAAAATGGCAAGTTTCAAATATACAAAGTATTTATAGTATATGCAATTGTGAATTGGAATCAGGCTTGTGGATTGGAATGTATTGTTTTCCTGTTTTATTGTTAAACTAACATGCTCCGTGGATAAAATGGAATTTTTAAAATGTAAAGGTTCCAGACTGTGATGAATATCCTAATACTAATGCATGATTTTGATGAAATTAGTCATGTACCTTCAGATATGAAGACCTAATTTAGTAATTGCCTGAACCATCTGCTACTGATGTAAAAGGACCAACTGCAAAGAAAATCACACAAATGTAATGAAAGTTATTCTAAATTTGTGTTTTACATAGGCATGATGAGAATTAATCTTTTTTCTTATATATCATATGTTTGGAGAAATGTTCTGGCATGAAACCTTCCAATTCCACCTGTTATCCTATATAATAAACAGCTAATATGCAAATTGATCATCATGCCCTTGCACAAGATGGCCACCCCCATGTGGTCACAAGATGGCCACCACAAGATGGATGGCAGGGGAGGGCAGTTGGGGGGGGACCAGGCCTGCAGGGGAGGGCAGTTGGGGGCAATCTGGCAAGCAGGGGATCAGTTAGGTTCAATCAGGCTGGCAGCGGAGTGGTTAAGGGGTGAGCAGGTCGGCAGGCAGAAGCGGTTAGGGACAATCAGGCAGGCAGGCAGGCAGGCAAGCAGTTGGGAGCCAGCAGTCCTGGATTGTGAGAGGGATGTCCCACTGCCAGTTTAGGCCCTGTGGGATCGAGCCTAAAACAGTAGTCGGACATGCCCCGAGGGGTCCCAGATTGGAGAGGGTGCAAGCTGGGCTGAGGGAAATCCCCCCAGTGCACAAATTGGACCTCTAGTTTTAAAATATACAAGGAGTACTGTACAAAACCTACTTCAGAGGTTCCTCAAAAAGTTAAACATAGATTTGCCATATGACTCAGAAATTTCTCTTCTAGGTATATGTCCAAAATAACTGAAAACAGGTAGTCAAACAAATATATGTACACATATCTTCACAGTAATACTATTAACAAGAGCCAAGAGGTGGAAATATCTCAAAATGTCTATTGATGAATACAGATAAACAAACCATGGTATATACATATAGTGTTATATTTAGCCACAAACAGGAATGAAATACTGATAACACTATATATGCTCAATGAAAGAAACCTGGCACAAAAGATCACATAGTATATGATTCCATTTATGTGAAATATCAAAATAGATAAATCCATACAGACACAATACATATTGGTGGTTGCCATTGGCTGTGGGGAGAGGAGAATACGGAGCAACTGTTTACTAGATTTGAGTTTTTATTTTGGGGTGATGACAATATTTTGAGACAAGATAGATTAGATAGAGTTGGTGGTTGCCCAACATCTGGAATTCACTATATGCCACTAAATTGTTCATTAAAAATTGTTGATTTGATATTATGTGAAAATCATTTCAAAAATACCCCAAAAGACAAAAACCCTACTCCATAGTGTGGTGAGTGTGGCACTGTGTGGGTACTAGGATGTTAGGTTGTGCACAAACATTTATTACTTTAGCAGATATGTATTGCTTTCCTTCCACCTTGTTAGTTCTTCTAGCTGGGCTAGTCAAATTAACAGAGACAGATTAACAGGAGAAAATGCCCAATGTTTATTGTATGAATGTACATTCAGGGATACCATAAGATAGATAGGAGATCCTCAAAGAGGCATTGGACAGTTGAGGTTTATATGCCACGATGGACAAAGGAGAAGCGGGGAAGGCATCTGAGATTACAAAGGGAAATTAGGCAATTCATAGAAGAGAAAGAGAGAACAAGTGGCAAACAAATTTCTGCTATAGGTACCTATAGGCACCCAGTAACAATGGGTCATGGGGGATCCTAGTTAATATATCCTTGTGTGGATCCTTTCCTATCTACCATACTTAATTAGGCTAAGGTGAAAATCCTTATGCTAAGGATTTCCTTAGCATATAAAATCTTTTTTAAAAAATTATCTTTATTGTTGAAAGTATTACAGATATCCCCTTTTTTCCCCTATTGGCACCCTCCACCCCATACCTCCCTCCCCCCCCCGCAGGCCTTCACACTACTAGTATTATCTGTGTCCATGGGCTATGTATATATACATATAAGTTCCCCCATTAATCACTAATCTCCCCCCCTTAGCCCCACCACCCCCGCCTTCCCTCTGAAATTCATCAGTCTGTTCCATTATTCTATGTCTCTTGATCTGTTTTGTTCATCAGTTTATTTTGTTCATTAGATTCCACATATGAGTGAGATCATGTGATAGTTATCTTTCTCTGACTGGCTTATTTCACTTAGCATAATACTCTCCATGTCCATCCATGCTGTTGCAAATGGTAAAGAGTTCCTTTTTTAAAAAATATATTTTATTGATTTTTTACAGAGAGGAAGGGAGAGAGATAGAGAGTTAGAAACATCGATGAGAGAGAAACATCGATCAGCTGCCTCCTGCACATCTCCTACTGGGGATGTGCCCGCAACCCAGGTACATGCCCTTGACCGGAATAGAACCCGGGACCCTTCAGTCCACAGGCCGACGCTCTATCCACTGAGCCAAACCGGTTTCGGCAAAGAGTTCCTTTTTATTCCACAGCCGTGTAGTATTCCTTTGTGTAAATGTACCACAGCTTTTTTATCCACTCATCTGATGATGGGCACTTAAGCATATAAAATCATATGGTAAGATTCCCTTCCTGAAGCAGGCTTTTCCATCTGATTCCTTGGGCAGGAAAGGGGGAGGGTCAAAGGTGCTTTCTGAGTCTTTTATTTCTTAATAACCACTTAAAATCAATATATTGAAAGTCACATTTGGGGTGGCAAAACTTTGGTACCCCTCCCTCAGTATTTTTTTAGTTGCCTTCTCATTGAAGTAAGTTATAGCAGTTTTCCATTTATAGTAATAAACACAAGTTTTCCATTTTAGATAAAAGTAAATTTAAAATGGTTGATTTAAAGAAAAAGAAATAATATAGTACTGACATATGACAAATGAAGGCAATTTACAGATGACCGAAGAATAGAAGACCTTAAGAAACATTATATGCTACGTGCAAGCTAATTAATTTTTATTGCGTACTAGAGGCCCAGTGCATGAAATTCATGCACGGGTAGGGTCCCTAGGCCTGGCCAGCAATCAGGGCTGATCAGATTCCCTGCCTCCTGCCTTCTCCTTCCCTTGCTCCCTCAGCACCCCACTGCTGCCAGTGCTCACCACGTTCCACGCCGCCCCCTGGTGGTCAGCACATATCATAGTGAGCAATCGAACTCCCAGTCTCTCAGTCGAACTCCCGAGGGGACACTTTCCATATTAGCCTATCTATCTATCTATCTATCTATCTATCTATCTATCTATCTACCTACCTATCTATCTATCTATCTAGATTGGGTCCTGGATGCTGTTCATCAAAGGTGAATAAGATGTGTGTGTGTGTGTTTTTGCCTTAGATACTTTCAACTTAATAAAGGAGATAAGCCTCATCTATAAATAATTCTAGGAAGTGACTGAATGTGCCAAGTGCTAAAACTGAGACCAAACTGACTGAGGTCAAAACTAGGTATCTTTTGGATTACCAGGACCATTGGAGAAAATTCTAGAATATAGAGGGAGGAAATGAACCAAGAAATTTGTTTTGACATGAGGAACAGAAATAATTAATAAATACAACAATGTATTCATGTCCCATATGCTGTGGCCCTTTCTGTCTCTACTTTTTGCTCTCTTAGTAACTAGACAGTAATCCTGGGCTCCCTCTCTCCTTAACAACCTCACATTTAAAGATAGTGTACAACTTGGAGGGGTGTCTAAGTTGGTTAGAGCATCGTCCTGATGTGCCAAGATTGTGCGTTCAATCTCTGGTCAGGGCACATACAAGAAGCAACCAATGAATGCATGAATAAGTGGAACAACAAATTTTTTTCTCTCTCTCTCTCCCAAATCAATAAAAAAAATTAAAGATGGTGTAATAGAGGACTTAAGTAGTGTACTGTTGAGCTACACTGCCTGGGGTTCAATTCCAGTTCCCATATTTACTGACTGTATAACATCATGCTATTTGATTTTTCTATGCCTTAGATTTCTCTTCTATAAACATGGGGATATTAATAGTACCTACATTATAAGGTAATAGTTAATGTGAAATATGTTGAAAAATTAAATGGGCCGAAACCGGTTTGGCTCAGTGGATAGAGCATCGGCCTGTGGACTGAAAGGTCCCAGGTTCGATTCCGGTCAAGGGCATGTACCTGGGTTGCGGGCACATCCCCAGTAGGAGGTGTGCAGGAGGCAGCTGATCGATGTTTCTCTCTCATCAATGTTTCTAACTCTCTATCCCTCTCCCTTCCTCTCTGTAAAAAAATCAATAAAATATATTTTAAAAAAGGTAGAGCATAATTTGGAATTTAAGAATAGGCAGAACTTATGTGAACAGAGAAGTGGCCACAATCTAGGCAAGGGGGATGTTTTATGAGTTGAATATGGATGATGACAGGAAAAAGAAAACATTCTCCAAAACAGAAAAAAGATCAGTTTAACTAGGATGTGTTTGGTGGTGGGAGGCTGAGAGATGGAGTGGGGGTGAGGAAGAGGCATATGTTGAAAAGTGCAGACTCCCAACCTAATAATGGTGAGTGTTCCAAAGGTTTATTTCAAAATCATTTGCTCGGACATGACACATCATATTCAGGATGACGAGGTTTCTGGCCATGCCCCAAATATTGTATTTAGCCTATATAAGTGGCTGATATATCCATGGACAGTACTAACTTGAGCTCCAAGTTAGCAGGGGGTCAGGAAAGGCATGGTAGATTCTGGACTAGAAGACACTGAATAAAAGAGGAAGTTGAGCTTTGTTGTTCTCCTATGACCCTTTTTGCTCCCTTTTCTATATCTCAGTTTCCTTTTCTGTATTTCTAGATGTAGTTTCTTTATCTCCCAAGTCCCCTCCAACTTCCTTCAAATAGCACACCAACCAAGGTTACAAGGATTCCAAAACACAGACTCTCACTACCAGCCTTCCCCATACCCTGAGGGCAACAGCTCTTTGCTATTTGCCAATGTGAGAATAAACTAATAGGCACCTCCTCCTGGCAGCTGTACTTATAATTTTAACAGGCTTCTTTTTAGCTCAAATGAACCTACAATCGCTGGAATTTCTGGCAATAGTACAGAGCAAACAATGAGACGGGGAGGGAGGTAGAGGGAGGGAGAGAAAGAGAGGAGAAAGGGGATAGATGGATGGATAGGGAGGGAGGGAGGAAGTTTATTGTTGAGAGAGAGTTGGCACTGTAGGAGAAGATATTTTGGGACAGAAAAAGCCTTCGATAATTTCCCCTTCTACTCTACCTCCCTCTCTCCAAATTGTTTTTGCATATTCCTCTCTTGAATCCACAGAAATAATAAAGTGCATTTTAAAAATTATAGCTCCCATGGTAATTCCGGTTAGAAGGGTTCTGCATTTTCCAGTTGTGTACCAATATGGGATGGCCTATAATGGGAAATAGGGTTGAATAAATAAAGTGTGCTGGGGCTGAGGGGACCTTGAAAGTGGAATTTACAAATACATACACACAAATAAGGAGCAATGGAAGTTTTTTGAATAGACTATTGAGATGAAAGCAATAAGGAAGGCTAATTAATTCTAAAATTTGGATTAGAAGTGATGGGGTATTAAATTCACTATTGACTTGGTTAATACATACACCATCCTGTTTTTTGCTATTGTTTCTTAATTGTATTGGGGCTTCTTCATTTAATTGTTAGTATCTGCCTGTCTGGCTATCTGGCTGTTCTCTGTGGCTTCTGAGCCAATCTTTCCTTTAGGATCCAGAACACCAAAGGCTTTTAATGACGAGTGTGTTTCCAACTAGCCCATGAAACTTATACACTGTTTCTGTGTCCCAATAGCAAAATTCAAGTCCAGTTTTAGCAAAACACAGATCTATTTTATAAGGCCACATTACTTCTGTTTAAATAAAAGCCTCCAGCCTTTCAAACTGCATCCCAGTACACACCAGAGGACAGTGGTTAATGATCTGCATAAGTAAGTTAGCCCTCACAGCTACAGAAGCCTCCACCCCCTATGCATATGTGAAACCGTGTGAACAGGCTCTACCCTATGGGGAACCTTTTATTCTTTATATTGTTCATTATGTTAGTATCCTTGATATTTCTACCCTACCAGTTTGAATAAAGGGAGAAGCCAGGATCTGGGGAGAGATAGGGATCTGAGACATTTCCTTAAACCTAAACTATAATTCTCATATTGGAACAGAAGATTCATAGGTCTTTGTCAAATATGTATTTTTTTACTATTTTGAAATTACAGGGGCTTGTTAGTATTGGGCCCTCCTGTGTTCGTTTGTGTATTTTCCTCTTGACTGCTCAGCATACCATTTGAGTTACTAGGTATTGGGGATGTGCCATGGCTTGCTTGGTTGAATTCACTGTTATTTTATACTTTTTGTGAAATCTTGTGGAGTAGTTATTGATAAAATTGGATTTTGTGGTGTACTCTTTCATTATCGCTAGTTACAATAATTTAATAGGATGTAACAGTCCAAAATATGCTTTTATCCTTTTCATTTAGCAGTCTGTAGAAACAATTGGTTTTAGGAGATGCTATTTCATATTTCAATGTTAACTGGTCTTGGTGGTGACAATCTATCAAAATGCATTTCTTCAATTTCTAGCTTTACCAGTTCTACTATCGTGACTTAGACAAGTGATGATTGGCATTTCCCCTCCTTATTGTAACAAGTGTTTCCTTTGCTCAGTTTAGCTTAGCAGTCACTTCACCCCTCAGTTGTATACCTACTATTCTGGGCACCTTCTAGGCACACACAGGGTCTACCACAAAAACATCATAAGGAATAATTTAGGTACACTGTTTGTAATTGTAATCTTTTATTTTTTACTATTCACATATTAGTTTAGAAGGATAAGACCTTTTAATGATTTCTTGTTTAATTATCATCTGAAAACTGCTTAGTCTTAGAGGAGAGAGGCTCCCTCTGCTGACTTAATTTCACCAAAATTGTCTCCTAAAGTTAGGGTTACTGTGAGATAGGCACTGAGTTAGGTATAATAAAAACACAAGGGAGACCCAACTGCAGCTTTCAGAAGTTTATAGTCTTGTTTGTAATTTATGGAAACAGTGATAATCCAAAGTGAAAGGAACTATAATATTTAAAGTGCCATGCCAGTTTTGAAAACCTAGCACTTGAGTTTGCTAAGGGATGTAAGAAATGGTTTCATGGAAGGAGATATGCTTGGACACAAGTATGGCTAAAAATATTTGCTTGGTAGACAAGGAGGGCAAGGAATTAATATCATATGCTAAACCACTGAGAATAAGAGTATAGAACCTTTAAGGTCTATACCAAGAAATTTCTAATTGAGGGATAAAAGGGGTCTCTGTAAGTTGGCATTGGGAAAAAATTTCTTCTAGGTATAGGTTGATAGTTCTGCAAATTTAATTATATAGCATTCTATATCTTTCATAACCTATTCCTCCATCACTCTAGCATTTTACTTTCTCAGGATCGGTGTGTAAGACTTTTCTTTTTTTTCCTGTTTGGTAGTATTTAGAAATCATATTTGTGTTTTTGACCCCTAAAATAAATACAATATTGAGGTGCCTAATGAACACCGAATTAGGTGTCAAGGGACCTGGATTCTTGTTTTCCAGTTCTCTCAGCAGCTATGTCACTTGAGCCAAATCATCTAATAACTCTGTTTTTTCACTAGTAAGATGGGAATATTAACACCTGCATTGCCTACCTCGGGTTGGGTGAAAATGGAAATGAGACTCTTAAAAATTAAAAGGTATAATAAACTTTTTTACTTGGAATTCTGCTCACTGAGGCTATCACTTGACATTTAAAACAAGTAATTTGTGGAGTATCTGGATTAGAAAATTAGGTTGGAAAGTAATTGATAAATAGAAATATTCTAACTTCCTCATTAACTCCATATGTCTATCCTTCTGTCTGTAGAATGTCATTTAGCTTATTACCATGTTTTCAAATTTATGTGATAAAATTTTCTTCTTCCCAATGGTCTGTCATATGTATCTTAGGTCCTTTCAGAGTCTCACTATAACTATTTGTAATAGTAATGGGTAGAAGAAGACTTATGAGTGGACATATTTTATAGTCAACCTAGAATAATTGATATCTATTAGGTTATTTGAATTAGTCATGAACTATTCCCAATCATTTCTGATTCCTTATAGTGGTATGACCTGAGTTTTGTTACATTTTGGGATATGTAATAAGGTTATGACTCATTCAAATAGGAATGGGAGGTTGTGCAACTGTGGCCTTCTATTTCCGTTACCATCTTTTCTAATCCAGTGACAATACAGACAGAGTTATTAGTAGAAGGAAAAGGCACTTCAAATTATTTTCTTCACTTTGACCCCATCTTTCCCATTAGATTGACTGGTAATACTACTGGAGTCTGATAATTCACTTGAAATATGAACTTCTGGGATATAGGAATATGAGCTATTGCTCCCAATATAAATACTCCTGACCAACCTTTCTTTAGATCTATGTTTCTCAAAATCTGTCATCCAAGGATATTAGTGCATGATAGAGAACTCTATAAACCATTTAACTTACCGTGCTCTGAGCCATCTTATATACACCAAAAGAAAGGAGAAGGGTACCATGGATGAGATAACATGATAATGGTATTTTTCATGGAATGTAAATGAGTTATTTATACTAGATTGACATAGACTCTGTCACTGAAATTGCTAATAATATGAGACTTACTGTGGTCTACCAGGAGGTAGTTACTCCCATTTTTTCTCCTTTTACAACTTCTAGATGAACTAGTTGGATAAAATACCTATTCTAGTCCTATCTAATAAAAGAGAAAAATGGTAATTGGCGTACGACGATACCCTTTTCATTGGCTAATCAGGGCTATATGCAAATTAACTGCCAACTCTGATTGGCAGTTAACTGCCAACAAGATGGCGGTTAATTTGCATATGTAGGCACAATGCAGGGAGGAGAGAGGGAAAGCAGGAAGAAGCCCCCTGCCACTGACAGTGATCAGAAACCCAGGGGGGAGCTAAGAACTGGGGGGCAGGGCAAAGGCGGCCCTGGGGCCGCCTTTGCCCTGCCCCCCAGCCATGATCGGAGAATCAGGCGCCTTTGCTGCCCTGGCCAGTGATAGCAGGAAGTAGGGGTGGAGCCAGCGATGGGAGCTGGGCACAGTCGAAGCTGGCAGTCCTGGGAGCTAGGGGTCCCTTGCCTGGGCCTAAAGCGGAGCCCGTGATCGCGGGGCCACTGCAGCTGCAGGTCCCCGCTTCCCCGGGCCGGACCCCTAGGCTAGAGGCGTCAGGCCTGGGCAGGGGCGGAGCCTGCAACTGCGGGGAGCTGGGGGGTCCCATGCCCAGGTCTGACACCTCTGCCAGAGGCCTCAGGCCTGGTCAAGGGGCCGATCTGGTGATTGGTGATCGGAGGGTGATGAGGGTCAACTCCTCTGGCCGAGGCATCAGGCCTGGGTGGGGGGCGGAGCCGGGGACTGGGGGGATATGATGGTCCCCTTGCCCAGGCCTGAAGCCTGGGTCAGAGGCGTCAGGCTTGGGCGGGGGGTGGAGCAAGCGATCAGAGGGAGATGGGTGTCCCCTGCCCAGGCATGATTCCTGGGCCAGAGGCCTCAGGCCTGGGCGGGGGCCAGAGCCAGTGATCGGGGGGGAGATGGAGGTCCCCTGTCCAAGCCTGACACCTCTGGCGGAGGCGTCAGGCCTGGGCAAGGGGCCGATCCTGCGATTGGAGGGTGATGGGGGTCAACGCCTGAGGGCTCCCAGTATGTGAGAGGGGGCAGGCTGGGCTGAGGGACACTCCCCTCCCCACACACACCCAGTGCACGAATTTCGTGCACCAGGCCCCTAGTTTAAAGTATAATACAAAATGATTATTGCTTTTTTTTTTCTGCTAGGCCTCAAGGAAATACTCTGGCAATTGTTCTGTTTCTCACAAATCTAAATGAGGAAATAGTCTAGTTTATTTTCTCTTTGTTCTAAAAATCTATGGTACCATTGATACATAGCTTAGAAACATTCTTCTGAAGACTCAGTGGATTAAATTATTTTTATGTCCCCTAAGTACTACCATTTTTTGAAGATTTCTTGAGAAAAGTATGGCACATACCCAAAATTACATTCTTTGTTTTATTTTTGCATTTGAATATTTTCTTTATAAGTTAGAAAGGAAAGTGGTCAATTCATGTGCTCAATAAACAAGAAGAAAGGTGTAGACAGCTTTTATCTGGGAAATTTTCAAGTCATTGAGAAAATATTTTCTATTATCAATGACTTTTTGAAATTATTGGCAGAATCCTCTTAACGCACTTTAACATCAAGTGGTTGAATAGACGAAAATATTTTTTATTGTCTACATAAAAGAAAGCACCATGGTTTTTGCATCATTGCATAAATCTAAGAGATTATGCATGCATAAGGATGATGAGACAAAGCTGAATGCTAAATGCAAACATCAAGGAAAGCTTTTCTGGGTATTTGACACTGAGCATAATGGGGTGTGGTTCCACAGGGAGAGAACACTAAATATTTACACCCCAGGACATGTTTCTTTGGTAAAGCTTTTTGTCCTAGATTAATTTCCCAGCTAACACTTTTATCCCTTTTTTAAAGCATCTCCTTCTTACAATTGGATTTTGTCATTTAATACTATGGGGGAGGAACAAACTTTCCACCACCCTCAAGGTTCTTCTGGCTGGTCTAATAATCAAATAGACATGAAACAGATTGGCAAGAGAAAATGACCAAATCTAATACATACATACCAGTATGTATGGGAACCTCATATACATGGGAGTGTCAGGGACCCCACATGCAGGAGAGGTTCAGAGACAGGAAAGGGAATTGTATTTAAGATATTCTGAGGTAGCTTTAGCAGGTTTGACTCAGTGGATAGAGTGTCGGCTCGTGAGGACTGAAGGGTCTAGGGGTTGATTCCCGTAAAGGACACATACCTAGGTTGCAGGCTTGATCCTGGTCCTGGTCAGGGCATGTGCAGGAGGCAACCTATCCATGTGTCTCTCTCACATCGATGTTTGTCTCTTCCTCCTCCTTCCCATCCTCTCTAAAAATCAATGGAAAATAGCCTCATGTGAGGATTAATAACAACAAACCCCCCCAAAAGACATTCTGAGCTAGGGATGAAGTGATGCACATTAGGGCTTCAGAAGGTAACTGCAGGGACAGCACATGTTCAATAATTAGCAGTTTGTCCTGCCATAAGATAGGTAAAAAGTATTTTTTCCTGATAACTCTTACCTTGAGCCAGGCTCTTAATTTAAATTCTTCTAGATAGTTAAGGGAAGAGCAGAAGTTTCTCTTCAGTCAGCGGGGTCTCAGTGCCAATAGCTCAAAATAATTTGCACAGCGCTAAGGCACATCTTGGGGTGGCTCTTTCTGAACCCGCACAATTCCTTATGAGATTCTAAACCTTCTGGATCCAAATCCCCTATCCTCACTCTCCTGTTTCTTTCTGTGGTCTTCATAAATTCTTTGTGTTTCCTGTATGCACCTTCAGGTGAATTCTCTTGGTCTACTGCAAGTAGTAAAACACAATCACAGTCCCCCACCCCCATACCTTCTGCTATTGTGTTGGTATCCCTTTCTCATCATTTCTCTGAAATTTTTAAACCAGATCTGTGATGTATACAGCCAGCAATGTTGCATAGTAATGCAGAGTTGTGTCTAACACAGATCCAGTTCTTTTTGCAATTCATATCCTTTCGTTTTCAGACCTGAGAGTGGTGAAGGAAGTCACTGAAATTAGTATATACTGTGAAGTCTGGGGAGATATGCTTTCTTAGGCCATTTGCCCTCAGGTTCTGACTTTTGCCTTAGTATCATCGCCTCACCATCTTGCTTCACTTTATAGGCAAAGGACCAAAAAGGTTTCTTGAACACTGTGTGCCAAACATTAGAAAGAAGGAATGGTTTAATGAAGGAACATTTAATCACTGTAGACTCAAGTTGCAATGAAATACATCACAGAAAAGAATGGCATTTGAGCTGGATCTGGAGGGATGAGTTGTGTTTAGAAAGTGAAGAGATTTCATGCAGGAGGACTTCTGGAGCAAAGGTGAGAAAGAGCAAAGCAAGTTTGCAATATAGAATGGATTGCTTCTCTGCCTTTTGTGTAAGTCCAAGAGATATAGAATGGGAAGTTGATTTAGGGGATACTAGACAGTGAGCTCATTGGAAGAGTAGATTGGCCAGCTTGTAGTGAGTTCTTAGTGCTGGGCATAGATGCTTAATTAATTCCTTAAGTGATCCATTTATACAACAAATGGCTTCTCACAGCATATAGTGTAAAATCCAAACCTCTTTACTAGCATATAAGGTCTGTATACCTTAAAATTTACCACCTCAACATTATGTACCCTAAACTCCTCCCAGTCACACTGAAGACTTCCCTGATCCTCCTAGCACATTGTATTTCCTCACATCTCCGCTAAAGCTTCTATATCATATCATGTATATCATGGATATACATGTCTGTTTTCTCATTCAACTAGGATCTTCCTGCAAGCAAGGGGTTGTGTCTTATTCTCCTTCACATCAATTATATCTCCTAGCAGAGTACCCACCTAATATGTAGCAAATGCTTAACATGTGTTGAATAAAATATTTATTGACCACTTAATTTATATCATGTGCAGCAGTATTTTAAGAGAGCTATCTAGAAGCAATATGACTGATAGATTGAAGATGGAAGATGCAGAGAGAGAAATTATAAGTATTTTTTGAAATAGCTCATTTGTTTAAACAAAGAAACAGTAAGGGGTAGATTCCTAGAAAATAGATAAAGAATAAAGGATAGGATTTAATGACTAGCTACCAGGGGCACTAGAGAAGGAAAACTTAAAGATAATAAATATTTAAGATTACTTTCAGGTAAACATTTTTTTTTCTAAGATCTCCTGGTGTTAGTATTTGCCTCACCCTGCCTCTGCTCTGAACTGAAGATGAACACTTTGTTCCCGTTTATTGTTGTGGAGCTAAGCTTGAGATTCATGTCGTTATGATATTCTATTTGGCCAGGAATTAAGATATGAAATATAAATAGTTCAACCATGCTGACTACAATTTCCAATAAGGGAAGGTGTACAGTGCATAGGTTTTTTAATATATAAAGCCTGTTTCTGCTTTTGAGAGCTACAACTGAAGTGTTATACCAGGCAGATGCACTGGGGTGCGCTACTATGTAGCAGAGCCTAGCTGTGCATCACAGCTCTCAACTTTAAAACTCCAGAGAATTTGATGAGAGAGGGATCCACAAGAACATGACAAATGATGAGAGTTCAAACCTTAAGAGAAAAATGGGCTTATTGGTAAGAGACCTTTCTTTTCCTTTATTTACTGCTGTTACTTATTCATTAAAATAGCAAGCCTGTTGTTTTCATTTGTGGCTGTGAAGCGGTGTACAAAAATCAATTTTATATGTATTGTAGAATTCAGGAGACATATTGGTAACCATGCAAAAATCATAGGAAGCATATATAAAGCTTGGATTTAAAAAAATCACGAAGGAATTTTTACTTTATTTCAGAATATGCTGTAGATTTATTTATGTAGCTTAAATGTAATACAGGTTTAGAAATATATATGTATTTTTAAAGTTAAAATAAAGGATAGTGACTTGTGTAGATACATAATTTCATTCAGTTACCAGAAGGTGGCACACCAGATTCTTCTTAAACACACAAAGGAAAGGGATAATATTAATAAGAATATAAAATAAGCTGTATTTAAAGACACTTTAATGTATTTTAAAGCAATATATATATATATAATTGTTATCTGCTTGGTGAAACTTAGTGTTAAAATATGACAAATATGAATTTAACCCATTGTAGCTTTTTATGATTCAAAAATAATAATTGTTATGCATATAGCATTTTAAAAGTAGACTTTGAAATAATATTGTCATTAAGGAGATGCTGTGTTGAATTTACAATTTAAAAAATAAATAAAATACTTGCTGCCTACCTTTTGCATAAGAAGTCATTAGATTTAGGATAACATTTTGTATAAGTTCTCTGCCGAGGTCTTCCTAAAGATACTATTAGACTATGACTTTGATTTAGTGGTGACTTTAATAATGCAATAGTGCTTTGTGAGAAGACCCAGAAAAAAAGCCAAAACTGTTTATTTTAAGGCAAAGTTAGATAAGAGTATTGCTTAGTAATGTTTACCTTCTATAAGTGAAAAATGACATAAATGAAGTAAATGTAAATAAATTCAATTTGTGTTAGAGCTCCTCAAACACCTGCCAGTTTTCTTTAAAAATTTTTAAGAGAGTTGATTGTATATGCTGCAATACTTCTGTAGTAGTCTTTATTTTTAAAACTGCATTCCATAGGCAGTACCAGAGTATGTTCATTGTTGCCTTTTGTATTAGCCCAAAGGCGACAGATATATAACAGAACTTCACAAAAACAAAATCTTCTCTTTGGAGACAGTACATCTCTTTATATGTTTTTATTAATTACAAGCACTATGAAAATAAGAAAATTGGTAGTAAATGAACCTAGAAGAACATTAGCCATCTGTTCTCTGAAAGCTTGTAATACGTGTCATTTGTGTTCAGGTTTTTATGGACAAACAGTATATCAGCAAATAATTGAACTTTGGGCTTCCAAAGCTAGAAAATGACAAAGCATTCCAAGGCTGAATATATATTTACTGGAAAAGTGTTTCCTTATGTCCAAATTTGGCTAGTTTAGTCTTTTAGATCAGCTGCCAATAAATGTTGTATTTAATGTCAATCTTTATGCCAGACTTTCTAAAACATTAAGAGAGCTTATAAAAACAAATAGAGTCTTATGGCTTTTAAGTTTTTAAAAATGTTAATTTAGATATTTTTTTAATGGTTGTGCGGTCTTAACTGTTTAGGATTTATAAACATGGTTTATTAATTTACAGCTAAAATATTTGCAGAGTATGCTTTGAAAAATGTAAACAAAATACAATAAAGCCACAATTAACCAGATTTTTTTTTTGCACTCCACTTTCAGGAGACGGAGACAATTGTCTTTAAAACAAGCCGATTTCAAGGATATATTCAAAAAATCAACTTCAGGGTATGTCCAAGGGTCTGCATTTTCCTTTACCTTTTCGTCAATGAGAATTTATTTTCATAAAAAGACCCTGAGATACTATACTATAAGGCATTCAGTCTCAAGAAAACTTTCAATGATATTTAGGGTACTGTGTTTATTACGACAAAGAGAGAGAGAGAGAGAGAGAGAGAGAGAGAGAGAGAGAGAGAGAGAAATTATTCTGCTAAAAAGCACCACGTGTCATTGTATTGTGCTTTGTATTTGCCAATGTGCTTTCACAAATACAAGTTCAGTTGGTTTTCATAACATTGCTGGGAGTCTAGCAAAGAAAGTGGCAGCTGTCCTATTTTAGGGATGAGGGAACGTAACACCGGAAGTCACAAAGCTAGTTGGTGGCAGAGCTGTAGCCAGACCACAGGTGCCTAGCTCTGTCATCTTCTGCATTTTTTCCTCATCAAAAAAGTTTGAAACAAATTTTTAACTTTTCAATTTATATTGCACATCAATATAGCTGCTACTACCTTTGTCTCCTAATTGCTATACTTCACAGTTTCCCACTTTACATCTGTCTGTCTGCCTTTGTGCCTATCTGTCAGCCAGATGGTGACCTTGCTTTCAGACTCTCCCAGACCTGGAAGGATCTGGAGTGTGGGAGGGCAAGATAATGGTTGTGGACAGCGTGGCTTGACAACTAGTGCTGAGCAGCCAATGTTGATATACTGAGGAAGGCCAGGGGCTGAGAAAGAAAACAGAATCTCACTATAGCTGGGGTTATCTTGAGTGCGGGTTAAAGCAGTGTTCCTCCAAGTTTAGTAAAATAGGCATGAAAATCAGTTGGGAGTGCTTGTTTAAAATGCAGACTACTGGGCCCCACCTCCAGACTTCTATAGACTTCCACATTTTAAATATTCACCCCACATGATTCTTATGCGTATTTTAGTTTGAGAGCATCTGCCTTCAAGATAGAGGATGTTTTTCTTGTTATATGTATTGGAGTGTAAAGAAAAGAGCCACTTTTCTCTCAATAGCATCCGTATTCCTTGTCAAAGCATATGAGGGCAGGAGTCAGGCAAGGTCGAGGAATGACAGATATTACTTGCACATTGCTATATCTACCTCTGAAGTACAATAGTTGTTTTATGTTATGTTTGCTAGGAGATATTTTTAAAAGGCTTGTGTCCATTTTTGACTTGAAGATGGTAAAGGGAAGAAAGATTTCTACCAAAAGGTGAAAAATAGTGTAAGGATCCTCAGAGGGAACAGGGGGCAGGGAGGAAATCAACCAAAGATCTTATATGCATATATGCGTAACCCATGGACACAGACAATAGTGCAGTGAATGCCTGGGGAGGGGCCAGGAGTGGGGAGGAGGGGCATCAATGGGGCAGAAAAGGAGACATCTGTAATACTTTAAACAATAAAGATAAACTTTAAAAAAAGTGAAAAATAAATGAGTTCTGATATTCTAAGAGTTAACCTATCCCAGTTTTAAATTTAAATTCATTTAAAAAACTGGCTAGAATACTGTGCTACCCAGGATTCTGGATAGTTAAGGCTTTCTGTCGTAATATATGTATGCTTACTTGTGTTTCATATGTGAATATGCACTCTGCCTGATTCATTTGTAAAGGATTTGTGGCCAGGGAATATTGTATACTTTAACATCTAGCAAAGTCGGAAGTTCTCAGTACTTACCAATGATTGAACTAATTCAGCATGCACATCTTCTCCACACGTTTTGGGCTAGACATAGTGAGTTGATTGATTTTGGTGTTTGTCAAGTTCAAAGAGTCTACCTCACACTGTCAGTAAAGGCTACTGTACTCCAGTTAACTGCCACGTGTCCAAAACAGAAACCATATTCACACGCCACGATATTTTGAATTTAATTTTAAAAATCTGCCACTTGCATCCGTAAACGCTTATGGTGTACAAAGGGATACTGGAGGTCACAGGTTAAACAAATGTGTTTTAGTTGACAAATGCAAAAACATGATCCTAATTCATCAATTTGCTAATGCTTGTTCCCTATTACGGTATTATTTAAGCTTGATTCTGCTGTCTCTTCACCCTTTTTTTGAATACAATTTATGTTGTTCTGTGCTTTACAAATCTGAACCTCAAAAACTGGTAAATCTGGAAGTCCTCAAATATAGATATTTTCATTTGTGAATGAACAGTATTATTTGAATTTTAAAAAAATGGCCACATACTGTATTGCAGTGGTTCTCAACCTTCCTAATGTTGCGACCCTTTAATATAGTTCCTCATGTTGTGGTGACCCCCAACCATAAAATTATTTTCGTTGCTACTTCATAACTGTAATTTTGCTACTGTTATGAATCATAATGTAAATATCTGATATGCAGGATGTATTTTCATTGTTACAAATTGAACATAATTAAAGCATAGTGATTAATCACAAACACAATATGTAATTATATATGTGTTTTCTGATGGTCTTAGGCGACCCCTGTGAAAGGGTCCTTTGACCTCCCAAGGGGTCGCTACCCACAGGTTGAGAACCGCTGCTGTATTGGAAGACTCAAAAATGCTCAGTAGCAACTCTGATTTAGATCAAGCTGAATAAGGAATGAATGAATAAATATATGCTAGCTAAAGGGAAGGTATATTTTACTTGTATTATATAGCTTCAGAATTCCACGAGAAATAATTGATTATTTAAAACATATATTTGATGTTGAAGACATAAAGTGGTTAGTTCTGAACTTACTGGTTGAAGCAGAATTAAAAACATAGTCAGGAAACCCAAATTTAAATTGCATCTAGCTTAAACCTAGGATCACCCTAGAAGATGAACTGGATTTTTATTTATTTTTTAATCAAAATCACATTTACTTTAGTTAGTAATAATAGAACATGAAATAAAGGGAAATAAATGATTCTGCCCCCCCCCCCATTGGACCACCATTGCATCCAAGTAAGGAAGTTAGACATAACCCTGGAATACTTCTGTGGTTAGTTTGTAACACATAAACACTTCATACAACATGAGTTAATGATGTCTTAGAACATAGATTATTATTGAATTGCTAAATATGTTTTTAGGCATAGCAATTTGAAATTATATGCTTTTTGGCTAGTTTTTATAATTTAGACTTACCACCATATATTTGACATATTTCAGTGTAACTGTTTCTATACCCCCATTTTTAAGGGAAAAAACCCACCTTTATAATTTAAAATCACTGAAGAAAAGAATTCTAAATTTGAAAATGAGAAGAATCTCAAAATAGTCATGAAAATAGAGGTATTGAATTGGTTGCAAAATCTCTTGGATGTCACCATAGTAGGCAAATTCCGTAACCATAAACTATACCTTTATGAAAACTGTTAAACCCCATGTTATGGCATTGGATCTCAGGCTTCAAGTTTGAAGTTGAGCTTCTTTGGAATTTAGGATATTTTTCATTCATTATGTAGTTGAAACCTTTTCTTTTTAGTCAATAATAGTTTCTACGGGAAATTTCAAGTTTTCATGGTTAGGCTTGGGGAATGGTTAAAACAATTGAATATAAAGGGCCCCTTTTCATGGAAACTTTAAATAGTATTATTTTAATGAGTCATTAGGATTGGCTTTCCATGAAAGTGTTTGCTTCTGGTTAGCAAAACATTATTGTGATTGCTTTATAAGTATTTGAAACCAGTATTTACAAATACGCAGGGGGAAAAAAAGATGGGAAGACTAGGTAATCCTCTAGGTCTCATTTTTAGTTATAGCATTTATGATACAGGTGTCAATGGTATAACTCCTCTTTGGATGAAAGGATATAAATATAATTTTTAAAAGTAATAACATAATTTTGTTTTAATTGGAATGTTAAGGAAAATGTCATATATTACTCTAAAGGTCTTTTGGTAACTTAGATTTTTACACAAGTATAAGTAATGTAAAATATAGCAAATGATGACTTTCTTTAACTGACATGCCTTTTGAGACTGGGTATGTGATGTGCATATTATTGAAAAGTTTTTTAACCATCATAGATAAACATTATTAGAAATTATTTACTCATATAAAATAGTTCAGGATTTACAAAAATTAAGATTCTCATATTGCTAACTACATTGTCTTCATGGAACTTCTGTAGTTTTGCTTCTATATCTGAGGCCACCAAAATTAAAACAAAGTCATAAAACTATTTGAAAAGCTTTATATTAATGTACTAGATGCCCGGTGCACAGATATGTGCATGGATTTGTGCACCAATGGGGTCTCTCCACGTGGCCTGCAGGAATCAGGCCGTGGCAGGCAGACAGGGAGGAGCCTGAGCTCAGGCCTGGTGCTGCGCCGCTCCTGCTCATCCCGGCCCCACTGCACCCAGCCAGTCCTGATAGGAAGAGGCTCACACCACCTCAGCTGCGCTAGCTAGCCACGAGCCCTGCATCTGGCACCCGTTGGTCAGCTGTGTGGTGTTCCTGCTGTGGGAACACACTGAGCACCAGGGGGCAGCTCCTGCATTGAGCTTAGGCTTTTATATATAGAGAGTTTTTAGTCAGTAGAGCTATATTCTTAACTTTTCTTTCAGTAAAACTGTACATCTTAAATGGCTTTTTATTTTGATAGTTTTGTAGATTTAATGTACAAACACTTCAGGAAATCTAACAATGTTTGGATATTTCATTTACCAAAAGTAATTTAAGTAACTTCTTAGGAAGTTGTGGAGAGACAACTAAACAGATAAATTACCATTATTTGAGATGAGAGCAGAGGTTTTTCATTCGAGCAATCCATCATCACTATAGTGATGCAATTATTTCATTTAAGAACATTTTTGTTATCACACCTATTTTTAACAAGATAATGTACATATTTAATTTCTTTTCATTTTAAGGATTTATAGCCTAAAATTAACAATTTAACAGATGAATATTCCTTTTACCTGAACTTTGCTTTTAGTTATAGCAGAATCAATAACAACATTTAAAAAACCTTCCACGGTATATCCTTTCTTCAACACAATTCTTATGTAATCACTCTGCTTATAAACTCTTTTCAATTTACTCAACAATTATTGGTTAACTGCTCTTCAATGCCAGGAATAGTTGTCAATAAGGGAAATAGAAACATTCAGGGATTCCTTCTTAAAGGAGGAGCAGGAATTTGGGGAGGGCTTCTCAAGCAGATAAAGTGAGACTGGTTAATAATGCAGATTCACTATTAACTGTTTAATAATATGGATTAACTATTAACCGGTTAATAGTGTGGAATAACTATTAACTGGTTAATAATATGAATTAACTATTAACTGGTTAAAAGTGCAGATTAACAGTTAACCGGTTAATAATTCGGATTTTGTAATCCAAAGAAAACATGATGATTTCAAGAGAAACATCAAAAGTGCTTTATTCAAAGTAATGTCCATTGCCAGCTACACATTTCCCCCATCTTTCAGGTAATTTGTGGATACCGTCTGAATAGAACTTTTCTTGTTTTGAGGCAAATCATTCAGATACCAAATTTTCCACTTCTTCGTATGTTTTGAAGTGTTGCTCAGAAAGTGTGTGTGCCATCGATCGGAACAAGTGATAATCTGAAGGAGCAATATAACAAAATAGCATGCATATCAAATCACATATATATCACCATGTGTAACTCCATCTATTGAAAAAAATCCGCATTATTAACCGGCACACCTAGTAAAATTGTCATGCAAATTCTTGTATGTAAACAGTTTAAATTTGAAAATCATTGGTTTCCACCACTACTACTCCTCACACAAACAAGCACTTTGGTTTGGAGCTTAAGGCATTTTTTAATAAATGTGAATACTTAGGAATTAATTTTGTTTGTGCATGACAAAGATACATAAAGACTTACTTGGGTATATGCATCTGGGAATAATATACGAATGAAGCACTCAAGAGTATTCTCCCCCAAAAAACCATAAAGAATGTAGATACTGCAGAAAACAAAAGGAAGAAGGAAGTGCAAAAACTTCTGAATTTCTCATTCATTGCTAACCCTTCTTTCAGCTGTAGTGAGAGAGCAGGGGAAATCAGAATCTGTAAGTCATGAGTCCTCAGCAATTGGATATTACTTGTTATCTGCTCAGTCCTTCTGTGTTTTTGTCCTCATGGATTTGACCCCAAATTATAAAAGGTGCTACGTAAATAACAGGGACCACTACCATTCTTGCTTTCCATTCTCCTTCCAGTCATTTTTTTTCTCCTTTGGTCCCATTAACAGTTGTTTTCTGTTTTATCATCTTACCAGTTCTTCTTATTGTTGTATCTACCCAAAACAAACAAACAAAACCAAGTAAGTTAGTACCCTTCTTCTCCTATGGAAATGTTAAAGATGGGAGAATACATTCCTTATGCCATCATTGCATGAGGAATTCTCCATACATATACATATGCATGTCCATGAATATATACCTGTGCAACAATTGTGTTTTTCTACTTGTTTGTATTGTGAAGGAGATAGGTACTATATTATTCCAAGGCATAGCCACAGTTACAGTAGTCTGTGTAAATCCTATGTGGAGCTATAAGGATTCACACAGTTGTGTTAATGAAATTGACATGTGAGAAGGTGCTTATAAAAAATCAAATGATTACTTTCCAACGTAATTTTATTTGAGAAACATCTGGGATTTTCATTTTGGTTTTTTAGCAAGACTACATATCTGAATATCTAGTAAAAAACTTTAATGTATTTGGTATTCAATTTCCTGAAACAAATAAAAGAAATACAGATGCACACAAGTGTATATAGCCATTCATGTGAACAGTTCTTTTCCTGTATTAAGGACCCCTGAATGAGTAAGAATTTTGCTCTGTTGTGCAGAAGTTAATTTTTTATGTTCTTTAAAGTATTTAACCATCTTACTAAGTTGGATGAGTAGGATGGTTATATACTGATTGGTAGAACATAAACAGAGCACACAATTTGGTATGAACTACAGTCTAGTCTGAGCAATACAAAAATATGGATATCCCAGATTAGTCTGAAGAGATATTGTCAATACTGATGAGAAGATTACACAATACATGCTCACACAAACTGTGGTTAGTGCTATTAGTCTTTAGTTGTACTCACCACAGGAGTAACCAAAACTTGCAAGAAAAAGGTAGGTCAATTCTTAAAGAATATCAGGAAAATATGGAACGATAGGTCAGATACACAACATATTAGTAAATTCCTTTAGTGAAGAGGTGGTACTGAGATAAATTATAACAGTTCATCTGGAAGTTAAAATTTCCTATAAAGTTATTTAGAAATATTTACATTGAGAAAAAATTATACTACTAGATATGTTTTTCATTTTTCTTCCATACTATGACTGGCTTAATTTTTACTTACCTTTTCCTCCCTGATCTTTCCTAAAACACCTTCTGGAATCAAGATTTTGGAAATGGTCTTTCTTCACCCTTTTGTAACTGTAGGAGTAGATAGCTCTTTGTAGTTCTTCTTTCTTTAGAGTACATTGAAATATTTACAAAATGAGGCTCACTTCATATAGAAACACACATCTTATGGAATGGTCTCATCAAGAAGGAGGAACAGTAGGAATTCTAGAGTGGGAGTCTTGGGCTAAGAGATGCAAACTTGGTTTCTAGTTCCAATTCTACAACTAACTAGCAGGGTGACATCAAGTTAACTTCTCTGGGCTTTAGTTTTTTGTTTGTTTGTTTGTTTTTTCATCTATACCATGAGGGTATTGAGCAAGATGCATTGTAAGAGTTCTAAAAATTATAAAAATGTTCTTTCTACATTGGGAGCCAGGGAATTCTGTATTGTAAGATTTGGCCAAGAATATCTCTTCTTGTAGCCTTGGCCAAGTCCCAGAATTGTCCTTTGTTTATTACATCTCTGAAATATGCATTTCACAGGTATTTTTAAGTGATTAGTTAGCGTTCATAAAATGCTTTGAAGAGCTTTTATGAATGTTGTCTTTCTTTCCTGTTTTATGCAGTTGTCCATAATAGAAACCAAATGCTCTGTAAATGAAATCAGTGTTTCCTTTAATGTGAATTAGGGTTTTTGGCATTTCTCAGTCTCAATATTAAAGTAGTGGGACACTTAATCTGCATAAAATTATATTTAAAGCACACGTTTAATTATTTTCTTCCCTTCACTTCGAGGTGAAAACAATTTTAGTTCCGGAATGCAATGGTAATTACACTCCATAGTTGCTACTGGAGTTGCTGTCAGGTAGTAAAATCTGATCAATTTGGAATTTGCTAATATGTAATTCCAGTGATTTTACCTGGCTGAAGTTTATTTCTAAATGATGAGGAATGGTGTTGTTAAACAAATTAATAGTGTAAAGTATATTTAATGGACTATATTTCTACTTAAAGGAATTATTTTTAAAGCCTTTGGCATAATAGATGTTTGCTCATGAGAGATAACTACAGATCTCACCTAGCAGTTTATTAAAGCGAAAGATCTTTGTATAAGTAAATGTCCATCATCAGATATAGTGATGGGTTTGAGTATATTTAAGAGTGCTGAGCATGGGGTAGAGGAAAGCATCCTTATTTTCTTTTCCCTTTGAACAAATACTACAATTGTAGTACCATAAAAACAAGTTCTGAACATTAAGCTTAAAAAAAACCCATTAAGTCTAAGAATAATCTAGGCTGAAAATGAGCATAGATTATTTGGTGGTATTGGTTGATTTCCTTGGGGCCTAATGAGATTATTTACAAAGAATATTGCTTTTAAAATCAGTTGATTGTTCACAGAGGAACAATAATTTGAGAACCTTTGCAATAAAGTGGTCTTTACCTATTTATGAGGGTTACCCTCTTGGAAATTTGGAAAATTCTATATTCACCCCATTTCCCACTTATAAACTGTTGAGTAGTCTTTATAGATAAACTGCTCAGAACACTTTACTACCATATTTTTACATAGGTTTTGGGTTGTTTGTTCTCAGGAGAAGTTACATGTGCAATCACTGCTTTGTCATAAGTTGGAATGTGGTTGAATTTCCTTCCTAAAACACTGCTTCCTTGCTACAAATAGCTAATTTGTAGCTGTTTTATGCTTTATATTTTAAATGCTTGAGAATGCTTTAGGTTTTTGGAATGGGACATTCCAAACTTGCTTGAGTACGTGTTTGTGTTTCCTTCTTGGGGTTTCCAATAGATTGTTACTGCTGATTGTACCTGCAACCTTTTTGCTCCATTACTATTAGGTATTATTACACAAAACCTTCTAATGTAAAATATTGAGCATTGTTTATTTGTATTAGTGGTGGGCTTTTTTTAACCTTTGAAATATATTTTGGTCACCAAGCTATGGATAAATACTCCTTTCTATGATTCCTTTGAAGATGTCTATGAGACAATTTTGTGTGTGGGTACTAAAGAACTGAAAATATAATTTAATCCTTTGAAATGTTTGTTTTTTGGGGGGTTAATTGTATATGCTAGATTGAATAAAAATTAGTTGTGAGATATTGATGGCTGATATCTATTTAATATTTAATAAAGTTTATGCATTACTGGTCAATATTTCAAAATAGTCTTTCAATCTCTTCGTATATATGAATGTTTATGTGCATATACAGGGTGTCCCAAAAATCTATACACTGTAACAACTGATAGCTCAATTTTGAGAATGAAATGTATTTTAATAAACACTGCCTTTATAATTATTCAAAGTGTGTGTATATATTTTTTGGGACACCCTGTATATGAATGTGTGTATGTATATACTGCATACCTACTGTGAGTCTGTTTTTGCCCCACCCTGTATATGTTTGGGTTTCATAGGAAAATACTTTTTGCCTGAATGTTGATGTGTATCTTTAAGGAAGGTACTTGTTATTTACCTTAGCTGATTTGAGTCTGTATTTCTAGTGTATTAAATTATATATTTTGGAATTTTTAAAATGGTATGCTTTATAGAAACATTGATCTGTGATTTTTGAATACAAGGGAGAAATCCTCTTAAGGAGTAAGTCTCCTTTAAGAGTAAATCTTTTAGAAACTAGTAATAATTTGGAAAGAGTATCTGAAGCCCACTACTCAAGTTGGAAGCACAAGTTTATTGTTTAGATACAAACTCGAAAGTAAATACCAGCTCTTTGTCACTACAGTGATTTTTTTTTTAAAGGTACTGGCTTTTGTGTCAATGGTAGTCTGCCTTTGCTAAGCTTTCACTGATGAAGAGAGATAATTCTGCTTTTAGGTAAAAGTGGAAGGGTGCTGTGAAGCTAGATATTTAGTGATGGTGACTTACCTGCATCAGAAGTAAAATACTTCAGCCTGAAAATAAAGAGTTCAGCACAATACCAGTTGTCCTATTTTCCCGTCTTAGAATTGTGTAGAAAATTGCGAGTTTGATGCTTTAAACAGACACTTAAAACAATCACTTTCAGGGCACTTAGGATGCTATTTTCTGGCAGTATTTTAAAACAATATAGATGAACCTTATATTTCCATTGCTTTCATGAAATACCTCAAGCTGCCTTTGACAGCAGCTTTAGTTTTTGAACCTCCTTGTCAGTCAGTAAGCCCTAGAGGTTACGGGACCGGCTGCTAAGCTTTGGAATGGTCCCTGCTGGACACCTGCTTGGCCAGCAGCATTGGTCTCTCCTCTAGGCAATTTGTGAGCTGTTTGGGGGCGGGGGAGGAGTGGGGGGGTGAACGGGAGGGGAAAGGGGGAGAGAAGAAGGGGAGGGCAGCATTGAATTAGATTGTTGATAGCGTCCCTCTGAGGACTGCTATTAAGAGCATGCTACTCTGTACTTCTCTGCTGCAGAAGACAGAGTGATTTTCGTGTTACCACAGCATGTTGTAAATGTATGAGATTTTGCTCATCCCGGCTTGGAAATAAGAATAGGGAAAGGAGAGCACCTTGAATCAGAAGCTACTAGAAGAACGTGCAGAGTTCTGCAGCAGTTTATATTTGTTCTTACATTTTGCCTTCTTCTAACTGGAAAACAGAGAGACTGGCATTTTTAAATGGGCTTTTCCCATAATGGCATTCTTGTATTGTGTGGCCAGAGCTTGCACAGGAGGAAAGCAGGCTGCTGAATTTAGTCACTGATCTCTATTAGCTGTGGCCTAAGGCTATGCTGAGGTTTATATCCCATTTGTATTGTTGCAGCTCAAAAGAAGAATGTTCAGAGGATGACAAGTGTATTCTGAGTAGGTATGTTGTTTCATTTTCATATGAAACCCATCTATTTTTTTCCTGCTACTATTGGTCAGAAATCAGGTTAAGAGGTGCAGAATATAGTACAGTGCTGCAGTATCCCGGTTAAGGTAGAACAATGGCAATGCAAGCTTAAAACAATACAATAAAAAGCAAAACCCTAGCTGCTTTTTATTAAATAAAGCTGCATTGTGCCGTATGCACAGTGCAGTCTTAAAAAAAATATACTGCAGTCAACGCTTTCCTAACGAGGTGGCACTATTGTTGAGTTAGAACGATAGAATCATCATATTGCTTTAGGGGACAGGAGGATTTAAAGGAGGTACCTTGCAGCCCTATCTTACTGATTGGAAGCATCGGTTTTAGGGCACTGGCAGAATCCTTTGCTTGTTCTCCGCGGCAGCCACTGCTGTGTCAGTACAGTGTGGAATGGAAGTCCTAGTTGGTAGTCTGTTATGGAAACGCTGTTTACTGTTATTGTAGTACCGTGGTGACAACATGCCATTGAAATGGAAAACGAGCTCTCCTGCTATCTGGAAATTCCCAGTTCCTGTGCTTAAAACATCCAGGTCAACTCCACTTTCTCCAGCATACATGTAAGTGAGAGAAAATAGGATATTAAAGTGGGATTTCATTCATGAATCAACCTTGTGGCAAAAGGGGGTAAAAATCACAAACAGCAACATCCAAAAATGCACAAGATTAAAAACTGCAAGCGTGCTTATATTTAAAGATATTGGCATGCACACATTTTACCTTTATTTTGTTTCCTTAGGAGTTTGTTTATTTTTATTTAAAGTGCCTAATGGTAATTTAATTACTAATATGAAAGTCTTGAGATATACCTAAGGAATTGCACAAGTATAAACTTTAATCTTTTACATTGGTTTTTTTTTTATTTTTGTATATCTGAAGTACTTAAGGTGACTTCTTTTGTGCAGCGGCACAAAAAGCTTCTGACGCTTGCTCTTGGTTGTGTGAAATATGGAAATGCTTTATATAATTTTTTAATGAATTTGAAATATTTAGAGTTAACACATTGTTAATAAAATGAATCTTTTAATCAGGACTTTTATATTTGAGCTGTGTCTGAATAGTAATCAGTTTAATATCTCTTTCCCAGTTTTATAATTCTGGTTCTGAGGTGTAAGTTTGAATTTGTGCAAATTACAGTTGTACAAATAGTTATTTATACATGTGGAGTTGAAAAGTACATGATTCAAATGCCTATTTTAGAATTTTATTTTAAGTAAATGTACACTGAAGTATATTGGGCATTTTTTCTAGAATATTTGGAAATCTTATTTTTCAAATTCACAGTGTTGCTTCCAAAACAAAATCCAGGAGATATGATAAAATATTGCTTTAAAGTATTGTCTGTGATTTTTTTTTTGGTGGAATAAGGAGTGAAAGCTGTACCTTTTTAAAAAATAAATATTAGTATTGAGTAAAGCTTTTGAGCATAAGTCTGTCTTAACTGTCAGTGTTCCCTTTAAAATATTTTTCAGTAGGAGAGATGTGGAAAATTCTTCCTGCTTTAGATTAATTGTGTGTTTAGAAATCTGGTGAGTTGCCATTTTATTACTTAGTTTTTATTTTTTTATGAGGTTCAGATGCACAGTGGCGTCTATGTAGTTCTTTGAATGGCTTTCAGCTGCTAAGGAAATAAGTGTGCTTGTGCTCTCAGTCCCAAAGAGATGATTCCCTGGAAAGCGCTGGAAAATGAGGACATTTTAGTTAAATCCAGTCATCATTTCATTTTTTTATTTAAAATATCTCTTTTTAGAGATGCTTCAAATGATTTTATCTGTTTTGGAGTTAAACTCTTTTCCCTATAAATTATATTTTAAGTTATATTTGTAAAATAAGAAAAAAAGATCAGCTATATTTGTTTCGCAAAAGCTGTAGTTGTCAAAAGCACAAAAATAATGGAGGTGACAAGTTAATGGAGTTCCTTCAAAATTTTTCAGAAAATGTGATGTGCCTGTTGACTTTATGAAACTTAGCTGGTGAGAAATGACTAAAGATTTGCCAAAAGGAAGTTTATCATCAAAACAAAACACACACCCCCAACTAAAATCAGTAGGTTATAATTAATAATGTTTAATGATTCTAGTATTTCTACAATATTTTACTGTCCAAAAGATCCAAAGTATAGCTCCAATTGCAGCTGGTTTAAAAATACTGCACGTTTGATTAATTCATAATAGCCACAGAGTCAGATATAACCCAATGCAACATCTTTAATGAATAACTTTCTTCCTTTTAAGTATGTACTCACCTCTTTGACCTGATGATATGAATGAATTGATTTAGAGGATAGAAGCTAGAAAATATCACAGACCTTGCATGTTGACATTGATTATTGGTAGTACAAATAGGTATAATGGAAAAATATATTCAAAGAGGTAGCATTAGCCTAGACTATTCTGACATTGTGATGGTCTATATTATTAAATTGGCCTTAATTTATTTTTCTTTATAAATAAACACAGGTTTGAAATATTATGTAAATATACATGAAGAAAATATGTTAAATATAGGAAAAGACTAGCTTAGGAAGTTTAAAAGCAGCTTTTAAAATAAATTTAGAGTTCATTTACTTACTTGACCAGAAATAAAATTATCATGTTTAACATGTTGTTCTTGTCAGTGCTTCTTTATATTCCATGACACTTCTACATACAAAATGATACTTAAGTTTAGTATTATTTTTGCTTTCAAAAATTATAATAGAGAATACTGGGTCAAATAACATTATATTTATTTTCACAATCTTTCTGCTAGCAAACAGGTTAAATGGTTATTTGTGTCTTTTGGGTCTAAAGTCTTTGCATTAAAATGGAATAAATTCTGACACCGATAAGATGTGATGTTTTAGAATTTACTTGTGAAATAATGTATAAATAATTAAAATAGTATCTTGAATATAGAATTCTTCACAGTTAAGAAAGCATATTTTTTTAGGTTTGCTTATGTACCCGAAACACTGGTTTGCAATGTTTTATCGTTATGTACTATGATTTGTCAAATACATGTTATGTGGTTTTCATTGAAGACGGGTACTTTTTCAAGACTAAAATTTCAATATGAAATATTTTTGGTTGTAGTAATTGAGCAAGTACGGAAAAACATAAAGGCTCTTTACAGCCTCTTTCTAAACTCAGTGTAGGTGCTACTTAGCTAGAGAGAGCCTTCCATTGATGCTGTGGATAGGGCAGTGCTGCTACACTAGTGAAAGCTACAGTAAGGAATGTTTAACTTACTGCAAACATTGAAGAGAAAGGCTATTTTTCCTTGTGGGTTTACATACAGAAGTTTTTCTTTCTGATTCTTTAGAATATGAATGACAGTTGAAACTTCTCCATATTTTCAAGACTTATTGATGACTAACAATATTTTTTATAATATTAGGGGAAATAGTTTTTTATATAATTCACGTTTCAAATTGTGTTATAATATGATTTGGGAAGAGTGGAATATTTTAAAGACAAGAGATTTAGGAAACAAATCCTTTGGCCTCCAGATAGATTTATTACCAAATGATTAGTCTTTATTGGGTAGACTTAGCCTTCCTTCAGCTTCAGTTTTGAAAAGTGGCAGGGTGGTGTGCCATCCATGTAGAATTCTGAAGGGACTGTCTTGATAGAAGTCTGAGTGACATGTTTGTGTTCCACTCTTTTCAACAGTAGGTTGAAGTTCAACCCTAGCCTGAGGGAAGATCTTCTGGTCAGTGTAAACTGAATTAGTTAAGACTCTGCTCCTGACAGGTGTGAATCATATAAATTAACCTGTCATTTTGCCTAAATTAAAAAATACACTCCCGTCTTAGTGGGTTTCTGGTGTTTTGGTATTCATCGTTTTAAAATAGCAAATGGTTCCTTCTGCCTAATGTTACAGGATTAATGTATTGCTAGACTCTAAGGACACACTGAAATAGACCAGGATTAGCATTAGTGATCTTTTTATCTTTTCTTCATAAGCAATACATTTTGATAATAGTAGTGTGACAGTTGGGAGTAAGATAATAGGTAAGAATTAACCAGCTCAATATAACAAGGAATTCTAGCAAGACTGACACTAAGGGATATTTTCCTTAGAATTTTGCCCTTCTCAAGGAAAAGGACAATGAGTGTAGAATGAGTATTGGTGAATTAGACTTTTTCTCTTCTGGCCAATGCACTTGCATTCAGTTAGCTTCCTGTTTACAATGATTTTGTTTAATATGCAAAATATATTTTATAGTAAATATCAATAGCACAATATTTTATAGCAATTGTTTTCTATAATTTCATCATTAAAATTCAGTGTCTAGATTTCCTGAGAAAAGAGTATGCATACTATATAAATGTATTTTTGTTTGTGGGTGAGTCAAAGGATAGACTAAATTAAAATATGCATGTGTGTGTTCTTTTTGCTTAATCCCTTCACCAATAAATTTAATAAAAAATTAAAACATATGTATTTGCCTAATGTGACATGTCTAGCTCCTAAGATTGTCTTTTTTTCTAATTTGGTGAATAGAAGAAAACTTGTGGTTTTAGATATCTTTTTTATTTAGCAAAATACTTATTAAATTGATTATCTCACATTAGAAAAGAATATACTTAGTCACGTTCACAATTAGCATAGACATAAACTTTTGTTTTGTGTCTGCTTAATTTGTTTTCACTACATATGGTCAATCAAACAAAATTATATGGAGCAGTAACATAAAGAACTCCTAAGAACAATTTAGTGTTAGTCTGTAACTTTTGTGGCATATTCTCTGGGAATTTCCATTGTCTGAGTTTGCAAAAGGGCTAGCTTTGCCCTTATTAATGGAAAACCATGGAGATAAAGTGACCTTAGAGATAATTTAGAGAATCCAATACCCCCTTTAAAACAAGAATCCTTCCTGTGACACCTCTGAAATATGGTGATACATCTCCTCCTTGATGACGGGCAGCAACAAAGAGCTTACTACCTCATCAAGGCAGCACCTTTCATTTGTGGACAGCTCTTCCTTGCATTGAGCAAAATCAATTCATATCTTTTATTTCCTGTCCCTAGTGTGCCTTATCAAGCTATATACTAAAAATATCTATTTTCTCCATTACGTATAAGTCTGGAAATCTTCTCTAACTCATGTGACATGTTTTCCTGACCCTTCACTCTGCTGGTTGTCCTCACCCAGATATTTTTTTAATGATAATCTTTATATGAGATACTACATCTGAATACAATGTTTTTTTATATGGTCTGACTAGAAGAAGACACCTCTGTCCTTTTATACAGATGCTCTGCTTGTCTTATAGAGCCTGGGACTATATTATTTTTTAATCATAGGGTTCACACTGGACCATGGTGAATTTAGAGTTTACTAACTTCCAGAGGTTTACACATGGATTGCTTGCTCTTCATATTCAGTGTTTATTCTTTTAGCTACTTCAGATCTTTTAGTCTGAGGAAGTGTGGCATGTGGAAGTGAAGTTAAATTTTTGTTTTAAAGCCTATTGTGTATGTTTTTTTAAAAAATCTCATAACCATTTAATCTAACTGAAAAACGTTGCATACAAGAAACTTGTACTACAGACAGCTAGTATTTTATATGCTTTCAGAAATTTCCAAGAATTTTACTTGTTAATAATTAATCTAGATTCATTTTTTATCCTTAAATGAATGTTAATTCCAAGTACCCCTCAAAA